>NC_052514.1:28078254-29438254 GCF_014356525.2 Nilaparvata lugens | reverse complement strand
CCCGAAATTCACGCAAAACACATCAAACCAAAGTGCAAAACTGTCCATAATATGAACACAGTTACGGTGAATAGTTGTTGGAGAAAAGCATTTCCAGAATTGAGAGTGCAAGACCCTGTACACAATTTTGAAGCGAACCAGGGGCAGATTGCTTCAATAGGGGAGATTATAGGCCAACAATGGTTCTCTTTCAGCCACTGTTTCTGATAATCGTAGGGGAAGCGGGATTTTTATATAGAAACACGGAAAGAAGGGCAGACTACGACAAGTAAAAGTAAAACCGCCCCGATTTTTACTATTTTTCGTGTGGGGTTTTAGAATGTGGCCGATCAAAACAGTTTCTGGACCATCTGCTCCTGTAGTGGGATTCATGCCAGACTGTCAGCATTAGTTGAACGGGTAGCATAGCTCTTATTTATAAGTTATGCTTACAGCTTCAAGAAATTCTCACTAGAGTGTCAACTCTAACTACATCTCCTCGTTTCATTTGATGTATTTTTTGTTTTGAGGGCCCAACAAAATAAAGCTCTTTGTATTGAGTATTATGTATTTTTTAAAATTTGTCATGTTGTCAAAGCCTGCTCTTCATCTTGTTTACAGTGTATATCTTGATCTTTGGATTTGGATGAAACGATTTTGTTGAGAGTTGTTGCAAGGGTCTAGAGATCCAAGGGGCTTACTCAATACTGAATCACTTATGGTGATAATAGTTCATTATTTATTCATTAAATCATTCGATAGTATACACTCAACAAATTATTCGAATGATTGTGAAAGGAACAACAGGGGTAGCAAAAAACAGTCCTTCATTGACATTTGAAAGATAAATGTTCAAAAAATTAAGTTATGGGGCCACTTATAATGGTAATTAGTTATTGATTCATGGATTATAGTGATAGTGTTTAACTTGATGTTACACATTGATATGTCATTAATTCGATGTATTATACAGATATCAATCAAATAATTTAAACTATCTGGTTCCCACCCTGCTATCAATTATCAGGATCAAGTACGATTTTCGAAATCAACTTTCAATCCTATCAACTGAAAACTGATGATGATTAATAGGTTAATTAAAGTCTCACAAAATACTTAGGAGTGTGGAATAACCGAAATCAACATCAACCGTCTTTTAAGCGACAATAATTTCAAATCTGTTGCAGCAGTAGGGCTGAATTATAGTAGAATCAGTGTCAAGCTCGCATGTCAGAGCGCCATCTCCAGATAAAACCGTCGCGTGATAAAATTATTGTCTCCGCCATAAATTCAGTCCGAAAATATTTCTCGAGGACAGTCTGCTTTCGGATGCAATCGACATACAGTATACATTTGGGAGGAGAATGAGGAAGGCGGGGGGGGGGAAGTGGGAGAAGTAAGTGCACTATGACAAAAGCACCAAGGCATATCCCTGGAGAACTCCAGAGAACCTCCTCAACACTACACAGCTTCAAGATTAATTTGAAACAATAACTTTATATGATAGCAGTAGGGGCTGTAAAATGATTCCCGCACTGATAATCCCATGCCCTCCTTTATTTCTCTTTCTAGTTTTCCCCGGTGCTTTCACTGTGTCGTCATTATTGCACTGTCTTTGTTTCTTCAGCCCTTTCTGTTCGATATGCTTTAGCCTCTCGCCTTCCCCACCTAAACACCGAGTATATTATGGAGCGTACAGATTAGATAGCTGACTTTCTCCCTACACTTAATGCAAACGCCTACGCAGAAACACAAACAGAGGATGGATGTGTGTGTGTGAGGGATGAAAATAATATCTAAAGGGAGAGAGAAAGGGAAATTATGAGTTGGAGGAAGAGGAGAGTTGAGAAGCTACGAGTGACTGATATGACCCTTTGCATCCCCTCAGTATGACTTGGGGCTATCAATGTGCTTGAAGCTCATACACATTCACTTTTGAGTGTTGCCAAAAATTGATTTCGACCCATTTAATTTTGTACAACATATTGTGGTTATGGTGATGTCGTCATCTGCACTTTCCATCCAACCGCAACATACACTTCATCATCATGTGTTGCCCCATTCCATCAGTGTTTATTGCTGTATGGTTTGAAATTTGTTGGTTCAGTTCCACTTCCTGTAAATGTCGAGCTTTTGTGTCAATTCATTCATAGAATTTCTTCCATAGAATGTAATGTGTGACTATAGTTCGTGGAGAACTAGAATGATGTATTTTCTACAGAATGATGTTAATTTGAAGTTATCAGTATTCCAATTCCAATACTTCAATTTATCGAATATTATACTATATTATTCTGGAAGGAATCAGTTATAGGTCTCCATAATATCCACGTTCGTAGCTGTATTCTCATCGTATTTGCTTCTCTAAAACTGAAAACATTACTTTGGAAAACATTATATTTATGCATCGATTTAAATGTTTCATCTAATGTCTCATCACCTGCTCTAGAACATGGGAAACCATAGTTGTGTAGGTTAATTTCCGAAAAAATGCAATTTATTCATATTTGTAGTAAATTTCTTATAGCTATTGTATTTTTGAATATTATGTACATTTTATTGATTAGATTACTTATTTGTATATTAATGGAAATAAAAATTTATTACTATTATTATTTTATTACTGTACATGTAATATTTGATGATCCAATAATGTTAAATATTAAACTTTTCCAATTCACTTTAGAACTTCATAATAGAAGAAGGCATTTTCGATTCTATACAATCATAATATTACACTATCCCACAGTTTGTATAAGCTTTACAAAAAAATTCTATCTTCGGATTTTCCTGCTATTTGTTCGACTCTTCTCCCACTATTCAATGTCTGATTCACTTTCGGTTCCAATGATATGAACGGAAAAATTTATTTCCACAACATCCATAATATTTCCACTTTTATTTTGAATGTAGGCTATCTTTAACTGTACTTCTCCAATTCCCAAAAAAATGAAGTGTCCCTATCTTGATCTCTCTTTCAAATTTACTCAAAAAGTGTTTCTCGAGAGTTTCTCGAAAATTCGACACGGCACTGTTTTTGTGAGAAACCCAGCTCAGTTTTTGTGCAACTAGCTCCAATCAAGATAACCCAAGGTTCGATTTGGGCCCTAGATGCATTCTGACCATAACGGCAATTTCGCCGTTATCTATGCTACGGTAACCCTCTTCTTACGTAACTGGACCTTACCGTAAAGGGAAAAGAAAAGGGAATCTTTAGTTTCTGGATGACCGAACGGCTAGAAAAGGCCCAAGGAAAGGGCAAGCCCGAAGGCAGGGCTGGGGCTAGCTCACAAGGTGCTTGCCCTACATCTAGAAGGTGTCACGGTCTAGAATAGGGCTTACTGACAATGGGGTCAGCAACACATATATAGTTTTATCATTATTTGTATCGTCTTTATATCTGTATGCTTAGAACCCATCAGCTGCCCTTTATATTGACATTGCCTCGGAGGCACACATACAGGTATATTGTCCTCGTATGTAGAGAACCTGTATATTATTCAGGTATATAGAGAGAGTACAGAAAATATCGCAACTAAACATATCTATATGAGATATAAATCAAGGCTGAAAGGTATATCAAAGGCCGATACCTTTAGTGGACCAACTAGTTTGTAGAGTTTGCTGATTCCTCAGGGGTCGAAATGATCCTTTTCCAAATAAAAACCTGGACTTGCGAACTACACAGGTCAGTAGTTCACAATGAATACCGAACTTCCATTGTGTGGATGTCAATCTCTGTTGCTGGACTTCGTGTAGTTTATAAAGATCGAGCTTGTTATGACAGCATCATTGTGAGAAACATGTTTTCCTCATATTTTCATGATCTTTCAATCAGAGTTTCGTGAATAGTAATTCTATTTATCTTCTATGTGGGTGTTGTATGTGAGTTCAATCTCGATACTAGTATAAGGATATCGTAGTTATAATGTTTTTTCATTTATATATTGGGTTAGCACAAACAATACAATGATCGGAAAAGAAAAAACAGGATACTGCCTGAAACTTCTTTTCTAATTCAGTTTCAAATTGTCTAAAAATTATACATATATTATATTTAAATGTTATAATAATATATGTTAAATAAAAATAAAAATCCAAGTACCCTTTTTTAAAATTGTTTACCCAAAACATGTTTCGGCTTTGACAATTTGATGACGAAATCAACTTAATATTATGTTAAATAATTATTACAATGATTGAAAGTGAAACAACAGATTTCATCTAACACTGTTCTTCTCAGATCTTCATCAATAACCTAGTCAATATGATGTTATCATGAAAATGATAATGTTATGATAATAGGCTATGGATCACCGAGATCCATCAGTTGAATATACTTAGAAATATCTGATTATTCTCATTAGTTCTATCAGTTCCTGAAGTTCTATTTATATTCAAGTTGCTCTACCAGTCTTTGGATCTCTATTCTAGTCTAAATTTGGATGATTCACACATTCGATCCACCATCAGCCCTGCCAAAGCTAACCAACAGAGATAAGATTATAATATCATGCGTATTGCAGGAGCTGAGCTCTATTCGCTTTGGGGGAATTCGAATCCCCCAGGGATTTGGTGAGAGTTCTGAGAGAGGGTGGTGAGGAGTATTGGTGATGAGTGAAAGGTGCTGAAGGTCTGGGGGGGGGATGAAATGCTGAAGCGTCATCATTCCTCATAAACTTTGAAGCGCAGCGCTTCATCACATCATCCCGGAATTTGCAGGGAGCTACACACATCATACCAGCATCATTCCTTGTGAATAACATCAGTCCTTCCCCGTTGAAACAATGCTGACAGTTTGAAGTGGATCTCACTGCAGCTTCCAACTCACTTCGCGGTTCATATTTCTGTCAAAGTGGAGTGGTTCATTACTGTTATCATCTTCAGAACTTATTAATCTCGATCCGAATCTGTTTTGAGATGAGCTCATTTATGTTGTGGAAGATCTGCTTTCGAGTTGATGAGAATCAGTGAATTATTAATGAGTTATTATGTAGGCGTTGATCAATTTGAGAATTTATAATGGTTGCTTCATGAAATGATTGACTTTGAGTAGACTTAATGCCAGATTTTCTTCGAATTCCGCAAGATAATTATGAATATGAATATCAAATTATTTGAGATATACTTGAAATATTGTTATGAAAAATAATTTGTTGTTTGTAAGAAATGGATTGAAATAAATCTCACTGCAGCTTCCAACTCACTTCGCGGTTCATATTTCTGTCAAAGTGGAGTGGTTCATTAATGTTATCAAGCTGAAGACAAGATTCAAGCTTGAGACAACACCATATAAATGGTGTTAAATCCTTTAGAGACAACATTGTTTAAAATGATTGTTGACCTCTGATAAGCAAATTTCATTCTTCAATGAGGTGATTCATCATCAACTGGATAATCGTGACTAAATATTTGGTTCGTTTTCAACTAAATGATCATATTTTTAAAGTTGGGCTGGTACTCTAGCCCGACGAACTAATCAATAATAATTAGGTAATTCTAATTTACAATTTTTTTCAATTTAAATCTATAAATTCATTCACTCAAAACTTGAAATATCGATGTTTGAGATAGTGAAGAGTTCAGTATTCAGGCACTCGGAATAGAGCTCGATAGTCTGATAAAAATGCTAGTAAGCACATTATTTTTAATGTTTGTTGCAATGCGCTATCACTAGAAATTCAAATACATTACCGAAATTATTCCTGACCTACATGATTTACAATCTAGTGTTTCACTCAAATAATATTTCATGATAACCATATATTTGGATCCGCATGTAGCAGCTTGGGACATCTCAATAAACTTGACTATCCGAATAAAAAATTGAATTAATCTATCTATCCAACATTTAATTTAGTAACGGAAAAAACCGCTTACACCAGTCATTTTAGGAAAATAGTTGTTTCCCTATAGCTTCTTCATCTATACTTCCTGCCACACCAGAATATAAAACCTTACTTTCCTAAACAGTAGGCCATCCAAAGTTTGGAATTTGATACGTTCCGCGACATAAAATTTATTCAAACGACATAAAATAGTAATTTTTCGACATCTCCTGTCTTTAATAGCCTGCTGCATTCTGGAACATTTCGCCCAACAAAGTAGGGATCATTTTTCTTGGTGTATGTTCTCTTTCTGTGAATCTCACTAGGAGTCCATAAGATTAATAAATTTGATCGAGTGCTGTGTACAGATGTTCATTTTACGATGTTTACGAAATAAAAATTAGTTTACGCAGCTTATTTTATCAATTTTATTGAACATAAAGATGTGAATTTATAGTTGTATGGACACAATATTGCTTTCAGTTTTTTCCCATGGAGTTTGGTCATGGATTTAGTGGTTAGTATTCTTAGGCTGTTGTATTGTCACATAGCTTTCCAGTTTTTTTCTGGTTTTGTTGTTGTTTGTTATTGCCTCAGTGATTTTCTTTTATATGTTAGAAAGTGATGGACCTTTTCTGTCTCAGTCGAACGCCTCCATCCAGCTGATCCAAGTATGATTTACAGTGATGGAGTCTGTCAGACGGGGCTTGTAACCTGTCTCCGTGGTCTCGTCAAAGGTATAAAATACTGACCACTTGGCCCCGTCTGGCAGGTTACAAGCGAAATATCCTTATAGAGACAAATCTTGAATGAGCGATCTGTAGCATCATCGTTCCTTTCTTCACAACTAATTCATAAATCAGGACAGACGGGTTCGGAAACAAGTGGAAGAAGTACATCGTGTACAAACGCTGCAAGAATGCTGGGTCGATGATTTATAAAAATTTATATTGTGCTGCTTATGTCCTCATCGAGTAGTAGTCCAGTCACTATATACATTGGTGCATGCAATTTATATTGTAGTTCTGATTTTTCAATATATTATTTGGGTACATGAGAGAAGTCCAGAACCAATTTCTTCATGCAACATTTCCTTGTGCTAGATACAGAGTGGCCCGAAAACCTCGTATTTTCGGCTCATTTTCCAGTTTTCAGCTATTTCTGCCAAATATCGTAATCGGACAGAAATATTTGCTCTTGCCTTTTTTTTAGATTATAAAATTCGAAATAGAATGAAATCATTCAGAACTCTCTATCTCCAATGAGTACTGAGTTATGATTTTTCAAAAACGAGTGAAATTTGAAGAAAAAATTTGAAGAATTTTAGTTTTTGATCAACAATATCTTCCGACTGTTACCATTTAGATGTAAAATTCAAAATCCCTCTGGGTGTAATTTTGTGCTCTACAATCTGAAATCAGGTAGAGCGCTCCATCTTTGACATTGAGCGCTCTACATTGTCCTCACATTGATATTTCGCATAATGACATAAGTTCATGAGATTATTTTCTATGAGAATCACCCGTTAGATGCACTTCATTCCAGTTTTTCCTAGTGGAGAGGCGCGCTTAAGGACACCTCAAGGATCAAAATTTTAAACACATAACTTTTGACACAATGCTCAGATTTCATCTTACTACATTTCATTCTTCTCGGCTTGTCAAGGCGGTCGAAAATCATGCATCATAAGTCAAATTCGGTCGAAAATTGGAAAGTTTATTGTTGAGTGTACTTAAGCCCGTAATGATTTCATTTTATTCAGAATTTTATAATCTAAAAAAAGGTGAGAGCAAATATTTCTGTCCAATTACGAGATTTGGCAGAAATAGCTGAAAACTGGAAAATGAGCCGTAAATACGAGGTTTTTGGGCCACTCTGTATCTAGCACAAGGAAATTTTGCATGAAGAAATTGGTTCTGGACTTCTCTTATGTACCCAAATAATATATTAAAAAATCAGAACTACAATATAAATTCCAAGCATACCCCCTTTTTTTATGTCTATATTGACTGGACTATAGAGAGTAATTCAAGTGATGAATATAATCACCTTTAAACAGAGCTATGATATCTTTCTGTCCTTCCTCAGCTATTCCTCTGAAACAAAACTTTCCTCTCAGAAACCATAGAGCAGTGTGCCTACCAACCATATTGTGTTCTCAGTTTTGTTGCACGTAGCGTCTGGGGGAAAACGATACAGGGTAACGTATTTGGAATAATTAAAATTCATGCCAGGTAGCCGGGTATTTGGCAGGTTGGCCAATACTGGAACAATAAAATACCGCGCATGTTTCGAATACGCAACACTACTTTCTACAGTTCCAAATAGCTTTGATCTGGCCAGACAGACAAGCCCCACACCTGTCTGATGGATAATCAGTTCATTCGCTTTCTTAAAACGAAGTTAGGAACTTTTTAAATCAAACCACATTTATTTCAGTCTGTGAAAAGTTAAGATCACCTTCAAGTGATTTGATAAAGTAGTTCAAGAGATTGATTAAAATAATAGCAAGCAGAAGTAGCAATCGATATTTTGATGACTGGTTTTAACAATGCCAAATATTTTCTCTATTTCTTCAATATTTAACCTTCTGTTCCTTAATACTTATTCAGGAAAGAATCTTTCTTTTCGTGAATAATATAAGTTGAATATTGTTCGGGGCTTCCCGCAGTATTTATCCACCATGGATTAATATAGCTCCACTTATGGATTAATATAGCGCTACTTATCCAAATTATACTATAGGTCGAATGGTGGATTGATTTTGATCACAAATTTAAGAGAATACTTTTCCTTTGAACTGATGTTTA
This sequence comes from Nilaparvata lugens, assembly GCF_014356525.2. NCBI lineage: Eukaryota > Metazoa > Arthropoda > Insecta > Hemiptera > Delphacidae > Nilaparvata > Nilaparvata lugens. The sequence goes on along the minus strand of NC_052514.1, from coordinate 29,429,637 downwards.
TTAGAGTGAGGTTCCATCTTGTACCCTAGTAATAAACATTTTTCGTAATTTTCATAGTATAGTAAGCCTAGAAAAATATCTTTAATCTTATACAATACTTGGGAAAGAAACAGATAAAGAGTATCTCTCTCACTTTGTGAAGGATACCAATCATTCTTGAGGCATTATGTGGAACAAGTCTTTTCCCGGTTGAATAAACTGCTTGAAAATGAGAAACATTGATTTGCAATTGTAATGAGTGTATTGAATCAGTTCGATTTGCCTGAAAATTGAGAGTTCTTGCGTGAAATCTATAATTATCATGTCTATTGCGTATGATTTCTAAATGATTTGTGAGCTAAGATCAAAATGCCAACCTAAAAAAGGACTAGACCTATATCATTCATTTTGGTTGTTCCATTTGAAATATACCCAAAATCACAATATAATTCATAATATCCCTAGCAGTTCTAGTCTTTGGATGAGAATGAATGAGATGTTGTATTTTTTCAAATGCTAATGAAAATATATGAAAATACATATGATTTTACTGCATCTTATTTAAATTTTTTTTCAGTAATTATCTTATTTGATCTTTGTTTTCTCTTTGATTGTTTCGATATTCGATTCCAATATTTTCCTCGTTCAACACAATCTCTGTTGTCATTTCATTCACTTAAAAACATCAAATTAAATATGGTTATGGTCGACATTATAACCTTCTACAAGTCAATCTGTCAATCATTTTCAGTTATGAAGGTTCGGACTATTTAAAGTATGAATATAGACTAACAACTCAAGTCCTCCATATAATAACTCGATATATTCCGCGGCTTCAGCGTTTCTAAAGCACTGGAGGCTGTATTTCAAAGAATCTTTGATTTTACTATTTCATGTCTATTATGAGGCATTATAAGCCATATAATGCAGTACAGGAATAAAAATATATAAATTACTAATGCATAATAGGAGCAATATGTTTCAGCAGACGAGAAGCAAGAGAGTGAGTACATTAGCTTTGACTTTGAACAAAATATTGGTAAATAGTAACAAGAATGCAGATGAATTTCGTTATTGAATCGTAAAGTCCACTTGGCAGTAACTGGACAGGAATGTTAGTAAGATAAAGTTAGTAAGATAAATATGAATATTCTATTGATATAAAGTATTATTTTTTATGAAAAAATCTGGTGTGGCGCACTCACACAACTTTCCTTGCCGTTATGAAAATTGATCACCTGACGCTAGTGTTCGCGCGCATCTCAAGTCTACTATTCTAAGATCTGAGCCAGCTGGTGACAGGACTATAATGCTGGAGAAACACGAGGTCTGCCATCTCTTCATAGTGAATGATTTAATAGAATCAACAGTTGCCAACAGTTTGCAATTGAACTATCACATTTTCTCGAATTTCCAGCTTATTTTCATTTTTAGGTGAAAATGTTACTAATCATTAATTGTAGAGATTTTCATGCTCAATCCCTTTTGTTTCAATTGTATCTGGAGACTGATAATTGGAAATCTAAAATCAAACTTTGCATAGATGGGGCGAAGTTCATGAAATTTTTACAGATATCGGACTTATGGCAGTTGATAGAGCTTATCAATGACTATTATAGGTATAAATTTGATCAATATCGTTGGAGCCGTTTCCGAGAAAATCGTGAAAAACCCTCTTTTTGGCAACATTTTCGCCATTTTAGCCGCCATATTGAATTGCATTTGATTGAAATTGTTCGTGTCGGATACTTACAGTGTAAGGACCTTCAGTTCCAAATTTCAAGTCATTCCGTTGATTGGGAGACGATATACAGACCAATACCCAAAAAACACTTTTTTGGACTCAGGGGACCTTGAAACGTATAGATATCTAGAAATCGGCCTTAATTTTTTTCGGAAAGCAATACTTTCCTTACCTATGGTAATAGGGCAAGGAAAGTAAAAATAAATGTAGAAGTAATTTTTGATGTGTTTACCACTTGACGATAAAAATACCTGAGCTATCATCTACTCAAGTATGCCATTCCAATGGTCTTGAACAAATACAGACACTACTCAGCAGATAGCGTTTGAGAAATTATCATGGTGATAACAATAATAGTAATCATTCAATCAACAAACCATTCACATTACAACATTTTCAATATACTACTTGACAAGTGAGAAAGATAGATCTATATCTATATTGAATCAGAGAAGCTGATAAACACAAGACAAATAAACAGAATTGCTTCGCCTTATCTGTGATTGAATCTAGAACGGAAACAGCCTATAGCAAAAAATATAAATATATATAAAATATATAAATACAAATAGTATATATAAAATCAGGTATAGAAAATCAAGTTCATCACTGTGGTGCTATTCACCTCAGGTTATGTAGGTCCTGTTCTGTTTTGTAGGTTTATACAATAAAGTAATGAAAAGCAAAGCCAATTATGTTATAAATAGAGTATTTGAAGATCAATAAATGCTAAGAACCATTTAACACCGTGGGACATCCACATGTATTTAGCATAGCACAGACTGGAAGTCCGTACATGTCTTAGGAGACCTGTGTACGTGTTAAATTGAATTATCAAAGTTTGAAGATTAAAAGTAAGGAAATTCATATTCCGAAAATTGAAATATTATTAAAGATTTCAAGGTTTTCAATAGAAAAGAGCATGGCATTAGAAAGAATGATGAAGTCAATCTAAAATTATTTGGATTTCCTTTTATCAACTATTGTGATCCATTTACAAATTCCTATTAAAATGAATGAATGACAAATTCACAATATTATTAGCAATGGAATCAGGTATTGAGATATCTCTCTACATGAATTATTCTCCAAGATGAGACATTCATGTTTACTGTTAGGGATCTCAGTTTCTCTCCAGCATCGCAATCAAGTTGAAATTATTGTGGAGTGCAATATGACCGCGAAGCAGATAGGTGACTGCAACTGAAGTCCCTTAACAGGGGAACATGATTTCTTCGGGCACGAAGTGCTTCCCTCATTTTAGAATCAGTATGGTCCCTTCGCGACGTTTGGTAGGGGAAGGAAACATCTTTCCTCTTTTTTCATCACCAGCTCTTTTTCCTCCATATTTCTTCTCTATTCCCATCTTTCCTTTCTCCTTCTATTTCTCGTTTTTTTATTCTCATGCTTCAACTCCTTCTTCCGTCCCTTGTTCTTCTCTCCTCTTATCTATCCCCTTATTGTTTTCATCTTTGTACCCTATTTGTTTTCTCTTCAACATATCTTATTTATCAACTCCTAATAATTTTCTGTTTCTATTTATGCTATTCACTATTTACATTAGCTATTCTAGTAACGTTATCCTCTACATTTACTAATATCCTTCATCATGTCCTACTCACTAAGTTCTGGTTTACTTTTTTCTATCAATCTGTCATTTCTCCAAGTTCTTCCCTTCATTCAAGTTTCTCCTTCTTCGCTCCTGCTCTTGTAACTTTCTCTTTTCCTTCTTTGACTTCCACTTTTCAATCTACCTCAAATCTATTTTTTCCCAATACACATTTCCTTTTCATTTCAATTACAATGTTCTAATCCTTTATATCACTATTTACCTCAATTTACTTATAATTCTCTTCGTTCTTCCAATTCTCCCCTCATCTTTTCAATTTGCCTTCTCTTTTCTATACTTTTTATTTGACCTTATTCTTCTCCTTCTTCTTCCATACACTATCTCTCATCCTTATCTTTCGCACGCCCATTCACCGGCTCTCTCATACGCACGAGAACACTGTCACGTCTGTTACGAGGCTTTCCTATCATGCTTTCTTCCCAAATCTCCCTCACTCTCATTCGCTCCTTCTCTCTCTAACTATCTCTTTCTCCTACATCTCTCTTTTCCCGTGATCACCCAGCTCCAGTACTTCTACCTCACCTCTCATCCACTATTTCTATCATTGTCACATCCTTCTTCTTTCTCTCTCAGTTCCTATCTAAAGTCATTTTCTCCGGGAAGACAGGCAGTATTGTGAGATGGACCAGACGAAGAAGGGAGCAGGAAGGAGAAGGAGAGAGGTAGGGATGAGGATAAAACGTGACAGGAATGGAAAACAGGGATAGACGGTATCCTTGTGGCTTGCAGTTGAATTTTCTTGCTTTCTCTCTCCCTCACACACTCTCCCTCTCTAGTCTTCTTCCTGACTCACACACGTTGTACTTATTTTTAAAATAAAATTATTTCAACTTTTCCATCCTCCAGCTTTTCAAAGCAATGCAGCCATTTGTTTAGGGTTGGAGCTTGGTGGCGTTCATAAAATCACGTTATATAATGTTTTCTCCTTGTTCCAGAACTATCAATAGATTTTACTTATGACTATTGGTTGATATGATAACTGGATTGGAAGTTTTGGACTCGAGATAGTTTAACAAAATTACGATTCTTAGAACAAAAAAGAAGACTGAAAAATTTATTAGTCACTACTTCCTTTTGAACCAGATTGTGAACAATATTGGTACAATACTGATATCATTCATATTCTTTTCGCAAAGAAAATGAAATAATCACAGAATTGATAACATGATATTGTTATTAAAAGGAAATTTATACGCTCGTTTACTATACGTATCAATGCAATCCAAAACTGAATGAACAACGTACGAAGTACAAATATATTTCGGAATGTGCATTTTGAAATTTGCATGTACAAACTTCTCGTACAGAATCTGGACAAGTCCATAATAATCAAGTAGACCTTCAATGCGCTGTAGTCTCACATCATTCATCTACAGAATCTTCTAGAATCTTTGCTGATAAGAATAGAATCTGTGCAAAGGATTGAAATAGAACCCTCTTAACAAAGATGAAATATTAATATAGTAATATTGGCATAGTAATATACCACTTATACTATAATAATTATTCTGATGATCAGATAAATTATTAAAATCTGCATTCAAATTATCAAAATATTAATGTACAGAATAATCATATATTTTTACCTTCTCTCATTTCATATAAAATGTTATTGATTATATAATACACCTTTAAATTGAATAATTATCAAGAGTGAATATTGACTTTTTCTGTATTTTTTCTCAAACTGTTTCTTGTCATCAACAGGAATCCATTCTTAATTATTACAATGAATTAGTATTAAAGGTATCTGAATATTTATATTGAAATTTGAAATGAGAATTATCAATTTGGAACCTCACAGTAACAATATTGACAAGATCTTTAATCATAGTTATAATATCCGCTTTTTTCGCGATTCTCGTTGGGCAATCTCCCCCAAGCCAAGCACGTGAGACGTGAGAGGATCACAGGCATCCGAGAATTAAGGGGATGACAAAGAGAACGTGTCTGCTGGCCGGACATATCGCAACAAACAACAGGAGAAAGTTTGGAGGGAGTGAGAGAAAGCCAGAGAGAAAAGCCGATAGTTGGGGTTTGGGAAAAGATATTGCTGCAACCACCACCTTAGCTGGCCTTACGATATTATGATTGATACACGATTATCGTCCATGTGTCTTCGTTAGGCGGTTTTATTTCTTACTCGGATTCACCCTCACTTTCTCCTACTTCTCTTCCTCCTGCACATATTTTTTCTCCTCCTCATCTTTCTCCTACTCCTCCTACTCCTCCTTCTCCTTCTCCACCTCATCATCCTCCTCTTCCTCCACCACAACCTTATCGTCCTTCTTCTCACCACTATCATCCTCTACGACTACCTCCTCATCTTTCTCTTCCATCTCATCCTGTGCCTCGTCCATCTTCTTCTCCTTTTCTTTCTCTATTCTTCTTGCACTTCCATCGTCACCTCTCCCTCTCACCTCCTGATTCAGTGTGTGGCTACTATTGAAGATCGAGGGTGGAGTATGGAGTATCCTGGGGGAGCTGATTCCCTCAAGGTTCGATCTTGTTACGGTATGAAACAATTATTTTGATGTTCTCTAGAGATGGTCAAGTTGAATTTTTCATTGAAACCTTAATATTTTCAAATTAATATAATAGTTGTTTGAGTTCAAGTTTGCACGAGTTTCCAGATATTTTTTACTCCCTTTCGAATCACCTTCCAAACCTTTGGATCAATCAATGTACACCCAGTTAGGCTAGTCACACACCGATTAGTCAAGACAAGACTAGTCACGTTTAGTCACAATACTTCACATTGCTGCTTATGGCGCAACACACACTGATTAGTCATTGCAATTAGACATGTCTCTATGTGAAGTATTGTGACTAAACGTGACTAGTCTTGTCTTGACTAATCGGTGTGTGACTAGCCTTATTGTGAACCTTTACAAAAGATATTCTAAATTGGATATTATAAATGGATAATTATTGTTCAATTAATTAACTTAGTTAAATTATAATTTTGATCCAAACTTTATTTATAAACTTTAAATGAGTGATTCTCGCTCTAGGGCTAGACTAATGGTTGACTAATGGGCCCTATCAGCCGTGGTACGCTTAGTCGGCCGATTTGTCGCCATTGTTCCGAAAAGTTAGATTAAAACTTATCAGCCGTCAGAAACAGTTTAGTTGGCAGAAACAGTCTCGTGATCTATTTCTAGAGGTGGACAGGGACACCTGAACTGGCGAATAAAGTGTGTGAAAAGACTGGTTGGGCATCGGGCTATATGAATCTTATTCCATAATATTATTATTCGATAGACGCTGAGTGTCCCAACAACCATAAATGAACCCTATGCTCATGCACCACCGGAGTGACATAAAGAGATAGTTGCACTTACTCACTCTCAATAATATAGTTAGTTCTTGGACTTCTGTCCTTCGGTTCCATCGTGTCGTATCGTCTTCATGTACCATTTACATTGACCGGGTTATAACTGATAATACTTCTAAGCATAGAATGCCAAAAACTATGTAGCCGTCGCCGATTCCTTTGATATTGAGCAAACATCACTTTACTTTACTTCACTTGTTCGTCTTATGGAACTACATTCCTAACGGGTTTATGATATCTAGTTAAAACTGAAATGCCGGTGATCCACCCAGTTGTAAATAATTCGCCCGAAACCCAATTCGAGGGTAACAGCAACAATTTATAAATAGGTACTGTATATATGAGTAGGTGTCGTTGGTCTTCAAACTCTTTTGTTGGTGCACCTATTACAGTTCACAGAACTAACAATATTCACAAAATTCTTTCACAAATGATATATTAGGAATGTCTCTAAATAGAATACACTCTCGTGATATCCATTGTGCTAAACTGATATCTTATTCAGTGATGCACCTGAATATCCTTGAATATCTATTTTTATGCTTCTTTTGGTAATCTTATATTATCACTTAGGTAACGACTGTTGAACTGTCAAAAGCCGATTCCAGTTGAAATGAATGCTGATTGAACAAGTTTGAAAAATAGAGATGACAGGACAGTGGTAAATATTACTTCATTCAAAAATATTTTAGACTTTCCAAAATGAATGGATGAAATGATTCCATATTTTCAAATACATGTATGTAATTTAACAAGAATCATTTCATTTACCCCTGAATATGAATGATCAATAAGGATATGAGACTTGACTTTTGGTAATCAGTAGTGTTATAAACAATTATCAACCTCTTACAAAACATCATAGTTTAGGGAAATATAATAATTATCACGCCATAAATTCTCTAGTATCAAAATAACTATAGTCAATACGTATCAAATACGAGTAAGTTTCTTGGTATTTTGGTGTATTCCTGTGATATTCATTATTCAATGGTTTAGCTTTAAAAAAATAATCAAGTTTTATCTGAGCTTTATGTAGAAAACCATTAATGAGTGAGTCATCCATTTGATCATCAATCATGAGCTGAATTGAACTATTATTGGCAGAGTATTGCTTCATTAATTGCAAAGCAAGCAAGCTTTGCAAGCATCGTATCGTGCTTGTATGAGTCGAATTTCTCTTGGTAACTCCAAGCCAAAGAGAATAGTAATATTCTATATACATTATTTTACTATTATATTTCTATTTCTATAATATCCTATCCTTGTTCTTGCTGCTCCGAAGTGAAGTCAAGGTAACATCGGCGAAAACATCAAATACGCCTTTTCCCATAAATCAGTTCGTTACAAATTCTTCAAAATAGCAACCCAATAAACCTGGACATAATATTACAGTGTCACATGGAGCCAACACCACACCGCTAGTTAACTATTGAGTAACAAGGCAGCATTGTGTCCATCCACAACACGTCATAGAAACATTCCCCTGCTGGCTCCAAACTCAAACTCAAAACTCCCCTTCGGCAAGCATCTCTATACTGTTCACTCTCTCTCACACACACACACTCATTGTCATTCTCTCTCTCTTCATACTCCTCTCTGTCAACGCACGATGCAACACAACAGTACCATACCGCTGGCTCTCACCTCCGTTTACCTTACACATAAAAGCAACTGCTCTTTTCTGTGATCATGCTTCCTTCACCCCTGCATTCATATGCAAATGCTCCCCATTCTTTTGGTTTGTTGCATTCGTGTTCGAATGAATGAAACTGGACCAGAATGGAAGGAGGGAAGAAGGAGGAGGAAGGTAATAGAAGGACAAGGAACGAGAATAGAAGGGCAGAAAGAAATAGTAGAGAGGAACATCATGAAAGGACAAGGAGGGCTTATATAAGATTTCCAGTGTGATATGGACCTCGCTATACATACAATGAAATCAGGTTTTCTTATTTCGTTTCTGATAACATTGCTTCTTCTCATATCCCTTTTGAATTTCGTTTGAAACTATTTCATTCTCATCCGCTCCGTGCCTACGCCCCCATGCCTATTACCAACTGTTTATGATGATCGTATTACATGATTTACATTGGTGGTTATCCAATTTCTTGGCGATTATTGTGTATTGTGAGATGGAAGTGATTCATAACTAGCCGCAAATTGTACTTTGCTGCAACTCATTAAATATTGTAGACATAATAATGATGAACTTGAGAATTCCTTGTTGTAGGCCTATCAAATTCAACCTCCGTAAAATAACGTCAACTAACGGAAAGTATTTAAGCTTGATCTCATAGGTGACAACGAGATGACGTAATAATACGGCGTGGTTAAAAATTATTTGTTATTAAGATGGATTGATAGATGATAGATGTTTTGAAAGTTTCAATTGATTCAAGTCAATTTGAGAATAATTTTGGCAGTCACCTGGCAATAAAGTCAGAGAACGAGGATGAAATTCAGAACCGAGATCAACTTCCAAAATTCATTGATAGATTGCATTATCATTGTTTCATATAATAACGCAAAAACTTATTGATTCACTGTGAAATGGTATAGAATTTATTCACTTGTCCTACAATATAGTCAGTATGAATAGTAATGCTCCCTGCAATATAATCCCTATTCCTATTGCATTCAAATCACAACATACATAAAGCAATATCAATCTAAAAACCATTACTGTATGAATTTATTCTATTCATCTCATTTGCTTCTCATTCTTCTACTGTATCTTTTACAATTCCAGCCACTTGACAATGTGTCTTCCAAACACGTGTCTAATAAAACAGTAGCACGTGATCAAATGTTTTGAAAAGGCAGCCAATGAATTATTGATGTGCTGAACCCAGCAGAGAACACACTCATAATATAAAAGGATCAATGAGGCCTATTGCACACTATCGAAGGGTTTGATGTAAATCAATGGTAAGCAGTAAAGTGTGTAAACCTGTAGGTTACTTATAAAAAACGTCACTTTTAATATATACGTTGATTCGGGGTAGATGCATTATAGAAATGCGCGTTTCAGAGGGTCCATTTCTAATGATATTAGAACTAAGGTGTATTGTAGGGGAGCAAAATGATAATGATGAAGATGCCTATAATGTTAGGCGCTTACAATATATTATTAAACACCTTATTTTGTGTGTTTGTGAGAGTGGAAAGGGGGGGAGGGGTGCCGCATAGGTTAGTTTGTAAACTTCTCAATGGCACTGATTTGAAATTCTAATTGCCAGACCCCATGTCACATAGGAGCATAGGACGCGTGCTTCGTGCATGTGTGTGCTTGTGTACAGGCCAATCATCCGCGTAGTCTGTTTTCTTCTTTCTCTTCTTCGTCTTCTATTTCCTCTTCACTATCATCATCATCATTATTTCAAATTTTTTTCTTTTTTTGTTTGTCTTGCCTAATGTTTCTTTCTTTTATCTCGTGATCCTTATGAGCTTCATTTCCTCACATCTTTTCTTATAGTGTTCTCTCTTACTTCTCTATTTTCTCCTTTTCCTTGTCTAAATACTCCTCAATTTCATGTTTCTTCCTTTTATTCATTTCATAGGCAAATATTTTGCACAATCGTTCACCTCTTCACTTCAACCTCTATTTTATTATACTCCTTTTCCTTTTCTACCTCATTCTAATTCTCTAATCTCTTATTCCAGTTTCTTTAGCAGAAACCTACTTTCTTCTTTATCTCTTCTACTGTGTTTCTTGCATTCTATATTTCTTATCTTCAAGATAGATTTTTATTCTTATTCTATAATGCGCTTTCCACTTTTCCTCCTACCTTTTCCTTTTACTTCTTCTGGTTCGAACCCTCCACTTCCATTCTGCCCTTCTCTCTCTTTCTTCTTATTCTTGTCCTTCTTTTTCTCTCCTTCTCCTCATTCTAGCTCTTCTTCCATTCTTCATATTTTTCCTCCTACCTTGTCTCTATTCTTTTCTGATAATCTCATCTTTTTCTTCACCGTGCGACTTCTTCATTTTCTCTTCCTTTTCTTATCATTCTCCCTATATTTGTTCGTTGTCTCCTTCTCCATTTGTATCTCCATCTCAGCTCCTCTTTCATCATCATCATCATCATCATCATCATCATCATCATCATCATCATTATCATCATCATCTCAGTTTTTCTTCTATCACTCCCTACCTTATTAGCATGAAGCTAGCCTAGGCTAGAACATCAACAGGTATATTATAATATTGTTTGTTATTTTAATGAAGTTTGGCAGTACGGTGATATGTTAATAGTGTCTAGGCGACCAAACAACATGGACAAGTGTAGCATTGTCATTCAAAGTTGTGGTGGCTTAACTTTCAACCGAACAAACGGTAGCCGTGTGTCTGCCATGTGACAACTCTGTGGTCGGCAGCCATCCTGTTAAATTATGCTAAGCTCGCTGCCTTGGTCGAGATCGAAAATAAAAGAATTCAGATTGATTGAAACTAGATTTGAACTGATAGAAGCGTGTAGTTTCTAGGGAGATTGGAAATAAAATATTTCAGATTGAGGAAATGGATCTGAAATGAGAGTAGCTCGTAGTTTTTGGAATATCAGGTTGAATGACATGATAGTTATACTAGATTTGAACAGATACTGTCTTGTAGTTTTCAAAATGATATCGGGTTAAATGTCGTGTTGATATGCTGCTCCATATCTTATGGAGAATAGAACATGGTAGCCAATCAGTTCAGAGTTTTTGAGAAAAAAATCTCAACGCAAAACTAATAGAATGATCCGCTGTCATGGTTTCACAACCTGCAAAACAAAACACTGTACCTAATGTTTGAATAATTGTGTCCTCATTAGGCTCGGCGCACACCAGTTAGTCAAGACAAGATCAGACACGTTTAGTAACAATATTTAGTCACATTGTTGCTTATGACTCAACTCACACTGATTAGTCATTGCAATTAGACATGTCTCCATAAGTAACTATGTGACGTATTGTGTCTGAACGTATCTGATCATGTCGTGTCTTGTCTTTACTAATTGGTGTGCGCCTAGCCTAACTCTTTATTCCAAGTTTCTCATTTTCTGATTGGTTTCCATCATTTGAACTGAATTCCTAACTGCAAACTTAGAACTTAAAAATCCCAACTCCACCCAATTCAAATTCAAAATTTTTTTCAAATTCAAATTCTTTATTTTCTGCATAAATACAATAACAAGAAATGTCTGTATATCGCAGTCGTCATAAGTACAATTATATACACATGGGTAACATGTTTTTTGGATTTAGTTGACATAATAAAAAGTCAGCCAGACAAAAACTCATTCAACGAGTAAAACTCTCCTCCTACAACAAACTTTTTAAGGTTTTTTTTGAACAAAGCTCATTATTAATCGAATTCAAGCTATCTGGTAGCAATAAATAATTTCATCATCATCATCATCATCATCATCATCATCATCATCATCATCATCATCATCATTATCATCATCATCATCATCATCATCATCATCATCATCATCATCATCATCATCATCATCATCATCATCATCATCATCATCATCATCATCATCATCATCATCATCATCATCATTATCATCATCATCATCATCATCATCATCATCATCATCATCATCATCATCATCATCATCATCATCATCATCATCATCATCATCATCATCATCATCATCATCATCATCACCATCTCAGTTTTTATTCTATCACTCCCTACCTTATTAGCATGAAGCACCTAGGCTAGAGCATCAACAGGCATATTATAATATTGTTTGTTATTTTAATGAAGTTTGGCAGTACGGTGATATGTTAATAGTGTCTAGGCGACCAAACAACATGGACAAGTGTAGCATTGTCATTCAAAGTTGTGGTGGCTTAACTTTCAACCGAACAAACGGTAGCCGTGTGTCTGCCATGTGACAACTCTGTGGTCGGCAGCAGCTATCCTGTTAAATTATGCTAAGCTCGCTGCCTTGGTCGAGATCGAAAATAAAAGAATTCAGATTGATTGAAACTAGATTTGAACTGATAGAAGCGTGTAGTTTTTTGGGAGATTGGAAATAAAATATTCCAGATTGAGGAAATGGATCTGAAATGAGAGTAGCTCGTAGTTTTTGGAATGATATCAGGTTGAATGACATGATAGTTATACTAGATTTGAACAGATAGTGTCGTGTAGTTTTCAAAATGATATCGGGTTAAATGTCGTGTTGATATGCTGCTCCATATCTTATGGAGAATAGAACATGGTAGCCAATCAGTTCAGAGTTTTTGAGAAAAAAATCTCAACGCAAAACTAATAGAATGATCCGCTGTTATATTCCACTAGGATGTTGGTTTCACAACCTGCAAAACAAAACACTGTATCTAATGTTTGAATAATAGTGTGTTCATTAGGCTAGGCGCACACCAGTTAGTCAAGACAAGATCAGAAACGTTTAGTCACAATAAGTCACATTGTTGCTTATGACTCAACTCACACTGATTAGTCATTGCAATTAGACATGTCTTCATAAGCAACTATGTGAGGTATTGTGACTAAACGTGTCTGATCATGTCTTGTCTTGTCTTGACTAACTGGTGTGCGCCTAGCCTAACTCTTTATTCCAAGTTTCTCATTTTCTGATTGGTTTTCATCCTTTGAACTGGATCCTCAACTCCAAACTTAGAACTTAAAAATCCCAACTCCATCCAATAAATAATTTTATCATTTTATCTCATAGTTTCTCATTTGAATCCATTTAATCACTATTCTAAGATCAGTTGTTAGTCTAACATCAAATATCCTCTGTTATGATTGCTAAATAGCTCTATCAGTACTCATCACATTTTTCAAAATTTTCAATTATTAAAATGTTATTTTATCACTGGCAACACATCTATAAATAATGATGACATATTGGAAACAGCTCTACCAGTACTAATTACATTTTCCAAAATTTGTATTATTAAAATGTTATTTTATCACTGGCAACATAACTTAACTATAAATGATGACAAATTTTCAACAACTACTTGGGAATAGTAACTCCGTTTCTGTAATTCACTCAGATTCCAAGTTTCATGAATGACTCAACCTTGGTGAACAGAAGAATGCAGATGAATGAAGTGGAAGAGAAAGAAGGAAGACGAAAGAGTGTGGAATGGCGTGCCTTATTAGTTGTGAATGACAGTGGGAGGTGATGGTAGGATGACTTGCATTTGCTTGATGCTTTTAAATCGTCGCTCACTCCTAATATTGAGACTGGAACGTCCACAGCTGCTTTTTAGTCATCGCTATTTTGCATTGTTGTTCATCACAGGCCTGCTCCTACTTGAGTTCATTGTGGATTGGGATTAGGTTACCCACCGTACTTCCTCATAAAGCTCTATCAACTCCTGCGCCAGCTATGTACAGTTTTAGTAGCTGATGACGTGTTGTTTTCTAATTTAAAATTGTTTTTGCAGATAATTTATGGATAACAATCAATGGAATCAGAAAAATTGAGTTTTCTTCGATATTTATCATTATCTTGGAATGATTTGAGATCACGTCATCGATCATGGCAGGAGTCTTGACATTTCATGGAAGTTCTACTTCCCCAATAAGCTGAATATGTATACTAGTAATTACTGACAATCATGTTTATCGTGCTAGTGATACAAGAGCTTACAGCACCAAATTTTTTGAACACGCGTAACAGTACCATATCTCTATTACATACATTTCTTTATCAAAATTAATGTAATTGTATTAATTCATTTTTGTGGAATAGAAAATATTTGAATTTGATATTATCCCACCTATATTACGAACCTCACTGGTTTTCTGGAAGCCTAACACCGAACTTACCTCTTCTAATAAATGTTCATGGAGGATAATCGAAAGCCGAAATATGGAAGATCATTATTTCTTGCTAAATGTTAAGGTGCTTACAGACTCACTTTTCATCAGCTGATGCTATTCTTAATATATCTGTATTTGTCCAGAAACAGTAAGATACAGATATTATAAGCAAAACCCCAGGTAGATAGATAAAAATGCAGGTTTAAGAAATGTCATGTGATTATCATGAAGTATTGTGAAAAAATCAGTTGTGAATACTATCTGATTGCAACAAATCGATTCAACACTGTTTGCCTGTATTCATAATCTTTTGGCCACTTCTATTCCAAGATTCAATGTTTTAATTCACTCATAATTTTTATTTCTTCAATCATATACAGTCCACTTTGCTTGACTGAGATTACACATGTAGTTTCCAACAATTATTTCTTCGTTCCAACAATCAGAAGTTACAATTCGGAAATTTGCATCATCTAAATCAATTGCCAAAATAACGTTTGTGTTCAAGGAAAACACCAGCAGTTGAGCGCGGGAAATTTCGGCAAATCACCGGCGACATTTCAACGACAAAGTTGGCAACACTGCAAGCATTGTCATTGGCGCTTCAAGAGCGGAACCACGCGTTCACAAACCTATTTATCCTTTTTGTGGCGCTCATATTAATGTGGTTGTGACGACTGCATTGGGTGATCCCAGTTGGTGATGAATGGAAGGGGCAAGGGGGTACCCATGAGGGGGCCAAGGGGGGAATCGAAACGGAAATGACGTTCTGCAGGAAACAATGGATCCGAGAATAGTCAAGGCACTTCCAGCCCAGCTTTGGTTCCAATGCTTTGCTTATGGAGATGTATGTGTGTGTACTTCAGCCATAACCTGTGGTCTAATAGGACGTAGCGATTTAGCTTGATTATTATTGGCTTAGACAAGGTTGTAGAGTTCTTGATAGATGTATAGTTCGATGCAGCTACACCTTATCAGATGCATTTATATTAATACTTGGTGTATAAAATTGTGATATTATGTCATAATATATTAACATAGAGATACAGTAGTAATCACAGCCGCGTATACCATATTATACACCACTGTATACCACCTTATATTTATTTATTTATATATTCATTGATGCACTACTGTATACATAGATCAATGTATACTGTACATTGATTTGATTTACGCGAAGAAAGTGACAGTATTTCAATTTTTCTGCACAAAATGGTTGCTCATAAATATTTACCACCATACTTTGCTTTATCCTTTTCACATTGGAATATTTATTTACCTCTCACTGGAAACAATAATTTATAAGGAGTAAAGAATTGATGAATAGAGAGGAAAAAACATTATCACAGGAGCAATCAGCTCAGAAGGTGAGGTCAAGCTTTGTCCCACTTCCGAAAACATCGGGTCCAAATCGTAAATCCCCCTGAAGTATCCCAAACTGAAGAGCCTGACCTGTTTTCCAAAGCAACAGCTTGTCACATCATGTTCGTCACTTTTCAAAAGTCTACATGTTTGTAGTAGCGAAAAAATGTGCGAAAATCCTCAAGTGACCTCGAGCAAGGACTACAGTGGGGTTCACGAATATGGCCAGTGTTGCATATGTTGTAAAATTTTAATCAATGACAAGCAGTGTTGATAATAGGGGCTGAGGGACTTTGTATTTTGGCGGGGTTAGTCAAAACCCACCCTCTCGCCACCTCCTTCAAGTCTCCAAGGGTTAATAAACCGATCAACTATGTATTGTGCTGTTACTCCCACTCCATGGTCCCAACCTCCTCTCATAGACAATTAATCAAAAAGCCAAATTGGATGAACGCCGCTCTTGTTGCTGTTGATACTCCCTCGGCAGTCCTCAATTTATAATTCACAATCTACACCACTGCAAGTCAGTTGAATTCAGCGGCCAGTGTTCCCGCTTTTTTATTCGTACAACCTCTTGTTTTCCCCCGTAAACACCCCCACCCTTTCAGACAGCCATTTGAAAGGATCAATCAGGAATTAGGATCCGTTTTTGTGCAGGGTTACCCCGTTTTTGTACATTTTCACGGTTATTGTCGTTTCAGCGTTTCAGGTGCGGAATCGTGGAACGATTGTGAACGTTTATAGTTTGATTTTTCAGAGATTTCAACGATTTTTGAAGTTCAAATGAGTTTCCAACGTTTAATGGACTATTTTCAGTATGTGATGATCCAATGTTAATAGAAACATATTGAACACGATTTAATAATTAATTCCTCCTCTACTAAGTGATAATAAGGTTGATCAATAAAATGTTGATCGATAATCATGATCAATATGCTGATGTGATCGATTCCTCCTTCAATGATAATAATATGATATATGAGTGATAATAATACGATATTTTCATCTACAACATCGTTAACATATTACAGTAATGATTTCTAGTAAAGTATCCCATATTTTTTGTTTATTCAAAAAATGTTTGTAATCAATAATTTTACTGAAAATTTGATGTTTTCCTATATTATTGATGGTAACAAATATCGTAGCTATAGTACTTTTATGAAAACGACTGGCTCTCCACTTTCACAATAAACAATGCAACTTGACATACATTGTATTCATTCCAGACTCAATTGAAACAAAACTTTTTTTAAAACTCAGAAAACTTGATGAACTCAGAAAATGTTCACCAATGATGAATTATGCAACTCTCTAATGAAAGAGCAAATAAGAACAAAAGAAGCCAATTCTATTCACGTTTTACAACTTTAAATAGCTTGTGATGTTCAATGAATTTAGCATCTCCTCAAAACTGCAATGTAGAAAAATGAAAGCATATCCAAATTCACCAACTTCAACCTCACATTTTCTTCAAGTAATCAGCAACTAATCATTATAGGTCAATCTATTCCTGCCTAAGCTTTGTTATTCCTAATTATTATAGGCCATCCTGATCTTTGTTATTCTCTTCCACTTTCATCTTTCTATCCGTACACAAACTTCCTCCAGTTTGAAATCCATCTCAACCAGGACATAATCAGACGTAATCGGACAGATCAATTCATTAATTAATGCTTCGCGTGCCGCATTCGGCTCCTCAATTCTACCAGCCGCGACTCCAGCCTGTAAAAAGCGTAACATTCAATTAAAAGCCGAAAAAAGCAGATCACAATAATTATATCTGCATGCACATGCAAGACTTTATAAACGTAAACAGATCGCGCGGCTTATACCTACGAAATAATAATGATAGACCGCGTGGAATCCGGTTCTAGAGCATGTCGTGTTAAAATCCAATGCTCTCCTCTGCATTACGCTCCAGATAATTACCATCAGTTTCTAATTATCGTCGAAATACCACGTGCTACTCAAACGGCTTACCTTGATCTTGGAGTACCTTCCGTTTTTTGATGAGTAGATTACCATCTCGACGGCTACAGTATGAAATGTCAGCATTAGATGAATGGGAAGCATTGATGATATTCATAAGGAATGCTGACAGTTTGAAAGTGACTGCTAGGTGCTTGTTTGTTCACTGTAGAAGACGTTTGATGTTTGCCTGTGATAACAATTAATCTGCAGCCTGTTTTTTAAGCTGCTTGTAGATCCGTCCGTTTCGGAAACTCCGCTCTTGTTATCGGAGTTCACCGGTGGTTGTGTTGCTGGAGATGACACCTGCATTCAAAACTAGAACTGAAATATACATTTTAGTAAAAGAAGTTTTTGGAAAAAATTGATCGGTATTCAATTGCAATGCTTTGCTAAGCTGTGCTTGGTGAGAGAAGTTGTGTGTATTTTTGAGTTCAAAATTTTATAAAATAACTTGATTAATTCAATATGAAGTGATAATTAAGTGTTATATTCAAATATAGTTTGGTGTTTTAATTTCTACAAATTCAAAATGCTTAGCTTGTATATATTTTTGGACGAAAATTGAACTTGAACGTTTTACAGTAGAAACGTAACCTATTTTTTGGACATCTTATTAATTTATCAAAATTTGGGAATGGAATAGATTTGGGCCAAGCCTGTTGTTCCTTCCTAATCATATTTATATGATTTGTGATTCTGTCCACGAATAAATAAATAAATGCCAGAGTGTGTTAGATTGGTCGATTTAAGTGCTATAGATAAATAAAATATAGAATGTAGCTGAACCGTTTGATTGTAACTTGAGCCACTTGATTTTCGCTGATTTCATCATTTCAGCATCTCAATACCAATACCCTACATCAATATTATACATCTCAATGATCATATTTATTTAATATAAATACCCTTCATCTCAATGATCATAGTTTATTTGTAAGTGTCAAAACAAGGTCTTCATACAGGGCCTTCATGCCCCTTTAGGACAAGGTTATGTGAGCGAAATACTGTATTTGAAATTTCTTCTTCTCAGAGTTCCTGTCCGTTTCGAACGTTGGCGATCATATTGGCTATGATGACTTTGATTAGATTATTTAGATTGTTTGCAAACATTATTATGTATGATGACTTAGTTGCGCTCCGGAACAATTGAATGGAGGTTTTTCCAAACCAGGCTCTCAGGTTGGCCAACCAGGATATTCTTCTTCGACCTGGGGCTCTCTTGCCTTCTATTTTGCCCTGCAGTATGCTTTGCAATAGCTCATATCTGCCCTTATTGCGCATTATGTGGCCCAAGTATTGCAACTTCCTGAATTTTATGATGTTCACCAGTTCTGGGGCCATATTCATCCTCCTCAACACCTTCTGATTGAAACTCCTCAATACTAATACTACTACATATCTTTAAATCTATACACAAATCTTACTAGCCTATACACAAATTGCTGTAACTACACATATAACTACATGATACACTCCTACTTACTATGCTTCTCACTTTTCCATAATTCCTCCTGATAACTCTTCTATCACTCAACCATTGTCAATAATATTCCTCCCATCTAAAACTCTGTTCATGTCTCCATCACAATGCAGCCTCCACAACATCAACCTCTTCCTGAAACTTTTCAACTCCGTGCAACATTCCACTTTCCACGTTATCTGATCGAAAAGAGGAAAACAAGAAGACAGGCTCGATTCGAATAAGCATAAAGCGTGAAGAATCAAGCAGCTTGGGCTGATCTCAGCACTCTCCACTCCTTTTACAACGGTTTGATTTGACTTAGCATTCACCATATACACACACTACGCAATGAACTAGGACCTTGAAATACCTGGCAAGTCGCCACTATAGCATTCAACTGTGCAATCAATTGATGACAAACATCATACTATATTCTCTTCCTGAGACCTTTTATTTTATTTCTTCAACTTAATAATTGGCGATAATTATTGTGCGGAGCGGAGCCATTATCTATTGACGGGTAATTTTGTTGTAATTTCATGATAAACGGATTTCAATCGTCACTTATGTTCGCTGATAACTGGGCATTTACGGAGATGATGAGTTTGTTAAAGAGAATGATCGTGGAGTTTTTGATTTATGAGCGTTTTGAGAGAATGTGTTTTGTCTTGGAACGTGTTTCATCGTGGAATCGTACATTGAGATTCAATTTATCGTGAGATTCTATGCTAGATGAAACATTGAGTGAACATATAATGTGGTTTATATCCTCAATATTTTTCAACAAAATTTAACTGTTGTCTGATGGATTATACGATGATGATAACTGTCTACGTTTGATAGGAATTAATTAATTGGCCTACACATTTTGTTCTGAAATTCAATTCAACATTTGAGGTGGATCAACAATTATTATAATACTGAGATCTCTAGAGTTTGACTGGTTGAATATCTAATATCTACACTAATATAATAATGGTAGATGCCCAGTGAATAAAATGAGCAATATTATGCTTGAAACCATGATCGGATTCCATTTTATATCTCATACCATTCTTTGACATACAGTTTTGACGAGTTGTCAGTTTAGAAAAGACCCATAACTCTCTTTCTCACTCTCTCTCTTGATCACCCTATTTCCTTTTTTCTCTACCCTCTTCCAGTACTACTGCTTGAGATCTGTCCATAATGCTAGGACGAGTTGTTTAACGTGTTAATTTCGTCAACATTATTTGAAAAGCTCTACTTGAACGCAGAGAAGAATGTTGAAAAAATGAAATAAGAAGAATGAGAAAAAGAAGAAAATGAAGAATAAAATAAAAGAAGAAGAAGAGTTGTGGCGGACAGGAGAAGAAAAGAAAAGAAGATAGGACTGGATTTGGAGAGACTAGACAAACAATGATACACGCATCAAGAGTCACAGAGAATTGAGATCGGGAGGGTTACGTCATACAACTATATCTATACATGAACTCAAAGTTCTATAGTGGTATGGGGCTCGACATAGCATCATATCATGTATACATATATAACAGGGTTGGTAAACTGCTTCTGCACCTTGATTCCATCGGTGAAATGTTGGACAAGGGAGGGGTGAGAGAGAAAAAATGTAAAAGTAGAGAAAAAAGAAGATGAGTGGAGAGGGGTAGGAGGGCAGATGTTGATATACAGGCTTGAAAAAACTAAAAAACTAGGCCCATCCAGACCCTCCCAAACAGAAACCGAGGATTTTTGGTTGTAGCCCTCATCCCGTGAACTGGAAGGTCTTCAGTTCCAAAATAACAACCATATAATTGCATATAAATAATAGCCGAATCATTGCTCCTTAGCCGATTACATGGCTAAATTGCCAAAGGTATCGAGTCTGCAAAAGCCGGCGTTTTTCTACGGTAATCTTCCACTGCTTGCCGGGCCATTTCCTTATTCTCCTTCACAATTAACCTAACAAAACACAGAGTACAGTGTACCATCACAGTCACGAAATACCGAATTATTATATTGTATTCAACGACGATTAAGACGTGATATTCAAGAAGAATCTTTTGAACCCCTCTTGAAATATTTTGCATTTCTCTATAATCCTTTTTTATGCTTCTCCTTTTTTCTCGATCATACTCATTTTTCTTGTGATTCTCTTTCTTTTCTAATTCCTATACTCCTTTCATATGACTTACTCCATTTATTCGTCCACCTTTCTAATTTTCCCTCCTGCTCATCCTCCTCTCCTTCTATTCACGTATTTAAACCATCACAAGCTCCACTTGTTATCTTCATTTTCATTCCCCTGTTGTACTTCTAATTGGCTTTTCATCATTTATTCTTTCTTCTTCCTCCTTCATTCTCATCTCTGATTCTTCCATTCTCATCTTCTTCCTGTTTCTCCTCCTCCTCCGTTTATACTTGATTAATTCTTTATCTACTCCTAGTCTCTACTTTTCTACTCTTACATTTTCACTCTCCTCATTGTCTTATGCTACTTTATTCCATCCTCTTCTTCGTCCTTTTTCTTCCTCTTTCTCATTATTTATCAACTGCTCCTTCTCTCTTCTTATCTTCCTACTTCTCCTCACCTATTTGGCGTTTTCTCACTTTTATTCTCGTTTTGTAACTTTTTCCTCTCACTCCTTGCACTCCTCTAAACGGCATGTTCTTCACATTTGCTTTCTTTTTTCCTCTTCTCCATCATCATTCAATATTATTGCATTTTTCCTCTTCTTTCTATAATAATACACATAATTTTATCTCTCACTCCTCAACATTTACGTTGAAGGTCGCAGTTTAACGAAATGTCTCTATTAATACTGCGATGCCCAGCAATAATAAGCATCTTGGAATTACACGTTGCTAGATGCTTATCGGCCGCTTTCATGTGTGTGTGTGTTGGGTCGACAAAATTTATACTTAGGTGGAACGTGATCGTTTTGGTTGAGAAAGAAATCGTGAATGTACCGTATGGTATTCTGGAAAAAATAAACTTTTTACAAAACGTGTACTGAACGTTATTCATGAATGATCGTGGCTGCACCAAGAAATAACAATGATCTATAAATTAATTCAAGATCAATAATCATGAATTTTGTTTCTCTTATTGTGTAGAATTGTCTTTGAATGGATATTTCCTGATATAATAACAGTATTTTATGGTGGATATCTCATTTAATTTGAGTTCAATTCGCGATAGAAGCGAGGAGAGTTGGAAAGAGTTATCCCAAAATTTTAACAATATCCACTGAAGAATAAAATGAAGCCACGTAATAAGACAATCTTCTAGAGTTTCAAAACTAATACTGTCTCCAAATACGATACAAAATCTCTCTAATCAGTATGAATCATTCGGGTTCATAATGAATACCTAGACCTACTGTGAATTATTGACTTGATAATGAATACTTACCAATAGCTTACATTTCTCACTAATAACTCAGTGTAGTCTATTATACTAGTAAACTATTAGTCTACTATTATTAGTGTAGTTATATAATTATAATGATATATATAAAACTTGAATTTTAAAAAACACTTTTGAAATGAAAATACACTTACTTTTGTAGTGCCGATCGTTTCGACCTGTTGTTGGTCATCATCAGACTGTGGGAATTTACTCAGATCACAAGGCTATGTGTGGTAAGGGATGAAGGTGATGGAGTATGTTGTGGTGGGGGTTGGGTTGGTGGATACTTAGTGAGGCGGTAATTTTGAACTGTGGACTATTTTGTCAAAGAGTGTGTGGGAAGAGAAATTTACTTGATCATTTAGGAGACTGTTGGGAAATTGTTTTGTGTGGTTGTAAATTTCATATTGTTCGCAAATATGAAATTTCATATTTAAAGCAGAAATCTCAATGTATTGGAACAATATGAAATTTACAACCACATAAAACAATTTTCCAACAGTCTCCTAAATGAACAAGTAAATTTCTCTTCCCACACACTCTTTGACAAAATAGTCCACAGTTCAAAATTACCGCCTCACTAAGTATCCACCAACCCAACCCCCACCACAACCTATTCCACCACCTTCATCCCTTACAACACATAGCCTTGTCATCTGAGTGAATTCCCACAGTCTGATGATGACCAACAACAGGTCGAAACGATCGGCACTACAAAAGTAAGTGTATTTTCACTTCAAAAGTGTTTTTAAAAATTGACGTTTAATTTTAACAGTGAAAAAGTATGGATATACAACAGTGATATATATTATCTATATTATAATGATATTACATTATTATCAATGATGTGATACCAGATTCAATATGATTGACATTTTGCAATAATATTACAGATATGATTGAGAAAAAAGCTAGCTCTTTGTATGAAAACATGAAGGAAAGCTGGTATTGAAATCAATATCTATGAAGAAATTGGATAGGGACCGATGAATTGAACAACAATTTTGTTGTACTAAGAAAAAATCATATGGAAATGTGTTTTTTATTCACACAGTTTACATGGGGTAAAATCGAGAATGGGATGATAAGGGAGGGACAAATTATGAAATGCAGAAGAAGGAAGATTGATTGATTGTTTTTATTTTGTGCTAGGTCTAGATAGAGGTGCCATTGCACATCAAAATATTTTACATCAGAAAGTATAAGTAGCATAAAAAAATAATAGAAGATGGAAACAGAGGAAAACAGGAAAACGTAGAAGAGAAAATAAGGAGGTACAACAACATGAGTTGACAGCAAAAGATGGGTGCATCCTTACAGCGAACTAATTTATAGTAGTTGTAGCTTAGCTACCTTCTTGCCGGGAGTCATCTGGATGCTTGCTGCAGTTTTAGTTATAACGTCCGGCTCTCCAGTAGGCAGTTTATAGAGATCAACTATAACTCCCGCCTATAATATTATTATAGAGCGTCTTATTCCTGTGTGTGATGTGGGCTGAGCGAAGAAATTATCCTCAATTAGATTTTATTTCGAAACCAGATCGGGTAGTACCTCGGGTGAGGTTTTAAGTGTTCTGAAATCCCTGTCTTGAGAAAACAGCCGGTAGTCTTCTAATAATCTGAACTGCGAATGTGCATCAGAATAGGACACACAAGGCAAGATTATAGGCCGCTAACGGATAGGTTTATAAAAATAAGAAGTAGAAGATAAAAGGAGAAGAATAATAATAAGGAAGAAAGAAGAAGAAGAAATAAGGAATAAGTTGGAAGAGAAAAAGAAAACAAGAAAGACAAGGAAAATTTAAGATGATTAAACTTGAACTGTTTGTCCCACAAGTTAATGCACTTTGTATGCATTTTATTTTTAATATTACAATATTTTGCTTTATTTTTTCTGTAATTAAAAGCTTTGAAGCTTTCTTGAACGATTAAAAATAGTGTACATTCTTATAAGATAGATATATGTATTATAATATGTTTGGAGTCGCATACGTTGTCTCAAGGCTCAACATCTCAAATATTAGGACTTAGGCCTACAAATTTGGTAAGATCAAGTTAAATTCCTGTAGTATAATCCAAATAGAAATGTTCCCATCGAGAAGGAAGGTAGATAGACAACTGAATTAAGGAAAAAAAATATATTTTTTTGCTGAGAATGATGTCCACATAAGCCTGAAGTTATGTATGGGTAATGAGTGAGATGATGATGATGAGATATTATGAGTAGACCTATTGATTTGGGTGGGTTCCGAACCACCGTAAAACGATTCTGAAACCTATATCTGATAAGTCTTTTAATGATGGTTGAATAATTTTAGAAACCACCGGGTTTTAGTAGCCACCGAGAAACGATTTTCAAACTCATATTCCAAAAAGAATAATTTTATACTTGGAATATTTGTCTTTCAATGATGGTTGATTAATTTAAACCCAACTCATACTTGTTTCAGACATTCATAAGATTCTCTGGAATTGACCACTTTGTATAGATTGGCGTATTCTTTGAAATAACTCAGATTCTTGCTTCGAGTCCAAACTAGTCGGTCCTGAAAAATGCTTGACGTTTGTCCACACCTTTTATCTTGTACTAGAAGCGGTGGATTCAAGAAGATCCTGATGAAGTGGACTGGTAGGTTGGCTGCTGGCTGGAGATGGTGACTGACTTTCTTCGGTTCACCTCTCACCCACAGAGCATCAGAGGATGAGAACAGGGAACCCTCCGCGGAATGGAAAAAGGTGGCTCTGCCTCACCTACCAGCCATATATACCGTTAAACACCTGTGTTCATATGTGTCACACACACACTCACACACCTACACAACACACGTCACACTTTCTAGCCGTATGGCCTCGGATCGGCTGCGTTACGTGCCCCAAACAAAACAAAATTTACTTTCGATCATCCTGTGACATTTTTTGAAAAACATCTGCGCCTATTCTAGGATCGAAAGCCAATAGATACCATTCAAACTTCCAGCATTCCTAATAAATAACATCAGTGTTCTCCATACAGCCAATGCTGACAGTTTAAGACTATTCTCACTAGAGTAAGACACAGATTGTGTAGTGATGTGACAGCATTGTTTAAATAGGAAGTTTTGGTGTTATGTGTAAAGAAGGGTGACAGTTTAAAATGAATAGCAAGAGTGTCAAGTAAACTATTGTTGATTGTTGTGACTGGGTGTCACTACGACATCATGTGTCAAACTAATGGTTTATTGTGTCCCTGAACACTCTAAATGTTCACTAAATAGACACACCATGTTTTGTTTCAGTTCCTCTGACTTACTGTTGAGAACTTGTAGCTTTGTGTCTATTCACGATGAGTTTTCTGCTGAAAGAACAAAATTTTTGAGAAAACAATATTGTACAGAGATTGGCATTGCTGGATGTTTATGTTTGATTATAAATGCAGTATTTTATAAAATTTAGACCTGGAGAAACGATATTCATCAGTAAGTGATGTAATGAACAATGAACAGAATTTGGATACAATACGTTCTAACCATGAGTGTACATATAGTGTGAAGATATGACAGTATGAGGGTGATAACTCAATTACGACGATTTGATTTTGTAGATGAAATAAGCTTCTTGATTTTCCTTCGGGACTGAAAGAAGACGAGAATAATACTAATAAATCAAATAATTTTATTGCAGAAGGCTCTCGAAATCGTCAAGAATATTACAATAGTCGAAATTAAACAACATTTGAAACATTACATAGTTAAAAATCTAGTAATAAAAGAAGAATAATTTTGAAAGCTATTATTACATATCACTGCATGAGCAAAGGATAAGAGTACATACTCTGCAAGCAGTGGATTTATTTCGATTTAGTGCAGTGGACTTGAAGCTTTGAATCACTGTGGTAACTGGTGATTCTCATCAATAAACCCTTATCATGCGATTGGAGAATGGAATTTGAATCAATTATCATTAAAAATGTACTCGATCTCCTCAATATTTCTCTTACATGAATACATTGAAAGATTTGAGCTGACTTTAAGACTACTGAAGATGAATTGATGATAATAAGGGAACGTGCATTTAGAAAATATGCATTTGAATATTTGAATGAACAGGAATCTGAGTCGATGCTCGTGTACCAACACAAATAAACGATAAAAAGTTGACATGAAGCTTTTAAAACAACTGGAAGTGTTGAGATTTACAGACTACTTTATCTCATCAACATCTCAACATCTCACGTCGAAAGTGTGAAGACAAAATCCAGCTCCGTTCATTATTCATGAAAAACAATACCTTCCACAGATTCTTTCCAACATGAATTTATACCTTCATAAACATCATCCGTGTACGCTATCCAGAGAGTGCAGCGGAGAAAAAGAATCCTGAATGATGCCTTCCTCTCGCTTATCCAGCATCATAAACTGGAGTTTCATTCACTCACTCCTTACTCCTCCATTCATTCATGAATTCATTCAGTCACTCAGAGTCCTTTCACCTTTACTCTTTACTTCCCCCTCTCACTTCTCCACCCCCACCATTTGTTGTGTCTCCCTCCACCACGAAATACACGCAGACAAGATAATTATGAATAAATTATTCAGGTCCATTTGCATACAATTTACTTTTAGTGGCTAATACTCCTTTTGGTTATAAATACTGATAGAGCGCGAGATGTTCACGGTACAGTGTAGTTCGTAGATCGTTGCCCCTCCTCCCACCCATTAGGTTGTGCTTGAATTTGGCGGTGTCTTTATGTCTTGATTGTTTGTGTGTACCAGTACAAAGCGGCTGCTACAAAGTATGTTCAATGTTGGTGCAGCGCTGTAATTAGCCGATTGTTAACTGCTTTTAATTACGCTGAGCATTACGGGGCATGTGACTTATAAGAATTATTCCAGCTTGTGCATTGAGGTATTGGTGGATAAGATTTGAGGATAATGCTGGAGAAGATTAATTTCGCAAGTCTTCAATGATACAATGGCAATCTCATGTGGAGATTGAAAAATCAAAGTATCCTTTTTTCACCATAATTTTGAAACATGTTTTGAGTCGTGAATAAAAAAAGTAAAAAATTGTAATACAATAACGTTGAAAAAGGGTACTTTCTAATTTTTACATGAATATGAGTAGCCCTTACCAAAAAAGTGAATAATGGCAATATTATTTGTTGCACGATGAAGTAAAAGAATAATTCACTTTGAGAGCATACATTCAAGCCGTGAATTGAAAGAAATAGATAGAATTGTTAGTTGAAAGTAGTTCTCAATAGTATGTTATGAAATACTGTTATAAGATAAAATCGTAAAGAATAAATATGTAAACATTCATTATATTATCCATTGGAGCTATTGATGACAGTTTGTTCCTAGTTAATCCAATATGAAGTTATCAACCTGAAGTATTATCCATTTGATTCAGTTTTATTACATCTTGCTCCATTGATCAATTTAAAATAAATTGATCTTACAAATGTTGACAAAAATAGTTTTGTATACGGGATGAAACTTTTAGATTCTAGATGAAGCCATCTTCATAATTTTATTATCTCTCCTAGTACTCTAGTGTTCCTACAATGAAACATTTACTTATTCACATTATCAATTTGAACATCAATGAGTAGTGTAAAAATGTATAATAGGACCAACGAAAATCAACAACATCATGTAGAGTAACAGCACTTCACGATGTGAATGAATCCACCAACTACACTCTTATTAATGATGCTGTTCCCCCATCATTGAAAATCGTGTGTTAGCTCACCTAATAACAAAAACCGTCGAATGATTTCTCAATGACCAAGTTGATCCATTAAGAAGCCGGGCCACATCTAATTCAATTTTTCCACCTTCATTCAATCATTCTTTCGTGATCATTATATTATACTCTACCAATCTACCACTTCCTTCGGTTCTAATAAATGATGCTACCCTGTAAACCACACTGAATTAATGGCCAACTACTCAATTTCAAGCAATTTACACCTGATTTGATTTCATTCGGACTGAATAGAACGGACTCCGTTTAGGTACCGCTTAGTTCAGTGGATGAAGCCAGCTAATTATACCCGGCCATCCATAGCGGGCAAAGTATAGGCTACCGGTATCATTAGAGACCTTATTCAACCACACAACTAGTCTTGTTGAGTGGATGTGTTTTTCTCTAAACGGATAAATGGATTTGGAATTGAATACGCAGACAGTTGTTGCACGGATTAGAGGGCCTGTTCTAGAAATGTTTACTGACCAATTATTAAGGTCAATTCATTTTTTTTGGTGGGATTAATATAATATCTCTCCTTCTATTTTTTTCAAATAGTACAATGCTGATGGAAAAATTAGTTCTATTATTCATTTACCTGTAGAAAAACAATAAAAAGTAATGGGAAACATCTTGAAGGATTTACCTTAATTCGCTCTCCATTGAATTCACCAGGACTACATCCAGAAAGCATCAGAGAGTAATTGAAAATTGAAGAAGAATTTATTGCAGGAGAAAATTGCCAAATCGCACAGCTTTCATTTGTAAAACACATTATCCAGTGTATTCCAGTAGAATGTAGCCGTCACTTCGATTTCTCTATTTTGTTGATTGAAATAATATTGATATATCATTGAAACGTCTCAACAGAAGATATCTCCATATTTCAAGAGTTAATGTATCCCTTTCTTCATAATGTTGGCTTCAGTGATTAACAGAATGAGACTTGGTTGAATCCTTCATTATTGTGATGGTTGAAGTACTAAGTCGTACGCTATCTTTTCCATTTTCTCTAAGTACTATTTTCCCTCTAATTTCGATGAATGATTGATTGAGTACTTTATTTATGTAGATTACAATATATACTGGCTTATACACTTATATACAATAGCTTACAATACAGCAAAATTATAGATGAATTTACATAATATAGACTAAGAAAATAATTATTGAACTGTATATGATATGAAAAAGCAATTTGTAATATAATAACTATAGATAATAATCATATTGTTATGCATCTACATAAATTGGCGGAGCTTTGGACATATCAATGTCCATTCTTCGGAAAGAATATTAAAAATATCCTCCCCACTAACTCTCTACCAAAAAAGAGAGAGAGAGCTTGATGAATGAGAGCTAAGTTTTCCTCCAATGTCATATTTTATATTATGTTTATAGTGTTTTGTACAATGAATGAATGAATAAAATAATGAATCCGACTATCCTTTTTTTCTCATTAATTTTTTCCAATATTATAGTAATTGATATAATGTTTTTTGAGATGACTCTTTCATTTCATTCAATTCAATTCAAATCAGGCTTTATTCAATCCAATCCTTTCATTCATTGCTTACATGTGTAGAAAATGATACCTCTCTCTCTCTCTTGAAGTTGGAGAAACTAAAAATCAAAAGCTGGTGTGTGCGTTAGTGTTTGTTAGTGAGTTACCTTGAATGTGGATTCTTTCTGTTTAGAAGACAGTTTACTTTCACTGGAGACGAAGTAGAAGTCTCCGGCTAAGTCCCGGCTTTTGAGACTCTCTTCAAAATGTCAGCAT
The DNA here is from genome assembly GCF_014356525.2 of Nilaparvata lugens. NCBI lineage: Eukaryota > Metazoa > Arthropoda > Insecta > Hemiptera > Delphacidae > Nilaparvata > Nilaparvata lugens. The sequence continues at coordinate 29,399,451 of NC_052514.1, read as the reverse complement.
TTCTTATCATCAACATCAACGTTTCCCATTCAACCAATGGTGACATCTTAAAGTGAATCTAACTATAGAGGCAGCAGTATTAACCCAGTCTTAAAAAGGAGATGTCCTTGTTCATTATAGGTGTGTGAGTGTGAGAGTGATTGTGCGTATGTGAGTGAGAGCCTATTTGTATGTTTGACCGTCTCATACATGCTCAGGTCTACCTGTGTGTATGTGTCAGAGTTTGGCATGTGTTTAGTGAGGACATGTTTATGAAGTTTCAGCACTTGGGTGTTAACTGCATAGCCTATTCTAGTCTTAGCACCTACAACTATGAAACTATCCAACATATTCCTTGGTAATCTTCACTTTTCCTCGATTATTTCTTCCCATTTTCTCTTACAATTTATCTTACTTTATCATCATGATATTCATCATTCACTTCCAAGTTGTCTTTCTCATAAATATAATGTTTTCAAAATTGCTTTCTTCATATTCTTCTCAGGCATGTTTCTTACTCTTAATTGTTTAATGATAACAGTATTTACTATTTCGGTTTCAATCCTATCTATAAATATTTTCCTCTCGCTCTTTTTTCAACTCTTTTACTCTTTTCCTCTCAGTTTTCTCCTGAAAGAATATATTCTTCCCTAAAATTGAGATTCTTCATTATTATGATTCTAATATAGTACGTTTTATCCTATTCTATCTTTATTCAGATACACACACACACACACACACACACACACACACAATGTAAATTAGTGTATAAGCCAGTAAATATTGTAACATACATAAATAAAGTAATCTAATCTAATCTCTCTCTCTCTCTCTCTCTCTCTCTCTCTTCAATTAGAAACTTAAATTCGTAAGAAGTTCCAGTTTTCTTTTTCAATTTGGATGAGTTTTCCCTTTTTTATTTTCATTACATTTTTTTTTTTTTTTTGACAGTATCGATCGAGCAGTCGTAGCGAGCAGACGTAGTTTTTTTTAGTGAGAGTAGTTGAAATAGTGTATGCAATAGTTAAAGTGCTGAGTTCAGTGTTTTAATTGTTGTGCGCGAGTTCAGTGCCCTGCGCCGAAAAATCAGTTCAGTGCTGAATTACCATCTAGTCCGGCTAAGGAATGTAAAGAATGTGAGGAATGTCGACTCCCAAAAGATTGCCAACCTTCCTACTGCCAGAGTTCGAAGAGGAGGAGGAAACAGAGGACGACGCAACTATGAGTCAACTAACACCGGCTAGGAGCGTTGAACCAGCGTCAATGACTGGAAACGTCAACACTTCCCCAGAATCGTTTCTAAAAACGAATCAACTGAAAACTGCAACGGAGCAGTTTTTGTACAATGCATGGAAAGAAGTCACTTTCCAACAGAGTGAAGAGAGAGAAAGAATGCATAAACTGGAAAAGGAGTTGGAGAGAGCACGGTTGGAGATTAATCAGCTGAAAGAGATATTTTCATCAGCATCTACAACCACACAGAATCTTCAATCTTCAGCTTCACATACAATGCAACCAGCATCTTCTAGAAGTAGCAATAAAAGTTATTCACCACCGAATTGGGAGGAAGAAGAGAAAATGGTAGCATCAGAGACTGCATGGATTCTCCCTAAACAAAAGAAGAGAAAAATCCGTGACTCACCAGAAAAAATAGGGCCTGCAACTGATTCTACAAGTATGAAACCGACAGAAAAGAGAAACAAGCCACCGCCAGTCATATTAAGCAATATACAAGAGTATTCAAAAATTAAAGAGGCATTGAAATCGAAAAATCTCAATTTCAGTGCCAACATGATGAACAACAACCAGCTAAAATTGAATGTTGAAACTGAACAAGAATACAGAGATTTAACTAAGATGTTGAATGAAGCTAAATATGAATGGCACACGTACGAAAATAAACAAACTCGTCCAATTCGTGTCATGGCTAAAGAGCTTCATCCATCATGCGATCCAGAGGATATAAAGAACGATCTTCTAAGCAGAGGCTTTCAAATAATCAGTGCTGTCAACAAAATGAAAAAAGTGAAGAAAGATGGAAAAGAACACATCATCAGACTTCCAATGTTCATGCTAACATTCAAGAATACAGAAGATACAAAAAGAGTATTTGAAATTAAACATATTTGCTACATGAAAGTGAAAATTGAATCAATTAGAAGTAATAAAATGATTCCACAGTGTAAACGTTGTCAGCGGTTTGGTCATACACAGACATACTGTCAACATGAACCTGTGTGTGTGAAGTGTGCTGGAAAACACTGGACTATTTCGTGTACTAAGGCTAAAGAAACCCCAGCCAAATGTTTCAATTGTGCTGAGGCTCACCCAGCTAACTACAGAGGCTGTCTCATCGCAAAAGAACTTCAGAGAAGAAGAACTGAAAAAGAAAACCTAGTTAAAAGAAGTAGCGAAGTACCACATACAACTAAACAAAGAAACTTCACTTCAAAAAAGTACACTGGAGAAATATCCTATTCCCAAGTAACGAAACCCACTCCAAGCCTACAACAGGAGAGCCAACCAAAGCAACAACAACAACAACTACAACCAGTTGAAGTCAATAAGGTTTTGCAGGAAATTTTGAACAGTTTAAATATTCTTTCTGGACGACTTGACAGCTTGGAAGGGAAGAGTAAGAGTATTGAGAAGAAAACTAGAAAATGAATATTGCGAGCCAACAAGATATAAGGATTGCTACCTGGAATGCCAATGGAATAAATAATATCAATAATAATAGAAAACAAGAAATAGAAATATTTCTAAAGACACGAAATATAGATGTTTGCCTCATCTCTGAAACCATTCAACTGAGCAGACTCACTTCAAAATCAATGGATATAATGTTTACGAAACTATTCATCCTCAAAATCAAGCAAGAGGTGGAAGTGCTGTAATAGTGAAGGAGAGTATTAAACACTATGAAGACTTCAGTATTCAAAGTAATGAAATACAGCTAACTGTAGTTGGAATAGAGTCCATCAACCAGAAAATACTTGTTGGAGCTGCATATTTTCCACCACGTTACAATTTAAAGAAAAATGATTATACAATATTCTTCATCAGCTTGGAGATAGATTCATAGTGGGTGGAGATTTTAATGCCAAGCATAAGGATTGGGGTTCAAGACTCACGACTACCAAAGGAAAAGAACTCAGAGAGGCTATCCAGGAGCTGGGCTGCGAATTCCATTCATCAGGGACACCTACCTATTGGCCAACAGATTTGAATAAAACTCCAGATCTTCTAGATTTCTTCATAACAAAGAGAATATCCAGTAATTTCATCGACATTGAAGAGAGCTTTGACCTGGATTCTGATCATTCAGCTGTAATTCTCACACTTAGTGAACGAATAATAAAGAAAGAAGACAGACCAATGTTAGTCAACAGAACAACAGACTGGGAAGCTTTTAAAGTGGATTTGGAGAATGAAATCAACTTGAATATTCCACTTAGAACAACTGAGCAGCTAGATGAAGCCGCAGAAAATTTCATGTGGCAAATCCAGAAATCAGCCTGGAAAAACACCAGACAATATACCAGGAAAACAAAAGGATGCAATTACCCTCTGGAGATTCGACAACTTGTTTTAGAAAAACGAAGGGCAAGAAGAAGATGGCAACAAACTCGTGATCCTGCTGACAAAAATATCTTGAATAACAGAACACAACAATTGAGAAGAGAGATAAGGAAACTAACTGAGGAATCCATTAATAACTACCTTCAAAATTTGACAGCTGATGCCAGTACAGATTATTCATTATGGAAAGCAACAAAAAGGATTAAGCGGCCAATATTACAATCCCCTCCAATTAGAAAACCAGATGGTACTTGGGCAAGAAATAACAGAGAAAAGGCAGATTTATTTGCTAATCATCTAGAAGAAATCTTCCAACCAAACAACATTCAATCTGAAATTGATCCTGAAGAAGATATAATGGATGATTTAGATACAGAGATTGATCCAGTTTCTATAAATGAGGTTCAAGAAGAAATAAAATATAATATGAATACCAAAAAAGCACCTGGGTTTGATCTGATTACAGGTGAAATCTTGAAGAAACTTCCAAGGAAAGGTATTGTCATGCTAACATACTTATTCAATGCATCACTCCGATTACAGCATTTTCCTACAATTTGGAAGGTGGCAGAAGTCATTATGTTGCAAAAGCCTGGGAAATGTCCTCAAGAAGCAAAATCATACCGCCCAATATCTCTTCTACCTGTAATTTCAAAGCTTTTTGAGAAATTGCTAATGAAGAGATTGACTCCCATCATAAGTAGCAGGAATCTGATACCAACCTATCAATTTGGTTTCAGGCAGAAGCACTCAACCCTGGACCAAGTACATAGAATCACCAATGTAATAGAGAAGTCATTAGAGAAAAAATCGATATGTTCAGCAATCTTCCTTGATGTGGCACAGGCATTTGACAAAGTGTGGCATGAAGGACTGATCATTAAACTTCATAAAATTCTCCCCACTCAACTTGTAAAACTTTTAAAATCATACATCAACAACAGATTATTCAGAGTAAAACAAGGTGACGACGTCTCCGAATTGAAGGAAATAAGGGCTGGAGTTCCACAGGGTAGTGTTCTTGGACCAGTTCTTTATGTGCTGTACACAAGCGATCTTCCTGAATTGGATGCAGTGACAATAGCTACTTTTGCTGATGATACTGCAATACTGGCAGAAGGGGAAACAGTACAAGAAGCAGCCACAAAACTACAGAATGCTAGCAACAGATTCAGTGACTGGACCAAAAAATGGAGAATTCGATTAAATGAGATGAAGTCTATTCATATCAACTTCACAAACAAAATTATCAATGACCCGATTCGAATAAATCTGAATGGGAATGTAGTACCACACAGCAACACAGCAAAATACCTTGGAATGACTCTTGATGCCAAGTTGAAATGGAAAGAGCATATCAAGATGAAAAGGAGCGAGCTAGGACTCAAATACAGTAAAATCTATTGGCTGTTGGGCCGTCAATCACAACTCTCATTGGACAACAAGTTATTGATTTACAAACAAATTCTAAAACCTGTCTGGACGTATGGAATTCAGCTTTGGGGCTGCTCTAGAACATCTAACATCAGTCAGATTCAAACATTCCAAAACAAAGTACTGCGGAACATGGTGAATGCGCCCTGGTACATAAGGAACAGCGATTTGCACCGAGATCTGCACATCCCCTATGTGACCTGTGAGATAAGACGATTGGCAGCCCATCATGAGTCACGTCTTCATCAACACGACAACACCGAAGTCATCCAACTACTAGACAACACTGAACTCACTAGGAGGTTGAAGAGAACAAAGCCCTTCGAGTTGGTGTAGTGCTAGTGGAGTGATTAAAGTATATTGAATAAAAGTGTAGTGAAATAATTTAAAGTAGTGAAATTATAGATTGGAACTGTAGGCTTCACTGGAAGACTTTAGCAATAAAAAATTAATTTAGGATAAGAAATAACAGAACAAAATTAATGGTTAGTCCTAGTGACTAGTTTTAATAGAAATAACAAAAAAAAAAAAAAAAAAATTACATATTTTTTCTCGTTGTTAATTTGTTGGTTGAATTATTGTTTTCTTCAACTTTAATTTATGGTTTTATGATGTTTGTTCTAGTTGTAACATAGAATTGTATGGAGGGTTAAGTGTAAGAAAGGGCCGGCTGCGTACTAACTTCGCCCTCCTAGGTTTTTAATAAAGGCAGCGATTCAATTCAATACAATCCAATTCTTCAGATACATGTAGATTCCATCTGATTCAGTGGAGCTGTTCGATCCATAAATCACCTATAAAATTTTTATTCCTCTCGACTATCTAATCCATACTAATTTCCCTGGTCTACCCTCCATAATTTTCCATCTATTTTGTCAATAACTCCATCATGTTATTCTCATCAGTGCTTTTTGAAATACAAAAACCATGCACTTCAATTTTAATTCTTATCTCATTTAGTTTCATATCGCTCAAGCTCTCTTACTATATTCGAATTCTCTCTTCCGTGATAGTCCATCACTCCTCCTCTCTCTACTCATGTCTCTCTCTTCCTTCATTGGCTCTTCCTCATTCTGCAACCATTCTCCATCTCTCTCTGGCTGCATTACTTGGCAACAATAGCCTCCCGAAACTTGTAATGACCTTGAAAGTTTGACCCTACTAACTTCTCAGCTATGTTAGTTTAAAGGCCGCCTATTGTGTTTCTCGAAAAGCAGTTGTAGTAGAACTGAATACTCACAAAATACTCTTCTCTATCTTCTCAAAAACTTTTCAGAATTTTATAACGTTAAACTCTGTAATTTAATAGACACTAAAGCTTTGTAATCATAATTTCTAGTCATTGATTATAATGAACTTTTTACTGTATGAGAACTGTTAAAGGTATTTGAAGAGGAACTTCCATCAAAACCATCTCACTTAAATATCGCAGTGCGGTCTTGTAAGGAATCGAAATAAATTGATTCTAATCATAGTTGGTGGGTGATATGCTATTCAAAAACTTGACATTGCCTATACTAGGAAATACTTCTTCACCTATCATTTGAAATCCAAGTTTTGGAAAGCCCATTCGCTTGAACATTTAGTGACATTTAGTATAACGTTTTTAGTGTAATAATATTGTAATTTATGGAGAATGTTTCGACCAAGATGAATTATTGTTTGTTGATAGATTGAGTCTATTTGAAAAGCTTCCCAAAACATGCTGTTGTCTTTATCAGATTATTATTGATCAAACTCAAGTTGGATTGAAGGCTTTGGGGAAAATTTACAAAAAAAATCATTACCTCTAAGTAAATAATATAACTTCTTATGAGAGAGAATTTTTCATTCCTGATTGATAGGTTTTCCTCAACCACTTACATCACCCTAAACTCGGTTTGACAGATTTCCATGAGTTACGAGTTGTAAGTCTCACAGAACACTATGACCATCATAACATTACACACTTTATTTACATACGAATACCGTGATACAGCCGTAACTTACGAGATGCAGTTACACTTCTGGCACGAAGGAACACTTTCAAGGTTGCCAGAGATTCAAATCAGTCGTTTTTTGTTGACCGAGCTCGAACATCACGCTGATTGAGCAAGTTGAGTTGAGAGTACAGGACAGGGGACAACTATATCTATATAGACACAAAATCAACTATATATGATTGGATATAGTATATCTATATAGTGAAATATATAGCTATAGTGAGTGGAGCATTGGAGGAGCAACGAAGATAGAATAGGTAGATTGTCAGCATTCCTTATGGATAACATAGATGCTTCCTATTGGAGTAATACTGTAAGTTTCAAGTGCATCTCACTGTAGAGTGGACAGATGAGGGCTGTGATAAATTTTGAAATCGGGGTCAAGGTGAATCGAGGTCAAATGTGGCCTGGACCAGCCAGCTAAACAGCTGATCCATAAATAACGATGACGGCGAAGCTGGTTCGCTTTGAACTGACACTATTACTTAAATGGAAACCATTGATGTTATTTATGAGGAGCTCTGACGTTCCTCACTGTACCACTCACGAGTCAGCATTATTTGAATGGGGAGTAATTGTGTTTTCTATGAGGGATGCTGACAGATGACAGTGAATCCCACTGAAGCATTCACTCACACACACGGACAACGCTCAATGAAGTCCAGCAGACAGATTTATTGGGGTTTCACCGGTTTTGTTAGTTGGTAATAGTGGACGCGCCGGCTAATTTCACTTTTCAAGGTGCTGGATAGTCGGCTAATTGATAGGTACGTTGATGCTATGATAGGTGATGCTTCGAGGATGCTATCTATAGTTGCAGAGTTCTATTAGTACTGTTTTCATACGTTGAAGATACATTGTATATTGAAGATCGAATGTGGTAGATCATTGATATTAAAGATCATAATGAAGATACAGTTATTATTTCACGAAGATGAGTAAAGCTCAGTTTAAAATATTGAGGAATAGGACAATCAACAGTAAAGTGTGATATACTTTTATATTTCGTTTTTCATGACATGTAAGTTTGTGATTATTTTAAAAGAAAGAGCTATTCTGTTTTGGAAGAACGGTTTGTCAGTTCTTATTTATTGGAAATATGAACAAACATTGTAAAGGGAAAAAATGTAGAATAAACAAATCATAACTTAACAACAGAATTCATAAGTTAGTCATCAGTAGATTGTTACCTTCAATTTGTTATATTTATTATCACAAACAGGTTTATAGGTAACAGAGTACAAACAGTTAAACACACAGAGCACAGAGGCAACCGATAATAGAGCACAATTTCAATGAAGCTCTAAATAAAACTTTCCAATCTTCTTTAAAACGTTTCGACTTATATTCTTCCTGGAGAATGAGATTCCTAATGTGATTTGAAGAATATCTTCCATCGTTGTCAAAGTGAACTTTTGTAGATTATCTGTTAAACTATTTAGAGAAGAATTGAGTTTTACATGGACGAGATAGGAAATACACGAATGACGCATCATCACATCTGAACTACTGAAATGATCTTATTCTCATAAGATTTTGTGGATTTAGTGATAGAAATTGATTCTTTACTGATTCTTATCCAAATCATACTGAATCTATAATTTTTTCTAAATATTTTGAGATTTTTTTTATTTTCTTGTTTCAATTTGTAGAATAATATTTTGGAGCTGTCATCTCCGTGAATGGAATTTATAATAATCTATTGGATAAAACTGACTGCTGGCCCCTGACATAATTTCGATCCATCGTGTAGGTAGAAAATTGACCTTCCAACAGTAGTAAAAGTTTAAAAGATCTGAAAAGTGATACAATTTGGTAACGACTTGGGAGTAGTCTGGCTGTAATCAATCACGAAGTGAAGAAACCTGTTAACACGAGTGAATGGAAGTGTGAGTGAGAGGGGAAGTGAAGAGAAAGAAAACGAAAAAAGAGTGAATGAGTCGAAAGTTCGACCATTAAAAAAATCGTAACAGTCTTCGTTAATGGTTTTCTAATGAGGCTTGCAAACTTGATGATTTTTTTCAAGTCATCTCGTTCTTTTTATCTTCTTGTGTGATGTGTGAACTGTTCCATTCCATTGTGAACTCCTCGTTTCCAAGTTGAACTATTAATTTCTATTATAGGGATTAATGAATAGGATCTTCTAGATATTATAGAGTAACAAATCAATTCTGAAAGTAACTAAGCACACTTCTCTAACATACAGACAATTACAACAATTAATTAATTATTGTTAGAGATGTGAATCAGATAGAAGTAGTGCTCCCTGATCAAATTTCATTCAATATGTTTTAGTATTTTGAAATGCCTCATGACAGAAATTATGAAATCTTTTTATTGCAGGCAAAATCTAGACTAAATTGTCTCATAGTACTTCATTCAACAAGGAACCCTAACTTGAAATTTGATTGTCTGAACTGCTCGTGACAAAATTAAAGAAATTTCCTTTTGGGTTCAAAATTGACACCAAACCATCCAAAAATCACGTATTGTCATTGATCTTTATGACTCAAATCTCGATCTTAATCCCAATTCTCTTCTATAATCTTGTTTGTTTCTTCAAATTGCGGCATTTATCTCGATTTTTACAACATCTACTGCATAAGACATCCAGTCTTCCGGAGGAGACGATAAGCGTCGGTCCCGACTACCTAAAAAGTAGTCGTCATCATCATCATCATCTTCCCTCTCACTCATTACCCATGCACAAGCCTAAGAGCTTATGTGGGCATCACCCTCAGTATTGTAATTATTTATTTATTTGCTTACTACTTGTTGAACTATGCTTCAGACTTCGTATTTAGGCTATTACCGAACGTCCGTACTTTGTCTTTCGCCTAGAAACTATGTAAAATATCCCACCAAGTGGACGTTTCGGCATTTTGACCCAGACCGAACTGTTAGTTTTTGTCACTAAACTCAACACTTTAGTCGATAGTGTCAGTTTTCATTTTTTCCTCCAAACTTTCTATCCTTCTCAAATTTCTTACTCCGCACCCTTTTTTGTAGCTGGTAGCATCTATTCAAATATCTCTCCACCTTTTACGGTACAATATATCTTCTTTCATCCATCAAAGAGAATCTACCGACTGGGCCGACATGATACAAAATGCCAGCAATCAATATAACACACTTTGTGCTCTCAACTAAACAGAGGAAAGATTCTAGAGACGAAACGGAGGACAAAACGATGTTGAGTAATGAAAGCAAGGTAAAAATGACGAGGAGAGGTCCACAAAAAGTACTGAACTTATACACATGGAAGTAAGAAGAAAAAAAAGGATGAATGAGTGATGGGTATGTCGTGTTCTATAGCTCTGCCTCTATTTTTCCGTTGCCTTTATATCTGTAGTCTCGGGAAAGCTATGTTTTTTGTTAGTGTCTCGCCCATCGTTGAATGAATGGGTCCAATAATTGCAGCATTGTTCCAAGGCCCGCACAATCAGTTCGTTACCGTTCAGTTTTCAGCGTCGGAACAAGTTCGTCGCAATCCTTCGTTTATCTTCTTTTATTTTCCTGGAAAACTACAAACGAACATTTCTAATTGACTTATTCAAAATTCGGCCGACAAAAATCTCGAAAATCAATGCCTACGTGCGGAAAGATTTTTCGTGTTTGCTGGTGAAACAAAGTAGGAGTTGAAAAGAGTGTCAAATTGTCAGGCTAGGTTTTGAGGATGAGCTGTGAGAAGGACATCATTTTAGTCCACTACTTATATATCTTTCATGGATAATATTGAAAAAATACGAAAATCCTTGAAATTATTTGCAAGCTGTACAGAACCATTAATATAAGAAGATGATCTTTACCATCGTAATCTATGGGTGATTACGAATCCATCTTCACCATTTAATGCTGGATGGGTGAAAGCTACTAATGCTGGCATACTATGGCTCGGTTGTACAAAATCCTCTTTAATTTAGACTGTGAGAAGTCTTCTTTCAAAGAACCTTTTCTGATGGTTCACGTGATATCATGATTAAAATTTAACAGTTTCAATTCATAAAATATGGAACAATCATTCTCCTAATATTCATCTCAACATGCTACCACCATTCAATGGATGGATTATTAGCAGGATTTCATAACTCCTCATAAAAACCAGAAGATCTCTAATCAGATCAGCTTAATCAGATCATCATCTAATCAGATTGGTGCTTCAAATATTATATGGGGTATTCTCTTTTGTATTCTTAGGTATATTCTCAGTACATTCTGTACATTCACTTGGGAGATCGACACAAATCAATCTACTCTGATCAAAATTTCATATTTATATGATTTCATATGGCCTAGACTATAGATAATCGAATACTACTATTAGTAGAGTAAAGTAAAAGTAAAGATGATAATCGGTAATAAATTGATTCACAACCATTCATGAATAGATCAAGCCTCTCTCGACAGCTTCAATTTGTTTCACTCCAGCTAGGAATAAGACAAGAAATATTTTTCGTCAACATGCACGGATAAATAAACATCTATGGTTTGGAAACATGCTGTACAGAAAATAATTATTTGACAGGCACAGAGAAAATGATAATCTTTTCCTACAGTCACCTTGAAAAGTGACCATTCCTGCACGGATTACAGAACGCAAAGAATCATTTTTCCGCACTAGTGCGCAAAGTACAGTATTACTTTGCGTACTCTTAATACTTTGCGTATTATCTTGCAGCCATCCCAATCAGCTGTTGACATTGTTGGCGTGTATTTTGAATGCAAATTTGTTCTATCTATATTTTTTCTGATTTTCAAATAAATAAAAATGAGAACTCATTGTATTAAACATTTTGAATATTATTAATTATTTATTATTTCAAATAATATTTTTTTCATTCATAAATTGGTTGAAAAATTATTAAGAAATTAAGATTCACTCAAAATTATTCAAATTAATTGAATTAATTTAATTTTTAATTTGAATAAATTACCATTTTTAATTGGATTATCAAATTAAAAATAAATTAAAGCTGTTATTAATAACACGATTATACAGACAAACATTTGATGGATTTTAGCCATAATTTTAGCCATAATCAACCACTTTTTATATTTAATGGTAACTGTAGGAAAAATTCAATATGAAATACGTGTGCAAAGTTCATCTGCTGCACTCAAGAAACCATTCCGCCTAGTAAACGTTTCTTTCGGTGCAGCAAACTGTCACTTTGCGCACTAGTTGCACAAATAACTATTTAATCAAGCCCTAGTTTTGTATACCAACCCATTTACTAGGAAAAAGTTGGTAGCTTTGGATAAAGGACAGATTTCCAGGAGACGGTCGAAAAGCGCGGGAGTACTGGAGGTTTGTTCCAGAGGAGCTTGTGTACTGATGTAGCGTGGAGTTCCCAAGTGGGAGGGGGGAGCTTAGGGGGGTTTCGAACCCCCTCAGTATCGATTCTTGAGCGTGCTTCGAGTACAGAATACCCACGTGGTCCGAGTATGCTCCCTCCATAGTAATAACCCTGTACCCCCTACCCACCTTGTACCCTACCTGATCAACTGTTTTGTCTGTTCCCCCTTCCCCTTCACACACTACCTCAACAATGTAGTGCGCATGCGCGTGCGAGGGTGTTTGTATTTGCAGTGTCTGACTGATTTTGCACCCAGCTCAGCCTCAGAGGGTTCTGGCTGTGGAAACGTGCCTCCTCCATGGCTTGGCTGAGACAGAGTGAGTGTGAGTCAAATAACCCAACACCCAAATGCGTCGGACCTACATTTCGCACTGTTGCCAACTTTCCTTTGGTGTAACACGGAAAATCCCCGTGGAAAATCGAGTGACCGGCTGGATTTTTCGATGAAAATGGATGGAATCCAGTTTTGTTGACTTTGTTGAGAGTGTAGATCAAGTGGAGAATCAAAACACAGAATGTTTCCATGAGAGTGTGGAGTTCATGAGCTTGTAGATTAAAACAGTTATGTCAAATCTTGAATTAGACATGTTCCATAATGCTATAATTGAAATTATATAATTCGTGTTTACCAATTCATTATATGCCTACAAAATGTCATACAGACCATCAGTGAATCGTACAGTATATCATCCATTGTCGGTAACCTAGCTATGATGTATTGGATCACAGTTGAGATGATATCCTACGTTCCATCCAATGATACCCCAACAGAAGCAGTCAATTTTCCCATGTTTTTTAGGCTTATAGTTGTATATTCTCACAATCTCACACATATACTTGACATTCAACCTTTTAACATTTCAAATCTTTGTCACCTTGAATATGTAATATTTATTTTAGAGTTTAGAACAATTTTACTGTCAAAAACATGGTTTTTCGCGTGAGAACTAAGTCTGGGAAACTCAGTGGCGCTTTCTCCACTCCACTCTTACTCAATCTTCAAAACTTAGTTCCAAGTTGTCACAATTTGACGAGCACTGTCATTTTCGGTCGCCATATCGGGTGCATTATGGCAATAGCTGTCGATAAATCTCTCCAACTTCAGTGATGCTGATGTCCATCATAACCATATTTCCAGCAGAATGGATCAATCCGATTAGCATACAAGTCACAAAGACGGAAGCGTCACAAGAAATGTCCAGTTTTGTGGGATGATTCAGCGGAATTGGAACTGAAGAGTTGACTTGCGGTCCGGATGGAGCTGAAATTTATCGTCACCATTTCAGAGATATTTACTGGCGATCCGGAATAGTGGAGAGATGATGAGCCAGCTTGTCCCATTCCTTAGCAAACTGGTTTTCCGTAATTCCTATCAAGATCGGCTGGATCCTCAGGTGAGTTATAGGGCTCCCCTGTGGCACACCACAACGTATTTCATTCATGTATGTGGCACAAAAAGACTCCCATGGCTGAAAAAATGTCCACAATTTTGTTGAGAGGAATTAAAGCGGTTCTACAGGTTGAATAGGTTGGAGTAATGAAGCCCGACTGGGAAAATTGTTGAGTTATGATTTAGTGAGAGAATCTCGTGGCCTTGTGGAATCCGATTTGGTTGGACTCTGGGAATGTCACGGGATGACTTAATTAATTTCTGAGTTGTTGAAGAGATCCAAGTGGTCGATGTTTCTGAATTTTCTGTGATCCATTTTATGTGGTTGTAGACTAGATTAATATCTAATAACATTAAAATATAAAAGCTCTTATATAACCTGTATTTATAAACTTTCATATGCATACTATAGAGCAGATTTGGATAGAAACCAACCTCCAGTTGAAAATATTAATTTATCATACTCATTATGAAAATTCCTTAAATTTTTATTTAAAATCAATCTATTTGTTATCAGATCGGCTATTACATGAACAACTTCATCACAAGCTTATTCCTAAAGTTATTTCTCAAGTTGTATTTCACGAGTTTTACCAAAAAATGTCAGTCTCCAATAATGAAAATATCACGGTCATTTACCTCTCATTTTTTTGATATAGCATTACAGCTCAATATGAGCTTTGGCCGCCTCCACCACAGCTCTCCACGCTTCTCGGTCCTCTGTTAATTGTCTCCATCCTCTATATCCCATTTTTTGGAGATCGTCTCTCACTTCATCTTCCCATCTTATTCTCGGCCTTCCTCTCTTTCTTCTTGAATGTATCCTCTCCTTGAATATTATTTTAGGCATTCTGTTCTCATTCATTGTACAGATATGCCCAAACCACCTAACCTCCGAGCCTTTATAAGCTTTACAATATTTTGGTCTTATATTAAATACCTCTTCAATCCACTTGGATAAAATTTCTCTATATTTTCTCCAAGTGGGTTATTAGTAATGATGAAATGATAGCTACATTTTTGAAATCTATAAAAACATTGATTTCTCTAACAGCCTCAAGCTCTAAAACTTTTTGTCTCATAGCTACTTTACTGCCTACTGAACATGAAACAAATTCTAGAACAAACACTCAAATTTGTCCAATATCTTCTCCCAGTGAGATTTCCACTGTCAGTATGGGTGGTGAATGGAAAGCATTGACTTATTCCTATGAGGAATGCTGTCAGTTCAAAGTGAACCCCACTATAGCAATCAGATGACACAGCCTCATTAAATATCCGCCACTAAACAAGTTTATTCAGTGTGAAGTCTATTCACAAACTACAGCATTGTTACATTACAACACAACATAGTCAAACGAACAGCCAATAAATAAAGAATAGATCTGTTTACGTAAACATAATAAATCATGAATCTCATACTGGGCCTGTCTATTTATCCGCAAACATCATTTGCAAGTCTAATGACTGTGTGTGTAGTGTGAAGGGCTTATTAGTTGTTATTATTGCAATGGGAAACCTGTATTTGTGAGTGTGACATCCCCTCCCGCTGCTTTTTCAGATTCAAGGTGTCCAAAGCTATCTGCTATACCAATTATTCGAAAATTCTGAGGTGTTGACAGTCAATTATAGTGGACGTATTGCCTACAGATAAATTTGTCCAGAGGATCACTGGGGCTTTCTCTTCCAGCGTGGGTTTCGGAGAAACTGAAATAAAAAAAAACTGACAGGGAAGTTTTGAAGAGTGGTCCCGTTCTGGAGTACCAATAGCGATATATACTGTATTTCCAATAGATTGATCACTTAACAGTGATTCACTTATATATGATTCATAAATAATAAAGGGTGGAAGTAAGCAACAGAAAATGAAATGTGGGTTTATTTATTTATTTATTTATTTGGTTAGCTCAAACAATACAATGATCGAGAAAGAAAAACAGGCTATTGCCTAAAACTTTTCCAATAAGCTATTAGAAATGCGGGTTTTGAAACCACTGAATATTCACACTTCTAAAAAGTACAACAATCCTTATCCATCTGTTTCCTGTGCTTATTTTCATTCATAGGAAATATCACATCAATAAAATACAATTCATAGATTGACAGATCAGTCTTTCAACAGTTGAATCACTCACTCCTCATCCGTTCAGGAAGAGAAAAAGAAGCAGCTATTTCAGTTTTCAGATCACCGCTGATTCAATGAGAAGTAAAGAGGCAGCTGTTACGCTGTCACAGATTGGCGTAATGAGACCGAAGGTCGTTCCAAAATACCTGTACATTCATCTGAACTCCCCAACAGGTGTTGGCATTATTTACACTGCAAGCTATCCATAAAAATACACAGTAACTGTTGAGTAAGGTTAGGGTTGTCAATAACAATATTATTCACATTGTACGCGGTAATAAAATATTCTAAAATATGTTGATGAAGGTAATTACGACTTTGAATAGACAATTCAATTCATATTTTCGCCTCCTACTTTAGTTGGCCGCTAATTAATTTATTGTACAATAAAACTCAATCATGACTTTTATACAGCTCGTAATTTATTGTGGTTATCAAAGTTTATGTCAGAGTTATTGAGCGATGAAAATGATTGTTAGATTTACGTGGGTTTCAAAGTGATTCTTTAACGAGTTCATTTGACTGTAACTGAGATGAATAAGACACTGATGTGTTATTAATGTACAATTTATTATAATTCACAAACTATTCATTTTAATACTTCATCACTTATTATCAGAAGGACATCCTCTAGGAAAACTGGTAGGTAGAATATAACTTGGATTATTTTAATGGTTCAATGAAATATATTCATAGGAGTCGTCACTACTCAATTTTCAATTTTTAAAGTTCAGTTTTCAATTTTTTTGTCATTTGCAGCTTTAATATAATAAAGATTTTCCAGTTCTCCTTTTCTTTCCAATCTTTATAGTTTGGAGTATCAGAGAATCTCGGTTTGTTTCGCACATTTTCTTTAAATTAAAATTTGTTTTACTTCAATTCGATACTAGGATGATTCCTATACTAAGATGTGATCGGAATAGTTGTCTTGCAAGCAATATACCCTAATGAAACAATAATTTGCAAGATTGAGGATTGAATTCTATCTAGGATAAATATAAGAATGGAAAATCATTATTTTTCAACATTATTCATACTAGAAGAATTTCATGCCTTTCAACATCATAATGATAATTGTGCAATTAAGGAATTGTGTCAAAATTGAACATGAAATATCATCTTTTTCTTGAGATTGTGTAAGAATGGTAGTTAAAATCAAGATTCTCAGTTCTCACTGCATCATTAGGAGTTCAACAGACTAAATACTGACTAAATTATACTGATACGACCTTCACATTCGTATCCACCTGTTATTGACTTTCATTTTCACATCATTATGCTGTTATGCTACGATAAAATGATAGACTGTGCAAAAATATTCATAACCGTTAATTATTAGGCATTTCCTAGTTCGTTCACTCATCTTCCGAAATATATTAGCATATTTAGGAGCAAGAATAAGCGCCACGGATTATTAATTATTAAAACAAACATTCTTGAAAAACCCGTCCATAAACAGGTGAATAACTGCTTTGGTATTAATGCTATTCAGATGAGCTCCACTTGGGAATGGGAGGGTGCATAAAGGACAAGTTTATTTGCTTTTCTAATTGTTTATGCCGCATAAAATGAATAATTTTTTAAAAGCATCTCGTTTACTGAATTTCCATACTGACTGCGTGGTGGGGGAAGATTGAGTCTTGTGTCTGTCGGAATGAGTGAGAGTGAAGCCAGTCATTGCTCTCGGTTCATCTTGAAAAGACACTTCACTCAAGTCATCGACGCTTCTTTGTTCCTAAGGACTTGGTGACTTCTAGTTGTCTGTTTGCTTCTCGACATTCTTTGGATGATTCAAAACGGTGTTCAGTGCTCAGATGTTGAGAGGACGGTGGACTCAAGTCATCGATTAATTAACTGTTCACTAGGATTTAGTGATTTCTAGTTTTATGACTTTAAATCGGAATTCTCTACATGATTTGAATCAGTGTGCTCTAAGGTTGTTGTTTTACAAAAATCTGGAATCGCTTGTGATATAGATTCGAAAATTGATTACAGACAATCATTTGCAGGCTGCATCGAACATTATAATTGAGATGAAGACTTTAAATTTCTCATAACAATTCAAGTTTGTGAATTTTAGCTAATCTAGAGGAAATTGATTGGAACTGTTAATTTTTGTTCATTTTAATATCATTGATATTCGTGGAAATGAGATTTTGAAGTAAAAAGTTCATGTTTGTGAGTATTAGAGACCTTTCGTGAGTGACCTATTTCAGACTGCAAAACTCTGTGGATTGCTATTGACTAAATATTGGTGACAATTTTCATTGTTGGATAGCATGATTGATTCCAATTTTTTTTGGAAACCCTTTTTATTTCTGTATTTGGTACAATTTTGTACCTTATGAAAAAATCGAATAAACTATTTTATTATAGCTTTATTGTAATTCATCAAAGCTTCAATCTTCGTAATTGCATACTGAAATCTCCAATTTTGTGGCTCTTGCTCTTCTTAATTCTCTTATTGCTTGTTATAATACAGTAAATTATGTAATTCATTGCAATAAAGCTATCAAGATTATGTTTCATTGGACTTTCACGACTATAGTTTATTAACTTATTCTGTTTAGTAAAAGATGATATCTTTATATTCTATGAACATATATTTATATTCTCTATTCAGAAAAATCTTGTAACAGGATTTCTTGAAATCTCCCATTAAGTCAATAATCAACCAAAAATGAAAGCATTGGTTCGATTTGAGATGTGGTCCAAGATCTTAAAAACAACCGTTAGGTATCTCAGAACTGATCGGAGACTACCTATTCTTCAAAAATAATGAATGGAACCACTCCCAAAAATCGTTGAAGCTGTTTCACTTTTAAACCACTTGTCATTTTTACCGTTGAAATATATTTGTTCGAAGAGGTTTTAAACCGTTATCTAATGGAATAAAATCACAAAATTGGAAGGTAAAGTCCCATCAATAGATCGCCTACTGTATCTTAACGGATTTCATCTTGCTGAAAGTAACGTTTTTCCAACAGTAACTGAATTTTTCTGCACGTTATCTTTTTAAAGGGTTAGGAGAGGTGGTTCAAGTTGCACCTCTAGGCTTATTATTCAAACGTGAGGCTAATTTCGCAAAATCAGGCGCATAATAAATCAGAGACTGGAGGTGAACGATACTGGAATAAATATCAGGTATGGATCCTTTGCGAAGAGGCTGGTAGACCTACTATCATCATCATGGGAGATTGTCGATTTGAATGCATTAATAGAATAGGAAGTGTACTGTGATCTGAATTTTGTTTGGATTCCCACACATGTTATACTGGGGCCAACCCGAGATGTATATATTTTAATAATCGATCCTGGTAGTTTTTTATGCAGGGAGAGATAGTTCTTTTTAATGACAATGGGAAAAAATTTGCCTGACCCCACAAGTCTAGGGGTGAAGACCCAGATAGGGATGAGTTGTATGCAAAAAGGGTTAACTTCCTACCTTCTCATCTTTGGCGACGGCGAAAAAACGGAAGACAGCTATTTTGAATAACATTCATGCTAGTTTGAATATTGTCTAGGAGGGATGGGGCGCGTAAGAGTCGTCTAACCCTTTGTTGTATCACTGGGAGATGATCCCGAAGACAGGTGATATTACGGGTAGTTCCGTACAGGTATAGTCTAGCCGCCACCCTTTGGGCCCACTGCTCGATTCCGCATTCCCACACTGGCACCGCGGCAATGTATTATGCACAGTATGAAAATACCCCGTAGTTAGCATTCAAATTTTATGTATGCGACCCTCTTTTTTCGGCCTGTGGGTCACATAGCTATCATCGTCCGTGAGAAAAAACTCTGGGATACCCTTTGGGTGTCATCCTTTTTTGCATCCTCGCTAATACTCCTTGACAATCCTTCCCTTCCCGATTTGAATACCTATGTGAATACATCAATAAATTTGCCTCGCTGCCTTATAGATCATCACCTACCTTCCCGTCCCTAAGTAATCGGAACCAATACTGTGTTTGTTCACTCTCCCTTTCTGAAGCCAATAAATTTCAGCTAACCCTTTGGATATTCGAAAATCGTCTTGATATGATAATTTGCTATCTCATCGATATTCAAGAAACCCGTTATTTTTCAATTGATACGATTCGGGTTGCGAAACTTAATTTGCATTAGTTTGATGGAGAAAACGGTTTCTTGTCAAGGTATACATGTAACGTTTTAAGAGAACGTTTAACGTTCAAAAAAATCCGTTGAAAGTAGTCTGCTTAAACTTGTGAAGCTTTTCAACAATTATTGGGTTTGCCCTCGAAAAATGATTAAAAATATGGTAATGATAAAAAACAATTCATCAGATCTCTTTGAAGAGAATCATTGATTTCAAATCTAATATTGTTATCAGTTTTCATACATAATACCACTGGAACTTGTATGAAATCTCAAATTCAATTTACAGTTATGCGCAAATCGTTTAGTCAATTTTATTGATGCCAGTTATCTATTAATATTATGGAACGAGGAATCTTATCAAATAATAAGGTTTTGAGAGATAAATCTTCAAAAATCCTATGGAAAATACCTAGAATTCATTCCTTCATTCATTGGTTCCGTTAGATGACGTCCGGTAAATTATATTGGATTTTTGTGCAACTGGCCGAAAATCTTACATACGAGTAAATTTATTCAGGAGTTATTCTCTTAATAATGAAAGATTTATCCATAATACAATCTATGTTAAACTTTTTTCTCAGATGCATTCTTATGATTCAAGATTTGAAATCCAATGTTGCTAATATGAATCGCTATTGCGAATCGTGTGAGAAATTGAAAATATTACACGCTCTACAATACAAGAACCATGCAGTGTTAAATACGGTAATTAATAACACACCCCAAGAACAATCAATTGGAGCATATTCAATAATGCCCCTAAGAGAATAACTTTCGACACCTTTTGAAGGGTCGTTAATTAACTGACCGTTAATAAGGCCCAACACCTGTAATTAACAACAGTTGGTTGTTTACTGGGGCACCCTTGAGTGAAATGAACAATTACCAATCAAACATAAGAGAATAAAGGAGGCTGTGACGAACCCAGTGGGGGGTCAGTTAGTTAGGGGATGATGCACCCTTGTGCACGAGTATTAAGAAAAAAGTGGAGGGTTCAGGTGAGAATAATCATAATAGTAATCTTCAGAGAAGGGTTGGAGTACTGGTTTCTGCTGTGGGTTGAAATCTGAGTGTGTTTATTAGGGGTTGTCCGGTCTACTAACGAAGTGTACAGAGCCTTCTTGCTCTTGGTTAAACAATATTCCACAAATCTAACAAGTTGGTCCTCCAGGCTACCCCGTACTGCACAGTGCACATCCTCCTCCACGCATACAATCCAATTCTCAGGCCTCCAAAGTCAATAAGACCCAATAATCAAGTTTGACGTCAAATGTTGAGTCTTAGGGATGTAGCACTGCAAACACATGTGCTTGTCAAATAACCCAAATCTTGATGAGTCATTGTGAGGTTGTGAGATTATGGTTGTAATAAGGAATAACAGTTACTTTTTGATAAAACTTTACAAGATCATTCAATTGCTAGATAGGAAACCTTTACGAAAATGGAGCAGTGAGTTCATTTTTTTCTTACTTTCAAAACCAATGAGGTATGCTTTCTTATAATATATTGTTCAATCAGTCAAATTGTTGATTAATCAAGTTTATTGGAATAAAACTTACTGTGAATGAATCCGATTGAATTCACAAACTCAACTTCACAAAATGGATCTTAAAATGGATTCTATGATAAAAGGATGATATTTATAGAATTTTGTGAATAGATTTTATCACCACAGTTTTTTCTATCGCATATCTATTTGTAATAGTGATGCGTCACCGTTAGAAGTTAAATAAATAATAATATTGAAATAAAGTACCGTACACGTGTATTATTATCGACTGGTAATTTATCTATTGAAAACAAGAATTTATGTGGAAGCAAGAGATCAATGGTCCATTTTACTTCCATTACATAAATCGTTTAAAAATACAAAGAAAATTTAAAGTACAACTAGACAAATTAATTAGAAATAAGAAAATTAAATGTAGAAAAATTGAACTACAACTTATTTTGGTGATGTACAATATTTATCTTGGTCAAATTGTTGTGTGAATTATCATACTAGAAAACTACATTTCTTAAACCACAGAATGACACATCACGTCTCTGGTAGGGTTTAGAAATTATATTAAATAATTATTATCTTCAATGTTGATTTACAATGATAAGTATTGCTAAACTTTCAAAATAAGTTGAAGATTAAAGTCTTCCTAGATTGAGACTTCTCCTAGTTCATCAGATAGGCTAGGATATCTCCACTTCAATGTATCATCTATAATTTGGATGTTGTGAAGTATACTTTGATGGCTAGAGACACCTAGATCGACAGCAAACTATACCTCAACTAACACCATATCGAGTGAAACCAAAAAAATCCAATTCTTTTCTAGACGATTTACTGTGGTCTAGAGTTACTGTTCGATCAATCGATTGATCATTCAAAAAACCAGCTACCGGTCTTACCATATTGTAAGTTGAGACTGGAACCGCAAAATGAATATTTATATAAATGTACCTGTTACAGGATTTTTTCAAAAAGCAAACTAAGGGTGACCAACGCATCTCTTTGTCCCAATCATTGTTCGAAAATTTCGGTTGATATCGTCTTACCTTTGATAGGACAGTGTTAGGCTTACGTGTTCGATGCAAATTGGGATATCTGATTACCAATAAAATTTAGGGACATGAAAGAGCGATCGCTCAAGTGGTTAGAAAATTCTGAAACATTTTCCAGTGAGTTCATTTTTTGCTTCATCTTCTCTTCTAATCTTGGAAGACAGAAATATATTATGTTTCTGAATTTTTTGGTGAAATGTTCAGGAAGATCCAGAACTTTATAAACTCCAACTGAAATTCCAATTGTTACATTAATTTGATTTCCACAAATTTCTTCATAATTCATTGATTCATTCCTATGGAGAAGTATTCACTGCTAGTCAGTATGATTAACTACAATAGAGTGATAGATATTTTCAGATATTAACTTAAACTCAGTTGATATAAATTTTGATACATATCTATTAGATTAACAGACTTATGAAAAAATTATCAACAAGATGATAGGATCATTTCTATACTCTATACAATCACAACAAAGGTCAGCTTGAAAACGTTGAATGGTGAATTAATTATTCAAACAATACTATTGGCTGATGGAGAAGTACTCTGTAATCTGATTGGTGCAGGAGTATGTGAATGCAAGTGTGTTTGTTTGCAATAAACACAATTTAAAATTAAAATACGCCAATATTTACGTTAAGTGATATTGAAATAGCGTGGAGCTTCCAATTAACATATAAAAGAGAGTGGCATCGAAATATGCATATTTTCGTACTTTTAATTACGCGAAAATTAATTTTCAAAAACGAATTAGCGCGCGGAACGAGCAGTAGGTGGAAAATTTGTTATCGCACTTGAATTAGAAAACTTTCAGGCCAGATTAGTTTTCAGCGAACTGCTTCTCTATTGGAGAGTTTAATAACGAATAGTCGAGCTCCACTCAATCTAATAAAACAAATTCCCTTCGTCTTTTGTTCTCTTTTTAGTCTCACCAAATTTGATTTGTATACTTTGTTCAGTATCTCATCCCACACTCATATTAATTTGTAATCGAAATTGAGTTATAGCGGTGATAAAATTGACAGCAGAAGGGTGTCTATTATTTGGTGTTGAAATAGCTACACAGTAAATCAAAATTCATCTTTTTTGTCGATAAATTTTATCATGAATAAATGCATATTGATGGCATTTATTGAAGTAGAATCCCAATCTAAAAACGATTCTTGTCTATAACTAACAAAAACCTAATGGAATTTCAAAGCCTGTGTTTGTTTCATCGATGAGGAAAAATATTGGAAAGTTATTGAATTTAAGTTAATCTACGAGATCATATTATCACTTAATAGTGTCGATCATGTAGATAAAAAAGAAACTCTGATGAATCTCCTCCTCAGGAGTGAAATACAATCCTCATTTCACTATAAAAAGTAAGTATTCGTTTTATATTTCCAAAGCTGTGTCAAAACTACTACAAAGATGAAAAGCTTCCATTTTGTTAAAGTAGTAGCTCGAAATGCCATGGTAGGAACTTATAAAAGCTAAAAGAAGGCCTTATAACTGATTCTCAAGAATGATTTCAACCAAGCACAATTTGGTTGCCCAGTAGTCATCGACTATGGAATAGTTCTGATCGGACCCTCTTATTTCTAGACAATCTAAGCGAACATAGGCTAAGACCATTCTTAAGAGAAGTTTGAATAGACGGCACCAAGTTATGCCGTACGTTCAGCCCATATAGAATTGAAAAACAATATATGTTTCAAAAATATTTTAAATAGATAATTGAAGCAGATTAGATCAAAGTACCATACCTTTTTCCAGGCAAGAGACTCACAAGAATTCTAATATTCAATAATGAATATAAATTCATTACTTGAATGTATAAAATAATGAAAAAAATAAATCAAATAGATTTCTTTATGAGCCGTGAAATGTAATTTCCTGGAACTTGTTATTTTATCCTTTGAAATATTTCATTGGACGTTCACTTTTATTCTCATATTATTCTGAATATTGTCATAAGGCTCGAACTTTCTTCATTTCTATTTAATGATGAAAATATAAAGTTGAGAAAATAATATTTTTGTGAGCTCTCTTGTCATCTAGTTTTTAGGTATACTATTCATAGATAAGATGTAGTAATATTATTCTTCACGAATAAAGGATCAATCAATATAGCATGATGTCTCAAATTAGAGCATTAATAATACCTACATGGAGTTATCATATGACGTTGATGAGTGAGAATGGTCCCATTATAACTCATGGGAATAATACTTCAGTATCTCATCCTATAAGATACAATATTATCCAATGAATGAACAAATAAATGAATGAATAATATTGCCACTATATCAGACATGGACACTGATACTGATATAAGGGATTCCAGTTCCATTCGATAAAATAAAAAAATATTTATTTTGAACAAGAAAATTGTATAGAGAATGCGAACAAACATATGAACTATATAGGATCAATGTTTTTCATATACCTCAATGTGGATTTTAATTATCAAGCTCCTCTTAAATTCATGATGCAATCCAATTTCGTTCGATTGACAATCACAGTACTACCAATCTTAATATTCTATTGTGTGGAAGAGTGGATTGAAGCTGGATTCGCACATAAAAGCGACAGTGAACAGTGAAAATATGATCTCCACGAGTTTTAATTGGACTATTCCCACTTAGCCGGGCCGAATGAGTATAAATTATACCATAAGAACTTATTGGAATCATATTTTGACTGTTCAATGTTCACTGTCACTGATGTGTGCGAATCGAGCTGTCATAGAAAGCCCCATCAATCATCATGAGCTAGTAGAAATATCAATCGAATTGAGTCTCAGAACAATATTGTTCTCAGAATGATATATAAATCAGTAGTCCTACTAAGGTTACAAAAATGTTAGTGTACTCTCATGAATATCAATTTTAGCAATGGCAATATTAATTTAATATATTATAGCAATGAAAAACAATTGGCAATCTGAGCTTCTACTGGAGTTTCACGAGTTTTATTGAGAAAAAAGTGATATTGTTAATTTTTCATAACTGATATGAAAACAAGGTGTTTGGATTCCACAAACTCAGCTATGCAATATTTGAAAATGTAATATTCCTGAGATCATAATCTTTGTTATATTGGCAATGAAAAGGTTACAAGATCTTGCTTTTTCTCTATAAAATTATTATTTGAAGATGAGTCCATAATCAATAATTTAAGAGGCATCCACAGACAGAGCTCTGGTGAGTATTAGAGGTGAGTAGACAGGTCTAAGAGGTGAGTATCATTGATGATTAGTATCTAGTAATCTCAGAATATATTATAATATAAACAAAATATTTTTTCAAATTATTTTTCTGAAATTGGTGAAGAAAAATTGAATATTATCACAAAATTCTGTGAAGTAGATTTCCATTAATAGATTTACATCTAATACACATTTATGAAGTATTTGAGAGAAGAATAGAAAACAATCTCTATGAAGATTTTCAGGAATCAAACAGTCCAATTGCATTCACTCTTCTTGGTTTCAGATTCATTAAAATTCAACAGTCAATTTTTTATCATATCAATTTGTGCAGATTGATTTGCTTATCGTGAGAATTTGAAAATCTAGTGCTCCGTTTCACCAAGCTCGATTAAAACATTGAACATGGTCAACCCGGGTACACTTTACGTGTGCATTAGAATTATTGATAGTATCTGTTGACATGAAATTCATATGTTCCAGTGCACTCTTTGTAAAACGTACTTGATTCGACCATGTTCAAACTTGGAGAAACCGAGCATAGGTGATTCCTAGGTTAAGACCTTTGTGAGTCACCAATGAAAGTTTCCTACTTTAACTTTTAGATCTATATGAGTCATAGAGTTTTCAAGTGTGGCTACTTGAAAATCGTCAAACATCAGTCATAAGGAACTGTGGAGGAATTTAGAGAGCTAAATCGAACAGGAAACCACTAAGGAAAACCCAGAAAGTCAAATTCGAATAGAGGTGTCATAGTATTGGTGAGTCATCAATAATATTATTGATTTGGGGACATCTCCAGAATATAAATAGGTAATTTATGTGGTCATGATTCATGATTTACCATGGAACTATGGCAGTCTATACTGACACTATCGAGTATACTAGTTCGATTCTGCATCAAAATTCACATGAGGAGTCTGATCAATCCTGCAAAACTGTAGAAATATAACTGAAAGAATAAACCGATTCAAACATGGAAATATGTTCTCAATTGTAGTCTAAATAATGATTGACTATGAATGAGAAGATTTTTTTTCTTCTTTCTCTCCTTTCCTTCTTCTTGAAGAATTGAGGAGATCTCAATTATGATCATATCAAATAATATATATTTCACTCCTTATACATTTTTACTTCAAATGCCATTTTTGCAACTGAGATTTCTATTAACTACTCCTCTCTCGCCCAGGGAAAAAATCAATCATTTCCAGATTTTATCCAGCTGAATGACTCGGAGAAGCAAGGCTTGGTCCAGCTGTCGTTCCAGCCAGGACTGGAGTCGCTCCTTGCTGGAGAGTTACTTACCTGTAGCAGGCTCCTCTTCGCGACTGGAAACCTGTTTGAGATGTTTGCCCAGCCTGTGAGAATGAGAGAGAGGAAGTCATGGACCCCCACATGCAGCAGAGAGAGACAGCATCATTCCTGGGCACGAGCATCTCCACAAGGTAGGCCGGTCTAACAGTCCTCTTACCTACTTTTCTTAACTAAATATAGATGAGCAGCCACATAACAACATAACGCATGCGTCATTAATATGCGTCTTAATCCTGCACTTGACGCTGCATAATTATTGCAGTCAAATGTTTGAAAATACATGATTAATAACTGATGAAGGAATACCTCATGAACAGGAAATTATGTGAAATGCATCGATGGTTACCGTTATTGAGATTAGTATTGTCATCTTGTTGATTGCTTGCATCTTCCTATAATATATCTTCCTGATATTAAAACGTATCTTTGAATATCTTTTATAATATTGTAATAGTGTGATACGATGAGTTTACGATTGAGGCCATAAATTTATTGACATATAGAAAACAAAACAATCATCCAAAATTCCATGTTTTCTTGGTAATTCCAAAGATTTCATAATATAATCCAGAGATTCCATGACACATTTGATAGATTCCATGATAGATTCGATAGTTTCCATTGAGAGATTAGAAGATTCCAAGTCGTGGATTCATTATCGATAGATTCCATGATAACCTTGTACGATTCCATGATTAGCAAGTAATCTCATAGAAGATTACAACATGATATTAACCACTGCATATAGATAAGATAATATAAAATCACTTCACTTATATGGGCTACTTTATTCAATTTTTTCAAGTTTTTGATACTAGGGTACTACAAGTTTTTATTATTAAGATGATAATATCATCTCAATGCAGTTCCATAGGTCGATAGTTATTGTGATCATACATCTTCTTATTGCACACATCATCTTTATATCTTTATATCATAAAGGCTAATAAGATATATTACGAAAAAAATTCTATTTAGTGAATCATGAATGATTTTCTAAAGAATTGAGAAATAGTTTTCTTCAGTTGAGTAGTTTTATTTGTTCAATAATACCCAATTAGACTGAGGTAATGTAGATGGCACCATCATATTAGATGTTACTGGCATAGTGTTACTGTTAAAGTTACTGGCACGATCTACGACTCAAACGCTTGGTATAATTAATGTATACAACCGTTACAAATAATATTAATATGAAGCCTCTCCTCTACTGTACTATTGTACAGAATATTGTTGGAAGAATGACAAAAATTTTGTATTTGGGAATAAATCCGTGTCGGGAATAAATCCTGTGTGGGTCAACGTTTTTTTACTAGAGGCATCGGTATCGTTTGACGATCTCCTCTGCCGAGGTCAAACGAAAAGACAAACGGCAATAATTTAATCACGTGGTCTCGTGCAGACAGTTTGATAAGTATTGGAAATCTGAGAATCAATTGATCGTCGCATGCTTGTCGTGGATTTGCGACGAACGACGATAAGAACGAGACAAAAAATGAAAAAGAAATCCTCTCTCATCCTCGCCGATGGGTCAAGTTTTTAAGTTGAAGATTTACCACCCCCAATGCTCGAGACAAAAGAGATTCTGAGGCTGGTGATGTGGATAAACAAAGAGAAAAAAAGCTGAGAGGAGAGTGATGTTGATAGAAGGAGGATTTGGAGAGAGGGAGAGAGATCTGTTGAGCAGGATAGATTGCGAGAGACAGATGTAAGAAGAGTGACACAGTTTTGAAAAAGGTATGCGAAGGAGAAGGAAGAGATTGAATTCAAGATTAAGATTGAGATTAAAGAAATACTTAGTATAAAACTCAGAATAGCAGAATCATAATAATAAGTAGTATGGATAAAGGGAGTAACAGATACGAATAGGTAAGTATGAGAGAGAATAAATAATACTGTATTCATACTCGTATGAGAGAGAGAATTATATTATTGATAATAGAATTATATAATCAGGAATGCTCTGATACAAAAATGATTGGAATTCGAGAAGATGGGGAAATAGAAAATTAGAAAACTTTGACAAAATGTGAAAGGATTATCAGTTTTAGATATATTAACTTATACTAGAGTTAAAATATAAATAAAAATATAAATCTCAGTGCCCTTTTTATTCATATTAAAAGTAGCCTTAAAGAAAAAAGACAATAGAGTTGAAATGGTTGGCTGTGTTTTGAAAAATTCATCCATATCCACAGGTAATTGTAAAGACTAATAAAATAGGATTTAAAAATGAGATCAGAAAGTGATTTGAAACTTGTGCACAAGAAGAGAGATTAGCACATTGATAGAATGGGAAAGTGTCAGAAGTTTGTAGAAAAAGAAGAATGTAAAGAGAAAGGGAGTAGGGTTCGATACAACATCGAAAAAATTGAAAGGGGAAGAAGAAGAAGAAAAAGAAGAAGAAGAAGAAGAAGAAGAAGAAGAAGAAGAAGAAGAAGAAGAAGAAGAAGAAGTAGTGAAGCAAAAAGGATGAGGATAAGAAGCGAATATCTGCCAACATGTCGTAGCAAACCGCGAGGATAAAAGAATATAAGGTAGCCTGTTGTCATACAGAACAATGGGCAGAGCCGAAATAAAATGTTGGCCAATAAATATTGCAAAACAAGCTACCGCCGTCCGCCGTTGCTACCAAAACAGCTCAGTAAATTCCGCAGTCCAACTGACAGTGAGCTATTCTCGGTGCACACAACAAAATAATAGAGAGGCCACAAGACCATCGATGAGTTGGACCTCGAATTGTTAACCCTCCTGGGTTGGGCCATGTCTAAGTACGCCCCCGCAATGATCACTTTGTATATCAGTATACTTATTGATACTTGAGTTTACTGATCTACTATGTATACTTTGATATGGAGTGGAGTATATTTTATTTTAACGGTCAAAGATTTGGCAACGTTAGGTTCGGCTTCTCACACAAAAGGTCCAGTTGTTGTTCGATTATTTCTGTAGTAACTGCTGCAGATTGACCCTGGAATCAGACAATAATTCGATCAATGTGCTTGTGCTAGTTTGATGGAATTTGCTCTAGAATAACTGAGTCACATTGTAGAACACTTTTTCATTGATGCTTGTTACTTTTCCTTGTCCTATTACCATAGGTAAGGAAAGTATTGCTTTCCGAAAAAAATTAAGGTACCCCAATTTGTAAATTTCTATACGTTTCAAGTTCCCCTGAGTCCAAAAAAGTGGTTTTTGGGTATTGGTCTGTATGTGTGTGTGTGTTTATGAGTGTATGTGCGTCTGTGTACACGATATCTCATCTCCCAATGAACGGAATGACTTGAAATTTGGAAATTAAGGTCCTTACAATATAAGGATCCGACACGAACAATTTCGATCAAATTCAATTAAAGATGGCGGCTAAAATGGCGAAAATGTTTTAAAAACAGGGTTTTTTTGCGATTTTCTCGAAAACGGCTCAAAAGATTTTGATCAAATTCATACCTAAATTAGTCATTGATAAGCTCTATCAACTGCCATAAGCCCCATATCTGTAAAAATTTCGGGAGCTCCGCCCATCTATGCAAAGTTTGATTTTATATTCCCAATTATCAGGCTTCAGATACAATTTGAACAAAAAAAAATTGAATGGAAAAGATTGAGCATAAAAATCTCTACAATTAATGTTCAGTAACATTTTCACCTAAAATTGAAAATAAGCTCGAAATTCGAGAAAATGTGATTATTTCAATTGCAAACTGTTGATTCTATTAAATCATTCGCTATGAAGAGATAACAGACCTCGTGTGTTTCCAGCGTTATTTTACTTGGTAGCTCAGTGTTGATAGTTGGGATTTGCTCAAGTTCCTTTCAGAATGAATAAAAATCTTGTTTCTTGATGCTTCTAATAAAATGTGATCAGTAGTATTGAAGCAATGTTTTGGAGAGCCTTCAGGTTCTTGAGTGATCTTTATAATTTTGTGTGAAGATTTTTGTAATTGTTTTCGCAAACCCCCCCCCGCACACCAACCAAAAGAGTTTCAATGACGCAGTCAGATTCTTCGCCACCCCTTCCTGTGGGCAGCTCCCCTTGTTCTATTCATTTCCGTCTTCGTGGTTACTCCATCACTGATTGCTTCAAATTTGTCTACGGAATCTATACAAATCAAAATGTTTAAAAGAGACATTATGGTGATCTCTTGTGTTACTCAATAGCTTTACATTATATCGAATTTAACCCATTTCTAAAAAATGACGATTTGTTCCATTGGTTTAGCATAGCAGAATGGATAAAATCAGTGAATATCTCGCAAATCATTCACACATGATGCACTAGTAAATGCCACCATCACTTAATTATCCTATATTTCTTTTATTGCAGTTACCTTTTTATTTTTCTTCCAAACCTCAAATATATTTTATATATTTATTTTGTCTTCTACTCAGTGATTTTTAAATTTATTTTTCTAACCACAAATATAATAATATTGTAGGCTAATATTTATCTTCTAAGCCACATAATGGAATTCATCATTCAGTAATGATACTTATATATTTTAGTGCTTCAAATTACACTTTTCAATTTACTTTTCCTTTATATTTATACTATGTTTATTTATATTTCCTTTCATATGTATATTCATTCTTGCTTCATCTATTTATTCCTTCATTGAAATATTGGAAATTAATATCGATACTCGCTGCCAGCACTCAAACTTCGGTTTTGCAGGCAGCGCCAAACATGTTATTTTGTTTTGACAAAGTTGTTTTTCGTGTATATTTAAATATTGATCAATATGTTTTTTCAACTTTGTATTGAGGATTAATATTTTTATTGTATTATTTCTGTTGTGGCGAAATTAAATTTGACTTGACTTGATTTACGTTGTCTTACTTTATAGTTTAATTTATATATAAGATTCTGTATCAATGTTCATGGCAACATCATGAAGTCCGTTATTATTTCAAATAAATATTACTTGCAACTGAAATCGCAAACGTAATCTAAGCCTTGAGTTGTACAACTTTCATACAACACACGTTAAAACTAGAAACTGATATGATCCGCTTATGTTAGATAATTGAGCTGATCAAATGTACGGTATCCTACATATAAATACAAGGTGAGATCTTAGCCAATGCAACAAATGTAGCTTCTGCCCATAGTCCCGACCTTGCTTTAATCCGTACACTGGTATTATCTGAGTCAGCCACATTTAATACGTTAATTCATTGCTTACACGACCAGTAAACAAGAGTTTAGGCCACAACACTTGGGAAAAGCAACCAGAAAAAATGGAAACAAGGAAACAAGAAAACTCTCCTCTCTCTGATTATGACACTTCAGAGTAGATTTCCAGTCCCAGTCACGTTTATAGTGAACAGCCGTTTATATAGTGATAATAATAGCACTATACTATGGTATGTAGTGGAGTGGAGCTGTTGATAGGATCTATGAAAAAACATAAAGGTAATTTGCGGAAATTCCTTCAAGCTGGTGTAATTGCGGCGCTATCAAAACACAATAACTCAAGCTCATTTAAAGAGATAGATTTTTTTTGATTTGTTAGATATGAAGGCAGAGATTCAGGCCAGAGAATTAATAGATTCTATACTCTCCGATTCCTATATTGTAAAATACATAAATAAAGAACTCTAATCTAATTCATTCTGATACATCCCATACTCTCCAATTCAGGCACTAGCTATTCATTCACACAGAATGATTAAACTGTATAATATTTTACATTATTGAATAATGAGACTTGGATGTTGTTACTACATACTATATAACACATTTATATTTGTACAATGGAATTGCCACTAATTTATCTTATTACACCATACAAATAAAACTTAGCTTAGAATCTCATTGATGAAATGGTTTCTCACAATGTTTTCAAGAGTTAGATGCAGATTTATCATTTAGTATGCAATGGGTCTTGCAAGACCTGGCAAAACATTGTCATTTGTAATAAAGAATCAATCAAAAAGAATAAAAAAACACAATAACGACTTTTCCCTTTAAATGATTACAGAATGATTAAACTGTATAATATTTTACATTATTGAATAGTGAGACTTGGATGTTGTTACTACATACTATAACACAGTTATATTGGTATAATGAAATTGCCACTAATTTCTCTTACTATACCATAAAAATAAAACTAAACTCATTGATAAAATGGTTTTTCATAATGTTCTCAAGAGTTAGATGCAGATTTATCATGAATGCAGAAAAACCACAATAACGATTTGCCCCTTCAAACTCAGTTACTTGAAAAAGTACTTAATGCTACGCGCCATATTCAAATACTGAGTAAATGACTATCACTCAGCAATTTTTGATATTCTCGTTTCGATTGATCATGTTTGATAAAGTAACAATGAAATAATGACATAAATTTGAAGATTTCAACAAATACAAAAATTATACCACTGTGAGCACAATATTATAAAATTCTCATATCAATAATATAGCTTGTTTCACTGTACCATCATTGAGAGCAGAAGCAGACAAAACCCATGTTGAAGGGTACACGATGAAAAAACTATACAACTCCAGGTAGCCAACTTTTGAAAAATGACAATTCATTAATCAAATACTTATAATCCGAGAGTCAATGGTATGTACCGTGGTTAACCCGTAGAGGTTGAACGTTAGGAATGCCAGGTATGCGAAAATCACTGTAAACTACCCACTTTTTATGTGGGCTCTTGGACAATTCTTTTATTTTTCATCATCCACCTTTTCATAATAATCGGTTCCTCCCGCACTACCTCCTACTCATCTTCATCTCTCTATTGTACCTATCTGTTCTCCATCCTTTTTCTCCATTATTTCTTCTTCTTCTTCTCCTTCTCTATCTTCACAACCACGTCGTCATCGTGATAGTAATTTTTTGTCTCTCCTTTTCAAAAGCTGTATGCTCTCTGCCCCTCCCTCCATTCTCTTTATACCTTACAAACTCATTCGACAATAATTTTTTCTGCTCTCTCTTCACTATTCCAGCCTACTTAACCACATGCTCGTTCGTCGTGCACGGCTCATTCTTTTATTCTTCTCCGTCCTTTATTATTTCCGAATAATAGCCTGTATAAACGCTTGTTTATACTTTACGATGAAGAC
This sequence comes from Nilaparvata lugens, assembly GCF_014356525.2. Taxonomy (NCBI): domain Eukaryota; kingdom Metazoa; phylum Arthropoda; class Insecta; order Hemiptera; family Delphacidae; genus Nilaparvata; species Nilaparvata lugens. The sequence continues at coordinate 29,365,339 of NC_052514.1, read as the reverse complement.
TCACACTGTGATAACTATATCAAATACAGTCCGCCCTCGGTGAAAACAGTCCTTTATTGCTTTTTAATTTAATTGTCCATTATCCTCGTGTCTAGAGACAGACCCACGCGTGTGCTATGGAAGAAAGCACGGTAATGATGGAGCCGGCAGGTCTGACATGAGAGCATCTACTCAGTCAATGCTTGCTCATTACACCGGCTAATAACGAGATTGTTAGAGCAGCTGATGGGTCTTGACAGCTCCCAAAACAAACAACACTCCCACTCTACAACAAATTCGAAATTGATTTCTTTCAGTTTTCTCTCCAGTACACATCATTAGTAGGGCTTTCTTGGAGGGAAATATTGGTGATACATTTGTCCATATTGTTACTTTTTTGTTACTTTAATGGCCACATTGATACTTTTAGGGCCGGTTTCTGAGCTCGGGATTTGGCTAAGTCCTAGACTTAAAACAGCTGGAGTCAAAAAATTAGCTTTCCAAAACGGGGCATAGTCGCAGTTTTTATAACAGTAGTCACAATTTTTATTTTCTCATTTCTATAATTTGAAACGTTTTTCCTTGACGAAATTAAACATTTCTAAATAATTCAAAATAGCTGAAACGTTACACTATTATTCTTTATTCTATCTTGTATTTAATTTTCTAGTTTTTTGAAATTTAATTCCAACGTGACAATGACAATGACTGCGACTACGCCCCGTTTCGGAAAGCCAATTATTTGACTCCAGCTGTTTAAAGTCTAGGACTTAGCCAAATCCCGTGCTCGGAACCAGGCCTAGATAAAATTGTATGTCATTTTCCCTATCTATTCCAAAACATGGGACAAATGATCCTATATTCTTATATCATTTTAGATAATTGTAATGAGCAGCCCCTTATTGAGTAACATGAAAGTAAATAGAAATAAAACAATCACACAAATTACTCTTTGAAGTTGAAAATTATATAACTCTTCAACCATTTCTCTGAACCCTCTCATTTCCACTCATATCCAAACTCAGTTTAGAATACGAGTATGGTACATACTTGGATGCTCCATAGCTTTCCAAGTTCATAAAGTGATGGAGAAAATGGGGAGGATATGGAACAGCGAGAGTAGAAAAATAGAAAAAGAAAGAGAAGAGAGAAGGATCAAGAATTGAGAGAACGAGACGAAAACAAGGTTTAAATTGATACGAGCATGAAGTAGTGAGGAAGAAAAATGGAAAACATGATATGAAAGGAGAAAAAAGGAAAAGCTGAGAAGAGAAAGACAGAGAGAGCAATATAACAGAAATTAAAAATCATAGATATATAATAGAAGAAAGGTAATGTGATAAAAAAAGGAAGCGAATATCAGGTGAAAGGAGGGAGAACGATTGTTTGAGGTAATAGCAAGGATGAAAGAAAATGAAGAAATATAATGTTGAGGGAGAACGAGACGAAAACAAGGTTTAAATGGATACGAGCATGAAGTAGTGAGGAAGAAAAATGGAAAACATGACAATAGGATAGTGAAAAAAGAGAAACACTGAGAAGAGAAAGACAGAAAGAGGAATATAACACAAATTGAAAACCATAGAAATTTAATAATAGTAAAGTAATGTGATGATAAAAAGGAAGCGAATATCAGGTAGAAGGTGGATGAACGATTGTGTAAGGTAACAGCAAGAATGAAAGAAAATGAAGAAACATCATTTTTGAAGAATATTAAAACAAGAAAACGAAGATAATAAAAGAAAAGAAGGATGTGATAAATCATCAGAAAGAGATATAGGAGGAGGAGAAAGATGAAAAGGAACAGAGAAGGATGAGTATGTTGATGAAGGAGAAGAAGAAGTGGACCAAGCAAACGAAAAACGTAGATGGGTTCGGAAATTTACTCCTTTGACTGGTGTCTTGTTGTAAGCAATCGCCGGAGTCCCCGGGTGGTCGACCCATGGGGGGTGATGCCCATATACCCAAACGAGCAGGTCTCCTGTGCCCATTCGGGTCCCTCAGACCGGTATGTTTTTTAATTGAGTTGTTAGGCAAACAAAACTGTGAATTTATATTCACTTGGATGGTTAGCACTGCATAGAAGTGCAGGCTGAATGGGTACATCCAACAAAAATTAATTGCTTTTTTGCGATCGACGCTCAAAGTATTTATGTCGGTCGTTTATTGTCGTTGCTGTGAAGGCTTTGCTTTTTCCCAGTCACAAAAAGTGCAAAATTGTCTTGAAGCCCTTGTGAGAGACCTGTTAGGGTGTGGTCTTCTTATTGAGTATCAAGGAAACATAGTTGAAGTGATGTGTGATCAAAAGTAATTGGGTTATTAGAATCAATATAATTTCTAGTAATTGATATGATAGTCAAGTATCGTCTAGTGTTCTTTAATACTTGAAAAGTGTATACTATATTCCGCAGTTGAATAGTCTTGTTGGAAGAAATTTTCTGAAAATATTCAAATTCAAATCTGAATCTAATTTATTTGCTTTAGATTACAATCGAGTAGACGAAATGAAGTGAAGAATAAATAAATCCAGAAACATTATTGCTCAATCATAATTATATTATTATAACGTTAAATATGGAATGGAAAAATTGTTGATGTGGACCACTTTGTAAAATGTCAAATGTGAATACAAGTATGGTCTATTAATTTTGGCTCGACTAGCAGAAGATAAAACTTGTGCGCTAGTCGATAGTAGTTAACAAAAATGCGGAATGTTTACTTACAGTACAGATAGAAATAAGAAGAATAAGATAGAAATTCCAAATGTGAGGAAACTCTAGATAAACTTTTCTTATATTGTTTTAAAATAAGAATGGAAAATATTATTCAATGTGGTAGTCAGAAATGACTGGTACAAATTTTCTTAATCCTTAATGATGGTTACAAAGTTAGAAACTTAAAGTATAAAATACATTACATAATAGTTAGATATACAGTAGGTAGTACAAGTAAGATATATATTATATAGAGATAATATGTATCAATAAACCTTGATCAAAGTGAATTTCTATTCTAGCTATTAACAATATGTAAGCTAGACTAAATAGACTAAATTCGGCATATGAAAGTTGAATCTAATTATCGATATAAAATGCTGTGTAATAATATATTGATGAGAATAACAGATAGTCCATTGATAAAATTCAGTTGCAAATTTAGATTGGAATTCACATATTCATGATGCAGTGTCATTTTCATCAGTTATCTAATCCCATCATACTCAATCAACAACATCAAATTAAAATCCCAACAAAATAGTAGCGTTTCTTGCATTCAGACAAGCTTGAGTGATGCTTGTCAGTCTATATAAGAGGATGGTCCAAGGAGTCTGAAAAGGGCATTTTCAAGACTAGAAGGATGACTTCCAGACAACTGATTCCAGGTTACTGGAAAAAATGCCAGTCGTTTTGTTATCATTGACATTTGAAATGGTTCGAAAATACTCTGTTTATGTTTTGTATCACATGGCCTACTAAACTGACCCTTCTAGGTGACAGGTTGAACACACCATGAATGGAGACTGTTTTTCTGCTCTTCAGCTTTCTTGAAATTCTTTCTTTGTCAATCACAACCCTTTTGTTGGCTCTCAACTTGGAAAGAAGTATCTCACACAAAAGCAGATGATAACTCCTATTTGTAACACAGGTGCTTTTGAGGCATTGTTCACATTGGTGGAAATGTCAACTTTCTCACTATATTTCAACAGAGAAATTTGGTTCACGGAATCTTGTCAGAGTCTGTAGCTTTTTTATAGCAAAAATAGCAGCAGTAGCTCAACAGTAGCAAACCATAGGTACTTCATATAGGCAACTAGATCATATAGGAAGCTATTTCTCATTGCTTTAAAGCATCTTTTTCGAAGCAATTATCTAATTCAAATAGTTGATCACTAACTTGTTCAGTATATCAAGCTACAAAGGGTTATAGGTTATAATTTTGGTTCCAAATAAGAGCAAAACATAATTGTTTTATAATTCTTATTGAATCAATCAGAAACATAATTTCATTCATAGCATTGGTGATTGGCTCAATATTCATGTTCACCAGCTTTCTTGCAAGTCATGGAATCAGAAAATTCTCTCAATATTGAGTAATTCTTGAGTTATATCTATAATGCTTCTAAAGTTAACGGAATGGAGAAAACTATTCCATCATGCAAAATCTTGTCATTGATATTCATAAATATCATGTTATAGATTTCACTGTTGCCAGGAAATCATATTTTGAAAATTATTATTGCTTCATTCTTAAATAATCTCCATCATAAATCTCGATCTGGGGGAGGAATAAAGTTGGATTATTCCCGTTATTATATATGAAAATACCTGTTACATTTATTTACCTGTTGCCCGGTTTTAAACTTGAGGATATTTACCATTCCTAAGAACGCAATTCGTAAGTTATAAAAACTTCTGTCAAATCTCGACGAAATATATGCTCATCATTCATCTGTGTTGCCTTTTTTATTGTCAACATTATTTCGGAATTAGTTGTTTTGGAATCGTGTTGTGGTCGTCACTCAAAAGCCATCCTCGGTTTACGGCACTGTAATTGCGGGACAAGACCAAGCTGGCTTGGATGTTGCGTTTCATTCATAAAAAGCCGGCCGAGAAATAATAAAAAGCGAGGAATTTTTTGAACGGAGCTGGTAGAACAGTTCGGATTGAAGACGCGACAATGCGCTCACGTGGTTTCCAAGTAATGTGTTTAGATTGTGTATAGATGTGTATGTAATGTGTATAGATGTATTCTACGTTCACCATCAACAAATGGATAACCCAAATAAAATTTTATCTCTTAGAGTTTGGTGTGTGTTCGAAAAAGAGAGGAATAGCGGAGAAGAATTAGATGTGAAATCAGAGGAGAAGGATGAGTGGTTTGAAGTGAAAGAATACAAGAGAACGTGTAAGAGGAGGGAATTGTAAATGTGAAGAATAGAGGGAAAAGCTGATATAATGATGGTTACCAGAAGGAAGAAAAGAAAAGAAAAAGTACGTGGAGAAGTTGACAGAGAGGAACAAGAAGAGTAAGAACAAGCAAATGGAATAACAACGTTCAGAGAAAAAGAAATGAAGATTAAAGGAAATAACAGCAAAACAAGCAGAGCTGAATGAAAAGACTAGTAGGCTGATACAAATGAGAGAATAAAGGGTGAAGACATAATGAAAAATAGAGTGGTCGATGGAAAATTTATTAAGAGAAGAAGATAATAAACATATTAAGAGGGAGAAGGAGAACCACAGTATGCGTAATAAATTAATAATATGAGACAGAAAGAGGGAGAAGAGAAGGCAAAAGATTCATAAGTGATGGAGAAAGGAGAAGAAAGAGTTGGAGAAACAGAAAAAAATCGTGAATCGGAGAAATAGAAAAGATGAAAGAGAGAAAAATGAGATTGAAAAAGGGAGTTGGATGAAGTGGAAAATCAGAAATAATATGATAAAGGAATGAAAAAGGAGAAGATGGATGAGGAGATCAAAAGAGAAGTGAAAATAACTGGAAGAAGACAGGAAACAAGATAAATGAGAATAAAAGAGAGTATAATATTATAAAACAATGAAGAAGGACGAGATAGACGGGCAGATAAAAAAAGAATTACAAATATGTGGAAGAAGGAGAAGGAGGGGGAGAAGGAGGAGGAGCAGTAGATTGAAGAGGAGAAAAAGAAGAAGAAGAAGAAGAAGAAGAAGAGAAGAAGAAGAAGAAGAAGAAGAAGAAGAAGAAGAAGAAGAAGAAGAAGAAGGAGAAAAGGAGAAGAAGAAGAGAAAGAAGATGATGGTAGTGAAGAAAAGAAGAGGAGAGTCGTGAAGAGGTCATCTTCGGTGTGTGTCTTTCAAGTTGAACAAGAAAGAAAACACACAGAAATATGTGGAGGCAACACCTGCAAGTCAACGGTACAGTCCCAGTCCACCTAGAAGAAAGATTGGATTTTTTATTGGAAGAATACGGTGGACAGCAGCAGCCAAAGAAGACTGACAAAAAGAGGAGGAGAGGAGGTGGAGGAGGAAAAAGTTGAGGATGATCGCTGAAAGAAGGGAAACTTGGGTCGGGCAGTTGAAAGCAGCCAAACTGAACATGGAATTCCCTTTTTCAGAATCTAGGCACTTCTCTGGACTGGCATTTCAGGATTTAGATACGAGTCTCTTACACTACCATCATCATCATCACCACCATCATCATAATCACTATCATCATAATCATTATTATTTTCTTCTTCTTTACCTTGTCCTTCGTTTCGTTGGACAACGTCATCATCTTTTACTTGTTCTCCATCACCTCTCGAGGATGGGGCATATATCCCGCTGGCTGCTTGGCCCTTGGCTGGTTCAGTCTGGCAGCATTGGTTGGAGGAGATGCAATGATGTTTCTAATATGAAATGCTGACAGTACAAAGTGAATGTGACTACACCACACTACAGGAGCCATGTCACCTTTGCCCTGGACCATCCTGGCTAGAGGACTCAACTGACTTGTCCACTCACACAATCTAACCGGTTTCTCTTTTAAACTCTTTCTTCTCTTCTTATATTCCATTCTTCCTTTTCTCATCCTTTTTCTTCTCCGTCTTTACCCATTCCTACATTCCCTGTTTTTCTCATTCATCGACTCATTTCTTTCTATATCTAGAACCAAATTATTTCTTTCCTACAGATACCTTGAAAAGTGACCATTTGTGCACTGATTCCAGGCCGCAAAGAATCACTTTTCCGCACTAGTGCGCAAAGTGAGTACTTTGCGTACTCCAGATTTGCAGCTTGACAACGCAAAATAGTTAGTATGTTAATGGAGCACCAGTGCAGGAAAATCAAAATTAAGTTGGTAACACTCATAGTGAGGCTCACGTTATAATGGCAGTGGAGAACAGCGTTGCCTTGCCATTATGTGCCTTGATTATAGTCATTTCAATGCTTACATAACATAAACCCCCTTCATGCAGTCACATAAATTTTAAATTGGATTACTAATCATTATAATTCAATTTTAAATAAATTAAGGTGTTTAATAATAATAAAAGCACACAGAAAAACATTTGATGGATTTCAGGGAATTTTACCCATAATTACCCACTTTTCATATTCAATGGTAACTGTAGAAAAAATTTAATGTGAAATACGTGCGCAAAGTTTGTTTGCTGCACTCAAAAACCCATTCCACCCTCGCCTACGGCTCGGGCGTAAAAGTTTCTTTCGGTGCAGCAACTGTCACTTTGCGCACTAGTTGCACAAATAACTAATTCAATATTATATCCTATTTTGTCCAATTTGAACAGGTTTCTATGCTGTTATATGGCAACAAGGTATATAAACGCCGATTTGATTTTTGAATAACAAACTACAGTACTTATGATGGATAAAGGACAGTGATAAGTATAGATTGAATAATATACCTAACAAGGAGTGTTCATGAATTCCTCCCTGTTATACAATTTTCCTGTCATTAGATCAATTATCGATTATTATGGAAGCATCACGATATATTACAATTATGTAGAGCATCAACATTAGAGGTGATCATGTAAAGACCTGCTGGATGTTACTACTCAAAACATCTACTTCCTTCTAAACCAATATTCAGAGAGATTATCGAACCAACCCGATATAGATGTTAGAGTACTGAAGTTTCAGGGTTTTCAATAAAAAATTCCAATAATTTCATAACAAAAGTATCAACTCGAAACTTCAAAAATGTGTTCGAAGTCTTATTAATTTTTTAAGAGAAAAGGATAAGAAAAAAACAACAACTAGGCTCTACATTTTGTCTACTCATCATTTGAACCATTCTCGAGTGGTAGATAAAACACTAAAATGCAACAGTATGGCAAACAACTGGGATGAAGAAATCAGATTATATCTCATTCGGGGGAATATTTACATTTAATAATGGAAAACAAAGTTGAAAGTTAGAAAATTACAAATAAAGAGAGACTGATAAAGAAGAGGCAAAGAAAAAATTGAATGGGAAAGTGAGGAGAAGAAGATAGAATCAATAACTTGGCAAAGATGAACAAGTACAAGAACAAGAACAAGAACAAGAACAAGAACAAGAACAAGAACAAGAACAAGAACAAGAACAAGAACAAGAACAAGAACAAGAACAAGAACAAGAACAAGAACAAGAACAAGAACAAGAACAAGAACAAGAACAAGAACAAGAACAAGAACAAGAACAAGAACAAGAACAAGAACAAGAACAAGAACAAGAACAAGAACAAGAACAAGAACAAGAACAAGAACAAGAACAAGAACAAGAACAAGAACAGAACAAGAACAAGAACAAGAACAAGAACAAGAACAAGAACAAGAACAGAACAAGAACAAGAACAAGAACAAGAACAAGAACAAGAACAAGAACAAGAATAAGAATAAGAATAAGAACAAAACAAAAATAAGAATAAGAATAAGAACAAGAACAAGAACAAGAACAAGAACAAGAACAAGAACAAAAAATAAGTGGAAGGAGAGGGAAAAGAAGTGAGAGGAGATAAAAGAGCCAAATTCTTGTTGTATTTGTTGAAGTGGTGTGTAGGAGACCGAGTGTCTGTTCTAGTGGACATTGTTTGATGAGGGGGGTGGTGGAGGTTGATGGTGGGGGGAGCTGGGTGGTCCCCGGAATTCCATTGTCAGATCTCGGGACTCCTCTTTCAACAGATGACTTTCCAATTGTTTTCTCTGCTGTCGGCCGGAACAAGAGGGAACGTCAAAATGTTAAAACGAATAAATAGAAGCAAATGTGATCGGACAGAGAATGCATGCTGTTCTTTTTCCCCACAAAAAAACACACAGTACGTTCTTGAGTCCTGTTGAATTGAAAAAAAGTTTCTCTAAAGCTGATAATTTCTATTTTTTATTAGAATTTTACTTTTCTGGAAAATTTCAACAATAATTGATCACGAATAATACTAATAATAACACAATAAATATTCCCCTTCCTTTGAATTTTGTTTATCCAATAGTTCGATAATAATCCAATAAATAGTCATTATTACTAATATAACAACTATGCTATAATTATTATAGCCTACACATCTCCAATCAATGCTGTCTCCTTTATTACTTGAGACTCCATTTGAGATCATCGTAAATGTTAATAGATTATAGATGGAATTAATTGGACATTACAAATTTTTTAAATGATAATCGATAGATAATGATTATTAAACTAGAATCCAAAGTTAAATGTTGTAAACCACTCCGAAGACTTCTGCTACTGCAAATATTGACAACAGGGTTAACAGCTAGATAGAAATTCCATGAGAGCTACAATACAAAGATTCAAATTTGCATTAAACTTTTAGTTTAATGATAGTTAAATTTTTAGATAATGATAAAGGGTTTTAGTTTGATGATAATTATAGATTCTTATATCTCATTCACATGACTGGATGGGTTCTGATAGAGTATCGAGAAAGCAGCAACTTTGTCGAATCCTCATATCGGCTATATTCCGCAATTGCTATCAGCTATTTTTTGTATTATTATTACTCTGGTTAAAGTATTTTTGTTACATGAGTTGAATGAGATTGAATCAACACATTTAGCTAATGCTAAAACTTGAATAATTCATATTTAGATTGACATCTTCTTAGTCATCAAGTTCCAAAATTATTGATTTAACTCGACTCAACCATTGCACTTAGGAAGTCAAGTACCGTACTCAGGATATTTAGGGGGGAAACAATAAATCAATCATTTTATTCAATTCAACACAATATACATAAAAGAAATCAAAATACAAGTCATCACAACCGAATAATAAATTTCTAATAAAATACAAAAAAACGGAGTAAAACTCATCATCATCATCATAAATAATTTCATGACAATACTAGAAAATAGTTTCTGGGAAACAAGGGGAGGGATTGGAAGACAATACTTATCCAATCTAAATAAAGATTTATTTCAAATTGAGATGCTTCAAAACAAAAAATAGAACAGATATTTAACATTATCATCACTTGAATAGAGAAGATTCATATATTAAAAAAATAATTTTGAAAAAGAACCAAAAAAACAAACTTAATTCTGAAAAAACCTATTAAAATAAATGAAAAGTTTTTAAAAATAAATTGCAAATCAGGAGCTGGCTTCTAGAGCGGACACCCTTACAACAGTGGCACCGTAGGTACGTTGCTCTAAGCTGCTACACATGATGAGACCATGGAGAGAATTATGATTGCTGATATGAAAATTTACTTTGTGAACATATTAGTGGACTGAAAATTTTGCGAAGTGAAGAGCTACATGACTAAACCTATTTTGGACTATGTGTAACCTCATCTAAATTGGGGAGAGGAATACCTTATTTTTTCTCTCCCTATAATTTATATGATGTACACTTATTATATCATTCATTAAAGAATAATTATAAAGAATCTAAACCATCCTATGATACAAAACCCTTGATTGATAATAAATTACCTGCCTTAGGGAACTCTTATTATACTATCAAGAAGGAAGAAAATTCAATGGGGAACATCATAGCTATATTGAAAATTGAAGCTCCAGTTTTTCAAAAAGAATTATTATTTAGTTAGCCACAGATTCTTTTCAGGACATCACTGACCTAGTAGACTCGGAACCGGTGAAGCAGGATGGACTTCTTCACAGATTTTTTCCAACAAATATCATTCGCATACATGCGCGTTGAAAAGTTACCAGCGCACACACCGACAAAACGACTGTGAGACTAAATGTCCAACATTTTTTCCATTAGATTCACTCTTACAGTTAACCAGAACTCAACAATTTCAAACGCAAACATGGAAAGAATTCAGCAGAAAAACACAGAATCTCTGATAACTTGTTCTAAAGGTGTGGAGAGACTCCATTTTATTAGCACGTTTTAATAATCTCAACTCCAGGAAGATTAACCAATCCTCCCAGCCTCCATAATCGTTCAATTCTATTTTTAAAATGATACTTAAATTTATAATTGCCACATAAAGTGAACAGCTGCTGAACATAAACTAAGCAGTAATAAAAGTGTCATAAAGTATTCCTGAATGGGACTGCTATAGTTATCGAAATTATGATGTTAATTAACGACATTGACATCTTTATGAAGTTGATCAACTTTCCTCTACGATTTGTAGATGTTATTATCAGTTCTCTATAATTATCAGTTAATCAGTAATCTGAAAATTTATGATTCATGAACTTTGCGGTTCAACATAATAATTTCAACCATTTGACTAATTTTTGTCACAAAGCTGGTACTTTAGAATCTCTGAATCTTCATGACAAACATACCTATTCCTTTAAAGCATACAAATCACCGGAAAACATATTACAATTGAACAATTTCACATTAATTGTAATGAACTTTCAATGAAAATAGAAATATACTACATCATAACGCCTCTTATTACTCATAGATGAATTTGGCTCATAGATGAATTTGAACAATATAGGACTAATAAGTTTGAAATTAATTCTACAGCTTACACAGGACATTATGTATCAAATTCAAGTTCAAATGATTTATTCTCATTTAGCAGGTAACCAGTGTTCCGCAAGGGTCTAAATGAAAACTTGACCTACTGAAATCCTGAGGAAATTTAAATAGGCCTATAACCATCCTCGATAAATTAAGAATCTGTATGCAAAATTTCAAGTTAATCAGTGCAGCAGTTCAGACAATCATGATAATTCCTGAATTTCCTATCCCGTACGTATGAAAGCCAATGCTTTCCTTCATTCTATTATAGATTAGCAGATAACCCGTGCTCTGCAAGGGGCTATTTATAACTTGACAAACTGAAAACTTGACCGAATGGAATCTTGAAGAGTTTGAAATAAGACTAGAACCATCCTTGCTTAATTAGGAATCTATGAGCAAAATTTCAAGTTAATCAGTGCAGCAGTTCAGACGTAATAATGCGTCATTCGTGAATTTCCTATTCCCACATGAGTATAATAAGCCGATTCTTTCCTTCATTATATTATAGATAACAACAATACATACTATGTGATGCAATATATTCCTATATGATTCGAAATTTTATTGATAAATCAATCAGGTAGAGATCATACTTCCTTCCAATCAAGGTACCTAGAATACATATAATAGAAAAAATCAAATCATCATCATCAAATCATTTATTTTCGCCATTTAAAAAAAACAAAAACAATCACAAATAAAGAGCGAATCAAAAAATTATGAATAATAAATTTAAACAAAATACAAGTGTTAACTTAAAAATAAGAAAATAATAATACAAAATCATAAATATCTCTTTACATATGTAAAATAAAACAAACAATCATGGAAGTTAGCATAACATTGATCATGAAACAGTTCAGACAGAATGAGAAGAGCACAGTCTCAAATTCTCAATAAATCAATTGCAAGTGGTCGATCGGATTGAAGGGATCGAATCCGGATAATAGGAAGTTAAATTTGCGGATTGCCTTTTCCGTGTCCGGTCGTAGTGGACCCTGCCGTCGCCATGATATATGACCCTGTTCACACCCTCTCGCTTCTACCTAATGACCGGGCGAATCTACTCCCCCAGGGGGGGGAGGACACCCTTTTTCACCCCCACCCCCTGGACAAGAAACCAAGGTCCTTGCGGAAACTGGGGGTTATTTATAGTTGGCGCTAAGTGGACCAATATTGGCAAAATAAGAAATGTGTGGGTGTTTGATGGGGGGGGGGGGTAGGAAAGCCAGTGTTTTCCCACAGCTGACCAATGTTTATGTGAGGGGTTTGAGGGGGACTTCGAAGGGAGACTAGACAGATGACCAGAAGTCAGTACCTCCACCACTTCCTATGGTCAGATTCACCTCAAACTGGCTCTGCATCCCCTTCATATAACATCTATGCTTCCCATTCGACCAATGCTGACAGAATGTGGTGAATCTCTCAGTAGATGACCCTCTAGAACATTTGTAAGACCTGACAACCCCCCTCCCCTCCGCCAACACCACTCCAAACCCTGGGACAGTGTGGTCACTACTTGTTGAAGTCGCCGCAAATTGCCCTAAACTCCCCCGTTGCACTTTTCTGGGATGATCGTTCATTTGTTGGTGTAGCTGTTAACAGCTTTTCACTGTGGGAGGACACTTAATGTAGTGCTGGTCTATGAGATTTCGCAAATCTGGTGGATGAGAGGATGAAGTGGGAGATGCTCAACAGATGTGCAGTGTGCGGTAGTGATTGTGGACTAGCTTTGAAAGTGATGTTGTAGGGTGAATTATGAGAAAATATGTATTATTCATAATGTTATTCAGTATTTTGAACTCTTCCATAGTTGAATGAAGATGAATTTAGACAGTCTAGGGAAATGAAGTCAGTCTAATGAAGAGCTGTCTAGGGAATATAGTTTTCCATCCAACAGAACTAAACTTAGAACTCTATAGCCCCGTACACACACATCGATTTTTGTTCGTACGATATTTTGCCGACCTTATAGATTATATCAGATTAGACAGATGTTTGTCAAGCTCCGTTTAATCTGATAGAATTCGTAAGGATGGCAAAATATCGTACGAACAAAAATCAATGTGTGTGTGCTTATCTCAGTTTTCAAAATCCTCTTCTACTTAGAAATGTGTCTTGAAAAATCTACTTATAAACATTGAATGAGCATCAAATTGTCTTCCAAAAATTTCAAGGATATGTTTGTTTCGTATTTTACAGATTACTTCCGTCGATCCTTATAAAGAGCAGGCTGAAGAAGATCGTATTATATTACAGGATTTGATCATAAATATTTTGATTCAAATATTTAATATTTTTGGTTGGAACCAATACTTATAATTGAGCGTTTGAATTGATGTATTGGATTAAATATATTTTCCCACCTGAAAACGAGTGGTTCAGTGATGATATTGTTTATAAATATACATTATTTTCAATAGAGTTCTTCTTTTAAGCTGCTGTAATTTATTGTTTTCAATAAATTTCTCCAATACTGTTACCTCTTCACAATCCTGATTCCTTCTCATCCTTCTCCTCTCAGCCATCACCGTTCTATATTTCACTATCCTCTTATCACAAAACCTGTCACAATAATCATCAAATCACAACTCAAACCATTGATATGATCTTACAAGATGACGAAAGAACCAGCTAATATTTCCCTCCAATTCACCGATAAACATTGAAAATGCATTATCTTGTTATCCAATATGCGTCTTGCGAAATATCAAGGGGAAACTACTCCAGGTAACTTTGGACACAGACCAAATGTCTAATGTGGAAACGGTGTCTTCATATATGGAACTAGTAAGGTATATACTGAGAGTACATAATGGTTTTACATAGGTGACATGCTTGAGTATGGTGGGAAGAACCACTCGTAGATGCTTAGTATCCAAAGCTCTTAAGCGACAGGTCAAGCTTTTAGCCATTAAAATATCTAGTAAATGAACTGAAACTGGACAGCATGGAGTACAATGTTGCTTTCCTATCAGCTTACAAACAAACAGCAGATTCGAACAGGTATGTGAATCGCTGAAAATAAAATGTGTTACTTGTACAACTTAGCTGAGAATGTTCTCAGACTTTGAAAATGCAATACGGATTATTGCAGTACAGTATTGCTTTGAGATAGTAGACTTTGCAGGCAAGAATATTGAGAACTCAACTCGTTGTTGGATAAAAATTTATCGAATCGATTTGTGGACTCATGGACGGCTTTTATCACAAATTGGCATGTTCAAAGTGAACTGGATTCTTATCTTTAGGATTACAACTCCATTTGAACAAAAGGTTGGCGTATTTCACAAAGTATATTGGCCAGAGTTCCTATAATCATCGGATTGAATCTCATGCAATTTGAAGTACGCTTTCGGAACCAGTGTGAATTGAAGGGACTATGGAGATAGATAAGTCATAGATATAGATGTAGAAAGACAAGTGGTAGATATAAACAGTTATTTCAAAACTCAAAAATATTTTTTCAAGTTAAAGATAGCATAGTTTGCTCCAAACAATAAATTTTTCGCCCCACTTGGATGTAATGAGCTGGTTTACGTGCGTCATATGGAGGCCGAAAGTGATTGTTTTCTGGCCAGGCCGGTAAAATTTTTACGGCCCTAGGGCTGTAAAATAACCTTGAAGTCAGCTGATTCTGATTTGATGTGAACGTGTTTACAAAATAGATTATGAAACGGAATAAGTTTATGCTTCTAGAATTGAATAAAGTATTTGGCAATAAGATACTATCATTTTATTTGGATGAATGAAATACAAATGAGATATTATAAACTATTCAAATTCAATTTTCAGAGTATAATAGAATCTAACCTCAAACCTCCTAGTACTGCGTTATCACGGAACATAGTGGATAAACGGAATCATTTTATGCTTTTAGAATTCAATAAAGTATTCTGCAATAATATACTATCATTCTATTTGGATGAATAAAATACAGATAAGATATATATTATTATAAACTATTCAAATAATTCGATTTTCAGAGTAGGATAGAACTTCTAACCTAAACTTCCATTGACATTCAGATTGGCCAAATTTCAAGTGTGCTAAAACAGCTGATCAAAAACTTTTCATTATTTGTGTTTATCATTCAATAATTAAAACATTTATAATAATATCATCTTATTGTCATTTGGAAGGATAAAAAGTTCAAACTCAACCTCTTACATAATTGAACATAATCTTTTAGGTTATTTAGACAAATCAGAATAAAAAAAAAAAATACTTGGACAATTTCCTGATATTCAGATTACCTCAGATTTGCTAGAGCTATGACCTTCCACTTTTGCTTTCGGAAGTGCTTAAAATAGACAATAAATTATTTTCATATATATATTGTTTATTTTTCTGTGTGGCGAAAAATAACGTTCTCACCATGGGCAAAAATGTTTTTCCGGCTCTCAATCTTTTCTAATCCTCGGCCTACGGCCTCGGACTTGAAAACCGATTTCGAGCCAGAAAAGTCTCGTTTTCGGCCCTAGGTGCGAAATATACTATAGTGTGTTCTCGTGTTTTCGAAATTACTGTTTATGATAAAAATTGAACAGGGATAATATATATATATATAAGTTCCAATAAGGGAACTTGAAAATGGAAATTAGAAATTAGAAATTGCAAATTGGAAATTAGAAATTGGAAATTAGAAATTAGAAATTAGAAATTGGAAATTGGAAATTGGAAATTAGAAATTAGAAATTAGAAATTGGAAATTAGAAATGAGAAATTAGAAATTAGCAATTAGAAATAAGAAATTAGAAATTAGAAATTAAAAATTGGAAATTGGAAATTAGAAATTGCAAATTGGAAATTAGAAATTAGAAATTAGAAATTAGAAATTATAAATTAGCAATTGGAAATTAGAAATTGGAAATTGGAAATTAGTGGTAGATATTTAATTAAATATTAATCAATGATTTGATAAATATTACCGTGAGGATGAATGAAATTTGATAAGTCTAGGAACGAGAATATCCCAGAAAATAGAAATACTTTACAAATAAATCATTGAATCATTTTCTGGTGATGAAAAACTTCACAGAAATTGTCGAATTCTTTGAAAACTAAAAGAAGAATTTCAACTCTTCTCAATGATTTTACCAACAGATTATACAAACATGGTTAGTATTTAGTTGATTTGAATGCCTAATTGAATATTAATATAGAACAATTGATCAAATAATGTTATAATCATGTATATTAATTCGATAATGATGGAAAATAAGCTCATAGATGCGGACTCAACTCCTCTACAACCATTCTCTAATGTCTAAATCAATCTCTAGAACACAGGAAGAAACATCAAATTTCCAAACCACTCAGCGTTTGAATGGCAGTGCTTGTTTGATGTTGCTAATCAGCACTGATCTGGATCTATTAGCGCAAATCATTCCATTAGACATCCGACTGATCTACAATTCTGATTCCTGATGAAAATTCAGGGAAAGATGGGACAGTAATGTGCTCATCATGTCACACGTTAGCGTGTAGTTCCCTGGAAGAACAACCCCTTGTTGTATCCCCTCCAAAGAACACGACAATTGTTCTTCTGTGACACTGAAATGACCATTCAAAATGGCTGACAAGCTTTTCCAGTGGTCGTGGGGAAAGGACAGCTTTTCCCGTGATGGGTACATCAGGGGTTGCTGCTACTTCTTGTCAAGCAAGAACAAAACGATGTTCGCACTAATAGGTTACGTCATGTTTCTCACTTGTTACCAATTCTCAATGTTACCCCTCAATTGTGCAATGACCAATATGGAGAACATGTGTTCATGTTTCATGAACGATGAACGTTTTGTTTCACGCATGATGCGTTGATGAGAGATCGCTTCTCATTTATGTGTCATGTCCGGTGAAACTCGCAGTATTCTGTTACCGTTTCATGAACCACAATCTAGACGTATAACTGATAAAGTACATTAATTTGGTCCCCAAACCTCTTCCATGTTGCTTGTAGATAATATTTCTTGATTAATATTACAGTAAGATCATCAATACGAGAATATTTTAAAATGTGATGGAATTTTTTAAGAAGAAATTAAATTAAACCTACTGTCTAGTAGTAGATATTTGTTTAAATATTAATCAATGATTTGATTAATATTACCGTGAGGAAGAATGAAAATGGGAAAAGTCTAGGAACGAGAATATCCCAGCAAATAGGAATAATGAAAACACAAATTTTAAATTGTCAACCACTTTTTTATAAATTATATAATATATACAGAACCAGGTTTCGTGGCTTCACCAGCCACATCTTCAGCTGTTCGTTTACAACTTAAGATGTGGCTGGTAAAGCCACGAAACCTGGTTCTGTATATTATATTATAATAATTTATAATAATAAAAAGTGGTTGACAATTTCAAATTTGTGTTTTCATTATGGAAAAGTACCACAACATCACTCACAACACAACTGTAAGGTAAATAGAAATACTTTACAAATGAATCATTTGATTCATTTTCTGGTGATGAAAAACTTCACAGAAATTGTCGAATTCTTTGAAAACTACAAGAAGAATTTCAACTCTTCTCAATGATTTTATCAACAGATTGAACAAACATGGTTAGTATTTAGTCGATTTGAATGCCGAATTGAATATTAATATAGAACAATTAATCAAATGATGTTATAGTCATGTATATTAATTCGATAATGATAGAAAATAAGCTCATAGATGCGGTCTCAACTGCTTTACAAACATTCTCCAATGTCTAAATCAATCCCTAGAACTCAGGAAGAAACTTCAAAATTTCCAAACCACTCAGCGTTTGAATGACAGTGCTTGTTTGATGTTGCTAATCAGCACTGATCTGGATCTATTAGCGCAAATCATTCCATCAGACAGCGTATGACAGATCTACAATTCTGATTTCTGATGAAAATTCAGGGAAAGATGGGACAGTGATGTGCTCATCATGTCACACGTTAGCGTGTAGTTCCCTGGAAGAACAACCCCTTGTTGTATCCCCTCCAAAGAACACGACAAATGTTCTTCTGTGACACTGAAATGACCATTCAAAATGGCTGACAAGCTTTTCCAGTGGTCGTGGGAAAAGGACAGCTTTTCCGGTGATGGGTACATCAGGGGTTGCTGCTACTTCTTGTCAAGCAAGAACAAAACGATGTTCGCACTAATAGGTTACGTCATGTTTCTGACTTGTTACCAATTCTCAATGTTACCCCTCAATTGTGCAATGACCAATATGGAGAACATGTGTTCATGTTTCATGAACGATGAACGTTTTGTTTCACGCATGATGCGTTGATGAGAGATCGCTTCTCATTTATGTATCATGTCCGGTGAAACTCGCAGTATCCTGTTACCGTTTTATGAACCACAATCTAGACGTATTACTGATAAAGTACATTAATTTGGTCCCCAAACCTTTTCCATGTTGCTTGTAGATAATATTTCTGGATTAATATTACAGTAAGATCATCAACACGAGAATATTTTCAAATGTGATGGAATTTTTTAAGAAGAAATCAAATTAAACCTACTGTCTAGTGGTAGATATTTGATATTTATTCAATTCGTCTTACATTGCCAGGTCTGACAAGACGTATGGTAAACACTTATGAAGTTAAACAAAACAAAAAATAACACTTCCAAATTTGAATAGTGAAAGATATTAGTGGAAATTCATAAAAATGATGAAACTAATGTAAGCTAATTGATTGGATGGGCAGAATTCACAGGTATGTGGAAAATATGAATGGTACAAATGGGAGAATATTAAGGCTTGAAGAAGTGTAAGGATGTAGAGTATAGAAGATTATGGATATAAAGGAACCCGGATTTTCGGTGGGGGTCTACCACTCTAGCACCTCGAGTTTTTGGGACCAAGAGTTGATCTTGTGTGACTATCTCTATTGAATGATAAACGTTAATTTCTCACATATAAGTACTTTTAGAAAAAAAGGAGTTTTAATAATTAATTATTATCATTAATATAATAATAGTATTGTTTTGGTAATCAATAAATATTTTTATTTTCACAAACTCTGTATAATTTATAATGGTGAATGTGAAACAGCTGCATCAAAGAAATTATCTCAAAAACATATGTTTAGGAAAACCATCGTTTTGAACTTCGTTTTCCTGATGCAATGTATAAGCCTACACGTGGCATGTAGGTATTATTAATTTTTCAGCTAGAACAGTTTTTTGAGACTGCTAAATAAACGTCTACAGTTTTATCAATGCTGTATCGGCAATATGAAAACGCATGCAGTTAATATGTCTTTAAATAAAGGTGTTGATATCTACATGATAATATTCTCTACCATTTTTATTTAATTAAAATTTCAAAATTATTCAAGCCTTGATAGAATGATTGACTCACTGTACAGTCAGTCGAAAATTTTAATATTGAAATGAGGGGTATTTTGGCAAGCTGAACAAAAAAGTAAGGTCCTATGCACCTTTTTGATATTATTTCTTCAAATGAAAAATGAGTTTTGTGGGTTGTCAAAACTCCCCTGAAAGAGAAATTTCATCCTATCTTTTAGTAAAATAACAATGATTTCTGCATTGAATAACATCTATCTTGCCAACAAGAATCGAACTCTTTGTGAATTTAGATATGACCTACACTTTAGATTTATATAATTCTATTAATAAATTCATGGAAATTGAAGAACTTTTTCCAGTTAGTTGATGAAATTGATTATCAATAGAGAAAATGATTATAATTTTATCAATACAGAATTAGTTGAATGAATTGTCCATGTACTGAGTTCTTGGTCAACAATAATTCAATATTGGTATTTATCCAATCATTATTTCATTTAAATTAGAAAATATTTATAAGCTCCTATCAATTTATCAATCGTAACAATGAATTCTTCAAAACATGAATTTAATCAAATAAAAAATTGCCGATACTTCTGTATTCATGTTCGCATGTTTTCCACTTATGATGGATAGCAAAAATATTGTGGAGCGAACTGCACGGCGAATTGTAATCATATGTCTGTAAAATGGATTAATAAATAATTATTATTAGCCCCCCTATTAAAATTTCTGTTCAGAAACCATCCCCAATATTCACACAACATATTCCCAAAGTTTCATGCCGTTATGTCAAGAAGTTTTCAAGTCTACAGGGAACAAACAAACATACAAACAAACACACAAACAGACATTCATTTTTTTATAAATAGATTTCCATTCGGCTCAAACAAAAGCCTCTCTAAATGAAGGTAGAATGATAAGGATTCAGTTCTGTTGTTTTAACATTTTTTCAAATCACTTTCAAAAAGTTCATGTAGTACCTACTATTGTGTTTGAGACACTTCTGGCGCTATCATAGTTTCACCACTATTCTGTTCCACAGTCCTATCTCTTGCAGTCGTTAACTATATCTATAATAATTATATAAAGTAAAGAGCTGGCTTATGCACGTACGGGATAGGAAAATTATGTTTGACGCATTATCACGTCTGAACTACTGGACTAATCAACTTGAAATTTTGCTTATAGATTCTTAATTAACCAAGGATGGTTATAGGCCTATTCTCGATTCTTAAAAATTTCATTACGTCAAGTTTTCATTTTGTCAAGTTTTAAAATAGATCCTTGCGAAGCACGGGTTATTGCTAGTTAAATATAATACATAGTAAAAAATATTAGTGGAAATTCATAAAAATGATGAAACTAATGTAAGCTAATTGATTGGATGGGCAGAATTCACAGGTAAGTGGAAAATATGAAAGGTACAAATGATAGAATATTAAGGCTTGATGAAGTGTAATGATGTAGAATGTAGAAGATTATGGATATAAAGGAACTCGGATTTTCGGTGGGGTTCTACCACTCTAGCACCTCGAGTTTTTGGGACCAAGAGTTGATCTTGTGTGACTATCTCTATTGAATGATAAACGTTAATTTCTCAAATATAAGTATTTTTAGAAAAAAGGAGTTTCAAGGAGCTAATTTCAAAAGAGAATCCAGTTTTGGCTGTAATCAATCTCTCGTATGAGGATAAAATTTATAAAGTTTATGTTCACTAGAGATTAATAATGGCGTAACTAAGTCATGAGTGTTGTCAATGTCGATTTTTTCAATTTAAAACTGATTCATGAAGGGTAAATACTGCCCACATCATGATCTCTTCAGAAGTTGAGAAGCAGAAAAATTACAAAAATGTTCGTTCATTGGTTTTGTTCAAACCTGAAGCAGTTGACTGCAATTATTTACAAACATAATAGTTCTATGATAATTATAATACGTGTGTAAGTTGATCGAGTCAACATATGATAAGAGAAATACAATAATTAATTATCGTATTATGTAATCAAACATTTATTCATTCAGGTAGTAATAAATAATATACATCTACACGAGTAATTGAACTATTTTTTTCAATAAATTATTGATAACCTATTTATGTTTTGCAATGACGGCACCTTCTTGGAAGTTTTCCTCCATTATCTCCATTGATATGTCAAATCTTGTCAATCAATCAGTAAAGAGAATGTGGAAGTCTTTAATTATTGCAAAATCACTAGTTCATCAATGTTTAAAAAATGGAAAAATCCCTTGCGTAATTGAGAAGCTATTATATCAATCGATTCTCTTTGGTAATAGAATTTCAACCTTGATTTTCTTTAGTTTCTATGATATTTACATTGAATGTTAAACATTGCGTTATTACAAAAATTTCAAAATTGCTTGCTTTGTTTGTAATAATATTTATTATATATCTGTATAATGAGGTATTGAATATATTTTGTATTTTGTTTTGTGAAATTAATACAATTTTGATTGAAATAAGTGGAGTTAAACACTGCCTATAGACTACTAACGTAGAATCAAAGAAGTTCATTCGTGATCGTAATAGAAATTTTTCTTCGACTGGAATTGAGCTCCACGCTTTTTCTCTGCCATAAAAAGTGTGAAGTAGTTTTGACGATTCAAAGAAATGGAAAAAATCCTTAAAAAATAAAAAATTCGAATGTTTCTCTCACACTGCCCACTTACCCCACCCACCCAAACTCATTATCACTTGGATTTTCGTGGCTGGAGAGTAAATATATTTCTGAAGCCGGGTGAAATAGTAATGTCTCGTTGTAATAAGGTTATTCATACCGAATAAATAAGCGAGCTCGCAGCATGGGGTTAGGTGTCAACAAAGTGTCAGACCTCTCTTTTTCTTCTTATCCTGCTTTTCTTCTCATTTCTATCTTCTCTTTCTCATTCTCTTACTTATTCCTATAATTTCTACATCTTGCCGTTCGCTTACTCATTGTCTTACACCTTTACATTTTATGTTTCTGCTCAAACTTCTTACTCCGGTTCATAACCCATATTAGTATTTTTATTCTTCAATCTTCTATTCTCCTTCTCATTTCCACTCATTATTATCCTTCTATCATCCTTCGATTTGAATTCCATTTATTTTCATCTTCTCTTCCTCTCTCTCAACCTTTTCATCTTCTTTGAGTTCTCCCCCTTCCAATATTCTATATCTGTTCCAACACTTATTGTCATCCCGTTCTCCTTCTTAACACCATCCAACTCTCTCCTCTCCTTCTCCTCATCCTTCTTTTTCTCCTCCTCCTCTTCCTGCTTATATCGTTATCAATCTCCTCTTCCTCATCCTTTCTGTTTCTCCTCCATCTAGTAATGTTTCTAACAGTCTTCTCTGTTATTTCTCAGGGTTTCTCTTACATTCACCTTCTCTGTCTCCTTCTTCTTGTCTGACCAATCTAATAAATTTCCAAGTCGTATGATTTGTAACGCGGCTGGCGCTAAGTAATGAGCTATGTGTCTACATAAATCTGTGACCAAACTAGGCGCACCGAACGAAAATTAAATAAATGCTCACACAGACAAAGTAACGTCTACTCACAAACTCACACCTCTACTCGGTTTTTAGGAATGCTGGAAACAGAATGAAACAGATAATCATTTTCTGCATGAAATTATTCGTCATTTGAATACCTCAAAATATTTTAACTAGCATTGCTTGTTTATTGGTCTCATCTATTGCTTATAATTTATAATTAATTGGGAATGGATGAGTCAGGGTAGTTGAACTTAGTTCATGAATGAATAATATATGATAAACAGAAAACCACATGAATTCACGAAAAAAGTTTGAACCTTTCTTCCATACAATCATAGATGGATACAACAAAGACAATAATGACAAAAGGTAGAGAGAATATCTTACTTTGAACAACAATAATAAATTTCGGTATGTTGAATCCAATACAAGTAATATTATGTTGAATCTGAGTAGAATACAGGTATGTTGAATCTAATGTGAGAGTTGAATAATTGATTGTTGATTTCAAAAAAGGTTGCTAGTACAGACAGTATTGAGAGGTCCTACTATAGGTATCATAGAAAGCTCATTGAGCTTCTCAAATCATTCCATAATTCTCAGTCATTACAATACGTAGAATAATATCTTCACTCTTTATGAATGAAGTAATATAATGTAATATAATGTGAAGATGTTATGGGAAAAATAGCCCACAATCCAAATTTGAGTATTTTATCATTCATTGAAGCTATCAAAACAAAAAGTGATGGAATACAACGTTAATCAAGCCCTTAAGCCTCGCACACACATGATCGATTCTTGTTCGTACGATATTTTGCCGTTCTTTTGAATTTTATCAGATCAACTGGAACTTGTCTAGCATCATCTGTTTGAAACCATCTGTTCAATCTAATAGAATTCATAAGGACGGCAAAATACCGTACGAACAAAAATCGATGTGTGTAAGCGAGGCTTTAGTTTGTACGTTATTAATAAGAGGAAAAACGATTAGAGATGATTTGGATATACATTATTCAATCAATCATCCAAAATCATCACAAAGTAAAAGGAATCAAACAACTCCTAGAGAAGTACCACAGGCTAAATAACTGAATGGTTCCAATTCCAATTTAGCTTACAATCTTGGATGTTACTGTATCAGCTATTTGGTGAGCTGTGTAAATTTGGTGAAGATGTGAAAATCCTGCAAAAAATCCAGTTGTAGATAATAAAGCATATCATCATTCAAAACAGTTATAAGGTGCAACACATCAATTGATGTGTCAATAAATTCTCCACTTGATTATTGACCGAGCGTAGTGAGGTCTATGTTTTAACTCGAATTTTCATTTGTCTGTCTGTATGTAACGCGATTACGGCCAAACACGATGGTAGAATGCGATGAGATTTGACAGGAATATTCCTTTTTCTACTGCGCGTCGATGTATACACAAGGTTTTTTGAAATTTTACATTTCATGGATAATATGGAAAGAAAAAGAATTCATCCATACTCTGATATCACTATATATATCATCTATTCTGAAGATAGGATCAAACTATAGAGTTATTCATAATCAATCAGATGACAAGTGGATTATTCATTGCATGCATTACACAGATGTCTGGCCGTGTCTATTCCTATAAAGTAGGGTTTCAATATTTTTTATGATGCGTGCACATCAGTATAAATATTCTGACATCTGAAAAACAGATTTAATAGGTGATAAATATAAATATTCTGACATCTGAAAAACAGATTTAATAGGTGATTGAAAATAAAATAAAAATTGATTGAAATTATAATATTCTATTAATGAAAACATTAATTTAAAAATAGTTGAGAAATATTGTTATCAGATGGAAAGATTATCACGGAACTGGATAAATAAATCATATGGGATACAAATTCGAACGTGAACTGAGTTTATTAACATAAGTGAGTTTTTGATCTTGGAGAAAACAAATAACAGTTTTTAAGAGAAAATTATGATTCAACTGTAAATTGTGATTCAACTGAATCAACTAGAACAGGTGACATCAGATACTTGTGGATAAGAAAACTGCGTGATGTCTACTGTTCACAGAACTACTAGTTTATCAAGTATAATATAAATTTTGATGATGTACTTATTGTATCAATCAATCAATAAAGAATAATATTAATATAAATTGTAAATATGATAATAGCTCACGAATAGCTTCATGTCCAGGAAATAAATTACTTCCTTGGAGAAATATAATAATTGAATGTGCAGTTTAAGTATTAGGATAGAATTTTCAGAAGTTGAAACTATTTGTACTCGGATCAAAGCAAGTCGGCACCTTTTAGGCCTATCTAATATCGTGTCACGCGTCTGACCAAGTTCGAACTAACGCAATAGAAAGTAAACGATTGCGAAATGATCAGGGAAGGTTATTTGAGACAAGAAATCGTCGAGTTCAAAGGTTACGAACATCAACTGGTTTCTCAGCAAACGTATCCTTCAATGTGTGCTGTGGAAAAGTCATCTATTATCGTGATCAACATTATATTATGGGATTCTTCAAGTTCCATTTCCAGAATTACTATAAAACCTATTCACTGCAATGAGCTCCGCGCTTTATATGGTCATCGATGAGAGAATTGAAGACACTCATAACGGCATTAAGTGATTTGTCCATTAAATTTGAAAACAATGACTAATTTTCTATGGCTCTGTAGAATACAAAACTGCTCTTCATCACAAACCTACGATAGTTCCATTCAAGTCGATGTCATAGCAATTGAAGCTCTCTACTAACCACTATTATTATATTGAAAGAAAAAAAAAACAGTTTTCAGTAATGTTGTGGAAAAAAGAACATTTCCAGACTTCAGGAACTTTTACCGTACTTCCTGTATTCTCGAGGACAACCAATGAATAATGCGGGAACATACGAGTATAAATTGCTTTCTATTTATTGGAGTGGACTGAATGTGACTGGTGACAGCTATTACAGGCATGTTCAATTAGAGTGTACACTGAAAAAAGGAAAATACGGTGTTTTAATGTTTACAAGGTGGTAAGTGATGCGATGAAAGCGTTTAATTTTGTACATGCTGTTGTACTGCCCTGAATCCTAGGACTCTTTGAAAGTGAAGAAATTTCGAAGACAATATGATTCAAGACAGTATTTCCACCTGTTTATTTTATTTTAAAAATGAAAAAATGAATGAATGAATTTATTTGCCAAAAACAAAATACAAAAAAGCTTTACAAAAAATAAATATAAGTATATGCTACTGCACTTAAACCAAGATACATACATTTATTTAATTAGATATAATAACGAAATGATATCCTTTATGCATAAGTACTGTAGGTGAGGCAAAAACACCGGCAAAAGGAAGATTCCTTGTGCGCCAGTGTGACTCGTAAATCAGGGATGTAATATATAAACTTGAATCTAGCGTATGAAGTGTTCGAAAATATAATTTATATTATGAAGTTGATTATTGTATAAAAGTCAACGATTGGAAATAATTCAAGTTTAGCCATGCCTCTATGGCTCTTTTTCTGTGTTTACTATTTCGGAAATTCACTTTCTAGTATATTTATGAATTTACTGCTAATGTAGTAAAGTTGCCTTCTAAGAAGAGCTGAGTTGGTGTTATATATTTCATATTTTCTTATTGTATTTGGTCTAAGATTATAATTTATGTCATCGGCTAGAGGGAAATTATGCTCGTATTTAAAACTGTAATTTGTTATGCAACTAAGATATAACTGTCGTATAGTTTTAACATCAAATTTCCTTTGAACTGTTTATTTTCTGCTTCCTATCAAATGATGATTGCTTCAATAATCGTGAGTTGATTCAGAGCAATCTGAAACTTATTTTACGAAAATCTGAATATGCATAAACTTATTGTGAGTGTTTCCCTGTTATGATTAACATACTCTACACTTTAAAATCGAGTTTTGTATACCTCCATATTATTATGTTTAAAAAATACACAATATTGTGGCTGGACAATAATTATTGCAGTAGAGCATTGAGATTGAAACCATGTTCTTTATAGATAACTATTATTTTACCCAGTTTTGCAGTAGTAATCGATGATTCTTCTCAGTATTCACTACAGATGGTATGCATAAGTACTACAGAAATAAACATTGAAGTCAAAATGTGTCAAGTTTAAAAATCCTGTAGTTGACCGAATATAGTGAGGTGTATGTTTTTTAACTCGGGTTTTCTTTTGTCTGTCTGTATGTAACGCAATTACGGCCAAACGCGTTGATAGAATTTTATAAGATTTGGCAGAAATATTCCTTTTTCAACTGCGCGTCGATGTATACACAAGGTTTTTTGAAATTTTGAATTTTAAGGATAATATGAAAGGAAAAGGAATTCCTCCATACTCCGATATCACTATATATTTATCATCTACTCTGGAGATAGGATTAATCAGACTAAATAATTATACATAATCAATCAGCTGATTAATGATTGCACAGATGTCTGGAAAAGCCAGTCTATTTCTGTATATTTCTATAAGGTCTATAGTTTCAATCAAATTACCTTTAAGAGGCATCAAGGTATTTGGTTTCAATATTTTGTTTTGCAGTCATGGTATTATTAATTATGCGAAAAAACTAATTTAATAGGTGATTAAAAATAATCAAATGAACTAAATAATGCTGAAGAAATTATAATTTCTTTTGAATGTAAAAAATTAATTTTCATCAGTTTTATAGAAAGATTATCACTGAACTGGATAAATTATATCATATGGAATACAAATTCAAACGTGAACTGAGTTTGTTAACATTTAAAACAGTTGACATCAGGTACTTGTGGATTAGAATACTGCGTGAGGTTTTCTTTTCACAGAACTACTAATGAAATTAGATGTAAATGATTAACATGAGCCCTTTCAATGATCATGAATGAACCTCCAAGGAATCTTTTTCCATGATTGATTATTGATAATTCACGTTCGAAACTTCCACTCTAATCAACATTATTTAATGAAAGAACTGTGCTTGTGCTGTGATGTTGAATATCTGAATCTTATCATTTATCTGGTCAACACTGCATGCTCAATTGCATGCCTAATTGCATACCATAATATGTTCTTGGTATGGTGACTCCTACCAAAAGTCTTCTCACTGTATTGGTAATGGTCTCCCTGAAACGAAAATCGTTCGAATTGGTTACAACAAACTCCAATCTATCCTATACATGACTTCATATTATGGAGCATATTATTTCAAAATATACCCTCATCATTATGATAGGAGAGATTCCTTCGAAAATTTCAAACAACATTCCTATCCTACCTATACTGTTCTCCTCCTAAGTTTAAGAAATACATATTTCAAAACCAACCCTTTCTATAATGAGAGAAATTCCTTAATTTCCTGCGACGTGTGCCTCTGGAATTCGAGTACCCATTAAAAATGAGGAATGCGATTTGTGACCAACAGGTCTGTGGTGGTGGCGGTGAATTGTAATTATCTTGTGGTATGCGAGGATAGACTTCTGCCGTTCATTGAGAAGCAGAGTAGTAGAAATCCCTCGAAGAAAACAAAATAAAGCAACTAGTTCCCCATTCCCCAAACCTACCTCACAACCGGGAGCTGTGCTTGAAGATTGCTACCGACCCACCCTCTTAATTAGAATACCATCTTTGTGAGTGTGTGTGTGTACCAGCTTCCACCCACTTACCTGTTCCCTCACTCTCTCTTTCTTTCTCTTCATCTTTATCGGTTCTGTTTTCCTCGTCTTTCATCGGCAACCTTGTAGGTGCTTCATCTCCGATCAACATATTTCGGTCCTATGTTTCGGACTGGCGAGACCCACCCACCGTACTCCAGACAAGCCTCATTGATGCCGATGGAACGTGCATGGCTCTATCTTACGGCTACCGGAAGAGTATAAATTGCTGTGCAGAGGGGGCTAACAACTAACAACTTACCCCCGACATATCTACACACCATACATATCTATACCAACCGGCATACCTCAAACACGTAAGGAAATTGACTCCAAACAGGAGCTATGTTCTATTTCACTTTGGAGGAATTATAATCTTCGAAGCTATTATAAATGAGTTACCAATAATTTATTGAATGGATATCTGAGGCCATAAGGAATGTGAACGGCCCCAGCGGTATCATTATCGAGTCATTATTTCACTGTATTAATGGCTGCTGGGATTGTATTAAGATTCCTCAGTTTTTATGCCAGTGTGATGTAGGGGACCGATACAGGTATGAAACTTGAAGGATCTGTTTGAACACTATCAACTTCGAGTTGACTTCATTTTTTTGGAACTGGACTTGTTCAGCACTAGATTATAATATGAACCCCTTCAAGCTCGATTGTCTTATACGTTTCAAAAAATATGAAAATAAATTTTCAGGGTACAAAATTGAAATTCACATCCCTCTTTGGAAATTGAAGCTAAGAGCCATTCAATGAGCTGTAAACTGAATTATTAGGATACAGAGTATGCTGGAAAAGTCTCATTTTATGTTTACATTTAAATCTGGTTATCCATTTTTTTACAAATAAAT
This sequence comes from Nilaparvata lugens, assembly GCF_014356525.2. NCBI lineage: Eukaryota > Metazoa > Arthropoda > Insecta > Hemiptera > Delphacidae > Nilaparvata > Nilaparvata lugens. Next base: position 29,335,596 of record NC_052514.1, on the reverse strand, counting down.
GATTGAAAACGATATGTTTTCTATTAAGAATATCAAAAGATTTGACGTCGTCCTGTACTAGTAGATATTCTTAAGAAAGAATCCATATTCTTCAATTATTCTATTTTTATTCAACACCAAAGCCCACAATATGTGTTTGTTTTTGTGTTTGTTCAGAAGAAATCTCATGAAGAGAGATACATGATAACAAGGTACCTAGAATACATTGTACTCTAGGTACATTGGATGATAAGAACTGATGACAAGAAGCAAACCCCAAATTCATATTATAAGAAAATCACACCAAGTGAATGTTGAAAGCATTATAAGCATTCTAGAGTGCATCTTGAACGTATTGATAATTAGCTTACCAATTCAACTATTAAAGCTTTTCTCTCAAGGTTGGGATCTTAGTGAGGGTCTCAATCATGAACCTTGGCCAATACAGTTCAATAAATTGCAATAAGAAGAATTTTCAAAGCGTCTTAAAATTTCTGTCATGCTTTCACATCAATATAGGTTGACTCTCAGAAGGTGAAGAATTATGAATCTTTATAGGCTCGCTATCTACTTAATCAATCCTCAGCCTGTCAGCTGAGATCAAAGTGTAACTCCAGTTCGATGAATTGCATGAAAGTAGATTTCTAATGAAATGCTTCCTCGAGGGGTTGAAGTCACACATGCTGAATACCATCATTCATTATCCCACCCGTACCCAAGATGAATTCATTGGAACTCTTATCGTTCTAAAAATAAGCCCCTAATCTATCCAAAGTAGATTGTCTCATGACCGATAGTATGACGTCACTGGTAGCTTATGTTTTAAGAGCGGACGAGTGGAAAAATAATGGTTGAAACGTCTGTTGGTGGTCCCCAGTCGCCAATAAAACACAATAGAAGTGCACCTTGAAGAATTTAAACCGTTTCTGAGAGAAGTACACAGTGGGAGGGGAATTTAGACCGTAAATGTGATTTATAAAAATTGCTACTAAAGCCAATCGAACTATCATGAGCGGCAACTCGGCTTGTGGGGAGGCGATGTTTTTTCATCTCAACAACCCACCCTCACTTGTCTCTTACCCTCGGGGTGGTTTTTTTAATCAGACGCTCGCTTTAAAATACTGCGCTTTTCTTTCTCTACTTGTAAGGGATGATGTGGGTGAGGTTCCTCACCCACACCAAAACCCATTCGCTTTTTTAAACGAAAGAAATAACTCGAATGAGCACAACAGCCGTTTAGACTAATCCACAATCGATTAATTTTTGAATCGACCTTCGTCTTATTGCTACAATTATTGCTCGAGATAAGTGAATTTCTTCAAGTTGAAAGCTATTACATCTAATGTCTTCTAGTTCACCCTCTACATTGTGGGGAAATGAAACTCAAGAACAATATACCCAGGATTGCTTTTCAGAGTATACAGTCTATTTCTTCCAGCAAATTAAATTTTGCTCCAATTTCAGTTTCAGTTTTTCATTACCGTGTTTGAAGTATTTTTATTATTTCTGGAGTGTTTTATATTGCTATTGAGTTGCTGGGAGCGTCTGTTCTTATTTCAATATTGCATCTTTAATATAAAAAAAAGAATGAATGAAATTTCTAATATTGTTTATTATTTATATATATTTTTTCTGGTATCTGTTTTCTATGTTATTCTTATGTAGAATGGTGTTGTACTGTTGGAAGTTGAATAAATAAATTGATCGGCCTATAGGAAATTCACGAATGACGCATCATTACGTCTGAACTACTAGACTGAACTTGGAATCCTGCATATAGATTCTTGATTTACCGAGGATGGTTATAGGGTTATTTAAATATCATCAAGATTTCAGTACGTCAAGATTCCAGTTTGTCAAGTTCACAATTTGTAAAGTTTTCAGTACGTCACAAACTTTTCCCCAGTGCAAAGCACGGGCTACTTGCTAGTCAATAATATATCAGGATGAATAAGATTATCGGAATGGATTATATTCAAATTATACACTCAATATCAAAGCTTCCATAATTTCCGTATTCACCAGAAAATGTATCTATCTTATGACACATCCGATAGAATGGATACTGTACATTGAAATAGTATTTCCAATAATCATTTCTCAAAATAATAAAAAGTATTCTAATGTAAAAAGCTGCAAATCTACAAATTGTCAACTTCTAGCAGCAAATCTACCTGTATATATGCCAACATGTAATACAAATCATAATATTCATGTAACAATTCTAGCATATCTACTTACTCAGCATAATATCTAGTACTTACCATGTCAATAGAATAATCTTTCAATCATCATATTCTAAATTATTATACTTGAAGTAAAATTACAATTACAGATGGAAATAATTACAGTCCTCGGGGTGATCTACAGCATCTTATTTCCGTTTCATAATAAAATTAAAATTTTTGAAGACAAGCACCAAGCAGTGATTCATTCAATTCACAGCTCCAGAATGCAGCAGACGCGACTATGAAAAAAACGATTTATTGACCTATAGCTAATAAGGGAGTTAGTTTTTCTAATAACAGTTTCTATAAACCAGTTCATCCAGCGATAAGAAACTAGTTAAACAGGGAGACGAAGGACATTTCGATGGTAGTTGTTTGTTGTTTTCAGAATTCTTCGCTCCAAACATGGCTTTAATGTATCAATAAATTCATTCAATCGAATTTCCTACAACCTGGCAAAATGCAAGCATACCTCAATATTTTCTAATCAATTTCGAACTTTGTCATTCCACTATCTCTATCACTATACTTTTATCAGCTATGCGATAGCCTATTTCAAGATCTTGAGTTTATTTTTCTTCAACTTTTCTGCTTCTCATTATTTTCCACTATCCTCATCACAATCATATTTTTTCCCATCAATTACTTTCGATGTACTTTTCTACATACTTGATCCTTTCAACAATAAACATATTCTCCAACTTAAAATAATCCTATCCTCCTTTTATAGCTGAAAATAATCATTTGAACATCAATAGAAAAAATTGAAATTCATGCGCGGAATGGAGAAAAATGCTTGTTGATTTGAAAATCACAAGAAATAGGCTAATAATTCCTTGTTATATTAGACACACCTCGTTATACATTGATATGATTGAATTGTAATCAATGAATAATTATTGAAAAAAAAAAATTGGTTTGCATTCTCATGACAAATTGAGCAATTAGACTTATAAATCCTAATAAATCAGCTAATCCTGATCCAAAAGAAGTGATTATCCAGTTGATTCAACTGTCTTTTATTACTGGTCCTAATCAAAAAGATCGAAAAGAAGAGATGATCTAGTTGATCATATTTGTCGTATATTACTCATACTCTCGAATACCTCTGTATCAAGTATATTGTATAAGATATAATATGGAAAATTCGACTGAATTACTGTCAATATTGTAGAACCGTTACATAATTGAATAATAAACCATGGTCCTGTACCAAATAAAACTGTGTAGAATTTGACAACATATATTATGTGTGGTTTTATTTCATATAATATGAAATTTTGTATGACTTTTCTGTAAGAGCTTCGAGAAACAGGCCCTGAATTCTGTAAATATATAGAAAATCCCACCCAAGAAAGAAAATGAAGTTCAACAACTTCAGTATTCCTGAACATAAATTCACTTCTCAGTTCAATTCAATAGTCTAGCATAGTAGCAAGGCGTTGATTCTGGTTGAGTAACCAAATAGCCGAAAATCGGTTGAAAACATTTTTGGTAGCAGAGTACAAGGACCTCGCAGAAACAATAGCAAGAAGTGTAGCGAGCCGAATCACAAATTATTATCTCATTCTCTCTCGTTCTTTCTCATTCTTTCTCTCTTGCTCTTCCAATATCCCTATTTTCTTCTCTCTCTTCCAAAGATTCTCGTTCGAGTGCACATGCTCTTCTTCCAACTACTCTTCTTCTCAACCACTTTGACTCTTCTTTTTTATCATTTTTCTCTTCACCGACTGCTACCGTCTGACCTGTTGTACCAGCTACTTATTGCCACTCCCATTTCTGGCCCGAAGAAGAAGAAAAACGCAAACAACAGCATGAAGAAGATTCAGGAAAATAAGAAAAAATAGACAACACATAAAGTTGAGTCGCATGCCAGCCTACCCCTCCCACTTCTATTAATATTCTCTATCTTTCATTCAACTTGGCTGTTTCACTCTTCTTCCATCTCCCGTCATTCTCTCTCTTTCAACTCCTATCCTCCCTCTCACTCTCTGCCATCAAGCATCTTCACCGCCACTCTTTACGATTCATTTATATCAACTCTCCACTCCATTAAAATTCATTTATTCCTTTTTAACTACTGTATTTTTCATGTGGCAGGGTTTCATTCACAGCCAGTCGCCGTAATTCCGAATTAATACATGTATCGGCAGGCCGGACATAGTCAACTGTCAGCATTGCTCAAATGGGAAGCATTATGGGGAACACTGACAGTTTCCAGTGAATTTGATTGCACTAGTGATGGGATCGGATGAATAATTCAGCGTGAATTGCAATCCAAACAAAATGACTGAGATTATGACTTTGTATCTGCTAATTTAGTCGACCCATCCAGATTACTGTGAAATTTTCTAATTTGCATCGGTCGTATGTGTACTTAGATTCCCTCAATAATGAAGATATCGAGTGTATGAACAGAGTCTCAGTATCTTCAGGTTGTTGAATGAATAATTTAGTAATAAATATCCTCATTTTAATAACTGTGAAATTCATTTACAGATTTGCAGCAATCTTATTGGAGTCAGCCACCTGACTTTATTCAAATGAAGATGTTGGATCTATTGTATCTCTGTGATCTTGAATGGTGTAATACAAACACTTGTAAGGGATAGAGAATACAATCTAGTTATATTGTTGCTTACAGAATATGTAAAGATTAAAAATAAGTATTAAAGAGGAAAGGGCTCACCAACAACATAAAATGATTATTTTTTATAAAACTATCATGCACCTTCAATGGTACGGTAAATGAGGAGATGTATAATTCAAGATTTTGAAACAGTAATAATAATAATAATATCGAGTGACCTGGCTGGCTCAGGTCTGGTGTCAGAGTTTTCAGGTCGCAACTGATCAACTTCAGGGCCTCTGACATGACCTAACGACTGCTTTTTAGGCAGCCGGGACAGTTCCTTTAAAACAGTGAATGAATTTTAGTGAATGATGAATAATCGAATATCATTATTATTATTAGCAATATCAAACTAATTATAATTATAATTTTCCATAATATAACTATAGGATAGTTTCAGGGAACCCTCTGTTTACTCATGATTTTTTCATAGTGTACTTTCAACCATTTTTTTTTTGGAACACTTTCCAAAAGTTGCAAAAACACTGTTATAACACAGTTGTGTTATCTATAGATATATTATCTATAAATAACTTCTGTAATGTTCACTCCTTTCAATTCATTTTCTGTGAATAGACAAAGATTTTCTGTTGAATTTTTTTTCGAGGCTTCTGTCTCTTGCAAAGGCCAAATAGTTTTATTTTCAGAGTAGGTAACTTTAACTCAGCTAATAGCTTATGAAGTACCTTAATCATAACTCTGACGCTACACAGTAAATTCTCGTCATAGCCGCTGGTCTAGCTTATTGTTATCAACATATTCTGAAGTTTCTACTTGGATATTGGAAATAAATGATGCTTTGAATATAAGACTGTATAAGATAGTATTTCATAATGAAGAATAAATAATAAAATTTTTACTCTTCTACTTAGGTACACTATTATTACAAGTACATTTATTATATTATTCAAGTACAATGAACATGAAGTATAGCTACTGATGTGAAACACACTGCAATATACTGTTCAACTCACTCTTACTTTTCACTCACATTTTTTTTTCTTGTGATACGTCATTCACTCATTACTCGACTCATTAGATCTCCGAAAACGATTAGCTTCTCTGCGATGAATGATGAGTGTTTAGCAATGAGTACAATAGGAGGAATACTGTTGCACGCCTGCACGTCAGTAGTAACCTTCTGTAAACAGCCGAAAATACAACAGAAAAAATCTTAAATAGAAATATAAATCATGATGGCAGGCAGTCTGGTCCGAAGGTTAATTGGCGTTTTTCTGACTGCTTTGACGGCTTGGGATGGTATCCTATGCTATGCTATGGGGTCACTCCCTGATACTTCAATTTCTCTTCCTTTTTTATCCATTCTCCTGTTATCTCTCTTCGTCACATACTCCTCCTCTTCCTCTTACTTCTCCATCTCCTCCTCCTTCTCCTCCTCTTCCTCTTACTTCTCCATCTCCTCCTCCTCCTCCACCTCCTCTTCCTCTTCCACCTCCTCTCCTAACTCCCTCTCTTTTCTCCCTCACACACTTTCTCTCTTCTGTAGATAAGATGTACCAAAACTTGAAATCATTATTAAAAAGGTTCTTCTATTAGTTCACTCTAATGTATGTGATGGAATGTTCTGTAAGTAATCAATTGGGAACTGTTCATACAGATACTACTTACTCTAACCATGCAGATTTAAAATGAGATAAAGTTTGTATATTTGCATCTGAATGACTTTGCAACTGTCAAATACTTATCACTAGTCGGATTTGAAGTTACTCTGTTATCAGTCACTCATAGTGAAGTTATGCAGCCAAATATTTTAAATAAATTTATGAGTGAAAGGGTTTTGATAAAACTCATTGGACAGTGGATTTTCAAGATCACCAAGTGCGTAATATTCATAGACAATACCATCATTAGATAGATCGACGTATGATTTATCCTTTCAAATCAAGGTTCAAAATATGAATTATCAAGGCTTGACCATTTTCATGAGATTTTGATGGTTTGGTTATTTACTTCTAGATTATAATTGTAAAACGAGATTAAACGTGGAATGCATATTTTTCATAAATTCATAGATACATTCTAGGTTCTTGATACTTTATTCAATTTAAACTCAATTATTGTATAATATTAATTTATCGTAGTAAGTTTATTCAATAGATGGATGACCAGTATCCTACACAATATCTTAACTTGATTGGAACACACACATTTAATGAAGCCTTCATAACTCATCAGTAAGCCTCGTTGAAAAAATAAAATCTAAAATCTATCCTATTCCCAGTTGCTTATAATTCTGATAGTGGTCATCACACGTACTATCTTTACACAACCCTATCATTATTTCCCTTCCCATTATGACACTCTTTATTCCCGTCTCTCTATTTTTTCTCTGTCAGTGCGCATCTTTCCCATACAATTCCTCCAGAATCACTCCACAACTACGAGCACCAGCATGCACGGCCCACACGTAATTTACAACTTTTCCCCTAATGAAAACAAACATAAATTTCGGAGCATGGTAATTGGCAGGGAGTGTAAACTACGTAGGCATGTGTGAATGTGTTGTGTAAGGCCCGAGTTACATCTCCGTGCATCTTTTAAAATCTTCCCTCAATTCTCTCATTCTTTTAAAAGGAAAATAATAATAAGATGGCTCTATGCGACGTTTCTCAAGTTTATGGCAGTGCCTCCACTAACGTACAAGCCGTCTTTCTATTCAATTGCTCTCCAGAATTGAAATCCTGGGAAAGACAACGTTGTTTGAAATTCATTCAGAGAGATTCTGTACAGGTTGAAAAAATTCTGTCGAGGTTTATCCATACTCTTGTGCAAACATTCAAAGATCTGAGTTTCTCTAGAATATGCTAGTTTGGAACAGACACGTACACGTTATTTATTACAATAATTCTATGTAAAGAGGTTTATTTCTCTCAACATGAGTTTATGGTGAGATTTTCAATGGCTTTGATAAAAATATACTTAATATCAGTTCATTTTTAATCAGAGTCTGTTCATGTGAGCTGATCACTGTTTGGTAATTGGAAGAAATATTTTCTACTAGCCGTCAGGCTCGCTTCGCTCGCCATATCCGTCTAGCCAGGGGGCTCCGCCCCCTGTACCCCCGACTGGATCGTCCAAAAGTGAGATCAGCGGGCTCGCTTCGCTCGCCTGCATGTAGACCTCAGCGGAACCTCTGTACCGAATTTGAACGTATTATGTCAATTTGATCTCGAAAAACACTTGTTACTATATTGGCGTATCTTTGGCCAACAGAATTCTTCCACCTCAGCTAAACCTGTGTACTGAATTTTTTAAAATATATTTCAATCAATAATTGAAAAAGGTGAGGAAACGCAGAAAAGCTGAGAAAACGCTAATTTTGGCTAATTGGATAAATTGTTATTTAGGAGGTCCTGGATAAATGCATTCCAATCTTCAACTTGGTGCCAAACTAACAAAGTCAAATCAACTTAATGCCAACCTGACAAAATTTTTAATTTAGTTACCAGAACAACTGTTTCGAAGAACAACTATCTCTAGATTATAGTTCTATATTAACATATGGTATGGACATTTCAATTGTCAGTTTTCACCAAGATTTTTGAAAAGATTATAAAAATTAGATTGATAGGTTTTTTCAAAAAAATAGATTATTTTAGTAAAAATCAATTTGGTTTCAGAGAGGGCCTGAGTACCGAAGATGCTTTAGTTTCATTTTTTGAGGATATCTATGAGAGTATAAATGAGGGTAAAAAATGTTCAGCATTATATCTAGATATCACTAAAGCCTTTGATACAGTGGATCATTCAATTTTATTAAATAAGTTATATGCAGCTGGGGTACGAGGCTTACCATACAAGTGGTTTCATAGCTATCTTCGAAACAGAAAGCAGTGTGTGAGGGTAGGGGGATGCTACAGTAGTTTCAAGAATATAGATTATGGTGTGCCCCAAGGTTCAGTCTTGGGACCTATTCTATTTCTTGTTTATATAAATGATTTATGTGATGCAAAATTGAATGGAAGGTTGACTGCTTTTGCAGATGATACTGCACTCACATATTCAGATGTAGCATGCAATACAATATACACAAGAATGAGCGCTGATTTAAGAGTCTTGAATTATTGGTTCAGCAAAAATTTCATGGTTTTAAGTGAAAAAACTAAGTACATGATCTTTAACTTGAGGGGAAATTTATTTTTTGATACAGATCTGTGTTATCATAGCTATTCCTGCTCTGTTGTTGATAACTGTAACTGTCTAACAATCAACATTGTGAATACTTTTAAATACTTAGGTTTAGTTATCGACTCTTTATTGTCTTGGAAAAATCATGTGGCGAAATTGAAAAAGGAGTTTTGTAGAGGAATAAGGAGCTTTTACATGCTACGTGATTTGTGTCCTACACGTGTATTATTGAATGCTTACCATGCACTTATTAACTCTCGTATGAGCTATGGTATTGTTTTGTGGGGTGGAACCTATGTCACAACACTGAATCCCATAATTATTTTTCAAAAATCATTTATACGTTGTGGTGCTCTTCCTGGGGGAGTCACTCTCACCTCCAAGGATAGGACAATACACGTAGGGTGATGTAATGCTGTATTTAAATGCCTCACGTTGGGCCGCCAAATCATGTAAAGCTGTATTTGACTCGCCTCACATATGTAGAGAGATTTGCCAAATCATGTAGTGCTGAATCTAAATGCCTCACGTTGGGCCGGCAAATCATGTGGTGCGTTTTTTAACGGCTTCACACATGTAGGGTGAATCTTGCACTGAGTCAGTGGTGTAGTGGCTATAAATTTTGTAATGGCGTGTGAGGACGCTGAGTGAACACCAGACTGATTGACTCACTACAAGACTCAATACAATTGTCGGAATCGTGGGAGGCCTAAACGCTCGCTCACCCTTGATTCTTCTAATGACAGATTGTATAATGATGAAATTTTTATAAGTAGTGTAGCGACGCTAACACTGAATACGGATACCTTAAAATTATTACCTGTGAAGAATGAGCATACAAAATCATACAGGTCGAGCAAAAATCCCGATGTAGATAATTTACGGGACTGCGTCTCTAATAAGTTCTGAAGGATTAAAAATACGGTATTTGAACCCAATATCGTTCAGAATATACTTCGAGAACAGAGTCTTGTCGGGTTTTAAGCTCTATTGTAGGAATTTATATGATCTATGGCTGCCTCTGCTGTACAATTGATGAGTTCGCTCCTAAGTCGAGGTAGGTAACAGATAAAAGCTGATATATGAGCAGGTAAGGACAAAGAATAAATATCTTGATCTGACCCCACTCGCTACATCCACTTAGACCTGTTCCAATATCCAGCTTAATTCAATTATTCTAATGATCGTATTCGATTGGTTCTTGATGATATAGAACGTATCAGACACAATAATTGACAGGCTTAAGAAATAATCGAACTCAGAAAGCGAATTAACAAAACTGAAATATATTACAATAAAATATGCAATCATACAGTGCAGATTCAGAATTGATTTACAGGTTGATAATAATTCAGCATTAATAGAATAGTTAAAAATTTTCTTGTGCCTGCATGATACCATGCGTGATTCAACAGAATTTTACAATTGATAAAATTGAACATTTTGAAAAAATAGTGAAAAAATGAATTATAAAATATTTTAAAATGCTCGGGGTCGTGGTTCAGGCAGCGGAGGATAGTTAATCAACTACAAATTCTTAGGAATTAAATATGAATAAATTTTAGGCTCTTAATAACTAAAAGCGCTTGTCGGCGTGGCCAATAATTAACGAAGAAAAATTTATGTTTTTCTGCACTGAAGTATTTTTCGAAGCGTAGATTGGGGCCCCTTATGACTTATAACTCACGTGAAATTCCTTGGTAGTCGTGGTTTTCTTCTTTAGATCAAAAAAAATCGTTTGATCGGCGGCAATCCAGGCTTCGGTTTCAGCACGTGGGGAATTTTAATTTAAATATCTCCTTCACCGAATTAATTAAGGGATAATTTACTTTAAGCTTTTAAAATTTATCGATTGATGAGAACAGAAATTTACGAATAACAAATAAATTGGCCTAAAATATCGGCTCACAAATAGAACATTTAAAAATCGAACAAGAAATTTTACAAATAGGTCTTTGGTAACTATGAAAGAGATCTACACGGTAAGGATTTCAAAAGGGAAGTGCTGCTCTTTTCTCTAAGCTTTTAGGCTAGACCTTGCTTCTCGAATCTCAATGTAATAATTTGCATAAAAATTTGCCATTGGTAGAACGCTTGTGACGTAAACATGACGTCAGTGGCAAGCAGTAGAATACAATTCCTTTAATTACAATAATAATTTAATTTATGTAATTCTTAAAACTGCTTAATCTACTAGACATAGTTCCTCTCATACAATGTACACGTGCTAGTGTAACTGATAAGGCAGGGTTGGTGTCTGATAATAGATTAACATGTGTTGCTTTCAAACGATCACCGTCTGGTGCTATTTCTATGCACTGTGATTGGTTTAGACCTACCAAAGAGATTAATTACCATGTGGTTCAGTTGAATTAAATATTAATAAATTAATATTCTTGTACAATTTTTATTAGGTTTGAGATTATTATAATTAATTTCTGCCATTTTATCAATAATAGAATTTCATGCTATGACCTATTTAGTTACAATAAGACCTGACGCATAATACAATTTCTTAAATAATAAATAATTTCAACAATAATACATACATTTATTTTTTTATTTGAAATTCTTGATCCTTTATTGATAGTTTTATAATTTTTAGAGATGATATTTTACCTTGCATGAAAACCGGCATGATATTTGACAATGCTTTGAATCAGTCAGCTGCGTTCGAACTGTTTTAAAAACATCTGATCGATAGTAAACAAGTGTAACCTCAAAATCAGTGAGCAATTCGTAAATGATTTGTGCTTTATTCGCAAAATAATTATAATTTTATTGAATAATTTTCCTAGAAAAATATTCAGTACAGAACGGTACTCTTATCTAATATACAGTTATTGATAAGTAAGCTTTATCGCTCGGTCGCTAACTATTCCTTTAGCAAATTCTTTCATTTTAAAAGGTAATCACAATTTTTCTCTCTTCTCATGAGATCTATTTGAAAAATTCATCACACAAAAGCCCCCAGGATATTTTAAATAGGTAATTGGGAGACGAGTCGAAACAATGACTATTTGAAAAATCCGATATTGTGATGAATACACTATTTCATCTCCTTACTTCTACGAAAACTCAACACTTAACACTAAAAACAATATATCGTGCACTTTTGGCTACGAAAAATAAATAATTGATTGTTCCTTTCATTGGATACAATCGAAATACAATAATAATGAGGTCTCTTTGGATCCTTCATTAAAACAACTCCACAACTTCCATTCACGGGTGGCTTATGAGCAGACCCATAACTATAACAACTATACAAGATTTCACATATTACTTCTTAAGATTTGAACAGTATTTGTAACAAATATAGACTTTCATCATTTTTTCATGGTTATTACAAGTTTCGACTCTTTGGTTTGGCTTTTACATAAATTGGGTGAGAGTGTGATTTTACTTCGGTGACTTGACAATCGTCTACCGTTTGACTCGAGCAATTTCTTATTTGCGCTTAGTACGTTGTGTACAAACAGGGTTACACTTGAAATGGCTTTCTTGATTTTTATCAATGTTGGTTACAAATATTAAGTCCTTAAGATTATATTTATCAATTTGAATTTCAATTCATGATCTTTTGATGCAACAGTAATAAATTTCACATTTAAAGGTAAGAATTTCATTTTCTTTGGAGTTTTTTAGAGATACATTCATATATGACATAGAACATGCGCATTTCGTGCAAATTAACATAAATATATATTTTTGGTTGCGTTTTTGCTTATAATTTCACATTAAATAATAGATTATAACATTTAACAACGATATTGCTTTGATTCATAATGATTTATTCTGTGATTTCGCACACATTGGCTGGGATGACGAAGAAAATTATCGAACAGGCTTTGGTTCTGAATAGATTTTTTCTATCGATTCTGTATTTCAAGGTTAGATTTACACATTTTTTCAAATAAACTTTGTTTATTTTCTTTCCTCCTATTCACTACTAACTTCATGTTATTTCTAATTTATAATTTTTTTCCGTGGATACTATAATTCTTGTTTCTATTTTTCAGTTGTGCAGATGATACTAGGCGATTGTTCCGGTGATGATTCTGACACGAGGCAGATGGCTTGATTAGGTTGGTAAATTTTTAAAGTTGTTTCGTAGTTTTATTTTCTTCTGTTATTAAAGTTGATAATAAGTTCTTCATTTGATGTGGATTTATAATATTTTCCTCATTAGCTGAGATGCGGCGAAGTTTAGGTTATGTTGATTATTAGGCTGTAGTAGAAAGATGCTGGTATGCAAAGATATGATTCGGTGGGTAGGCTGTGACCATGAAGTGTTTGATAACTGGTGTATTCCACAAATGTAGTTTCTAGTTGATTAAAACATTATTATTTCCTCAAGCCCCCATCTAAATTTGATTTCTGATTTATTTCAAAGTTTCTGTTCCAATTTGCAACTATCCGTTTTATCAAACTTGGCTTAAAACGAATGTGCCGGTGGTGTAGATCATTTCCTACAAATTCATTTCCTCTTGGTCGGCCGGTAACATGCAGTTTGATCTTTTTAAACCTGACATGCCGGTGGTGTCTGTGGGTTTTTTCAAATAATCCTTTCCTTTGTTGCATGCCGGTGTACAGTCTGTTTGATTTCAACCGGACATGACTGCGGTGTGAATAGATTCTTTTTGCCACTGTTTTTCTTTTCTGCATGGCGGGGAAAAATTTGATATTCAACTTCAGCCTAACATGACGGCGATGTAGATGAACTCTATTAGATGGTTTTCTTCTTTGCCGTATTGTAATCCTTCTTGTTTGTTGTTTTGATTCATAGGTTTCCGGTTTTGGTTGTGACTTTGATTTGTGGTGGGTTTCTGTTTCATTTCTATTGTTTAGGTGACTATCTTCATGAGTACTGGGTTTATCTGTTGTAGATGCTGTCTTCGGTGGATGGACGGTGATGTGGGCGGTCGGCGGTCCGGGCTGCTCTTCAACGTGGTCGGCAACGTCCTTGGACTCCTGGTGTCCGGCGCGCGGTTGTACGGCTGGCCCCTCTATGCCATGGATGTCGTCCTCGGCTTGGCGGGCGATGTCGTCCGGCTCGTCTTGGCATTCTGCGGGGTGCGGCGCGACTCCAGCCTTGACATTTTCGGTAGGTTGGTCTTCCATACATGTATCACGTCCGCTTGCTTGTTTGACTTCCTTTATTTGGTCGTAGTTCTTATTTATATTGTTTAGTGTTTCGTTCAGTTGTTTCCTTTCTTTGATCATATCGTTCAATGCTTCCAGGATGAGACTCATCTGTAACACGGAAGGGGCGGGTGTGTGGTCTTTGGTTGGCGGCAATGGTTCTATGACATGAGATGCGGGCGTCCGGACCTCTGGAACGGCAATGCATGGGCGTTTATCCCGCGCGACATCTTCCGTCCTTGAAGTCGCCGATGCGGTCTCCAGGATGCGTTGTGGATCTTCCATAATTTATCGGACAATACACGTAGGGAGATGTAATGCTGTATCTAAATGCCTCACGTTGGGCCGCCAAATCATGTAAAGCTGTATTTGACTCGCCTCACATATGTAGAGAGATTTGCCAAATCATGTAGTGCTGAATCTAAATGCCTCACGTTGGGCCGGCAAATCATGTGGTGCGTTTTTTAACGGCTTCACACATGTAGGGTGAATCTTGCACTGAGTCAGTGGTGTAGTGGCTATAAATTTTGTAATGGCGTGTGAGGACGCTGAGTGAACACCAGACTGATTGACTCACTACAAGACTCAATACAATTGTCGGAATCGTGGGAGGCCTAAACGCTCGCTCACCCTTGATTCTTCTAATGACAGATTGTATAATGATGAAATTTTTATAAGTAGTGTAGCGGACGCTAACACTGAATACGGATACCTTAAAATTATTACCTGTGAAGAATGAGCATACAGGTCGAGCAAAAATCCCGATGTAGATAATTTACGGGACTGCGTCTCTAATAAGTTCTGAAGGATTAAAAATACGGTATTTGAACCCAATATCGTTCAGAATATACTTCGAGAACAGAGTCTTGTCGGGTTTTAAGCTCTATTGTAGGAATTTATATGATCTATGGCTGCCTCTGCTGTACAATTGATGAGTTCGCTCCTAAGTCGAGGTAGGTAACAGATAAAAGCTGATATATGAGCAGGTAAGGACAAAGAATAAATATCTTGATCTGACCCCACTCGCTACATCCACTTAGACCTGTTCCAATATCCAGCTTAATTCAATTATTCTAATGATCGTATTCGATTGGTTCTTGATGATATAGAACGTATCAGACACAATAATTGACAGGCTTAAGAAATAATCGAACTCAGAAAGCGAATTAACAAAACTGAAATATATTACAATAAAATATGCAATCATACAGTGCAGATTCAGAATTTGATTTACAGGTTGATAATAATTCAGCATTAATAGAATAGTTAAGAATTTTCTTGTGCCTGCATGATACCATGCGTGATTCAACAGAATTTTACAATTGATAAAATTGAACAATTTTGAAAAAATAGTGAAAAATGAATTATAAAATATTTTAAAATGTTCGGGGTCGTGGTTCAGGCAGCGGAGGATAGTTAATCAACTACAAATTCTTAGGAATTAAATATGAATAAATTTTAGGCTCTTAATAACTAAAAGCGCTTGTCGGCGTGGCCAATAATTTAACGAAGAAAATTTATGTTTTTCTGCACTGAAGTATTTTTCGAAGCGTAGATTGGGGCCCCTTATGACTTATAACTCACGTGAAATTCCTTGGTAGTCGTGGTTTTCTTCTTTAGATCAAAAAAAATCGTTTGATCGGCGGCAATCCAGGCTTCAGTTTCAGCACGTGGGGAATTTTAATTTAAATATCTCCTTCACCGAATTAATTAAGGGATAGTTTACTTTAAGCTTTTAAAATTTATCGATTGATGAGAACAGAAATTTACGAATAACAAATAAATTGGCCTAAAATATCGGCTCACAAATAGAACATTTAAAAATCGAACAAGAAATTTTACAAATAGGTCTTTGGTAACTATGAAAGAGATCTACACGGTAAGGATTTCAAAAGGGAAGTGCTCCTGTTTTCTCTAAGCTTTTAGGCTAGACCTTGCTTCTCGGAATCTCAATGTAATAATTTGCATAAAAATTTGCCATTGGTAGAACGCTTGTGACGTAAACATGACGTCAGTGGCAAGCAGTAGAATACAATTCCTTTAATTACAATAATAATTTAATTTATGTAATTCTTAAAACTGCTTAATCTACTAGACATAGTTCCTCTCATACAATGTACACGTGCTAGTGTAACTGATAAGGCAGGGTTGGTGTCTGATAATAGATTAACATGTGTTGCTTTCAAACGATCACCGTCTTGGTGCTATTTCTATGCACTGTGATTGGTTTAGACCTACCAAAGAGATTTAATTACCATGTGGTTCAGTTGAATTAAATTATTAATAAATTAATATTCTTGTACAATTTTTATTAGGTTTGAGATTATTATAATTAATTTCTGCCATTTTATCAATAATAGAATTTCATGCTATGACCTATTTAGTTACAATAAGACCTGACGCATAATACAATTTCTTAAATAATAAATAATTTCAACAATAATACATACATTTATTTTTTTATTTGAAATTCTTGATCCTTTATTGATAGTTTTATAATTTTTAGAGATGATATTTTACCTTGCATGAAAACCGGCATGATATTTGACAATGCTTTGAATCAGTCAGCTGCGTTCGAACTGTTTTAAAAACATCTGATCGATAGTAAACAAAGTGTAACCTCAAAATCAGTGAGCAATTCGTAAATGATTTGTGCTTTATTCGCAAAATAATTATAATTTTATTGAATAATTTTCCTAGAAAAATATTCAGTACAGAACGGTACTCTTATCTAATATACAGTTATTGATAAGTAAGCTTTATCGCTCGGTCGCTAACTATTCCTTTAGCAAATTCTTTCATTTTAAAAGGTAATCACAATTTTTCTCTCTTCTCATGAGATCTATTTGAAAAATTCATCACAACGTATAATTACCAGATCACTCAGAACTGATCATTCTTGGCCACTGTTTTTTCAGCTTAAGATACTTCCAATCAGAAATCTCTATGTTTTCAAAGTACTAAAGCTATTCTTTCTAAGAAGCCTCAATGCAAATCTTACTCGGGATATCAGATATGACTTCAGACGGGTTTAGTTCAAGTTCCCCAATCTAATTTAACAATTTTTCAACATTCATTTTCTTTCAATGCACCTAGAATGTTTAATTTAATTTCAAGAAAATTTAATACCTCAGTCCCATTCAATATATTTCTTAAAAGTTTGAAGTTCTATCTGTTCACATTGAATGACTGTGAATCTTTTTTGAGGATTGTACATTAGTATAAATATTAGGCAGTATAATCTTATTCTTGAGTCAGTGGTTTTATCCCTGTCTTTCTGTTTTCATAATTTAATTCGCTGTCCACTAAAAACATTTTTGAATAATTTTATTTATTTTACTATATTATTTTTTCCATTTAACTTAATTTTTTCCATGAAAATCAATGGAAATTCAGTCAATAACATTACAATTGTTATAATAGATTATGAAGACCTGTATAATACGCATTATGAAGACCGTAACACTGGTAAATTTATAATTAACTATTTTCACATAAATAAAGTTTATTTCATGTGTAGAGCATAGCGGTCCTACTACTCTAGTCTTTAAATTTATTTTATTTTAAGAGAAGTGCACTCCAATAGGGCTTATGCCTAGGTGTGCTCATATTTATTTCGCTTTATGTTTTTGTCATCTGAAGCAAAACATATAATTTTACATTAGTATTTTTTTGTATTGTTAGATAGTACAATGTTTTGTAATAATATTATGTTGTGCGGAATAAATTATTTTTTTGAATTGAAAAAAAAAATTATAATTTTAAGATATTAGAATAAGAAGAATATACAAGCAAAAATAACTTAAAACCCTTAAAAACCACCCCTAGAGTTAAAATATCACCAAAAGATTTCTTAGTGCGCCTCTAAAGGGCCAACTGAACATACCTACCAAATTTGAACGTTTTTGGTCCGTTAGATTTTTAGTTCTGCGAGTGAGTGAGTCAGTCAGTGAGTGAGTGCCATTTCGCTTTTATATTTTCTATTATATATTATCTATGCATATTAGCATATGATGTTTCCATCTATTTATGATTGTATTGCTCAGTAAAATAATATTTAAAACATTTCCTTCCACATGAGCTACAAATTGATGATCTTAGAATCTTCTGTCGTATGAGGACATAAAGTCTCATGTTCGAAAATTTCATAATTATTTTCCATAGTTCATGAAATCCTATACTATTAAACGAGCAACTTCTGTTTATATGTTTAGATGTTTGGATGTTTAAATGTTTATATGTTTATATTTTTCTATTTCAGCGGATCTCGAAAACGGATCTAACGATTCTCACGAAATTCAGAACATACTAGGTTTATAATATAAAGATTCGATTGCACTAGGTCTCATCCCTGGGAAAAATCGCTGAAGGACATTAAAAGGATAATTATTATTCATCCTTGGGAAAACAGCTGATAATAATTATTTCGTCGTCTGTTGGTGATGGAAGTGAGTGAGCGAGTTCATGTGTGTGGGATTGTGTCAAAATTATGACTCAGCTGTTGAACTTTTGTGATCATTCAGTCAGGTACTTAGTGCCGGTTGCAAAAAAGCCGGGCTATTTTCAATCCTGATTAATTCCAGTAGATCCATCTTTTTGAAATGGTCTTATCTGATTTGGTTCACGTGAAGTTAATCAGGATTAAAATTTCACCGGCTTTTGTGCAACTTGGCCTTTGTGAGGGAAATTTTTGCATTCCTCAGGGAATTAATCTCAATTTACTGTGATTAGATTGAACATTTCTGTATGAATGTTATTTAAAATTTTCTTCTTTCGTAATAAATTTTCCATGCTTTTGTACTCCAGAGCGAAGCTCGGTCCCCGATATTCATTAATTTACTGTTGATCGAATTATTTATTTACTGTTAATTTTTTTCAGTTTTTTTCATCATTCACATCATATACACTTTTTTCTATCACCTTTAACTGTTTGTATCTTAGATAACCGTTACTTTGATACATAATATTTGGATAAAATTATGTTAGATCATCCTTGAACATTGCAGATCAAAAAATGATTCCCTCCTTATTTGGCCATGTCAATTAATCTAATAATGTTTTCCTGACCGAAAACTATACAACATCTCAAAGAAATTGGAAATATATAGTGTATATCTAGTCATTTGAGACTCATGAGCTATAATATATTTGTTGTGTATCTGCCATACGCTAAATAATAATCAAGAATCTGCAGCCCAAGAGAGTAGCCGAAAGAGTATGTGTCCTTCTTCACACTACTTCATCCAATTCAACTCCATAGAAGTACCCAAGTCCTTTCTCATTCTAATTCTAAGTTATAAAAAAATCCAGAACTTTTATAACAGCTTGCACTTGCAAACATGCTTTGCACTCTTGATGCCAATAACACTTTTATTGGTTGATCATTCGCATCCCACTCTTTTCCCATTCTTCTTCCCATTTATATCCTTTCTCTCCCTCTTTTCGTCACTTATTTTCTCCTTCATCCTCATCTCCGCACATGTTTCTCAGCGTTGTCAACCCAAGTGGTGAGGCCGTTTGGTAACAAACTCTTTTGTACTCTTTATTCTTTGGTAACAAGATAGTGGCGTAGCTAGGTAGCAAGTACTAGTGTCTAATGAACGTAACCGTTGGATTATCTAGTGCTGTTGTTCGTTCCATATATCAGTAGCAATTAAGAGAAGAAGGAGTCGGATTGATACATCTTGTAGGCTCCCTGTCCCTTTTCAAATCCCCCCCTTGACTATCGACCCCCCCAAGACTATCCATTTAGTTCATTAGCCACTAGTTGATCTCTTGTACATTGAGTCTTTCTTATTCTGTTTTCTTTGCTCCAACCCCTTTACTCACACTCTCTCCCTCTCATCCTCTCTCTCTCTCTCAGTGTGTGTGTGTCTCTCTCTCTCTCTATCACTCTCTTTTTCATTCTCTCTCCCTCTTTCTCTCTTTGAAGCTTTCTATCTTATTCTGCCTTCTCACTTCTTTTGTAACTATCCATTACTCTCCTTTTCGTCCCTTGATTTGAAGACAAGAGGTACCAGATTGACTCCAGGAGTTACAAAGACAGTTTTTACGTCTCCATTTCTCTCGGAGATCTATTGACCTCACCTGATGTTAACATCAGCCTTCAGTAACGAGTCTCCGCCTCTAACTTCGATTCATTACTATTTATCACTGTACATGAAGCCATATTTCTTCTGAGTTGGCTACTGGATACTTTGTAGCGGCTATAACACACACGCTTTGCCTTTGTGGAGAGTTTCCATGAAGTTTTTGAAAATATAATGTTGTATTTTCTGGGTCTACGATATAATAACAACTAGATTTAGTTATAATGATTAATTTTTTAGTTCAACTGTAAGTTTTATTTATGATTGTTTGGTTGCAGAAGATGTAACGTTGTTGTATAATATGAATATTTGTACCCTGAAATCATGATAATGAAAACCAATTTGATTTGATTTGATATGATATAACTGGTGGATGGTGGGTAATGTTGATGTACGGAGTAGTATTCATAATGCTGTGAGATGGGATTGAGTTACCTCTACATCTCAGTTAGTGCGAGATTGAATTGAAGTTTGGAAAGATCAACTCGAAAAATGATTGTATTGAAGGATGAATTTTTCGCATGGATGCGGATTGTTGACAGATGAACAGATAATCTACTGTATAGTAGAACATGATAATTTCTTCACATTCTAGTACATTGAATTTGATCGAATATGTCGCATCCTACATTAAAATGTATCCGGAGCAAATCCTGTTATCCTGGTTACGTTATGTCATAAATAAAACAATCTTAGTATGAGTTTTCTGTAGTTCTGTGTAGCCTAATAATTCACAAAATACAAATGCTTGTAGAAGAGATAGAGTAGCAATCCAAACAATCAAGTCCTTGAGGATTTAGAACTCTATGAGCTTGTCATAAGATTCAACGAACATTCGTAAGAAGGAAAACAAAAATTTGAGAGTGGACTTTCAGAAACTCTAATCTTTCTTCCAAAATAATCTACACTTGGAATGTGACATGCATGATATTGGAGCTTCTGTTTTTCGTTGTGTTTCATTGGAACAGTTTTATCATTGAAATACTAATTTCCATTCCAACAGCTTCTGATATTCTCATAGAACATTTTTTTCGCTTATATGATAGAATGATACTATATAATAATATCATATCATAGATGACTCTAATATTCTCAAGACGTGATGGAACTAGATTTTTCTATCATAAGGACTCTCAACAATGAATTGAGAATTTTTGCAGCTAATCCTATTCATTCTTCAGGTACTTCATCCTGTTTTGATAGTAATTCTTATAAATTCAATACTGTTTTGATGAATCTAGAGTTCCTGTTCCTCTTTTCCTGTACCTCCATTTCTCCTGTTTCAGTCACTTCTATATTCATTCCCACTGTTCCTTTTCCATATATTTCTGTTTTTCCTATTCATGAATTTGTTCATTTTCAAATGTGCTAATTCACCTCTTCATCAACTCCCAACAACCGAACCCTACACAACAATACCAAAAAACCTCACTCAACAACATTTCGCTGCTGAAATTAATTGCGACCAAAAAATAACCTAATCAGCAGCAACCTCTTCATTTCTGGCGCTGTGACAACTAACATTGTCGTTTCCAGCCACACTGCTTGTCTCAGTCATTTGAAACGGTTTAGACTTTCAACAGGTAACTACAGCCAACAGAAGCTGTAACCTTCTTGCATGTTTCCACTCTTTCTCTCTCACTATCGCTCATACTCACTCTCTTTGTTTCTCTCTTCACTAAGAGTCTCTCTTTCTCTCCACATCTCTCTATCTCTACCTTCATCTACTTTCTTAATTTCCCTCATTCTCTTTTCCCTTTTTTCTCATTCCTCATCTTTTTTCCTTCTCTTCTCCTCTATTTTTCTCTCTCTTACTCTCTCTTCCTTCCTCTCCCATCCTCCCTCTTCCTTCGTCTCACTGCCACTCCATTTCTTCCTCTCTCTCTCCTTCAGTCTTTCTCTCCCTGGAAGTGACCATATCAAATGATACTATATATAACAAGCAGATCCGTGTTTATGTGCATTAATTAAGGGCCAAAGGAGTGGGTACTGAGGCACTGAAACACTGAGTAGTTGCCATCATCTCCCTCATGGCAAGGCAAGCTGTACATAGAGCCACTTCCCAATCATTAGAGTGGCGCTCTATGTAGGTGGACTATCTCCTTTTTCACCTTTTATGACTTCTTTTTCCCTCCTCCATCCCTCTCACCCACCACCACTTCTACATTTCATCTTCTCTCTTTACAGCCTTTCCATTACTTCATCAGCTTGGTCAATGTTTCAGTGTTTCTCTACATTTATAAATCACTACAACCTAACCTCCTAGATTGCCTCTCTTCTGCCCTCTCAAACAGTTATCTGTTCTCTCTCTCTCATGCTCCGAAACCCACCCCCTCTATCTTATACTATACATTAACTATACTATACACTATTGTATACTGCCTTCTAATGTTGATCTCCATATTATTGTTACAAATAATATTGTTTTTTTCCTACACCATTGATTGTTCGCAACTAAGCAAGAACATTATCCACTGTTGATCCGGTATATCCACTGTATATCTTTTACTATACATTAACTATATTATACACTATTGTATTCTGCCTTCTAATGTTGATCTCCATATTATTGTTACAAATAATATTGTTTTTTTCCTACACCATTGATTGTTCACAACTAAGCAAGAAAACTATCCATTGTTGATCCGGTATATCCACTGTATATCTTATACTATACATTAACTATACTATACACTATTGTATTCTGCCTTCTAATGTTGATCTCCATATTATTGTTACAAATAATATTGTTTTTTTCCTACACCATTGATTGTTCGTAACTAAGCAAGAAAACTATCCATTGTTGATCCGGGAGCAATGTCTTAATCAAAGATAAAAATTGTAATCGTTTTGCTTCGTATTGGAGTGTTTATTGGAGCAAGAACATAGCTAGAAGAATAACACTGATATGATAAATGAATTCAACTGTATCAAACATGATTTGAATTGTATTTGCAACATTCATTAAAAGCAAATATATGATGATCTTAGGAATTGATTTAGATTACATTTATTACTATCCCATAGTATTTGAAAATTCAAAGAGAAGTCTCATCCAGGAATTGTATGCATTATTATTCGAGTTTTCATCTTCATAATGATTGGATGAAGAAATTTCATGGATACTTCTGGTCTAAACAGTACTTTAAGAGGTCTGAAACTATTCAACTATTCAAGAAATATCTTTTATCTCAGGAGGCAATTTCGAAAAAAGCTCCAATTTGAATACTTACTAGTGACAATCAATAGTGACAAATAGTGACATATCAAGTGTATGCTACAGTATTCACAAACTTAGACAAAAGATTTATTGTGTAGGAATAGTATTCAATATTACATTAGCCCAGATGCTGATCCTCTTTATAATGATTAGAAAAAGTATCTTGATAAAACCTTCCATCAATACAAGAATAAACAAGACTTAATACAATTCTCAATGTGCAACCACTAACAGAAATCATAAAAAAATACAGATTGACAAATCACCTGCGTCGTATGCTACAAACTCCTGGAAATTGCAGTTGGATGGGAAAAGAGACGTCGGGAGACCGAGGAAGCGGTGGACACCGGAGAGGCTTTACAAGCCTAGTCCATGATGGATGATGATGATGATTATAAAACTTAAGAAATTGTATTCAACATTACATGAAATGCTGATCTTTTTCGTAAGAAGTACCTTGACAAATCCTTTCAACAATACAAGTTCGAACAAAACTTAATACAATTTAAATTCAAGAACTCCTTGTCATTTTTCCTAGGAGTGGAGCTGTGAAAGTGTCCTAATTCGATAACTGTCCACACACTGGTGACAAGTTGAAACCAGAATTGCCCAGTTGGTCAATATCCACCAGAAACCGTATCAAAAAGGGAGCGGACAACCTCCTAACATTTGGACGGATTCCAAAAATCATACGAGTTTTGTGCGTGAATGGTGAACATTAATCATTGTAGCAATCGATTGCGAAGCCTGCGGGGTAACTTGATAGGCAGGCACCAAGGATACCAGCTTAAGGATATCGAGAGTCCAGTATCAATCCGACTTCCTTTTTCTGAGTTTAACGGTCCGTATAAGTAGACGAGCACTAGTCACCTGTTTGTTTAGAGCGAAACCCGATTTACAAGTATTCGTGCCAAAGGGAGCAAGGTGCAGAATTTTTACAGAATCTTAATCGTTGAGGATATTGTGTGATAAATAGAAAGTACGCAGTGTGTGTGGGTAATAAAATACTCGCCGAGTCATGTCGGCTGCTTGTTTATTTTATTGTGGCGACATTACTGAAGCCCCGGCTAACATTTGAAAAATATGCCAGTGTGGAAGCACTTCGGCCAAGTAGTAAAATCTTAGTGACAGTGGAATTTATGTAAAGCTGGTATCATCAGCTTTATTTGTTCAAACTATTTATCCGCCGATGATGACTAGCTCCAGCTATGTGGTTTTCCATGTATTTCTCTTCCAACTATTTTGATTCTCACACGTTCTTCCCATATTATCATGAAATTTCTTGTTCATGAAGTTGTGCAATCATCGAAGTGGGTGAGTTTCGTATTATTTTATTTTTTATTTATTACACAATTCTAACATAAAATCATAGAGCAAAGCTCCAGTGATGTATGAAACGTCAACTTAATATAAATGGAAACAATGAAGAATGAATGAATAGATTATACATTATAAGGATTTTATGTATAGCATTAAGTTTCAGTGAAGATTTTTTCAAAACATTCCTCAATTTTTTTATGGGCAAAAATTTAAGAGACTATATTTAAGGTTTTCCTTGAAACGATCATGGGTAGCACTGTCTTGAACTCAAGTACATGACTGTATCTTCCATGCAGTAATGAAAGTGTAGTTCTGAATAATGACATATATACCGTGATGAAGAATGATATTGAGTATCATACTTGGAAATAGGAAATGAATCAAGTATTATATTGGAATGATGTTATTCAGCTAGTGCTATGGAAAATAGTATTTTTCAAGTTGAATAAAGTGCAATAGATTCTCTAAATTTCTCATTATGAAACGCATTTGATTTCACTTAATTCCTGATTATCACCTCTTTATTTGCCATTTTTAATAATCATTAGAGATACAAATTCCATGTGACATAGAAACTCATTAATCGCATAATCTATTTATCAATCGACTACTGAATATTTATTTTGAAATTTGAAACCAATTCAAATCGCAGCATGTATGATGAGTAGCTTTCAACTCAAGTTCCAGAACGTATGATTGGTTAAGGTAATTTGGAACAAATAAGATGATGAATAAATACTGGAGCGTTGAAGGTAATATGGATGTATAACCCAACATACTGTGTAGAACATATGAAGAAGAACATAATTATGAATGAAGACCGTACCGTAGAAGGAAAATATTTGAGAAACGTAGAAAGGAAGAAAAAAGAGAGAGGTACAAGAATTGAAATTGACAAAAAATAACATGTAGAAGATTATAGAGACAAGAATGGATGAAGAGTGCAATAGTAGAATACACAATACAACGAAATACAAGGAAAAACAGACTAGAAAGGAAAATAAAAAGAGTAGAAGAAGAAGAAATAGTGGATGAAGACTGCACCACATTGCAATGTCGATTAAGTGCATTGATAGAGTCGACTCGACTGTTGCTACTAAATGGAAGCTGAACCCTCTGCAGAGCTGTCCTAATTAAAATATCCCGGCTCGCATGATCGCTTGGTGTTTACTGTCTGATTGGTGGGAGGGATGATGGTGAGGGGTAAGAGGGGTACAACATGTGACCCCCACAGCATCAATTCTTCACACGCGATGCGTGTCATCGACCAGGTGTAATCCTCAATTATTGTCAAAGTCAAGTGTCCTCAAATTCAAAACTTATTAAAATTAGGTGTACTATGTACAAGAAACTCATAGACACATGATATAGAGGAGTAAGATATCATGCTTATACTTAGAGATTTTTATTAATAGATTACTTATTGATTGCACTAATGGATTTATTATAGATTTCATGGTCAGACAGAATAGATAATTGCCAAAAATTGGTGACAATACTTGGCAATGCATACTATGCATTACGACTACAGAATTATGCTTCACTTAGAGACTTTTATTAATAGATTATCAATTATTACTGATAGATTTTGCTAATAGATTAATAAATTTATTAAAGATTCTATAGTCAGGCAAAATAAATAATTGTCAATAATTGGTGACAATACTATGACACCTAACAAATTTTAAAGGGATGAGATGTATAGCGTGCCAAGTTACACTCGAAATGAATAATACACATATCAAAGTTTCGTGTATAGAGACTATCTGTTACGACCTTTGTGAGTTCTGTGGTGCAAAAGTGCAATGCATCACACTATTCATTAAACAGACTCAATTAATTAGATTAATGTTATTGTATGAATTTATAGTTTATTTTGCTGATATTTCCAATGTAGGTGAAGCTCCTCGATACTACAGATGAATTGCACTGGTACAATATCAATTTGTCATCTAATTTATTAGAATAAGACGTAGGATATAATCAATTATCATACATTAATTATCAAATATACATAGAATTTAATTAATTATCAAGAAGTAAATATAGTAACATAGTTCCCTTTTTTTGAGAGAATATTATCACTACATGCTTAAACATTGATGTCATTTACAAGTGAGTAAATAAAAAGAGGTGATATAATCAATGTCTTGGAAATTCCTTGGATCAATTTAACAACATCTTATTATGAATGGATGCAGAGAAAACTTTGTTCTTATTTGTATAGATAAACCAATTTTCCACTGCCAAGAGCTGAATAGGGCAGAATAAAAACCCAAAGATTTGAAAAATTGAAAGAAAACCAACAATTTGAGAAAAGTGCAGTAAGTAGTTACAAAAAGGTAGGGTTATAAAAGCAAACCCTGTACGTTCCAATAGGTTGATGATTAGGCCTAGTCACGACAAGAAAACAATACAGTCAGATGTTACTTCTTACGAAAATTTGCAAAAAATAATTGAAAAAAAATGTAATTGTTAGAGACTTGTTGACACAACCAATCCTAGGCTATACAGGTAGTGGGAAGCCATCCTATCCCTTTAGCACGTGTATCAGTGAACAAGTGACAACATAAGCCTATTCCCTCCGCCTGCGGTTTGATAAAAAGCAGATAGACTACTAGTTAATTATGCATGAACTGCCATGTGCCAGTAAACGATCACTTCCCACCTCACATGATCATATTTCCAACTAGCCATTGAAAAAGTGTAATCAGTCTCAACTAAAGTACTTCATAAAAACTCGATTAACTCATCACATGCCGGATTATACTGAACAGATATGAATTATTGTTGGAAAATAGAAGATCATTCTATATTTTTTGAATGAATGACCTTTTTTCTAAACGGGCACACCTTATTATAACTGCTGTATATTTGTTATCCACATTTTAATTAAATTAATTTGATCTCATGATCCTTCAATTGTTTACAAAATGCTATGGATTGGCTTGGATTAAGATAATACAAAATTATGATTATAATATCAATGAACGAGATACGATTTAAGTAATATTACTGTCGGTGGTAGAAGCTTACAAATTGGAAGAACTATCTCTACTGTCACCAAGAATTTGATTTCCACATTCCCATACCATGTAACCATTTGTGAACACATTACCAACATATTTTACAAAGCACAAATATCAAACTTCTACTTCTACATGGAGTTATTTCAATGTTGAATCAACATGTACTTTAACTGATTGATGACAGATGAAATCTTGTCATTGTTGCCAATATAACGTTTTTTAAGCCAGCAATTCATTCATGGGAGCCAGCAAATTATTGTTTCCAAGATACATGCGTGCAAACCAGAAATAAAAACGAAACCTTTAAACCATCCTCATCCATTAAGCACAAGGGGTAGAGACGAGGACTTTTGATATGTTCACCTTCTTACTAGTCCTAACAAAGCTGCGACGTCAAATATTGTTCTCTCCAAATTTCGCCGTCAATTTATATAATGTTGTTGAACTGAAGATTTTACACTCAACACTATAACGGCTGCAACACTCGTAGGGAGATGCGTAAAATAATGGAGTAATACATGAAATTGAAGAGGATATGATGCTCTATTAGCTAATGATTAGCACGGATTTTTTGACTCAATCGTTAAAAAGTTATAATGGCCAAAAGATAAGAAATCGGAGCCGGAAGGGTTTTTCTTCAAAATGTGACATCTTCAAGAGCTCATATCTAGAAAACCAAAAGATATATGGGAAAAGTTACAGATGAAACTTGTAGGTTGATTTGTAAACTTTAATTTTGTATCCGATAAATATTCAGAGAGATGCATATTGTTCCAGATATGTGCAAAGAACCAAAATATGGTACTTTGAAACCACCCCCACCTCCTTTCCACAGGGGATAGGAGTGAGGACTTTTGATATGTTTACCCCCTTACTATCATTATAAGAGCTGCGGGGTCAAAAATAGTGTTCTAAAATGTTCCCTCTCTACCTTTCTATGAGAATTCATTGCCTGGACTTGTTGATTCATTATTAAGTTGAGTGATAGCTGAAATACGATAGAATAACATAATATTAATTAGTATTATATGATTATAGTTTCAAAATAAATATGAAGCAAATGCCGATCATCGAAGTAGTATATTCCTCTGTAGTTCCATACTTTCCATCTTTTTATAACATCTACGCACAAAACCATTCATCATTTAATATCCTTTTATTCCAGCAACAAGGTCATCACTGACAAAATCTCTTACGCAAAATTCATTGTACAACATTCACTAAAAAATATTATTTCTAGTGTCATCACACAGCCCAGCGTCATAAGGATGTGCGTTATACTTCCTGATTTCTATATCTGGAAGCCCTCTTCCCGTATTATATGCCATCCTATGACAGTGAAACAAAAACGATTGCATAGTCTTGGCTGAACTGAGGATGTCGTGCAAAATATTTCCAACGACTCCCGCTCATCCGTCCGTTTGTCTCTCGTTCGTCCGGCCACGTGTCAATTGAATGTTGCAAGAAAAATAGAAGGAGAGGAAGAAGGAGGATGATGAGGAGGAGGAGAAAAAATGACTGACGAAAAAAGAGAATAATGACAGTGATGGAGATGTGTCTTCTTCCGTTTAAAAAATAATGTGTCATGAAGGCCTTATACACTACTCAAGGTCTGCTGATTTCCTTTGCCTATTTGCGGATTGTCTTCAATATCCTCTCATATTTACAATGGCATACACAATATAAAACTAAACGATACGAAATGTCCATTTAATAGATTATTTTATTTATTTATACATTAATAGGTAAAATATCATCCTCAACTATGAATGATTCAGAGAGGAACAACAGGTTTGAGCCCATAATTGTTCCTTTCCCAAATTTGGATAGAAGCTAGATATTTTGTTACTGAAGCTAAAAGGTCTTTGAGATCTTTAGACAAATATACTTGAACTTTTCTCTAAACTACTGTCAACTAGAGCGAACCTTGACAAAATTATCCATGAGTTATACTCAAAGTAGAGAAAAAACCATGATTGGATTCAATTGATATACTCCCAGAAGAAGGTGACATTTTAAACCCCAAGGAATTGACAATTTTTCACTCTATTAGAAGAGTAATGTTGCACGTTGAAAAGTTGATTTAAAAAAATGTATACATACAGAACCTCATTGAATATAATGTTTGTAGGAAGTTTATAGTGGTAACACTTTATAAAACGATGAAAAGTTTTTAATCAACCTATATGAATAAATTTATAGCCTACCACACAGAACCTCATTAAATATAATGCTTGTAGGAAGTTTATAGTGGTAACACTTTATAAAACGTTGAAAAGTTTTCAATCAACAATAAATGAATAAATAAATATGAAAAGTTTCGAAAGCTCATTCATTCTATTTCTTGTAGGGGAGAATAACAAGCGATTATGTTATTTATTTGGACTGTACCAATGCTGTACTTTCCAGGTGTGAAATAAGTATTCAAAGTTGAATGAAATGCATTGTACACACCATAAAACGTACGCAAAAAACAACAATCCAAGACCCAAGTCTACTTATTTCGCAATGACAACAGTTCAACTCTGACACGTAGACTTGACAAACATCCTTGAAATCACCACTTTTGCAAACAAGTGACATCTATCATGAGGTCTTACCTGAGGTCTCAGCTTAGGACTGAAGACAGGACTCAGCCCGGCTACAAGTAATGTTGGACCGTTGTACTGTAAAGTACATGAAAGGTTGTAAGCATTGCAGTTTATGCAGTTTCTTACTCATGCCCCACACAATGATAACGTGCGTTAGTGGGCGAAACATCTGTTCAGCATATTTTACTTCCACAGATAGGTGTATAAATACATAGGGCACAGTCAGGAACTACATTATAGTGCCAGGCTGAAAGCTATCTGAAATCGAGCGTCAGGTTTATAGTGTAGTGTTTATGGCTGTTTGAACCATTTCGTAGGTGTCTGAGGCTGGATTTGTTGTGTGTTTACATGGTATTGTCAGGATCGTGGTGGACGGACAATGGGTATCTAGGGGCTCCATCAGTTAAGTGACACTCATGCGATAAGAACATTGTGGTGAGAGCTGAAACAGAGGCATGTATATTGTCGCAAAATACAAGAAATTGAGATTTATTGTCAAAAAATACTTCATAAAGGGAATAAAATTTACATTATGGTAGTGTTCAAAGTATCTTATCAAATAGCAAATTGAATACAAGAATAGGATTTAATGACTTTTGAAACTTTGAAAATGGAAAGCAATTGTATGTTAATTGTGAAAATTTCAATTTGAATTGAGAATTGAGCTAAAACATATTAATTCCTCACATGTACAATTACAATGAATTTTGACGAGAACAAAAACTCTACATTTTATTCAATATTTAGAAAGTGTTTAATTTATTTAATTGCAATGAAGTAATTCACATCCCGATTCAAGGAGTCCATTCTCAAATTTTATTTCGAGCAATATTCAAAAATGGAAATATCGATGATAAATTTAGAAATTGAAAATTTTTCAATCATCTAACATCATTCCTAATCCCTTCACATCTTTGTCTGCTCAACTGTCTAAGACAAGATACATGATCATTCATATCCTTCAATGCTAAATCATGATGTTCTAATTCACTATTCTCATGCACAACCATATAGCTCAATTATGATGTGCACTAATGCATTTTTCATGAATTCACCCAATACAATAATTTATTCGCTGATACTATTGTCTCACTTCTTACGTGATTTTTTATCAAATAACTGAATCCTGACGTATTTTCTTCAAAACAACTGAGTTTTTCTTTCAAACCTATCAAACTCGATCATATATTTTTTGTCAGGTCCACTTGTTCATTCTCGTTCTTGATCCTCTTTGATTGATTCCACCAGCAGGTAATTCTGTTCCCGAGTCGTATATCACTCACCTGCTTAATTACGTTGGAATTTACACAGCTTTTAAGAAAACATTCAAATGATCCATCTATCGACACGTCGAAGGTCTCCCAACGACCAAACACTCTCAACGTTCCTTCTCTAAACGAAGGTTTCTCGACGATCTCTCAAGTCTCCTTAGGTTTACTATCAACTGTCAGAATGGGTTTGAATTGGGGATATTGGTGTTATCCTTAAGGAATGATGACTGGTTGAAGTGGATCTGACAACACAAACTATTATAAGTGGAGGTAATAGATCAAGACCATTGAGGCCGTGGTATGGCGCCCCGGCATATTTTTTCCACTCTTCGATTAATATCACCTGTGTGATGGTCTCGAGGCCAGATACTGGACACTCCGATACAACGGTAAATTGATATTGCATAACCAGTTCTCTTCCCGCCTATGCTGATAAAATGCTGGCCGACTATTGCTTCTGTTTGAGGATTTACGACTGTGCCTGTCAACTAACAAGTTCTGACGAGCGTCGAATCCCCTATCAAACATTCGGATCGATCTTATTACTCTGTGGACACTTCTGGCTTCGATCGTAAAAGCATTTTTTTCGTAATGAGATACATGGCCGGCGTATCATTCTTCGCATTTTCGCTGATGAGAGAACAAGAGGATCTAACATGGATACATTCTTGGGACTGGTTTTGGAGTCGCTACACTCCGATGCTTACAAAGCTGGGAAGATGATACTAATCAGAAATAATATATTATAAGGAAGAAAGTCAAATAATAAAAGTAAATTCGTATGCCTTTTGTTGGTGGGGAAGGTCCCACCGCCTAATATATAATTTAAGCCGTCAATGGACCTTACGACTGTCATACTGCCAGGACCGACAGTTTAACGTGCCCATCCGATAACACGGGAGTGATCTGGTTGAAAAACTTTTGGTATTAAGAGGGTCAAATAATAATATTGATTGAGACTCACTTACTGAAGAATACAATAGCAATATCAGTTGTGGTATTATTAATGCATTATTTGAACATGATTAAACTATGATAATTATTATTATGTTATTATGATTATGATGATGATGATGATGATGATGTGATGATGATGATGATAGACTTTCCAGGAGTGCAATGAAGTTATTGATAGTAACTTTTGTCATAGACATCATATGTCATTAATTTCAATAGTAAATAAATTGTTTCCACTAATGTATAAAAGTTGATTCCATTATTATTATTATCATTATCATGTGAAGGTGTAGTGATATCAGATGTATGATGGAAATCCAGCCTACACTCTTACTTGAAAATCCATTACTTCAATCAGAGCGAATAAGGATAGTCTAATTCCGTTATGGGAAAATTATGGTTCAATCTTGAAACTAGAATATCCATTATCATATCTATTAATCAATTATTTATTTATTGATTTAACATATCTCAGTATTTGAAAGGGAAGACTTTCACTAGTTCCTCACCAGAGAACTCCTTCAATTAATATGTGTATGAGAGAGCCTGATTTTCTATATGCTCATTACAAGAACAGGTAATTGAGAACAGTGCTAACAAGCAGGCTCGTAGTTTGTAGTCATAAAAAATCAGGAAGTAATTGGTCATTGGCTGATACGAGATGTCACTATCAATGATATATAATTATTACGATTAATTTATTATAGGAATGACTCTGTGAATAATTATTATCCATCAAGTTATCACCCAATAGTGGAAAACCTGTTGACAAGATTCAAATTATTGATTGATTCACAAGTTCAAGATGGATAGCAGAGAAAGAATGCAAGTGTGTCAAAATTTGCATATCGATAAAATTATTCTCCATGAATGATTTTGATAGTCGGCGGAGAGCAGGATGCAATATTTCCTCCAGTGTCGAACTGCAACAAAGGAATGATTGATGCTCTGAATCCAGTGATATTTCTCAGCTTTGGGAAGAGAACTTGATTACCGCTCGCCATTATCTTTAGACATGTTCCCATCTCTCATTTCAGGTGGTTTTGAAAATGAAACTATTGGTCAAAAAAACTTACAACCGGTTAACTGCTATGAGAATTCCTAGTATATTAATTATGGAGGGAAAGGATAATGAGCTTTCATGATGAAAATATTGAATCTATGAGCTACTCTATGGTTGAATTTGTTCACATAATATTATTTAATCATCTGTCAATTCTTAGGAGCATTGGTTCAGTTTTTGATGAAGCTTAGAGTAGGCACAAGAGAAAAGTGTCCTAGTAGGGTCAAAAATCAATTCATGATAGAGCTTTTGGTAAATTACTGTCTTTTCTTCTATGATAAGAGGGTTATATTATATTTTTCCCCAGAGTTTAGTGACATATCCATCAAGTCATATTCCTTCATTCCTATTCATAACAACCTGACAAATTTCAGTTACAAAATACTCGTAGTTATTCAATCAGAACTGAAATTATTTCCAAAATGTACCTGAGGATGCTTGTGATGATCATCGCTATTGTGAGTAAACTGGAAAATGATCTACTTTTTTACAAAATTCAATGATTAAAATTTCAATTGTAGCGAAATAATTGACAATTGAGTGATGGCTGCCCCTGTTCTCCTGTATGGAAGTGAATCATGGATCACCACGAAATCACAGGAGAGCAGGCTGCAGGCAGCAGAAATGAGATTCCTACGCAGAACGAAGGGCTGTGACAGACGAGACCACATAAGAAATGAAGAAATAAGAAGAGAATTGGGTGCCTTCAACATGAATGAAAAAGTTGTATGTCATCGAAACGAGTGGAGGGAACATATTATAAGAATGCCAACGGAAAGAATTCCTTTAAAAATTTTAAATTACCATCCGATAGGAAAAAGAGACATTGGTAGACTTCGGAAAAGATGGCAATAGAGGAAATCAAATAAGAATATAGGAAAAGCTGATAAAGAAATTCAAAATTAATAACATTTTATACTTCTATAAGCTATAAATTTTAGATATGCTATAAGCTATAAATTTTTTGTAGAATGCTGTTGTGAGTCGGAACAGGCAAAAGCCTAATCCATGAAGGCAAGAAGAAGAAGAAGATAATTGACAACAAGAATTCATTTATTGGGTACTGGAGTGGAAGAAAATTATTAATCACAAAAAAAAATATACTTCATTGAAGTACAAGGTCAACGTGAATTATCAAATATGAAAAAAGTTAAACTATTTCAATGGGACACAGCATTTGGACGCATCATTCCCAGTTGGTCGTTACAGATAGCTCTACCAGCTGATCTAGGTCAACAATATCACAGGATGAGTCTGCAAATAGACCTTTTCTGTCTGTCACTGAGAAGGAAGTTGTTGTAACGAGACCCGCAAATAAAAGGGTTTGGCCGGTAAAAAAGGGGTAATCCACATTTTTGACAAAACGAAGCGCTGCATTCCTTTTGAAGAATGCACAGTCTAGTACTCTAGTGAGTGCATGTGCTTCAAGGTACGGTGAATCCATTGTTGGTTGGTGCATTAGCAGAAGAGCCAACTTGTGTCTGGTTCTTTCGTGTGTGGGGGGCTTTCTAAACAGGACACCACTTGGGTAAAGAGATGGGGTGAAAGGAGAATGAAATCATTGTATTCAGGTTTGAGTTCACACGGGTGGCGTACTCGCGACGTCTTAAAAAAGCGAGAAACCACGCCCGCTCGTTTTTTGCAAGTTTTTGACGACAATTCCAATTGCCCCAAAACGTAAAAAGTCTATAATTTGAACGTCTCTAGGAACCTTGTCAGAAGCAATCGACCCGTGAACATTTTTAAGAAAGATTTTTCTCTACTATTGCCACCAATTTGGCACAAAAAGACTTTCAACACCTAAGTATAGCACTGAACCTCCTTTCTTGAAACACTATCTAGTTTTTCAAATGGGAGATTTCTTCCCCATTGTCGTTCAGTTGAAGAATATTGGTTTCTCTCTTCGAAGAATATCATCTTTCTTTTCGTGATTGGTTTTTGTTTACAACGATCAAGGGATGTTTTGTGCGGGTGTGCGAAGTTTTCCTTTTTTGACTGAAAGACTTGGGAAGTCGTAATGTATCATTCGAATCACAAACAATGTGGGGTATGCAATAGGAGGTTCTTCTTCTAAAGGTTCTTTTTTCAAATGATTTAGTTTCATCGTAATGCGATACTATAATAGGAAATACACTGAGTGTCTCTCTCCAGAGTGTTTGATATTTTATTGGCATTAGTAAGGCAATGGCATTTGATTAAAATGCTTCTTTTGATTGAAAGGATTCTCAAATAGTAGAAGAATCATGAAGAGATTATTCATATTATTCTTATCTGAAAATATTGATAAAATTGAGCCTCAATTCATCAATTTTCCGTTATTAAAATATCCTGGATTCAGGATGTATGAAATTTGTTATTCAATTGTGTCACGAACACTTCAGTTCAAATTTGCTCTTTAAATTAATACAAGTTCAATTTTAATACGCTCTTTATAATTAAACTTCCAATGTGAATTTATCCTGGTAGAGCTCAAACTACACAATTCGTTCTAAATTCTCAAAATTGATGTACTCTGTCAACCAGAAATTTCTTCCACAAACAAAGGGAGTTGGTCCCCGAAAACTAAGCTTAGCAGACGATCTATCCAGACAAACGTATTGCTCCCTTGAGATTATCTGGCATTGCCTCTCATCCTATTGAATTATTTTCATCTCTGTTTTTCTTCGGTGGCACTCGCTCATATTCGAGCTTGCTTCGTTTTTGGTACAGCTACCTTCCATTGACAAATTGTTCTAGACATCCTCTCTGCAGGTGGCTGATTGTGAGAGTCTCTTAGTAGCCTGAATGTTCTCTTTTTATCTTAAATAGACGCTATTCTCTACCAACCACTTCGTCATCTTCAGTCTTCTTTTATTCACCGTTTCTCTGTGTCTTCCAAGGCATTTTTTCTTCCTCTCCATCTATCTGTCGTACAAGAACGTGAACGTTGTGAATATACTTCAAGAAACTATCTCTCACTGTTGATGGGAGAGGTCTCTGTAGGTATTTCATTCTTCCAGGAATCTACTTGTATTTTCGAATACTATTAAACATTGAACATATTTCCAAAGATAGATTTTCCTTTAGGATGAACGAAATAATAGATGTTGAGAGTTTTAATAATATGGTTCAACATGACTTCCCTTCACTTATAAATACTGGAATGTACACACTTTTGATTCAATAGGAACCGAGTAACAATTGAAACATTCTTCGAGTAACCGAATTCTTTGAAAATAAGTAGGTGGTGAAAGATTATGTGTGAGAAAATGAGTAAGAGATAAGAAGTATCCTTAATTTTCTATCTTACTCAAATTGTTGATCATTAATGTAACATAATATAGTTTAATGTCTTTCACAACAGTGAGAGTCGGTCTCCCAAAATATCAAACTAGCATACGATTAACTGGAAAAACTTCAATAACTCACGCTATGTCAATTCATTGATTCAATCCTGTTGAAGAATTAGAAATATTTTGATACTGATATGAAACTGGGACTTCCCGCTCTTATCACTCTCATCGAGGGGAGGGTATCCTCGATACCCTTCCTCAGATTAGAAATTCAAGGTCCAAACTTCACCGTTTCATGTGAAAACATTACAATAGTACCTCAACTTTTGCATATTTTATCATCATATTTCTTTGCTCAATATTATTGTAGAACTCTCCAGGTTAATATGATTCATCATGTTATTTTACTCTTACTGGCATTTATCTTCAACGCTGGAAAGTAAGTTGAATTTTGTTTTGTTAAACATATGAATGAAGGAATCTGGATCACAGTATTTAGGTACTGTATAATGAGTACGAAAAGTAACCACGTGTGATAATTACATTTGTAACTACGTGTATATTGTAGTAATAATATTATTACTGTTGTGGAATTGTAAATACGATACGAAGTAGTAAAGGATTTATAGCAGTGCCGGATCAAAACAGAGGTGAGTTAGGACTGGCAAGACAAGATTTCGTGCAGGATCATTGATAATCAGTAACGAGCCCATAACTCGAGGACAATTGGGTTAGGCTGCCGGAAATATGACAGCCAGTCGTGAAGGGGACTGCGAATCTCGCCCTGGGGAAAAGGTAGCCACGATTTATTGATACCTTTCCCTCACCCCATCCCACCCTCAGCCACTTTCCCTCACACAACTTTCATGAAGAAATGTTTTGAAACACTTAGCCCGGTGAACGATGAAGGCCAATCACTGTGACTCCCCACTCATTTTCTCTGATGAAGATTCTGGTTTTTTCTGGCACCCTTCGTCAATCAGTCACTAGAATAGGCTTCATGTTCCTTGTAGATTTGTACATGGTAAACTAATTCTCATGACATTTTAATGGTTAGAGAGTAGTTTTCGATGTAGTAATTACAAATACCTTAAAGAGGTATAGACCCACAATGCCTATACCTTCCCAATAGAGCTAACTCTCAGTTGAAATTGAAGGCTGCCTTTGAGGTCTTTTAGCGCGAGATATTATATTATTCTTGGTATGCAATAATCTTATGGGTTGCCCCCTCAATGGCCGATTCCAATTCCAAGTACGACACTGGTGCTGCATTCAAGTCTATGCATCTTAAAGGTCTTTGAGTAATTATATACTAGGAATATTCCTAGAAAATATTGTGATCTCCTCTAACTTTCAAACAAGGTTCAGGTTTTTGCCTGTTCCAACTCACATTCAGCTAATAAAATAATGTATAAAGTAAGATCTCAACATTATAAATGTAATTCATTATTATCTAATCAATTCCATACATTTTTTTAACTAGTGATTCAAGTCAAAAGACAATTTGTGATGAAGACAAAAATATGATATAGAATTGAGTTTTGAAAAGAATTCCTGATTGAAATTACTAGTTGAAAAAAGAGATGCAGGTTTCACATTTCATCTTCCATAAATCTGTCGCCAATCTCTAAACGTAGAATGCAACCTTCATGAATTTACATTCAATGATTTCAATATCTTAAATAGTGAAAATCTAACTCATAAAGTTCTGAATATATTTTTTGATGAATTTTCTAAAAATATCAATTGAGTGTTGAGTACAAGACTAGAATTATTGTAGTGAATAATTTACTCATCTCTGTCACTCACCTTCACTATCATGTTTTGTATGTATGTATCTATCACTATTTGTATGCATGTATCATTTGGTAAGTGAACAATTACAAGACTCAACCTATATCGGACTATGTGTAACCTTATAAAAATTTGGGAGAGGAATAGCACAAGGTTATCTCATTTTTCTCTCCCTATCATTTTGATGATGTACTTATTGTATGAATCAATAAGAAAATCAATAAAAAATCTAAAAAGGAAAATTCAAGAAGTAAACTGAAAAAAGTGGTAGATCTATTCTATCCTTGGAACTATACAAGAGAAAATATCTAAATTAAAGATAAAAATTATAATATACTATTTAGAACCATAGCAACATTATAAGAAAATATATACAGTAACATCATCATGGCTTTGCTTGTTTTTTCCTGTATAAAATAAGCCTCAAGTTCTAATCTGTAGGATATCACAGAGAGTCTGTAGAACGATAGCATAATACCGAAAATATCAGATTGAAGACTGGGAAATATAAAAATATACTTTTCCGTTCCTTGTGTAGTATATGTTGATCACAGAGCTCTAGTACATCAAATATATCTTATCAGTCACAAAAGACCAGTGAGATGCATGACATTTGACAAGACAGACGTTTCTTGAGTAGCCTAGAATCCGCTTTGTTGAAGGTGATCCAGACCCAGACCTCCGCTGAAATCCATCAAAGACTCATCTCAACTCCCTCAATCAACTCTCAATGGATTGTCTCCATGTCATCTTGAGAGAGTTTCTACTTCCTTCTTGTATTCTCAACTCTTTTGTGCTCTTTCTCCCTGTATTTTCAACTCTTTTGTAGTCCAAATCTTCTGTTTCCAGCCAGCATTCACCCAAAAACAGCTGTGGTGAACCGTTATAGAAAGCTACAGCGAAATTGTTGAACCTGAAGGTTTTGGTTCAAAATTTGTGTATGATTAACCTTAGAAAATTCAATTGTCTCATTACCATCCTTGAATTGTCATATTATTTTCATAGGAGATGAGGCTACATTGTTGAAACTGAAAACAAGAATAAAAAATTCCAATCATCAAATACACAAACATCAATAATAATTGGATAGAATGAGTTTCTTGAAAAATATGCATCGATATAAGTGACTGTCATAACAGCATTACTTGTCAAAATAGAAAATGAAAAGTTCAACATGAACAATAATAATAACTTATAGCTCCAGTGCTCACCATGTGGAAAAGAAAATGGATGAAATTCCTGTTTTATGCCAATATATGCCAATCATACACATGATTTCTCTCATTTTTGTCTCTCTGATTTCTCTCATGCACAATAATTCCTCTCATTTTTCTTTTTCAGAGAGAGAACCTGAGAAGATGAAAATAGAGTCTTATCGTTTATTCATTATCAGATTAAAAAATAATGAGTCAATAAAATGAAGAGATTTATCTATCAAAATAACATATTGTCTAGAAAAATACAGAAGGTGTACGATTTGTGCTAGGAAAACCTATTTGCAAATATAGATATAATTATGGAAGCAAGGAAATATGTAGCTGAAACCAATATCACCTTGTGAAGTTGGTAGCAAATGGAATTAATAACAATAATAATCTATTCTATATTGCAAATTGCAAAATACAAGTAATAATCGTATCTTTCCCAACTACAGAAGCACACGATTACAAACGTATTGTGCGAACCTTATTTGTGAAGTGTTTATAAACGATTGAAAATTGTGCATAACGTTAATGTAGATTCTAGTGGGTAGCTACGGCTCTAAGTTATAGTGCAATTTTCCTCTTTACATGTAGGCTTCTATTTTTCTATTCACTGCAGGCTATTTTTATCCTCGATTACTTGCATTGTGTAATCACATGGAGCTTTTCAGCTCACGACTGAATTTTAACTGGATAAAAAGGAGGTAGTATGATTATTTGTGAGATTGCAGTGAGAATCTATTTTTATTTCATTTCCTTATCCCTGTACCAGCTTTTCATATTGAAAATAACGCTCGTAACATCGAATTCATAGTCTACTCGTTAAAAGTTCTATTTAGTGCTTCAATCATGAATTGGAATATCAAGTACAATTTCTTCTTCTTCTTCTTCTTCCAAACAGTGATTAGACTATTGCCTGTTCCGACTCATATCCAGCTTGTAATTGGAATAAAAAATAAATGTAAAATTAATAATATCAATATAATCTGATCTAATAACATAAATATCATCATAAGCATCACTATAATCTACTGGTTTTTATTTTATAATAAATAATGATCGTTGCCATCTTTTTCGTGACCTGCCTATGTCTCTTTTGCCTACCGGTTTATACTTGAAAATTCTCAGTGGAAGCCTATCAGCTGACATTCGTTCCACATGCTCTTTCCATTGCTGACGATACGATGCAACTCTCTCATTCAGGCAGAAGATATTTAGCCCCTTCCGTATATCCTCATTCCTGATGTGATATCTTCTGTCACAGCCCTTAGTTCTGCGAAGAAATCTCATCTCAGCTGCCTGCACTTTACTCTGCAAATTTTACAACAATAACAATTTTACTTAACAATTTTTCAACACAATTTTGAATGAAAAATGAGAGTACAACCATAGCCACCTCTAATACAAGGCCCCGGCCTATCATGTTGCAACTTCGCAGTGTAGGCCTAGAATCTAATACATGATTGGTGAAAAAGATTTTTAAAAATACCAGCTGATCTAATTCACCAATCATGCATTAGTATTAGATTCTAGGCCTACACTGCGACGTTGTAGCATCGTAGGCCGGGGCCTTGTATTAGAGGTGGCTATGGTACAACTCATTATGGTACAAGTCTTCTTGATTAATTCTCATGCAAAACTGTAGAAATCAATCTGAAAAAACCCTTGATATTCATATTTTAGTATAGACCTATTTTAGTAGGAACATGACTTGTCCAGAAAATATTAGTAAGAGGGTACTAGTTGAGTCTTGGTAAAGTGATAATATTTATACATTGAACAATATTTATTTGATCATATCAATATCAAACTGGAAATATAAACAAACAAAGCCATACGTATTCAATATGAATTCCTTGATTGCATCAACACCAGGACTGACCTTGTTTCACAATGGAGGTAAGACCAATCAAGGTAAAACCATTTTGCATTTTCACACGTAGAGCGATGAACTCGAAGTGAGTGGAATGACTACCCTGCAACACTAACTACACTAAACTATCACATACTGTATTCAATCTTGTGTACACATATACATACTGTTATACTCTTCACCATTGCAAGCTACATTCTCAGGCATATCAGCGTTTACACTAAACAAGAAGTGAACGATACCTCAACTTCATTGTCCGTGATTCTCAATAATTACCCGCTGTGACTCAATTTTTTACTAAACTGCTCACAGGATTGTGTGCACTGGCGATCGTGTAAATACAGGAAGCAGACAAGATCATTTAGTAAGTGCGATGACCTTTGAAATTTTTCAACGTATTTTTAGATTTTTTATTCAGTTTCAGTGTGAGCTGAAGATATTTCTAGAGTGGCTAGAAAGATCGTTTTCTCAATTAGGACAACAATGGAGATTCTATCATTGGAAACCATTATTTTATCCAAAGTAATTCCCCACTCTTGAAAACTTGAGTCTTTAGAGATTTGGTTGGTTGGAATCCACATAATTTCATCTCTAGAGAATTGGTTGGTTGGTATCCACATAACTCCATCTCAATCTCATCTCAGAAAGACAATAATTCATAATTATTATGTTTTTTTTTATTAAAGACCTACAATTTTTTAGAAAAGGGCAGCTTGATATACGTCCTAAGCAGGTCAGTCAGCTACAAAGTTAGTATCGTTGAGTAACGATAGTAACGTTGTTCACTAACGTTGAGTTTGGAGCCGTATAACTTTTCAATTCTCAGGTTCCAAAAAAACGATATAGCTGCTTAGCAACTAACAGTAACGAATCCGTATGATTCTAGTACTTGGTTGCTAGGGAACTTTTTATTTCAAAAATTGCAATGTTGTGAAGTTTAGAATGAGAAAGGAAAATTCAAATGGAAATCTCTAGATATACGGTACTATCTTGATAAAATTTCCAATCAAAATTACACCTCCTCAGTGTTAGTATGAGAGTTCTGCTCTCATATTTGGAGAAATGTTATCACTTGAATGTTTGTCTGAATTTGCGCTAGACTACACAATGCAAAGCAAGAGCTGTTCTCTTTTTGTCCCATTCTCTTCCCCACCACCTCTCTCGTGAGCTTTACGTGCTTATGCGAACTTCCCTTATCAACAATGCAAATGTACCCTTACGACTTGTGTCTCCCTTATCTTCCTTCTTATATTCTTAAACAGACTTATTTCAGTGTGGCGCATCTCTCAACGTTTATTTTCTCCATCCATTTTCGTATAAAAGATAAGTATATTTTGTCCCTCTCTTAGTAACACTGTAGCTGATAAACATGATTATGTAATGATTTCTCATATATTCACGGTGTTTGGTAATATTGGTTGCCATGGCAAAATTGTAACGTGCTATAAATTTTTGGCTCTAAATTTATTGTCCAAATTCAATATATTTTCCAAATTTGGCTTAGTGTTTTTGTGTTTTTTTCATGTTTGGACTTCTTAACATCAAAATGAACTTTATTCCGAAGTGAAAAGTGTGAATTTGAAGTATTGTGCTCACTATAACCTTAAGCTGCGTTTTCACCAAAGTTATTAACAAAATGTTAATAACTTAATCATTATAGTCTCTATTAGATTGAACATAACTTATCATACACATGATGATCATAAATGTGTTTGTCAAGTTCTCTTCAATCTAATAGAATCTATAAGGATTAAGTTATTAACATTTCGTTAATAACTTTGGTGTAAGCGCGGCTTTAGTGTCCGGTTTCCCATTAGGGAACTTTGGACTATATACGGCGAGGTGGAACTACCCTTGGGTCTCCCCACCATTCAAAGCCTTACGCTAATAAT
Source organism: Nilaparvata lugens (assembly GCF_014356525.2). Classification (NCBI taxonomy): domain Eukaryota; kingdom Metazoa; phylum Arthropoda; class Insecta; order Hemiptera; family Delphacidae; genus Nilaparvata; species Nilaparvata lugens. Next base: position 29,291,890 of record NC_052514.1, on the reverse strand, counting down.
AATAATAAAAATTATATATAAAGCTTTGTAATTCTACCATTCAAGAATTTTGATATTCAATCATGTTTATGATGATTATGCTTCAGACTGTTTTGACTTAGAATCTTCATTCAGGAACATTTTGTGATTGGATCAAATTTCATATTTTTATATTGAATGAAAACAACGACTTGGTATTGTAAAAATCATGGTTATCACAATAACAAGTCATTTTCATTCTATATAAATATCAACCACATTACCTTCACAACAATCTTTATTGTATTCTCATGCATACCATATGGAAATGAATGGATGAGAATCAATGTAACCAAGAATCTTGTAGGCTGAGAGCTACCTGCTCTTGAGTGATCCAGCAACGTATTGATCCTTGCGGTTCATGCCAATAAACTCGATGAAAATGTGAATACTCACAGAGATCAAATGAATTCAGGCTAATTGCAGTAGGTCTAACGAAACTGTTTACACATGGAATCTTTTTTTACTTTCAACCCAGAATCTCAATGTCTCTCTGAAGCTATTCAAACGTTCAACAATCGAGGACGATGCAGGGACATTTCAATGTTTTCAGAATAAAAATGTCACCACAAACCATACAATCCGGTTCAGTTAGGCTCACCCAGTAGCCTAAATACTCAGAGACCAGATAACATTTTCATTCCCGAATTATTCAGTAATTGGTCAGCCACTCAACACGAGTAGGTACTCTACCAAATAGTACGAGCGACATTCAACATACAACATTCTTTCCACATTTCGGCTGATATCTTGTGGAATTTGGAAAAAAACTCACTGGTCGAAACTGGAACTCAGCCTTGGAATCGCAAATGTTTCTACAAACTGATTGAGATTCACTCTCAACTGTCAGCTCTACTCATATATGAAACATCAAAACTACTCATTCAACTAATGCTGAAAGTTCGAATTAAGTCTCACTGTAGGTCTAATTGATTGTAGCAAGTTATCATTTTGAGGTGGACAGTTTCTGTATGAAGATACCGGGCTCAAGACTTATTTTGCCTGGAATTTATCAGCTGAGCTAATAGAGAAGTTGTGTTTCTTTTCCGGCTCAAAGTTTTGTAAAATTACTCAAAAATTTACAATTTGTAGAGATTTGAGTGAAATATTTTTGTTGTTAATTAGTTTTAAAATATCAAAATTAAAAATTTTTAGTTCAGTAATTAGTTTTGAAGTGTAAATTGGACTTTTTGAAGTGAAAAGTGGAGTCTAACCTCATTCATTTTTGAAACTGTTATTTGTAAAAATTTGGGAGAAGACAGGTTTGGGCTATGCCTGTTGTCTTCTCCCGATCATATTTTAATTATGATTTGTGATTGTGAATAAAAAAAAATAATAATAATATAAATAAAATTAATTTATAATATTTGAAAGCTCTCTGCTTTCCCCGATGAAATGGAAAAAAATAAAGAAAGATGAGCAAACTATACATGAGAAATAATTAACGTTTTCATGAAATTTGACTTGGTTGGTGAAATTCAAAGCTGTTTGTAAGTTGAGTCTGCATTTGAAGACTTCCAATCACCTATACTATATCTTCTTTCATATCTGTAACAGTATTTTTTTAATCTTTAATTGAGTACTTCATTCATTTCTATGTCCTATACGATGCTTGGAACAAATCACAAAATTATAATGGTTTGAAACACAGTCAATTCTGAATGTAAAGCTGTAATAATAACTTGGGATTATTATGGAAGTGTTATCTTCTCACATAGAATGGCATCGCTTCACATTGATGCACTTTCTGCATTGGGTCACATACAAAAACATCATCTATATTCATTCAAGTGCAAGACTGGAGCGTCATTTGAAATATTCATGCTCATTGGATTTGGAAATTGTTCATCATTGATAGAAAAATGAATCAATCTCATAACCATTTAGGGTGCTTTTGAATAACTGTGAGCTGTCTCTATCTCTAATAGAATCTTAGAAACAATATGTTCTACTTTTTTGCTGAGAGTGATGCCTACATGAGCTACCAGCCTTGTGCGTGGGTAATGAGGCGGATAAATGGACCTAAAGTTTTAAGTGGGTTCCGAACCACTGGTAAGCGATTTTAGGACTCTTGAATCATATTCAGTGTAGTTGGCTCCTCTGAAAATAGTTGAACAGGAAATAGTTTCTTCATTTGCAATAAAGCATTATAAATGAAATATAATTCGTATAGAATATGAAACATAAAAATCCAGGAGTCAAACCCAACGTCCTTATAGATAAGAAAATAACATTACCCCAAAACTTATGAGTACTTAAACGTTTTCAATGGAAGAGAGGATACTACCTCCGTGTAAAAAAACACGAAAGAACAAAGCAAAAATAAAATTGAAGATAAGAAAGTGAATGCAAAGAGGAGCGTGACTACAGTGAGTTAAACTCTGGGCCCCAAATAATTACTAAGGCGAGAAACATCAGTAGTTAATTTTCATCGGAGGTTACCATTAAAATAATTAACAGACAACAGATTTGCAGAAGAAAAACGCTTCGGGTTGTTGAGGTTCTTCTAACAACATCACTTTCAACTGTCAGCATTAGTTAAATGGGAATCATTTCAAGTGAATTTCGCTATAGCACATCATCAAGTAATAGGAGACAACATTGTCCAGATGAACTTACGCATGCGCACATCCTCGTGCACATACTCCCACACATGTGGAGTCGAGTATGAAAGATATTATGTGGTGATAAGATCTGAAGTGAAATGCCAGGAGAAGGAGCCTTGCAGATATTATTTATTAAATAGCACCCAGGATGCTTGGTTGTTAATCATTTTGCGATTAAACAGATAAAAGCACCTTCACGTGGGTAATTTTTTTGTAGCAGTGAAAACTTTTGTTGATACTGTTGATCATATTCCGTTTTCCATAATCAAAGGAGAACTGTATAGGCATATAGGCTAGTGATATAGGATGGAGCATGTATCTAACACAATAAATGAGTGGGGAATAATTCCCATGGACATATTACATCATACATGATAATGTTATTATAACATTACATATATCATATTTCTATATTCAAATAATCTCAAATTACTGTATCATTATTATGAAGGTTATAATTCTCACTATATGAGATAAGTCGAGACTTGGAGAAAATATCAGTGTTGCCAAATTGTGGGAGATTTCAATCAAATTCAAATTACTGTATCATTAATAAGAAGGCCATAGTTCTCACTGTATGAGATAAGTTGAGACTTGGAGAAAATATCAGTGTTGCCAAATTGTGGGAGATTTCAATCAAATTCAAATTATCTCAAATTACTGTATCATTATTAAAAAGGCTATAATTCTCACTGTATGAGATTAGTTGAGACTTAGAGAAAATATCAGTGTACAAAATAGTGGGAGATTTCAATCAAATCCAAATTACTGTATCATTGATGAGAAGGCCATAGTTCTTACTGTATGAGATAAGTTGAGACTTGGAGAAAATATCAGTGTTGCCAAATTGAGGGAAATTTCAATCATTCCGTGTAAGCCCATATTACAGGATGTTTTCAATTCGAAAACACAGTCGATATGGAGTTGCCAATTTGAATACTTTCCGTCGTATTAGCTTTATTAAAAAAAATTGAAATTTTGCAAATTTTGGCAACATGGACACTTTTTTCGATTCTCAATTTATTTATACAGACTATACACTAAACCAGAAACTGCTCATGAATGAAATGTATTCATGAGTCATGATGAAACGAATTTGACAAGTGCATAGTGTCAGAGGCGCTAACTATGCAGTGAAGGTGTTACTATACAAATTCACTAGCTGCCAAACGAAAGTAAAACTGAGACAGCTTTGGTCAAAGGCTACTGCACTGCAGAATGTGGGTCGAGGGTCAATCTTTCTTTTTAGGACGAGTCAACCAAGCAGCAAAAAACGAATTGGAAGAGAAAGAAGAAGTTGGAATAGAAAACAATATGAAGAACATAGCAAGAAGGAGAAGCAGGGGGAAAGAAGAAGGATGATTGGAAAAGAAGGAAGAAGAAGAGGAAGATGGAAGATACGGTGTTGAAAGACAGGGAGAGGTATGGTGAAGAGTCAGAGGGATAGGTAAGGGGAAGAAGATAGTGAAGGAGTAGATGGAGGATGATGAAGAATGAGAGAATCATTTGGTTGAAGAGGAATAGAAGAATGAATAGAAGAAGAAGGAGAAGAGAAAGGAAAAGGTGGAGGATGTGGAGGAGAAGCAGTGAGAGTTCGACGATGGGGAAGAGGAGGAGAATAGTGGGAGCAAGAGGATGAAGATGAGAGAGAAGAGGAAGGAAAGAATATGAAAGACGAAGAGGGTGAGAAAAAAGAGGAGGAAGACTGGGAGAAGGAGGTGGAGAGGAAAGAGGAAGAAGATGAGGCGAGAGAGGATAATAAAGAGATGAAGAGGAAGGAGGTTGAGGAGGAGTAGGAGGAAGATGAGGAGGAAGTGAACAAGGAGCATGACAATAAAGAGGAGAAGGTGTTGGATGAATGGAGGAAGTGGAGGAGACAAGGAGGAGAAAGAAAAAGAAATAGAAAAGAAGTGACTGGCAACTACTTAGTTTACTATAAGAGCAGCAGCCGGAATTGACTAATTTAGCCTAATAGTGGGCGATAGTGTACGTGTCCATCAAGTGAGTGACGTAGTGACGGTCAACAGACACAATTCACAAGTCACAAGTCACAACAGCCTACAGACACACTTGCAAACTTAGACCAAACTTGAGATGTTCCACGCCTCTCAATAACCGACCGATGCAGCATGTGATAACCACAGTTATGCAGAAAATTATGTGTCACTTCATATTATGCGACTGTCGGCCTCAGTAACTACCTTTCAGCGCTAGTTTTGTAATCAATTTTTATATTACCATCTTAAACAGGTCTAGTACCTCGTGATGCAAATACTCAATTGGCATTTCATTTTAATTCGTAATATTGTTTTCCCATGGTGTCAAATTTGTATTGCTTTCATTATGTTATTTTCTATTTCTGCCAATAAAACATTTTATTATTATTAATATAATTGTCAGAATGCCCTTTGCAAATATTACATTGGAATTGATTTATTTGTCATTTAAGATAATTTCCTGAATCATTAACTAACATGACATGATGGTGTGATTGACATTGATTTATTTATTTGTTCATAGACAATAATATATACAATCCAGTTGTAGACAACAGGCATAACAGACTAGACACTAAAACAGAAACTGCTCATAAATGAAATGTTCATGAGTAATGATGAAACGAATTTGACAAGTGCATAGTGTCAGAGGCGCTAAACTATGCAGTGAATGTGTTACTATACAAATTCACTAGCTGCCAAACGAAAGTAAAACTGAGACAGCTTTGGTCAAAGGCTACTGCACTGCAGAATGTGGGTCGAGGGTCAATCTTTCTTTTTAGGACGAGTCAACCAAGCAGCAAAAACGAATTGGGAGAGAAAGAAGAAGTTGGAATTGAAAACAATATGAAGAACATAGCAAGAAGGAGAAGCAGGGGAAAGAAGAAGAATGATTGGAAAAGAAGGAAGAAGAAGAGGAAGATGGAAGATACGGTGTTGAAAGACAGGGAGAGGTATGGTGAAGAGGAGTCAGAGGGATAGGTAAGGGGAAGAAGATAGTGAAGAAGTAGATGGAGAATGAGAGAATCATTTGGTTGAAAAGAAATAGGATGATGAAGAGAAGGAGAAGGAGAGGAGAAAGGAAAAGGTGGAGGATGTGGAGGAGAAGGAGGGAGAGTTCGACGATGGGGAAGAGGAGGAGAATAGTGGGAGCAAGAGGATGACGATGAGAGAGAAGAGGAAGGAAAGGATATGAAGGAAGAGGGTGAGAAAGAGGAGGATGAAGATGAGAGAGAAGAGGAAGGAAAGGATATGAAGGAAGAGGGTAAGAAAAAGGAGGAGGAAGACTGGGAGAAGAAGGTGGAGAGGAAAGAGGAAGAAGATGAGGCGAGTGAGGATAAGAAAGAGATGGGGAGGAAGGAGGTTGAGGAGGAGTAGGAGGAAGATGAGGAGGAAGTGAACAAGGAGCATGACAATAAAGAGGAGAAGGTGTTGGATGAATGGAGGAAGTGGAGGAGACAAGGAGGAGAAAGAAAAAGAAATAGAAAAGAAGTGACTGGCAACTACTTAGTTTACTATAAGAGCAGCAGCCGGAATTGACTAATTTAGCCTAATAGTGGGCGATAGTGTACGTGTCCATCAAGTGAGTGACGTAGTGACGGTCAACAGACACAATTCACAAGTCACAACAGCCTACAGACACACTTGCGAACCCAGACCAAACTCGAGATGTTCAACGCCTCTCAATAACCGATGCAGCATGTGATAACCACAGTTATGCAGCAAATTATGTGTCACTTCATATTATGCGACTGTCGGCCTCAGTAACTACCTTTCAGCGCTAGTTTTGTAATCAATTTCCATATTACCATCTCAAACAGGTCTAGTACCTTTAGATGCAAAAACTCAATTGGCATTTCATTTTAATTAGTAATAGTGTTTTCCCATGGTGTCAAATTTGTATTGCTTTTATTATGTATTTTTAATGTTGTATTTTTTTATCCCTGCCAATAAAACATTTCATTATTATTAATATAATTGTCAGAATGCACCTTTGCAAATATTACATTGGAATTGATTTATTTGTGATTTAAGATAATTTCCTGAATCATCAACCTACATGACATGATGGTGCGATTGACATTGATTTATTTATTCATAGCCAATAATATATACAATCCAGTTATATAGACAACAGGCATGACACACTTTACCCTCCATCCTGAATATGTCCTCAAATTTCAAATAATAATGAAATGGAGTTATGAAGGAAATTGAATTGAACTTCTGAAGGCGCGTACAGACTTATGCGCCACGAACATTTCACTCTGAATCTATTCTTATTTAGTAATATTCATTTTTAAATAGTAAAAAATAATATCTGGTTTTTCTAACTATGATTAGACATGAGACACTCACATAGTAGAGTTAATTTGTAGCACCTTCACGTTCTTGGTTGTTGGGTGATTCTCCACATGTCAATCATGATGTGATTCATTATGGGAGAATTCACCTTGGCTTTGATCTTCAAGCAGACAATGAACAAATAAAATCTTGGATTAATTATTGTTACATCTTCATCACATACTAGCGTCTGCCACATTGTTCTATAATAATTATTATCGATGATACAATAGTAAAAGGTAGCTTTCGTAACATGAATGTAAAGTTATTCTATGATATAACTTGCAATAACTTATGAATCATAATAAACTGTTCATAAATAACACGTAGTTAAAACAACTTGCGATGGAAAACACAACTGTTACCGGAACATATTGTAAATTTTTCATTATTGATCTTCTTTCTCAAAACACACCAATCCATCGTGGTCAGACTACTATAAAATATTCAAAACAATTAACTATAAATACCATCACAGCTACTGGAATTAAAAAATACCATAAGTAGTTCCGAACAAGTATTTCCAAGCTATTATCAAACCTTCCTACTCTTGTATGATTCGAACATTATCATTAAAATAATTGGGGATTGGGCATTATATTAATGATAGCAATAATTACCTGAATCGGTTCAGTGGAACACGTAGGCTCACATCTTTATCTATAAAGAGGAAAAGTGAAGAAGGGTGTGTAGGAAGAGATGGAGGGGAGGAGAAGGTGGAGGTTGTAGATGATGAGGAAGAGGTGGTTGTGGTGAGGGGGAGGAGGAGTAGGAGTAGGAGAATGAGGAGGATGAGGGGGATGAGGAGAAGAAGTAGGAGGAGTATGAGGAGGTGGAAAAGAAATAGGGAAATAATTAGGAGGATGTAAATAAATAAGAGCTGATAGTGAAGAAGAGATGGAGAAGGAGGAGGATGAGGAGGAGGGAGAGGAGGAAGAGGAAGAGTCAGGAGGAGGAGGAGGAGGAGGAGAAGGAAGATGAGGAGGTGGAGGGAAAGGAAGAGGAGGATGAGGAGGTGGAGGAGAAGGATGATTAGGAGAAGGAGGAGGGGGAGGAGTAGGAGGAGGAAGAGGAGGATGAGGAGATGAAGGAGTTGGAGGTGGGGTGAAGGAAGATTAGGAGAAGGAGGATGAGGAGAACGAGGAGGAAAAGGATAAGTAGGAGGGGAGGAGGTTTTGAAGAAGGAGTATGAGGTGGAGAAGAAAAATAGGAAAAGAAGTAGGAAGATGTGAGAGAGAATAAATTATGGTGAAGAGGGGCACTCATCATTATCCACGTGTTAAACTATTATTAAAACTAGCTACCACGTATTTCAATTATTATTTTTGTGGTTCTGTTTTGATTTTGAGACGCTTTGAATGAGGCAGAAGCTGTATCACGTGCAGGAAATTCCACAGATGAAGTGATAGTTCATTAAAAGTGAGTTTAGGTGAGATTCAGACAGACTGGTTCAGTTGGTTTTTCACGTTGATGCACAACCTACCAAAATAATTGGGACTATTATTTGAATTGGATCGAATGTTGCAGCTGAATTCAGAGCTGTTTTCATCTTATCGTGTGCCGGTTGAGAGTTGGAAGAAGAGAAAGAATAGGAGGAGAAGGTGAAAAAGAAATGGATGAGATGAAAGGGAGAAGATGTAGAAAAAGGAAGATGATAGGATTGGTTGAAGGGGGATGAATAGAAAATGAGGAGGAGAATGTATTGACGGTTGAGCAGAAGAATTTGATTATTTACATTAATAAACATAGATAACTTTTAAACCTCCGTATATCACCTTACAATCTACGTTCCTCAACCATTACCTTTGAACCACACAATGCAGTTCTATCCATTTGTAGAAGACAGTTCGCTTATATTGTTCATAAGCTTATAAATTTGATACCTACTTTTTTATAACAGATAATTTGAATGGAAGACTTCTGAGAGAGATAGATTTATGGATTGCTTCTTCACATCCTAGGATAAGTGATTTCTTGTAATATTGTAACTAGGATAAGTTCACAATCATTCAAGAATGTCTGATTTTTTATTTTATTTTGTTATCTCGTATTTTCTTACTTTTTTTACTTTCCTTCTTTGTATTTTTCTCAAATTTAGATGTTAATAGGAACCCACGAATTTTATTTATCTTAGAAATAATTTTGTTTTAGTAATAACACTCGGCCCCTGCGCTCAGGTTTTTAACCTTTTCAGGGACTTTCCGTATTCAATAATAATACTATTTTACTTTTAACTTATTTTGTTAATTGTCAATTGTATTTATGTAATTATAGACATTCATGTATGCATTGTATGAAGGAAAAATAAACTATTGATTGATTGAGAGAAAAAAAAAGAAGAAATTGGTAAACATAGGATAGGACATACACTGTTAACAAGAGAATACTGAGAGATAAAGGAGTAAGGAACGAGAAAAAAACGGGAAAGGGGAAAAAATGAAAGAGTGAATGGAGGAATTTGTAGGGTGAAGGCGAAATTGAAATAAAGAAGGAGAAACAAGAAGAAGAAATGATTGAATTGAATAGAACGGCGGGAAGGAGAAAGTATTCTTGAGTTTGGAGTGAAGATAATGAGTAGTAGGAAACTACATATGAACATGTAGCCATATAACTTCACTTATATAGGCTACTTTTGTGCAAATTAATAAAAACAATATATAACAACTTGTAGTACCCTTTATTATTAAATACTGTAAAATATTTTAACGACTAGTTTCGACCATAGGTCAAGGAAAATGACCTATGGTCGGAACTAGTCGTTGAAATATTTCAACGTTTTTAATAATAAAGGGTACTACAAGTTTTTATATATTGTTTTTATTAATTTGTACAAAAGTAGCCTATATAAGTGAAGTTATATGGCTACATGTATAGGAATATGGTTATATGATGAGGAATCTGAAAAGGAATACTGAAGATCACAGTTGAAAGAAGAGTGTGAATCAAAATTGAATGTTTTAATAGATAATCAGGTATGAGGAGGATGTGAAGAAAAAAACCATAGGTAGAAAAGAGGGAGAAGATGGCGAAGACGTTATTATGGAACGGTGAAGAAAAATGATATGAAGAGTGAAACAGATAAATAGAGTGGGAATAGAAACAGAAGAACAAAAAGGAAATAAACAATAATCATTACAATATTGAGAAGGAGCTCGATGAGGACAAGATCAAGTAGATGGAGAGGAAAAGAAGGTGAAGGAGGAATAGGAAAAGATGAAGAATGAGAAAGTCGAAAGAGATGAAGGGAATGAAGAGTATGTTATGAAGAGAGATTATTCAAAGGAGAAGTTGGCGAAAATACGTACTAAATATTTCGAGAATCTAGGAATCGTTTGTGAGAAAAACATTGTAGAGCATGGATGAATGATGAAGGCGAGACAAAATAGAGCATGCATGAGAAGAAGATTAACAGGAGCAATATAGATAGAAATAGAGAGACAAAAGTAACAGGAACAAAATAGAGACAAAAATGGTCGAATTTTGATAGAAACAAGAATAGTATCCAAAATAGAGCACAAAAAGAAGATTAAAGAATAATAGTGAGCACAGAAAATGAAGATAAAGCAGAATAGTGGAAAGTGAGAATAAGAGAGAATGAAGTGAGAAGAAGACCTAAATTTGGGAGCCATTAGAGAACAGTCTAGAGACTCGATCAATTACACAGAAGCTATGGCAGGCACAAGCCGCTCCACTCCTATTACCCCTCATTTCTTTACCAGTTTCCGAATGGCTCTAGCAATTTTTCTCACTACGTGTTCGGGGTATTGATGTCTTCCCGATCATTCCCGCTTCTTCCTCTTCCTCTTCCTCTTCCTCTTGCTCCTCCTCATCATCATTGGTATTTCTACTTTTATCTCCGTCCTAGTTTCATTCTTCCAGTGTTACTGTTCTTTCTATTTTGTTTTTCTTTCCAATAGATTTGAAATTATTTTTCTCTTAAAGTTGTCTTCACTATCTTGAAATACTTGTTATAAATTATTTTTTGTTATTAATTATTGTTATAAATTGTTCGAAATTATCCAAACATCAACTCCATTTCCATCTACATAATGTAGGAATCCAATGTTCATTATTATTCTTCCTTATTATGCCGAAAATGATCTTCTTTGTTTATAATTTAATTACTCAACTATTTTCCTCAGTGTTGTCCTTTGACAAGAGCCTAATAATATAGGAATAATGTGAGAGTTGATTTCTCATATTCTTCTACTTTTTCTTGGGCTAAGCCTTATGTCACTCAAATGAGGTTGGAGTTTCCCTCCCTCAGCAGTCTCCTCCACAAAATCATGTCCATCTCCCTCCCCCCTGCGTCTCCAACCTCTCAAATACTCAACCATTTCCCTCCTGATAAGAGCCTCAGATAGAAATGTTGTAAGAATTGATTTCTCATATCATCCTCCCATAACTCTCTTTCGAGTTTTCTCTTTTTTTTATTTTTATTATATTTATACATATTTTTTCTTGTTAATTTGTTTCCTAAGTTATTGTTTTTTTTTACTTTAGTTCATTGTTTATGATGTTGTTTCAGTTGTAACTTAGAATTGTATGGAGGGTTAAGTGTAAGAGAGGGCCGGCTGCACCCTAACTTCGCCCTCCTAGGTTTTTAATAAAGGCAGCGATTCAATCCAATTCAATTCTTAATACCTCTCTGAACATTATTCTACCATCATTCCATGTATCTGTAATATATGATAATTTAGTTATATTTTTATTCTTAATATTTTAGTCAATTTCAAGTTAGTTGGTAGAAGTAGTAGTCCTAGTGAGAACTACCTATCTTATTAATTTAACTCATTATTATATTAGAAAAAATTGCTCATTAGTTTTTTTAGACTAGATATGGTTGTATCCCAGATCCCAAATCACAATTTAATATGAGTTATTAAAAAAGTTTGACTACCGTCAGGAGTGTATTAATATCTTTTTTTAAATCACTTCTCACTTCTCCTGAATTAGAAATCTATATTCATCATTCAATCATTACAAACGGGAGTCTATTCATTCCATATCTCCTCAGGTCAACACTGTCTCCATTGTCTATTATTCCACTCATTTGTTTCACCTCTCACCTCTCCCTTGTTGTTTTCAATGTAGTGTGAAAATATGGAATAAATAGATATATTTTCATTTTTTTTATAAAATAGAATTATAGTACCCTTTAAAATTAATAATATAATTTGTATTCTTGTTTTATTATTTTATTAATTTTAAAGGGTACTATAATTCCATTTATAAATACAAGAAAGTAGCCCTGAATTCATACATTTTAAAGATATATTTTCATTCTCTATCCATATGATCTAATCTCCAATCATTTTTTCCAGTCTACAAAATCCTTCCAGAACCCCGTTCTCGAGAATGATTATCAATTTCAAATTTGGAATAAAGAGTCAATAAATTCAGTCCAATTCTTTCTGATTCAACACTGTTTCTCGAGGGAATACTTCTTCCTTATTCTCTATGATCCTTTCTTACATCTTCTGTTAGATCATCTCTTTCATTTCATTCCAATCTCCTCTCTTCAATCATTATCCACTCTCTCACTCTCTTGCAGTCTCCGTTCATCCAATTCTACTCAGATTGCTTATCAACTGCATCAAATTATTAAATAGCTCTGCGCGTGATCCTGGTTCAGCTTCCTAGTAGCAAGTAGAAGTAGCTAGCAAGCCATTCATGAATGGAACTCGCTCGTATCTCTAAATTAATCACCTCGGACTGGTTTGTAATGGGGAAAGATGAATGGTACACTTTTTCAACGAATTCAAGTTCAGGTTGAGTTGATTTCGATTACAAATTTGAGAGCTCGAATAGATGAGTTAACTTGTAGATGATGACCAACCAAAATAAAATTTGAACATCATTTTGTTAGCCTGAAAATTTGAATGAAATCAGAAAAGAGTATGTTGTTTGAAACAAAAGTAGAATATTATTCGTAGTTGAATGCTCTAGATGTGTGATATGAAGCAAACATACCAAAGTACCTACAGAGAAGTGAATTTCAGTGTTATCATTTGTAGTTTCAGCATACCATTAGCTAGATTTATTTGAAACGTCTAGCAGACGAGTAGACAGTAGACTTGAAGAGTTACTTTTATCGGATTAATTACTCAAATTTTATTTACCCACCCAAATCATGTTGTTGAACTTAACTCATAATAAATCTAAAATCAGAAATTTCAAATGTCAAAATACATCAATATCAATGAAGCTTATCATTGAAAGTAAAAGCATTATCTGGTAACTTATCCTCAGTTTTTTAGCTAGATATATTTAGGAGATTGGTATGAAATTATTCAATCTCTCATATTATAATATTTTTTTATCGTGATGGATAAAGAATGTTCAACGGATATTTATGAAACCAGAAATGGATTATCAATAAAGTATATTTGAAATCACTAATGAAGTGTCAATTAGTACATAATATATTTAAAATGCATTTTCACTTTTAATGAACGATGAGTATCATTAATGGACGATTCACCGACTCTAAATATACTGTCTGAATTGTTGATAACCGAAACTCCCTCACATTGATACAATATCCATTGATTTTCTCAATCCCCAAATCCATCACTTGAATATTGATAACGTAGATAAACTTTGGCTTCAGCTAAAAGTGTTGTCGCTATCATCAATTCACTGGTTTATTGCTGGAAAAGTCAATACTATGGGTCGTTCCTGGACAAGTGATGATTTTAGCTTGAAATAGTATACATTTCTTTGAGCTTGAAATTGAATTAATTTTCCCCCGTTCACATGCAGTATACAACAAAAAAATATTGAAAAGATTGTTGTAATATTATTGTATAAAGAAAGCTTCTCACATTGGCTAATACCTGTCGTTGAAGAGCGAGGTGCTAATAAAATTATGTACATGAGTATCATAAACTATTTACTAACTTAAGATGAGATGCATGCTTAGTGAAGGGAACGTTAAGAGAACATTTTCAATACAAAAGTAATTCAAGAGTAGGTTATATCAATGACAGGCTTGAGCAAAAAATAACAAGACAGTACATTAAGATAAATAAACATCAAGAAGTAGTATAAAGAATGAATAAACATCAAAAAAGAAGTATTTAAACTCACAAAAGGTAGTTCACTCGTATTGGATTAATATAAGAAGCAAAAAGCCTCCTTAAGCAATTTTGCTGACTGAGACATATCCACAAAAAAACATGCTCATAAATCTGGGTACCTAGAAATTCCATATTTTTCCTCAAGTCAGAATTTCAAAATTAATGTATTCGAATGAAAAGAATTGTCACATGGTGAATTATAGCTTGAGATATTTGTGGTCTACAAAAAATTGCATGATATACACTTAATAATGAATTGAATATGAATATGAATATGATACTTTCTATCAAAAACAAAATTAAGACTTTTCATGTTATCCTTTGATTGAATCACGTATGAATATTTGAGCAGGTACTGTTTCCGATCCAATAAATTAGAATAACTACTAACTGTTCCCCCGAGATACTCATCAGATCAGACCGACCTCTAGCATCAGACCTTGGGAGAAGATCATTGTCACTGAACCAGATGACTCAGGAAGGAAGTATATAGAGACACTGACCTATCCTCAAAATGATATGCCTTGAGTTGGGCCCAGCCATCCCTCTCACTCCCTCACTCCCCCACCATCTCAATCCCTCCTCAGCTGTGAGGGCGTAGCGCCCGCTGAGTGTGGCAAAAAATCGATCTTATTTAAATTTTATTCAAATGAGACCCCAACCAACACAACACGACGGGATGAGTCGGAGTGTTTGGCTTGGTTCCCCTTCACAGAGAACACTGTTTCCAAACACACAGAAGCCGACTTGCTTCTTACATCTTTCACACTATCATCGAATCTTCCCTACAAACTTCCCTATTACCTTTCTGCTCTCTTTCATTCTGCTTTTTTCTTCTGGTACTGAACGGCTTCTCTTGACCGCCATTCCTCTTCTTTCACAATAATAATTTACTATTTCTCTTTCTATTTAGTGGCATAGTTTTGCTATTACTCTCTTCCACATTTTAAGTTCCTATCAGATTTCCCACCACTTGATATTCTATTTTTCATTTCCATTTCACCGGTACTTTTGGTTCTTTTTTTAATGTGATTTTCACCTTAGACTTCCCTCTCTTCTTCTAATTCTTCAGCATGCTTTCTATTTATGATCTTCCTTTCCCTCTCACCATTCTTTTCCATTTTTTTTTTCCTGTCCAATTTTTCATCCACTTTCCAAGCTCACCGCTCACGTTCAGTTTTCCTAAATATTCAAAAAACGTATATACAATTAAAGTAGCTTCTTTATTCCAACTATACTTTGGTCAAGACGGTGGTCAAACCTTTAATTTGAAACTTGACTTTGGTGAAATTTCACAATGCTATGTTATAAATTCCTTGAAATTTCCAACCGCAACCTTTTCCTAAACATGATGTGAACGATATAGTACATCGACTCATGATAACATGAAAACAGAAAATTCATCTCAAGAGTACGGTACAAGAAACTAAAACGTGAACATCGGTAAGTTTTTCCTTAGAAAATCTTTGAATTTCTATATTCTACATGTGAGAAATTCTCCTCACCTTGAACTTAGCGACTACAATCAAGTGATAAAACAATTATTATATAACAATTAAACAAAGTTGAGTATTCAAATTACGTAACCTCGATTAATTGTTATTGTTATTGTCTAATCGTGGGCCCGTGGCTTGAACAGCTCTTATACTCAATAAGTGTTCAATTCCTCAATTACATGATGAAACCAAATTAACAAATGAATATTATGGCTTATATAACGCAAAAGTATATCAAAATTCGGTATGAATAATTATGTCATATTGAGGCATTTAAATTTGCCGAAAACAAACATCATTTCAGAATTTGATCAAAACATTGGAGAATGATTGTTTTATGGAGTTTTTGGGCTCCAAAAAGCTGATGAACTCTTGATAAGATGAGAGAAAGAAATTCAAAAGAAATTCCTGGTCTAACGCATTTTTCACTCATACATGGATTATTTTATAGTGAAACAAAAATTAATCTGTATTCTATTATAGAGTTATATTGCATCCTCAGGTAGTATTGTAATAAATTTACTCATGAATTCAATTATTACAACAATTTGTATATTCACATTTTGTATATTCAACAATTGTAAAACAATTAATATTCAACTCTTTCTCAAACAGCTAGCGTTTGCGTACATAAGTCCTCACTAAGTTTTTGTCTTTATGAGACAAAAAATCTGATTCTATCTCAATTTTTACTCATTTGAGTGTGTTCAAGAAACTTTTCCACATGATATGCTTGGGATGATGTAAGAAATCAACAACCGTCTTCCACTATTATATGACTGCATGGTGACGCCCTCTGCATTGCTATATTGGTGAGATTCACTCCATACTATCAGTATCTCAAACAGACAACATCAATTCTTCCCATTCAAAGAATGCTGATAGTTTAGAGTGAATCTGACTATAGCACTGCAATAGAGGATGTCGGATAATTGTTACTATCGAAACCCATTCTTCCACCCACACATCCTCAGCATTCTTTGTCCACACCCGTCAGCGTCTCTTCGATTTTATGGCTCATCCCAACAATTTCAAGACTACGTGGTTCGACGTAGCTGTGCTTCCACTCCTATGATAATGTGTCAACATTTCTCATTTTTTATTTAAATATCGGAGATAATGTGGTAGTGGGGAAAATAATGAGTGGAGAGGTAATTCAGGTATTTGGGGCGCCGTGAAAAAGTAAATATTATGATATTAATTACATAGTAAGTTATATCGATCATAGAATCGTGAAGAAAAAATCATAGTTGATGTTGAATCATTTCAAGTGAAAAATTCCATGTATAATTTCATATTCTAAATTTTTCTTGCCTCTTCTCTACCTTTCGGTCGTCTTGTGTTGTGTTCACTTTCTGTTCCTCGATTGATTTCCCACTTTCTTGCCATAATTATTGGCAACCTATCTAATCAATATTCTAAGGCGACCTGGAATGATAGATGTGGAGGCAAGAAAGTCGAGAAAATCTGAAGGATTGAGAGAATGTGAAAATTGGGTGTTTGGGAAAACAATTATTGAATACAGAACTTTAAAAAATTCCAACGTTTAAGATATCAGAGAATAGTTGGGAGCAAGCAAACAGTGAAAGTACTGCTTCAGAATTGAATGGAAGAGAGATATGAGAAAGAGAAGAGTGAAAGAATGATGAAGAATAGAGAGGACTGAGAAGAGGGTAGTGTTTTAGATACAAGCGAATAGTTAGGAGCAAGAAAACAGTGGAGATGAAGTGGAAAATTCACGGGGACAGTATAAAATAGAAGAGAGAAATGAGAAAGAGAAGAGTGAAAGAAAGAAAGTGGATAGAGAGAGGACTGTGAAGAAGCACTAAAGATCAGACAAAGATAAGCAGCGCTTCCTGAAAGCCACAGGAAACGTTCTCTTCTCTCTGTCACTGGCAATCGAAGGTTCAGGTGTATTGTAGTGGATTATGTAGCTGTACCTGTACAACTCGAGATAAAAGCAGTGCCATTAGAGGTAATGCGTTTATAGTCCATCAGCATCAACTTGTAACCCATAACTTCAAATTGATTTTCAGGCATATAAGGAGGCATTGAAATGTCTGCGTTGAAAAATGTTACATCATCCTATCCATTTTTATTCTCACTGTATTCATAAATTTGAAAGTGATAAGAAATGGCTATTGTTTGGAATTTGGAATTTTAATCTCCCAACTGTTCCCAAACAATCTCTCATTTGGATTCGTCCTCACGTTTTCCTTCCATTTCTTCTTCTAATTTTTAAATTATTATTCAGTATCCGATCATTCTCAACTATCTAGATCAATATTTATTATTGTTGAGTATCAACGATTCATCATCATCATTCTTTATTTCCTGAGTTATTATCGTTTTGCTTCCTCTGTGGAATCGATTCTCTCTTCCACTCTCCTTCTTTTGGTGGTTAGTGGGAAGGATATTTTTAATATTCTTTCCGAAGAATGGACATTGATATGTCCAAAGCTCCGCCAATTTATGTAGATGCATAACAATAAAATTTATCTATAGTTATTATATCACAAATTGCTTTTCCATATTAAATACAGTTCAATAATTATTTTCTTAGTCTATATTAAGTAAATCATCTATAATTTTGCTGTATTGTAAGCTATTGTATATAAGTGTACAAGCCAGTATATATAGTAATCTACATAAATAAAGTAATCAATCAATCAATCAATCTTTGACTTCTACTTTCCTTCATCATATTCATTTTTCATACTCTATATTATTTCTTCTCCAACCTCCAGCCAGTCATTTATAGTTATCAATTTATTAATCCATGTTCCTTTATTCTAACAAGTACACCTAACCCTCTCAATTCGATTTATATCTCGTAGTCACCTGTGCTACTTATTATTGATACCAAACCCATGCTGCATTAACTAGTTCAATAAACACTTGTACTTACTTATTTGGTAGGCAGGCCTATTCTCACAAGGTGTCTGGCCTTCAATCATTCTCCATCACCATGGTGACCTATATACTTTGAATGTGGATGCGAATGAATAGAATCGTATTTTCGAATTGAACATTCCCTATTCAGATTCTATTTTTCAAGTGAAGAAATCCTCAATTTGAAGCTATTCCAAATGATGAAGCTCACTGGTTTCACGATATAAATAGTAGACTAATAAGAGAATCACAGTTCCGTCACGTTTTAGTGTATAATCCGATTCCACTTCCTGCAGGTAGGCTATATTATCTCAGAATCAATTATCAAGCCATATATTATTATAGGTAGACTATATTATATTATCTGCGAGCATAGAGAGAAAAGTATATCAGTTTGGAAGCCATCCATCAGCTTTACCATTCATTTATCAGGATTTCTCATCATGCTAGCAAACTTTTGTACTACAGATATGCTAACAGAAACCCTCTAGTTGAGTTAGTCAGAATAAGCTGCTGTGAAGTTTATGATGTTCATAGTGGAAATCTTAATTCTTACACCCCTCTTTTTCAAATATTATTTTTTTACACCCTCAATTCTTTTGTTCATGAAAGTTTTAATAGTACTTACAAGTTAGAATTACTGAATTTCGAGAATTTTCTCTCACAATAACAATTAATTTTTTCAAAATCTAACCTACCTGCCACCACCTGGTTTTTCATTTTAATTTCCTAATTTTAATTTTTCTAGTTCCAGTTCCATGAAAATGTAGAACTCCTGCAGAACAGTAGACTATAAGTTGCCCATACTCTACACACGTGCACTATTTTTATACAGTATACATGCACTATCATCTTACCCTACTGGACATTATAAATTGAAGAAATTCTAGTAATTCCAGCTCTCCTATCATCCACGATTTGACGAAAACCTGAATTTGAAATGAAAAGGATCACTTGTTTCACGATATAAATGAGAAAGCTATTGAAGGATCATAGTTGACTAGTTCGAGTATAGTCGACTATTCTTGTTTCAAGGTAATATTCTACAATTCAATATGATAAATTTGTTTTCTATTAAACATTTCATGATTTTCCTCTGATACACACTTATCAGACTATCATCACCGAAGTTAATTAGAAGTAAGTAAATGGGTGAATTGAGACTAGTTTTAGGGCTGGGAGTGGCGACTACTCCTCTGCTCCTCCGTTGTTCTCAGAGCGAGGCGTCAGCTGTAGAAATCCTAGATTTATCGTTCCGGTAGTTCCACTCAACTTCAAACCGTTTAATTTATCGATGGTCTTCGGTCATCGAAGGTCGCCTGGCCACAAATAAATAAATACGCATGCGCAGTGCGATTGCTATGTTACTTGCTTGACAAGTATTGCACGTAAACTCAAATGCCAGATTCCGCCGATAAAATATAAATAGATATACAAATAAATCAATCGATATTTGTGTGGTGATTTAACAAATGATACGTTAACGTATACTCAAACACACACACTCACACACAAACATATTCTATCAACATTCTCACTTCAGTTAGAGTGTCACATTACAATGTCAGCATTGGATAAATGGGAAGCGTTGATGCCACTAATAAGGAAATCTGACAGTTGTAAGTGAATCACACTATATGTGGAGGCGAGCAGCATGTGTATTATCCTTTATTTGTTTTAATAATGAATCAGTGCGGGAACTTTCCTGTGCCGATTTACATAACATGAATAATGATTTAATGTTGCTACTGTATTATGCATCACTATGCAACTATCTATAAAATTATCTTTTTGTTTCAGTTTTGATTGTGTGGCTCCAGATGTGACGTGTGAAGAATGCAGTTGGGGGATTGGGGTTTCAAAATAACTACTGGTTGGATGAATTCAAATCTTAGATATCAAACATAGAAATTGACATACTGGATAAATTTAACGGGTTGATAAATTTATAATAATTCCTTACAATAATAGTGTTAGCATGTTATGAATTTCTAATATTCTTCTTCTTCTGGCATTACAGCTCGATGTGAGCTCTAGCCTCTCGCACTAGAGCCCTCCACACATCACGGTCACATGCCTTTCGTCAATATTGATTTCTAATATTAAGTTTCTAATAAACCATACGATGGAAAAACTTGAAAATGGGACTATCCTTGAAAGACTGACTCTTATCTTCTATTATTAGTATTTTTGTGAATTAGAGTCTGTGTTTCAAATAATTCTATTCAGCCAGTTTCTCATCACAAGGAAGAGTCATCACTTGCTTCACAATGAAGCTGACAAATTCGCCATTGGTCGGCATCTCCTTGTCTCGGACGGCCAATTCAAAATTCCGACGAGAGCTTGGATCCAAAAATTTTAGTCCATGATAGAGAAAAATAGAATCTGACAAATTAGCAGCTTGGAACCTTTCCAAATGCAGTAATCGAAATACAAAACCACACTTGTCAGGAGAGCTAAATTTACTAACATAATATTTGATTCATTTGAAATTCATTAGTTGAATTGAGCATCTAATCATGAATTTAAGAAAAATATCAATAAACATGTTCCATTTTATAGGTATTGATATGTTGAAAGCTATTATGTCAGTTGCATGAGTGCTACTGTTTTCATACATTCAGCATCAGTGGAAACTGTTCATCTCATTCATGATTATTTCAAATGAATAAATAAATGTTTATTTCCCCAAAAGAACTAAAACTACTACATCATTTACAGAAAATATTAGATACATTACAATTACATACAATAGTTAGTTACAAAAAATTGTTGTAATGTGTCCTCTACATGTTTAGTTTTTTCTGTGTGGAAATTGGCCTACTCCACTATGGCGTACCATGTTCTAGAGTAGAACATTATAGATTCAGTAGTAATATTATAGATTCAATTTCAAAATACTGTGAGGAATGGAGTTCTCTTCTCAACTTGATAAACTTAGAATTTTCACAATGTTTAGCAAGATGTATTGAGAGGAAAGAACATCATTGTCTTGTGTTTTTGGTGTTCCATTCATGATTTGAATATTTATTCAAGTTACAGTTGTGTTGTGAGTGATGTTGTGATACTTTTCCATAATGGCAATTTCAATTTTTGTTTTCATTATAATTTCAAGTTAAATGAAGAATTGACGAAAGTTGAGTGACAATAAATACAATCAAAGGGAATTTCACCCATGGTTTATTTGTAATTGATGTTTTATTCATTGAATTAGTGAATTGGTTATGGAGTAATCCATTGATATTGTATCTTAATGTTCAAATGAGGGAAGATGGTTCTCTAAAATGCATCCATAGATATGTAGCCGACAAGAGAGTAAAAGTGCTCGTTAATTTATTATTTGGGTCGAATCGGACGATCGTGACCTAGCCCTCTCAGCGGGAGACTGGACAGTGCACATGCTCAGACAAGTTAAGTAACGTCGTGACAGGCCTAAAACTGTGTTGGATGCCACCAGCCATGGGCCACTGGTCATTCCCACATCTCTATATCATTATTTGAAGGATAGGCTGTTTAGCCGTTGCATAAATTGTTTGCAATAGCAAGTGTCTGTTGATGTACAATATTAATAATTCATTCACTAATAAGGAGAGGATAATAGTTAGGTATTAGAGGCGTAGTGATCCCATACATAGGATAAAATAATCCAAAATTATTATATAGAACAGTATTGTAATTTTGATGATGTATCATAGCAATGTTAAGACTTATATTCAAATAATTCTTGTAATGGTGATATTCATAAAGAATGCAGGTATAATGTCGGTTTATTTATCTTCCATTTCATTTATTTATCCATATACAATACAATTAAGGTAAAAACAACAGGCATTCGCTCAAAACTGCTTTTAACCTTAATTTGGAATACACAGTCTAAAGGTGATGTAAAAATGATAACTTAATTCACACACTCTTTTGAGTCCAAAAAAAAATGTATCTAATACTTGAATTTATCAGATTAATTAATTTCAAAATAAAAATCTTCCTTCACAATCGCCAAAAAATGGCTCTTTATGGCTGAAGAGGTTGAAATGACTGGGGTATACTATTTTCTAGAACTCAATCAATTTTCCATAGGATTGGGGTTGAAGGAACTTTCTCCCAAAAAAATGATTAACCCACTATCTTCTTGTTTTAGACACCTACAATGACTGTTGAAATAGGTGCTTGACACCTCCGGAAGTACTCCAGTCAGTGAGTGGACGAATAATTGATTTTCCTAAATAATTGACTGCATGTCGATGTTTAAAACAACGAAATAGAGCTTCAATACTGTACATCGCAGTACGGAATGAATCAAGAAACCATCATCTCTAGTACAACGTAGTTATTTAAAATGTCTAGGTTTATAACTACTGAGAAATCGACAAAGTGCTGATTTTACAGTGATCTATCTCCATCCCCAAAGTAAAACATTATACTCTTGAGATAATTGCATTCCCTGTGTAAGCATTTCCAGAAATATCTGCTCCGCACTCTACTCTTTCTGGAAAACCTAACGTCTTATCAGTGCAGTCCTCACGTCATATCTCCGAACACATGTCCCATTATTTTTTGGGGACAACATGAACGTCACAGATAAGTGCGCTTGGAGACAATGGAGGCTATTTTCGAAGGCTGCAATCGCGGCTCACTGCTTGCGTAAGCGATTGTATGCTAATTGGCCTGTTGAAATACAAACGGAAGATCATCGCTCTTTTTAGGTGCACAGACAAGGACAATAGTGCGCCTGTCACCAAAGCTTGACATCTAGGCCGATATAGATACTTGGAAAAGTCATGTCGTTCAACAATGGAAACAGTGCAGTGTGCTTGAAATAGTTAGGGGAAAATTTCAAGCTAAAAGTATAAAGTGAGCTTCATATAGAATCTGTTCCCACATAATTATTATTGTAACATTTCTCAAGTAATTACAAATTTCCAATGCTGAGTTTAAGCCACTAGAATTTGTTCTTCATTTCAATAGAAGCTGATTTGTGAGGGGTAAGGATGTCAATATCTACCTTCAACTCCATAATCACTCAGGAAAGTAGGATAATCATAAGAGTGATTGCCTTCAATTGATGCTCACAAAATACATGGAAAAATTAATGTATGAGGATATTTTTGTACATAAAATTTTGAAACTCATAATTTATCCAAATTGATCAATAGTTTCAGAAATAAGGAAGATAAGGCCCAAGTAACACTCATGGAATAAAGTGAATCTTAAATAGAGCATGAGTTCTAGAATGACAATTTAAATTTATTTTATTTTATTCACAATTACAAATCATAATTAAAATATGATTGGGAAAATACAACAGGCATAGCCCAAAACTGTCTTCTCCCAAATTTTTACAAATAAAAGTCTCGAAAAAGGAAGTTAGATTTCACTTCTCTCTTCAAAAAGTCCAATTTACACTTTCAAAACCAATGAATAAACTAAAAATTTTAAATTTTGATATTTTAAAACTAATTAACAACAAAAATATTTCACTCAAAATTCTACAAATTGGAAATTTTCGAGTAATATAACAAAATTTTGAGCCAGAAAAAAACACAATCAAAAGAGTTGATTCAAGATTCACTGATTTGTAATTTTTTTTCAATGTGATCGATTTCCTTGCATCTCTGTAACTCCAATTCTTCCTTCTATTCATCCTCTCTCCTGTTCTCTTCCATATTCATCTTCTGCTTCTTCCGTCTCCTATTCCTGTCTCTCCTTAATTTTCTCTTTGGTTCTCGTCTTTCTCAACTCAAAATACAACATCTCAAACATACATTGACAATTATTATGTGCTTTTTCCATGCCTAGAGCTAGACCTATACCATTGGAGACTTCAACTCTTCTGATTGGCAAGAAGCAAACAGCAAAACCTCGACCATAAAAGACTAAAAAGTCACATGGTACCCCCTCCATCACGAACACTAATTCATCAAAAGTACCCTGTGACTGTGACACACACATGGAAAATCCAGTGGAACCGTCAGAATACAACAAAAAGAGAAATTTCTCTTTCACATGACATATTCCATGAAAATGAATATTAGCACACCTATAATAAATTATTCCATGACAATGGAAGGGAGAATAGGTGAAGTTGTGTTTGTAGTATGCTACCTTCTCAAGGAGTAGGGAAATAATAAAATGTAATCACTTTTGAAATATACACATGAACGTACGTGTGTTTTCTACCTTGAATCCACTCCTGACATCTTTCCATGACTGACAGACACTTTCATATAATATGAGAACAAGTCGTTCCTCATGTGCCAATTTATATATCCTGTCATGTACACATGTAGGTCGTATATATGTAGTGGCTAACTGTGTTTCGTGTTTTGTGCTACTGTGTCTGCTTGAGCAAAATGAACATGGCAGGTGAAACCTGACAGCATGGCAGGAGCAAGCTGACTTGACCGGTGACAATGTATTTAATGCGGAAGATGTAAGGGGCAATCAATTACCAAACCAATCATGGCTGCCGGTTGTGGGGTTCGTGTTATTATTTCTGACCAGAGAACCGTTTTTTGAATCATGTTTCGGTTGATCGTTTGCGTGTGCTCGCGAATTTATCGGGGATAACAGGGTTTGTGGTTGGTCAGGAGATTGTGATTTGTTAGTCTGAAAGTGTTGATGAGTTTTGAGTAACCTACTACTTCCAACTGAATTAGGGAACTGACAATTGAATGATTAAGTACAATCAAAGTTTATATGTAACTTAAAATTTCTAGATGGGAGATGACATAGGCCACCTCTAATACAAGGCCCCGGCCTACGATATTGCAACGTCGCAGTGTAGGCCTAGAATCTAATACATGATTGGTGAAAAAGATCAGCTGGTATTTTTTTAAATCTTTCTCACCAATCATGTATTAGATTCTAGGCCTACACTGCGACGTTGCAATATCGTAGGCCGGGGCCTTCTATTAGAGGTAGCTATGGAGATGTGCTGCATTCATAGGTTTAACATTATTAGCTTTGTTGAAACCAACTGGAATTGGTTATTGAAGTGGTTTTGGGTTGAATAATTAAAGTCAATTCTCAACCGTAAGTTTGTAAATGATAGATGAGTTACTTTCATAGGTTTAAGCTTTGTTGAGACCAACTTCAATTGGTTATTTATTGGTTTTGAGTTGAATCGAAGTTGATTTTTCAAACGTAAGTTCGTAGATTTTGGATGAGCTACGTTGATACACCTCAATATTTCATTTCATAGAAACTCTTGGAGCTTTCATTTATCTACCAACTCCAACTTCTTAGGTTGAATCTATTCTTTAAACGACTCGGTCATAACATTCTGCAATATATTTGAGGGAATAATATACGAGGGAGGTAAGTTGTTGTTTGATTGCCTCCAGAAGTCGGAAATTCTAGGTCAAGATTCTTGCCGGTACTACGTTCAGTTTTATTCGTGATTTATGTATATTTTATTGTAATTCCGTTGAGGCAAAAATGGAGGTATTGTGGTGAGGGTGAGAGTTAGAAGAAAGGTGGAAAGCTGGGAATACAGGGAGAGAGCTGGGTGAGAAAGGAATACAGTTGAAGAAAAATGAAGTCAGAAGGAAAATGGATAATTTAATAGGGGGAAGGAGGGAGCAAGGGAGAAATTAGTAAAAAGGTGTATAGAGAAATCAGAGACAGTGAGAGAGAAGTGAAGAAAAGAGCTGAGAATGTTGAAAGCGCACAATAGTAAATAGGAAGCAGAAAGTTGATGAGAGGGTGTGCTATAGCTAGGAAAAAGGAAAGAGAAGAAGTGGAGTGGAAAAAGAAAAAGTACAAGGAAGCAAAGTTGGAGAAAAACGTCCATGAACGAAATTGGCTGAATTAACAGGAAGAAAACTATTGGAAGTAAGATGACCATTTAATGGGAAGAGATAAGACGAGAACGAGAAAAGAAGAAGAGAAGAGAATGGAGAAGAGGAACGAAAGGGTAAGGAAATATGAAAGCAGTGGAAACTAAGAAAAAAGAATTCAATACTACAAAAAATAATTAGCAGACAATAGAAGAAAATATCACATTGGGGAGTAGAGATAGATAATAGTTCAATAGGAAAATCTGGTAGCGGAAAGAGAGAGAAATAAGTCAGCTTGAAAAAAGGGGATAGATATAAGCAGAATAGAAAAATAGCAGAATAAGAAATGGCAGGTAAACTGTGGACAAGAATTAGAAGTAAATTTGGGTAAAAGCTGTTCTTTGAGAATGCTTGAGGACCTCGTTCGAGAGAGAAGGTAGAAGAGAACTAGAGGATATGACAAATACAAGTGAGAAAGCAAAGGAGAAAAACTGTCAAAGGAAAGTAAAGCTCATAACGGAATGCGGCATAATAACTGAAGGAACCCCTTATAAGCCAGAGGTGGCCCCACGAAAGGACTCTATTTATTGCTTAATTAAGAATTCCCACCGGTGCATGTCGGTTTATTCAAATTTCTGCAGGTTGATGTTAAGTCCACCTCAATCCTGAGCAACTTGGACGTTGACCGTCCGTTCTTTTTATATTGTGCAGTGATGGGCAAATATATTTCACGACACTTGGCTTGCTTTCATGCCTATCGTGTTTGACCGACCCTAATAGCGTCCACGTTCGGATTCTCATTCAGCCACAATCCAGAAATTTATGACCAGCGCTCCCGCAATATTATGTAGGGAATTTTGGGTCCATATTGTGGGGAATCACGCATGAATTCGATTTAGGTTCAGGAAATACTTGGATTACTTCATTTGAAAAATATACCAATATATTTTTTCCTCATTGGAATGTCAAACCTTGCTTTATTCGAAAGCTGTTGGGACTTCCGAGTCTTTCAAACTCAAAAAAACATGATTGGCTGTTCAATAAATCAAGAATTTCTCTATATTGGAAAATTGTTGAGAATTATGAAATCTCCTAAACTCAGAAACAGGATTGTTTGTTTAAAGCCATGATTGAAAAATATTTGAACAGATAATTTTTTCTATTCATGCACTCTACAAGATATGAAATTATTCTGAAAAGAAAATATTGTTTACAACCTGTAGGAATAAAAATTCTACTTTCTGTTACCATCGTGGTAAGAAAGACGTCTCTCCATATTTGTAGCTTTAGGAAATTATTGTGATGAGTTTAATATAATTTTGGAAATGAAGGATTTTGCAGTCGAACAATTTTCGGAAATCGTTGTCAATTATTTTTTAGAGATTATATAGAAAGACACCAATGATGTGTAAATGAGTCGAATCTAAAACACAATCGAATTTTCACATGATGTAAGCATATCCAAGAATATATTTGAAGGTGGAAGTAATTCTAAAGTAATAAAATCAAATATCAATATTCAAATACTTTTTTCCATATAATATCTCAATAATCAAGGAGAAAAGTCTAAGTACCTCTATTTGAAAATGTCTTGGTGTTGAAAAGTAGTTTTGAGTGAACATTTAAAACATTTTTTACTCACATCATTTTCATTTGAAAATTACATAAATGTTGAAACATGTTTCGAGTAAACATTTTTTGGAAAGGGTACTTAGATTTTTCTTTCCTATTCCTTGATAATCAATCCCTTAATAATTATGGGATTATTAATATGTGATTCCATTTTGGAATGTGAGGAAACTCCGAGAATTTTCTACAAAACATATACCGAACCATAATAACAGATTCCTCTACAATAAAATTCGACCGTATCACAACACAGAAACTTAACACCGATCTACGATAACCGTGCAATAACAACAACCAACTTGTCTCACATAAATACCTGTCCGGTATTATTTAACGGTTAATTTGTATCCACAACTATTGCAGGCGGAACCCCAGCCTCAAACCTGCTCTCCATCCCATGCCACTTGTTACATCCAAGTTATGTTTGCAGAATATTCAAATAAGTTGGTAGCCTGTCTGTTGAGCATGCATTTAATGTACAAAAGCGTTCATATACATAATGTACAGATGTCAAATTCTATTAATGTAAAGCACAACCAGTGATAGTTGGACACTTGTCGATTTGTGCATCAGTGAGTGAGACTGACGTGGGCTATTGATTAAAGCTTGTCCACTTGATGTCCTGCATAACATGGAATGGCATGCATTATCTCCAAGCATCATCTGGGTCTTCACCTATCTCATGTAGTGGTGCAATACGTTTGGAATGATATCCATTTCAAAATTAAATCTTGTGAGTAGGGCAGCTGGAGTATAGAAATATAGTAAACAACTAAAAGAATATTGTAAATTTGCATTCATTATTACATGATTTGTAAGCATTCTAGCTTCGATCAAGAAATTAATTGATCTCATTACTTTGATCTTGATCATTTTCTATCATTGTCTGTTGGTTTAGAAATTTCCATCATTGTCTATTGGAATCAACCAAATTACACTATTTATCATTACATGAAAATTTCTAATTAAGAAATGACTCTACAATAGCTGAAATGAAAAATCTGGAGTTTCAGAGTCTTGTTTGGTTTCTAAGACTCATCTGCTCGCATTTATGAGAGCCTATTTGGGTATTTCTGATTAGTTGAATCCAACACTTCAAGATTTCAAATTTATACTCTGATAAGTACTTGCACAGTGCATTCCCTCCAAGTTAAAGCTACTCATTTTTTCCAGAAACACATAACAATTTCCAGTACCACTGTACACATATTTCCAACCTAAATTTACATTCTCTATGAAACAATTCTATCACCAATTTGACTTGGATCATTGTCTGTTAGTTTGAAGATTTCCATCATTGTCTATTGAAAGTCTCAAATTACTAGGACGAGAGTCCCTTTTCAATTGTTTATGTATTTCTACTGCTCTCGGATTCCTTATTTTTCATGAGTGTTTCATTTCAGTAGAACTGTCTCTTCAAAATACTATATTTTTATTGCTATTAATTAGTAAGAGATCTATCACTGAGTTAGAAGCTGCAATATGGTTATCAGACCTACTATGAATAGTTTGTGGGCATTGAATGAAAAAGACTAAGAAATTGTCAAAAACCACAGATTTATTGATACTTAGAAAGACCGGTTTCGGTTTTTACAGTATTGTCGATCTCTGATAAACATGGGTTTATCATGGGATGAACATGAGTTTATCATGGGATAAACATGGGTTTATCATGGGATAAACATGGGTTTATCAGAGATTGACAATAGTGTAAAATCCGAAACCGGTCTTCCTAAGTATCAATAAATCTATGGTTTTTGACAATTTCTTAGTCTTTCTCATCCAATATGAATAATTACCACAATATCAACTTCTCAACTACACAAAAAGTTTGTGGGCAGATATTTGCAGTTCCAAATATAAAATTTTTGAAATTTATTAATTTTATATTGGGATCTGCGGATATCTATAAGATATAGAAAACTATAAGATAGATACTATAGGATATAGATAATAGATATTAAATAAACTATAACATATATTATTATTAGAGCAATCAATTTTTAGAAAAGGTGGAATTGGCAGTGTTGATATATGTATTCATATATGGAAAATGTAATTATTCAATATAATACTTATTCCCATGATATTAGTGTTTGATAAAAGAAAAATCGAATTGAAAAAGATTTCATTTGTTTCAACCAGTATTCGATTCCTCTTAATAGATAAGATGATATTTCTGTACCCAGCATAACTCGTTTTGTTTCAGAATAATTTATTGTTCACTAGTGCTAATATTCATTTATTTCTCGGATTCCATAAAGCATGTTCACTTGCGTCATGTTGTTTCTGACATAAAACACAGAAACTTGTACAGTGATATCTGCACAGCGGATCACCAATCTGCTGCCAATAGCTTACAAGACTTGGCCAGTGAAGTGATTTCTGACTTGGCGACAATTCAAATGCTGACCTTCAACAATACACGCTCTGTCACTATTCTCACAAAAAGTAAGATTCTATGGATTTCCATCCTAGTATCTTATGAAAACTCTTATTTTCTTTGATATGAAGGCGAAAAATTCATTCAGTTATACTCGTAAAAACCCTTACGATGACTTCATTAGGCTTCACATTGATTGGATATAGATACTTAGATAGTCTTTAGACTTTAATCAAAACGAAGATAAGGTTCAAATGCTAGTATATTCATAGCATTCAAACGCAGTAACTTCTTGGTTGGGAGCTATCATGAAACAACATTTGTATGAAAAATCTTGAATTTGTTTTAATTACACTGATAATTCTTAGATCTCCAAGGTTATTATCATTCAACTATATCAATTCAACACATACATAACTGATTGGTGGAGAATGTATCATTATTTCCAGCTCAATGGTGACATTATCACTTCTCCATTGTTACTGCCAGCTCCGCTTATCGTCTATTTATCCATTACCCACTATCCTTCAATCATTTATGAGTCCCATCTGCTATTTTCAATTTTGATATCGGGGCACCGAGCTTCGCTCGTTATTTATTTATTGACTTTTGATAAACCGAACACAATTCTTTAAAATGATTGAGGAAGTACTAACAGGCACAGCCCAAAACTTTTTTTTCCCGAATTTTGATTCTATAAATAGTCCAGAAAGTAGGTTATGTTCCATACACTTGAGTTCAGGTTCAGTTTTCTGTTGAAACATTTGAAAACAAAAAGATTATAACTAACTAATCACTTGAAATTGTCAAATAATGATCATCTTTGAAAAGTATGATATACTCTAGTTTAGGAGGATTATCATGTCATGTCAGCAAATCAGATTATGTTGATCAAATCGATTAAAAATTGTCTAGCTAGATAAAATTTCTCGATGATTGATTGCACAGCTGGAAATAATTCTGTCTCTCTTCCACACAGGAACACGCATCTCGTGTTATCGAGAGACGACGAAATTATCATTTGTTTACCAAGGATGAATTATACTTTTAATGTCGTTCAGCGAGTTTTCAAAAGAATGAGACCTAGTGCAATCGAATCATTATATCATAAACCCTACTATGTTCCAAATTTCGTGAAAATCGTTGGAGCAGCTTTCGAGATCCATAAAACATAAATAACCAGATATTATACACAAATTGCCCGCTTGATATAATAGGATTGTTACACCTATATTACTTTCTATAATGGTTGAACCGTCAATGCCTTTATCCTACTGATTGAATCCAAAATTTGTATCTTGTTTTTTTATTTCAATACTCACAACTCATCGTTTGGCTTACTCTCGAAAATTGCATTTGAAACAAATACATTAATGATGTGCTTAGGCGGTTTGCTGTTATATAATGATTATTGGAAATGCACGATTCTGTTGAACCGCCAATCAAAAACATCCCTTCTCAAGGCTAACTTGATTTGCAATATTAACCATCAGAGAGGTAATAAGTAAGTAATTGATATACTCAGCATTCGTAATGGACATTGATGTACAGACCAGTGGCTAGAACGATGTAGTTCACGATCACTGTACTACTTATGTTTACCATTCACAATAATTTAAATAGGCTACAACCTTATTTGAATGAGAAAAATGAGCTGGTAAAGGCAAGGGAGAAAAGGAAAAAGGAGGAGGAAGAGGGGAAGAAGAAGAAAAAGAAAAGAAGAAGAAAAAGAAAAAAAGAAGAGAGAAAAGTGTGAAGCAATAAAAACCGATGATGATGAAGACGTGAAACGTGATTCAAATGGCCCTGGTGTGGACTATGTCTGATAGCTCCTCTGTGTCTAGCGGAAGGTGGTCTATAATAAATTAATACATTCACCAGCCTGCCGTATGAATGAGAAGAAGTCCAGCTAGGACTCCTAGTTTGACCTTCAAAAACACGACTCAAGGTCAAGATGAGAATCCATTTGGATATTGTGGCGTATTTACATTAAAATTATTTTTTTGAAGTGATGTTACGTTTGGTTCGTATTTTTTTACCACTATACTATTCTAGTAGTGTGTTTGAAATTCATCAGGTTGGCGACTATTAAGGTTCAATTTGACTCTTCACATTCTATATTATTTATATATTGAGAGAGTTGGAGATTGCAATATTTTGTTACTGGGATCTTCTTACCTCATTCTATCAAGAAGTGGGAAGATTAACAGTGATGCTGAATTGAAAATACATGCATTTCTGGAGAGAGATATCAATTAGTTCAAGAAGGATAGTGTAACACCATCAATTTACTCTTGGAATTCAGACTCGATTTTACTGTCAAGTAATCGATATTAAGGAATCGATATTATTATCAATTGCAAGAAAGGTCTCATCACATACAAATATGTGTGAGTTACATTTATATAACGAAGTTTTATTTGAGCTCATGAAACAACCTTCCAACACTAGTATTTTCCCCATTATCAAATTATTAGGCTATGATAGAATTGAACGCTTCCCAACGAATAAGCTGAATTTTATCAATTATCTGAATTATTCTAGAATTCTCTGGACTACCTAATTTGCTCTCCATTCGATTCAACATAAATTCCTATCCTCGATCCAGTCACGAGCAAAAATTTTAGAATTAAATTCTTCCAACAATACATAAGCTAAATTCTTCAAAATTTCCGGTTAGCAATTGGATTGTATTGGCAGCTTCGATACTTATATTCAGTAACGAACAACATTTTCTTTCAATTGACTTTCCTATGACTCTATCTAATACAAGAAATACACCAAGTTCAAGTGGGTGATGAGAAGATACTGGAAAATAGAGGAGAGCGTTATTGAACAAAGAAGATGAGGGAAGTTAACAGAAAAATACAATTTTCCAGAACAAGGATTAGAAGTAATATGAAATGATAGACAAGGGAGAAGTCAGAAAAAGAGAGCGTATTGTAAAAGAGAATGTAGAGTATAAAGAAGAGAGAAAATCTTGAAGAAATAATAATATTCTAGTTGAAAGATCTGTAATGTCATTTACATTTAAACAGATGCTGGAATAGTTTGAGAGAACCATGGGGAAAGATACAACAGAGAAGGAAAGATCGAAGAAGAGGAGACTGAGTGAGAGAAACTGATTTAATAGCAAAACAGCTGTGAAAAGTGTGCACAAAAGTGACAGAGAAGAGAAATGGACGTAATCTTGTTCCGAACTAAACATAATTATAAGGAGGTGCTACTAGTTTATACTGCCGACTGCATTTCATTAACGCCTAGCCTTCCTGCAGTCACTACTGTATGCAATATATTCACATTCATAGATATATTTGCTGGGTTCACCAGAAAGGTGCTGGTCACACCTTAAACGGTCGTCATAATTTAACCATCGTCTTTGTTTTTAACCCTCGAGCAGTTCTTAGTTCACCCAATTATTGCAATCTTGAATGCGTCTTCTTGAGTTTGCAGTGTCTTCAGTCAGAGATAAGAAAGATGGCATTGCTTCTTCGAAACTATAGTTATATCACAGACAACCAGGTTTGTATCTGTGGTCATTAATAGTGTTATCCATGATTGTTTTATCTATATATATAAAAGCGAAATGGCACTCACTCACTGACTGACTGACTGACTGACTCACTCACTCACTCACTCGCAGAACTAAAAATCTACCGGAACAAAAACGTTCAAATTTGATAGGTATGTTCAGTTGGCTCTTTAGAGGCGCACTAAGAAATCTTTTGGCGATATTTTAACTTTAAGGGTGGTTTTTAAGGGTTTAAAGTTCTTAAAGCATGTATATTCTTCTTATTCCAATATCTTAAGATTATAATTGAAATGTCCATACTATATGTTAATATAGAAATATAATCTAGAGAGAGTACCTCTTCGAAACAGTTGTTCTGGTAACTAAATTAAACATTTTGTCAGATTGGCATTGAGTTGACTTTGTTAGATTGAAGATTGAAATGCATTTATCCAGGACCTCCTAAATACCAATTTATCCAGTTATCCAAAATTAGCGTTTTCTCAGCTTTTCTGCGTTTCCTCACCTTTTTCAATAATTGGTGGAAATATATTTAAAAAAATTCAGCACACAGGTTTAGCTGAGGTGGAAGAATTTTGTTCGCCAAAGATACGCCGATATAGTAACAGGTGTTTTTTCGAGATCAAATTGACATAATACGTTCAAATTCGGTACAGAGGTTCTGCTGAGGTCTACATGCAGGCGAGCGAAGCGAGCCCGCTGATCTCATTTTTGGACGATCCAGTCGGGGGTCCGGGGGCGGAGCCCCCTGGCTAGACGGATATGGCGAGCGAAGCGAGCCTGACGGCTAGTACTTTATATTACTATGTTTGTTACCTGTCTGGTGTTCGCTGTATGTTGATAAACTACGAAGTGACTTGAAGGTACCTTCAGCTTCAAGAAGAAAAGTTGTATAGCTTGAAGGGTAAACAGTACAAAATGAGTTGAATAGTGAAGGTGATAGCACATGTAAGCTTTATTTCAATATTTATATGGATTATTCAAATGAATGTCTAATATGTGTGCGCTTGTAGAACAAATTAATTGCTTGTAGGTTGCAATTCATGCTTTGACACATTTGGAGCACTTCAAATACTGGTTATTCTTGGTAATCTTGACCGATATCACTTAATTTAACAACAATCTCCATGAATGTGGAATAATCTTGAGACTTAATTGGAGTTTGATGTGTACGTTTTTGGAAAAATTGTACTGATTTGAAAAAAAGTCTTTTTTTTAAAAGGTGAGCTATTATAGTAGATTGAAAAAGATTGCTAACAATATTAGGTTTAGTTGAATCATAATATTTGATATAACAATATAAATTAATAAGAACAATAAGAGACTTGTTGTACCCTTTTTATTTAAAACATTGAAAATGCTTGAAGTAGGTCCAAAGTAGTCGTTTAATTGTTTTAAAGTTTTAAAATGTTTGAAAAAAGGGGACTACAAATTTTATATTGTTTTTATTAATTTGAATAAAATAGCCTATATAAGTGAAGTGATTCTATAATAATATAATCTATTTTGTATATTCAACACAGTAAATTTTCGAACTCTACAATTGAGTTTTGTCCGTAGGAGAATCAACTTATATCTAACAAATGATAGTATTTTACATGTGCCACTATCCTTCTATAAAAAATTAAATGGATCGACAATATAATATGATATTTATGAATGAAATATCCTTGTACTATATTTGAAATGGTAAGTCTATTTCTACTTCAATTATCTGAAACTTCGTATTTTCTGTAACTGATATCTAATTAATTTTTAACCTATTATTCGGTCCTATAATCTCATTTTCTGACTCCGAGGAGCATGTTTGTATCTTCCTACAATTTTGGACTATACCACCTTTCAAAACAGATTAAACATCTCAACCATGATGTTCCATAGCTGAGAGATTAATACAACATTCACTTCCACATCCAGTCATATAATATGTTAGTTTTTTCATAACTCCTGCGTAAGTCAACAGCTATTCAAACATGCTAGACTCTGAGAGAATGGAGAACTGGAAAATTCTCCTCCTTCTTCCTGAACGCCCACGAGCTCAAAATGTTGTTCAGCTTACTAGAAACATCACTCAGGATTGATGGTCAGGAATCTGGAAAAAAATTGGAGAATTTTGAGAAATGATCTTGAGTGGTTGGTTGATTAAGTGGAACTCAATACAAGATAATTAATACAAAATTAAATATACAAAGAAAGATAAATATAATTGAGAGATGAATTTGATTGAATCTATTTGAAATTGTGTATAAATCGTCTCAAATTATATTGATTACAGAGAAGCAGCCAGAACTCTTGAACTCTATCAAAACTAGGTTGAGATAATATTATTCCTCGAAAATATTGATGGTTATATCAATGCTACTAATGATATGAGTTATTAGTTGTAAACATTCGTTGACCTACGATTAGCAAATTGTTGCTAATTTATTCATCCATTTGGTAATAATGTTCAATCTACTCCTTGAAGAATAAGATTTGAATATATTAATTATCGGAATTAATATACTCTTCATCAAACTTCAGTACTGAATTTGAATGGACGAAAAACGAAATTAATTCTCAAAACCGAATTCTTGTTGATTTTTCTTCAAATGGGGAGATAGCAAAGAATGTTCAAGCCAGCAAAATCAGTCTCCTGTGGTGATAACGGTTGATGGTAACAATGATAATAATTAGTACTACGTTTTGCATGATAATAATCGTGAGTGTAATAGAAACAGAAAAAGAGACGGAAAATATTAGAAAGAAGAGAGTAAAGTAACAAGCCCTTGGGCGTCATAACGGTTTATTGCAGGATTGTGCGTGCATACTTGCACACTTTTTAACACATGCACACACACATATATACACAAATATATGAACACATTAAACGCAGGTAACCTGTGGTGCAGATACGCGGATATGGAAGCCAGTTTTGTTCAAAAACGAAGAAACTGATTAAGTTTGGTTGGATGTAGCAGCAGCAATCCTAGTGCGATTCACTTCAAACTGACAGCATCTGTTGAATGGGGAGCATTGATGATGTTTATTAGAAATGCTGACAGGACAAAGTGAACCTCACTATAGTGGGATGCAGCTTAACAGGAGAAGATAACACTAAAAAATCCGAATGTTGTTTTTCCTTCCAACGCCATCCAATATAATCTTTCTCCCAATTAAGTCTCAGTCATTAACAAGTTTTCAAGCGGTGAACTGATTTTTGTTTCTCCTTTTCCCAATTCACTCAACTCTTTCCATTCATTATTTTTTATATCTCGAAAGTAAATAATAATAAGGAACCGGTGATAGCGGGTTGTCAAACATAGAATGAACTGGTGTGTATCAATTATGTCCAAATTTGAAGCTAATGAGTCCGTATAAGGCGAAATATTGGATAGGTGACACACTCCATTCAAATTGTTAATAATTCGGGCTGGTTCCTGGTGAATGGTGGTTTTTCCTGTCTTATTGGGTGCGGTCATGATACATGTGGTCTTCAATGAGAGGAACCAGTAGAAGAGATACCGTTCACTGATGATACATGATAGTGATAAGAGTTTTTACAATAAATAAGAGGAAAACTCTCTTTTGAACTCGAGACCTGTTTTAACATGGAATTTCAAGTTCAGATTGTTTATTTATAGTGGAGTCGATGATCTTTCTTATTGTTAATCACAATTTCAAATCAGTTTATTCTCAGATTTAGAAGTGTAACGAAGGAAAAACTGTTTGCATATTCATATAATGATATTCATAAACTTTTTATTCTACTAAATCGAATATATTCAAGAAACAATTTCAGTACATTAAACAGGAAAAGCTACAGAATAGCTAAATAAGATTTCATTGATGATGATAAATAGCTTAAACTAGTGTTTACATTCTTTGGATTTAATTCTCTTCAATTTGATGTATTTGTTAACCACTCTATGCTTTTCATCAATTGTTGTAGCAGCTTTAGTGTTGAGAGTGAAATTCTAGTATTGAGAGTTCATCAGGGGGTATGGGTGAGGACTTTTGATATGTTTACCCTCTTACTATCCTTAAAAGAGCTGCGGGGTCAAAAACTGTGTTCCAAACTTTTCCCTCTACACCTTTTTTGAGCATTCGTTGCCTGGAATAATAATAATCATCATTGTATAATGATTATTTCAAATAATATCCAATGAAAACTATACAATATAAATAGAACTAATGACTTCCAATGACTAATGACTTCATTGAATATATGGAATAATTATTATACAGTAATGATATTCCAGCAGTGGATTGACTGCAAATTCTAATAGAATCTTCAATTCTCCATAGTAATTCATTGAATTTGATGATGATCAGAAACACAATATGTTGCTCGGATGACAGGATGTAGCACTCGATAATAATAAAAAAATGATAGAAGATGATAAGGAAAGTTGCAAGTGAGGGAGATGAAGGATGAGCATAGAAGCAAAACTGAAGAACGAAAAGGAGAATGAAATACCTGTCTGTGGCGATCGTAACTCTTCTCTAATAATGTGAAGTGTTATCAGGATTGTATGTGAATGTGGACCAATCAATAAGGGGTCCAGACCTGTTTGCTACTGGCTTCCAGTACTGGCAACATTCCTCATAAACAGCATCAATACTTCCCATCCAACCCCATACTGTCAGATAGAAGTGGATCTACTTGCTTCCAGTGCTGGCAGCATTTCTTATAAATAACATGAATTAATCTAGTTTCAACTAGTACTGTCAGATTGGCGTGAATCTACTTGCTTCCAGTGTTGGCAGAATTACTTATCAATAGCATCAATGCCTTTAATTCAACCACTGCTGTCAGATTGAAGTGAATCCAGTGCAAGGAGCACGTGAGCCGTTTGCTCTGCTTCTGTCAAGCCATTACAATTTATCTACCAGTTTCTGGCTCTCAGATTTCTTAGGACTTTTTTCTTTGATTTTTCAGGACCACTGGCCGTTTGAGATCTGGAATGTTTTGTTTGGAGTGTTTTGGTGAGAGAGATGGTGGAGGACATGAGATAGAATGATCAGTGATCAAGGAGGGGAGATGGAGGAGCTATCAAGAAGGAAGATATCGGGCACATCAAGAATTGAAGAGAGCGAAATTGAAAGAAAAAAATTGTAAATATTGAAGGGTTTGTGGTCAAGAGTTTTGGAAAACTCTTTTGGAGTTTTGTTGGCATCAATGCTCATACATGTGGGGTCAAACTATCATAATCTACAAAACTATGCTTACATGTTTTGAGATATTATGCCTTGAAGAGCACCCGGAATTGGCAGAAAATAACGTACTGTTCTGAATGTGAAGATTGATATTCATTCATTCATTGACAAAATGTAGAATTCTGAAAGAATCAACAGGCTCTTCAATTTCAGGTAACCTTTCCAATTTTTATTTTTAAATGAACAGTAAAACAGTTATGTTACTTTCATGATCATATTATTTACTTATAATATTCTAACTTATGCAACTAATAATTTTATAAATAACTACTGGAGTTATAAACTCATTAAGACCATTATTAAGTAGTATAGAAACTTTTGGAGAGAAGCAGTTTTCAGAGTGATCCTGTTGATACTCATTCAATTAACTTGATATATTTTTGTAGACGAATAAATGAATGAATTAGTTTTTTTGTGTAGTTGAGAAGTTGATATTGTGGTAATTATTCATATTGAATGAAAAAGACTAAGAAATTGTCAAAAAACCACTGATTTATTGATAATTAGAAAGACCGGTTTCGGTTATTACACCATTGTCAATCTCTGATAACTCTGAATGAATTAGGCTGAAAAATGAGTTACTAGACCATATTTCAAAGATTACTGACCAATAATTAAAGGAGTATGGAGACTCCATACTTGGTGAATTCATTTCATATAATATACCATAAGCATTTGATTGCCTTCAATAATTAAGGTCAGTATTACATCTCATGATATTATGGCAATGATTCCTTGCAAAGAGATTAACTGAAAATTCAACTGCATCTTTCAAGGTTGCCAGTTGACTTTCACAGTACTGTATGTGTTACCATTCTAGGACGAA
The DNA here is from genome assembly GCF_014356525.2 of Nilaparvata lugens. NCBI lineage: Eukaryota > Metazoa > Arthropoda > Insecta > Hemiptera > Delphacidae > Nilaparvata > Nilaparvata lugens. The sequence continues at coordinate 29,252,109 of NC_052514.1, read as the reverse complement.
CCAGATTCCCCTCTGAGTTATTTGACTGTCATAAATTATTGCATTCCGATAAAACATCGATAATTATTTCGAATAACGCTCAATAATATCGATAAATCATCTGCGCTGAATCGTTAATCTCAGCTTTGCAGCAGTTTGAATGGGATAAATACATGTTTGGTGTTGGATCTTGGAGTTGATCTCAACAGGGAGCAATCCGCTTAAGGCACGAAGCATCGCCACAGCTAGACAAACTAGATTCAAGTAGTTCCAATTAATAACATCTTGTTTGGGTATTGAATATAGGTCATCCCATTGGAAATTTGCAAAGCAATCCCTAGTTATCATTTTATAGCTAATAAAGAGATTGAATTATTATTTTAGAAGTGAAAAATTGAGATTACTGTTTTCAATACTAACGTTCATTTTAGATCCTTCAATTGAAATAGATATGACTATGGAGAAATTGAGAAATTATGAAGACCTGAGATGCAATGATAATCTATTTTAAATTCTTGTCAAGCCAGTCTCCTGTCAATCCATACTTCATCTCATTACTAAACATAGTATTACATTCTTAGAGTTTAGAACGTGAGAGTAATCATTATGAAAATTGAGTTGCATTGAAGTGAAACGGAATTGGAGTTATTCAGTTTTTTAAATTAATTATAATTCGTTGATCCATTTTGTGTATAATCTGGGAGTTTTTAATTTAATCTCCTTTCAACGACTGAATGAATTATTGGTTGAGTTATGAATTGGTATGAATTCTTCTTTGAAAACTCTCTACAAATATGTCAAGCCCACAAGAAAAAACAATAGGTTATGGGAGTGGACTAATTCGAAAAACAACTACCCAATCATTAAAAACTCCAAATTTACTTCAAAATCGCAGCGATAGAATGAATTCTTGATTGTTTCATGAAAAAAATTCAGTTTGGATTATTTTTGAGAAACGTTTTATAATGTATCCATCCCTCATTAGAAAAAAACAAGTATATCAATTCAAAAATAAGTTGTTAACAAGAGTCTTGTTATTATGGACATTGACATTTGCAAAAAAAAATGATAGTTACCAATTATAGAGACATCTGACAGCACTTATATTTATATGAAACGTATAAATATCATCAACTTTTACAATCTACTATTATAGAGAAATTAAAAAAATGACGCTCCTCTGAAAAAACACTGAACATTAATTGAGAACTCCACCCCGAGCGTTCGTGAATAAGGTGCATTAAATCAACACCTCCAGTACACAGAAGTCTTCTGCAGAAGTTTTATGGTCATAATTTCTCGGTATATACGAATCGCGCTGTGGAAACGGGTGTGAATTATGATGAGCGTTATTAAAAAATGTAACAGTTCTTTTTAATCTTGGCGAAAGTGGAATCGCTTCCCTTCACCACCCCCTTCCGACCAACCCCCTGTCAGGAACACTTACCGAAAGTTTAAGAGTCACGCACTTTTTTGGAGTTTATTAAGAGGGGGTCAATTCATTGAGCTCCATTCATGGCAGGGAATGAAGGGTGTAGTGTCTTGGAGTGTTTTAGAGAATCAATGAATTTATTGCGTGAATAAGATAACAACTATGAACAACTTTTGTGCACGATGCTATACATTCATGCTTTGAATTCTACCCTATCATCTACATAAAAGCTAAATAGCACTCAATCATATTTTATTATCATTTTAATGATGGAAATTGTGTGAATAAGCTCTAATATTTTCAATTTCAAACTCCACACTCTTGATTATCTTAGAATTGATAAAAGGGTCACAGGTCTATAGCCTGATTTTGATTGTTTTGAATTGCTCTTGAAACAGCTATCAGCTAAAAAAGTAAATTTGCTCCTTAGAATTTTCAAACGTATTGTATTGTTGTCTGACACTGTAAAGGAAATTAGGATTAACTTATTTTCATAGTGATATTATCATCGTTTGTTTCTTATATAGATGGTATTCATAATATTTTATTCATCAATTCTACATAAAATTCATTTAAATTTTCCACTCATTTTGGAAACATTCTTTTCGAACTCTTTTATGATGGAAGAGAGGTGATTGAAATATATTACTTCAAGTAGACCTAATCATTGTAAGCCAAAATGTAGACCTAACAAATGTAAGCCTCTTATTTCACTATTCCAAGTACATTATTCAATAATTCGAAATTATTGAAGTGAGAAAATTGTAGATTGTAGACATAACCAAATGTAGACCAAATTGTAGACCTAACAAATGTAAGCCCCTTATTTGACTATTCCAAGTACAGTATTCAATAATTTTAGTGTAATGCAGTTTCTCACTGCAACGAAATTTCAATTTGCCATATTTTCTTTGAAGTATTACTAAAGAATCGTTCCAAAATTCATTTGAGAAGTTTGAGGAAAATTAATTTCTTATTTTTCCAGTTTTCTGTAACAAATACACTTCAATTTGAAACAATGAAGATCAATTTATATTACTGATGATCACGACAATAATCGTACCACACCTCCGTCCATCACTTTTCCTGCTTCCTTCTCTTTCAATTATTCTTCATCTCCTTTCCGCATAACAATAATCCACAGCGGAGGATTACTTGCATGGCAAGCCCATAATCTGGATGGTTGACTTTTTCTTTTGAAGGAATGACAAAGTGAAATGTTTCTATGAATAGGCATTTCTGGTCGGATGACATAGTCATTCATATGGGAGATACTTGAAGCAGACAACATTGATACAGAACATCAATCATCATCACAGAGCTCAAGCGGATTACTGGACTGAATCAGAGTCTATCTATCCAATAAAACATAGGACGATGGTGAGATCATTCTTGGCATAGTATGATCTGAGGCTCAACATAACCAAGGACAATATCTTTCCAAAACTCTTATTTCAGAGCTTATTACAGAGCTTGGTAATTCCCATCATTGATTACTGCAGCATCGTTTATAACGACATTACTGAGGAGCTGAATTTGAAATTACAACGATCGCTCAACTACGCAATTCGGTTTATTTTTGATGCGAGAAGAGATGACCACATCACTCCATATTACAGGAGGTTAAATTGGATGAAGTTGAAGGAGAGGAGACAATACTTCATGTTGAGTCTTGTTTATCAGCTGATTGTCAAGGGGAGAGGTCCCCAGTATTTGAAGGAAAGATTCACACTCCTGGCTCATATTCACAGCAGGAACACGAGACAGCATGAATACTTCCTTCAAATACCTCGTCACCGCACAGTTATGTATAATAACTCATTTACGGTCACGGCCTCAAGACTTTGGAACGATCTGCCCAATGATGTTATTTTTGCGGCAACCTTGGGTACGTTCAGGTCCAGGCTTGTTGCTCTGCTGAATGAGAATACATAGATATGTTTTAGCCACAATCTTTTTGTAGATGTTGTGAATACTTTTTTATTGGAAAATTGCAATAATCGTTGTACAGTAACAATATTATTTTGCTTGTTTTGCTGGAGTATTGGAGCGTTTGATTGACACCTACTAATACCTGTAAATCATAATATCCAATGACATTTTATTTTCGTTTAGTGTATGTATTATTATGCATCTTACATTTTTTGTTAATTATTTTAGAGTTATATAGAATTATTATCTAAATATTATCATATCTCTTATTATTATGAGAATGTAATAGAATAATTTATGTTATGTAGCTGTGTTATAATTTAAGATGATTTGTAAAACTATAATTTTGTAACCATGTTACCATAGGCGACAAGCCTAGTAACGATTGTAAAATAAAATCTATCTATCTATCTATCTATCTATTTCATGTAAGAGTCAACCTACTATGTTATTATGTTACCATGTTTGATGAACAAAGTAAAAAATTAATTCATAGTACAATTTTATCAATAAAATGAGCCAATATTCTAAATAATATGTATCAATCTAGTAATATTTAAAAAACATTTTACTGTTAAGGACATGGTTTTTGGCTCGAAGAGATTCCCGATAGACATTGATAAAAATGGGTTATCATTTGTAAGATTATCAAACAGCTGTGATATGAGTCTTCCACATTTATTCACAGAGAAGAACTATTGGAATGGAAATGTGCTTCATTTCCAGAGCTAATCTTCCAGAGCTAGAAGAGCTAAACTTCTCTAAAATAGCAACCTGATAAATTTCTACAATTTCTATGAGATTTCTTTGTGGATGAGCAATGAAATCTAATCCTCAAAATTTAATGTAATAACAGACTTAAGAGTCAATGTTCCATCAATCCGATATTCATGAGCTGGTTTTCGAAAATATCCAACCTTGATTTGAATTTTCCGAGTTTTTAATATTTCACATTTGTTGTAATTTGATTCCTTATTTCCAAAAAAAAAACGATGAAAGCTCCAGATAGGAGCAGTCCCTCAACCAATATGGAGATACAGTAATGAGGTAATACATTGGGTTTAAGTTATCTGGTTGATTGTAGCTGCATTATTCATTTTTTCCATTTCACTGATACAAGCATGAAATCCGAACTACGTGTATATCGAACTAGAGTATAATCGGGAGAGAAACAACAGTGTTAATCCAAAACTGTTTCCTTCCGAACAGATTCAGATTTGAATTTCTCAATGAGGTTATTGAACCAATTATTTATTTTTTCATTCATGTGCTCCAGAGTGGCCTTCTAATCATTACACATTATAGGTAAGATATCACCTCAAACATTGGAAAAAAACCTTTTGCACACGTAATTTCAGCACAACCTATCAAGAGTTTTCTGAACTTATCCCCATCTCATCTGCCCAGAGATTCCAGAGAACAACTCTCATGAATGATGATATGAGATTCTTATATGTACTGAATATGCAACACATTTTCTGTGCATATACTTTCAATATTATTACAATGATTTCATGCATTTATTCCTACATCATCTGCCTAAACATTCTACAGAACAACCCCACAACTCCATTATAAACTATCAGATTATAAGCATGATACATCATTCTTATACGTTTCAAATATGCAACGCATTTTTTGTGCATATACTTCCAATATTATTACAATGATTTCATGCATTCATTTCTACATCATCAGCCTAAGAATTATACAGAACCCCAGAACTCCATTATAAACTATCAGACATCTGATACAACATAATATGTGCTTAATACATCTTGTTGATGCATCACATATAGGCTACAATACTTCCAGTTCTAGACTACTACACCTATTTCCTGCATTTATTCTGTTCCAAGACTCCAGGAAACTGTACAGAGCCACTCATTCACGATTCTCCACCTTTCGGATAGTTTCCTCGCTGGGCTGTATAGTGAGGTTACCGGTGACATCGGGCAGAGGCCTACAAACCAGCTTCCTGCCGCACAATCACAATGCGTCGGTTGCATCACGGGCACGCAAAGCAAAAGATTGCGTCCGACGTGAAATACTTTCAACAGTAATATTGCCACCTTACAGGATACCGGGGAGTCTCTACTCCAGGTGTCAGCTCCATCATAATATAGAGAAGAGCCTTTTGTTGGGGCGGATGTGGACGCCTACGCTATTCCAGCCGCTTCGTGAAATCCTCTCTTCTTCTTCCTCCACCATCTATTCCTCTTCTTCGTCCTCTTCTTCATCCTACTTCATCTGCCAAAAGCTTCGTTTTCCTTTCATGACGCGATGAAAAAATCTTCACAATATAATAAGCATCCGAAACAGCTTACAAAATCTATGAGTAACGTTCGGTGTTGTCTTCTTCTTCCTCTGTGTGTTCTTAGTCTTTTCTCCTTCTTTTTCTTCTTCGTCTTCTCCTCCCTCTTCTTCTTCTTCTTCTCATTTTCCCGCGACCTCCGCCGGAGATGAAGAGTACGGAGGCCGTTGATAGAAGTGGGATGAAGATGACATGAAATGCTTGTCTTTTCTCTCCAGAAAGTCTTCAAGTACTGAGAGTGAGAGGTTGCAGAGAGAATCTCCACAAATAGAATCTGTTAAGATTTCCGTTGTGCCTTGTTTTGTGGTATATTGAGTGCAAGGAGTGATTTCAATAAACAGTACACCAAGATAGAAATTATGTGCTGAGTGGTGTGGGCATGTCGTACAAACCTAGTGACCCATTTCAGACGATTCAATCATTCTGGATGATACAAGAGATGATTGAGATGGGTGATTAATTTATTGATTGCGAAGGGATGTCTTGAGCTTGTTGATTTCAATACAAGTACAGAGTCACCAGACGTGATTCGATTGGGTATAAACTTACTTGATTGATCACATGTCTGTATTAAATTGATTTCAATCATACCATCACAACATCAAAATCATGTATGTGATAATCTATGATTATCCAGTGAATCATAAAAAAATCAGATCAGTTGTGAGGAAATATCAATCCAAACAATATAATTTTTGAGTGTTCATGGGGTTGCACTGGTAGTTGTATTTTATGAATTCCTCAGAGCCCGAAATTCCATTGAATATTCAATGATTCGAAATAATGATTTTTGATTGCATTGAACGTTAAATCGATGCTATTGAAACTAATGATATTGACAGTAAATTTTCCAGGGAAAACTCGAAGTTATGGTTACTATTCTTTCTCGAATTTTGAACGTTTTTGAACGTTTAGACGTGTTCTCCCTTATTTAACATCAACAGTTTTTTTTCTATTGACAAGTCAAGTTCGTTACATCATCATATTTGCAACAAGGTAACAAACGTAACTTCAACCCTTGACATATTTCTCAGAGTCAACTATAGAAAACTAATGAAATTATATCTGAGCTTTCTGAAAAATTATAACATTTGATCTTGACACACCTACAATAATGTTACATTTTTGACAACCGGAAATGATTTGAATACAGCGCAATCTCTCCCTATTCCGTTCTTCACTTATTTCTCATTCATCACTTTCTTTGTCACCTTCTTACACCTCCACATCATTCATGGTTCTTTCTCTTTTGTGACTAATTCACGCTGCGACTATGGAAATTGTGTAAGCTTCCTTTGACACCCTATGCTCTAGTTTTCTTCCCTCACGTTGCTATTCAAGGTTGTGTTAGCCATTTACTCCCAGATTGGAAGCTTATTTTCAATGTCAGATACATTTGAAAGTCAAGTGTAGGCTACTGTCTCGTATGTCCATCCAAGATTAATCGGAGAATTGTCAATGATGCTCTAGTTTCCTTCCCTCACGTTACTATTCATGATTGTGATAGCCACTTCCTCCCTAATTGGAAATTTATTTCCAATGTCAGCTACATTTTAAAGTAAAGTTCACTATCTCGTAGGTCCATCCAAGATTAACCTGAGAATTTTCATAATTCCTTTACAAAATCTTGTGCTTCACAACAAAGCTTGGACTAAAATAATCAAAACTGAAATATCTATTTTTGTAACAGAACATTGAATTGGATAAATTGAATTGAACGACTGCTTTAATTTTCCTAGAGAGTGAAGTTGGGGCGCAGTCAGCCCTCTCTTACACTTAACTCTCTATTACACAAGAAAGCAATACAAAACAATTGAAGTATTTTTAATAAACTATCATCAATTGAGTTTCTATTGGTTTTCTTGGTTTTTATAATTACCTGTTATCTAAGACATGTATGAATAGTAATCTTATCTTCAGCATCTTCTCTCCTCCTCTGTTATTTCTCCTGTTCATCTCCAATCTATCACTTAGCCACTCTTTTACTGAAAATTGTTTCCTCACAACCACTCTCACTGACAATAATTCTTTCTCTCTCCTAGACTCCATTCATCACTTCCTTCCTCCATCTCTCTCTACTCATTTTCCTAAACGGGCATGTCTTCTTTTCTTCATCCGAGCACGTGTTAAAATCTTTTCTTAAGCACGTAACAAGGAGGAGTCGGAGGAGGTGGAGGAGGACTCAACCTGGCTGAGGTCCTAAATAGTGGTTCCAGCATAAATGCAACAATAGCTCACGAAAATAACATACATCTGAATGGAACGGGACCCTTACCTCAGCCATTCATGGACAAGCAGTCTCACTGCTTCATTTGCGTTGCTCTACAACTCACGTTACGTTTCATTTTAGACACGAATGATGTGATCATTTGACGTCTTGTTGGCTGATTGAAAAGAGTCTCAAAGAAGTCTTAGCTGCAACAGCAAACTCGACAATTCACAATGACAATATGACACATAATTCGGTTGACCTTTGAAAGATTAAGGTGATAAATCAGTAATCAGTCTATTAGAGTGAATATTACCAGAGTCATCTGAAACCTTCTTCATTTCGTGATTTGAAATCTATTTATTTATCTTATTTTTAATTTATTACAATACTAGCAGGTAACCAGTGCTTCGCAAGGGTCTTTCTTAAAACTTGACGTAATGAAATCTAGAAGAATTCAAAATAGGCCTATAAGAATCCTCGGTTGATTAAGAATTTATATGCTGCATTTCAAGTAAATCATAATGACCACCTTTCAATTAAAGAAAGAAGTTGGATTCAAAATGACGGAAAAAATTTGGGTGTGACGGAAAACCTGTTTTTATCATTCGAAAAGGATCCCCAATCATACCTATCTTCTAATCTCCCTTTTAAGAGAAATCTTCTGCTGCTTCCATACAAACTGGAAGCATGACAAATACGGTAATTGAAAACTTGATGTAATCAAATCTTGAAGAATTTAAAATTGTACTATAACCATCCTCGGTTAAGCAAGAATCTATATTCAAAATTTCAAGTTAATCAGTCCAGTAGTTCTGACGTGATAATGCGTCAAACATAATTTCCCTATACTTTACATCTGTGTAGGCTATGTCTACAATCCAGTTCTTCCCTTTATTATAGTATAGGAGATGATACATGGATGGATGATCATTATTATTTTACTAAAAGTTAGAATAAGTTGAATAGTTTCCCTTTCAGAGGGAGTTTTGACAACCCACAAAACTCATTTTTCATTTGAAGATATAACGAAAAGGTGCATATGACCTTATTTTTTTGCTCAGCTTGCCAAAATACCCAATATTCAAATTTTCGACTGACTGTACAGTGAGTCAGTCATTCTATCAGGGCTCGAATAATTTTGAAATTTTAATTAAATAAAAATGGAAGAATATAATTTCTTCATGTAAATAACAACACCTTCATTCAAAGACATATTAACTGCATGCGTTTTCATATTGCCCATACAGCATTGATGAAACTGTAGACGTTTATTTAGCACTTTGTCTCAAAAATTGTTCTAACTGAAAAATAAATAATCCATGCCACGTGTAGGCTTAATCATTGCATCAGGAAACGAAGTTTCAAAACTATGTTTTTCAGGTAGAAAGCAATATAGAAACAGATGTTCCTTTTTTAATTTCGACCATATGATTTGGTGATTTTTTAATGAAATCGAATGTACCATTAATGAATTTTAAACATTAATTCTGAAAAATCTAGAAGGGAAATTAAAATTTGGGCTTCCAGGTGCACAAGATTGATATTTTTAGAATATATGTGCAAAATTTGGAGATCTAAATCATTCCCGTTTTTCCGGTATGCAATCCACAAGTTGACATGTTTTGATGCGAACAAAAGAACACACGAACAAACACAACCCTACTCTCTCTTATCATATAGATAACATAAAGTAACATTACACTCATATGCAAGCTCTTTCGAGCATGATCGCATATGGGAGATTCCATTTGAAACATTTTGTGAGCATTTACCAAAAGTAGATTTGAAGCTTCATTTCATTTTCTCCACATCGGGAAAGAAAGGCAAGGTTAAGTTAGGAACCCCCATGTGGATGAAGTACTAAACAGAAAGTTGATGAGATTGAGTTGAATACTTGGGGAGATTTATAAAAAGTGGAAAGAACAGCTATTATTCCTTTATGAATCACCATCATCCTTTGATATTCAAATACAATTTGACATTTTCCATTCATAATTTTAAATATTTTCATGTTGAACAAATCCGAGGTCCTAAAAATGATAATGAGCATCATATGAATTAGCACCTAGGGATTATCATCATACTCCATCCATGATTGATAGTACTTGAAATGTTACTAATGAACAAAAATATCGAGTTCCATCACTAAACAGACTTGGATGGTTTTTAATGTTCTATAACCAAATATTGATATTGTAATGAAGTAATTTTAGAATATTTAGTTAGAACTCAACTTCATGGGGATCAGATTGCACACAAAATTCAATAAAATTCCCTGCAGTATATCAAGATTATCTAGGTTTACAATATAGAAAATCCTCTGTTTTGAAAGTAATGGAATTTATGTTCTGAAACTTTATTTTCGAATTCCATGAAGAGGAACACTGCAGTATATCCAGACTATCTAGTTTCAAATGTGAAATTCTAACCTTATCTTGGACTTTGTCACCTATAAATTTGGAAGAAAAATGGACTACCTTATTATTTTATCTTTCAATGTTATTACATTAGTGTCATTTGCATTTTAAATAAATAAATAAATACAGAAAATTATCTGTTTCTCTAAATGTAGTAATTTATGTTGTAAGACACTATTTTCAAATTCCATAAAGAGGAACACTGCAGTATATCCAGATTATCTAGGTTTAAAGTACAGGAAATTGTCTGTTTTTTAACTGAAAATATTCATGTGTGAGACATTATTTTCTACACTTATCAACCCAAGCCAAATTCGACACAGTTCTATCACACCTTTTCACGCATTATTCGAAACGAATACAACGAACAGCTCATGCAACAATCTGAATACGAAAGTAGTAATGCAGCGGAGGAGCAGCGTTCTGAGAGAAGAACTGTTCTGTAGGCTAGGTCGGGGGTCACCGAGGTGTTGAATGTGAAGGCTGCCTTCCGCCTTTCCTTCACACCTTCCCTCAGCACACCCATCATCAATGAATAATAATCGAGGTATGTGGTCGATGGTCTGTGATTAGCGCTGCAAGAGAGGTTTGTGAGCATTGGTTCGATTGATTGATATCGAAGTCGACTGATACTCGTGTGGCGGTAAAGAGGTTTGCTGCTATGCAGGTTAGACCGTTGAGAGAAGGTGTGATATGAAGTTTTTCAAATTGATTTCTAGGGAATTGCAGATTTGCGCTTAGTAAGATCAGACTTTTCAATGAGTTTAATGATAAAAAAATATAAAAATTGGGATTTTGAGTGAGATTTTCATCTGATTAATCGAGTTCACTGTTTGCAATCAATGAACTATACCAATTCACTGATCTTCTTAAAATATATGTATTCAGGGCTACTAAATTTTTTATGAATAACATCATAGTACCCTTTTTTAAAGATTTTTATTCTAAAATAAATTAATAATTAAGTTTTCAACCTGTTAGTTTTAATTAAAAAATTTCAAAAATGGCACTATGATGCTATTTTGTTAATAATTCACTGATATTCATATAATCTCAAATAAAACGTCCATTTGTTTGTTAGTGGAGTAGATTTCAAGGAATAAGTTCTTTCATCTAGTTTAGACTTTTCCTCTGGGAGAGTTTTTGAAGATTTGAAAATGTTAGTACGGTAGTTTTATATATTTCCTTCTTTCATGATTCATCGCTAGCACCTCTATTGCACTATTTTATTCTTAGTATCAATTCATGGCTCATGATGTTGTGATTTGGTGTTGCTAAATTGGAAAGCGATTTTTTCCTTTTAACTTTTTCCTGATTACCTCCTGAGTTCATCATTCTACGTGTTCATTCTACTTTAATTCTTTGTTTCATATTTTTCTTAGATCCAATCTTCCAAAGATGACAAATCAGAGAAATACTAAGATTCCTCCAATATCATTTTCTACACAATCATACAATGAGAGCACATTCAAATTCAAAATTATATTTGTTTCTCCAGCCTCTAGAGAGAATGTTTTATCAACGCTAGTCTATGATAGAAACAAATCGCAACATCTAGCAAGCAAAATTCGTCAACATAGAAAATGCTGTAATTTTGTAGTAATTTTCAAATGAGTCTATTGAGAGAAAAAGTTAGTATAGACAGAATTCAAATTTGGATAGACAAAATTCATCCCTCAAGTAAAAACAATAATTTTTGTCACTTTTGCTTATTTACAGATTTTCCACTCGAAGCTTCACAGTGGATACTTTTGCAACCCTTATTGTTCAATCTCAACACAGAAGCAACATTTTGCACAAAATTAAATTATAATTAGAGAAAAAACTCTCGATTATGAGAAGTGTTAAAGATATTGCAGCATTGCAAAAAACGCCTGTCAACAATTGTTACACTTGGGGTGAAATTTATAAAGTCGAATGAAAACCTCTTGCTGATACAACCCTCTCGAGGATATTCCAAGGAGGGACTCTGGAATGAAGTCTTGAGGAGAATATTAAGAGCTTACCCTGTGTAATGGTGCATTTCACCCCTTTGAAGCCCCTCGAATTCCTTGAGCAAGTTCGGTGGTACAGAGCTGTTCCCTGGAAGTGAGATATTAATGCTGTTAAGTAGAATTGTACCAATTAGTTCGTTCCCACTTTTAATTGTTTTTATTGTCTTCATCGAACTTCATGCTGGTATTGGATTTTTACCCTTCTGCTAACTTTTAATCGAAAGGATTCTGAAGCGAACAGCTGTTATGGCTGGTTAATAATCCAGTTAATAAGGAATGCTTGGGGCTGGAGGACTGTAACCAGCCTTGTCAGTTGTTTTGTTTCCACTTCATTCAACTTACAAATAAGCCACACACTCTACTTTCCATAAGCTCAATGGACATTATTCACATTTTATTTACACATAGCCCATTTTGATTTGATCAACTTGATATTTTGATTTAATCTTCATAGAGATTTGATAACGATGATGATAATCCACCAATTAACAAGGATAATTGCATAACACAATATACAGTATTTTCTGAATTGCTTTAGCGATACAAAACCTAGGTTTCAATACTCATCTCAATGGATTAGAAATTATATTGAATTTTAATTTTATCGTGGTACAATATTCTCCAACATCTCCTGCTAGAATGGAATAGGAATGATACTGAATTCCAATTTTATCGGGGTACAATATTCTACATCTCTTACAACTGGAAGAATGATGATTAGATAACATTACAATACAGAAGCTTGTGTATCCATTAATAAATGTGTCCATTGATTGATGAGCTATTATGAACGTTCTCAGGTATGGATATTCAGATTATAGTGTCCACTACGATTATTCTTCTGATTCAACTTTAAGTTACTCAAGAATTACTTAATGATACTATTATTGGATAACTCATTTTTAATAAGTAAAACGTGAATTAAACGAACCACATGCGATTGAGAAAGAGATACAAATATGAGTTTTAGGTTGTTTACCTCATCAGTGGGCATGAGCTTCCTCTACATACAATTTGACAAACAGTCGAACTCGAGAGATTTCTCCCCTTATTTTTGCATAAAATACAAGCCAACTTTAGAAAAATGAAGAGTTATAGAAATCTTGAAGAATTGGGAAACAATACAATCTCAAAATACGAATAGAATTGAATAGAATAATATTATTGTCTTCATTAAATGCGGAGCTACGACTCTAGGTCCTCTGTGCCACACAACCCAAGAAAGAGGATTTAGTATACAGTACTAGCAATCCTTCAATACCATGATGAATGATGAGATATGTTTGCTGTAGTAGTATGTACAGTGAAGCAGCTTATAGACAGGGAAAGTAGAGACGGCAAACTACTGCTAGTCGTAGCAAGCTACGTTGCTTGCTAGTCTATTTTCCTTGTGAATGTAGGATGCTCAAGAAAGTCCCGAAGAATCTCCTAAAATTCTGTGAGAGAATTAGTCAAAAAAACAATCATCGTTGACAGCCCCCTACAATGACTAGGGCAGTAGCAAGGAAGAAGATTAATTTCACAGACTCCCCGAGGTCACAATATCATGACCGGACGTCGCACTAATGTAATACTGGTGTAAAAATCGTTGCCAGGGCATCATCCCCGAGAAGCATTACACCCTGAGACGTTCGCAAAGATTGGTCATCAAATCCACAGGAGCCGACTCTCTCCTATACGATCTGTTTCAGTAGTTTTCCGGGAGGGTTGGTGATCTGTGAGAGGGAAGAAGATAGAGTGTGAGTGAGAGGCTTCCTAAGGTCAAGACGCGTGTTGGTTGGGGAGCCCCAAAATCGCACTTATTTGTATGCGGGACACAGCATCACGTCAGGGACAGGGTTTTCCCTCTTCCTTTTTCCCCAGAAGAACGAGGGACGTGGAAGATACTGCCGAAAAAAGCAACCGGAGAACAACAACAGACAGAGAGGGTAAAGAGAACAACAACTAATAGCTAACGAAACTGAGAGAGATGAAGAGTATGCGTTAATGGATGAGTGGTAAAGAAGAAGGAACGTCTCTCACAAATAGAGGAGTCGGAGAAAAAGTCAAGATCAATACTGTACTGTTTCGAATCTTCTACAGATGTTGATACTTGGATATTGTTAAAGAGCAATAATTTCGTCAATCTTATTCTATTACTCGATCAATTTCAAAGATAACCTGTTCTTATGTATGAAGTGAAAAGGACAATCAATTTCAGAATCATTAACTGCAAATCCAAAAATCATGTCTTTCTGTGTTGTTGTGGAAGTGATGTGGTAAATATCCATATCAAATTGTTTTATTTATTATGTTTCATTCATTTAGTCACTTCTTGTGCCTGATAAGCGAGTGAAAGCTATCTATTTCAGACTCTCATTATTGAATAGCTAAGATTGTATTGTTATCGAAGTGTTACAACTCTGAAGAAAACAAATTTGTGTATCCAAATCCATTAGGATAATTCCACATTATCTTGTTGTATCATTTAATGAAATTATGGGTTCTCAGATTATATGTCAAAATAATTCTCATATTTAATTGTGATAGTGCATAAATCATAAATAGTAGAAAAATTGTCTTTCAAGAATCAATGTCGTTGCAGTGTTTGCAGGTAGAGAAATAGCTCACTACTTCAAACATTTTCGAAATGTGTTCTCTTGAATCATGGTTGAAATAAGTCGAATATTTGTGATATCAACATACACAAATCCGCACTGTGTCATCAGCCTCCATTCCTATTATCAATTTAATGTGACTTCGATTCATTTTGAACAAATTTGTAATTGAATCCATTGCTACACAGGATTCGAATATTGAAAACGAGAATGATTGGTACCAAATATAGTACAAAATACTGCAACCATAATATAATTATGACATGGAAGGAAAAACTAGGCTGAGCCTGTTCCATTTCTCTCCAAAAATTTTGATAAGAAGTTGATATTGTCCAAAGGTTGAGGTTATGATATCACACTCTTCGATATCACTCTCTATGATATCACGACTGCTTCGTCACTTCATTTTTGGTCCAGGAATAATGATTTGAAGATTTCTAATTTTGAATGTTGACATAATACTTCAAATGAATAAATGAATCACAGAATGTAACACAATGAATGAATAACTTGAGAAAGATTGCACTTTGAAAAATTTGAATACAAAATCACAAACCTACCCACTATTTTTTTTTGTTTTTTTTTTTTTGAGTAGTTGAGAAGTTGATATTGTGGTCATTATTCATATTGAATGAAAAAGACTAAGATATTGTCATAAACCACAGATTTATTGATACTTAGAAACAGTATCACTGTTAGTAACAGTATAGTTTCTAAGTATCAATAAATCTGTGGTTTTTGACAATTTCATAGTCTTCTTCATTCACTACCCACTATTAGTAAGTTCATAAGTTAATATTTTTCATGCATCAGAAGTTTGTGATTAATACGTAAACTATATGTGAATCTATGCTGGAAAAAATATTTCCTTTCTCAAATCCTGGTAAGTAAGGGTTCTTATTCAGATGGAGAATCAATATGTATGAGATGACCCTCCACCCAATAACACCTCACCTATGAAGAAAATACCACGTTTGTTAACAGGACCACTTCCTTCATTAAAAGCGCAAAACCTTTTCACAAATGGCAACAGGTCATTTCCATACTTCCAGTCTGTCATGAATCAATTTTACAACTCGCACTTCAACGCTACTCAACACTTCATGGACTTCTGGAGTTGAGCCACTGTTTTCACACTACCATCCAACAAATCTTCACATCACATTGGATATGAAGTGAGTGAGTGAACAGCACTCCACTTCACAATGCATCAATAAATATTATATTGTGAGATGTGGAATCAGTACATGGTTGTAAATCATTGATATGTTAGCTGGGTAAGTCTGTTGAAATCGAAAAGACATCAATCAGATAACTTGGAGAGTAATAAGTTTCTCCTTTCACCAGCAAATCAGTTCGACGTGTGGGCAGACTTTGATTCTCTCTTATTCTCACTCTCTCTCACACTCTCTTTCATCCCTCTCTATATTTTCAAGTTCTTTTCTATACCTCTCCTCCTCTTATTTATTCTCTCTCTCGCTATTTCATTTTCTCTCATTTTCCGACCCTTGATCTCTCTCGCACATTGTCTCCCTCCCAATCACTCTCTCCTTTTCTACAGTCACAAACTGTCTTCTATTCTTCCTCTCTTTCTCGCTGTTTTTTCTCTCACTCCCTCTCTTCTTGAGTAAATCTGCTAACGTGGGCGTAAGTGAATGACTTGGCCGATATTTTTCGTCCTGTTTTCAAAAGTTGATTGGTTGCATTTGTGGACCTGTTTTCGTCCAACATTGTGGATTAGCTCTGGAGTTTTTGATTTGAATCTGCTCTATAAGAGGACTATTGATCCTCAATGTGTTTTCTTTTATTGAAAGTAGAGAGCAAAGGACGTAAACTCCATAGTAGACAAGATTGAATCAGCAACATGCTTACGAAAAACAAAAATAGTATACAGAATAAAATTAGAAAATGAATCCAAAATCAGGCGTACTGCTTACAAAAGTTGAATTTCATAATCGAAGTGTTATTTTGAAATGATTGTATTGCATTTCATGGTTGAAAGTTTTGGTATTGTATTGTATTTTAGTATTTTTTATGAGTATTTCAGTATTTGTCACTGAGTATTGTTATGATGGTTGAGTTTCTGGTATAGTATGGAATAATCTGAATCAAACTAAATTTGAAAATCGAAAGGTGCTGAGACAGATCAAATTCATCAAGAGATGGATGACTTGAGAATATAAATCTCCGTTTTGTATATTCATAATGAAATTGAAATCCCACTCTTATTAATAAACAAATAGAAAGTATAAGCACGCTTGACAAGATGCTAATTCAACAATAATGTCATTTTTAAGTGGATTTGAGTAAAAGTGACATGAATGTTGAAACATTATGAGTAAAAATTTGTAGAAAGGGTACTGAGATTATTTTTTTTTCATTTCTTGGTCGGAATCCAAAGCCAAATCCAATCGTATCAAGTTCCATCAAAAGTTTTAAAGAATTGGAAATAATTCATTTCTATGAATGAGACCTACTAAATCATGAGAAACATCATTAAGCAAGGATAAGATGAGCCAGCTTGACAGGAACAAGAGGATAAGTTTGAATTATGGGTTCAATAATAATGAGAAAACTGTGAAAGACAATCATTGACAAATCGTCGGGTGGGGAGTGGACTTCGATGAATTGCTGTCAACATTCCACTGGTTGAGGAGGGAAGAAAACTATTCGTTCTCCTCCTCATCTTCCACTTCCACCTCTTCCCACTCCTCCTCCTCCTCTTTCTCCTGCTCCTCCTCCAACTCCTCCTCCTCCTCTTTCTCATCCTCCTACTACTCCTTCTCCTCCTCCTCCTCCTTCTCCTCCTCCTCCTCCTCCTTCTCCTCTTCTCCTCCTCCTCCTCCTCCTCCTCTTCTCCTCCTTCTCTCCTTCTCCTCCTCCTCCTCCTCCTCCTCCTCTTTCTCCTTCTCCTTCTTCTCCTTCTCCTCCTCCTCCTCCTCCTCTTCTCCTTCTCCTCCTCCTCCTCTTCCTCTTTCTCCTTCTCCTTCTTCTCCTCCTCCTCCTCCTCCTTCTCCTTCTCCGCCTTCTCCTCCTACTACTTCTTCTTCTCCTTCATCTTCTCCTCCTTCTCCTCCTTCTCTTCCTTCTCATTCTTCTTCTACTTCTTCAGCTTCTCCTCCTTCTCCAGGATCTCCTCCTACTCCTCCTTCTCCGCCTTCTCCTCCTTCTCCTCCTCCCCCTCCTTCTCCTCCATCTCCTCCTTCTACTCCTTCTCCTCCTTCTCCTCCTTCTCCTCCTTCTCCTCCTTCTCCTCCTTTTCCTCCTTCTCATCCTTCTCCTCCTTCTCCTCCATCTACTCCTTCTCCTCCTTTTCCTTCTTCTGCTTCTTCTTCTTCTTCTTCTTCTTCTTCTTCTTCTTCACCTCCTCTCATTCCACCTTCTCCTCTTCATCATCCTTTTCCTCTCCCTCCTTCACCACCACCTCCTCCTCCTCATCAACCTCCTCCATCTCGTCACTCCCTCTTTCTTCATCGAATTCTTAGGGATATAGTGAGAAAGAATAACAGAAAGGGTGCCAGAGTGGAGTGCGAAAAAGACAAGATTAGAAAAGAAAGGGCGTTTTTCTTAACGCCTGGTCAAAGTCAGGAGGCGACTAGAGATATACAGCCACTATGTGGAGGAATTTTGAATATTCTTCGTTCTTCTCTGCCCTTCTTCATTCCCGTAAGCATCGACAAATAACGGTCATAGATCTCCTATTTGAAGAGGGAAGAAGATTGGAAAAAAGCAATACCTAAACGCCCACCCGACCGGCGAGGAACGTTTTTCTAATACGGGGGTGAACTTATTGAGTGGCATTTTTCGCGGCAATTGAAGGCATTGCTTAGCTATTGAAATTTCAATTTTGAAAGTATTTTCTAATAAGCCTCTCGTCTTCAAATTACATGTTGTTTGGAGATAGCAATGTTGACCTCAAAAATCAGTAATATTATTTTCGTTTAGCGAAATTATTATAATACATCTTTCCTTACTGTACACTCAAACTCTTCCTTCGTGAGACAGGATATTATTATAAGACCATGTAGTATCCATTCGAATCTTTCAGATCTTCCAACAGCAAAGAAGAGCAAGTATTTCAATATCTTTCGAAATAAAATGAATTCTTATATCAATTTCTGCTGGTGCTCCATACTTTTACAAGCAATCATTAGAATGGAGAGTCGTACAAACATTCAAACCAGAAATCATACCTCTGGAATTTATGTGATTCGTTCATTTATGGACAGCAACAAATAAAATATTCAATGAGAAAATTTCACATCCCAGATCAAAGTAATGCTGAACAAGCGGTTTCCAAATTTTAAGTATTAGGTGAAAGAATGATGATGGTACATTCGCCATCAAATTGTCTTTTTCGCTGGGGCTACTCTTTAATACAGATAAAAATGAAAATTCAAGTACCCTTTTTAAAATTATTTACTCACAACATGTTTTGGTTATGATGCTTCAATGGCATCACAGCCGAAACATGTTGTGAGTGAATAATTTCAAAGGGGTACTTGGATTTTCATTTTTATTTCTATGATGATGGTATTTTGGTGAGGTGGAAATCCCACACTACCAAGGTGATTCCGCTACCACCTTGGTGCCTTAGAGAGAGGTTTCCTCCTTAAAAGAAGTTATATGTATAGCAAATTTGATAATGAAGAATAAAACT
The DNA here is from genome assembly GCF_014356525.2 of Nilaparvata lugens. Taxonomy (NCBI): domain Eukaryota; kingdom Metazoa; phylum Arthropoda; class Insecta; order Hemiptera; family Delphacidae; genus Nilaparvata; species Nilaparvata lugens. Next base: position 29,232,572 of record NC_052514.1, on the reverse strand, counting down.
TAAGAGTCACAGAATTGATCCACTTTAGATTCGTAGTGAGGTGGTATTAGAGATAACGTTGGACTAATCAACCTCTCAGTATTGGTAGAAGAGAATTGCGTTGTCCAACCAAGTGCAATGCCATCTAAAGTGAGATTCACTCTACACTGTCAGTATTCATTGACACCAACGCCTCTGATTCAGCCAATGCTGACTGTTTATAGTGGATTTTACTTTCCTTGCCCTATTACCATAGGTAAGGAAAGTATTGCTTTCCGAAAAAATTAAGGTACCCCAATTTCTAAATTTCTATACGTTTCAAGGTCCCCTGAGTCCGAAAAAGTGGTTTTGGGTATTGGTCTGTATGTGAGTGTGTGTGTGTGTGTATGTGCGTCTGTGTACACGATATCTCATCTCCCAGTTAACGGAATGACTTGAAATTTGACCACACTATAAGGATCCGACACGAACAATTTCGATCAAATGCAATCCAAGATGGCGGCTAAAATGGCGAAAATGTTGTCAAAAACAGGGTTTTTCGCGATTTTCTCGAAAACGGCTCCAACGATTTTGATCAAATTTAAACCTTGAATAGTCATTGATAAGCTCTATCAACTGCAATAAGTCCTATGTCTGTAAAAATTTCAGGAGCTTTGCCCCATCTATGCAAAGTATAATTTCAGATTTTCAATTATAAGCCTTCATATACAATTTAAACAAAAAATTCTGAGTGAAATAGATTGAGCATGAGAATCTCTACAATTAATGTTCAGTAACATTTTCACCTAAAATTAAAAATAAACTCGAAAATCGAGAAAATGTGATTATCCAATTTCAAACTATTGGCAACTGTTGATTCTATTAAATGATTCACTATGAAGAGATAGCAGACCTCGTGTGTCTCCAGCGTTATTACCCTGTCACCAGCTGGCTGTAATCTTTGAATAGTAGACTTGAGATGCGCGGGAACACTACCGTAGCGTCAGGTGATCAATTTTCATAACGGCAAGAAAAGTTGTGTGAGTGCACCACACCAGATTTTTACTTTCCTTGCCCTATTACCATAGGTAAGGAAAGTATTGCTTTCCAAAAAAAAATTAAGATACCCTAATTTCAAGTTTTCTATACGTTTTAAGGTCCCCTGAGCCCAAAAACATGATTTTTGGGTGTTGGTCTGTGTGTGTGTGTGTGTGTGTATGTGTGTATGTGTGTATGTCTGTGAACACGATAACTCCATTCCTAAATAACCGATTGACTTGAAATTTTAAACTTAAGGTCCTTATGCCAAGAGGATCTGACAATAAGAAATTCAATAAATTGAATTCAATGGCGGAAAAAATGGCGGATAATTACTAAAAAACCATATTTTTCACGGTTTTCTCGAAAACGGCTCTAACGATTTTCTTCAAATTTATACCATGGATAGCTATTTATAGCCCTATCAACTGAAACGAGTCTCATTTCTGGGAAAATTGCAGGAGCTCCGTAATATTCTTGAGAGAAATGGCGGATAATTAGTAAAAATCCATGTTTTTCGCGATTTTCTCAAAAAAACTTGACCGATTTTTTTCAAATTCTCCCCTGTATAGTTATTTATCAGCTCTATCAACTGGCATGAGTCTTCTTTCTGGGAAACTAATGGGGGGTCCACCCATCCTTGAGAAATAAACTTAGTAACCTCCTTCTCATGCATGAGGTAGGTAGGTAGCGCAGTTCATAAAAAGAACACATAGTCCAGTTATTTCATCTGTAGAACAGCTGTTTTGATGACTTTAAAAAAATGACGACTAAAACAATCATAGAATTTCACAGTTTACACAAGGGAAAAAGTACTCTGAAAACAATTATATATACACATATGATGTCTGATCATAGTTTCAAATATGAGCAAGGAAAGTTGTGTGAGTGTACCACACCAGATTTTTACTATAGTGAAAGGTGGTTGGAAATGGAAACACCAGTGAGACCACAGACTCTGTGGCTCTGATGTGTTCATTATCCTTGTCCCTCCATTCACTAATAGGACACACTGGGAATATTATTCCAGAACTGGTGAGAAAGAGAGAGAACGATAGAACGTAGAAATTGATGATAGAGGGTTAGATATAGAGAGGAAGAGAGAGAGTGTGAGTGAGAAGTGAGAGAACAATGGTAGAGCCGGGAAGGCGTGTGTTATAATGATTGTAATAATAGAAGGTTGCAAGGGAATAAAAATAATATATATTGGGACAGTATTGTTATTGAGACGGTGGTTGTTTGTGTGATAGTGACTGGGTGGAAATTCCATGAATGAAGATGATGAGAAGGCCGAGAAAGGGGAGATGAAGAAGAAAGTGGAGGTGAAAGAGATGATGGGAGAGGAAAAGTGGAGAGGTTGAAGGGAGAAGATGAGAGATAATGTTCTTATTATTATAAAGGTGATAATGGAATGAAAAGGGAAAATGTTACTATAGTGAGGTCCACATTATAATGACAGTATTTGATCAACCTCGGTTTTGCTATCCTTGTCTATCATTCGACATATTTGGTGGTACTATCCTTTTCTAGGGCCACAACGATGCCAATTATGTTTTTGACAGTTTAGAAATATGATTAATTATTGCAGAGAATTGGCATCGCTATTCTTCTATCTTCATCTACTGCCATCATAACGTGGACCTCACTATATAAGGATTGAATATGATTATTATTTTGAAGGCTTAAAGGGAACATAATATAAGAGAAGAGTTGAGATATTGGAATGAGAGAATGAGATATCATATAATAAGAAAAATAAGATAGATGAGAATGGAAAATGGAAATGGAAGAAGAAGATTGGGAGATGAATGGAAGAGTGTGGGTTAAAAAGGATAAGATGGGACGGAAACAGGTTGAAACATGTGAAAAGAGAAGGGAGGAATAAGAATCAAAAAGCTTAGGAAGGTAATAATCAGATGAGTTAAAGATAAGAAGGAGAAAAAGAAGAAGAAGAAGAAAGAAGAAGAAAAGAAGAAGAGAAGAAGAAGAAGAAGAAGAAGAAGAAAGAAGAAGACGAAGAAGAAGAAGAGAGAGAAAAGATAAAGAGATAGGGGAATGAATGGTAGAACGGTGAAGGAGAAGCTAGGATGAGAGGAGCCGGAGATATGATGAAACACGTAAAAAAGAGAATTAAGATTAAGAAGCATAAGAGGATGAAAAGGAGGAGGATACGGAGTAGGAGGATAAATAGGAGAAGAAGAATGAGGAGAAGGAGGAGGAGAACAAGAAAAGTGGAAAACAATTGTGAGGAATTGCTAGGGAGTGTAGGATGAGGGAGGAGGAAGAGAATAGGAAAAGAAGGGCGTAGTTGGACAACAATAAATCAGTGGAGTGGCACATGAGTTGTATTGCGTCACTCCCTCTGTATAGGTCTAACTCCACCGCAATTGTCTTCATAATAATTTTATAAGGTTGTGTGTGCTCTATGCTCTATCGTCTATGGCCATGGTTTATGTTCACTTGTACGACAGTGAGTTTCACTACAATCTGTCAGAATTCCTCGTAAATAACTCGAACACGTCTCATTGAACCGATGCTGACTGGAAGTGAATCTAGCTTGCAATGCAACGGTCACCCTCTATGGGGAACAGCTTGGTCACATCGTGCTCGATATTTATGTTTCAATATCCATCTGTCATTTTGAAGGAACTTGGGTCAGGAATTTGTAAATAAGTGATAGATTTTGAGAATTATGATGGTTAGTTCAATATATTAGTAAAGAAGCTAAATTTGTTAGTGAGTTAGTTTATTAGTGAGTTATTTCAAATAGTAGTTGATAGTTAGCTAGTTATCGATTAATTGATCCTATTATATTGAGCGAGCAATTTCTGTATATATTTTTATATTTATATATTTTTTTACATTGTGTTATTATATTGAATGAAAAAGACTAAGAAATAGTCAAAAAACCACTGATTTTTTGATAATAGATATTTTCTAATTATTTCTCATTATCAATAAATCAGTCGTTTTTGACAATTTCTTAGTCTTTTTCATTCAATATGAATAATTACCACAATATCAACTTCTCAACAACACAAAAATTGTGTTATTTATATTTATTTATGGTTATTTATGTCCAACGGCTCTCGAAAACGGCTCTAAAGATTTTCACGAGATTTGGAACATAGTAGGTTTATGATATAAAAATTCGTTTGCACTAGGTCTCATCCCTGGGAAAACTCGCTGGACGACATTAAAAGGATAATTCATCCTTGATAAAACAGCTGAGACTTTCGTCGTCTGTGGATAAAAAAAGTGAGTGAGACGCACTCGGTCTGTGGAAAATCAAAATATCTCATCCCCGAAAGCTGTAAATATAAACACGATCATTTTAAAGAATTGTGCTCTGTTTATCAATAAATAAAAATTACGAGCGAAGCTCGGTGCCCAGATATTTAATAATAATAGCAGCAATATTGATTGAGGTGTAGGAGAGAATTATCGACTGCAAAGTAAAAATGAGAATTATTATGAGTTTTATTTCCAAGTTGTTACCTCAAGTAGTGATAGTTTTCAAAATTTTTAGTGGGCCTACATATATTATTCAAGTATTGATCAAGAATATAGTAGTAATTTATGTTGAAGTTATGATATCAAGTTTACATGGAGTTCTTGATGTGGATATTTTATAGTATTAGATGTGGGGTTATACTGAAAGTTATTTTTTTGTATATTTGTAGTTTATTTATTGTTATATTGTCACATTATCGAGAAAATTGAGTTTCTAAAGGACATTCTAGTATCCATGAGAGGATAACTTGTTCAGTTAGACTATGTTTCTCAAATAATATTGGAAAACTAATGATCAATCTTTTTGATAATGCTACATCACAGATTAAGCAGTCGCCAACAATTCAAGCCAGTTAGTGCTGTGGCAGGGAGGTTCACTTTAATCTATCACTTTTACTTCTGAATAACATTAATGCTTCCTATTGATGCTATTAACATTAATGCTTCCAATTAATGCTATTAACATTAATGCTTCCTATTGATGCTATTAACATTAATGCTTCCAATCAATGCTATTAACATTAATGCTTCCTATTGATTCTATTAACATTAATGCTTCCTATTAATGCTATTAACATTAATGCTTCCTATTAATGCTATTAACATTAATGCTGACAGTTTGAAGCGAATCGTTTCAGGGCGAATACTATGGCAAGACTGGCTAAAGAAACAGTCAGCATTCCTTATAAATAAAATCAATGCTTCTCATTAAAGCACACGCTGACAGATGTAAGTGATTCGGCGGCGCGCATATTTATGCGTATGTTCACTTCCTGTGCTGGTTCTGAGGATGCGTTGAAGTCTGCGGCCAATGAGTGGGGGAGGGGGGCAGAGAGGCAGTGACTCGTAAAGTGCATGGATGGACAGTTGGTTGTGGTAGAGAGGGGGGTGGTAAGGGGGCTCTTACAGTGTCCCGAGGCAAAGGAGCCCCGTGTGGTGTGGGAGTTTGATTACAGGCTAGATGGGCCCCGTGAAAACATTTAATAATACAATTATAGCCTGGTGGTGTGCGCCCAAGGCTTAGATACGGGATGGGAGCGGCTTCAACTCCGTACAAGCTCTGCGGACACCTATCTTCCTATTTTTCTTCTTCATATTCTTCTTCTTCTTCTTCTTCTTCTTCTTCTTCTCTTCTTCTTCTTCTTCTTCTTCTTCTTCTTCCTCCTCCTCTTTTCCTCCTTCTTATTAAATTTTTCTTCTTCTTTTTCTTGTTATTTTTCCTCTTCTTCTACTATTTCATCTTCCTCTCTTTCTACTTCCTCATCTCCTTGTCTCTCGTTTTCTCCATTTTCCCGTTTCATTCAACGTATTCTTCTTGTTTATCTCCGTTTTTATTATATTCTCCTCAATCATGGGATTGATTGATTGATTGATTGAGTACTTTATTTATATAGATTACAATATATACTGGCTTATACACTTATATAAAATAGCTTACAATGCAGCAAAATTATAGATGAATTTACATAATATAGACTGAGAAATAATTATTGAACTGTATATGATATGAAAAAGTAATTTGTAATATATTAACTATAGATAATTATATTGTTATGCATCTACATAAATTGGCGGAGCTTTGGACATATCAATGTCCATTCTTCGGAAAGAATATTAAAAATATCCTCCCCACTAACTCTCTACCAAAAGAGGTAAGAATATTAGTGAAAGGGATAAAGAGAAGAGTGGAATACGAGTAGTAACAAGAATGAGAAAGTAGTTTAGAAGAAGTTGAGAATCTGGAAGTTAGAAGAGAGGTTACAGAAAAGATTGAGAATAGAGAACAGGACTGAAAATTGAGATACTGAAAGCTTTAGAGTGTGTGTGATCGTATGAGAGGGATAACTCAGAGAGACACGAATAAGAATAGGAGGAAGTATGGTGGAGAACTCAGCCAAACAGAGGAATAATAAGGAAGAGACGAGAATATTGAGGATGGAAGAAACAAAATGGAAGAATCAGGGTAGACGAGGTAGAGAGATCGGAAATGAGAGAAAATGTAAAAGTTGAAGAGGTTTAGAAATGAGAATAGGCGTTAGAAGTACAGAAGTTTGAGTTTTGTCAAGTTAAAGAGTGAAAAAAAGTGAATAAGGGTGATGGGAGAAATTGGGATTTGAATACTCTTGAGAATAAGAAAGAATAGAGTGATGAAAACATATTATTGGAGAAGGTTCTCTAGATTGCCTTGAAAGGATGGATTTGATAGGAATTGATGAAAGAGTAAACTGTAAATAAAAAGTAAGTGGTTCGGGAGGAGTGAGAAAGTAAGAAGATGTTACAAGAATGAGTGAGGATGAGAAGAACGAATTCATGATGAAAAAAACAGTCGATTGGAGAGAGAATTATTATATGAGAAAAGAACAATCAAAACATGGAGATAGAAAGATAAACATGAAAGAAGTTTGATAGAATGATGAGATTTTGAGAAAAAGAGATGAGATTTCCAAAAGGAAGACATTTTACAGAAGAAACATGATAAGGAAGAGATAAGTATGAAGATCATGCAGGAATCGGTAAATGAAGAGTAGAAAAATGTTGAGGAAGAGACAACGGTAAACATGATGAGCAAATAAGGAAGAGACGAGAGAATGATGAGGGAGAGAAAGAGAAAGAGAACGAGTAAGAAATATTCTCACTCAGTCTGTTGTGGCCAGCCAGAAACGCTCCAGGCTACTCTCCAATTCCGCGGTCCAGCACAAAATATCATTCCATAAATGGTGGCCTTGTCTTGGAACAACCTCTTCAAGCACTGAGTAGACAAGCAAGATTAAAAGCCAAATAGAAGTGAGCTCTAATCAGAGGAATGCTGTTAAGGATATGAAGACATTGTAGAAGAATCCCTTCTTAACACCTGCTCTAGTACATGGGTTTCCCTAGTTGAGTTAAATTCCCATAATTTCGGGAAAAATTGAATTTTCTTCACATTTGAAGAAAAAATGTATTTTGTATTTTTCATATCATGTGCATTTCATTTATTTGTTTGTATTCCAATTCAAATAAAATGTATTCATTATTATTATCCTGATTCCCTTGTGAGGATTCATTTGCTTGAAATCTACAAGTATTACAATTCTCTCAACATGATCTGTATTTGGAGTTTTTTTAGGGAATTTCAAACAAAATGACATTACACACTGTTTCTATGAAGTAATTGATATCCCAGGAGGATAAATAGTAGAATATTCCACATCCAACTAACAAAATAGATGCAAAAAAGAGTTTTCCTTTAGGCTAAGTGAAGAAGCTGACCTCCCATGGATGATATTGAAACTGTAAGTTATAGATTGTGCACCAGGAACGTATGGGGAATAGTAAGACAACACAATAACAACAGTCAGGCTGGGGACAATGAGAGTTAGATCTCTGACCTTCCAGGTTGAACAAGGATGGAGAATACTGGACAACAGTGGTCAAAGTAAGAGGGAAGTTGAAGCGAAAAACAAAAATAGTCAGCTACTGAGTATTGAGTCGTGACTAGGTGACAGTCGCGATTCTATTTTATTGCCCAGATGTGTATCTGCAAGTAAGTTTGTGTTGCTTTGGCTACTGCGGGATTATCGGCAGGTATTGTAATGCAGGATTGCATGTGTGTGTTGGGGGGAGACAATCGAATTGCTTGTGTACATGGATACTGCCACAAGTGCTTGCTACCGAACTGAGCATTGCTTGCTGATATCTGCATGGAATTCCTCACTCACTAACACAAGCAAAGCAACACACACTACTACATGCGCAATATTGCCAACTATATACACACTACTACATGCACAATATTGTCAACTATATACACAATATTGCCAACTATACATGCTTAGTACACAGTGCTACACACGTCAAAGGTCCTAATGCATCAAATCGTAGGACATTCATCAAATTAAACACCAATTCATACAACAAGAAACATGAACAACATAAAGAAACAACAAGAAACATGTCGCTGAAATATTTCTTCCAATCTCTCTTTTCTCTCACACTTCTTTCTCTATATTTTGATTGAAATTTCGTTTATCCAAGTTTGTGAAGAGTCTACGATGGGAGACAAATATATTATGTCAGTCTTTCTACTTTAGGGCTACTTTTAATATGAATAAAACATGGATATCAGTCCCCTTTTGAAAGGGTACTGAGACTTAAATCCTATTTATATTATTTCAGATTAACTTTGGGAAAATCCTTCACTCATAACCATCATCCTAACATTTACAATGTGGAGGTGAATTTATCCTATAATATGGAACCGTTCCTATGAATATTTTAAAAAGGACCAGTTTAGGGATGAGACTTGTTCCTTACACAATAATTCTTGACAGGAATGATTGTGTACAATAAATGAATTTATCGATAAAGTGTAGCTTTGGAAAAGCTATTATTATCATTATTATTAATAATAATAATAATAATATAATAATAATAATAATAATAATATAATAATAATAATAATAATAATATAATAATAATGGCTTGGAAAAGTGTAGTTTTTCCAAAACTTGTTTTATCACCTCTCTTAATATTTGGAAATCTATTTAATCTTTGATCTGTAATTTTTAATGAAATTATGCTCCTATTATCCGATAGTGGTTATTTCAATGAAGGCTTTCCATCCAATGTTTTTTATACTGGATAGTCAAGTCCTGATCCCTCATCTCACCTTACAGTACTATATTGTAAAAATAAATATTTAGTACAAAAAGAACATTGTGATATAGGTAGGTATAATATTATAACAGAGTTTTCTGTTTCTAATTATTATATTATTTTTTATTCAATTTTTCGAACAGATAGATATGATTGATACTCGAGTTGACAATGTAACAAACTCCTATAAATAGTGTATTCCATATTTCTAAACTTACCGAAAACGGATATTGTTTTCATGAATATTGATAGGGATAGTTGAAAGCTCATGGTACTTGATAGAGTACTTTGTCAGTGGTAGGACACAAACGTTGTCACAGATTAGACCTGCGGGTGTCACATTGTCATGTGACGTCACACATCAGCTTAGAAGTGACAGACAAGCATAACTTACAGAACGACAAGCACCTCTTCGAAAAAGGACAGTAGTATCACCTGCAGCTGTGGGTCATTGACCTCAGGTAGTTGTAACGGAGCCGAAAAACTGTCAACAGTAATTGGGTGTTATTGACTTGTCTCAATGATGGTTATACCCTCATAAAACATAGTAGCGAGAAATTTTCTCTGTTATTTCCTTTGAAATACATTGCAGCCGGCTAATTTTGTTCAAATGAGCTTCTGAGCTAGAGAAATTTAATCCTTAAATCTAATATCTGTTGATGTTTACTTTTTCCATGAATTCTGTCCATGCACTGGATTGATTACAGATGGATCTTAATTCAGATGTTACATTGATTTGAAAAAGATGTTGAAGAAATATTATCCAATATTTATGTGCAAAACTTCCAATTATTTTCCTGGTTTTGAATTGCCTAATTAATAAATAAATAGTGATGAAAAATTTAAATTGGTGATAAATAAATAATATACCAGCTTGATTCAATTCCATAGATTCATGTAAAAATGCTTCACTAAAATGGTATTCACACATTGAAACAGATCTGAACAAGGGTATATTTTCAGATCAGTTTCAATGTGTGAATACCATTTTAGTGGAGCATTTTTACATGAATCTATGAAATTGAATCAAGCTGGTATATTTATTTATTTATCACCAATAGAAGCATACATCAAATAATATCAAATGGTGATTTAGGATGCTCTTCTGCTCTTCAGGCTTGATATACATTTCAACTCCAACTCAAATACATTGACTGTAAGTGTTTGATCGTTATTTGTATTCCTTTTATCACTATTTTCGAGTAAAATTATGACTAGAAACTCCCTTCAATCGAATAAATGCAGACATAATAAATATAATAGCATAATTGATTCATTAAAAAACGTTAAGAAAATGTCTACTATCTCTCATGAATGCACTAAGTATAGAACTGAAACTTGATCATATAACTTATACCACATAATATACAAAATCATCAACGATATCAACATTGACTAGTATCTTGGTTTACAGATGTACCTCATACAACATTATCAACACTGAATAATATCTTAAAATTCCGCAGTTTTTCTCGCAACTATTCTTCGCCATCCAGTTTCCTCGTAGAGTGCAGGTGCGTCCAGCTATCTGTATCATCCTGGCCAGATAAGAATAAATAATGGCGGAGAGAAAGAGCCGAGGTGGAAGGTCATAGAGCACACACACACACACAAGCAACCGCCAAAGACACACAAACACATTCACAAATCCTTCTGTCCAGTGGATTATGGCCCTGAGACCCGGCAACAATTCCCCATTGTATGGAAATTTACGGTCGCATAATGGAAAATGTTTTTCCCACACTGAGAAAAACTGTTTGTCTGTCGGTCTACTAGGTCATGCCTGGTGCCCTTGCACCTTATTTCTTGCCAATCATTGCGACTTGCTACACTTTTTGTCTCTGGGGCCACAAAAGTGTTCAAGTTCCTATCAAACTTTTCTTGGATAGATTTTGGTTGCGTCTATACAGTAATTTACACATAAACTTTGATGGCTGAAGATTGATAACGTAAAACTGTGTTAACTTTTATAATCATTTTCTACACATCAAGAGTTTCCGAAATAAAGAAGTGGATTTTCGTGAATAATAATTATCCATTGATTAGCATTTGAATAATTGAAATATCTCATTTATTTCCAACTGTAAAGAATTAGATTCCATCTGATTAAAGTTTATCAATTTACAATTTTTGAATATAGACACTTCTCAGGAAGACTACTAGAATATCTGGAAGATAATTTAGAAAAAGATAATTTAGCTAGTTCATTATCTGAAGATAGATGGGCCTACATCGATGTCTAGGCAGACGTTGGTTAGTGATCATTGATACTTTTTGAATTTATGTTCTAAGAATTAATTCATGAATCCAGTTGTTTTTCAGTTTAGGTATTGTTCTTGTATGCTGCTTTGTTTTTTATTAATTGTATGTTGTAACGTATTGAAAATTGGATGGATAAATAAAAATTCCTATTTGAGAAATTTATAGGTCTAAGTGAAATAATAGGCTAATATTGCCAAAGATAATAACGTTAAAGATTAGATAATATCATGCATCATGGCCAAATTGTACAACAGCCGAATAGGAATGAAAATAATTTTTGCTACCTGTATAATATTATATAAAATATTAGATAAAATATTGAAAATTTGAGGTTGGGCATAAAACATCTACTGATCGGCGACCTAATGATCGACCGAGTCGCATAACGTAGAATCTGACCAAACACCTTGGCAGAAACTTATTGTAGCGAAACAGTATTCAACTTGAGGAACCAAAGGTTACACGTGGCTAATTGTTGTAATATAAGAATCAATCTATAACCTTTATAAAATTACTTTGCATGTAAAGAGCATATTAAAAAACCCAAACAAAAATAATTAAATGTATTAAGGAAGTAGGAGGTTACTAGGCGCATGAATACTATAATAATTTGCATGCACCAATCAAATAGTGGCGATTGATAGGCGGCAATAGTGAGCCAATTCAAATATATTTGTATATATTTCTACAAATGATAAGAATTTATAAATTATTATTGTGCAGTTTATGTTTTGGATATGGCCCGAAGGCAAATAAATTATTAAAGATGTAACATAAGTAATAATTTAATAGTTTGGTACGGTCTATTTGAGCCATGAATGGCGGAGGAACAGAATATTTAAATTTCATGTAAATTTGGAAATCAGAAGTGAAAATTGTGAATTAGAAAAGAGAATTTCGACACTTGCCTGCCAACGACCACCATGAGATGTCACCAAAAATTATAGAGCGCAATATCTTTAATAACTTAAAGTTAAATCAAATTTCTAAATTTTTCTCATAAGACTTTGTGATGCTAATGTGAAGCAGAAGTCATTTTTAAATAATTTTTTAACCCCTTGGAAGAGACGACTCCGGCTACAAATAATCCAGGACCACCAGGAGTTTGGATCGACATCAGCAGCTCATAGAAAATTCCAGCACGTGAGTGAGAAATATTCGAAATAGTGATAGGGCGCCCTCAGTGCTTCGAAATGAAATAAGAATCAAAGCTAGCTCGTCGAAAGGGTTTTTTATAAATTAAGAATTTGGTAAAAATACTTGCGCAAGTAAAGATAGTATAAAAGGTATTTTATTAGATAAATCAAAAGATCCATCAAACAAAGAATACTAAATGCTAAGCTGTTAATACAATATTCATATGATCATTAATATCTACAATATAATTTGCGATAATATAATGTAGCTCTGATTCACTAGATGAATTGATCTATCTATTCCGTCAGGTGCCGAATCTCGCACCCTGAGATAAAAAATATTTATTATAAAGAAATCTATTGAAAACCATAGAATTTAATTTATATATTTGGATTATTAGTTTTTCAATTTATCATGCTGATTTAAGAAACTAATATACGAAATAGAATCGTCCAAGTTGACAAGTATCAGCAAGTTGATATCGAAGTTACGTGGAGATTGTATGCATGGTGGAAACGAATCTTAAATGGAATTCTTTCATATAGCATAATTATTATATTAACAGAGATTATCGAGAACTATTCAAATTTGAATATCTTGGAACAGCTCTCACAATTCAAATGCTGATTACGGTTCCTTGGAGATTAATAATTGTGCCATTATTTTCTGCCATGAAAAAATTTGTGACGTGAAATTTTCAGCTTCAATAACATTATCAAAATTTATATTTTTTTGCTTTTTTGAGGTGAATTTGTGTCTAGAGATGAGTTTTATTTATTTTTAATTTCAAAAAATTAAAACTCAGGAAGTGAAAGTGTGAATTTTAAGTGAGAAAACTTAAAAGGAACCTGTATATTGGGTACCTATAGGCCTACAGTAAATCTGAGTGTAAATAAGAAATGACATTGGGTAATAAGGCAAGGCAGAATATCCAAAAGGATATCTTTGCCAATAAAAGCCATATAAATAAATAAATGATCATAAAATAAATAAATAATGGTGATAAACTTGTATCTCCCGTATTCAATAAGAAGACTATAAGAAGACCGGGCTTTAGTGAGTTCTATCTACAACCAGTAAAAGTTGTCGCAACTCCAAGTTGTTTCAATTTTCATAGAAAATCATAAAAATTATTAAGAGAGATCAATTGGTAGATTTTAAGAGGATTGAACATATTCATTTCTGATTTTCCGATCATACAATAATGTCTCAATGAGTAAATACTAAAAAATACATAGGTATTGATGAGATCGGTGACCTTTATAAACATTTTTATCTCTACGATATAAATATATATTCTTGTAGAATAGTTATAGAATGAAAATGTAGGGTGATTAGTATAGATTAAAAATGAATCTAAATATTTTTTGAAACATATTCTCATTCACGAGCCTCATTCTATATTTTTTTATCGGATCCCGGTAAATCCATCTCTACTAGACAACCCCCAATTATTTTTCACAACTGCATCCATTAATAATGAACTTTGCTTATAATGGATGCAGTTTCAAGCACATTTCCAAGAATCAATGTTCAGTTCCATGAAACTCTTTCCATTAAACTCAAGCTGACGTTTTCCAAGTTTCTCAGTGACACCGACTGTTCTTTCTTCAACGGAAATAGTGTCTAGATGTATAAGTTGACCGTTCTCTGTCAAACTGTGCCATTTCCTGCATGCAGTCACTGGACGACAGTCCTACACAGGTGTTTAATTACCAAATAGCGACCAGTAATTGTGTACAAGCTTACATTTCTGAAGTCTTGACATGAATAGCATGTCGCCTGTTGAACGCGAATGCAAATTAAGCCGGGAGAGTCGCGAAGTGACGAAGTGACATTTTAGGAGCAGCGCAAGACGATAACCCGGTGACACTACACACAAACCCTCTTATCGGCCTGGCCTGGCCGTAGAGTGCCCAGGCAAGAACTCAGTGTGAGGTCGTTGGATGGGATGACCCTCCATGCATCTAAGCAGCTAAGTATCGATGGAGTTTTCGGAAACACACAGGAAAGTACCTGGCTTTATTGGGAACGAGTCGGTGTGTCTGAAAGCTGATGTTATGTCTCGAATAAGATGTTTCAAGAAGAGTCTTATAACTCCGTGATTGTATAATCTCAGGTGGTTAATGATCTTAAATACGAGAGCTTGAAGGAAGCACTAGAACTTCACTACTTGAAGAAATATTGGAAAATTAAAATAATTGCAATACAGAATGATAATTATTATTATTATCGAAGTACTCTAAAATTTTTCTATCATACAAAATGTGATTTTTTTCATTTTGGTTCGAGTAATGATGAATAATATTGAAGAAGTCATGGAGTTGAATTTATATCATTCTAGTCCCACAAAACTATGATATTACTAAATAAAAATAAAAATCTCAGTACCCTTTTTTGAATTATTTTATCACAACATGTTTCAACATTTTCAAGTAAGTGAAAATCACTTGAAAATGGCATCAATGTTGAAACATGTTGTGATAATATAATTCAAAAAAGGGTACTGAGATTTTTATTTTTATTTATATTTATATTATAAGTAACCCTATACAGAAAAGAGACAATATGATATTACTGTTCAAGGAAACGTACATTTTGCAGTTTGCACATAAAATTATCAATCTATATAATACAGAAAGCTTTGTTTCTCTGAGAAAAATTGGAGATTTGTTGATAGTAAACACTAGTTAACATTAGACTCGTGACTAGAGGGCCTCTGAAATTATTAAAAAATCTCTAATTTATTTGGATATTATTTATATGTTGATGGGTATTTATCAGAGAGAACATTCCAAAAGGTCATTAATTTTTTCTATTCTCTCCAATGTTTGTACGGAATAATATGGAGCATTTCATAGTTTCTTTGTGAGTACTGGACACAGTTTTCTGACATATTTCAATTGAAAAACTAATAAAACGTTTTTTGGTTCAACAAAAACTGGTTGACAGCTCAAAGTAATGGAATCATTACTTGATAAATGCTTTATTCATCTCATTTAGTTGGCGTAAATTCTTTGGATTTCATCTGAGAGACTCACATTCCACAAAGAATGGCGCTGGTTTAATGGTTATAAAACACTCTCTATTCAATTTCATATTTTACGAGAACATTTCAGAATAAAAAACGTGCGTCTCATCATGGAAGATATTTTTATTAAGATCTGGAAGGCAGTTTACTACCTTGTTTATTATTTAGCCAGATGATGAGCGGGAATATTGTTGCATTTTTTATAATTCAGCTATGCAACGATTAGATTATGAATTCATCTACTTAGTCAGTCCGACGCTCAAATCTTTTCTCTTTTGGAGCTGACTCCAGTGTCTTTGAGTTGATAAGATATGATTTATTCGAAGTCCTAATTCCATTGAAAATAACTAATAGAGATCAGTTCGATTCCATCCTATTTTGATGAGAGTGAATGAATCATGTAAATTTTCATGTTCCTAGAGAAGTGAAATATAAAATATCTATGGGGATGGACGATGAGAATGTTTCTAAAAAGCACAGGAAAAAAGACTACGTGCCGGTTGCACAAAAGCCGGTTGAATTTTAATCGTGATTAATTCCACGAGAACCATCAGAGAAGCCCTCTTATCAAAAAGATCTTCTCTGATTGGTTCTCGTAAAATTAATCACGGTTAAAATTCAACCGGCTTTTGTGCAACCGGGCTTACCCCTATTAAAAGTATCAGCTATTGATTGAATGAGGTATGCAAATTGAGAAAGCAATACAATATTTGTACTGAATGCAGTAAAAATTATCTCTAGAACCATTGCACTTTAGGATTGTGCCACAAAGTTATATAAAATTGAAGTTAGGTTAGGGCTATGTTGATGTCAAAATCCCTGTTCATAGTTACGTTATCTCACTCTTCAAGTATCGATGGAACTATTATATAAACCATATAACTATTATAAATTTAATCATTATAAAGAGATTCCAGTTGGATATAACGATTTTGAGAGAGATATTATATTGGCAATACCAATCTGATATTACAAACGGCAATTCAATTTTTCTATTCTTCTACATCATCAATTCCAACAAATAGCACATTATTGGGTGTGAAAAATCGAGTTACCTTTCCGTTATCTGACTCTTCAAGTATCGACGGGACTATTATATAAACCATATAACTATTATAAATTTAATCATTATAAAGAGATTCCAGTTGGATATAACAATTTTGAGAGAGATATTATATTGGCAATACCAGTTTCCCAAAACCAGATAAGACCGATATGTATTTCAAGTATTTATTCATTTGTATTCTAAATGATTGATTATAAATTATCATGAATGTATTTTCTTTCCATAATATTGTTAAGTTTTTCTCAAAATACTCTCTAATTTCCATCACATTAAATTTTCAATAATCACTTTTCAAATTTCACTAATCTTTCAGCTCATCTTTCTTCTCACGTCTTGTACACCTAGCCACTTCAGGACATTAACGTGCCCCCACACTCTCGACAATCCTACCAAACAAATCACAAGATTATGACGCATGCGCATACTGCAGTCAACATGCTCTTATAACATTCTTCCTTATAAGTTTTAATATCAGAGAGAGCCCGCATCCTAGTCTCAACGATACTGTGCCATTTCTCCTCATCTGGAGTCTGTTGCAAGGGCTTATCAGCGGCTCACCATTTTACAGCTCAATAAATCGCCGATGCACCATGAGATCACAGAGTTAATTACCTTGCATAAGCTCGGATGGGCAGAGCCAGGTCTCTAGCCTTAATTTATATCAACTGGCGCGGCTTGGATAGTCTAGTCGTTCCATATGTACGTCTCAGATTGGTATCTTCAGACTCTAGAAACTGTTGGCTATCTTCCTTGTCAGGAGAGACTGACTCTTCTCTGGTTGACTGCAACTTGTATATCCTCTACTAGATTCTCTGTTAGTATAAGACAGCCTAGACACATTGGATATACTTCTATAGTGAGTTAAATCCTCTCCGACTGTCAGCATCTCTTCTATATAACATCAATCCTCCCCATCTAACTAATACTGACAGATCTAAGTGAATCTCTCTGAAGACAGCAGAGTCTCCAGTAGATTCTATATGTTTAAGTGAGAGACAGCAAGACTTGTAACAAGTCAGCGTGCAGCTTTGACTGGACATGTGAACATAGTCGACACATTTTGTGGAGCGTCTTCGGTGAATAGCGTTGGGTGTCATTAGTCTACGGAATTGATGTCTCAACTTTGTACTTGGTGAGTGATTTTCGAATGAGCAGCTCTCATTAATAATAATATAATATCAGAGTTTCAGTTGGGAATTTATAAACTGAGAGCCAAGTTGACATTATTGTGAGATCTTCATTACTCGAAGACAGTAAACAGCTTCGTAAGGTCTTAATTCACGACCTAGACTCAATCAACAATCTCTAGTTTTCCCATTCAGAGTTACAAAACAGATTAATTACTGGTATCAATAATCTATATGAATATGTGGACATACTAGTTATGAACGTGTCAATGTAGAATAGACTAGTTTATAATTTTGAATGGTGGAAAGAGAACGATGAAGATTAAAAATGAAATGAACCTCGAGGTTGAGTGGTAGAGAGGACTAAGAAGTCCTAACTCTGCCTAATAAAGAATTTTTTCATTTCAAACGATGAAGATGAGTGATTCATATAAATTTTAAGTCGATTGTTAAGTTACTCCCGTAATGGGTCCTCAAAAAGTGAAATAATTACAATAACTGATTGTTATGTTTTGTTCTCGAGACTTGCTTTAACCTCTTGAATCCGTAGAATCCCGTGTTTTCTCAAAGGCTTACGTTAGATCAATAGTACTTGCGTAAACGTGTATAACTTATCACAATATTCTATACGGTAGAACTAAAAGAGAACATATTTTTCATCATTATCACAATAATTGAAGTGCTCTAAATAACATGGTTTGTGAATTATGTGGAAAAATACAATAATTATTGAAAAAAATTGAAGTTTATTGGTTTATTGCATAGAATGCTCAAAAAGATCAGTGGTCAACAGATTCTCGAAAAATAACATTAGACTTAACCTATGCTTATCTCTTTTCTGTATAGGGCTACTTGTGATAAAAATAGAAAGAAAAATAAAAATCTCAGTACCCTTTTTGAATTATTTAATCACAACATGTTTCGGACATTGATCATTTAATTTGTAATAGTTTGTGAGATTTATTGACAGGATAGTTTTTAAGAATCTTAGCATTTGAATTACTTGACTGGACTGGAGTAAAAACACATGTCAGCTTGCATCTCTGGAGCTGCACCGGACTGGTCCATAAAGTATACTATCATAAAAATAGAAAGAAAAATAGAAATCTCAGTACCCTTTTTGAATTATTTAATCACAACATGTTTCAACATTGATGCCATTTTCAAGTACCTTCCAAAAAGTGTACTGAGATTTTCATTTTTCTTTCTATTTTAACCTGTGCTCTATCATAGTTCTGCTGGCTGAAAACATTAAATTTGATTCAGAGCAGAAGAAGAGGAAAAGACTCCAATAAAATAATCTCTGTCCTTGGAAGCAATCACTTTTCGTAATGTAGGTGGAGAGAGGACTCCCCATAATAGGGCAGGACTCCTCTGCCAGCAACAGGTAAAGAGAAGATTGAACCTTCCAATCGCCTCAAGTCATATATACGTTGGATCAACCCTTTCCGCTATCAAGCATATCGATAATTAAGATATATCTACCCCTCCCACATCAGTAAATTATGGAAACTACAGCTGGCAGGAAAAGAATCCTACCTATTTGTTATTGTTGGGGGGAGAGTTTCTCGAGTTGAGCTATTATAATGTTTTTCTCAAATTGGTTGATTTAGGCCCATATGCAGATACTTGATTCGAACAGAGAACTTTGTCAGCTGTTCGTTTGAACCCCGTCTGAAACACATCATCGTGATAAATGCAACCATATCTACAAGTGAACGTGGTTTATCTCTATATATAAAAGCGAAATGGCACTCACTCACTCACTAACTGACTGACTGACTGACTCACTCACTCACTCGCAGAACTAAAAATCTACCGGACCAAAAACTTTCAAATTTGGTAGGTATGTTCAGTTGGCCCTTTAGAGGCGCACTAAGAAATCTTTTGACAATATTTAAACTCTAAGGGTGGTTTTTAAGGGTTTAAAGTTCGTCTTTCAGCATGTATATTCTTCTTATTCCAATCTCTTAATAATAATTGAAAAATGTCCATACCATATGTTAATATAGAACTATAATCTAGAGAGAGTACCTCTTCGAAACAGTTGTTAACTGTTAACTAAATTAATAATTTTGTCAGGTTGGCATTAAGTTGAGTTGACTTTGTTAGGTTGGCACCAAGTTGTCGATTGAAATGCATTTTTCGCCACACTGCACAGAAAGCAGCTGTTTTCCAGTCCCTACGTAGATCTGAAAGACCTTGTTTGCAGACGACGACAGAAACGGTTTTCTTTTCCGGGCTAGGCCAGAAAGTTGTCTCTTTCCAGCCGCTCATGGAAGTAGTTAATAAGTCATCCGCTAGATCGGGCGAGTGGCCACTTTCATCATCAGCTGAAGTAGCCATGATTTCAGTTCCAGTTTCGAATCAAACTAATTCACTTCGCAACCAGTTTTATTCAATTATTTATTGTTGATTAGTGCATTCCGAATTTTCAAAAATGCTTGAAGATGACTGTGGTATTCCAAGTGAAATTTTAAAAGAATCTGAAATCCTGACTGCAAATCTTCTACCACTAAAATCAAGAGATAGGTACGATAGCGTAACGAGTATTCTTTATTTTGTATTCTTTATTTATTTTGTCAGCAATACCTGTAGTGTGGCGAAAAATATCGTTCGCACCACGGGCAAAAATCTTTTTCCAGCTCTCAATCTTTTCTAGTCCTCGGCCTACGGCCTCGGACTTGAAAACCGATTTCGAGCTGGAAAAATCTCATTTTCTGCTCTAGGTGCGAAATATACTATATCGCGGAAAAATTGATTGGGCACTGCTACTTCAATCGGAGCTATTACTGGGAATATTATATCGCCTGATATGGCGAGCGAAGCGAGCCCGCTTATCAATTTTTCTACTGGGGTCCAGGGGGTGTAGCCCCCTGGCTAGACGAATATGGCGAGCGAAGCGAGCCTGACGGCTAGTTATAATATAATAATACTGATAGTATGAGTTTAACGCAGCGTTAGCATAATGGCTATTGGTTGAGTTCCTCTCAAAAGGCTGAATGGTTCAGTGGATCGAGACTGTTGAAGGGTTTTTCATCATGAATAGCCTATTCCCACTATTAATCTTCTTATTCCATTGAAAATTCACTCAGATATTTACAAAAAAATATTGCATGAATTTACATTTTATTCCCAAAAAAATAAAGTGCAGTCAAGTTCATTTCAAATCTCAAAAATAATTTTTCTTCCGAGTATGACCTATTTGAAGTCGTATCCAGGATGCTGCAATACATTAAAATATATTGTAATGTCATAATAGTCTAGGGAAGTGTACGCATGACCAATTTCAACATGTCTGATAGATTTCATCTGACAAAGTTTTAATCAGACCTCTATCCTTCCAGTTACAAGGCTTGCAGAAAAGCTTAATTTTCAGGCTCTACATGTTGTGACAAAAAATCTAGAGTGGAGTATGAATATTAATTTCTCAGGAATGATATGTAAAATGAGAAAACAGACAAAATTTTGGAAAGGAAGGAGGAAGCAGTTGAAATGGTGGTTGAATAATAACAATTTGACATTCAATCCAACGAATGAAATTAAATCCAATTCATTAAATGCAATTAATCTATCTACTGTCATCCATTGTTTATCATGTTATGATTGACATATAGAACTCCCACAACGAAAAACCAATGATATCAATAACTGTCAGTAGATGGATCACCAACCATCATTGTAAAAAACCCGGCGGCTTTTTCAGAGCTTGACCGGCTACCATAAATTATTACAGCTATAGTATCATATCACTGGCGTAATACGGAGTCGGTTAAGCGACGTACGTAGGCGTTCATCCGTCAGTGGTGACCGTGGGCTGATTGAAGGAGAAGAACACAGAAGCAGAAGAGTAACAAATAATGAGGGAGAAGGAGAAGAAAAAGAAGGAGAAGAAGAAAAGTATGAAAAAGAAAAAGAAGGAGAATGAACAGTAGAAAGAAAGAGAGTGAATGAACAAAGAAAAACGTAGACATGAAGGGGAACGAAGAAAAAAGAATACACTGAAGAAGAGGAATTGAGATGGAGGATAAGATGAAGGAGAAGAGATAAGAAGAAAAAAGAGAACAGAGAAGAAGAAAAAGGGGAACAAAGAAGTGGAAAACTGTGACAAAGAAGAAGATGAAGAAGGAGAAGAAGGAGAAGAAGAAAAAGAAGAAAAAGAGAAAGAAGAAAAAGAACAAGAGGGAGAAGAAGAAAAAGAAGAAGAAGGAGAAGAAGAAGGAGCAGAAAGAATTAGAGTGAAGAAGTAAAAATAAACAGAGAAAAACATGAGCATTAAGAAGAGGACGAAGAAAAAAGAGTTCACAGAAGAAGAAGTTAAGAAGAAGAACGAAGAAAAAAGAGTTCACAGAAGAAGTTAAGAAGAAGAACGAAGAAAAAAGAGTTCACAGAAGAAGAAGAATTGAGACGAAGGATGAGATAGAAGAGAACAGATAATTAGAAAAACGAGAACAAAGGAGAAGGAAAAGGGTAACGAAGAAGGGGAAGAACTGTGGTAAATAATAAGAAGTAGAAGAAAAAGAAGGAGAAAAAAGAAGAGTAAAGAACATAGTAAGGAAGAGAAGAGTGGTGCAGACAATTGGCGCAAACTGAGGATGTGTGTGGTGGTGTTATTGCCGAAATTTGAAACTGGGTTTGGACTTAATTGAGGCAACCGCACCGCACCGCTAAAACCACTCCTCATCCTCATCTTATCACAGAGCACAGGAAGCATTCATCTTGCTTTTGACGTCTGGCTCATTCCTGCTCGTATCCACTTCCAGTAATATCAACAAATACTGTAGTGCATTTAGATTTTCATGGAAAATTCCAGATGTAAACAATAATATTATATGATGTCGTTCATGTGCCTGATAACTTGGAAATAGCAAAACCAATATCATTTTTTGAAATTCGAATTTCAAAATTTTCATTGATTCAACCACTTATCTTTAGAATTTGATTTGAAATTGAAATTTGAAATTGTAATTCGAATTTCAATTTTAAATTTCATTGATTCAACCACTTATCTTTAGAATTTGATAGATAATGTTTTCTTGATCCATTCTGAACTGGGATGTAACAGATCACTATTTGTCTTCAAAACACCAATAACTTCAAAGTACCTTAGCTCTTAAGTTTACTGACTATAATTATATTAGCTCCTGAAATCTGTGCACCAGAAGGTAAGTGAACTACGTTGTTTATTTTCAACGAATTATTGACTGCATGTCGGGGTTTGATGAGAAAATAGTGTGTTGATTGAATACAATGTGGAATGCTTTGTAATCCAAAGGCCCGGGTTCGAATCCCAGCCCGGGTAAGATATTATTCTCGGGCCACTCCCGTGTTTCGGATGGACACGTTAAGCCGTCGGTCCCGGCTGCCTAAAAAGCAGTCGTTAGGTCATGTCAGAGGCCCTGAAATTGATCAGTTGCGACCTGAAAACTCTGACACCAGACCTGAGCCAGCCAGGTCACACGATATTATTATTATACAATGTGGAAAAATAAGTAAAGAGGCATCCTCTTAATGCTGCTTCGATACCTGATTTGAAATAAACAGTAAATGAGAAGATTTCATGATTCATTTTCCGATAATTCCCTATCAATGTGTTGGAATATCGATATCTTTATTGTGATATTACTTATCTTGAACAGCTTTGATATCCCCTGATGCACTACAACTTTCGAGCTTTCCCGGCTGCTTTTCTCGACTCTAAAGTGCGTTCAAAGCAGCTTCAACTCCTCATACTGCAAGGGTCTGAAAGCGTTTAGTGGCTTTGCACGCTCCAGCATGCCACAACACGTCACGGACCATCTGCATCGGAGAGAGAGTCAGAGAGAGTGAGAGAGAGTGGGTGCAAGAAAGAATGAGAAAGACCCTCACTTTCATTCGCGCACGAATTACTCGCGCGCAAAACTCCCAACGGAAAAATTAATTGAATTGCTTTTTCTCTCCTTGGAAGAACGTCTTTATCCACTCTCACCCTCACCACCCACCCCTAAAAAATACCTCAACTTTTTCAAAGATCGTCTAGGGACGTCTTGTGATTTGGATCGTTTCACTCGCTTGTAATTTTTACGACGGCATTTCTTATTCTAGACAAGTCGAATTTTTTCTGCCATCCCTCTTGCATCTCATTCCCCCAATTATTTCGTAGCGTTTCCCTGTCAGGGGAGGTGAGGGATAGAGAGGATCCCCTCTTGACAACCTGTATAGCTTGTGTTGCATTCTATAAAAAATACAAGTTGAAGATTTCGAAATACTGTTAAAAATAAATCATTCTAACGTATACTGGAATATCGGATCTCATCCTGTACAAGCTTCATTATTTAGTCATTCTGAGCCTTATAGGAAACGGATTTGTTGTATTTCTCGACTTTATTCATTCATACAATAAGTACAAAATGATAACTATCAAAATGATAGGGAGAGGAAAAATAAGGTAACCTTGTGCAATTCCTCTTCCAAATTTAGATAACATATAGTCCGAAATAGGTTGAGTCTTTGACTGAATCAAAGAGAGAGGAAAGAGGATATAGAGGCAAGAATGCAATGATGATATATGTAGGAGAATATAGAGGCGAGAATGCAAGAAGAAAAGGATAAGTTTATTGGAAAGTAGGAGAGTTAAAAGAGTGCAAAACATCTGACAAAAGAAGATGCAAGTTGTTGCAAGGTGAAAGAGGGGATCGAAGAGGAAAGCACGAAATATGTCTAAGATGAAGATAATGTAGCCTACTTATATAATATTATACATTGAATATGATATCAAATTAAATACGGTAATATTATAGTACTGAAAGAATTTCATTATTTGATTTAATTCCAATAAAAGATGATTCACATTAAATTTAACCAAAAATCATAGGAGAATAATTGGGAAGACGATTGGTATGATTTAGCAAGGGGAGAAGTGACAAGAGTGGAACTAGATTGTACGAAGAAAGGAGAGTGGGTAGTTGAGGTGATAACTGCACAGGAAGGAGAAGAAATGCTACATTTGAGAAATAAGTTATGATTATCATCTTATAATATTGATTTCAATATAAGATCTACAAATTCGAGATAATGTAGCCAACTAATATTTATATTACTATAATATAATATTAATTATATTACTATTATATTAATATTTAACTATTTTATGCATTAAATATGATATAAAATTAAATACGGTAATATTATAGTACTAAAAGAATTTGATCATTTTATTACATTTCAATATAAGATGATTCAAATTAAATACTGCCAAGTATCTTGCGCAAGATGGAAAAGTGGAACTGAATGATAAAAAGGAAGGAGAGTGAGTAGTTGAGGTGGTAACAGCACAAGAAGGAGAAACAAAGCAACATTTGAGAAAAATAAATAATGATTATTACAGGCAGGTGGAAAGAAAGAAGAAGAAAACCATAGCTTCAAGCATGAAAGATAAGCATAAGAAAAGAAGCAATCGGATGGATGAAAGCAGGAGACTTGGAAGAGAGTTTGGAAAGATAATTTGTAAGAGAGTGGCAAAAGAAGAAGAAAATATTGGAGCAGAGGAGAGAGACAAATGAATGCAGGCTAACAAGTGTCCAGACCTTGTGAGCCCACATGGTGACTTCTTGCTGAGTGACCTACTGCCCGGGATTTCATTGTCAGATTCCATCTCTCACAAGCAGCCAGTAAACGAACCGGGTGTCTGGTTGCATTTTTGGTGACAAAAAACTGGATCGATCGAGCGACTTATTTTGCGTAGGCTTACTTTTGATACATGATAGTCAATATAAGTACTACAAGTTTGCAGTGATTTGTTACTTGGTGTACATTTTGTTATTCGTATCGATATCTATAGTGAAATTTATGCAATTATTATATGCATGAGAAATAATAGAGATGACGGAAGTCAGTCATGATACTTCAAGAGGTAACATCTTTTATGAGTGATTAGTTTTATTTAGTTTGGTTTGGTTTTGCATAGTTCGCAGTTTCAAATTTGCAGCTCTTTCAAAAATTATTACCATCTCAGAACATTTTTTATCTACTAATGACTAATGAATTATCTATCTTTTGTTCATGATTTGGTCTGATTTTACCAAAATCTATAATGTGAGAGTATCTTGAAGAATCTCTAATATCCAATTCCAATTGAAGTGAGAGAGGATCGAATGAACACCATCATTAGTGATATAATAATGAATTATATCACAGTCATAATATAAAAAAAAACGATGAGGAATTTCACCTTTGATTGGCAAGGAAGAAATTTTTTGCAAAACAGATAAGTTGTTAACTGGTCAATAGATCGTAAGGAACTTGAGAACATAGAATATTGATAAAGAAACTTGACCAATGACACACTTATCTTGAGCTTGTCCAGTCTTCAAACTCTTACACTGACATGAATACAATCTTTTCGAAATATTATTTCTGAAGCAAAAAAACAAGGTATTGAAAATTTCAAGAGGAGTTTCTAGTATTCTTAGAATCATCAGTCAAATGATGTAATTGTATTCATATGAGTGAAACATTTTTAATCTCCTGTCGATCTGAACTTCATTGTGGATTATGAAAGACACTTGAATGAATATTATAAGTCAAGATTATTTCCAAAATCGAGACAGAACAAGTAGAAATCTTCAAAAATCTCAAATCTCCTTATTGACCAGTGGGTCTTACATGTGCCCCAGATTTATTTGCTTATCCCCGCATTCTAACAGCACCCACCCCAACTCAGGGTCTATCAGGGCAATGGCTAAGATCCAAAACCTATGACTGGCCTAAATGCTGTAAGCTTCTTACCCTCGGCTAAGTCACCCATGTCCACCTTGAATTCCAACCACCCTTGTGCATATCCCAACAACCCTTAGATACGAGTCTGCCTCTGGAAAATTGCCTTCATCCCCCATAATGATCGCAGCCCATTTTCTTCTTTGTCCTGCGAAGGGATTTCCATGGAAATCCGCTTCCTTGACCGGCCGGTCAAACAATTGAATCCAATGAGGCAAGCCTTGACCGCTACATACTACTTATTCTACTTTCAAGATATTTCTTCCATTCCCAATTCAAAGTCCGAGTATTTTATACTAAGAACAAAGTCTCCTGTCCATATTTCAAGGGGAAGATTTCTCTTTAAATTTGTTTTGAATTCAAACTTGTTCAGTCTTTTTCTGTCTATCATCTCTGAGATAAATAATTTTCTACTAGTAATTGAATCAATTCAACATTCGTTCATCAACTTTTATTTACTCTGAAAATTGGGGGGAAAACTTTGTTAATGTTTTTATTTTGAGGCATGAATTATTAGTGAAGTGTGAAAAAGGGAATCCCATGTTTTATGCAATTGAAATAATCAATTCATCCAAGACTATTATTATGAGAACGTTTTGAATAAAAATATGAAATTTCATATGAAAATGAATAATTTAATATGACAATAATTCAAGAAAACTTCGAAATCCTCTTAAATTAACGCTTTTTTCATTGTGATGTAATGGATAGGCTGATATATAACACATGGGATAAATGATTTATATTCATGATTTTAAGCTTGATAATCATATGAGAATGGTGTGTTGAGGATTCCACACTTAAATATTAAAAAAAAACTTTGATTTATTATTTTTCCTTGTTCAAAACATTTCTGTCAATAACATGATGGAGAAGCATCCAGATATCTTGCTACAAGCTACTGTGATGGCTTGGAAAATATTTGAAAAAAAATCTAAATAGGAAGTGAAATAGGAAAATGATCCTCTGCATGAGAGGAAATAATAAGAGACTGGAGAGATTGAAAGGAAGAACGTCCAAAGCTTGTTTATTACATATTATCCAACTCAAATTTTAGATGAGGTGATCGCAGTTATTTTATTGGAAGCTCATCATGTTGTGTGAGTGGTTATTGCAAGATAAACGTGGCTGATATTCTATAAACACTATAATTAGGGTCGTTCAATCATTGGCTTCTGGAGTTACTTTGGAGCTTTCTCGATTTGGCCTGGCGTGGTGGAGATAAACCAAGGATGAATGAGTTTTTCAATAATGCCTAAAGAAGGATTGATAAGCTTGATCAGTTATAGAGATCTTATTCCAGTCAGCTTTGATTGATGAACAAAATCAAGCAATTCAAAACTAACTGATTACTCCACCACCAGTTAAAAAGACAATAGAAATGTTTCTAGCATAACTTGTTGATTCGTTTAGAGTTAATTCGTTAAGAGTTGTACATGTTCGAACGGATCCTCTAAAAACAGTTTTTCAATGAATTCCACCTAAATATTGTACGCCCGCTTACGTTTATTACAATGATATAACTAATAAATAATAGGAACTTCAATGAATCCTAATTAGCACAGCTTATATTTGAATAGATGAAATGAATAGTTTCTTGCAAAAGTTTGTTTCTTCTCCAGTATTCTTCAACTAATAAATGAGCGTTACATACAATAATGATCGGGATAGAACAACAGGCATAGCCCAAAACTATTCTGTTCCCAAATTTTGATAAATAATGAAATGTCCGAAAAAATAGGTTATGTTCTTACTGAGGAAATTTAAAGTTCAAAGTTCTGTCCAAGAATATATATTAGCTAGAAATTTTGAATTTAGAATGATTAAAATACCAAATTATAGTCAAATTTTGCACTTATATCACCGCACTTTGTATAAATTAAGTTATTTCAGAAAATTTTGAAGCCAAAAATATACACACAACTTTCAACTAGGCACAGCTGTTACAAACTCAACTGTAATTATATCTTAAAAACGTTCAAAGTTCAATTTAAGAGCAACAATGTATACAATTCTTGAAATTGTTGATTATGTTCCATATTTGTTGACCAAAGACAGTACTAAAAGATTTCACAATATTTCCAACATTGAACTCAATATTCATTCATAATAACTTCACAATTTTCTGTTCCATTAATTCATTGGTTTTGCAGAGTTTTGACTACTAATAGGCTACTGTATCTCCTTAGTGCCATTGTTCAGTTGGAGTACGATTTATTCCTATAAACTCTGATTATTTGAGTTAGGAGTATGGATTACTTCTAATAATAATTCATCCTTATTTATTACTAGCAGGTGAGACGTGCTCCATAAGGGTCCAATTGAAAACTTGACAAATTGAAAACTTGATCCTCTGGAATCTTGAAGAATTTAAAATAGGCCTATAACCATCCTCGTTAAATTGAGAATCTATATGCAAATTTCAAATTAATCAGACCAGTAGTTCAGACATGATGATGCGTCATTCGTGGATTTCCTGTCACGTAAATGTATAAGTCAACTATTTTCTTTTTTATATTATAGATAATTATATAGAGACACGTTTATTTGTTCAATTATTATTTTCATACTTCTTCGATTTGTTAGATTATTATAACTTGGAAGCAAATTGTGAGAGTGCATGACCAACTAATCATCAGATACAAAATCCATTTCCTTGTTTGTGACCATACAAATTCAATACAATAATAGCCTCCGACAGAGAACACAGGAAACTCAATAAAACCAACTTGAACACTACTTTTAATTACACAAAGTACAGGTACCTCAATTTACTAACAAGCAACCAGGTATCAAAAAGTGTGACATGTCTCTCTAACTGACAGTTATGCATTGACACAGCGAGTTAACAAACAAGAAAAATGTTCACATCGATCAACAATATTACTATAATGGGATTCTCTTAAAACTGACAGCTTTCCTGATTAATCACATCAATGTTTATCAATTCAAATAATGCTGTCAGTTGAAAGTGAGCTTCGATCTGTCAGCATTGGATGAATAGGAAGTATAAGTTATATTCTTGAGGAATGCTGACAATCTAAAGTGGAAACTCCGAAACTGTGGACTGCCTACTTTTTTACGGAGGCACCTGCCGAATCCAAAGCACCTGCCCCATACCCCACTAATAGGACGAATAAACTTTTTCCGCCCACTGTCGATCTAGAACAATAGCACGTAAAATGTCTCATTGTTCTGCTGGTTAATTATATTTTTTCGACGGCTGAAAATCCATCCAGTCACGCGCATGCGTTCAATAGTTCTGCAACAGATGTTTTTGGCGATGCGATGGATGATGTGATGCTCATTACGCTCGAAAACTCGTCATGTCACGTCACCGTGACGCACCGTGACGAAGGCAGTGTCGAGATCGTGAATTGGTTGCCGTGGTTTTAGAAGATTTGATGTGACATGCAATTTGAGAGCAGCCTGATTGCAAGTTTACGACATGAAAGCCCTCCAAATTACAATATTGATTAAAGCATGTATGGGACGAATAAGAAGCAAATCAACATCATTTGATATTTTATTCTACAATATGAATAATAAGAATATAATTCCAATTTGATGATTCCAGTACAAATCCATGCATTTAAAAGCCTGATCTCCATTCCAGAACTGATATTGATATGAGTTTGATAAAGAAACTATTGGATAATAGAAAGGATACAAAAATATAGGGATATTCAGGGGAACGGGAAGAGAGGTGACAACATCTCTATGAAAATTTATTGTTGTAATTCATGATATAAAGTATGAAGTTATTTTTTGTACAATAAGTAAGGAAATTATTTCTAACTATTTTCTTCATTGTAATCTATGCAGTTCAGGAGTTCTTGCAGTTCTCATGACATTTTGCAGCAAATTGACAATTGACTGGTATCTTGTATTGACTAGTATCTAGTAATTGTTATCTCATCAAAATACTATTGCAATACCTTCAATGTTATTTTGATATCTCTTTTTCCTTTCTGTTCATAATTTTATAGAGTTTGAACAACGATTCTCTCTCTAGAATGTCTAGAAAATCTAAATCGAGTCCATGTGAACTTACAGTGCTCAAACATTCCTTGTACCTGACCCTATTCTTTTCTCATTATTGTCTTTGCTGACCTATGACATAGCCTCAAAACTCAAACAAAACAAAGAAGAACAAAAAATGACACGTCACTCCCCTCTTTGTGTAGTGTGACAATTTTTTTCATGCCGGATATGTGACTCCTGTCAAGACCTTCGCTTTACCGGAAGAGAATGCAAAATTTCAAAGACAACCGTCAGGTCGAAGAAGAACATAGCCGATTATGTAAATATTTTATTTGATCGAATTTCAAATGTGGCGCAATTATAGTTACAGGGTCCACCGCCACATTGATTACAATCACAGATTTTATGACAGCATATTATGCGTTGCAAAACGACTTATAAAGTCTAATCGTAGGATTAACATATCCATCGATTAGTTCTTCATTAAGTCAACCTCTGACAACTAAATTAAGAGTCAATTAATCCTGATGTAAGTTTACAAATCACTGATGAGTCGTATGCATAAGAGCCCGTAATTTCCTGTCCATTTCCGCCAGAGGAAATAGATTTCAGTTTCTGGTTTGAATCAAACTTGCCTGGAATGGGAAAGATTATCGCTTATTAGTGGAACTTTGATTATAACAAAGAAACTTGATGAAGATTCATGAGTAGATCCATTTAATGGACATTGATAGAAATACTTCAGCTCATGGATGTGTTTTTTCTTCTTATTATTTCCATGATGCATAATTATTTTGTCATGCAATTGTATTATTTGTATTTTATGTATGTTATCGAGAACTGAAATTCAATTCAATTCAAATATCGAGCTTATCCTTTAGAATAGTTTGATTTGGAGCAATATTTCTATCTGATGTAGGAGAACAAGCTTCACAAAATTTGTTATAGCAATTATTTTTTTAATAATAGACAAGTTCTGAATTTGAAGTGAGTATTTTTCCTTGAACGGCTGAATACATAGAATGCCCCCCCCCCATCCTCCAGTGTCCATTTTCAGACTTTGAATGTCATAGAAGTGAAGGATAAAAGAAGTATAAGAATTGGATAATGCAATCCGTATGCGTTTTCTATGCTATAAGCTCTCTTATTTCATATTTCTTCATTTCTCTACGTATTTCTTTATGAACTAATACTCTCCAGTCTCCACTAAAGTTTCGCTCCTCAAATGTTCCCATATGGATTACAACCATCCTCATATAGTGAGGTCCACGTTATAATCACAGTATTTGATCAACTTTGGTTTTGCTATATTTATTTATTTATTTATTTATTTATTTATTTATTTATTTATTTATTATTTATTTATTTATTTATTTATTTATTTATTTATTTATTTATTTATTTATTTATTTATTTATTTATTTATTTATTTATTTATTATTTATTTATTTATTTATTTATTATTTATTTATTTATTTATTTATTTATTTATTTATTTATTTATTTATTTATTTATTTATTTATTTATTTATTTATTTATTTATTTATTATTTATTTATTTATTTATTATTTATTTATTTATTTATTTATTTATTATTTATTTATTTATTATTATTTATTTATTTATTTATTTATTATTATTTATTTATTATTTATTATTTATTTATTATTTATTTATTAGAACAGTCACAAACACGATATTTGGAAAGAGAAACAGGCAAATGCCCAAAACTTCTTCAATTCCTTGATTTTGACACATAAATAGTCCAAAGTGAGGTTAAGTTTAAAATTTCTGATTTCACCAAAGATTAACACTCAGAGAATACGTATTCGAGATATGACTGATGAATTTTGAATTTCGAAGGGTTGATAAGAGCCGGAAATAACACTGAACAATCCGAAAGTTTCAATAATATTAAAATAAACTTGAAAATTTTGAGCAGAAAAATTAAAACTACTATCACTGCAACTATCAGCTGATTTTTTTTTAGCTCATGTTATGATGAAATATGATAATATTCTAATCCGAGTTACATTATAAAACCTTGTAAATTCTACTGTTTCTTATTTCATTATTATTATATTTCTTATTTCATTATTTCATTATACTTGTCTATCATTCGACAAAGACGGTGGTACTATCCTTTTCCAGGTTCACAACGATTCCAATTATGTTTTTGACAGTGTAGAAATATGATTAATTGATGCAGAGAATCGGCATCGCTATTCTCCTATCTTTATCCACTGCCATTATAAAGTGGACCTCACTATAGTGGTCATTGTAGTAATCTATCTTGTAACTCTGTAATAATCATGTATTAAAATTATTGGAATCAAGCCATTTCTCCGGCTGGACTCCTGGGATCAAGTCTGAGTGGCTCTCTACTCTTTTCCTATCTAAGGGAATGGAAGTGAGAGTGAATAGAAGGGATTGAAACCTCTTTTCTTCCCACTGTGATACAGTCATATTTCATGGGATAACTCCATCATTCCTCAGGATGAATGACCTTAAGAAATGTCATTGAATTATGAAGGTACCTCAGAGAAAAAATCATCAGTATTCCATTTTTTCTTACTCCAGAACCAACTACTCAACATTTCGTTGAAGGGCATGGACAATGATAACAGATTTCAAAAATGAGAGAATTCTGCAAGAAAAACAAGATTGATTATCTCAGCGTTGGCTGACTGCAGAAAGAAGTTGCCCAGGAAAGTCAAAAATGTTGAAACTTTCTGTAAAAAAATGAAAGTTGATAGAGAAAATGGATCAGAGTTTTTTCTTTCCTGGTTTCTTTTTATTTGTTTTCCTTTCGTAATTGGTGAGAGGAGCGTGCCGATGAAAGAGAATTCTCTCTTTTTTTTCTCTCACTCATCCACTCTCATACTCTCTCGCTCTTTGTTTTCCTTACACGTTTACTCTCTTACTCTTTGGTTCCCTTACTCTTTCACTCATTGGATCTTCCTTATGTCCGAGCCTCGCCACGTCAACAAATAAAAAAGTCATTCTATAACTTTCTCACTATCTTGAATCCTTACTCTTCCACCCCTATGAACACATACTCTCTTTGATTTTAATTTCTGACCATTTTAGCAAAAAATCATGGATTTCATGAAATATGCATATCTCCCAGATTTGTTTGACATTCGGGCTATGGATAGAGGTTGTGGATATTGGACGTTTCACTACAACACAGGGCGAGTCATTCACCAAAACATAAAATCTTACATTATAATTATTATTCAATTTCCATCCAACTAGAGCTTTCTTTCACTATCTTATTCTCTCAAATACCACTCTGATTCCCTAAATCTCACTCTAACTCTTCACTCTTAATACTCTCTTTAGTCTTCTCCTTCACTCTCTACCTCTACTTCTCATTCTTATACTTCATCCTCTCTATCTGTACTCCTTCTCTCTTTAATCCTCTCACTTTCCAACTCTCTGGATCTCCAACTCTCTCACTCACTCACTTTATTCTCCTTCTCTTGTACTACCTCACTCTCTCATCCTCTTACTTTTCAACACTCGGAATCTCCAACTCTTTTGCTCCCTCTCTTCATCAATCACTCTCTCCCTCCCTCCCTTACTCAACTCTCCCTTCTCTAATTGTTGTCTTTCTCTTTTGATAATAAATGCGATGAGAGGAGGCCATCACACAAAATTGCGGCTGGCTACGTTACAAAGCGAACAGCCAAGTGCGAGAGATGTTAATTATGCCACGGTCCAAAAAACCGCAAACCGCGCTCGTGGTCTCGAACCGGCGATCCTCTTGTTTGACCCACGCGAAGTCCACACGCACGCGTGTGCACACGCGCACGCGCACACACACAGGCTCGTGTCAACCAGCTCCGCTTTTTGCATCACCTGCAAATTGATAACAGTGTAAATCAGAAGCTGAATTTCTGTTGGCAAAGAAAAGAGAATATCAAAACGTTGACTGCTTCTGCCTTTGGCCGTTAAGCGTTTACCTCTCAAAGAGCTAAACATAAAATTAAACTCGTTTTTTTGTTTTCAGATACGAGAATTTTCCAAGTAATGAAGTGTCAGAGCTTGATGATGTTTAAGAGTTTGGGGACAGATGATCGATCTTCGTTCTCACTTTTTATCGGCTTTCCAGGTAAGGATGGAGGATCAAAATTTTGATTACAAATGGAGAAAAAATATTGGAGAAACACCTGTCTATATTAAGAGTTTGTTAAGACTGGCTAGCAGATGAAAAGCTCAGTTCTCTTAAATTTTGAGAACCATATAGAAAAACTTTTCCTTCGTAGCTCACATTATTATATTGATTGGTCTTTCTGTTATACTTCTGATCTTCTTCAATACGAATGAAACTTTCTATACAACAATAAAGGTAAGTCAGGATGAAATAATAGCAGCCAATCAATCAATGAATACAATATGAGATTGAGTTCAATGAATAGAAGTTAGGTTGTGAGTTGACGCCTTAATCGGAATAAAGATGTAATTCATTCAAGGAAACATTAGTAGAAATGCGTTCCATGCGTGGTCTACTCTGATAAATTTTAATAGCTAGTATTCATTGAATAATACTCTCTCAAAGTTGTAAAGAAGGTGTCATGAGTTATTTTGAAGGACGAAAATTAATAAAAAAGATGTATTTAGGCCCGAATTCCCCAAAAAACGAAAACTAGTTTTTAGCGGCAGTTGGTTCGAAGGCAGATGATTTTGAATTGGTTTTGTAATATGATTTTTTGTTTAATTAAAATCGACTGGCGTTCAAACCAAGTTTTCGTTTTGGTGAATTCGGTCCTTAGTGTCTAGTAATAGGAGGACTATGCCATAGAGTCCTAATAAACGAGCCATCACTGATCAAACCTCAAGTTTACGTCTTCAGATTTTGACTTCTGTTTCCTCCAAAGCGTTTATCGCAAAAGCACTCTTCATTTCATCCAACTTCTTCCACTTTTCTAGAAACCCTCCAGGGCCAAGCTGCTCGCAAAAATGTGCGGCAAACCACATCAACCGGTAGTTTGCTTAACGACGGTTGCGTCCATAGGTGGCAGTGCAACTTAACTCGTTAATAGTCCGGTCCGGGTGCATAATAACAGTTGTTAGGGGTAGCCTTCAATTTTTACAATTGTCGCTAACTCTTGAAAAGACTATGCCCTGGGGTCGAGTGGAGTATTTTTAAACTGTGGAGTATATTCTTCTGGTCTGAGGGACCCCGAGGCAGGTCTCCTATGCACTCCTGATGACCACCCATCTTCAGTATTCTTCTATAACGAACTG
Organism: Nilaparvata lugens; assembly: GCF_014356525.2. Taxonomy (NCBI): domain Eukaryota; kingdom Metazoa; phylum Arthropoda; class Insecta; order Hemiptera; family Delphacidae; genus Nilaparvata; species Nilaparvata lugens. Next base: position 29,196,813 of record NC_052514.1, on the reverse strand, counting down.
GCCAGACATCGATTGGAAAAAATTTATCACCACCAACTAAGGCAAAAGCAAGTGGAATACTTACGTATCCCGAACGACATTCCTGGCTTCTCCTCGTTTTATTATCTATCCTCTTTCTTGCTCTCGTATTATTATTCTCATCCTCTTCTTTTTGCTTTCAGTTCATGTCCTCCTGCCTGTCTTACGTTTCTGATTTTTTATCCGTTCCAAGTTAGTTGTCGCCTGCATCCTACACATCCTCAATTGAACTACCATGTTACTCGTCCGCTACAACTCGGGATGTAATAATCTGGAGTGATATTTTCATCGAGCTACTTTTACTAGTACGAGAGTGGTCTCCACATTGCTATTATGAAATCAAACTTTTGAAATTATAATTTAAAGTGGTATTTCTATTAAGCTCGAAAGTATTTTCACAATTTTGAATTGAATTCTCTCCTAATTGAATAATACATCAGTTTGAGATAATTATTTATGATAAATAAATAATATTCGTATGGCTTTTATTGGTGGGGAGTTCCTGACGGGAGGTCCACCTTGCCTGAATATATCATTTGAGCCGTCAATGGGCCTTACGACTGTCATACTTCAGCTGGGACCGACAGTTAACGTGCCCTAAATATTTTCGTTGATATCCCTTTGTAACTCAAATTTGTTGAAAAAATAACCCAACACATTGAACGATATGACTCCTTCAACATATTCACAGTTGAAAAAACTATGAAATATATTGTAGAAGAATGGTTGAAAAATGAAGCAATAAGGAATGGGAAATTCTTGTGAAATATTTTGAAAACCCAATTGCACTTCCATGTTACTCGTCCACTTCAACTCTGGATAATCTGGAGTGATATTCTCATCTAGCTACTTTTACTTGTACAAGAGTGGTATCCACATTGTTATTATGGAATCAAAATTTTAAAAAATTATCATATAGAATAGTATTTTAATTAAACACGAGAGTGGTTCACAAATTGCTAATTATGATTGAATTCTCTCCTAATCGAATAAAAAATCAGTTTCGGATAGAGTAAATTTTTGAGAAATGCTACAAATATTTATAATAATATACATTTGAAACATAAACTTGTAGAAAAAAATCCTACACATTGAAAGATATGATTACTTTGACTTATCCACAGTTGAAAACTATGAACTTATTCCCGTGGAATATTTGGAAAAAATTCTAATGATGTGCGAATTCAAAAGATAACGCAATTTCTGTCCCCCATGAATATTGTTTGAAACTTTAACTCTTTAAGGGATGATATAGGTCGGCATTACTCTTAATCATATTATCATTAAAAATGCATTCTTACATGTTTATAAAGTTATGATTAGGTAATTCTCATTCTCAATCTCCTCTAGGGATAGTATTGTACCCTACAAAGAGGCAATTTATTCATGACTAGATGAAACTACTATGAATCTGTATGACGATTCAGTAATATTTCAACTGCAATTCATATTGTGTATTTTTTCTCAACATGTAAAATAAATAGTGATTGACAATATTGTATTTATTCTATTCAAATATGATTCGATCAAATACAGAAGTTGGCATTTCAATCTCAGCCAAGTTATCTATCTTTTGTACTCAATCAACATTCATAAATCTTGTATAAAAATTCAGTAGTTCCAAAGATGGATCTACACTCATGATGTTAGCATAGAACACAAGTGGAAGATGATTTATTTAGTGTGCAATGCTGTAATCAGTGTATTGGATCCAGGGCGTGTGGTAGCTTCGAACGAAGGGTGTTATTAGGTGGTGCAGTTTCACTTGAAACTGCCAGCATTGGTTGTATGAGAAATGATGGTGTGATCTATAAGGTATGATGACAGTTGAAAATAGCAGCTTGCACAGGCTGGCACTTCGTGATGGGCGAATGTATTCGAATCAGATAAAACTGGACACGACTGCGAGATTGGCATGTATGGTGACCGCTGCTGTAGCTCAGGGTGCCACCTAGCCAGATGCTTGCAACAACGCAACGCCTGGTGATAGATTGGTGGTCGCTGAAGGTTCGTACAACAACTTCATCTAGAACTTACAATGTTAAGGTTTATTGAATTTATATAGTATTGAAAGTCATTGCATAAGTTTTTGGAATATAATTATTCTCAGTTATTTATGTAAAAATAGTGAATCAATTAGTTTTGAATGAAAAAACTAGGTAAGTAATTATTGTCAAAAACCACAGATTCATTGATACTTGGGAAAAATTCTAAGTATCAATTTATACTTTTCTAAGTATCAATAAATCTGTGGTTTCTGACAATTTCTTAGTCTTTTTCATTCAATATGAATAATTACCACAATATCAACTTCTCAACTACACAAAAAGTCAATTAGTTTTGTATTTAATTGATTCAATCATCCAATAAATGAATAATTATAAATCATGGGAGATCTTGACCACTGGTCATAATACCAATGTAATAGGCAACTCACATGTCATTCTCATTTGTAATTCAGGGAAATTTATACTATTTAATGGTTCACAATAATTAACATGCGGTCCTCAATATCAATATCAATATCAGTCCTCAATACTGCACTTCATTGATGTTATAGTTTCAATTTTCTAAGTATAATTTGTGAACCACTTTGTTGAGTTTCAAATCCATATTGTTGAGAATGTTTATCTCCATTCAAATGTCTCCCTGTAAGAACTTAGATGATTTGATATTAATTTAATACTACATTGCCAGGTTTAACAAGACCTATGGCAAACACTGGAAATAATTTAAAAAATAATAACACTTCCATGATAAAAAATTAATTACAATAATAGTACATAATGAAACATATTTGTAAAAGTTGATGCTGGAAATGAAAATGATAGGTGATATGAATGAATTAAATCTGCAGAATTCACAGGGAAGTAGGAAATATGAAAGGTACAAGTGGGATGATATTAAGGTTGAGGGGTAAGGACGTAGAATATAGAGGATTATGGATATGAAGGAACCCGGATTTTTGGTTGGGTTCTACCGTTTTAGCCTCTTGGGTGGTTGGGACGCTGGGACTGCTATTCTAGACCGGCAGCACCTAGGCCAAAGAGAATGAAGAATGAAGAATGAAGCTAGAGCTAAATGAAAATACTGTAGAATATGGATGAGAATTGCTGTATGGGATTGATTATTGACACAGAGTTGAAAGGATTTCCTTTCTCTGTATTATTGATTACCTTGAGTACGAAGCTCTAGGACTCGGACAAGGGCTTTGCGGAAGCTCTTTTGTGAATAGTATTTTTGTTTGCATCGGTTCTCACATAAAATGTTAGTTAAGGTTCATTTTTATCATCAGTTACATTATTCCAAAATGTTGATATGAGTTGTGTAATTATAAGTTTAAAGTTAATTTCTACTGTATTATTGATAGGTACATTATGATAATATAGTGCCAAATTAACCTTTCTGAAGTGCCTAGTATATTTAAATTGTTGGTTATAGGTATCTGATGAGATGTTTTTTATTTTGTTGTATTGCTGATGTAAACAATAAAACTTGAAACTTGACCATTTCAACTCCTATACTTGACCACCTCATGGAGGGAAATGGAATAGAAAATCACTTGAGGCGAAGAAATGCTATAACTGAGATAATGATATAAAAAAACTGAATGAAGAACCCACACCATGGAAAATGCTAATATCATAATAATTGTTGCTGAAGTGAATAGGCTACAAGCGTTATGATAAAACTGACCAGTCACGTTACCTCACCAAACAAGCTCCCAGTTATCTTTTCATTTCAGTTGGTGGTTTTTATCTGTTAATTTTCGCAGTTTCAGCCATCCATCGTATTATATTTTTTAATTATGTCTGTTAAGAGGTGGAACGGATGACGTGCCATTCAGAGGAAGTTAGCTACTATTTAGCTATGGTGAACTGTATATCTATAGCGTGATATATTATCCGTGAAGAACTCCATCCAGAGGATAGTAATATACCTATATTTATAGTTAAATCCGTGGTAAATTCTATCAAGATCATATGAATATACCTGTTTTTATAGTCGAAAACTGTATCTGGATTCATGTTGTATATCTGTAGCTGTGGTCTGAGAGTCCGGTGGGTCACGGTTGGTGATTCTGACCGCCATTGTGTCCGGCCTCTTGACATGTAGGCCATCACGCTAGGCTGGTTTTAGCGTGGCCATTCATATGTATATCTGTAAGCATCTCCATGGAGAGAAATGCTCTTATAGGCCTGTGTGCTATTGGCTATATGTGGTGAGTTTATGCCATTGTTGAATCGCGGTGAGCCAGGCTGGTTCGTGCTGGAAAAATGTGGAGAAAATAATTAGGAGGGATGAACTGAGGATGAGGGATAGGTTCATAGAATGATAGTTACCGTATATGACAGTGGAATTTTTTTAAAACAGGTTTTTTGGAAATTAGTAAGTATTTTGTATTTTCGATTTCATTGGAGAACTCTAAAGATTTGAACTCGATTGAAAAAGTCAGAGAAAGAAATCTTTTGTAAGATATCTCTCAAAGTCATAAATCTATCTCTTCAATAACAATCAAATAGCAAAAACCGTTCTTGGGAAATATCCACATTCAATGTTAATATATATCACAGCATCAGCTCTGAATGCACATCTTGTAGTTACTGATAACCTAAAAAGACACAACCGAAAATTCATTGCATTGCATAATGACATGGAAGTGCAATAATTAATTACATTCTAGCGAAGAGCGAACAAATCAGAGCGATATCAGTGAAACATTGTTCACAGAGCGAGCAAACAACTAATTATGGATTGATAAATAAGGCTTCGTATGTTTTATAATTGATTCTATGTTGGCCGTTTGATGATAATTAATCATACAGGCCAGTGTATTTGCTTGGCCAAAATAAACTATACGAATCAAAAGTAAAAGCATAATATTCATACATTGGTAACACAGACGATGTTTTGTTATGGGACAAATTGTTTCAGTTGGCGCCCACAAAAAGAGAACGGCAAATTTGAATTTTGTACGCTTAATGGCGCTGATGTTTATCATCGAAATTTATCTGAATTTATCAGGTGCAATCAGTTACAGAGGAGGTTTCATCTGTCCCGAATACAAAAAGCAATTATTGGTTGGTTTGATTTGTAATGAGCCTTTTTGCTTCTGATTCGAAGGTCTGATACAGTATTTGTACATCCATAAATTTGGTTCGGACATGGGATGGGTGCTTTCTGCTTATTAGTGGGTGGAGCTAAGCATTATTCGCTTCAAAAGAGTTATTGATGTCTCATTAATTCCTCTGAATTGAAATTATTATTAAGAATTTTATACAAACCTTCAGATTTGATGGAATAAAATCTTATAAATCGTATCCACTTATATTTATATACTCGTATGACCAGGGGAAAAACTTAGTGCTATGTATTCTCACTAGAAAAGAGTCGACATTAATTATCTGGGAAAAATTAAATTATATGCTTGCCAATTGAATACCTTTTTCAAAAAAATCAAAATAATAGAGCTACATGGAAAACTCATATTTGAACATAGAATAATCCTTATAACGATGTGAAAACGAAGTATGAGATTTCTTATTTTGGAAATTCTGCTCAAAATCAATTTTGATGAAAAGTGATCAATTGATCAGAAACACTATCTGGAGAAGTATTGAGAAAAGAAATATTCTCCTGTCATTTCTTGATATCTATTCTGGTATCTCAAATACCCCAATCAAAATTATAGGAGAGAATAATCAAAAGTTCTTGAACCCGAAATTAACGCATATCAAGCAGCTTCTTAGAACTAGGTGTCATTCTAGCAGAACGGTGAATGATCTCAAGTTTACTGTCAGTCTTTTCCAAAATAATTAACCAGTTTTTCCTTGTTCCTGTTAAAAACAGAGCTGTGGATCCAAAGTGATTTGATTCGTCAAAAAGGTGGTCTTCAATTAAGAAATGATGATTCCCAAATTGTTAGCAATTATGCAGATACAGCTGAACCTCTTCCTCATAAGAAAACAGATTCCTCCTCGTTTACATGTTAAAATATAGAATCTCGTTGGATTCCAAACCGAGCATGTTCTGTTAGAATTTTTAAAATCACATTTGTTTTTCTGATAGGTGTTAATGATCATGCAGTAATAAAGTACGATGATTTCATGATAAATACTTACCCATTCGCGATTCAAATTCTACTAGTATGTGATGCCTTCTCATGTTTTATTCAAAAAAGCAGGTTCTAATTTCTATGTTTAATTGACTTATTACCATTCTTGTTACGATTCGCATTCATTGTATGCGAAAATGTTAATTGATAGCTGTAATGTAATTACTGGCATCTATCAGCTCCTGATTTTATTTAGCATGAAATATATGTACTTAACACTCACTTTAGACTTGGATGAGTTGAATTAATTTGAATAACTCACTCACATTTGGTTTTATGTCAATGGAAAACGCAAGGCTTTACGTAGTTATAATAGTTTCATTGTTAACTCGTAGTTATTATTTGTAGATTATCAAGTATTAGAATCAATAATAATTTTTTGAAAAATATGATAATTATTCACTTTAAACATGAACTGTTGATTGATTTGAAAACAGATAGGCGGGATGCACACCGGAGAAACGCGTTTCGTGAAAAAGGTTTCAGGAAACGTGAAACGAAAGTTGCTCGCAATCGACTGATAAGATTAAGCAGGGAACGTTTCTTTTGTATGCATGCGCGAGTGAAACGGATTGCATGCAACAAGTTTCATGAAAGAGGGCTTCACGAAATACGTTTCTCCGGTGTGCATCCCGTCTTAGTTTTCACTATTTCATTTCCAGTTATTGAATATTTCTTAATTCATATGACTTTTATATCATTGTTATTATATTATTTTTACCTATTGAAATAGTGTCAATGATTCAAGTATGGAGCAATTTTTTATATAATTTAATGAGTTGATGAGTTAGTTCAATTCTGACACTTTCATTACTCATCGACATTCTTCCAAAATAGTTCATTAATATATCAAAATTTTAAACAAGAGTTTTATCAACACTTGATGTTTATAATCTACAAAAATCTTCTAAGATGACTCAAATTAAGAGTACCCAGATAGGCTAACTTCTTGAAGCAATTCAGTTTCCGTTATTTTTAGGAGCTATTGACTATTTATCCTTAATATCGGGGCACCGTGCTTTGCTCGTTATTTATTTATTGATAAACAGAACTCAATTCTTTAAAATGATTGGGGAAGGACTAACAGGCACAGCCCAAAACTGTTTCTCCCCCGAATTTTGATTTACACACTATAAATATTCCAAAAAGTAGGTTATGTTCCATACACTTGAATTCTGGTGAAATTTTCAGTCCAAATATTTGAAAACATAAAAGTTGTAATTTAGATTGTTTACATACCAAATTGAATAACAAAATAACACTCACTAATCACTTAGAACTGTAAAATAATGATTAACTTTGAATATTATGATATATACCATCTCATGTCAAAATCAGATTACTGTATTTTGATCGAGTCAATTAAAATTTCTAATTCTCTTGCGAGATACGGTAAGCTAATTGATTACACAGCTGATCTCCCACACAGGCACACGCATCTTCTGTTATCGACAGACGACGAAATCATCATCTGTTTTTCCAAGGATGAATTATCATTTTCATGTCCTTCAGCGAGTTTTCCCAGGGATGAGACCTAGTGCAATCGAATTTTGATATCATAATCCTACTATATTCCAAATTTCGTGAAAATCGTTAGAGCCGTTTTCGAGATCCGTTGAACATAAATATCCATATAACCAAATAACCAGATAACTAGATATAAAAATAGAATAATAGAAATATATAAACAGATATACAGAAATTGCTGCCTTGATATAATAGGATATAAAATCGAATTTTACTAGATTATCAGTGATACAATCGCTTCTCTCTTTTTAACACTACTTTTAGAACGTAGGCTACTATCCTCTTCTGTGATGACAAAAACATCATGTCAGGATTTTTTTGTGGAAACTAACAAGAAACCAGACAAATAAAAAATGATGATAGATATTTTTTGCACACCATCCTGTCAAAAATATTCTATGATATAAATTTCTACACCGTGGATTTTTTCACTCATATTCCTTTTCCATCCCCAAGTTTTTTGCTTTGCTGAAATATTCTATACTCATCTGGCTGGGCAAAACTATGCGTTGCACTCTTTCGCGCCGTGGGAGAAAGGAATTCAAAAGCGAAGAGAAGCGAGAAAAAAACTGAAACTCAGGAATATAACACCCACTGGTGTAAAAACCTATCGCCGACACCTTGGGACTCTAGCACCTGCTTTTATACAACGTAATGCTGTCAAAAAGTGTGACAATGTTATCAGAATGAGACTGTCAGATATTTATCACGTTTATTCGATTTCATTCGGTACCGTGACGTCATCACAACAGATACAGACATAGGAGCGAATAAATATCGTTATATTTGTGAGATGCAATGACATTCCCCATAGGAGACAGACATAGATAGATGGAGTATTGTTCTCTCTGTATGGTTTACTTCTCCTTCTCCCATTCACACAGTGTATAGAAGTTGTTGAAGTTGTAACTACTTCTCAGCTTTGGAAAGTGAGTAAACTATTTATCAGTAGAGTCACTCAGCAGTTATTTGGTTCACAATAGTTTGTAATCATGAAACTTGCACATAATTATCAATGTCCCATGGAATACGGAGTTGACTAGTTTTCAACCAGGTTTTGATTTGAGTCAATCAAGTTTGACGTTTTTTCCCATTAGATCAGTGATCACTTTCAAGTATTTCAATTGACATGAGACAAGAATATTATTGCAATAAATACTTTCTTTGAATGAATAATATAAGTCTACACTCATTGCAAGACTGACAACAGATCATTTTACTGACAAATTAGAACTGTAGGCTATTCCATTTTTATATTAGACTCCCATCACGCTCAAAAGCTACAATACATTAGAAAAAGTTAACTCCTGTACACCAATATTATTTATTCTAACAATAAACATTCTATGAATAATAGCTCAATTCATTCTAGAACAGCAAATTCATACAAATGTATGTGTATATTCACTACCATATCAAACAAAAATAATATTTTTCCAATAAACAATCATTCCCTATCAATACAGTTACTGTATTAAAGAAAGTTCATATAGTAATACTGTACCTAGCAACACTCAAAGAAGTGGAACACGTCAAATCAAATTCATTTTCCATTCAATACACAGTTCAGACAAAAATATGAGTTTCATTCTTATGGAAAAATTAAAAACAAATTAATAGCCTACGTGCTACAATACAACACTTGGGAAATAATACAGATGGAGACTGTTCCATTGCGAACGTTTCATCAAAGAAACACAAGATTTCAGTCCATCCACCCATAACTGCACCGGCTAAACTGGACGATTCGCACGCGTAAATCAAACGCAGCGTCGCAACGCACCGAATTACCACAAAACACGTGTTCTGTCGGTCGTCCGACAACATCGGACATGCGTTACGTTCATGCATAATCGGCATCGGCCTGCAGCCGTCCGTCTGTCCGCTCCAAAAAACTCGTCCTCCGAAAAATGATAATTTAAAATCAATCGGCCCGAGGTATATTTCACGTTTTTCGAACATGTAGCCTGACGGGTACCGCTCTGATAGCGCTGCCGGTTCCTAACGACAGTAGCTTTGTACTACAGGCTCTTGTAGCGCGGGTCATTTAGATAGCCATCTCGCCTAAATCACACACCGGCCATGATTATGAATACAGAGTTAATTAATCAAAACATCAAGCAGATAACAAGCAATCTGGCCGGCAGAGTGGTGCATTACAACGGCGTCATCTATCTCAGTCGCTTCCACCCCCCCTCGCACTCGTCCATCGATAAACGTTTACACGAGTCGATTGCGGGTCGACGCGATTGATAAACGATCGCCAGATAGCATCGCAATGTGCTCCCGGCCATGGACACTGTTCGGTGTCTGATAGATCGCTGGAAAAGTTTTATAGATCTTCGTAAGTGAGGGATCCTAGTGGATGGTGTTGGATCTGAAGGATCTACTGCTTCTAGGAGGATTTAGGATTCTTGTACAAGGAAGCATAGTTGGTTCATTGGAGATTTTTTTCATTTTAATGATGATGCCCGAATGTACTTTGAGCTTTGGATTGGATAATAGGATCAATGATGATGAAAGATGGATGGGAGGTGGGCTACGAACCACATGGAAGTGATTTTGAAGCTCACACCCCAGACCATATCATTACCTCAAACAATCTTCGAAAACTAGTCGTTTGTTGATGAATAAATAATTGTATTGATTACTATTTTCCCCATTGAATTTGACTATTCAGAGTAACTGTGAAGTGACAAGATTTGAGAGAGAAATTCTTAATTCTCACTGTATTTTCGAATGTGATGCTGATGGATTGTTTGTTCGCAGTACAGCAGTACTGTTCCCGTAGCAGTAGAAAATGTATTCAACTGAAATCATGAATTAATTTACTGTGGATTACTATGAAATTCAAGCTTGTAAATGAACAAATTAATAACATTTATTGTCATGAGACAAAGTCAGACCTAAAAATAGATTTACAAGTCGAGATATGTGGGTGATGAGAAAGATGATCAAAGTCTCAAGTTTAAGGTGGGTTCCAAACCACTGTCTACGATCAATACTAACACAAAAACATCTTCAAATGACTGAAACAATAGCTTCAAGCTGTTCCAGTATAAACATGATTCAAAACATTAAGTAGAATCTTGGCCAGGTGTGAAGACAATCTTCTATTTGAAATGTAAATCAGCTCGATTCTCAATTCTACACTAGTTTCAACAATTTCATCTCTAATGACATCACTTTTACCTTTGGTACACGTGCCTCAGTTCTGATAGATTAAGGAGGCCCACGTGGTCAAAAATTATAATAACACTACATGAACAAAACTCCATAATGACTTGATGTGTCGATGTGAGCTACATAATATGGAGCTTGAATACAAATCTAATACTCTCCGGAACCTTTGTCGACTCTGGAACAATAACTATCCATGAAATCAGTTTATAAAGTGGGGAATTAGATGATAACATAACATTTATTCCTGTATCAATTATTTTTAAACCGAAAAAAGCCTTCGTAGGTGACTATTGTTGTTTCTGATCAATAATTACTGCAACGAAGCCGAAAAAATTCGTAGGTGAGGAGGTGATTGTAATGGATGAAAGTGTAGCAGGTGAATTCTAATTCGGTGACAGAAACTTACTGACGCGCATGCGCGAGCAGCCAATTTTGGAACACCTGAGCCTGAACACCTGGATTTGGGTGTCACCTCAAAGGAACCGACCATTGTTCATCTTTCTATTAGAGCCATACGTAAATTTCGTCACAGAATTATTAAGGAGTAGAGTGTGAAATTATTTGTGGAAGAGCGTAGTGGTACTGCATTTTCGTGTGATGACATCAATATTGGAGATGAAAAATTATTTTATTCTCACAAGGACATATCAGTAGGCTACTGCTTCTTATTTCTTACAAAAAATGTATTGTATTCGTATAAAAAAATCAAGCTAGATGAATTGGTTGAAGTTATTCAAGTATGTTATCAAGCTCAGTACCTAGTTCAAAACACTTGAAATATTGATATGATATAGCCTTCATCAAAGTATATGAAATACTTTACATCTCTCTTTTCCTATCAAATTAGAATCACAGGGAAAACATTGTAGGTGAATGAATTGGTTGTAATGGATTTTAAGTTTTAATGACTAACAATATTATTTTACCAACATTTTGTAGATACATATTTTCAGATTTCAAGAACTTCTCAACTTTTCTACCGTCTTATTTCAAGTTACAAGACCACCACCATGTCTGCCTTTGTTTACTTGACTAGGAAAGATTAATTTCTTCTCAAGAACATTTATGTATTTTTTATAGAGTAACATTTATCCTCTATTTTTTTGTGATGAACATGATTAAAATTAATATATCCTATGGCCCTAAACTCTTGATAACTTTAAAGGTGGAGATTCAGTTTGATAAAATTTGATAAGATGAACGGATTTTGCAGTTTTTTGAAGTTAAATCATGTGAAATTAAGGTCTACTTATGAAAAATAATTGTATTTGAATCATGAAATGAGAATGATCTCTAGAATCTTGGATAAGAAGTAATGTCTGAATTTCATGGCACAAATAAACAATTTTCCAAGACGAGCTATGAAAAGTCTCTATTTTGTCTTCAATTATCCTACTTTGGATTTTCCACATTTTTGGTAAGGTATAGGCTCTATAAGTCTAGTGAGTATGCCAGATAAGACAAATCCTATCCCTGTGAAACGAAATTACATAAAATTTTCATCATACCCCTTCCAAACTCCACAAATAATCTAGACCCCCATTACTCAATGACGAATCAATAAAAATAGATCATTGTTTCTATGGATTCAATCTCCCAGTGTCATAGTCCACAATCTCATACAAGGAAACAGAAAAAACTAGACAATAAGATCATCAGTGGACTGAGGGGGTGGGGGAGGATTATAATGGTAACGGCCAAATTTGTTGATTGTGTTTTTTCTTTTTCTCTGTGTTTGGAGGCTGGTCGCAGCTTGAACAATAGCTTGTTGTCATTATATTCTATTTTGTGGCAGTGAATGAGATGCTAATCATTGGGTACAGAGTTTGAATGGAAATCCGGTTTACTCTACAGAGCTGAGTACATTGATAACCGAAACATTAATGATTCCACAGGAACGCATGAATGAGATTCGGCTCTTTTTCTCTCGCTCTAATCCACTCCCAATAGAAAAGAGATACTAGTCTAGTCAATGTACCATTCACACCGCATCAATGATGTGATATCTGGGAGACAGCATAATATGACTCTTGATGTTAGTATAGCTAGTCAATAGTGGAGCTTATCATAACACTAAACACATAACACAACTGATGATTTTTATCAGTGGGTTTCTTTGTTGATTAAGTTTGTAGAGTAAATATTGATGTTGTAGAACTTTTCCATAATTATAGATTGATTTCTTTGTTGTCAGTGTTATGCTTATACTTTTTGTCTAGTTGAGAAGTTGATATTCATATTGAATGAAAAAGATGTTGGACAATGAATTTTGTTGGACAATTTCTTAGTCTTTTTCATTCATTATGCTTATAGCTTGATTTACAACATATTATTTGATATAATATGAGAATTGTGTATGAATTTTGATAGCAATAGTTATCATTGCAGCATTATAATGATTCAACTGATGGTTTCAACAGGTTTATTTCCTCAGTTGGAGTTTTTTTTTCAGTTCTACCGAGATTCACTCTATATTGGTGCTGTGGTAAGATGATAATATGGGAGTCAGTGTGTATGATATTGATATTATGATTGATATTGATATTGATATTGATGATTATGATTCTGAAACTTTGAGTCAATTGATGAGTTTCAGCTTTTCGTAGTTACACCATTTTTACACCTTCTTGTTTCTTGAATATAAAAATTCTCAATCAATCTTGCTCATTAAAACGTGATTGTTCTTGGCTTCTCTCTGGCCTCTTTCAACAATTTTATGAAAAGTATCATGAGAACAGATCTGTAACTATATACTAGACCATCATAACATAAATACTATAATAACGTTCATTGAACTTACCAAATAATACTGATCCTTTTCAATATTACTCTAGACTCTCAATGTATACCCTACTTCACTCGTATTTCATGATAGTTATTGAATTTCGAGAATCACCAAAAAAGCCTTTTTCTGACACTTGTTAATAACATTAAAATGTATAGTTTTTGATCTAATTTGTGAAAGAGTTAGAATTTTGCATTCATATCGTGAAAAAATCTGATTCGATAATCGATTTTTTCCAGGGCCGAGCCCAATCAGAACACAATATGATCACAATAGCTTAAATCGAGGAATGAAAAGTTGAGGATGTTTAAAAAATTTTATAAAAGTACCAAGAGTGAGAGAATCAAAGAGCATAGATAACGCTGGAGAAAAGAAGCGAATAGAGAAGATGGGGAAAAATCTTGTGAGAAGGTAAGTTAGAAGTAAGGAAGAAGAGGTGTAAAAAGATAAAAAAGAATTGAAAGAGTGAAGACTCTTCTTTTACCACAGCGAAAAGGGTGTGGCTGTACATCTTTATTGCATCCTAGCTCCTTGATGCTCACTCACCACCACCACCACAACACACCTTCAACATGTACAATGTTCTTTATTTTTATTCCTCTTTTCTCAATCTTTACTCCTTCCTTCAAGTCTACACTCAGATTTCAATTCATTCATTCATTGTCTTGGGAATCCATAGTATTTTATCTAGTCGTCTTACAAGAGAAGTTCAGCCAGAAGATATTCTTGAAATTTGAAATTGAAATTGTATTTGCTAAATAATTCTACTGACATTTCTACAGTCACAAAATTATAACAATTCATAATAAACTTAACAAAAGTACAGAATTTCAGAAGTATAGAATACAATATAATTAACAATATCATGTGATAATATTAGGAAAAGTGATAATAAAAATTTTGGCTCTACTGGCAAAAGTAACACTTGAGCGCCAGTAGTGAGTTCAATTAAAAAGTAATTGTATAATATTATGTACATGTACAAGAACGAAAGAGTACGAGTTGAAAAAGTTAAGTCGTTATTGAACTGAATTATTTGAAACTGGATAGGATGCTTGGGATATTTATCCATCAATTACAGGAAAGGTTAGCTCATACTATTTCAACAGGAAATATTGAGAAAATTCAAATAATAATTGTGGTGAGGATCTTCTTAGAAGATGATGGAAATGTTGAAATAAATAAAATTATAGCTCTTTCAATACAGTTGTTTTACTGTAAGGGTGGCCACTAAAAGTCGAATTTGTGAAAGAGTTCGAACTTTGCAATCATTTGCATGCATGATTCACATGACGTCAACTATGTTATTGAGACAGCGAAAGTCTTTAAGCAAAGTTTTTTGAGGTTTGGTTTTTGTATCTCCGATCTTTTGTTGTTTTTTCTTCGCTGTTATATCTAAGATAGAATTATTTCTTCATCATTATAATTTGAAAATTTCCAGTGGTTGTTTATTTTATGTTAGAAGCCTCTCGCCGATAACAAAACATGCATGATGAACTTCAGAACATGTGTGTGCATGATAAAAATGCATTTTCTACCTTCAGTGGCCAGCCTGAAGGACACAAATAGGAATCAGAAATTGAGAAAATGAAATGAGAAATGAAAGAATGTGAGTGTACAGGGAATCAACTTAGTAGTAGTACTGAACTTGGAACGAGTCTAAAGATGAATATGAATTAAGATGGCCATTAAGCCGAGAATATCGCTGAAAATTATTATACTGCTGCCCGAGCCTGTGTATCAGAGTATACACGCTATATACGTCAAAGTAATAGCTCCTGTGGTATTGGTCAAGTTGTTTGAAGCCGCCTACAAGTCTTGAGGTTGCTCAGGCTACTAAATTATTGGCATATCATTGTTATTATTATTTGCTACCTCTTCTTATTGATCATTACGTTTTCTTTTCATACCGTGTTACAATCGTTTGTATTCCGATCATAATGTACCAATATAGTTATAGGTATAGTGTTTTTCTATATAACATCCAATCTGAGAAAGATTACTGAGTTGCTACCGTGCTTGATTCAATACCAGTTTTCAATTCGATAATGAATGAATCCGGCCTGTTATGATGGTCATGTTTGAGAGTTCTCTATTATGCTTGCATTACGAGACAACGATTGATGAAGTCGTCCAACAAAGGACTTCATTTGGAGGTGAATGGAGCGATAATATTCAATTGAACTTGTGGTTGAATTATTTGTTATCTAATATTATGAATGTAGACGTGATCTTTATGACGATTTATTCCTCTCATACCAATATTTATGGAATGGTTGATGAGAAGTGGGATTTGTGATTGATACAGGTAATAAAATATTATCGAAAATTGAGTTAACTAGCTACTTCACAAAGTATTAAGTTTTGAAACTATTTAATAACAAGTTTATT
Source organism: Nilaparvata lugens (assembly GCF_014356525.2). Taxonomy (NCBI): domain Eukaryota; kingdom Metazoa; phylum Arthropoda; class Insecta; order Hemiptera; family Delphacidae; genus Nilaparvata; species Nilaparvata lugens. Next base: position 29,180,794 of record NC_052514.1, on the reverse strand, counting down.
CCATTGGAATTCCATAATGTTATGTTCCAAAAATTTGGAAAACGATTATTATTTTTTTTTATATACCGATGAATTCCAATATTTCAATTATTAACTTCTCTGTTTTCATGGTGTTAGGATATGTTCCTCCAATATCAATGCACTCTCCATTCATTATGACTATTACACCAATTTTCAACAATATTACAAAACATTACGATTCCACTCTTCACACATTGTTGATTTCGAAATTAATTTACTTTTTTTCCATCTCACCTGTACTCACAGAGTACATTGTTGGTTCTATTCCTGTACATTAATTTGATTGAATCACTTTATTACAAATTTTGAATTTGAGTAAGATGTCCAGAATATTCGTTCTATGAATTTGAATATTTTTAAATTGCTAATTGTAATTTTTAGCTACGGTCGACTTTTATGGTAGTTTCACAAATTATTTGAAAGGCCTACTATCCATTCTAAGGTAGAATGACTACTCATGACTAATTTCGACCTTTTGTTTATGGAGGAAGATTTGAAATTAAATTTTCCCTTGATATAGGAGGAGGGTCCATGGTCTTGAGTGGGGTTTGTATCATGGTACCATGGTCGTCTTGAAGGTACCCCTGCATTCTATCAGCATATACCTATTCAAAAATTTTTAGAAGTTCATTTCTCCCTGAAATGATTCTCCCTGATAGTTTCTATCATCTATCTTGAAATCGTAGAGGTAACATCATTTCTCATCAAACCGAACCGAATGTACGTAGACAACAAAGTTTCCAATTTTGAATCTCTGGTAATATTCCAATCCACTCGAGTTCTACGCTCACAGAAAAATGAGTCTTGTAGCAAAGGTGATCGTAGGCACACCATAATACAACAATAACAAAGCAGAACATGTAGTTTGAGAGCGTGTAGGCAATTAAAATTCTTTTCGAAGTGAGTACGGTATCAATTTATTTCATTGCGCAAATGTAAAACTGGTTATGGAGCTAGACAATGGGTGGTGTGAGTATTTGCAGCTGTAATTACTGTGACATTGTAGCACCCACACACTCTCTGGGATATTTTCCTTATGGCTTTTTAAAGACGAAGTGATTACAGGATCGGTCGAGCTATCCAAATAAAAACTACTAGTCTGACTTGTTCTACTAGCAAAAAATGTAATTTCAGTTCTGATAATGAGGAATCGATTTTATTAATCAGAAAATAGGAGCGAGAGTCAGACATCAATTTTTCTTATAATGTCTTTTATAAGGGCTATTCTAGTTTTTAGTTGGAAAATAATTCCATAGCACCCTTTAGTCGAAAAAAACTCATTTATTCAGAATACAATAACAACTAGTCTCGAAATATTCAATCCATTTTCAAGTTTTTTCATTTAAGAAATCTAACTAATCAATTCTTCTAAATCGATTTGGTTATAGATAGAAAGAGAAGTAACCATAATAATGCTATTGATTACACATTAATTAATTTTTCTTAATGATCTTTAAAACCACTTATCTTTATTCTTAAAACAGAGCAATCCCAATAAATTCCATCAACCTCATTTCCACACACCTACATAGACTAAATCGACTCTTATAATTCCACTCATTCGTATACAATCCTCGGAACATCTCCACTGACCAATTACAATAGATCAAGCCGATATCCATCATCACACTTCCAATTGATTGGCCCATACAATCCTATTCACCCAATCGACTCATATAATTTCACTCAACCAAAAAACAATCCTCAAAACATCTCCACTCAAACTCACCAATTCCAATAGATCAACCCAATATCCATGATCACATATCCATCCCATAAAATCTCATTCATCCATCCTCAGAACTGTCCAAACCCAATAAATCAGCCCAACACCCAGCACTCTTGTAATTGACCCAACCACAATAACAACTTGACCATTACCACTGGCCGGGAGCTGAGAGAAGGAATTATCTGTCTCCTTTGACGCTAAATCAGAGTGCTCGATTTCGTAATGGGACCCCAACCAAGTCAAGGGTGACCGAACTGGGGTCAAGGTCAAATAAATGACACTTGGAAACATCTGCTACTGGGACAGATGTCACGGACGCTTAATCCACCACTACTCATTCCACTTGTTTCATGAGGAGTAGGAGGAATTGCAAGGAACACTTTCGCTGGAACTGGCTATAGTGGTCAATTGGTGATGTACATCGGCAACTAAATTGTATCAATTCGTATTGGAATTCTTTTGTGTTTGGCTTCAAAATTTTATGAAAGAAACTAGATTAATTAAATGTCCAGAAATAATTAAGTGTAAAATTTAACTGAATTGTTTAGAATTGAAAGTGCACATGTCCATAAATATAAATTTTTCACCAGAGCAAAAAAACTGTTTTTATTCACATTGTTGCCAATTCCATCAATTATGTTAGTATTTGTTGATGTATTCAGATATTTGAAAACATGTTATGGAGTTGAAATTTTCAAAATGTCAACTAATAAAAAATAAGTAGTGATTTGTTTCATGGACAAGTGTTGTTTCAATACTAAACATAAATTTTAAGATGTAAACAGCTGTAAATATCATTCAATTGATAGGATAAATAACTAAAAACAATAGAATATGTTTAATATTTTTATTATAGAAATAGTTGAATACATACAGGTAATATATACATGATAAAAATTAAAATGAAAATAGTAGTAAGAAATTCAAATGCCTGATTTCATTACTCATTGCCTAGTTCTTCATTGTTTGTTGTCTCCCATTTCAAAATCGTTCCATAGAAATCATCTTCATCGTCCACTATGTATTGTACAACCTTTGCAATGTCTTCCAACTTGTGAATGTTGATTGCATTTTTTGAATTATTTGGAAATGCAGGTTCTGTAGGAAATTTCAAGGATTGCATTGCTTGTATTGACTTCCCCAGTTTAAAAACGTTCGTGTTGAGGCCATCAATGAATGCTGATGCTCTTACAGATCCATCACATGAATACTCAAAAGAGTTGAATTTCGAAATCTGGAAGGTCACCTTCTGATCTCGTGACAGTGATTTTCCATATGAATCAGTAGATAGTACACACTTTTTAAAAAACTTTGGCCACCATGTCTTGAAATCCAGAATCAATTTGTTATCTTCAAGCAAATGCACAGTAAATACACCTTTTCCAGATGATTTGATAAGGTCTGCATATTCAATAGGGAAATAGATGCGATCTTGCTTTTTCAACCTTCTTTTGATCACACCAAATTGTCGATCACATGGCAAATAACTATGGCCACGGACTGGGAAAAATTGCTTGACAGTTTCAAATCTCTTCATTATGCTCAATGAAAGCATGAAACGTATGAATGAATGATTTTTATTTTGGCCAGCAGCCCCATCTGAGAAGACATAGAATTCTTTAGCCTCCATAGGTATAGATTTTATGAAATCATAAATAAAACTCAAAACTTCATTTGGCCCTTTCTTGCAAATTCCTTCATGATACACATACATGTGACTTTTTCCTGTTTTCAAATCATAAATAGCAAAACAGTTGACCCATAGTTGTCTGTAGTAAAATATTTCCTGAACGGGAATATGTGGTAAGGGTAAGTTTTGCATGAAGTCAATCACAATGCCATAAGCATTATCATCTGTCTGGCACTTGACCTCAATCTCTTTCAGTTTTGAATAAAACTTCTTAGCTCTACGCAAATGAATCATTTTTTCACATACAGCTGCTCTCTTCACAGATTCTGCCAATGAGGATGATTTAATTTTAACACTCAACTCTTCACACTTTGAGCATACATCCACCTGAGGTCTCCCAAATTTGTAATCAAAATTTTCTTTGAAATACATGTAGTAGTAGTTATATTTGACTTTTGTGTCTGGGTACTTTGATTTGAACATGTCATGCATATATTTTATTGATAATCTTGCATCTAAATATGTTGCTTCTGAATCTCCATAATGACATGTTTTCTTTGGGAAAGAAGTTATGTGGTCATGTATTTGTTCACAAATATCTGCTGACATTGCATGAGATTTTTTGTTTAATCCCCTCTGGTCAACAGGAGTTTTCCCAGCTAAAAGCAAGCTGCAGATTCTCCTGATTCTACCATCACTAATTGCTAAAATATTTTTGAATCCTGATTTGCAAACATTGACTCTGTTATTTTTTAGCCCAGGTAAGTAATACTTATAATGAACTTCTTTTGGTTTATTATTGTCTTGATTTGTTGTGCGAGGTCGTTTTCTTTTTACATTTTCATATTCAATCAATCCCTGAATATACATATCCTGTTGATCTTTTGATTTCATTGAGTAAAATGTTTCGAACAGATGATGCTTTTCCTCTTGAGAAAGGAGTCTGGAGCATTTTTTATTACACCTAGAAAGAGAAACAAGCTATTGAATTCAATGAACTGAGAACCTATACTAACTAGATATACTGAAAGATGGTTTATTTACAGCTGTCTACCTCTACTCAAAAATTTCTGATAAGCTAAAGGTTTATAAAATAAGGAAATATATTTTAAGTTATTTCTGACTTACCGACATGAATCTCCTTGCTGTTTTTTGGGGAATTGTTTTCCATGCTGGTTAACATAGTTCTGCCCTGACAGTCTTTGTTGCTTACGGATATTACTTTTCCATTTGTCTTTATCAACTACTCCTCTTTTTCGTTTTGGTCTAGTTAAATCTTTTTCAATATCACTATCACTAGTAATGTCACTCATATTATCAAAATATATTATTTCTTTCCACTTCCAAACAATAAACAGACTTCTTGAAACAATGTAAGATGTACAATAATTGTTGTTTCTGTTGTGACATAACCTCAAAACTTGAACTATTTGCGTCATTCAGAATTGAAACAACACATGTCCAGGACTTGTGTCGTTTCAATACTAATTCAAAAGTTTATCATGCTATAACTTCTATATGGGTGGCAATGGAAATGTGTTGTTTCTACACTAAACTGTGCTACATTCAAACTATACATATCAGCAGAATCTCCATTTTAAAAAAAAATGGACATGTGCACTTTCAATCCTAAACAATTCAACTATAGTTTGATGTTTTAATTCTTCTAAATTCAAAATTGAATGAAAAAGACTAAGAAATTGTCAAAGACAATTGTCAATTGTCAAAAACAAATATTTAAATCTGTGGTTTTTGACAATTTCTTAGTCTTTTCCATCCAATGTGAATAATTACCACAATATCAACTCCTCAACTACACAAAAAGTGAAATTCAAATTTTCTGGACGAAAGTTGAACTTGAACGTTCTACAGTGGAAACATAACCTATTTTTTTCAACATGTTATTAATTTATTCATTATCAAAATTTGAGAATGGAATAATTTTTGGCCAAGCCTGTTGTTCGTTCCTAATCATATTTGTGATTGTATCTATGAATAAATGAATGGATGAATTTAGCAAATTGTGTCAATGAGTATTAGAGTACAGCAAGTTGTATTAGTATATTTGTAACAACTTGTAGCACATTGAATCAATTTGTAACAATCTTTCGTAGATTCTAAATTCTAACACCAATTTGTTGATACGATAACTCTAGTACCGTTCATTGGAGTATAGAAGATCATCATTAAAGCAGTGTTATCTTTAACGTATCAAAGAGATGATTAACATATCACAGAGATGATGAATAAAACTTCGATGTCATCGTCAGTAGGATACTTATGATGACATCATGTTCTCTATATATCTTAGTTGATTTGATATGTTTATCTTCTTAATGCAGAGATCTTGATGATCAAACCATAAACAATTCAATTTCATATTTATTAAAAAATCTTAATAATTGAATTTATAACCTACATATTATATTTGGACAATTTGAAATAACTGTGAAGAAATTGAAGAAGTTTTGGACAATAGAATAGCCTGTTTTTCCTTTTCCGATCGTTGTGTTGTTTGTGCCAACCTGATAAATAAATATACTATAATGAGCTAAATTTTTATAATTAATTATACAATGTCGACCTAATCTGTCAGTACTCCTTAGTACTTTCATAACTAACTCAACCTTAAATTTTACATCTCTATTTGAATTAACGGAGAAGATGTCTTCCTAGTGTATTAATTAGTTTTAAGAAGGATGAAATATGAGTAATTTTAAGAAAGATGAAATACTTATTGAAAATACGTTCTGGTGTTAAGATATTAGGAGCAGTTTTCGATGATGTGGTAAATCAGGCCAAAACCTATCCTTAGGCTGGGCACACACGAGTTACTCAAGACAAGAATAGTTACGACTAGTCACAATACTTCACATAGTTGCTTATGACGCAACTCACACTGATTAATCATCGCATTTAAACATGATTTCATAAGCAACCATGTGAAATATTGTGACTAAACATGTCTTGCCTTGTCTTGACTAACTGGTTTGTGCCCAGCCTAAGGGTGGGGTATGAATATGGTTAAGATCAGCCCCACTATAAGGTCGATAAAGTCTTAGGCTGGGCACACACCAGTTAGTCAAGACAAGACAAGACATGTTTAGTCACAATATTTCACATGGTTGCTTATGAAGCAACACACATCGATTAGTCATTGCAATTAGATAATATCTCCTCATCACAACTATGTGAAGTATTGTGACTAAACGTGTCTTGTCTTGACTAACTGGTGTGTGTCTAGCCTAAGACTTTGTAGACCTTATATATAGTGGGGCTGATCCTAACAATATTGATACTCCAATCCTCCATAACCTTACGATTTCAATCACAGACATTGATACTCTTCAGGTTACAATGAACTTTCTATTGTGGCGGTGGTTTCGCAAATCGATTCTTTGGCGAGGGGATCAAGAGGATGAAGATGAGGTGAGTAAGAGATGGGAAGGAGGAGGAGAAGGAGTAGGGGATAAGGAGGAAGGAGTGGAGGAGGTGGAGGATGATCCTTAGCTCGTGATGTGAGTGGGTAGGACCACCTTCTAGACTCTTAGCAATGGTAACACAGTGGCATGTCGTGGGCAGATCATGCTTTGTAATCCTCCTTCAACTCCTTTTCATCTTCCACTTCTCATCCACTTCATGCTGCTTTTTCTTCTCACTCTTTCGTTTCTACACATTCTTCTTCTCATACTATCCTCTGCTACATATTTCTATTACCACTAGGTACCGATCCTTCTCACAATCCTTTCATTCTTCTTCCTTTTCTACATTTTGATTGTGTCTTCCTGGAAAAATTATTTCCTCTCCACCACCAACAGCTCTTTTCTCTCTACCTGTATTCTTTCTTCCCATCCTTACTCGATAAGCATCCTCTCCTTTCTACTTTCTATCTACTAGGGCTGGCCAATTAAAGAGTAAATTTTACAAATTAGTTTTGTAAAATTCGCTAAAAAATTGTGTTTGTGCTTCTAGTTTTTCCCTCTAATTTAAGTAAAACTAATTGTGATTAGGTCATACATTTATATATGTATAGATTGTAGCTTGATACAGGTTGCCAGGAAGATATAGCTGCAATATGATCTGCTCCTGCTTATCTATTCTTCCATTATTTCTTCCTCTTTGATGAAATGTATTTTTTTCAATTTACAAGTTCTCTTCAGTTTTCCATCTCTTCACGTTCTCATTAATCAATTCATTCTCAATTTCTTACCTTCGATTTCCTCCTTCCTTTGTATCTTTCATCTCTTTTACAATTCCATAATAAACATCCCTCTTTACATATCCAAATAAGTGTTTCAAACTTTGTTATTTTTTCTGTTATTTGATCTTCTCTTCTCATTCATCTTCATCTTCTTTCATCCTCTATTATTCCCAGTTAGTTCTCCATTTCCCATTTTACTCATCATCTCCCATTGTATTCTTTTGCATTTTTCATCTTTCCTTGCAGTTTATCACTTCTCTGTTCCTCTGCTTTGGTATTATAATATCTTCTCACTGAAAACTTGCTCTCCTCAACCTTTCTATTTACGAACCAAAAATCATTTTCCCCCCTCTTCGGGTTTTGTTGTGATTTCTTCTTCAACATCCTTTCTCGCATGTCTCTTTTATGCCTCTCATCCACTCACTCCTTACCCTTCTCCTCCTCCTCTTGTATTCTATCATCCTTACCCTTTATCACCACTTCCAACTCTATCCATTCTTCCTTATCTAGCAGGAGAGCCTCCACTCCCTCTTCTGAATATGAAAACTGTTTCAATTAACCTTCTACAATTATTATTATTGTTCCTCCTTCACTATCAGGTGGGTATGACCTCTCCTCCATGAGATAACGGTAACATGGGCGATTGCGAATAAGTTGTTAAAAGACTGCATTGGGCGAGAGAAAGTACTCTGATATTTCAGCTAGCCGTAGTAATAATAATGGATGAATGATATTGTACTCGATTGAAGTAGCAGTGCCCAATCAATTTTTCCGCGATAAATGCATTTCAATCTTGAACTTGGTACCAACCTAACTTAATGTCAACTCAAGTTAATGCCGAACTGACAAAATTATTAATTAGTTACCAGTTAACAACTGTTTCGAAGAGGTACTCTCTCTAGATTATAGTTCTATATTAGCATATGTTATGGACATTTTTCAATTATAATTAAGAGAATAAGAAGAATAGACATGCTGTGATGAATCTTTCAAATAGATCTCATGAGAAGAGAGAAAATTGTGATTACCTTTTAAAATGAAAGAATTTGCTAAAGGAATAGTTAGCGACCGAGCGATAAGCTTACTTATCAGTAACTGTATATTTGATAAGAGTACCGTTCCGTACTGAATATTTTTCTAGGAAAATATTCAATCAAATTATAATTATTTGCAATACAAAATATAAAGCACAATTGTATGAATCGCTCATGATTTTGAGGTTACACTTTGTTTACCATCGATCAGATGTTTTTAAAACAGTTCGAACGCAGCTGACTGATTCAAAGTATTGTCAAATGTCACGCTGGCTTCACGTAGATATAATAAACCATCTAAAAATCAAAACTATCAATAAAGGATCAAGAATTTCAAATAAAAAAAAAAAAAATAAAATGTATGTGTTATCGTTAAAATTATTTATTATTTAAGAAATTATATTATATGTCAGTTCTTATTGTAACTAAATAGGTCATAGCATGAAATTATATTATTGATAAAATGGCAGAAATTAATTATAACAATCTCAAACCTAATAAAAATTGTACAAGAGTATTAATTCCTTAACGATTTAATTCAACTGAACCACATGGTAATTAAATCTCTTTGGCCAGCCTAAGCCAATCATAGTGCATAGAAATGGCACAAGAAGGTGATCGTTTGAAAGCAACACATGTTAATCTATTATCAGACACAAACCCTGCCTTATCATTTACGCTAGCACATGTACATTGTATGAGAAGAAACTATGTCTATAAGATTAAGCAGTTTTAAGAATTACATAAATTGAATTATTATTGTAATTAAAGGAATTGTATTCTACTGCTTGCCACTGATGTCATGTTTACGTCACAAGCGTTCTACCAATGGCAAATTTTTATGCAAATTGTTACATCGAGATTCTGAGAAGCAAGGTCTAGCCTAGAAGCTTAGAGAAAAGACAGCACTTCCCTTTTGAAATCCTTACTGGTCAGATCTCTTTTTATAGTTAACAAAGACCTATTTGTGAAAGCTTCTTGTTCGATTTTAAATGTTCTATTTGTGAGCCGATATTTTAGGCCAATTTATTTGTTATTCGTAAATTTCTGTTTTCATCAATCGATAAATTTAAAAGCTTAAAGTAAATTATCCCTTAATTAATTCGGTGAAGGAGATATTTAAATTAAAATTCCCCACGTGCTGAAACCGAAGCCTGGATTGCCGCCGATCAAAAGATTTTTGATCTAAAGAAGAAAACCACGACCGCCAAGGAAATTCACGTGAGTTATAAGTTTTAAAAGGGGCCCCAATCTACGCTTCGAAAATATTTCAGTGCAGAAAAACATAAATTTTTCTTCGTTAAATTATTGGCCACGCCGACAAGCGCTTTAGCATTTAAGAGTCTAGAATTTATTCATATTAAATTTATAAGATTTGTAGTTGATTAACTATCCTCCGCTGCCTGACCCACGACCCCGACATTTTTAAAGAAAAAAATATTTTATAATTCATTTTTTCACTATTCTTTCAAAATTGTTCAATTTTATCAATCGTAAAATTCTGTTGAATCACGCATGGTATCATGCAAGCACAAGAAAATTTTTAACTATTCTGTTAATGCTAAATTATTATCAACCTGTAAATCAAATTCTGAACCTGCACTGTATGATTGCATATTTTATTGTAATATATTTCAGTTTTGTTAATTCGCTTTCTGAGTTCGATTATTTCTTAAGCCTGTCAATTATTGTGTCTGATACGTTCTATATCATCAAGAACCAATCGAATACGATCGTTGGAATAATTGAATTAAGCTGGATATTGGAACAGGTCTAAGTGGATGTAGCGAGTGGGGTCAGATCGAGATATTTATTCTTTGTCCTTACCTGCTCATACATCAGCTTTTATCTGTTACCTACCTCGACTTAGGAGCGAATGCATCAATTGTACAGCAGAGGCAGCCAGAGATCATATAAATTCCTACAATAGAGCTTAAAACCCGACAAGACTCTGTTCTCGAAATATATTCTGAACGATATTTGGTCCAAATACCGTATTTTAATCCTCCAGAACTTATTAGAGACGCAGTCCCGTAAATTATCTACATCGGGATTTTTGCTCGACCTGTATGATTTTGTATGCTCATTCTTCACAGGTAATAATTTTAAGGTATCCGTATTCAGTGTTTAGCAATCGCTACACTGCTTATTAAAAATTTCATCATTATACAATTTGTCATTAGAGGAATCAAGGGTGAGCGAGCGTTTAGGCCTCCCGCGATTCCGACAATTGTATTCAAGATTCAAGATTCAAGATTCAAGATTTTTATTCGCCATTAAGTACAGTACAAGTTTATCTTATACTAGCGTACAATAGGTCGTAGTCACTAATCTAATTAAGACTTATATTACAGTCGAGTCAAAAAGAATTAATTAAAATGAGCATATTATTCAATAAGCTGTCAAATAGTCATAAACATTAAGTATGCAAGAAACATAATTAACATGTATGCATGTTGAAACATAAATTACAAACATAAAACATACTTAAAGTATAAATCAGAAAACATTTATTAAAAACTATTGCTGATACATCAACCATACCGGTACGTCAAACTTCTCAAGTCATGGGGAGAAAATTCTTCAATTGAATAAATGCTTGTTTTTTCAGCCAGTATGATACAGTAAGCGCAAATACTTTATATGGCAGGTTCTGATTGATTGAGGTAGTTTATTGAACAAAATATATTGCTGATACTTGTGACTTCTGTGTGACTTGTGTAGCCTGATACTTGGAGTTACTAGGTTTTCTCGGTGTCTGGTCTGATACTCATGTTGATGGCTATGTCTATGGAAAAATTTCATATTTTTTTTACATATATTAAATTGACATAGATATACATAGATGGAAGGGTCATTATATTCAAATCTATGAAGCTGTTCCTACATGTTTCCTGACTCTTTAAACCGCAATACAACGAATAGCTCTTTTTTGCCATACAAATGCTTTTTTCACCTCACTACTATACCCCAAAGTCTAAGACCATAGTTTAGTTGCGAGTGGAACAAACCATAATAAGTAAGAATCAAAGTATCACAACTAACGCAGGATTTTAGTTTTCTTAAGAGAAAAATGACTCTTGATAGCTTTTTGCATAAGTGCTCAATGTGACTACACCAGCTTAATTTACTATCCAATACAATGCCTAATAGTTTGACAGGTTTCATACATGTTTTGGTGGATATCGCTTAAGTATTTCTAAGTGTGAAAATTATAATTATTTTGCGAATAAAGCACAAATTATTTATGAATCGCTCACTGATTTTGAGGTTACACTTTGTTTACTATCGATCAGATGTTTTTAAAACAGTTCGAACGCAGCTGACTGATTCAAAGCATTGTCAAATATCATACCGGTTCTCATGCAAGGTAAAATATCATTCCTAAAAATTATAAAACTATCAATAAAGGATCAAGAATTTCAAATAAAAAAATAAAATGTATGTATTATTGTTGAAATTATTTATTATTTAAGAAATTGTATTATGCGTCAGGTCTTATTGTAACTAAATAGGTCATAGCATGAAATTCTATTATTGATAAAATGGCAGAAATTAATTATAATAATCTCAAACCTAATAAAAATTGTACAAGAATATTAATTTATTAATAATTTAATTCAACTGAACCACATGGTAATTAAATCTCTTTGGTAGGTCTAAACCAATCACAGTGCATAGAAATAGCACCAAGACGGTGATCGTTTGAAAGCAACACATGTTAATCTATTATCAGACACCAACCCTGCCTTATCAGTTACACTAGCACATGTACATTGTATGAGAGGAACTATGTCTATAAGATTAAGCAGTTTTAAGAATTACATAAATTAAATTATTATTGTAATTAAAGGAATTGTATTCTACTGCTTGCCACTGACGTCATGTTTACGTCACAAGCGTTCTACCAATGGCAAATTTTTATGCAAATTATTACATTGAGATTCTGAGAAGCAAGGTCTAGCCTAAAAGCTTAGAGAAAAGAGCAGCACTTCCCTTTTGAAATCCTCACCGTGCAGATCTCTTTTATAGTTACCAAGACCTATTTGTGAAAATTTCTTGTTCGATTTTAAATGTTCTATTTGTGAGCCGATATTTTAGGCCAATCTATTTGTTATTTGTAAATTTCTGTTTTCATCAATCGATAAATTTAAAAGCTTAAAGTAAATTATCCCTTAATTAATTCGGTGAAGGAGATATTTAAATTAAAATTCCCCACGTGCTGAAACCGAAGCCTGGATTGCCGCCGATCAAACGATTTTTGATCTAAAGAAGAAAACCACGACCGCCAAGGAAATTCACGTGAGTTATAAGTTTAAAAGGGGCCCCAATCTACGCTTCGAAAATATTTCAGTGCAGAAAAACATAAATTTTTCTTCGTTAAATTATTGGCCACGCCGACAAGCGCTTTAGCATTTAAGAGCCTAGAATTTATTCATATTAAATTTATAAGAATTTGTAGTTGATTAACTATCCTCCGCTGCCTGAACCACGACCCCGAACATTTTAAAATATTTTCTATAATTCATTTTTCACTATTTTTTCAAACTGTTCAATTTTATCAATTGTAAAATTCTGTCGAATCACGCATGGTATCATGCAAGCACAAGAAAATTTTTAACTATTCTGTTAATGCTAAATTATTATCAACCTGTAAATCAAATTCTGAACTGCACTGTATGATTACATATTTTATTGTAATATATTTCAGTTTTGTTAATTCGCTTTCTGAGTTCGATTATTTCTTAAGCCTGTCAATTATTGTGTCTGATACGTTCTATATCATCAAGAACCGATCGAATACGATCATTGGAATAATTGAATTAAGCTGGATATTGGAACAGGTCTAAGTGGATGTAGCGAGTGGGGTCAGATCGAGATATTTATTCTTTGTCCTTACCTGCTCATATATCAGCTTTTATCTGTTACCTACCTCGACTTAGGAGCGAACACATCAATTGTACAGCAGATGCAGCCATAGATCATATAAATTCCTACAATAGAGCTTAAAACCCGACAAGACTCTGTTCTCGAAATATATTCTGAACGATATTTGGTCCAAATACCGTATTTTAATCCTTCAGAACTTATTAGAGACGCAGTCCCGTAAATTATCTACATCGGGATTTTTGCTCGACCTGTATGATTTTGTATGCTCATTCTTCACAGGTAATAATTTTAAGGTATCCGTCTTCAGTGTTTAGCGATCGCTACACTGCTTATAAAAATTTCATCATTATACAATTTGTCATTAGAAGAATCAAGGGTGAGCGAGCGTTTAGGCCTCCCGCGATTCCGACAATTGTATTGAGTCTTGTAGTGAGTCAATCAGTCTGGTGTTCACTCAGCGTCCTCACACGCCATTGCAAAATTTATAGCCGCTACACCATTGACTCAGTACAAGATTCACTCTACATGTGTGAAGCCGTTAAAAAACGCACCACATGATTTGGCGCCCAACAGTGATAGGCATTGAAGAGGTGGATAATCGACTACGAGGATTATTTAGTTGCTCAGTATACTATAGCGCTGACAACGGGAAAATTTTTTGAAAAATTCATGGTTGTGAATTTTTTCGAATTTAATATTAACTGTTCACTGTTATATAAAATAACAAGACGTACCATACCCAATTTTTGAACAGAAAAGAAATTTATCGATTGATGAATTTTTAGAGAAAAAATCGAACTCAGAATTTTATTATCGTGTTATTCGAAAATTGGTCATACTATAAGTCATAGGTATAAGAGATATCATAAGAAAGGTCATATTATTTGAAGAATATTAGGTCTATATTGAAACAATTTATAAATATTTACAGAAAAGAGGATTGAAGTTATTTACATTTTTAAAAGTTTTTAAAACATAAAGAGGGAAGTAAAATTAAATCACGGATATATTGTGGAATTCAAGCAGAGCATCACTGCTTTTATATAAAATTTTGCAAAGAATACTAGCCCTATATATAGAATTGCGGCAAGAAATTATAAAAGTAAAATATTTATAATAATAGTAATAATAAATTATAAGAGGCGTACCTGTATTACCGCATAAGTGTTCACTGTGTATCCTGTGTGTCCTTGTCATTTTTATGTTAACGATATTGCTAACTTGACTCATTTTATCACTGAACACATTGCTAAACCACTTTTTCTGTATTTCACTCACTACGAAGCTATAACAATTTCTATTGGATTTCTTATTAATTATTTTGTATATCACATCAACACTTTCACGTTTTTTATTCACTGCACACGTTCGTCGCGTTATTCTCTCACAAACCATGGCAGGAAACGACCAGGTCAATCCAAGTCTGTCGGACACCGAGGACATCTCACCCGATTGTTCGCCGCCATCCGCATCCATCACCGCAGCCGCCGATTTCCATCCCAATGTACTGGATGATTTATCTTCGACACAGGTGGAGGAGAGCTGCATCCTAGTGGAAGATCCGTCGGCAGCCCAAGAGCCGGAGGACGAAACATCGGGAGAGCATACGGACGACGACGCCCCAGAAACAGGAACCCCCATTTCTCGTACCGTTGCTCGGATGAAGAACCAGCGGATGACCGTTAGATGTACACCCGATCCCGCCATGGATATGGACACCCTCCTGAAAGCAATAACCAAGATGAATGAGAAAACAAATGAAGCAATAAACAACTTAAATAAAAAATGCGACCAAACAAAAGAAGAATTAAAGGAAGACAACAAACAAATAAAAGAAGCATCGAAGAAAACAAATGAAGCTATAAACAATCTAAATGAAAAGAGCGACCAAACAAAGGAAGAATTAAAAAAGGAAGTTCAAGAAGCAAAGAAGGTAAACGAACAGGGTTTAGAGAAGTTGAGTCAACGGATGGATGGAGCATTCCGTGACACAGATAAAACCATCAAAAAATTAACTGAGCGTCTGGATAAATCCATTGTAGAAACAAATAACCGATTGGATCAGTTATCACAAGATATGCATGCGAAGGTAGTCAACGTCGAGGTCACCTTAAAAGAACACATACGCGTAGAGATGGATACTCTGAAAGAGAACGTAGTTGATCAAGCCAAACAGCATTGCACCAAAGCAGGAGAGCAGATAACGCAGAGCATGCAGGCCAAAGTCAACGAACACATCTCCGTATGCCAAAAGGAACATGAAGGTATTATCCAGCGAGTCGAGGGGCAACTCGAACCACTTGCGACCAATATAACGAACTTGAAGAGCCATGTTAGCACACTGAGTGAAAAGCAAACTACTATCAGCTCTCAGGTGGACAGCTTGACTATACAATACAGCGACCTGCATAGACGATGTGATACTGCCGCCGAGCAAAGGAAGAGTGTTGATGCCGAGGTCCGAAAAAGATTTGAGCAGACGGATACCCGAATCACTCAGATGGAAACCCGCATAAGTCACTCTCGAGCCAATCTAGAACTGTCATCGCCCTCAGAGTCGTACAACACCACCACAATTTTTCAAAACCTAGGACATTTTGATGACACTCCAGCGTCTATGCCCCCAAAACCCTTCGTCGAACAACTGAGATCTGTTCAAGAACTTACCCCCACACCCTGGCCCATATGGAAATTCAAATTATTCACTCTGTTGTCCGGAGAACCCTTACTTTTCCTTCACGGACGTGCCGCCGAATTTAATAGTCTGTCCGAATTCATAGATGCTTTCCTAGAGCAATATTGGGGACAAGATCGACAGCGAGTTATATTATCTGACATTGTATCTTGCAAATATTCACCTCGAAATGGCCAAACATGCACCGCCTTCGTATCAAACATCAGATACCAAAATTCACAACTAGACACACCTTTCGCCGAATTAGCACTTACTCAGATTATTATCCGGAAGCTGCCTTACCCCGTACAGATGGCACTAGCGACTAGTCATGTTAAGACCATCAAAGAATTGGAAAATCATCTCCATGAAATCCAAGCAGTACATCGCGAGGATTACAACTTCACTGTGCGACAAGAGCATCCACATCAAGATCATCAACCCCAACAAAATACTTCTCCCTTTTCTAACGCCCGTCGTCCCTTTAATTCTGCCAATAACCAGGACCGCAACCCGAATTTTCAACAGCGACTAAATAAAGAAAACCAACCAGAAAGTAGGAGGAATTTCCAGAACCACAACCAGCAGTCGGATACTAACCGGAGAAACGCGTACTACCATGACGGACGAGACCGTATAAACCAACACCGTAACCAATACTCCAACAACGCCGCGCATAGCCGGAACAACAACTATAACCGGATGGGAAATGCGAGCGCAAATCAGCATCAAACGACGCCCAACGAAAATCAGGGAAGAAAATCGGATATGGCTGAGAAAACACAAGGGTCATCAACGCCGCAGAAAATCTGACTATATGGAAATCACCCGCCACAGTCGCCCATCACCTGTTTACACACGGAGAGAAACGATAATCAATTAGCAGAAGAACAACCGCCAACTGAAAATATTGATCCGTCACTCCCGCCAGTCGAAATAGTCCAAGGCAAGCAACCGAAACTCAGAGGAGTCTACCGTCGTTGCCGCTCTATACGGTTTAAGCCTACTCAACCTGCAAAAATGAATGGAATGGAAAATCTAGACAACCCCACTGCTCCAGATACAGGAAAAGAACCTACATGCCTTACCACGCTATATAATAACATCAGAGAAACCTTGCTAGAAGAAGAAAACTCCAGCATTCAAGAAATACATGAACATTTTCAAACCTATATAACCATACAAATAGCCAGCCTACAATTCAAAGCTCTCATAGATACTGGATCACAAGTCAGCCTAATCCAGAATGACTCTTATTCCCGCCTGAAAAACATAACAGAAATAGCCACATTACCGTTAACCTCAACCTACCTATCAGGTGTCACACCAGGACGTCGTCTCCGAATATCTAAACAATGCCTCCTGGAGATCCAAGTCGAAGGAAAGTGCTTCCCATACTCCTTCCTGGTATTACCTGCAAACGGACCACACATTATTATTGGTGCTGATTTCTTAGCCCATTATAACTCAAACATAAATTTCAAAAATCTCGAACTACAGTTAACTGACAATAGCAACCGGACTAGTATCAATACTCAGATAGTATTAAAGGCCAATGCGGGAGATGTAAGAGTAGTGAGATATCACATGGTTGAAGACTACATTCCTGAAAAAGAATACAAGGTGCAATACAGAGAAGGTAAAGAGAGTGAAATGATGAGTCATGATTCAATAGACGACTACAGCTTGGAAAACGAAACACCAGATGATACTGACATTCTGATGGAAAAGTTACTGAATGAGATTGATAACAATTCTGAATGGGGGCTCGCAATCAAACAATCCATGAAAGAAATGTTCATAAAAAATCGTGCAGTATTTTCAGAACAGCCGGGATTGGCAAATCATTTTCAGTGTAAATTAGAGGTCAAACCACATGAGTCGTATTATAGAAAATCTTATCCCATCCCTTTTGCGCACCGTCAAGCAGCAGCTGCCGAAATAGATAGGATGGAAAGACTAGGCATTATCGAACCATCCACATCGCATTATAGTTTGCCTATTACCTGCGTTTCGAAGAAGGACGGCTCCACCCGACTCTGTCTCGACGCCCGCCAGCTGAACATGATTCTCGACGACGACCGTGAAGCTCCCGCCCAGATCGATCAGGTGTTGCAGACGTTCCATGGCAAGACCATATACTCCACCGTCGACCTCAGCGCCGGATATTGGCAGGTACAAGTGGCCGAAGAATCTCGAGATTACCTGTCCTTCCTCTTCAACGGCCGAAATCTCAGGTTCACCCGACTTGCCTTTGGGATCAGAAATGCAATGGCTATATTTATACGCTGCCTAAGACAATCAATTGGTGAAGACATTTCAGATTTTTGTGCTCTTTACGTTGATGATGCAATTATTTCATCACAGAGTGTGGCAGAGCATATTCAACACCTTGATGTAGTATTCGGTAGACTAATAAAATGTGGTATGAAGTTAAAATTATCAAAATGTGAATTTTTTGCCAAGAAAGTCAAATACCTCGGGCACATCATAACTGATAAAGGTATCATGCAGGACATTGATAAATTAGCAGCTATAAAAAACTTTCCATCTCCATCAAGTCGTAAACAGCTTCAACGTTTTATTGGTTTCCTACAATTCTATCGTCGCTTTAACAAACAGATGTCTCATTATACGGCACAACTGAGTCATGTTTTATCATCCTCTAAACCATGGATATGGGGGCTCAAGGAAGATGAAATTTTCAACCAGTTGAAGGATGCTTTTTTGAAAGCTGTTATATTGAATCATCCAAATCTCAACCAACCTTTTCATATAAATGTTGACGCATCGGATTACGCCTTAGGTGCGGAAATTTTTCAATATGATGAGAAAGGAGAAAAAGGAGTCATAGCATTTTTTAGCAAAACTATGAATGCAGCCCAGAAGAAGTACACAGTCACGGAAAAAGAACTACTAAGCATTGTCGAAGTATGCAAGAAATATAGAACGTTGTTGTTAGGCCAAAAGATTTTTGTTAACACAGACCATAAGGCCCTGACTTTCTTCAAAACAGCCAAGTTAACCAACAACCGACTGTCTAGATGGTTTCTGTTATTACAAGAATTTGATCTAGAACTCACTCACCTGCCAGGTAAACGAAATCAAACTGCTGATTTCTTGTCCAGAGAAGGAAGTGACACCTATGCCAATGAAACGACATTCCAATGCTATGTAGCCGAAGATCAACCAGTGCCGTTACCCTTCAATATATCGCCGCTCCTGCACACCGAACTCCTCACATCTGAAAAATTTAAAAACGCACAATCAATGGACAACAAAATCACAGATCTCATTCGCAAGTTATCCAACCCTCCAGTAGAAGAGCACCAGTATCTACAACGCTACACTGTGTTCAACGACCATTGTTTTATAAGGCTAATAAAAACTCCGATTTTTGGCATCTAGTCATACCACACACCCTAGAAAAGGACGTAATTTTGGAAACACATGAACGAATTGGTCACTTTGGTATAAGGAAAACAATACATGCCCTGAAAACGTGTTGTTACTTCAAAGGATTGAACAAAAAGGTTACACAGTTAATAAGAGCCTGCGACATCTGTCAAAAAACAAAGCATAACCGTTTTCACATAGCAGGAGAAATGATACCTATCTTACCCTCACAACCACTTGAATTAATATCAGCTGACATCTATGGGCCACTACCTCAGTCTATACACCAAAAACGCTTTATTTTTGTCTTAACCTGCTTGTTCTCAAAATATACAATGTTCTTCCCTATTGGTAAAATCACTGGTGAAAAATTAGCCAGATGCATCACCGAAAGATGGACCAATGAAGTTGGTAAACCACAGCGCATATTGTCAGATAACGCAACCTATTTTTGCAGTGCCAAGTGGAAACAAATTTTAGAACAAGCCGGCATTAAAACGTCAAGAGTCTCGGCATACACTCCCAGTGCAAACCCAGTGGAAAGAAAAATGAAAGAAATTTCAAGATTTATGAGGGCATATAGCAGTCACCGTCATCAACAATGGGTCAAATATGTACCGTTCCTAGAACACTGCATTAATAACTGTGTAAGTGACAGTACCGGGTACACTCCCCACGAAATTATATTTGGCACAAGAAACGAATCATTTATTCAGAGCCTAATCAAGTTTCCAAATCCGGATAAACCTAACCCAAACTTATACCAACTGGTTCGCAATAGGTTAGACAAATCCGCAAAACAAAGGAAAAAATACCATGACAAGGCTACAAAGAAATTCAAATATGAAGTCGGAGATGAAGTACTGGTAAAAGCACATAAATCTTCAGATGCCCTAGGCAAGTTAACTAAAAAATTCTTCCATCTTTACACAGGACCGCATCGAGTGACCGACGTTTCACAGCACAACACCGTCAAGATTCAAGATTCCGAGAACGCCAATAATCACTGGTGGGAAAACGTAATTAATGTAAAACCCTACCGAAGAGCCTAACCAATAAACAATTTCAACTCATCTAATAAACAACAATCCACTTCAAAAGAAGAAATTGAAATCAACTTTAAATCAAGAAATAAAACTGAAAACAACTTCAAGAATTTACCAACCTGATCAAGCCATCCACCTCGTGTCAGAGTCATCACCGAAACAATCGCCTGGTATCATCTGCACAACTGAAAAATAGAAACAAGAATTATAGTATCCACGGAAAATAATTATAAATTAGAAATAACATGAAATTAGTAGTGAATAGGAGGAAAGAAAATAAACAAAGTTTATTTGAAAAAATGTGTAAATCTAACCTTGAAATACAGAATCGATAGAAAAATCTATTCAGAACCAAAGCCTGTTCGATAATTTTCTTCGTCCCACCAACCAATGTGTACGAAATCCTAGAGTCAATGTTAATGGAATCAAAGCAATATCGTTAGTTAATTATTGTAACCTATTATTTAATGTGGAATTATAAGTAAAAAACGCAACCAAAAATATATATTTATGTTAATTTGCACGAAATGCGCATGTTCTATGTCATATATGAATGTATCTCTAAAAAACTCCAAAGAAAATGAAATTCTTACCTTTAAATGTGAAATTTATTACTGTTGCATCAAAAGATCATGAATTGTAATTCAAATTGATAAATATAATCTTAAGGACTTAATATTTGTAACCAACATTGATAAAAATCAAGAAAGCCATTTCAAGTGTAACCCTGTTTGTACGCAACGTACTAAGCGCAAATAAGGAATTGCTCGAGTCAAACGGTAGACGATTGTCAAGTCACCGAAGTAAAATCACACTCTCACCCAATTTATGTAAAAGCCAAACCAAAGAGTCGAAACTTGTAATAACCATGAAAAAATGATGAAAGTCTATATTTGTTGCAAATACTGTTCGAATCTTAAGAAGTAATATGTGAAATTTTGTATATTTGTTATAGTTATGGGTCTGCTCATAAGCCACCCGTGAATGGAAGTTGTGGAGTTGTTTTAATGAAGGATCCAAAGAGACCTCATTAATTATTGTATTTCGATTGTATCCAATGAAAGGAACAATCAATTATTTATTTTCTCGTAGCCAAAAGTGCACGATATATTGTTTTTAGTGTTAAGTGTTGAGTTTTCGTAGAAGTAAGGAGATGAAATAGTGTATTCATCACAATATCGGATTTTTCAAATAGTCATTGTTTCGACTCGTCTCCCAATTACCTATTTAAAATATCCTGGGGGCTTTTGTGTGATGAATCTTTCAAATAGATCTCATGAAAAGAGAGAAAAATTGTGATTACCTTTTAAAATGAAAGAATTTGCTAAAGGAATAGTTAGCGACCGAGCGATAAAGCTTACTTATCAATAACTGTATATTAGATAAGAGTACCGTTCTGTACTGAATATTTTTCTAGGAAAATTATTCAATAAAATTATAATTATTTTGCAAATAAAGCACAAATTATTTATGAATCGCTCACTGATTTTGAGGTTACACTTTGTTTACTATCGATCAGATGTTTTTAAAACAGTTCGAACGCAGCTGACTGATTCAAAGTATTGTCAAATGTCACGCTGGCTTCACGTAAGATATAATACCATCTCTAAAAATTATAAAACTATCAATAAAGGATCAAGAATTTCAAATAAAAAAATAAAATGTATGTATTATTGTTGAAATTATTTATTATTTAAGAAATTATATTATATGTCAGGTCTTATTGTAACTAAATAGGTCATAGCATGAAATTATATTATTGATAAAATGGCAGAAATTAATTATAATAATCTCAAACCTAATAAAAATTGTACAAGAATATTAATTTATTAATAATTTAATTCAACTGAACCACATGGTAATTAAATCTCTTTGGCAGGTCTAAGCCAATCACAGTGCATAGAAATAGCACCAAGAAGGTGATCGTTTGAAAGCAACACATGTTAATCTATTATCAGACACCAACCCTGCCTTATCAGTTACACTAGCACATGTACATTGTATGAGAGGAACTATGTCTAGAAGATTAAGCAGTTTTAAGAATTACATAAATTAAATTATTATTGTAATTAAAGGAATTGTATTCTACTGCTTGCCACTGACGTCATGTTTACGTCACAAGCGTTCTACCAATGGCAAATTTTTATGCAAATTATTACATTGAGATTCTGAGAAGCAAGGTCTAGCCTAAAAGCTTAGAGAAAAGAGCAGCACTTCCCTTTTGAAATCCTCACCGTGCAGATCTCTTTTTATAGTTACCAAGACCTATTTGTGAAAATTTCTTGTTCGATTTAAAATGTTCTATTTGTGAGCCGATATTTTAGGCCAATTATTTGTTATTCGTAAATTTCTGTTTTCATCAATCGATAAATTTAAAAGCTTAAAGTAAATTATCCCTTAATTAATTCGGTGAAGGAGATATTTAAATTAAAATTCCCCACGTGCTGAAACCGAAGCCTGGATTGCCGCCGATCAAACGATTTTTGATCTAAAGAAGAAAACCACGACCGCCAAGGAAATTCACGTGAGTTATAAGTTTTAAAAGGGGCCCCAATCTACGCTTCGAAAATATTTCAGTGCAGAAAAACATAAATTTTTCTTCGTTAAATTATTGGCCACGCCGACAAGCGCTTTAGCATTTAAGAGTCTAGAATTTATTCATATGTAATTTATAAGAATTTGTAGTTGATTAACTATCCTCCGCTGCCTGAACCACGACCCCGAGCATTTTAAAAATATTTTATAATTCATTTTTTCACTATTTTTTCAAAACTGTTCAATTTTATCAATTGTAAAATTCTGTTGAATCACGCATGGTATCATGCAAGCACAAGAAAATTTTTAACTATTCTGTTAATGCTAAATTATTATCAACCTGTAAATCAAATTCTGAACCTGCACTGTATGATTACATATTTTATTGTAATATATTTCAGTTTTGTTAATTCGCTTTCTGAGTTCGATTATTTCTTAAGCCTGTCAATTATTGTGTCTGATACGTTCTATATCATCAAGAACCGATCGAATACGATCATTGGAATAATTGAATTAAGCTGGATATTGGAACAGGTCTAAGTGGATGTAGCGAGTGGGGTCAGATCGAGATATTTATTCTTTGTCCTTACCTGCTCATACATCAGCTTTTATCTGTTACCTACCTCGACTTAGGAGCGAATGCATCAATTGTACAGCAGAGGCAGCCAGAGATCATATAAATTCCTACAATAGAGCTTAAAACCCGACAAGACTCTGTTCTCGAAATATATTCTGAACGATATTTGGTCCAAATACCGTATTTTAATCCTCCAGAACTTATTAGAGACGCAGTCCCGTAAATTATCTACATCAGGATTTTTGCTCGACCTGTATGATTTTGTATGCTCATTCTTCACAGGTAATAATTTTAAGGTATCCGTATTCAGTGTTTAGCAATCGCTACACTGCTTATTAAAAATTTCATCATTATACAATTTGTCATTAGAGGAATCAAGGGTGAGCGAGCGTTTAGGCCTCCCGCGATTCCGACAATTGTATTGAGTCTTGTAGTGAGTCAATCAGTCTGGTGTTCACTCAGCGTCCTCACACGCCATTGCAAAATTTATAGCCGCTACACCATTGACTCAGTACAAGATTCACTCTACATGTGTGAAGCCATCAAATACCGCTCCACAATGCTTAAAGACGAACTTCAAAACCACCCTTAGATTCAAAATATTGCCAAAAGATTTCTTAGTGCGCCTCTAAAGGACCAACTGATCATACCTACCAAATTTGAACGTTTTTGGTCCAGTAGATTTTTAGTTCTGCGAGTGAGTGAGTGAGTGAGTGAGTGTGTGAGTGAGTCAGTCAGTCAGTCAGTGAGTGCCATTTCGCTTTTATATATATATATATAATATATATATATATATATATATATATATATATTATATATATATATATATATATATAAAAGCGAAATGGCACTATATATATATAATATATATATATATATATATATTATATATATATATATATATATTCTGAGTAGATTTTTGCCCACACCTATCTCTATCAGAGTTCCCAGTGTCGCTCTGGGCCGGCTAAACTCAGTCGGCGACTGGGGAGGGCCGCGGCAGGGGACGGGAGTCTTGGTGGGGCGTCTGTCAACCACCCTCGCTCGGGTTGGGGGTTGAAACAGGGTTTTGAGTGCTTTGGAGGAATGTTTCCCTCTTTTAGGAAAGAGGGGCCGTGCTTTCGCACTGCCAAACAGGGTTGGTCGCGGAAAGAAGAGAACAGGAATCTTGCAGTGTTAGTCGTGAGAAAGGGCTTCGTGTCGGGACTAAGTCTTAGTCCTCGGGCACCGGGTGTCTTCCCGGGGTCCGGGTTGGTTGCGGAGCTCTGGTAAAGGCTTTCCCTGGCCTTCTCAGAGGTCCTCTTCCGGTTCCGCACTGGTTTAGTGCGCTGCGGCGGCCCGCGCTCTGGACTTTCCTAAGTCCTACTTGCCGGGCACCAGCTGTCCTCCTGGGGTCCGGATCGGCCGCAGAGTTGCGGGAAAGGCTTTTCCTGGCCTTCCAGACGTCCTCTTGCGATCCCGCACTGGACTAGTGCGCTGCGGCGGCCAGCACTCTGGACTTTCCTAAGTCCTACTGGCCGGGCACTAGCTGTCCTCCTGGGGTCCGGATCGGCCGCGGAGTTGCGGGAAAGGCTTTTCCTGGCCTTCCTAGACGTCCTCTTGCGATCCCGCACTGGACTAGTGCGCTGCGGCGGCCAGCACTCTGGACTTTCCTAAGTCCTACTGGCCGGGCACTAGCTGTCCTCCTGGGGTCCGGATCGGCCGCGGAGTTGCGGGAAAGGCTTTTCCTGGCCTTCCTAGACGTCCTCTTGCGATCCCGCACTGGACTAGTGCGCTGCGGCGGCCAGCACTCTGGACTTTCCTAAGTCCTACTGGCCGGGCACCAGCTGTCCTCCTGGGGTCCGGATCGTCCGCGGAGTTGCGGGAAAGGCTTTTCCTGGCCTTCCTAGACGTCCTCTTGCGATCCCGCACTGGACTAGTGCGCTGCGGCGGCCAGCACTCTGGACTTTCCTAAGTCCTACTGGCCGGGCACCAGCTGTCCTCCTGGGGTCCGGATCGTCCGCGGAGTTGCGGGAAAGGCTTTTCCTGGCCTTCCTAGACGTCCTCTTGCGATCCCGCACTGGACTAGTGCGCTGCGGCGGCCAGCACTCTGGACTTTCCTAAGTCCTACTGGCCGGGCACCAGCTGTCCTCCTGGGGTCCGGATTGTCCGCGGAGTTGCGGGAAAGGCTTTTCCACACCTTCCCAGATGTCCTTTCTCGCCTCGACGCCCCACTGGTGGCCTACCAATGGGGAGTCAGGTTTCGACCAAACCTGACGTGTTGTCGTTGGTCGAAACTGGCAACCCGTCGTCCAAACAGGTTAAATGTCGTTCAACACTCGCCCGAACGAGTGTAGAGCAGTGGAGTTCACTGTGTGAGAGGCTAATCGACTTTAGCCTCGACACAACTCCCGGTCGCTGAAGAAATCGGAGTTCACTTAGTACTGGTGTACTGTGACGTTGCTAGCTGCTCGCTGCTTCCTTCTCACCTCTCTCGACCGCTCGACTTGGCTCTCCGAACTCGACTGCCTCTTGCTGGCCTTTCTCGAGCCTCCCTCAGTGACCGAGAGGGAGGGGAGAGAGGATGCGCAGCAACGCTGAGCGGTAGGCCAGTGGCTGGCTTGAACGTTGACCCCTCAGATTCTATGAAAGATAGCCGAGCGTCGAATAAATGAGCCCTAAATTCAATGCCTTTCTCTAGTTACGATATACATCGTGACACACTGTTCCTACTAAGGGAAGGGGGGGGGGGAAAGAGAGGGGTGGAGAGGGGGGGGGTGAGGATGGAAGGGGTAAACGGCAGACAGAAGGTCCCAAATGCCTGAGTACATTCTGCCGCCTCTCCGCCGGTCAACATAGACCGAACATAAACTGGGCGCCAGGTTGGTTCCTCGCCAACCGGTGGTGATGCGTCGGCACCATCCGAAGAAATGAGCAAGCTACCCGGCCAGATCCTAGGCCTAGCTTCAGAGAAGATCTTGAAGATCTGCGCCGTGCTTTCGCACTGCGTTGAGACGCCGTGTTCGCACACTGCAAGAGACCGCCATGCTTCCGCACTGCGATGGGGGACGCCGTGCTTTCGCACTGCAAGAAACGCCGTGCTTTCGCACTGCAAAGGACCGCCGTGCTTCCGCACTGCAATGGGGGACGCCGTGTTTGCACACTGCAAGAGGCTGCCGTGCTTCCGCACTGCGATGGGGGACGCCGTGCTTTCGCACTGCAAGAAACGCCGTGCTTTCGCACTGCAAAGGACCGCCGTGCTTCCGCACTGCAATGGGGGACGCCGTGTTTGCACACTGCAAGAGGCCGCCGTGCTTCCGCACTGCGATGGGGGACGCCGTGTTTGCACACTGCAAGAGGCCGCCGTGCTTCCGCACTGCGATGAGTCGCCGTGCTTGCGCACTGCATGTGCCGGGCTTTCGCCCTGCATGGCCGTGTTTTCACACTGCCTTGCTTCGCCGTGCTTGCGCACTGCATGTGCCGGGCTTTCGCCTGCATGGCCGTGTTTTCACACTGCCTTGCTTCGCCGTGCTTGCGCACTGCATGTGCCGGGCTTTCGCCCTGCATGGCCGTGCTTTCACACTGCCTTGCTTCGCCGTGCTTGCGCACTGCATGTGCCGGGCTTTCGCCCTGCATGGCCGTGTTTTCACACTGCCTTGCTTCGCCGTGCTTGCGCACTGCATGTGCCGGGCTTTCGCCCTGCATGGCCGTGTTTTCACACTGCCTTGCTTCGCCGTGCTTGCGCACTGCATGTGCCGGGCTTTCGCCCTGCATGGCCGTGTTTTCACACTGCCAAAACTTACAGCATCAGACAGCTGGAATGAATCTTCAACACGACCAGGAACTCGTCGTGGTCTCAGCAATAGTCAGCTGAGATACAGCTCCAATAATTCCAGGAGCTCGTCAAGGAAGTAGACTCAAGTTGCAGTCCCCATCCTCAAGAAGAAACGTGATACACAACAATGTACCACTTCACAGGAGGCAGAAGTTGATAGAGGCGAATTGGAGTCCAGGAAAATTACCAAGTGTCAGAGTGATGGATACTCTCAGTTAGTTCAGTGTATCAGCAACTTATTGTTCAAAATAAAATATGAGAGATGATAATATGATGAGGAATACTGAATCATATGGTTGACATGAAGCCACTAGTTGTGATGTTACACCACATATTTCGATTTTATATCACAATTAAATGTGGTCGAAATAATAATTCATTTTCGATCTGTTATGAGGATCACAGCCTTCTCTTTATATCACAATAATAAAATCGGAACTATAAATTTTAACTCAATATTCCACTTCTCACTGTTCATTTCAATAATGAAATCAATCACATTATTTACTTATGCAAAGTAACCATCCATTGGATATAAATGACAGTGTGTTTATTATAACAGATAACATCTGCTAATTAATTCACAATCAGTGAACATTTATTGCTCAATCTCTCCTTCTCACTTCAAGACTTATTTCACCCCGAAATAAATCTTAATTTACT
Source organism: Nilaparvata lugens (assembly GCF_014356525.2). NCBI lineage: Eukaryota > Metazoa > Arthropoda > Insecta > Hemiptera > Delphacidae > Nilaparvata > Nilaparvata lugens. The sequence goes on along the minus strand of NC_052514.1, from coordinate 29,152,584 downwards.
TTTTCAAAGTAATTATTCACACAAGGCGTGTATAATGACCCAACAGCTGTTAATAAATCACACTAAGTGAATATTGATTTTCCGAAAAATAATCACAACAATTAGCACAAATAATAATTATTGAATGAATCAATACACCGTCAATAATATCTCATGATGGTAGGCTGAGTAAGAATTAGATTCACTCTCGAGACGTGATCTAATTCCAAACTAACAATAGCACGATCTAACACAGACTGACTCAATAACAGTAGAATATCTGGAAAAACTAGAATTCACATGAATTCTATTTTATAAATTGTTATTGAAAAGGAGAAGTAATTCTCTTCTACAGACTAGAAGCTTGGCGATAGCAGTTAGCCAGTTGAGATAACGTTTATCTTATCTTCACAGCACAGCACAAACAACTTTTCGATCCAACATAGAATTAATTCCAATTGAAATAATAATTATTTTATTCCAATTTATAGTAAGTCCTCCGACTTTATTTTCAAGTGAAATATTAGAAAATGTTAATCATAATCTGAAGCTAAAAAACCCCCGATTGTAGTACATCTCGACTCACAATCAAACGCAATTTATTCATTCCACATGAATAATTAATTGCAACGTAATTCACTTTTATCCCACAGTATAATAACGTCTGTTAATCAACTGCATCGTAACACTTTACACGGATTAAAGCAATTACCACCAGCTTCATTAAATGATTTCAATTATTATAACCATTACCTCATGGTTAAAATATTAGTCAGATCATACTGATCTATAATGTTTTCTAATATTCTCTATCCACTCATTCCGCCATCAACTATTTATGGCAAATAGAAAACAAGCTACTGCAAGTTTTGTTCGTTAACCTGTACTTGGTTACAACAATATCGGTAATATACCGATCAAGAAAATTTTAGTATAGTTGGAATCGACTTTGGCTGTTATTAACTAGTCATAGACTGTAGAAAATTTTCTTGATTACCCTTGCTTGGTCACATCATAATGTTGTACATAAATTTCAAACTGAAATTATTGGGATTGCCTTCAGATCAAAAGAAACGCATTAATTTGTCAATAATAATTTTTTCCACTTAATCCAGCCATTGCTTTATGACTGATTATATTAATTAAACTGTAATGGTTGAGTTGCCATTTAGTTTAAGTAGAACTCTATTTTATGAGAAAAATTAAACGGAATATGCTGTTTCCTTTTAATAAACTATTGACCAATTTCTTTCAATAACAATAATATTGTCAGTCTTTTAATATTTTCATCATTTTCGGAATCGTGCTAATGCTATTAATTTTCAAAATTCGGCTAATAAATTCGTGCTAATAATTCTGAATTAATTTTCTTCAATTTCTATGCAATTTTGTCTTTGACAACAAAATTTAATTTCCTCATTTTAAATGGGATAATTTATGAATCAAAAATAGCTCTAAAGCTGTGATATGATTGAACTTCTATGAAATTCACCCCTTCTCGCCTCTTACCTCCTTATTGGCGGCGCGTGACACCTCTCTGGTATCCCATCCTCCGGATAGGCAGCGACCCTCTATAGACTCGCTCGGCCTCCTGCTGTCCATCCGCTCGAATTCCGTCCACCTTTTCCGCAACTGCTCCATCACCATCCTCTTCCTCATCTTCGGGCAGGTGTGGCTGGAGCTTGGTGCCCTTCTCGTGCACAGTAAACCTCTTACCGGCACTCAACATTTCCTCGACCTCATATGGGCCAGAAAATTCCGGCGCTAACTTCGCGGCAAGCTGATTAGCACCCGAGGACAGGTGACACTCCTTCCTGTAGACTAGCTGTCCAGAGTTCACCTTCCTTGTCCTCCTTTTCCAATTATAATACCGGTTGGCATTATAATTCTCGTTTCCAATATCTGAAACTACTTTCTGTGTAGTTTCCAGCACCGGCAGTCTTCTAGACTGCACTGCTCGACGATTATCTCCAGCTCCTTGCTGAAAATTATCCTCCTTCTTCCGCCTCCGGTACAGCTTTTCCGGACAGTTGAACCTCCAGTTCCCAGCTCGTTTACAGTGCCAGCAAATGAACTTTCTACGGGCTGGAGAAATTTTCTGAGAAATAAATTCCTCTTTTCCAGTCTTCCACACGGCTCCTACGTGTTCCTGGACTTGAGGAAATTTCTTCTTCTCCTGCTTCTTCACAGGAATAATTCCAGGTGGCTTCCTTGACCTCCCTATGTCAGGCTGGGTTTTAACAGTAGCCAGCCTCGAGTTGACAGCTCCTTTTCCCACTTTTGGAGTGGAAATATCGTCTCCAATGTGTGCTTTGACGAGATGAGGATCCCATTCCACTGACCGGGAATAGGGGTCTATTCTCACCCGGTGCTCTCGAAGAAACTCCATACCAAGCAGAATATCTGGAGACAGCCCATCCATTATTGTGAGTGTTGTTGATAGGGATATTTTGCCGATTTTCAGGTTGATTATAACACCACCTCGCAGACGTGCAGCCGCCCCATTAGCCATAGCAGCGCCGCGCTGCACAGGCTCTCGTTCCACTGCTTCCAAACAATTAAAAGCTTTAGAGCTAATATAGTTGGACTCTGCTCCGGTGTCGAGAAGAGCTCTATACTGTCTGTCTCCTATTTTCACTATAGTGAAAAGACGGTTGTCATCCTGGAGCTCTGGCTCTAGCTGGATTTGAAGCCTCGTTTTAACCACTGCTGTTTTATCAGAAGTCTTCTTCTGCTCTCTCTCACAGGAACAATTGGGTCGAGGCTTCCCACACTTTGAGCAGAGTGAAGCCTCCGGACACTCTGATCTCCAGTGTCCCACCTTCTTGCACTGCCAACACACGGGGCCTTCTGGAGGTTGTTCACTCCGACGCCGCGTAGTAGTAGTCTCCTGTCGAGGCTTGGTCTGCTTCCTCACCTCCTCCTGCTTCACAGCTCGTTGTCTCTGTTGAGCACTCTTCTCCTCGAATTTAATTCGTTCATATTGTCTCGCTAAGTGTAGCAAGTCGTCGGTGTTGTACACTTCAGCCTCCCTGATGTAGAGCTTGTAGCGTGGTAAAAGATTTTTGTACAATCTCTGTACCTGGCTACTCTCTGAAAAACCACCTCTTCTCCTCATCAGCGTTAGCAGCTCCTCAACATAGTCGTCTATGAGCTCGCCTTCTTTCTGCCGCCTGTCGAGAATTTCATTCTCAAGATCCTCCACATAAGTAGGTGGATAGTAACGAGACCGAAAGTCTCTCAGGAAATCGTCCCAGTGTCTCCACTGTTCTCTCCTATTCCTCATCCATAAGGAACATTTCCCCGCTAACATTTCAGGTAGCGCTGGAAATAACTGTCTGCCAGACAAGCCATATGCTTGTTGCAGCTCCTCGAGCCGCTCCATAAAACTTGGAGCATCTCCACTCCCATCATATGAGAGCCGCCACCCTCGAACCTTGTCACACACGGCACCCGGGTCCATACAGGATGTAGCAGGCACCGCTGACCTGGTAGGTGACCTCAACACATGCCTAGGCATGTTATTATGCCTCTCCGGCATCTCCGGCCTCACTAGCGCAGGCTCTGCCTCCTCGCTAACTGGTGCTGGCCTTCGCGCTCTTCGACGAAGCGCCTCCTCCCCATTATCCAGAACGGGGAGCATCGCAACAATCCGCTGTCGTTGCTCCAGTAGAGCCCTCCTCAGGCTCGTACTTGTGCCATCTGTCAGCACTGAGTCGAGTAGTAGATCAATCAAGCCCTGATCGTGCACTCTGTACACCCAGGAGTTGCTGGAGTCTCCATCAAACTCTGGAGACGTCTCCTTGGGTATTTCTTCCAGTCTGGAACATGCAGTGGCCTCCGCGACTGGTGGCCACAAAGCTGCAGCTCCTTCCTCTTCCTGACCTGTGCCAGCTCCGCCACCGATCCTGTTTAGACCGGCGGCCTCCACCATTGTCCTCCGGTGGTTTTCGACAAGAGCTCTCCTGAGCTCTGCCATGGTACCTGTTGTAGGTAGCCCTGCTGATGCTGCTAGATCCACTGCTTCATTCCGGTGGAGTTTGTAAATCCAGGACACTCCTGGATCGCTGCTATCCTCTCGCGCCTCCTGGTCTTCTCCGGCGCGATTACATTTCTCTTCTGCACTCATTGCTGCTTTTCTCCTCCTGCCTTGGGCCCCACGTTCGTGTGCCAATCTTCTGAGTAGATTTTTGCCCACACCTATCTCTATCAGAGTTCCCAGTGTCGCTCTGGGCCGGCTAAACTCAGTCGGCGACTGGGGAGGGCCGCGGCAGGGGACGGGAGTCTTGGTGGGGCGTCCGTCAACCACCCTCGCTCGGGTTGGGGGTTGAAACAGGGTTTTGAGTGCTTTGGAGGAATGTTTCCCTCTTTTAGGAAAGAGGGGCCGTGCTTTCGCACTGCCAAACAGGGTTGGTCGCGGAAAGAAGGGAACAGGAACCTTGCAGTGTTAGTCGTGAGAAAGGGCTTCGTGTCGGGACTAAGTCTTAGTCCTCGGGCACCGGGTGTCTTCCCGGGGTCCGGGTTGGTTGCGGAGCTCTGGTAAAGGCTTTCCCTGGCCTTCCCAGAGGTCCTCTTCCGGTTCCGCACTGGTTTAGTGCGCTGCGGCGGCCCGCGCTCTGGACTTTCCTAAGTCCTACTTGCCGGGCACCAGCTGTCCTCCTGGGGTCCGGATCGGCCGCGGAGTTGCGGGAAAGGCTTTTCCTGGCCTTCCCAGACGTCCTCTTGCGATCCCGCACTGGACTAGTGCGCTGCGGCGGCCAGCACTCTGGACTTTCCTAAGTCCTACTGGCCGGGCACTAGCTGTCCTCCTGGGGTCCGGATCGGCCGCGGAGTTGCGGGAAAGGCTTTTCCTGGCCTTCCTAGACGTCCTCTTGCGATCCCGCACTGGACTAGTGCGCTGCGGCGGCCAGCACTCTGGACTTTCCTAAGTCCTACTGGCCGGGCACTAGCTGTCCTCCTGGGGTCCGGATCGGCCGCGGAGTTGCGGGAAAGGCTTTTCCTGGCCTTCCTAGACGTCCTCTTGCGATCCCGCACTGGACTAGTGCGCTGCGGCGGCCAGCACTCTGGACTTTCCTAAGTCCTACTGGCCGGGCACTAGCTGTCCTCCTGGGGTCCGGATCGGCCGCGGAGTTGCGGGAAGGCTTTTCCTGGCCTTCCTAGACATCCTCTTGCGATCCCGCACTGGACTAGTGCGCTGCGGCGGCCAGCACTCTGGACTTTCCTAAGTCCTACTGGCCGGGCACCAGCTGTCCTCCTGGGGTCCGGATCGTCCGCGGAGTTGCGGAAAGGCTTTTCCTGGCCTTCCTAGACGTCCTCTTGCGATCCCGCACTGGACTAGTGCGCTGCGGCGGCCAGCACTCTGGACTTTCCTAAGTCCTACTGGCCGGGCACCAGCTGTCCTCCTGGGGTCCGGATCGTCCGCGGAGTTGCGGGAAAGGCTTTTCCTGGCCTTCCTAGACGTCCTCTTGCGATCCCGCACTGGACTAGTGCGCTGCGGCGGCCAGCACTCTGGACTTTCCTAAGTCCTACTGGCCGGGCACCAGCTGTCCTCCTGGGGTCCGGATCGTCCGCGGAGTTGCGGGAAAGGCTTTTCCACACCTTCCCAGATGTCCTTTCTCGCCTCGACGCCCCACTGGTGGCCTACCAATGGGGAGTCAGGTTTCGACCAAACCTGACGTGTTGTCGTTGGTCGAAACTGGCAACCCGTCGTCCAAACAGGTTAAATGTCGTTCAACACTCGCCCGAACGAGTGTAGAGCAGTGGAGTTCACTGTGTGAGAGGCTAATCGACTTTAGCCTCGACACAACTCCCGGTAGCTGAAGAAATCGGAGTTCACTTAGTACTGGTGTACTGTGACGTTGCTAGCTGCTCGCTGCTTCCTTCTCACCTCTCTCGACCGCTCGACTTGGCTCTCCGAACTCGACTGCCTCTTGCTGGCCTTTCTCGAGCCTCCCTCAGTGACCGAGAGGGAGGGGAGAGAGGATGCGCAGCAACGCTGAGCGGTAGGCCAGTGGCTGGCTTGAACGTTGACCCCTCAGATTCTATGAAAGATAGCCGAGCGTCGAATAAATGAGCCCTAAATTCAATGCCTTTCTCTAGTTACGATATACATCGTGACACAATATATATATATAATATATATATATATATATATATATATATATATAGATAGATTGTAGCTTCCGGGGAATTCAAGGAAGCTGCAATATGATCTGCTCATGCTTATCTATTCTTCCATTATTTCTTCCCCTTTGATTAAATGTAATTTTTCCTTAATTTTCAAGTTCTCTTCAGGTTCCCATCTCTCCACGTTCTCGTCAATTAATGTCATTCTCAATTCCTTACTTTCTATTTTCTCCTTTCTTTGTATCTTTCATCTTTTCTACAATTCCATAATAAACATTCCCCTTTAGAAATTCAAATAAGTGTTTCAAACTTTGTTATTTTTTCTGTTTGATCTTCTCTTCTCACTCATCTTCATCTTCTTTCATCCTCTATTATTCCCAGTGTGTTCTTCATTTCCCATTTTACTCATCATCTCCCATTGTATTATTTAGCATTTTTCATCTTTCCTTGCAGTTTATCACATTTTCGAAAAAATGATACTCTGTTCTTCTGCTTTAGTCTTATAATATCTTCTCACTGAATATAACTTGCTCTCCTCAACCTTTCTATTCACGAACCAAAAATCATTTTCCCCCCTCTTCGGGTTTTGTTGTGATTTCTTCTTCAACATCCTTTCTCGCCTGTCTCTTTTATGCCTCTCATCCACTCACTCCTTACCATCTCCTCCTCCTCTTGTATTCTATCATCCTTACCCTTTATCACCACTTACAACTCTATCCATTCTTCCTTATCTAGCAGGAGAGCCTCCACTCCCTCTTCTGAATATGAAAACTGTTTCAATTAACCTTCTACAATTATTATTATTGTTCCTCCTTCACTATCAGGTGGGTATGACCTCTCCTCCATGCGATAACGGTAACATGGGCGATTTAGAATAAGTTGTTAAAAGACTGCATTGGGCGAGAGAAAGTACTCTGATATTTCAGCTAGCCGTAGTAATAATAATGGATGAATGATATTGTACTCGAATGGAGTGCTTGATAATGAATTCTCACTTAACCTAATACTCCGTGAGAACGATAAGAGAGCATTTCTCTTGTTCGATATGACTTCAATCACGATATTCAAATATGCATTTGTAAATCAAATAGAAAGAATTTTGAAATGGATCATTTCTCGTGAATTGAATGATTTTGAGAGAGCAATGCAAGAGATTCAATAACAACACTCAGAACTATGTATAATAATAATGATGAGCAGTTTTCTTCGCTCAATTCATGGAATCGAGTGATTTTTACAAAAGTCCAAGAGATTCGTTAATTTATTCAAAAGACTTTGGTATTATAATGTCTTAATTTCCCTTTCATATGAAATTTTTTTAACTTTTATAATATTCAACATGATATATTATACACACGAAATAGCTAGAAATTCAACCGAGATTCAATGTTGAGACGTTGTGCAGGTGATCAATATTGGTTCAATATACAATTTATTCTTCCTACTTCTATACCTGAGCTCTTCAGTTTTATTGGAACAAACTGATAAACCGTGTGAGAATTTGACTGAGTCACTGTCGATGTTATAGAACCGTTCCATAAGGAAATAAAAACACACATATATCGTCAAATTCTATCATTCTATTTGGTTTCGTGTTGGTCTTTGGTTCCAGGACCATGGTTTCGTGTCAGCTTGAAAATGTGACCTGTGTGGTACTGTTCCTGTATCAAATTGAACTGTAGAATTTGACAATATTCATGTGTGTTTTTATTTCATCGTGTGAGAATGAATCACAATTTAGAGCAGCTTTCGTGGTATGAAGAAATATTGAGAATGCTATCTCTTCTCCATGGAGATTCAAATTCAAACTGTCAGCATTCATGTATAAATGTATATAACATCAATGCCATCAACCAATGCTGACAATAACACCTCTTTAGTAACACAAAGTAGAAGAAATCATTCATTCTTTTTCATTTCCTGTGATAGTAAGATTCTCTTAATATTGTCAGCATGACGTCAATGGAGAATATTAATGTTATTCATAAGGAATTCTGACAGTTCAAAGTGAATATTGCTAAAGCTGCTTGGAATTGTGGTGGATCTTCACACAGAATTCTGTCACTATTATACCACTATACTGTATGCTGTTGATGCGGTGGAAACGCAATATGTCTGGAAACGCAACATAGACATCATGTGCAAGTTGGCAGCGTGATAGAGGATATGCAAATGCTAGCGTCGGCGGAGCTCACGTGTTCAAACTTGGTGGCAAGTTTGCAAAATGAGCCGATTAGGTGTCGCATGTGGTTTTGGCGGGAGCGAGGAAGCGCGCGCTAATTTGCCGGGCGTTGATTGGTCCGAATTTCGCGCGCCGGTGATTGCCGTCGGGCGGGAACGCCGGCGATTGGCGGGCGGGAGCCAGGAGTCCGTTGGCGCGGAAAATCCCCGCGCCGCCGACAATGCCGCAATTTGCGGTGTGAATGCAGTCCTAATCAACTAAGGGGTTGAGCACAACAATCATTAAAATGTCAAATACCGTGCCAGCAGCCGACGACAACTACAGGCTTGGGCTCTCTACCATCTACGCGCGTTGAAGCCTTAAGCCTTGCAATTTAATGCATCGATGAACGCATTACTAGAGAGGCTACCCTCTACTCTCTACTCGCGCCAAATTCAAATCCACGGTAGCCGCTCTACTCCTAACCTAACCTAACCCTAATCAATCAGGCTCTAACAAGCTTACAAGGCGGCTCGTATTATCTTCCCCCACTAGATGGCGTACATCCTCAACCGCCAACCAATCTGTCCGCTCAGTTCAATCCATATTAGTCCGCCTAAAGACCCCATTCTTCGTCAGACGTCCCTCATCGGAAGCCTGTCAATTGAACTATAACTTGATTTAAGTTCTGCTCGCATGAGTAGAGGTTTTAAAATGTGGGTAGTAGATTGGGTATTGTTGGTTATGGGAGCCGCAAACTTGATTTCAAATCCATTTTTGAACTTGTGGTTGTAGGGTAGTTGATGAGGGTTGCCTCTGTAATTTTCAGTAGCCCTTCACAGAAATAATTCAACACTGTATAAGGAAAGGAAAGATGATTCTTGAGGACATATTTTATGTATGGAGTATGCATGGGTATAACACGAGAAATTAATAATCTATCCCAAGCATAACTCATAGACCATCATAATACAGAGGTCAGACTTCACCTCTCTGTTTACTATGAAGTGAGTAATCGATAGACTGATGCATGTTTCGTGCAAGTTGAAATTTGTGAATGGAGAGTCTATCTCAGATCAGTCCCAATTCCTATTTGAATTCATGAAATTCATTTTACATAATTTTCCGAACGAATCTGAACTCATGAATGGTATTTATTCGAGGGTTATTAATTAAAATTTTGAGTAGGAAATTTTTCCGGAAAGTTATCCATTGTGAAATAGGAGAAATTGTGGAAAGAAATTGATAATGAATATCTATTCAAAGCATATATTCAAATGAAAATCGAACTTCAATTTTAATAATATCAAGAGAAATAGCTTATAACATGATAAATGTAGTTCTACTCATAGGCCTACTTCAAAGTAAAAATAATTCATCACTATTATTGAGAGAAGCATAGTCGGTTGAAGCTTGTAACAGGAACAAAAATCTGACAGAAGTTGAACAAGATATATTCCCAAAATTTCAATCCGTTGAAAATTGATTTATCTTTCGTTAAAAATGCTGTAATCTATTTCATATATTTCTCTCCTCATATTCAATATTTGTAATCTTATTTCTGTGTACGTTCCAGGTATCAAAACAAAGACAGAAACCCCGATTAATCATCCACCTTGAAATTGAAATATCGTCATAATAGTGTCAATAAGAGTCTGCCGAAGACACCATAATTCACTACCATTGTCATAAACAACGACTGACAAAGAATAAGAACTGCGAGGCTGCGGAGATCTAAAGAAGAAGCTTTCAGGAGCAGAGTATCCCCCCTGTATGCCCTTGGGAGGGAAGAGCCACATTGATGCTAGCGCCGAGAAAGGGGAGTGTATGCAAATTACACGCCTGGTAACCATGGTAACGGGGCACGCTATCACCACCAGACTCTGTTGTCACCATCATCATCAACATAATCAGTATCATCATCATCGAAATCATCATAATCATCGTCATCCGTGGGAGTGTTTTCATCCTCCCCCCCCCTTCAACCACCCGATCCTCTTTTCGCCAGAAATCTCTCCTTCTTGCGAATGGAAGCCCGAAGAGGGCATTAGTCTCTCTTTTGCGACAACACCTAAGCTATAAAAGCGTCAACGGCAGTCGGTCCATGCTCGGTGCCCTGCCTCAGGCATAAGCTACTAATCATAGCCGTGCTGATGATTATGAAGACAAATGAGAAATCTCCGAGGTATTTTTTGTGCTGCGTTTGTCAGCGACATTGCTGGGATTCGTGAAAAAGAGAGAGGTGCATCCTTTATGGATTATACGGCGGTCGACAGTACCCGTTTATAAGCTTCACATATGATTTTCATTGAACAATCAAAATCTTTTTGAAATTTCACAGCATATGGGATAAAAGTTCAAATTTCAAATAAAAAGAGAAGAATTTTAATAATATGGCTCATATTAAGCTGTGTCAACACTGAACAAATGTTCGACATACTTGTTCAGCGAACCTGTCTGTTGAGGAGCTGAGGGACAAACATTTAAAAATGTTTGGACAATCATTGTTTGTCAAACAAAAAATTACTGTTTTTTCCAAACATGTTCAGTGTAAAACAGCTGTAAAACATAAAATCTGTTCTCCTCACAAATATTTTGCTTGATGACGCATCTACACATTGTTTGTCAAACATAATAGAATTTGCCCAAACAGTCTCAGCAAACATGTTTGTCGAACATTTATTCAGTGTGAAAACTCCTGAATCTTCCTTAGCTGAATCAGTTGTGATATATCTCTGATAGGTGATAGGTAACTCTGATAGGTGGAATTTATATTGTGCCTATAGCAATATCTTTGAATAATTATAACTGTTCTATGAGAAAAAATTTAGTAGTACAAGTGAAATTCTAGAACTTTGTTTTTATACGGAAAACATTATTTTTCATTGTGGAATCTGTTGATGGAGAATATTGAAAGCAATGGTAGAGAAGTCTAAAGTAGAACATAATTTAATAAAATATATCATTGTAAATTTTCATGGAATAATAGATTTCTATTAGGTTTTCCAATTGTAGTATTCGTATCATTTTCATGTTTGATTCTTCAAACTTCTCTGTAGTGCAGCTCCGGAATTTTCACCTGATTTCACCCAATCTCAATCTTCTCAGAGTCGAAACAAAATATTTACGAGTCGACTCTGTCTAGAAATACATCCCATGGATAATAATTTTGGACAATTCGAATAATACAATCACATGATTATACACTACAAACTCTGTTGTCTCAATTAAGAATCAGTTTATTCCATGAAATGAGCTTTATATTCGAGAACTGATGTTTCCTAAGAAACAGAATACAGCTCATAAAATTGTGAATCATGTTTTACCATTGACAGTCTGCAACGGCAACCGAACAAATCGATTGTCAATTGATATGTTTGTCAAATTCATTCTCCAGGTCTGAAATAAGTTTCGAAAATATGTCGGCGTGACCAAATCGTGCATAACACTCGTGCGTGATGCTCAAGTGTGTTCATGCCTGCGCATAAATCAGCAGCAGCACCTGTTCAATTCAACATCGCTTGTTTCCCACAAATCCAGCGGAAATTTCTATCAAAATGTCGACAGAATAGATGTCTTATGGGACTTATATTCCCCGGAATCAATGGAGTTTTTTTCAAATTTCATGGATAATAATGGGATAGAAAAGCTTAAGAATTGGTTCTGTTGAACCAAGTTGAACCAATTGAATAGTTCTGTAGAAACTGAAACTCATACCAAGCGAATGATATTGCCATTCATCACAATTTCAAGAGTTATTTTGTTTTAGAGTGAGAATGAGATACGTTCCATATTAGTTATGATATTCAAACATGATTTCCAATCGAATATTGTAATAGGGCCACTTGAATGTTCAATTATAGAAAATAGCTAGTACCCTTGTAATATTTCCACTAGTTTTGACATATGTCATTTGAAAAAGGATATCTGAGAATACAACGATTTTGAAAATAGTCTTGTTTAAATCAAATCATCACAAAGGTACATGCTAGTTATTTTCTATAATTAATCCAATATTATAATATCGTATTCTCGTATTCTAAATCTTGAATATTCATTTAATATATGTATATTCTCACAAGTACAAAATCAAAACATCCAAAACTGTCTCTCTCCTGAATTTAGGATGATAGGCCTCAAGTTCACTCTATATAATTGTATTGACTTCATGTCAACAATATCTTGCATTTTCCAGTTCACGATTCATACAAATTTACAGTCTTGATAGTTTTTCTATGTGATGATTTCATTGGGTTTTAGCAAGATCAGCGAAAGTTAACTCCATGCATCTAGAACGCATTAAAACTCCAAAATTTGATTCGTTGAACAATTAACAGAGGCTGACATCACACGAGTCTATATTGTGGCGAACTTTGAACATACAGGAGCACTTGATGAGTCGAAACCACTGCTTGACGCAACCAGAACAACACTCACTCGGGACTTGCTCTGCTCCCTCTTCAAACCTCAAATGACGATGTTACGACTGTTGTGTGCCAGATGATGGTCTGTATGAACTCTGGTTGGTTTTGAAGGATAGAATGCAAGTTAATACAATGATGGTGTGTATAAACTTTGGTTGGTTTTGAAGGATAGAAAGCAAAATAAAACAAGTGTTGTTCTTGTTGATGGTTTGCTTTTCAGCGACAATAGACACATAGACAATTGAAAGTAGATTTAAATGGAGTTGAGTTCAAAAACTGTAATCAGATTTGAAATTTTGAAAACAGGTTATCGAAATGGCTGAAATAGATTTGATGTTGTTTTCATAACGAATTAATTACCACCTATATAGTTACACTGTTGGAGCTTAGATATTTTGTTTCTAGACTTCAAGATGATTATTATCATTATTTGAATAATAATCCCTAATGGGTCTGAAATTTTTTTCAATTAGCCTATTTTGCTGGTTCCAAATAATTTTGAAATTATAAGAATAATTAAAAAAAAAATATTATTTTGTCTGTTGTAAAGTCACTGCCGCCAGCCTGAACGACTGATAATTTATTAATAATTAATATTGTATAAAATATTTCCTCCTTTTTTTCCTGCCTTAACCCCTTTTAGTTATCCGATTAACTCCTTATTTCTCTTAATTCCAATTATTATGTTTATTATAAATTCCCATTATTATTGTAATCCTCTTATTCCATTTCTTGTATATTACTCTTGATTCACGACAAGCTATTATTTAACAACGACGTAGTTAAGTGGTAGAGTGGACAATATTGTCCAAACTTCGCCACGTCAACATAAATAAAAAAGTCATTCTATTCTATTCACGACAAGCTATTCTATTTTATTTATACTTAATTTTAATTTAACGTTGTGAATAATTTAGTTTTGATCTGGCACCTGCTGAAAAACCCACGGGTTTAGCAGGACCCAACAATGTAAAAATGTTTTTCTAATGAAATTGATTGATACGCTTCAATGGACTGAAAATACGGTCTATATATCTATTAGGAATGAAGGAAAAAATTGGTTAAAACACGTACGGAATAGGAAATTTACGAATGATGCATTATCATGTCTTCTGAACTACTGGACTGATTAATTTGAAATTTTGCATATTTATTTTGAATTAACCGAGGATGGTTATAGGCCTATTTTGAATTCTTCAAGATTTCAGTAGATCAAGTTTTCAGTTCATCAGGTTTTTAATTAGACCCTTGAGGAGCACGGGTTACCTGCTGGTCTTCATCAAGACAAATTGATGGATACATTCCATGAAAAATGTTTGATAGAATAGGATGTATATAATAGGAAATGAGAAATGGATAAACATGTTCAATGAAACATTTATTGATGAAAATGGCACAAATTGGAATTCAGAAACTAGATATACCTGTTACCGGAATTATACTAATGAGAAACATGCCACGTTCCCGAAAACTTGCACCGTGAAATCTCACATCTTCATCCGACTGATTAAAATCATTCATCTTCCACAATCAATGAACTGCCAAGGAGCTGTTCAAAGCCGAATTAGAAGAAGAATAAAATGAAGAAGCAGAAGATAAATAAGAAAAAGAATAAATTAGATTGGAAGCAGAAGCATTCCGTAATGACACTCATGTTAACCGCAGAAAATCCGAACTCTTTTCAGAAGCTGCTACAACATCATCTAATCCCTGTACCGTATAATCCTTCTCCTTCCTCTTCTTTTCCATTCATCCTTTCATTTATCAGGTTGCCTTGTCAGGTAACACAGCCGTCCTCTGCCCAGATATTCCGGCCTAAAATGGCAGCAAGCCTGTAGAACAGAGATCGTTAAGAGATAAAGCCATTAGTGATTAATTGAAAATAAAGTTTTGTGATTTGCATACCGGATCGGGCCAATAAGATCAATCGGATGCCGTGTACAGAGCACTGCTCCATGAGAAACATCGGTAGCTACCGGTATTTGAATCAGAACGGGAAAAAAGTGGACAATAACATCGTCGAAAATAAACTGCACAACAGTAACAACACAATTTAAGGAGAGGCGTAGAGTCATGGTCTTGTTATAAGCTGTGTACAACTGTATTCTTTTCAAATCATGGCTGGAAAAAATTCTCCCGGTACATATTTCATTCCAAAGTATTATTTTTTTCTAACTGTTTTGCACATAATCTGAGTAAGAAGAAACCAGATAGAGTTTTTTCAATAATTATGCTTTCTTCTTCCAAAAAAATTGAAGTTTTGACAGGAATATTTTTTTATTCCTGATTCACTAATTGATAATTATTATTAGAGATACCAAGATATTCCGAAATATTCAATTTATAATAGATCAATCAATGATCTTATTGAAAAATGGAAGATTGGTTCCGATCATTGGACATTAGCAATAGGCTATCGTTGCGATTTTAATATATTTTTCCAATCTCAACAATTTACATTCTTCAATACTGAGATGTATTTTTGATTCATTTTGTGTATCCATCATTCAATATTTACTATTAAATTTGGCTCAGTGGTTTTTTGTTTCGTTTCGGTTTTGTATATATTTGGACTTTTTAACATCAAAATTAACTTTATTCCGAGGTGAAAAGTGTAAATTTAAAGTATTGTGCTCACTATAACCTTAGTGTCCGGTTTCCCATTGGACTACATACGGCAAGGTGGAACTACCCTTGGGTCTCCCCACCATTCAAAGCCATACGCTAATAATAATATTCACTAAACTTGAATTTAAAAAAAACAATTTTGAAGTGAAAATACAGTTACTCTTGTAGTGACGATCGTTTCGACCTGTAGGTCATCATCAGACTGTGTGATGACCAACAACAGGTCAAAACGATCGTCACTACAAAAGTAAGCGTATTTTCACTTCAAAAGTGTTTTTTAAAATTCAAGTTTCATTTTGAAAAAGTATAGATATACAACAGAGTAATATTTACTATTGAGTCCAATAAATAACTACAATAGTAGTCCTAGGAAACAGAAATAGAGGTTAGGTAAGGGTTCAAGTTTAGAATAAAACAATCTAATACGGTATCTGTCTAGTCATATGATATTATATCTGTCTAATATCTAATCTAGTATGAGTTTTCCCTGGTTCAGGTATGCCCAGTCAAATATGCTCATTCTGAAGATTTATATAAATTCGAAACTGACTAGAATACCATTACGCTGAACTGACCGACAAACCTAACAGAAAATCAATCTGGATCGAAAGATACATAAATATATTGTATTCATGTAATCTCTATCGAGATGGAAAACAATGAATTATTATTATTGGATTCACATATTTCTCCAGCATTCAACTAGCTTCAAAGAAACCACCATTCAATCTTGAAACAAAAATATTTCAGTAAAGGTGAATTTTCGTTTGTGCATAAGCTTCCGCAGTCGACGACGACAAGCATTGTTGTGATTCATATTGTCCAAATTTCAAGTGTGCTAAAGCAGCTGATCAAATAACTTTCCATTATTTGTGTTTATTATTCAAGAATTGATACATTTCTAATAATATCAACATATTGCCATTTGAAAGAATAAACTGAACCTCCCACATTAAAACATAATTGAACATGATCTTTTAAGTTATTTAGGCAAATTGAAATCTACCCAATCTGAGATCCTCATCCTGTCGTGGTCGACGACGGCATTCACGCACAAACGAAAACCCAGCTTTAAATCTTTTCAAGTTTTCAGTTACAAATTTCCCACGTTATTCATCACCTACAACTCATATAAACCTTTCTGTGACCAGAAAGAATGTAGCTTAGAGTACGTTTGACACTCTTTTGGTGGACAAGAGGATTAATACCTCTTTCAATGAATGGAAATACTCAAGTACGAGGCATCCAGGAGAGAACAATGACTTCAACGGGAACCAAAACGCTGTTCCATTCAAAATAAGCTCACAATGTGATGATTCAAACCACCATTGTTATCAGAGATTCCCAAGATCAGTTACTACAGAACTACAAAACTACAGAACTATGGAACTACAGAACTATGGAGCACCGCTCGGAAAAGCGAGACCGTTCTGTATCGTACAGGAAGTCTTCCAACGTGACTTCCTTCTGCCTCACAATTTGTCACATGATTGTTTTATTCCACTTCTTTCCCTTCTCCTACTTCTTTTTCTTCTGTGCTTTGTGCCGTGATCTCATAGGTCACGTAGAGGCTGCGCTCGTAAAAACGTCCAAATTCGACGGCGGGCTTTCTCACCGTGAGGAGAGAAGGAGGAGGATGGAGAGGGAGAGGTGGAGGAAGAGGAGAATGAGGATTAGAAGGAGGCAGTTGGATGATAAGAGGAGGATTTGTAGAAGAAGGTGAATGGTGAGGAGGATGTGGAGGGGGAGTTGTAGAAGATTAGATTGGATTAGATTTCTTTATTTATGTATGTTACAATATTCACTAGCTTATACAATAATTTTCATTGAATATGACGATAATGCTAGTTATTCAAAATTTTTTAGAAAGTATAAATAATCAATCAATGAGAATAAAGATTGAATGCAATTAGAATAACGATAATATAATATTGTGTCTTAGCTTCACAAATCGGCGGTGTTTCAACAAATAATTGTCTATTCTCCAAGAAGGATATGAAATAATATTCTTCCCATTAACACACGACTGATTTTTGGAAGATAGTGAGGGAGGAGGAGCAGTAGAAGGAGGAAGACGGATTTTCACATTTCCTTCATTATTAAAAATATTCAACCTCATTAAAATTATTTTGCGCCTCAACAAGTGTTACCTTCAATAAATTGTATTAGTACCAATTGTATTCAAAAGCACTTGCACAATTATTTCTATAAACAAAACCCAATCAAGGTTTGACAACTCAATTATTTTTTTTAATTTCCACAAATCTAGTAGTTAACACGAGAACATCATTTACGATAGCAAAACTTTCAAATAGTACTTTGTACATTAAGTCAGGGATGACCAAACCCCCCACCACTGATGATTGATTTAGAGCCTCATTTTTTGTGGATTTCAAGCGCCCCCCCCCGCCACCCAGAATTTCCGAGGCGTCCAAATCCACCTCTGTGAGCACCCTGATTTAGTATAATCTGTCAATATTAAACCGCCAGTTTCTCCTGTACTTAATCATAGATACATCTCTTGTCCATTACCAAACATTAAATACTTCCCGTATATAATTTTACTGTACATATTTTCAACTACATATATTTGCACCTGACACTACACATAGGAAGTCGCAACTGGTGAACGTACAGCTGCTGTAGCGAGTCGATGCGGCCGGCAAACCGAGACGCGACGGCCAGGCCAGCCGATCGGCCCACTAGATAGAGAGAATGTAGTCGTGTCCAAAATAGAAATACAATCTGATAAAAACGACGAGTGGCTACTGTTTGAATACAAAGAGTCCGCTTCTTCTTCACCTTTGTCTCCTCCTACTCCTCCTCCTATTCCACCCTATCATCAACCTCCTCCTCCTCCAGCATCTACTACTCCTCCACCTCGTCATCCCCCTCATCCTTTGCTGCGTCTCCACCTGCCGCTTTTCTGAGGTTATCTACATCACCGACATATTATTCATTCTTGCTACCTCGTTCAGAACTTGAACCAGTACACACCGTTTGCATTGTGCCACTCCAATGTATCCACTATCTATATCGACAACTATTTCATGTAAGGTTATTCTATCTATGTGATGCCTACATACGCAACGGACGATAGAGTGGCTGGGCTGTTTGTAGGTGTGAGTGGAGTGCGAGTTGAAATATATAATATATTAAATCAATTTATTTATTGAGTTCTGATAATTAATATCCACTCGTTTTTGAAAATACAGAGTATTCAATAATCCTATTGGAGTTGTTTGAATCATCGTCACTAGGTTGGAAAATGTATTCTATAAATCCTATTATATTGAGCGAGCAATTTCTCTATTTTTATATCTGGTTATTTATATTTATTTATATCTGGATATTTATGTTCAACGGATCTCGAAAACGGCTCTAACGATTTTCACGATATTTGGAACAAAGTGTAGGTTTATGATATGAAAATTCGATTGCACTAGGTCTCATCCTTGAGAAAATTCGCTGAACGACATTAAAAGGATAATTCATCCTTGGCTGAAACAGCTGTGGATAGTAAAAAAGTCAGTGAGCGAGTGAGTATGTGAAAAATCAAAATATCGCATCCCCGATATTCATAAGATGACATATAGCCAGCTGTGAAATATAAACACGATCATTTTAGGTTGTGGTTCCTGGAAAAGTAATAATACCAATTTCTTACCAGCTCTCTCAGGAGCTCACACAGTTCTCTGCTTTTGCTGATTACTGACGTCGGCCGCTTTAACAGTTCACAGTTCCTGTGACTGATTTGTTGAATTCCACAAATACAGATGCAGAAGATATAGACAGATATAAGGGCTCTGACTATCGTGCTAGACGATGCGACCCCGCCACTAACGCCAACCGCCACCATTCGCCAAAGTGGTCAGCAATGGAAAATGATACCGAGCGGAATCAAAGGCGATACTCTATCAGAATACCTTATAAACTCTATTATTTTCTTAATACTATGACCTTTGAGCTTCTTCAAATCAGATGTGTTAGTACTGGATAATTTACATAAATCTCGGGAACGTTCTATTTCCAAAGATTCAACAATCACTGCTGTGTATCGCTGATTTATCCAACTCATTCGGTGAAGAATACAGTTGGTTGATAATTTTAATAATAGGTCAATAATAATAATAAAATAGAATATAACAAGATTGGTCATGCATGGAGATAGGATAATAAATGAAAAGCACACCATTCAATGAACATAAACATGTAATTACATAAAAAAATCAATGAGCAATAAATAAAAAATATAGAACAACAAATATAAAAATAATATGAGAAATAATATATATCAAAAAATATCACAGGTAGTTCACAGCTTTGTTTTTTAGCACGAAATATTACCATGTGCTTCTTTAATCAGCAAACATATACTTTTAAATTATACAGCTCAGTTATCGACTTGCTGTTGCTTGTCGAATAAAACTTCATGAATCTTTTTTCCAAATTAATGTAAATAATTAATATAAATTATAAATCTCAGAATATATATATGTATATCTCTCAGGGCTTGGGTTCGGCCTCTGGTGGAAATTAGATAAATCAATTTATCTTATGAACATGAGCTTTGCGAAAATCTATCAAGCAACTGACAAAAGATATATGAATGAGCATAAAATTATAATAAATCAAATATTCATAAATATTCCCTCTGTGCATATTTAATAGTGAGTCTCATAAATGTTTCTTAAAAATTATTCCCTTTACTATTAATACTTGCACAAGTTTTTGATATTACTTTTAATATTTAAACAACCTTTTGACGAGCTAGCTTTTATAGATTATAATAAATTGTAGCACTGAGGGCCCTCTCAATAATTTCTCAATGGATAACTCACATGTCGAAAATCACAATTTTGATGGCGCTCCGGATTAGTTCTGATGTCCTAGGCCTTCCTGGTGGGCTGCTGTTGTTTCCTTCTAGGGGATTTTTTGATGAATGACTCCTGTTATAATGCAACTTCACTCAGTCTAATACAATCAATTCATAAATTTAAACTTTAGATACTAAAATGTGCAAATATTAAAAAGGGATCTTGTGCTCTATAAATTGGTGGCTGTTCCCGGTGACCTCTAGCAAGCAATTGGGCTTAGATCTATCCCTATTCTTTTCACGACCATTCTTCCGTATTTTTGAATTTGCATATAATTTAAATATCCTCTCTGATTGGTGCTATTGCCTCACTACTACGCAATAATATGATTCAATATAGTCCATGTTAATCTGCTAGGTTACCGCTGTCACGTGTTATTTTAGCACCACAAAATATTTTTTTGAAATGAATTATTGAACTCTAATGGAATTATAAAATAGAAAGGAAAGATAGCCTAGTCAAAGTACCACTCAAGTAAAATCGAATGTTATTAGCAATAAAGAGTAATCATATTATCTAAAGCAATAAGAAAAAACATGCGTAATTGTAATTCAACAATAATGAGGATCCATTGGCAGAATTAAAAATTATAAAGCGGCTTATTTATTATTGGCAGATCATAGAAAATAAAAGTTTGCATGTACATTTGAGGTTAGAACTGTTTGTTTATGTTTTAAAATGAACCAATCGATCTAGGATAAATCGATAGTTATATGAATCAATACCTAACGAATCAGCTGATTGTTCGATCAACCAGTATAAGTTGAATTATAAAATTTACTCACAAAAGATGTATTAAATATACTAGGGAAGGTTTATGTAAATAAATAGGGACAACTATTATTGCTGCATGAGTATTTATTACAATCTAAAAAAGTATGAAAACCAGGAGTATACAAAGCTCATATAAAAAAAATTGAATGTACACTGTGTGATAGTATCATATATCACAATTTATCTATTAGAATAATCTAAGACAATCATTCCATCTATTTATATAAAAACCTTTTTATCTATCTTTCTATAATAAAGTTGAAGAAACCCTGAATCTGAGGTAACCAATTGTATTGAATCTTGCTAAATTAGAAAGCCAATCAGAAGGAAGCTTACAAATTGTTCAAGGAAGAGATGAAATTTTTCTGGAAATCACTTCTCTTTGGCTTGTGATCTTGATCTGTGAAGATGCACATGGAAATTAGGGTTCTTTCTTCCTGTTAAATTTTAAAAATTATCAAGCCAATCCCTTTTTTAAATGTGAACTATTTGTAATTAATGTTTATTTATCTGTGAACTCAGTGTTTCCAAAGAGTTCTTAATTGTAATCTGTTCCCATAAATGTATCTTTAATGCTGAAAGAAATCTATAAGAAATCTGGACCACGCGCGAGCCCAGCCGAGACGAAAAGGACCTGCATAATACATTATTGGAAATAATTAATTTATTCTACAAGACCTTCAAGAACATCCTTACTGTGAGTGTTTGTTCAAACGAGCTTGTTTTTTAAAGGCATTTTAATAAGAGTTGGGGAGTTGATCAAAGCGCTATATAAATTAATTCAAGTCAAAGAAAATTTGCAACGTGTTGAGAGCTATCATATAGTCTATAAGAATGTTTTATGAATTTATTTGATTTATGTAGGAAGCTTACTTCCATGCATGACATGGACCCATGAAAACCCTGAGATTTTTAAATGTTATTTTTATTAATTATTATTTGCTAATTGATCAAAGCATGTCCTATTAAATCTACAGACCGAACAGGTTTTAAGTTGTGAAATTCTGAATTGACTTGAAGTCCAAGTATCAGTATTAAATATAATATATATATATATTTTGAAGCTCACAACAGTGAATGCTATTAAGCCTTGTGATAATCATTCAATTTATAGAAAAGAACTGATTTAAAGAAAATTATAGATAAGTTATAAGAATATTTTTATATACATTATTTTTATGGGAATATATTTTGTGGTTTATATCAGCATACAAAATCATAGAAGTTTTTATTATATCCTAATTCATCTCGTGATATACAGTTTGAGCTGTCTCAGTACCAAGAAAAAATATTCTGCAGCATATAAAATTAGTGAATCAATTAATATTGATTTTATTAAGAGTATTCAGTATTTATCATCCTTTGATGATAGTCATACTGGTCCGCCAGAAAAAACATATTGATAATTATATTAATAAGGTTCGAGCTATATCATATAAGGATCCAGAGAGCTTCAAGAACTGGCGTTGTAAGTTCTAAGGAATTTCAGAAGGATAAATTGGTGGATGATACCTGTATTCATAGCGAGCATTTTAAAAATCAACTAGAAAAAAACCATAGTTGGTCTTCATTATTCTCGATTGGATACATGGTTACTGGTAATCAGTCATCAACTATCTTTTTGATTTCCTTATTGGTATTCTTCAAGAACTTCATGGAAGCAGCAGTAAGAATTATTAATCACCAGTCATTGAACCTTGTGATGATTAATTATATTTGGAAAATTCATGCATCTACCACTGAGCTAGAGCTGCGGTTTGAACCCAGCAATTTTGCGAGCCGGACGGCCTTAACTTTCTGCGAGTTTATTCGCAAAATAGGGACTTTAGCGACCGCTCTTATAAATATCAAGAACACCGTATCATCTATAAAGGATTTGCAATTTACCACTTCACACCGCATAAAGAGCAAATATTATTGTTTTAATTATTCATTTTGTATCTGTTACATAAATCTGGGTACTGTATAGTTTACAAATTCTTATCATTTATATAATAAATAATGTATATTTTGAATTAACTCGCTTCTACCGCCGGTCAGTTACTGTATTTTGATTGACATATTCTAAACTTACAAATTTATTCATGTGCTGAGTAAGGTATATCACATTTCCTTAATATTTTTATTTATTTTATACATTTTGTCCATGCTCGTATGACATAATAAATATTTTTGTACTTTCTAAAACGCTTTTTCTCTTACATTGACATGCCATGCTTGTTTCTAACCCTCTGATCCTAGTTTAAGCGAATGCTATTTGTATGCAACTAAATTTGCCACAGGTGTCTGGCTAATTCTCAATTTATACGGCTCAACCAATTATTTAGGTTGCCGACTAGTAAGTACCAAAGAACCCAAGCTCAAAAATCGGGTGTGGTGCACTCACACAACTTTCTTTGCCATTATGAAAATTGATCACCTGACGCTAGTGCTCCCGCGCATCTCAAGTCTACTATTCAAAGATTTGAGCCAGCTGGTGACAGGGTAATAACACTGGAGACACACAAGGTCTGCTATCTCTTCATAGTGAATCATTCAATAGAATCAACAGTTGCCTACAGTTTGCAATTGGATAAACACATTTTCTCGAATTTCGAGCTTATTTTCAATTTCTGGTGGAAATGTTGCTGGACATTAATTGTAGAGATTTTCATGCTCAATCTTTTCCACTCAACATTTTTTGTTTAAATTGTCTCTGAAGCCTGATAATTAGGAATCTAGAGTCAAACTTTGCATAGATGGGGCGGAGCTCCTGAAATTTTTACAGATATAGGACTGGTGACAGTTGATAGAGCTCATCAATGAATATTTTAGGTATAACTTTAATCAAAATCGTTGGAGCCGTTTTCGAGAAAATCGTGGAAACCCCTGTTTTTGACAACATTTTCGCCATTTTAGCCGCCATCTTGAATCGCATTTGATCGAAATTGTGTTCGAGTCGGATCCTTATATTGTAAGGACTTTACGTTCCAAATTTCAAGTCAATCCGTTGATTGGAAGATGAGATATCGTGTACACAGACGCACATACACTCATACACACACACACACATACACCCACACCCTTAATTTTTTTCGGAAAGCAATACTTTCCTTACCTATGGTAATAGGGCAAGGAAAGTAAAAATTATTATTTTATATTATTAAATGAATAGCAATAATATTTTCCTTTTCATTTGGCTGTTCAAAAATGTAGCCTGGATAACCGTTATTATCTAATCTTGAGTTTGTTGACATCGTATCTAGCGATAGCAATACAGCTGTTTGCTTGAGACCTATAAATTCTTTCCATTCAATGATTTTGATAACTATTCAAAATGTCTTCTTACAATATGAATTTTTTTTAATTATTTGTTTTACTTACAAATGAAATTTTTTTTCAATTTGATTCATCAAACCATACAGAATCTTCCAGTATAATATATTGTACTCACAATAGAGAATCAAACTAACTTGAGTGTACATAAACAATCAACAATGTGACATCTTTGATTTTGAATGCCTGAGGCCCGAACTGTGACCTCCAACCGGGTTTTCTGCGTGCTGAAGCGTCACTCAGTCTCTCTCGCTCTTTCTTCTACTGTCTCCCACTTACACACGCTCACTCATACTCTCTCTTATTCACACACTCTCTCAATCACTCTCTCTCTCACACTCATCTGGTAGGTCACCAACACAAACACAACAATATTTGAAAGCGTCTAACTCGGCAACAAGCAACAGGTTCTCAGTTCTCAGCGATTTGAGATTGAAAGCAACAATTCCACTCCAAAATGAGGAGGAGGTCAACGCGACAGACCTCATGTTGGAGACAGAGCATTACATTGTCAGTGACCGCCGAATGCCACTGAATAAGAGAGAAAGGGTGTTGAAGAAGGAGTTGGCGATGGGAGTGGAAGAGGATTGGATGATGAAGAGGATATGAGGGGGATGTCAATCAGGAAGAAGAAGTGAAGAGAGAAAAGGGTGAAGAAGAACAATGAGGAAGAGAGGTATGAGCAAGAACGAGAAGAAAGAAGTGGGAGAATGAAAAGTAGAAGAACAAGAAGAAGAAGAAGTAGGAGAACAAAAAAGAAGAGAAACAGGAGAAATAAATAGTAAATCAGAAGAAGGAGAAGGAGAAGCAGAAGGAGAAGGAGAAGGAGAAGGAAAAGGAGAGGGAAAAGGAGAAGGAGAAGGAGAAGGAGAAGGAGAAGGAGAAGGAGAAGGAGAAGGAGAGGGAAAAGGAGAAGGAGAAGGAGAAGGAGAAGGAGAAGGGGAAGGAGAATTGAAACAAAGACCAGATAAACGAAAATGGAGAAGAAGGAGAAAAAGTAGAAGAACATGACGAAGAAAGAGAAGTTCGGGAAGAAGTGGGTGGAGGAGAACAAGATGTAGAAGGAGAAGTGGGAGAACAAGAACGGAAAGGATAAGAAGGAGGAGAACAAAGAGATTAGTAGTAGTATCACAGAATAGGAGGAAAAGGAAATTTGGAAAAGAATTGAAAATAAATCCATAGAAGGAAGAAAATGGGGAAGAAGGAGTTATGAGTAGAGGCCCACGAAAGAGAAAAGTGGGGAAAAAAGACGACAAAAAGAAACAGAAAATAAAAAAGAGAAGAACAATTGAGTATGGAAGAAGACGATGAACGAAGGAGGAACATCAGCAAGAAGGCAATGAAAAATATGGCAGAAAAAGAAGAATGGTGAAGGAGAAGAAGAAGGAGGAGAAGAAGAAGGAGAAGAAGAAGTAGAAGAAGACGAAGAAGAAGAAGAAGAGAAGAAGAAGAAGAAGAAGAAGAAGAAGAAGAAGAAGAAGAAGAAGAAGAAGAAGAAGAAGAAGAAGGAAGAAGAAGAAGTGGAAGAAGAAAGAGAAGAAGAAAGATGAGAAGGAGAACACAATAGGGTCAGAGAAGAAAAACAAGAACGTGGAAAGGAAGAAAAATGAAGCGGAAAAGGAGAAGAAAAAGAAGGTGTCTGAATAGAATAAGAAGAGAAATGGAAAATAAAATAAGAGAGAAATAAGGATTAAGAAGAAGAAAAGTTACAAGAAAACTAGAAGGTGCATTAGAGATGTCGGCAGCGTGCCTAAAGGCATGGAAATTAATCAGTCTCTGAAACTGGTCACCAAGTTGAAAGGTTTTGCATGGCAGTCGGCCAAAAATGTATTAATATCCACTGGTCGGTTATCTGCCATGTTAATTAACCTACATCTTATCGCATGTCCTTGGCTAATAAATAAGCGACCCGAGGTGTTGGCTGTGATGAGTTGACAGATGTAGAACAAAATGGGCAACCGCCAGCATCCAACATCCAGCTTCCAACAATCGATATCAATGCAATGCAATGGTTGAGTATTTGTACTAGTAATAATGTAGGTATACCTCAAAGTTAGTTGACAGAAGGTTGATCACTCCTAGGTGTGAGATTCAAAGTGGTGTCTACTAACGTTGGGCATACCTGATGTATAAGTAAGTTCTTAAACTTACAGTTCTTGAACGATTTTTCTTCAAGCGCCTTTGCCTAAATAGCTTCTCTGTTATTTTGAGGAGAAACTAATATTTTTATAATATTATGTTTTGTGATAAGTCCACACTCAACAAAATGTTCAAATAGAATGTTTGTTCACAGACTCAAGTGTCGAAGACTGAAAAGTTTGCCACTTAAGTGTAATTATTTTTTATTTATTTATTCATTTACAATGCAAATGACAATAATGTAATAACATTGAAAGATCAAATAATAAGGTTGTCGTTGTGCTATTTTCCTTCCAAATTTATAGGTGACAAAGTCCAAGATAGGGTTAGAATTTCACTTGTACAATTTTTATGAAATTTCAGTCCAAAATAAACATTAAAACGAATAATTTTGAATAATTTTAATTTATTATTTATAATTTACTATTAATAATAAATAATTAATTATAATTAATACATAATTTATTATTAATTAATGGATTAATTAATAAATAATTAATTTAATAGTCGAATATTAATAATAATTAATTAGTTAATTAATTCAAAATAATTTTGAATTTAGATGGCTTAAATTGATAAATTAATTCGAAATATTCCACTCAATTAACACTTGTAATGGATAATATTGAGTTATTATTAGAATTAGCCACAACTGTTTCAACATATCAACAACTGAATTTTGACCTAGCTTGTGTTGAGGAGAGATTTCTATCAATATTTCCATCCCAAAAAATATTTTTTTGACACCTTCAGAACTCACTAAAGGAGTATATAATAGTGGTAACTCGACTACTACAGTTTTGAACTATGTATTTGAACTTGCTATTCACTTCAAAATGTGGATTATCGTTTCATTTGTTCATAACTTATCCATGATCGTTCGTATTGTCAACGTATTGATTATGAACTTATGAGATTATCCACAATTAATAGGAAAATAATAAAATCTAATATCTATAATTGTCTTCAACAATATTTACTCCATGACACTATGATTTAAATTGTGGAAATTGGGAGATACAGTTGATTGGAGACAAAATTTCATCCAAATTTCGGTTTTCCGAAAATTTTACTCATTTTTGGAAAAATATGAGAATAAATCATGGATTTTGAAGAGCAGAGATCAAATACTCTCACTATTAGGCAGATTCACTGAAAGGTATCCATTATAATTGGATAATACTTCAACCATCAAATGAGTTAAAAAATTGAAAGATTCAAGCTATACTGTTGTACGAGAATTCTAGGTATAAGATTCATGGACATTGGATCCTTGGTCTGAGGCAGGATAGACCATACTTTATTAAATCGAGTGAATCATATTACAAATAATGCTAACAGGAACTATAGTCGGAGAAGAGTTATTATAGTAGGTCTTTATCAATCTATCTCAAATTGTACAGGTTTTAGTATGATTATTGAATCAACCTGATGGAACATACAGTAATTCTATCTCACTACATGTACATGTACATTTCAAATTCTAGAGTATTGATGACAAATTAGAAATGCAATATTATTATATTCTGCTATTATGAAAATTTCGTTTCATGCATCTCAGGAGACTCATAAATTATGTTTGCACAAACTAAACTGATAGTTTTATCAATAATCTGTAACTCTAGATCAACAATAAATTCAATGATGCAGATCAAGAAATGGTGATAAAACAAACACAATTCACCTGCATCAAGTGAAATCCAGTTTAGAAAGGAGTTGGCCGAAAATAAGATAAAAACGGAACAAAAATATGTTTCAAGATCGTATATTAAGAGGAAACTGGAGCCAGAGTGCCAGGCAAGGTCGTTAAGACATCGATAAAGCGATTAATGGTGCCAATATATCTAATTAGCTCTTGAAATACGGTAACGCCAAACGCCAAAGGATGGACTGAATGGACAAGCACAGCCACTCCAGTCTCCAGCCAACTCAACTTGCTCAAACAAACTTGTTCTCTCAATGCGAAAGCCGCTCAAATATACACTCCTCTTTGATAAAATATGTTGACTGTAACGGGACTTGCTATAGGTGGTGTCAAATAGCTGATTATTTATCGGGTAGAGGATTGGGAATGATTTTGACAACATGGAAGAGTGTGTGTAATGAGGTGACTCAAAGGAATAGTCGAATGTTGTGGAAATGGTCTGGTTGTAAGATCAACTTATTGATAGATGTATGAACAACTCAATAATTCACCAGTAGATTTGAAATAATGGTGAAACTGGGAATAATCATCCCTAAATCGTATAATCGAAGCATTAAAATAATTATGTTCCTTTGAATACAAGGAATTTTCAATACATTATTTTGCTTGCATCATGGAATTGCATGACTACTTAGTGCTTGTATTTGTATTGAGAATCTATCAATGATAAATTACCCTGAAACACATACATTTTTTATTTTGAAATGAGCTGGATCAGAAGTTTCCGAAATTGTGTTGATTAGAGCTGATACACTCACTACTAGAGAGAGAATAATATTTCATTGCAATTAATTGAATGCTTTGAATATCACAACCATAGTATTGGAAAGCTAATTCATTATTGAAAATCCATTCCTGTATAAAGGTGCGTACAGACTTTCGCTCTGCTCCGCAACCGAACGTCACTCCAGCAGAGCGATTGATGATCGACCGGGGAGCAAGAGTGGTTCGACCGGGGAACGCGAGAAGATCTAACATCTTCCGTAACGTTCATGATGGGTGCGGGGGCGGAGCGACTGTGGTTCGATGGAGGAACGAGGGTGGTACGAGGGCGGAGCGTGCTCGGTGCGGGTTGGAAGCGCGTATATGTGTACGCAGCTTTAGAGAGCACATGAGAAAATTACTCATGCTTTGGTCACAATAGTTTTAGAGATCACAATTTCAGTGTTCAAATACTAATCAGGGTGATTTGATAGGAGTGGAAAATACAGGTACAAGTTTTTGAAGAGACGTGAAATATTTTTTCATGATTAGACTGGTACAAACATTAGTTTGTTGGAAGTTATTAAACTCCAGAGTTCAAATAGAAATATGCTGTCTTCACACTTCGATATCAGAAATAGCCAGTGCACTTCTCTTGGAACATTTATTGTCCTATTTATTTTGAACCATACAATAAAATGGCTCCATAAAACTCTAAATGCATCTTTTCCTTCTTTTCCAAAATTTACCCTGTCATGGAAACTGCAAGTCACACCTCCCTTATCAATGAAAAACGGATCCCATTCCAACTTTTATCAATGAATTACTGAACCTGAATAATAAATTCGTTAATTATTCATCCGTATCACCTGCAGAAGCCTGGTAGATAGTGAGTTTTTTTTGAATTGTAATGTTCTCCAAAAGTGAGTAACCTCAGCATTCTCGTCAACTGCAATATTGTCTTCAATGAATAGAGGCGACCGCTTACCTGCTATTATAAAAATGAGTATGGAAGGGTTCACTGCAGGCGAATGAGATCACTTTTTATGACCAGTGAGTGGTCATATACGGCGAACCTTTAAAATGAGGATTAATTCTTGCCCCTCTGTTACTCTGTACAAAAAAATCTCGTAGGTACATTTTCATTTTTCCTCATGTTCAATGTTACGATTCTGCAAGTTTTGATTGAGTTTCAAAATAGTTTTATTCAGTTGATCTGTGCACTGCGTATTATTGATCACTAAACGATAACAAAACATATAAGAAATTATAGTGTTCAATGAGAGCTGGGAGAGTTACTTTTAGTCATTCATATCGTGAAAATGTGAAGCAAATTATTGATAAATAAATTGGAAGAAAATCAATGAATTACATAAAAATCATTGCATAGAAATTAAAAATAAAAATATTAGTTCCCTTTTTTACAATATTGTAAGTAAAAAATTAAAAAAAAGGTACTTGGATTTTTATTTCCGATTTCTACGTATGATCTTTTTGTTGTGATCATTATTCCTTGAATCATTTTCGAATCAAGTGAATTTCAAGTGTCTGTCAATTTCTACAGAACTTTTTAAATGGATGGACCCTCATTTTCCATTTCTCTGAATTGAATCTTCAAATGTGATGAAGACTAATACATATCATCCGGCATTGAATCTTCATGAACTTCCGGTGATATTTTTCGAATAACATTCACTTTTTGAATAACTTTC
The DNA here is from genome assembly GCF_014356525.2 of Nilaparvata lugens. Classification (NCBI taxonomy): domain Eukaryota; kingdom Metazoa; phylum Arthropoda; class Insecta; order Hemiptera; family Delphacidae; genus Nilaparvata; species Nilaparvata lugens. The sequence continues at coordinate 29,122,042 of NC_052514.1, read as the reverse complement.
GGTTATATTAATTGGAGACACATTGAACTCATTACTTCATCAGATAGATTTCACAACTGCGTCTATTAATATTTTTAGACATATTCTCAACAATGTTGATTAATTTGACAGCTGAGATTGGTTATGATTCTGGCTCCCTGGCTTCCTGCTGGTTTTGGTACATGTTAATATTTATCTCCTGAGTACAGTCCTTGTACATAACAGTTATCTCTCGAACTGTGATCGAATTGTCCCTTGACCAGAACTAGTTCAACCAATAAGGTAAACCGGTAGCAGTCACCCGATTCTTTTCTCCTTTTTACACTCGATTTGAAGAAGAATCGTATGAGGAGAGGGTCTAGCTGGCACCTCAATTAAGAAAAAGTCTTCGTTATCGGGACCTTGATCCGTGCTTAGTTCGGCCGCGCTACTTTATATGGTATCGGACTTTGATGACAAGTAAGTGCGGTCTGTCAGCTAACGAGCAAGCAGGGTGACCTGGAACTGGAACGGACCGTCTCTCCAGGCAGGGCGACTCTCCAGGGGTCACTGGAGGCTGACTGGACACACTGGACACTCCAGTTGTTGATGTAGAGGACACCGGCTATTCTCTCTTTCAAGCGAGAAAGTAACAGAGACGGACTTTCTTGTCCTCTCTGTTTCCGAAAGCTGACCAGTTATATGCCAACTTGGCCTATCTATAATGGAATGATCGGCCTATCCCATCTTAAAACTAGATAAATCCATATGCTGATGGGATGAATGTTATCTTGGAATGTTGAATAGAATGCTCCATATCATGAATAAGGGATATTGGATATTATTGTTGACAAGTGATTAAATTTATTTGATTGTGATTAGAGGAGTTTTCTGAGAGCTTCATTTAGTGTGTGAATAATTAAGACTAGTTTTAAAACGAGGAATATCCTATCATAACTTCAATAATAATGTTCCACTGGAAACTTGAAATAATCATTGTGCTTTAAAAATTCCCATTCGCTTACAGTATGCTGTAAAAACTGTATTGTCTACTGAGTCGATAGAATGTTTCCAATACTGTATTACAGTATATAGTAGTAATATTTTTTAAAGTAGTATACTTATTTATTTATTTAGCGTATGGCAGAAACACAAAAAATATATAGCTAATGAGTCTCAAATGCCTAGATATACACTGTATATCTTTGAGATGTGTAGTTTTCGGTCAGAAGAACATAAGTTTGTCTGACCGCCATTATTTGCTAGTCCATTTAGCGTTACCCAATGTGCACCATGGAGACCAACTAGTGTTACACTCATAATGAGGTTGAAAAATATACTTAATCTAATCTTCACGTTAGATATAAATAATGGGAGATACCAAATTTGAATGAGATTCATTGTATAGGGTGAATTTTATCAATGAAAACACACAACATAAGAATCCGTATTTATGAGGTTCAAACATGAAAAGCCGGTGGAAGGAAGAGTGGTGTAAGTCAAAAAATGTCAAATTTCAGATTATCAGTGGTATATATTCATGAAGGGTTATTTTGTGACATGAAAAAGTGAAGTAACTTTTAATCGTTTAATATCGGGGACCGAGCTTCGCTCTGGAGTGCAAAAGCATAAAAAATGTATTACGAAAGAAGAAATTATAATAACATTCATACAGATCTCTTCTATTTAATCACAGTAAATTGAGATTAATTCCCAGAGGAATACAAAAATTTTCCTCACAAACGCCCAGTTGCGCAAAAGTCGGTTAAATTTTAATATTGATTAAATTCACGTGAACCAAATCAGAGAAAACCATTTCAAAAAGATGGATCCACTGGAAATAATCAAAATTTAAAATAACCCGGCTTTTTTGCAACCAGCACTAAGTACCTGATTGAATGATAACAAAAGTTCAACAGCTGAGTCATATTTTTGACACAGTCCCACACACATGAACTCGCTCACTCACTTCCATCACCAACAGACGAAATAATTATTATCAGCTGTTTTCCAAGGATGAATAATAATTTTCCGTTTAATGTCCTTTTTATTAATAAATTGAATTAATAATAAAAAATAATAATGTCGTTCAGCTAGTTTTCCCAGGGATGAGACCTAGCGCAATCGAATCATAAACCTACTATGTTCTGAATTTCGTGAGAATCGTTACAGCCGTTTTCGAGATCCGGTAAATTACAAACATATGAACATCTAAACATCTAAACATCCAAACATCTAAACATATAAACAGAAGTTGCTCGTTAAATAGTATAGGATATACGGTATCTAGGTGGCAGTGAAAAATATCGATGTAACAGATTAGCTGAAGGCATACTGGATAATATTATAAGGCATGTCAAATTTGAACAACATTGACTTACATCATTTTTCCTCTCACCGGCTTTTATCCTCATTTATTTTTACTTTTCCGCATTTCATTTCCTACATTCATTCCCCATTATCTACAATAATCCACACACATAAGTATCTATGGAATGTATTACATCAATCTGAACACATCAAAATGGGTAATGATTCAGTATTTACGAGGTTGAAACTCCCAAACAGATAATGCTCCAATGTTTCCAATGTACTGTAGTAGCAATGATCTCCTTCAGTGTATCAACATCTACATTTGAGTACTATCAAACAAATACTTTATATGAATGGTATTAATCCAAGCACATCAACCTGTGTATACTATTCAGCATTCACGAGGTTCAAACACCCAATATCCCCGTCACCATCAGGGAAGATGTGCGCTCTTCAGAGTCTGCTCCCCGTATTGACAGTGCGGCTCAGCTGCAATAATTTAAACCTGTTTATGTGCTCCGAAATCCCCGATCTCTGAATGGAAGGGTGGCCAACGTGTAGTATGCAGATAGTGCAGATCCCGGCTCTGTTTGAAGAACGCATTAAAAGCGATGATTCAGCTACCATAATGCAGATTATGGCCAGCGTGGATGGGTGGGAGAGAGAGGGGATGATGGGGATTGATGGTGAGTGAGTGAGAGAGAGAGAGAGTGAGAGAGAGAGTGAGAGAGAGAGAGAGAGAGTGAGAGAGAGAGAGGGTGAGAGAGAGAGAGAGGGTGTGAGAGAGAGAGAGGGTGTGAGAGAGAATGACAGAGAGAGAAAGAGTCGATTGGGGTAGGATGGTTGGATTGGTGGGATGTTGAGAGAGAAGGAACGATGAGGATTGATAGAAAGTGGGAGAAAGAGAGATTTGATTGATTGATTATATGCCTTGATTGCGGCGGAGTTAGGACTCCTAGTCCTCTCTGCCACACAATCCTGGGAGTGTGTGTGTGTGAGAGAGAGAGAAAAAGAGAGTGAGAGAGAGAGTGTGTGTGTGAGAAGGAGTCGGATGGAGTAGGGATGATGTGGATTGGTGAGATGCTGGGAGAGATGGGACGATGATGATTGATTGAGAGTGAGAGAGATAGTGTGTAAGAGACAGTGAGAGATCATATAGACAGTAGATGGTAAATAATGAGCTGAAGAGAGAAGAAATGATGAAGTGAAGATAAGGTTTATTGGAGAGAGAGATATAGAACGAATGAGGAAGAGATAAAGAGAGAGAGAGAGAGAGAGAGAGTAAGAGGTATGAGTAGGAAAGGTAATGATGAGATGAAGAATGAAGGAAGGATAGACAACTGAAGAAAAAGTGTGAGGGTGTGAGGAAAGGTAATAATGAGATGAAGAATGAAGGAGGGATAGAGGACTGAAGAAAAAGTGAGAGGAAATGAGGAGGAATAATGAATAATGTATGAGTTTGAAAGAGAAAATAAATAAATGATATTGATAGAAAATGAGAGTGAGAGGGATCCAGGAGGGGTGATTGTGAGGGGTTGAGCTGGAGGGAGGTTGATAGATTCGGAAGTGATAGAAATAGAGAGAGAGAGAAATGGGATGGAGAGATGATGATGATTGAGAGGAAAGGAAATATATGCAACTGGAGAGCTTGTAAGAGAAGGAGATATAAAGGATTGATGAAGTTGGAGCAGGATAGATAGGGAGTTGATCAAGTTGAAAAGAGAGGGAAGATGTGGTGAGGCACCGTGCATTTCTCCCCACTTAAATACCCTCCCTGAGGTTGGGAGTAACAAGCACTAACTAACAAGACTGAGGAGGACCACTTTGATTGACGAAGGCTTAATTGAACACTCAGTCCATTAAGTTTTCAAAAAGTTTTAAATGTGAAATTGAGGGTTAATATTGGTGTGTGTTGAGTGGAGGATTCTCCCCTCCACGTGCTGCCAAGTGATATAAAGGTTGTTTGTTTTGGATATTGTTTTGCATCGATGAATTCTGCTGTAGTTGTGTTAAAAGCTTGTTATCTTTGCTAAACCAACAATTAGATGGTAAAATATAGATTTTTTTCAATTTCTATTTGAATAACAATTGTGAATAAATAAGGATATCTTATCAAAGAAGTTTTTCTCATTTTCATCACCTATGTACAGCTTAAATTCTATGAAAAAAGGTTTGAAAACACACAATTTACATATAGCGGCACTCAGTGCCGCGCGCGTGTAAGCTTGTATACTTAGAAGGCGCCTTGCGTGTAGTTGAGGGTTAATGGTCCCAGTTTTTGGAAGCGATCATAGAGGAGTAGAATCCGATTTAAACCTGTATCCTCTTCCTCCCAATCTAACAATATTTAAATCGAAACTTATTCTTGATCTATTCTATGGTAACGAAAAATCTTAAAATAAGGAATGATAAGAATAGATCATGAATTCTTAGTACTTCCACTGGAAAAAGTTCAATTTCTCTCCATTTGAACCTTAAAGTCCGGTTCAAGCGTTAGTTATAAAATCTGTAATAATGAGAACAAATATCTTGATATTGAGAGGAGTAGGCTAGCTGGTAAGGAGTGAATGGAGTAATGAGGAGCTTAAAATCTCCATGATATTGGCTAGTGTATAATATGAGTCTTATTTCTTGCAGTTTGGCTTTATTGGAATACTATTATCATTCAAGGAAGGAAACAAGTCATGATCACCAATGTGTTCATTTTTGTTTCATTTTTAGAGAAGCTGCTTTATGTTTTATAGAAGCTCCTTCAACAATAGACTTTATGAATGACTCTAATTTAATATAGAAAATTTGAGCCTTATTCATTCTCAATTTCTATAAATAATGGAGCATGATTATAATGAGATGACATGTTAAATTGATTATTCAAATCTGACTTGGGTGTGGTATTTGAAATCGTTGGAGAATGAGAATTCTTATCATGATTCACAGTTTGTATAATTCAGATTATACTATTTTGAGTACAGTTCAGGCTATACCATTATTCAAGTGAAATAACACAAAGTTTTCTTTTAATACTCCCAATTCGTCAATAATGATAAGTTATACGGAAGTAATAAGATCGCAATCCATTATCTAAAAAGAAATTGAACATTTCTCCATTTTCAAATCGCTGTAGTTGTCGGTGAACATCGATTATAATAACATATTTATTGCAATAATACTAGAATGAATAATGAATAATGAATATGTTGGCAAAAACAAGAAATATTTTTACAAATAAAAATAATCATTAAAATACTATAGTTTTCGGAGTGACTGGAAAAAGAAGGCTTCAGCACCAGCCATGAGTTCTAAGATTAAAAAATACATATTTTTTAATCTAATAACAGCAGTACAAATGAAATAATTCTGTTGATTGATGACAATCTATGGATGTTGAATTTCATCAATAATCCAAGTACTTGATAAACAAAATATAAATGCACAGAAAAATAGAGTTTCAGTTATAAAGAGATGCATGGAGAAAGTGAATGGAAAGCCAATCATTAGCGTGTCGAAAACATCTCAGCGTCGAAATAGATTGTAGGATCTCTATCAGGATTCGCTAACATTATATCGGAGAAGAGCCCCATGAAGAGGGGAAATACTGATAATATGTCCCGTATGACACTCTGCATATTAGGAATTCTCGGTAAGAAATATATGAGAGTGAAGATTAGACTGCATACGGACGGAGAAGCAGGTTTGATGGAGTGTGCCTTATCCCTGCAGACACAATAATTTCACAGACCTACGACTTGTGTCATTCTTATCTCAAAGCCTCCGCCTAACACTGTCTTCTTCTATTGGCTTGTGGATAATTCTGATTTTTCTTCCCGTTGTCTGCCCCAATATCTACCCTATTGTCAGCCCAACCAGATATGTCGAACAATATCTTTGCGTACTGTAATAATTCATCCCTTACTTCATCCATGGAAACTTCTATTACGGGACTACGTTATTTTCCAGTCTTATCAATGAATTCCTCTTGTCAGCTTCTGATATAATCAGATATTTGAATGTAAATTCCGTCCTGGGTGTCTTACGTGAGCTTTTCAGATGAGACTGAATCTTTTTCTCGTGTCAAAAATTCGTTCCATTTTCATTCAAGTTTGAAATGAAATCATCAGAAAGAGTTCACTCATATTAGTAACTCATTATAAACTCAAATAAGGATTAATTTAAAACGATAAGGGTTGAGAAGGATAAATCAAAGTAGACCCTAGGTGAACTTTGATAGGCTTAATTATACCTAATAAGTAATCACTAAGCAGATATAAATGGTGACCAATATGTTTTGGGATAATCATTCAAACTTCCATACTTCTACAGGAAAGACCTTTTTTGACTTTGAAAACAATGAAATAGTTGGCGATCAAGCATAAACTACATTGAAACATTTATATAGGGTAGAAAAGCTCACCACAGATTCAAAGGAAAACATATTGCAGCTTTTTCTGTAATTATTCCAAATCTACGAGAATATTGATTGGATCTCCAACTGACACTCCACTAGAGTACTTGAAAAACTGTATCAATATGAGTATGCTATCTTCCTCATTTTCAACCTCTTCCAGGATGGTAGAGAGGACTTAAAAGTCCTAACTCCGCCTAATGAAGAATTTTCTTATTTTCATGATAAGTATTATTTTTTATTTTGTTAATTAACTTGTCAACCGCTGGAATATTTTCGATTATCAAATGATGAAAATTTACATGAAAATTAATAAATAATTTGTAGTTATATTATTGGCTTGGCTAGAAAAAGGAATCTTGTGCTCTAGCCACGAGTTCAAAACATTTCTTACCTATATTAATTTTAACATGATTTTAGAATTGAAACAGCTAATTGAAAAGTGAATGTTTGGAATTATTGAGTATTCAAATGCATAATAATGCTGATTGTGAGCATCTTAAATCTGGAGACCCTGTTTACGGATAACGATACTATTCCTGGTACTGTTCTATCCCTTAATCTCACCAGCAAAGAAGTTCATAACCTCCGTTTGATAATCACTCATATTGGTCTATTGACCTCTTACCATAACAAACAGGCTGATCCTCAATGAGTGAAAGAAAATAGTACCAAAGGAGTGTCAAGTAGTTCAAATGCTGTAGACTGTACATAGTGTAGAGTGTAAAGAAACTAGTAGCTGCCTGCAAATGTAAAAATAGTATATATTGAAGAGTGAGCATTAGGGGAGAACTAGAGCTTCCAAGATCTTATTAAGTTTTATTGCCCTTCTTTAGACAAAAAAACTTATTGAGACAGATCATGAAATATCAAATAAAAGTGCTTTGCTATTAAGTCTTTTAATTTGGATCACTGTGAAGTATAGTGACTACTATTATATAGTTTTATAGTATGTTGATAGTTTTCTATGTAATAGAGTTCCTCTAGGATAGAAGTGATAGCCCACATGATTACACATTAATTTTTGGCAGTAAATGATCATGAAGAATTATCATTCCTTTCCAGTCATTTGGTCAGTTGACAATTCACCAATTATTCCAGTCCCAAGTAATAATTTCTAGTTCTCCTCAATCTAAGTGGTATTCTCTAGACATAAGACATAAACATGGATAAATGAAAGCTGGATGAACTCTATTGATAAAACACACAGATATTATCTAAGAAATGTTCAAATGCTCTGCAGTCTTTGATAGTTAATGTTGATATTATAACAAATTGTATGATTATCGCGTAATTCATATTATGCGAGTCAGAAATATATCTGTGAAGAAAGAAGGAATCCGTAAGGTGCCAATTCATCTTCTTAAGTAGACAGAGCATATGTGAAGCGAGAAGATAAACAAAAACAGTGGAATGGGAAAAAATCGATTAAATAATATATGAGTGTGGTTGCTTTGCTCCATTGACCCGCATATTATACTAGAGCTGGAACCATGACCACGCTAAGTTTGTGTGTTGTATCAGTCAGCAGGAGAAGTGTCGTTCTCCGTCACTCTCGTGGCAGGGTGGGCGGCGCTCTCTCTCTCGCCTTATTACAATTGCTAATGCAGCGAGCCGGGTCTCGACGTAGTGCGACGCTACTATCTCATTCATACTTTTGCATACACAAGTCCTTTTTAACATGCAAAGGCTGTTTCCTAGCCAGCTATCTGCATCCCGGGCGAGAGAGGCAAGCCAGCCAGTGTTTCCTCGGCCTTCTGTTGGGACGCACCTACGCCTTTCACACGGCTACTGTTCCACCGGGACCTGGTGCTTCCTCTGCACCGGAACCAAAGCATCCGTCCTGCACCGAAACTATCGACCCGCTCGATATCGACCGCCCAGCACCCGCGTGTTTGTGTGGAAAGTGAGGTTAGGTTCGATTAGGCGCGCGGCTAGAAAGCGCGGTAAGAATGGGCGGGAAAAAGTGGTGGGGAGGAAAGGATGGTGGTTATCGTTGATGCAGGTATGTACTTGGAAATTTTCAATAGTATAAGTTGTTGGAATAGTATCAGTAGCACCTCAGGTTAAGGAAAGTTTGTTAACCTTGAGTTGCAACAACCGGGATCAGCTGATCATACCTGCTGCTAAGCATAGACATTACAATCATGACATACTGTAGGTATAGTAATGTATATTTATGTCATGATAGCATAATCATGGCACTGTTGCTAGATCGATCAAGCTAGGTGCGGCTCAAAATAGGAAATTTTCTGAAAACTGATGTTGATAGTGAAAGTTACTGGTAGCCATTCTACAAGGAGTAGGCTACTCTGGCAGTTCATCAGTACTGTTGATGGAAATTCTTGATTTTATTCTCATGGATTACTCTATGAATAGAATAGAAACTTTTTATTTTTCTATGTATTCCCTTATACATTCCCCCATGCATGATATGATTGTACATTGTCCCCCATGCATTCCCTTATGCATGATTGTAACCTCTCAATTCGTGGTTCAAATAACTATTTTTCACATTATTTTCAGTTATGACAACTCATTGTTATGATCATTGTTTTTCATGTTGTTGTGTGAGTTATAGTCTGTTTCATGAATCCTGCTGGGTAAATTGTTTGAATAACGTCAAATAAGATCAATAAGAAGTACTACCAACTTCAATTGACCTTGACAATGACATTGTTAGTTCTTGCACTGAGCCACAGAATACTTATGTCCTGATCTGCAAAAAATATAGAAATGTATTTTCGCAATAAACTCTGCTCGCATTATACAATAGTATACTACTTGTTATCCTGATGAAGATACTCTACAACCTGCTACCATTTGATTTCATGTTTTTGCCGTGGAAATAATTTTTATTTGTTGGAAACCGGTAGGTATAACAGCTACACTTGTATGTAGAAGTGTGTGGGAGTTTATTGCCCATATGAGATCACTTATTGCATATGATGGCAACCTTGAACTTATTCTTGTACAGCTCACCTTGAAATCAGGTAGCAAAAATAATAGACTTGTGATCGAGTAATTGCTACAAGAACAATTTATCAGTGATACAGAATAATATTTCATTCCTTTTCTATAAGTATGATTATGATGTGAGTTATTGCAATTCACTCTATGTGCAGCTTCATATAGGCTAATGATTCATGATATTAATTTCAAACTATTATCGATTATCATCTATCGTGATAATCACAATGTATATTACAATCAATATCAATATTATTTTTATTATGCAATGTAATATTACAATGTACTTGTCTTCAATTATTGTGGTATCTTATTGATCCACTTTCAACTTAAGAAATATTCAAATATTGAATTGGCATGTTGTCTTTCCTTTTTTATCTTGCTTCAAATTCTTTGTCTCATCAAGTACCCAATTATTATCCATGATTTAATGGTTCATTAATAAAAGTATTCGGGAACTTGGTATTATCTCATCTCTCTATCAAAGAATCAACTTACGTAACGAATGAAATCTCATAAATATTCAAAGTTGTCAGTCCCTCATAGCCTTGTAGTTTGCTTTTCTCAAAACTGTACATGATGTGAGTCTATCATTGCACATTCTCACTTTTTTCACCGAGGAGCACCCAGCTGAGTGTGTCAGGACACGCCCACAATGATCTGCCATTGTTGGTTAACTGCTAAAAGGAAAAGACAGAGAGGGAGAATGAGTAAGCGAGAAGTGGGGTGTGAGAGAGAATGAGAGAAAACTAATGGAAACGATACATGGAATGTGACATAACCATGATATGTCAGATAAGATGGACAATGGAGAGAAAAAATATTTTGATCAGATTACAGTTGAAATCAATTTATTTTTTTAAAGACCTGAGGTGAGCTTTCTTCAATCTTGGGTTTATTTCATTGATAACAAAATTATTACATTATTATTGAGAACAGCCCTATTACTATATTACAATCAACTTTTTCTGATGCAATCTCAGTATTATTAGTTAGTCAATGATATTTCCTGAAGAATAGGGTATTTATACTTCACTTCGATCAATTACCTGCATAAATAGAAGGAATTAAAGCTTTTTTTATACTCTTTGATTTCATGATCAATGATTCATTTCAGTTATTGAATCCTCACTCCAATAATTAAATTTATCATTTTTCTGATTCTTAATGTCATAATAATGTAGAATAATTTAATAGGATAGTGATGATGAACTTTCATTCAAATTGAATAATCGGATTACTAAATTGAAGCTGTGTTCGAGTTAGCTAAAATAGGATTAGTTGGATGTCAGTAGATATGATAGTTGTCAAGTTTCTTTTTCCACCGCCTCCTATAGTAGAAAGTTATGATTCAGGTCATCCTGGTATATCTGATATGTTAATAATTGTTTATTCTTGTTGATGATGAAAAATTACATCTTAAATATATTATCTCTATAGAGATGATATAATATCTTCCATGATTCCATAATATCAATTTTTGTCATACTTACTCAATTGCAGCTGTTTTCCATTCATTAAATCAAGCCGGTAAACAGCTGTTTGCAGAACAAGAAAACATGTGATTTTCATTACAGCATACTACACTGTAAAGAGATCATATGTTCTCTTTACAGTCGAGTATGTTAGGACTCTACTGAGTCCTAATAAAATCTGAGTAATTAATATATTAACTCAAATAATTAAAGAACTCATTTAAGGATTTTCAAGTTATAAGAACTCATCTGAAATCTTATAATTTAGGCCTTTATCATTTTATTTGAGCTCGAAGGGTCTGTCTGTTATGAACTAGGCGCTACGGGCTAGGTCATGTTTATAGAATGCAGTAGCTCGAATAGTTGCAGGTAATGGTTTCTGTTTCTCAGCAATATTATTCTTTCTCAGATAAGTATGACAAAAAATATTGTACGAAACTTGTACGGTAACGTATTTACCGCATTTGTATGATAATTCTGCCCTCAACTACGTTTCGGGCAGAAACAATCATACTTATGCGGTAAATTATCGTTACCGGACTTGTTATGTAAAGTACTATTTCTCAATTGAGATTGAATATCTTGAAGTTTGTATCAAAAGAGTGTTCTGGTGTCAGTATCAGGCATTGCAACTGAGTTGCTGAGCAGAATGGTCAACGTTATTGTGTTATTCATAATTATTATGTAGTTCACGTATCATAAGTTTGTCATCATCGTTTTACAGCTGAAGGGTAACAGGATATCAAGTGAATATTTTGTTGGACTGAAATAATTTGTTATTTTCATCAGTCTTCTTATTTCAAAATGATCACCATTTCCATAGCTTCCTAGGCTGGCCTCTTACAGTAGAAAATACATTATAAACATGTGTGTATATGCATGTTTATCATGCATGCACACATGTTCATCAAGCATGTTTTTCATCAGAGAAGAGATTCTAAAAATAAATTAACAATCAATAACAAAAAATAATTCACAATTTATAATCATACAAGAATAATTTAACCTTAAAGGAGTAGTGAAGAGAAAATGAAAAACAACAAATCGAGGATACAAAAACCTAACCTAAGAATTTTGCTCGAAGCTTTCCTCTGTGATGTCGCAACAATGTGTGACGTCATGTGTGTACGCACATGTTGATCATGCATGTCCTGTCGTTAGTGGACATCCTTACAGTGAACTTCATACATACACTGTCCACCAACAACCGTATCTTATTTTTCAACTTATTCAACCATAACTCTATCCCTCCTGATAATCCTCCAAAAACACACAATCAAACCCAAACCATCTAGTCATTAATAAAACAAATTTATAGCATCCCACAAACCTCAATACGTCCGTACTTTTTCTATCTCTTTTCCGCCATTGGAAAAAGCCGATAATAAACAACCACCGAGTTCCGCTGCGCTGCCTTTTTGAGCGAAAAGCGCCGATTTGAGAACAGCCGCTCAAAGCGAAGAAAAGAGAGAGAAAACTAAGATGAATGTCGTAGATAGCCGGAAAGAGACTGGCAAATAAAACGGAAACAAAGCGGGAGAGAACAAAAGAAGGATGTGTAGCCTACTGTGTACTGTGGATCATGGGTGGCGCGTGTATGGTGAAGCAGGAACAATGGTAGTAGCTCTGCAAGAGTTCACTTTCATGTATGGTGAGGAGCAGTATAGTATAATATGCTTCATATGCTATGAAAAAAGGGAAAATTCAAGTTCTCGATCATTGTCGAGGAGGCAAACGGCAAAGGAATAAAGGTAATCTAATGCATTGAAAGATAACAATAATCTATCTTCAATTAAAACATATTTGCTAGTCTATCACCAATTTGAAAATATTGAATAGTTTATCTCCAATTTGGAAATATGTCTAAAGCGCTAAGGCGGTATATCATATTCAATTTTCATGTCAGTAGTCTAATACAATTAATGAAGGGATTCTTTGATTTCTGTGGAACAAGGATGTTCAGATAGAATTGAAGCTCATGGTAGAGATAAAAAACCAGTCAAAATAGAACTATAATATTGTATAAACTATACAGTGAAGGTATTGGGGAACTGAGATCGAAAATACAAAAAATCAGAGCTAACACGAATGAGTTAGTATGACCAAATTTAGAAGTTCTGCTTAGTATATTCTTGGACTGGAAATTGAAATAGAATTTTCAACTTTATTAACACTTCCATCGTGTTCTGTACATTCACATGAACCTTTCGCACTCTTTATTCACATTACAATAACTTATATTGTACTCAAATTCACGCTTAGTGGTTATCATCAATGGGTAGTGGAGCTCAAGAACCCAAGTGTTTCAACTCTCGAGTTTCATTTTTAATTTTTATAAATTAGTCTCAGCATGAAACTTTTCTGGAAACTAACTCCAAGAAAATAGTCTTCCATTTTCTAATTTCTATATGATTAATCTACTGAGTAAATCATGGATTTTATGAATCTTAAATAAAGTAACGACTTAGAAATCCACTGACAAAGATGAACAAGATTATCCCAGTAGTCTAGAGTTGACAAAAACAAAGATAGACTATAAATGATGCATTCTGAAAAAGACGATTTACAAGGAAGAACGAGAGGAGAAAAATAGAAGATAAAATTAGAAGATTGGCAGGATGGATTGTGAAGGGACGTTTGGTGGTGTAGAACGAATGAAACAAGATGCATAATAAAAAATACCAAACAAAATGAGATGAAGAAGATGAAAATCAAATCCCCAGGAGCGAAATATCCCCGACATGCCACACCCCTGACTTCAAATGATTTATGCCACCTTATTAACATTCCAATTGTAATGAGTCCATTTTAATTTAACGTGTACACAGGAGCTCTTTCATCTGAGCTCAGTTGTTTCTGGTATACCGACCATTTCATCAATACATCACAAACTATCATCCTTTCTCTCTCTTGAATTCTTTCTTTTCCTCTCCTTCTACTCGTACACCTCCTTCTCCTCCCCATCACCTTCCTCCTCGATCTCATCAACTCATCATACACTTTCTCATTCTCCTTCTTTATTTTTTTGTTGTATCCATCCTTTTTCATCACCTCATCTTCTTTTCCTTGTTCCTCTCTATCTGACACCTCGCTTCATCATCAACTGCTATTAAATTGTGACTGTATTATGTCCTGGTCGTCACTAACCGAAGTTATTATCATATTTTTTCTCTTGATGGTATAATACTACTACATGGTGGAGATTCTAAAATGGAAGAACATGTTCATCTAGACTAGAATGTACTCGTAAATTTAATACGAAACACTTCCAAGTTTTCACTGATGAGACTTCATCACTGTTGAGGAATTTTCAATGTTCCTCCAACATACATTTTTATTCAAAAACTAATTTCTTAGTTATTTTGATGGGCAGATGGTATGCGTCAATAATAAATACTATACTTCCAATTTGATTATGCTTTTTCTCAGATCCATTTTTTGTTGAGTACTTCAAAGTTCAAAGTTGGTTATTTTCAATGATAGAGACTCTGATCCTAGACTTTTCTTCTTTCTAACGTTATATTTTTTGACATATTCCCAGATTCTCCAAGGAAACGTTAGCCTTATAGGCAAGGTCGGAAGACTCCCACCATTTTGTAAAATGTTCAGGTTTTTGAAATAATATTTCTCTACACAATACTTAATGATGATGAACAAACCCAAAAATAAAGCATGATGACTCCGACTTAAACTGAATGGATTATGCATTCCATTGCTAGCCAAGAATGAACTCTTAGTTTTCAATTCGAACGAGAAGACTACTCGAGAGAACATTTTTTGTTAAAGCTTTTCTATCATTCATTTATCATGTGAAAGTCCACTATAGAATAGCAGCTAAAATTTATTTATAATTATCTTAAACTTATCCAAATCTTAGGTTTCATACAGTTTTATCAACCTATACTATTGAACGAGAAATTTCTAATTATATGTTTATAATTATCTTTGTTTATATGTCTGTATGTCACCGGATCTCAAAAACGACTCTCACGAAACTCGAAAAACTCGATTTTCACGAAATTTGGAACATGGTAGGTTTATGATATCAAAATTAGATTGCACTAGGCCTCATCCCTAGGAAAACTCGCTGAACGGCATTGAAAGGATAATTCATCCTTGGATAAACAGCTGAGACTTTCGTCGTCTGTGGATAATGGAAGTGAGTGAGCGAGTGCGTCTGTAGAAAATCAAAATATCTCATCCTCGAAATTCATAAGCTGACGTATAGCCAGCTGTAAAATATAAACACGACCTCAAAGATAAAGAAACCTTGAGGGTATAAAAGGTAAAATTATCCATAATTAATCAAAAATAATAATCATATTCAAAATAAAAACATATTTTTGCCATGTTTCCAAATTCATCAAAAAAGTTGAATTTCTTTTTAATCCTTCAACCATAAAACTTTTTTAATAAATGCACTCAGCTGCTGGGCCCTTTGCATGTTTATGAAGCGATGAGACATAGTATTAGCCAAGGTACCTAGAATAGCTATCAGCCAAGTTATTCAAGGTATTAGCAATGACCATTTTCAGTGTTCATAGTGTATGAATAACAGTCTTTCATTGCTTAGTAGATTCAGAAGTAATTCTCAAGTGAAAACTCCTTTATATAGTTGTCATTGTTGGGCTACATGTTTACTCTAAACAGTCCAAAATAGTAACTTGATGCTATTAGTGTAGGATTGTACATAGTATATTAACAAATATTGTAGCAAACATAGTATATCATTCTAAATATAAATTATAAATCTATTATAATTTCCTCTTTTGTTATAAATTTTCTATGCTTTTGTACTCCACAGCGAAGACCGGTTCCCCGATATTTACATGTACATATCACAAAATGTTTTACTCCTAATCTTGCAGCATTTCAACAATTCAAGCTAGTGATGATTATCATTATATTCTTTATCATACATATTGGTACTTCTAATCAAAACTCCACCCTCATTGGATCCTGTCTAGATCGACCACTTTACTCACAATCAAAACATCTTTCCGATAGTAGGGCTCAACTGTTCCAGTCAGATTTATGTAGACCTTCGGGGTAGATCTACCCTGAAATTTAAGTGACGCCTGCTAACATTTTTCAGCCGCAATCTAATTGTTTTTGCCAGCGTACAATAATCCCATCTAAATACCTTTTAGTAATCAAAGCAACTGGCTCATGTAATAGGCGACTGCTGGTGTGAGCGGGTGCGAGTGCTAGAATCGATTACAAAATCGATACCCCGAGGATATAATCGACTATTCGGTTCATCTTCCAAGATGGTGGTTACCGTTTTTTTTTTAGCAGGGATTTATAGTTACTATCATGTTTTTTGTGTCGGCTGTCACATGTCGGTAATAGTCTACTGCCAGGTAGCTCAAGCCCTAAGGGTGCTCTTCATTTTATAAAACGAATAAGATAATATAATGTTGATTTGGCCATAGCTCTACTGGGGGATTAAATGCACCATGCTGGCTTCCAACCACATGCACTTCAAGTCAAACACAGGATGTTTCCTAACAGGATGGGAGAAGAGAACAATTGAAAAATGAAGAGCACTGGAAGAAAGTCCAAAAAAATGCACAAGAGTGATTGAGGATAATTATGATAATAGAGAATAGGTAGAAGTAATTTACTATAACTTCCAGATCTCCATGATGTACTGTTTGTTTGATTTCTTTAATTCACTAGAGATTTGAGGTTTCAAACTCGATGTTTCAAGACTTTGTTTTGAGATGTTGTATCAAGATGAAGTCCTGGAGAGCAAGTATCTGATGATTTTGCATGGAATTGCTCAGTTTCTCCCTAATCATTATTAAAGTGCGTTGAATAGAGAGTTTATTTACTAAAATGTTCCTTTCAAGCTATGTTTGGATTGTGCAATCGTCTATATCATAATGAAAAAAGAACTGACTTATACACGTACGATATAGGGAATTTACGAATGACGCATCTTCACATCTGAACTGCTGGACTGATTAACTTGAAATTTTGCATAAAGATTCTCAATCTACCAAGGATTGTCATAGACCTATTTTGGACTTACAAAGATCTCAGTAGGACAATTGAGTCAAGTTTTTGATTAGACCTTTGCGGAGTAGGGTTACCTGCTGGTCCAAAATATTATAAATCGTACTCTTTCTAATCAACATCCCAGAAGCACTATGCAAGCAAAGTACTTTGAATGAATGATTCCATGTTTCAAATGGGTTGGTTGGTTCACGAAAGTATGATGCTGAAAGTCACAATAATATTGTATTCTTAACTGTATATAGACATCAACTTTTAGAAAAAATACCCTGTTCATGAAAAATCATGGAAATAGCTTATGATTGAATAAACTAAATTATTTGAACCATCATCCCCATACTGTATCATAAATAATCTCCTTGATCGTCATCTAATTCTTGCCAGATTTATGGGGTAGTTTTTCAAGCTTGCTTTGTCCATCCCATTATTCTTCGTCGATGGAGCTGATTTTAACTCCTCCATCCTCTTCCTTTCATCCTCCTCTATCCTCTTCCTTCTGTTCGTCTCATTCTTTTTCATTTTCGCTTTGTATCGCGCCTGCGCGTATGAGAGTGCCAGAATGGAGATCAAGAGGTTGTGAATCAAGAATATGTCAGACAGGAATTTATCCAGAATCTGAGTCCGATCTTCGGAAGCATCTTTCTCCCTTCCCGACATCATATTTTCCTTTTTTTCTCTCTATTCTTCTGAAAGCTGTGCAGTGATAAATCTTCGGTTCGGCCGGTTTCTTATGGTGGCGGAGAATCCAAGTCATTATTCGTACTTCCAATGTTTGTGATGATCTACCATTTCCAATTCTGGTACGAATTCGAACGATAAATTTCAAGATTCAGTACGCCATCATTCCAGATTGCGTTTCATTAGCTAGAAACTGAGAACTGGAGTTATAATGCAGATCTATTTCATGTTGAATAGTTATTTATTTTGGTCAAAAAAATTATTGGGATGATACGTTATACACAATAGGCTAACCTGTACTGAGGTATATTGATAGGCTATACTGAAGTATATTTTAAGATAAAAAAAACAGCACAATATCCATCATTATCTATTGAAAATATCATATCCAAATATCATATATGTGATGAAATATGTGTGAAGTATCATATTCAAATTATGAACAATATAGATTTTACAAATGAAATACATTGAAACCTTGATTATCACTTTACTCTCATTTCAAAAATCTCCATACTAACTTTATGGAGATTTCACTGATTGATAAATTCTATATTGAATTGAATATTATTTTGTGTATTGTTAAAAAATATATGAAGTTTGATAAATGAAATAACAATGAACAAGATATACAAGATGAACAAGTGTCTTCAGAGCAGCCTATCACTTCACTCTCCTTTCACAAATCCCATCTTAATTAGGAACAATGGATGAGCATAAGCCCCAACAAGACCCGCCAATGTACCTGTGAGAGCATCATAGTGACGTGTTGCCCTGATTGGAGGATTGAGCGATGGTCTCTCAGACCACCTTCTTGATAGACCTGGGGTCCAGGAGACCGGGATGTATGCAATAAGGTATTGGCCCTTCAGATGGGGTTAATCTGCAGTTAATCAATGTTGGGGGAGGACCTCGATGCTCTCCCACTAATTAGTCAAAACAGTCTGACTTTGACAAACTCCCGTCTTATGCATGCAAATTGTAGATGGATCTTGTCTTTGTGTTGAAACTTGCCACATCTCAGCAATAACAAGAGGCTCCGATCCTCATTGATTGACTGTTTAGGCTGGCATTAGTGTTAAATCATTGTAATTGCTTGAAATTTTCGATGAACCCTGTCGAGCTCAATATGAGCCGTTGCAAATTACAAGTTACGACAGGGAAGATTTCGAAGTTTTTGGTTTGAGTAAGTTGAGTGATTGGGAACGTCTTGTGGGATAATTACAGAGATTCGTAACTTTGTTTCGCATGTCGAATATATGGCAGATTGAAAAACATTGAAGACTAAAAATCTTCTAGAAGTGTAATGACCTATTTATTCAATTGCGCTTCCATTGGAATTTAGACGTTTGATTTTTTATCGTACGACCAAAATCGATGTGTGTGTAGCTAGCCATATAAGAATTGTTTGCTGATGTCTTTTTCTGAGAAAATATGGATTTTAAAATAGTAAAGAATAAGTGAGAACATCGTCGTCAGTGGAATAGTTCAGGAATTGAAATATGATAAATCCAAGGATAGTGGAATAGTAAAATATTATAATAGGATGTAGAATGTTTCAACTACTCAACTGTACATTTTTTTGTGAAGAATAGTCAAATCACTAATGTTGCTTTATGAATACTGAATATTCAACTATGTATTTGTGGAACTGTATCTGTTAAGTTATTCACCTTTTTATGATAGTTGGAAGTGTAAATGAAATTAAAGAATGAAACTGCAATGAAATAAAATCATGGATAAAAAGTCTTCTCAAAAATGAGAATGTGCATGAGATATCTATTAAGAAAAAGTACAATTTTTAAGGTTTCTAATAGTTATGAGAGAATTTAATATTCTTTGTAATGAACGCTGACATATCAGTTGAGTCTTATTTATGAAGAATAAACCTAGTTTTCTATAGGATGTGAAAGTTTTGAAAGATCGTCTTGAATGAAGTACCACTCAATAGCACTGTGCAATGTACATTGCATGCATGATAATAATTGTAGGGAACGCTATAGGATTGATTGTAATCTACTAAGAACTTTATTTTATCCTGAAAAAATTTAAACTAAACACTTGAGTGGAAAAATTGCTGCAATTATTGTTGTGTATAGAGATTGTTGTTGAACAACTTCACTTGTATGGGCTACTTCATTGAAATTAATAGAAACAATATAAAACATGGAGTACTCTTCTATTAAAATGTTTCAAATAGAAGGGTACTTCATGTTTTCATATTGTTTTTACTAATTAGACAAATTCAAACAAGTAGTTTGAAATGTTTTAAATAAAAGGGTACCTTATGTTTTTATTTATCAGAGATTGTTGTTCATAATTATTGTCTCAATTGGATATAAGACTCAGGTGCAATATCATTTCTACTCAATTTAATATTCATTTGGTGAACCTCATATGCATCTCAATAGATTTTCCATAGTTTCCATTGTTGATTATATTGAAACTGAGAGTCAGTATACAGAGAATAATATTTTCTCATCACGAGAACAAAAAACTCTGAAAGACAACTCTGATAACAGAATGGGAAAAATTTCTGACTTAATTTTAATCAAGAAGATCCATTACTTCCATTTTCGATTTCACACCAACACCGGCCAAAACACGGTTCGGTCCTTGCGAATCTTGTAAGGTGGAATATTACTTGCGAAGAGAGGAAAAAACAGGGAAAGCAAACAGAAAAAGTAACTTTGCGCGCATATAATCCGTAGCGAAATTAGAATCGAAAGAGTGTTGCGAAGTTGGAAATAGAAAGGGGTTCTGGAGGGAATAGAAGACGGTGGACGGTGGGACGGTGAGGAGGGGGTCTAAATGGTTTGCATTAGTTTGCAAGTTCGAAAAAGAGGAAAAAAGAATTGGGAATTCCACCCGGGAGAATGGGAATATTTGGGAGCAAGTCGCATATCTAAAAACCCTAGGGTATTCTGGAGCGTAGTGTTCCTTCTCCTCCTCCTCACCCATCAGAAAGCCGACCTCTGTGATCTTCCCTCTCTCCTCCTCCCCCCTCCTACTCCTCAGGAAACCATGGTCCGAGGTGTGGGATGCTATCCTCTTGCAGGATGCTGAGCAAAACCCGTTGTCAGCAGAAACACGGAACAGCGACCCCGTTGAGACCCGTCGACCTTTCAGCTAGCTCCCAATAAGCTGCTTCCACTAGATGCACAAACCACGTTTCTTGCCGACAAACAGCATCTGAAAACTGAGTCAAGTGCATCATTAATGTTGTGAGAGTTTCAGTTAGGAAAGTACACGTAATAGTATATTTCGCACCTAGGGCCGAAAATGAGACTTTTCCGGCTCGAAATCGATTTTCAAGTCCGAGGCCGTAGGCCGAGGACTAGAAAAGATTGTGAGCCGGAAAAACATTTTTGCCCGTCGTGCGAACGCTATTTTTCGCCACACAAAAAAATAAAACTATAAATATATGAGAATAATTGTTTATTAGGCACTTCCGAAAGCAAAACTGGAAGGTCATAGCTCTAGCATATCTGAGGTAATCTGAATATCAGGAAATTCTCCAAGTATTTTTTTTCTAATTTTCAGTGAATACAATCATATAAATATGATCGGGAAAAGCACATAACTATTATGGCCCAAACTATTCTGTTCCCAAATTTTGATAACGAATAACATGTCCGAAAAAATAGGTTGTTTTAAGTAGTTCCAAAATCATCCACCAGGTTTAGTGGTAAACGCAGTACTTAAGCTGGGTTTGGGTAGATTTCAATTTCTCTAAATAACCTGAAAGATTATGTTCAATTATGTTTTAATGTGGGAGGTTGAGTTTATACTTTTTTATTCTTTCAAATCAATAAGATGATATTATTATGAATTTTTTGGTCCTTGAATAATAAACACAAATAATGAAATTTTTTGGATCAGCTGTTTTAGCGCACTTGAAATTTGGACGATCTGGGATCTGGATGTCAACAATGCTTGTTATCGGAAGTTGTGGTTAGAATTCCTATCCTACTCTGAAAATCGAATTTGAATAGTTTATAATATATCTTATTTGTATTCCATTCATCCAAATAAATTGATATTATCTTATTGCAGAATACTTTATTCAATTCTAGAAGCATAAACTGATTCCGTTTCATAAACTATTTTGTAAACATGTTCACATCAAATCAGAATCAGCTGACTTCAAGGTTATTTTACAGCCCTAGGGCCGTAAAAATTTTACCGGCCTGGTCAGAAAACAATCATTTTCGGCCTCCATATGACGCACCAGCTCATTACATCCAAGTGGGGCGAAAAATAATAATTTTCAAAGAGAAATTCGAATGTAAATTAGAACTCGAACAACATTTTTGCAGCACAAAGATTGATTTATAAAAAATACTTTTCAATGCTTGAGACCATATCGCATAGTGACGATAAAAAATAATAAGTGATTGAGAGCATATCTGAGAATTTTCAGTTTTACCAAGTACATGCAGAAGAAATGATTTTTCAGTAAGAGTCTATGAAAATATTGAAATTTTGAGAATATTCAGACATAGTATTACCAAAGTGTATTATCGTGGGAAATCATAATGATCAAATGTGAACTCGCTATGTGAATTTGTGAAAATTTTCATACCAAGACCAAGTGATGAAGTTAGTGATTCGTTCAATAAATTTGGTGAAAATTCTGGTTTCAAGGAGAATCATCAAGAATGGATGAAATGACTGGAATAAACGAAATGAACAATCAAATTTAATAACTGACTTAAACGTATTCAAAAGTATAATAATATTATGAGCATGAGTTCATTGATAAGGCAGAGTTGAAGATAGATACTTGGATGACACTCTCCAAATCTCTATGAAAATTCAACAATGTTTGAGAGTAATTTTATCGAGAAGATAGTCAGTCTACTGTGGGCGTGAAGAAGATACGTAACCTCCGCAATGAATGAAATTCGGCACACCTTACCCACACATGTTTTATTATTCTTTCATATTCCACTTCCTTCCAATTCATCTCCTCATCTTTCTCCACCTCGTTCATCAGCTCCCTCTTCTCTAAGTCATCAATTTTCTTCTGACTTTTGGAAGGAATGGAATAATATTATTAAAGTAAGATTTTTGATGGAAAATTCATGTATTGCTCAAAAATATTATTCCAATACATGAATAATTCTTTTGAACAATACATGATCAGTTTACATTTTTTACATTTCACATGATGTAATTACTTAAATGAAATTAATTGTGTCAAATAGAGTTCTATTTCATCCTTCTATCCTTCAAATTCTCATCTTCAGCCTCCTCTTCTTCTTCTGTTTTTCCCCTTCACATTTTTCTCCTCATCCATCACTTTTTCTCATCCTCTTCCACTTTTTCCTCCTCTTCCTCTTCCTCCTTCTCCTCCTCCTCCTCCACCTGCTCCTCTTCTTCTTCATCCTACCACTCTTCATCCTTCTCTTCTTCTTCCTACTTCTCATCTTCTTCCTCTTCCTCCCCCTCTTCATTATCCAACTCCATCACCTCCTCCTCCTCCTCCTCACACTGCTCCTCTTCCTCCTTCCCCTCCTCCTTCCAATCCACTTCCTCCACCTTTCACTCCACCAGACTTTCGACCACATCCAAACCGACTGCAACCCGTATCAAGCGCATGTTAATCGAAGAACATTGCAGAACAGACCAGCATCGAATCAATTTTATTCAGTTTGACGATTTCGTTACGTTTCGTGGACGTCGGCAAATTTGTTTGTAGCCGAATACGTCCGTAATACTCGTGACGAAACTTGGTTTGAAGACATCGGAAACAAAAAATAAAACTTTTATTATTGCTTCCTCTCGATTGGTGGTTTCATTCAAGCGTGGCTTCACGCTTCGGCAACACAACTGTTCTGCCTAATTTCTTTAGAATAGAGACCACTCCTTTTGATGGTTCATTCTACAGCATTATTCTTCAGAACTCTGTTATTCTCCTGTTATCTATAAGCACGTGCTCATTACCTTCTGTAATGCAGGCTTCTTTTCCAGTCAGAAGTAGTCGTAGAATAGGAAAGAAGTCATTAGAGATCTGCTATTGATTATTTCTTTTGCATAAATTCACAGTTGCTATTCATCAAGATATCTTATTCTAAGTTCTACATTCACGATGAACTCTCCTTTATGTATATTGATTGGAGTGAGCAAGTATGACTTCAAATAAATTTCGATCATTTTTGTTTACTGTAGCTTAAAGCCCTCTTCAGATGTGTTGTTGGAATCTAATTTGAATATACGAAGGTTCCTCAATGTCACTCATCATTAGGTTTATAGCCTATCATTTTCAAGATAACTTCATATTTCTCTTTTGTATTTCCACCAGTCCATGGATATGACTGACTGTTGTTAGATTGGATTTGAAGAAATTTATTTTTGAAACTCATATTCCTTCAGTTGAAATTTGAAATTGATTTTTTGAATACTATTGCAATGAAGTAATTGAGAATTGATATTGCAGTTGGTTTAGACTTTCATAAGCTACGCAACACAAACAGTGTACAATTGAATCTGAGACTCACTATAATTAACACAAAATTTTCTGCAGTAATGATCGGCAGTTGAGAATACTAAGATCTTTGAAACAACGACATAATTATCACTTCTTCAACATTCAATTATCTTAATTTTATTGGTACTCGTGTGAAGAAAATTTTACCACCAGCTCATTTGTACAATATATCAAGCGGAAAAAACCTTTTCCTACAGATACCTTGAAAAGTGACCATTTCTGCACTGATTGCAGGCCGCAAAGATCACTTTTCTGCACTAGTGCGCAAAGTGAGCACTTTGCGTACTCCAGATTTGCAGCATGACAACGCAAAATAGTTAGTAGGTTAAATGGAGCACCAGTGCAGGAAAATCAAAATTAAGTTGGTAACACTCAGAGTGAGGCCCACGTTATAATGGCAGTGGAGAACAGCGTTGCCTTGCCATTATGTGCCTTGATTATAGTCATTTCAATGCTTACATAAGATAAACCCCCTTCAAGCAGTCAGATAAATTTTCAATTGAATTACTAATCATCATAATTCAATTATTATTATTCAATTTTAAATGAATTGAGGTTTTTATTAATAGTCTAATAAAATTATACAGAAAAACATTTGATGGATTTCAGGGAATTTTACCCATAATTACCCACTTTTCATATTCAATGGTAACTGTAGGAAAAATTTAATGTGAAATACGTGCGCAAAGTTCGTTAGCTGCACTCAAGAAACCATCATTCCGTTTCTTTCGGTGCAGCAAACTGTCACTTTGGGTACTAGTTGCACAAATAACTATTAACAATGTAGCGGTCAAATAATCATTAATTCATTGATTCAAAATACACAACACTGTTTATTTGAATAATTGGAAGAGGACCAACAGGTACGATAATAATATCATCAAATTGGAAGTCCGATGCTCATAAGTTCATAGTTATGTTTTTTTCTACTTCATAACGTTGTTCCTTCAAATAAACACCCACTAACACCTTATAAGAATGTTATGCCGATCATGATAACCTTCTATGGAGGTGTTATCGTGTTTCCCACTAATATCTGTGTTCATATGTTTATAGGTATCATATTTCCTACTTGACAAGACATTTTTGAATTGTAATGTGTAACTATTTCTTACTAAATCTACGCTATCATCTTCTTCTTCAGCTTCAATCATAGCGCTATCATAGTCAGGAAGAATGATAGCTCGGAATTTATAGAGTCGAACATATCAGAACCACCCAATGAAAACTTCTAGGCTCAAGAAAGCCAGAATAGCATTGCCTCACATAGCTGGATGCTGGTTTCCTTAGTCTGCTCTCCACTGAACACCCTCTAAGAAACCATCCACCCTCTCTATCATTCCTCTCCTCCTTCTTCCTCTTCCTCTCCTTCTTCCTGCTCACTCAGCTTGCAATCAATACGAACGGAAGACGACGGCGGAATATTAAATAGGTGGGTCCAGCCAGGCTTGGGCTACCCCTTGTCAGAGGCTCTCTGTCAGGGTTGGCAACCAGAATGAGAAAGAGAAGAAATGGAGATGAGGAATGAATGGTAGAAGGGAATAGGAAAGCAGGAATGATGGGAAGGAGAGACGGGAGATGAGGAATGAATGGTAGAAGAGAATAGGAAAGCAGGGATAATGGGAAGAAGAGAATTGATAATAAAAGGAACTGAAAAACGAAGAATATTACAGCAGAACAAGAAGGAAGAAGGAAGATGAATGAGGTAGAGAAGAAAGAAGGAGAGAGAAAATGGGGAAAACAGTGAGGAGGAATAGGAAGGTGTAAGGGAATGCCGGAGAAATAAGGAAAAATGAAAGGGAAGAATGTATAACAGGAGGTGAAAGCAGGAATGAAAATAGGGGAAGAATGTGAAATGAGAGCGGGAGGATGAAGAAGGGAAATAATGAAAAATAGAAGGAGAAAGCAGGATTGTAGTGCTATGTTTGAATCTGTGTTTTTGTATTGTATAATCTAGTGTCTTTTGTGAGTGATATTATTGTTCGATTATTATTTGAGAAGTAGAGAACGGATAATTAGAAATGGGAAGAGAATTGAAAGATAGGAGAAAGAGGCGAAAATGAAAAAGAAGTAAAATCAGAGAAGTAAGTAAAGAAGAGAGAATGAGAGGTGAGATCGGGAGTTGAGGATGAGGATGAAAGGAAGTAGCAGTTGAAGACAGAAGGTAGAAAAAGCTAAGTAGCCAGAGTATGAAAAGAGTAACAAGGAAGGAGAGAAGTAATGAATGAAGGATGGAGATAAATGATCGACAAGTTGATGGAATTAATTTATCATTTGATAAAGGGAGAAAGGAGACAAATGAAAAAGAGAGAATAAGGATAAAGAAAAGATTCAAATGGTGGAAAATGAGATAAAAAAGAACTGTTGGAATATAGGTTGAATAGTACAAGTATGAAATTAAGATGTGTTCATATCCTTGAGTAATTGATTATACTGTACTTATAGTACAGGTACATACTGCAGTACTAATAAAAAACTAGTTGCTTATTTCGGGTGTTGATTCGGCCAATAATTTTACGATTCAAACCTATACTTTCCATAAAAGGATAACGCTTGAAAAATACATCTACATGCATCAATCTGACATGTCAACTGTTAAAAACCTTCACACTGACAAAAAGCAGCTATCATCAACTGAAGAGAGTTCAACAAACTCGGAGACTGCTACACACAGCAGATTCAACAGTCAATATAATATCTAAATGACAAGCGTTTTATAGCAACGAGCAGTTAGGGTTCATCTGCATGGTGCTGGGAATTCCCTTAAGCGACTAAAATCCCCGAGGTGAAGCTGGAGTCAAGGGGATCACGGAATCAAGTAGGAGTTGAGGGGATCACGGAATCGAACCGCGGTTCTGGAAAGGGTCCAAATATCGGCTCGCTTTTCGAAAACAAGTGACCCTTAATAACGCCTTGGTGTGGAAGCCCTCCAAACCGCGGGAGAGTTTTTTCTTGCCCGAGTGGAAAAAACGAGGAAAATTTTTGCTTCGTTAAGATTTTTGAACAGTTTTGACAGCTGTCAGCTCGCTGTGGCCCAAGAAGGGGATGTCACTGCTGTGGTGGAGAACCACCCTTTTTCATTCAGTCACTCTATGGTCACGTATTCGATTTTCCGCCCTTTTTAAGCGGTTAAAATAACGCGTCAGCCGGCTATCACGTTCAGATCTGGGAGAGTTCTTGGGAAAGTTCGGGTCTATGTTGTTGGATGGGGAGGATTCTCATTGGTTCGACGATATAGAAAGTTCAATATATTGGTTCATTCAGGATGATTCCCAGATTTTCTGATGAAAATTTCAATTGATCAATATCACAAGATGATAAACAAACAAATGATTATTCTGAAGAAATCGTCAATAATTAAAGAAGTTGTATCATTCGATTATTCTTCTTCGTTTGACAGATAGCAGTTATTACATATTACAGTTAGGCTATAATTGAAATGTTATTTCCTATTCTCAATAATTGGTCATAATTTTGGGTTGGATCCCCCCTCCCAAATAGTTATTTGAGCAACTAGTGCGCAAAGTGACAGTTTGCTGCACCGAAAGAAACGTTTAGGCAAGAGCCGTAGGCGAGGGCGGAATGGTTTCTTGAGTGCAGCAGAGGAACTTTGCGCACGTATTTCTCATTAAATTTTTCCTACAGTTACCATTGGATATGAGAAGTTGTTGATTATGGGTAAAATGATGGCTGAAATCCATCAAAAGTTCGTCTGTATAATTTTGTTATTATAGCAACTTTAATTTATTTTAAACTTGATAATCCAATTGAAAATCAATAATCGATAATTTATTCGAATTAAAAATTAATATAATCTAATTAATTTTATAGTTTTGAGTAAATCTTAATTTCTAAATAATTTTTTAACCAATCAATTTATGAATGAAAAAATTATTATTTGAAATAATGAATAATTGATAATATTCAAAATATATAATTCAATGAGCTCTCATTTTTATTTATTTGAAAATCAGAACAAATTCGCATTCAAAATACACGTCAACAATGTCAACAGCTGATTAGGATGGCTGCAAGATAATACACAAAGTATTAAGAGTACGCAAAGTAATACTTTGCGCACTAGAGCGGAAAAGCGATTCTTTGCGTTCTGTAATCAGTGCAGGAATGGTCACTTTTCAAGGTAACTGTAGGAAAAATATATTTTGGTGGAGTCTAGCCCACCGAAGCCTTATGGGATAGTTAAATATCGCCAGTGTAACCGACGATATATAACTGGAAGGAAATTTCCATAAAGGTCAATAGACTGGAGTGAACAACAACAAGACCTTTTTCGGACTATGTGTAACCTTATTTATAGATTTGGGAAAGGATTAGCCCAAGGTTACCTTATTTTCTCTCTCCCTATCATTTTAATAATGTACTTTTTGTATGAATCAATAAAGACTGGAGTTTCTAAGCAGAATAGATCTATATGATGAGACATTCATCGGAAATTGCAGTAAACCATCTGCAGATGGGATATTGAAATAATTATAAATTGGAATATCTGAATTAGTATGAAATGAAATCTAGAAAGATTACATGAAATTCGCAATACATTATTTATGATCCTGGAATATTAAAATAATGATTAATTGGAATATCTGAATTAGTATGAAATGAAATTTAGGAAAATTACATGAAATTCTCAACACATTATTTATATTCCTTTCTAATAGTTTTTTAATGCATGCAGGAGAATGTTTCTAACCTGTGTAATATGCATAATATTCTACCAAAACGATTATCAAGGTACTCGAATTCGTTTATAAAACCATCTGGATATAGGAAAATTTATTTCAATTGTTCAAATCTCGACCCAGTGAAACGTTATTTAGCAAGTCTCCACAGTTTTGCATCTTTCACGCTTTTCTAACAGTTTTTCCACCTCTACAGATGTGATGATAATGTGAATGCGACCACAAAACCATGCATAACATCAAATGACAAAATAATCAAACAATACACGATCATTCCTCAAAACAATCCATTCATTCTCATGATAATCTCCAACAATGAACGATCAAATTGTATTCCAGCCCGTTATCTGTTAGGAACCGATAGTGAAACTCACAAAATAGGAACAGATTCGAAAAATCCATTTGAATTATTCTGCCCATGATGATTTCAAACAATCAACGGACATCAACCGACGCATAGTAGATACCTAAGCCAACACAATAGAGAACTTTGTGAAATACGATCAAATCCGTACAAATCCATCTGGATAAGTCTGCTCTCAACTATATTGTCACCACCTCGTCAATCATTGATAGCCTCGAGGCAGTCTTCAACAATCGTCCTCAGCAATAATTGTCCTCAACAATTGTCCTCGATTGGCTCACTTCACCAGTTCCTATTATTATGTTTATCAATGCAATTCCTCACGGTGCGCAGACTGTTGAGAGGTCTCAGCTGAAAACTCAATTGTAGGCCATTATTGGTGTGCGCAGCCCGAGGCTATAACCGATAGTACAGTCTGCCACAAGTTTTTATTGGGCCTCACCCTCGAAATGAAGAAGTGCTGTGACCAATAAAGAAACAATAAAACCCTCATCGCTGCAGCATCTCTCACATGTGGTGGTCATTCGCTTTGCCAATCTATAGCTCAGTTTTTCGATCGTATTTTCTGGAAGCGACGGTGCATGTATGTTATGAGAATTACATGGTAAAGCTTTGGTCCATGATTTTTATCTTCAGATTCGATTCAAGTTTGTAGCACTCTTCCTAATCCACTGAGCTACTCTTATTATTATTATTATTATGGATTTCGTGATGAAACGTGATGATTTCGTTTCTTTCCTAACATGGACAAGAGCTCAACAGAATTTTCAAATAAACTATAATTTTCCTCTTCTCAAAATTCAGATTTTTCCAATTTTACTTCTGTAAACATGACAGATTTGCTTGTCGTCTTCTATAACACATCGTTAATTTTTAGAAAGAAATCTAGATACAATTTTCACAATATCAACTCTCTATTACCACCACAACATATTCAATCATTTCTCTATTGATGGAAATTTTCTTATTTCTGAACTGAATGTGGATATGTTTTTCAGAGTCATGGACTATTTAATTGAATACAAACATAGGATGAGCATCAATGGATAAGCTTTTTCCATGATTTGAGAGCTGATATGAGATTCAGGAATCCAATTTTGTAAATAATGTTTCTCAAATAATATAAAATATGTTTTTATTAATGGCAGTATTATTGTAATATGAGGTGATTAAAGTTTATTCTCTGTTATAAATGTGTCCCATTAACAAGTATCATTAGAGAATAAATTGAAGTTTTGTTTAAAGTATCTAATGTGCCAATCATAGAATTTCTATTCGTATGTATTTTGTGAAGTCGCATGTGTATTTTCAATGTGTATTTTGTGATTGCTCATCTCATCTTTAACTCCTTTTCTAGATTTGATGGGGCAACTGGAGTCACTTAATTTCCGGAGAAGTTGACATCAACTAGGAAAATATGATACTTTTGCTTCATAAAGAAGGTAAGGTATAGACTGTTTCTATTTTTATGCTATTCTATTTGTTCTGTGATTGTACAATCGCAGAACAAGGATGAATATATTTATACAATTCAAATTTCTTACTTTCTATCAATAAAATACTACAAAACCCTCTTGATAAAAACAATATACAAATCTTGGAATTTTTAAAAAATAAAGGGTACTTCAAGATTTGTATATTGTTTTTATTAATTTGTTAAAATGTAGCCCATGTGAGTGAAGTGTTTTTAACAAAAACCTTACATCAAAATGGATAAGACAAAATCAACCAAAAATAAACTACATTACTCAGTTGAACAGTCTAAATGAAAATTGCAATTTTAATTCAACAGAAATTCAATTTTGATTCAAAAATAATTGCGAACGACAACAGAAAGAGAGACCACGATTAAATTCCATGAATACTTGACACAGACAATCATGGAATTTATTTATATTATGAATTCATGACAGTGGAAAATTGCTATATTCACTTCTACTGTCTCTAGAAAAACTTGATATGACTTGAAATCAATGAATGATCTAATATAAACACGAAGAAATTCTATGGATATACAACACATACGATATAGATAATTTGAATACACCATATTAATACAATATATTTTTAACGGCTGCACAAACAATTGAATTCTATGATTACAACACAGACAATCTTGAAATTTATCCATATTATGAATTCATGACAGTAAAAAGCTACTACATTTACTTCTACTGACTCTAGAAAAACTTGATAAGACCTGAAACCAATGAATGAAAAATTTAAACACAAATAAATCTTATGGATACAACACAAACAATAATGATAAAATGTTCGATTACACCATATTAATACAATATATTTATAATAACAGTATATGAAGTAGCATTATATTGACTTTTGCCAACTCCAGGAGAAAAACTAGATATGACCTGAAAATCAAAGACCCCTTGCTCGCTCGTCAAGTATAGTTGATCGTCTAAGTTTGCTTCCCAGTGGTCCTGTTTACCCTGGGGGCCCCACAGACCCCCCGCCAAGTGGCAAAGAATAGAGGTGTTTGCCTGAGGCCATACTTCTTGGCCCCAACACAAATTAGCAGGGTGTATATCAATTGGGGGGTGGAACTGGCCCCCCACTGGGCTCATGCCATTATTGCTACTTAGTGATCGCATTGTACCAACACCTCTGTCCTTTGTGCAATTTTTACTCCCTCATCATATTCATCTTCGTCTCTCCCTCGGCATCTTCATCTCTTCTCGCACTTTTTTCTATGATTTTCGTTGACCCTCTCAATTGCCCCCCCCTCTTGATTTCAAAGATCATTTTAGTGAATAGATACTGGTAAAATAGGTCGTGCATAGCTAATTTGTCATCAAATTATTCATGCTATCTGAGTTGCTGATAGCATGAATAATTTGATGACAAATTAGGCACTATATAATTGCTGAGATGCTATAGTGCCTTGTACTGATTTAGAACAATCTGTTGAGTTGAATTTTCTTTCAGTGAGGATTGACGAATCATTCATATTTCCAGTAGAACAGTATATTAGAGCCTGGTTCATCAAAATTCAAAATATGGTTCAGGATATTATTTGTAGCTCACCTCAATTTGTTTTTTCTAACAAAACTAGCCAATAATTCAATGAATTTATTGATGAATTCCTTGAGGATTCATGACCTCGAGGTCAGGACCCGCCTCTTGAAGTGCTATGTGTTCCCAGTTCTCTTGTATGGGTTGGAAGCATGGACACTGAATAAGGAATGTGAGGCCAGACTTCAGGCGTTTGAGATGTGGACCTATCGACGTATGCTTCGTATATCTTGGACAGGTAGAGAAACAAATGCGGAAGCTCTCAGACGTATGGGTAAACAATTGGATATTGTGCGTGACATTAAGATCAGGAAGTTGAAATACTTTGGGCACATTATGAGAGGACCTAAGTATGTAATTCTGCACCTCATAATACAAGGTAAACTTGTTGGTAAGCGTTCAGTGGGACGTAGAATAATGTCTTGGTTGAGAAACCTGAGGGAAGCATTGAGGGTTGAATGGCATTCAACTGCTCGTCACAGGACCTTTTCTGAGCAGCAGTAAACAAAGTAGGAATTGCCATGATGGTAGCCAACTTCCGTAATGGAGAAGGTACGTAAAGAAGAAGAAGATTGATGAATGTTTACTGGGAAAAGAGTTCGAGGGAATATAAGTTTATTGAAAAAAGTTGATGATAATGAAAATGAAAAGATAGATATCATCCACATCTTATCAAAGTTTCGGGAAACACTCATCTAAGATGTGAAAATAGTTCATGCGAATCCCAAGTCTAGAGACTCTAGACAACTCAATCCAGTAATAATTCATTGAATTATGTTTTCTTCCTCCAATCAATGCTTTTATAACGTGAAAATCCATATATTTCCAAATCAACTTATCTAAGCATGATGCCAACCCTCCATTTAGTTTTGATTGACTCATGAAGATTGATTGACCTCATCGGAGTAAATTCATCAATGTAATAGTTTATAACATCTCCTCACAACTTTTCAAAAAGTATCAGGATATACTTGAAACTTTTCAGACTTTTTTTCTGACTTTATTACAATTTGTTATTATTGGATTTCAAGTGTTTACCTGACATGGGAATTTACATTTCTATGATTCCACTACTTTTATTCATTTTTATTTATTTATTACAATATTACATACATAAAGTAAGTAACATTACATATATGCAAGCTCTTTCGAGTATGACCGCATATGGGAGTATCAAGTGTTTCACTCAATAAATTCCTTCAAATATGTTCATCCTTCATCAGGTACCAGAGTGATAACTTGATTGAACTACATTTGAAAATGAATAAAAACCGTTGAAAAAGTGAGAAGTAATTATCAAGAAATTTTCTGAAGCATAGAAATTGATACACTGTTTGCTCTATATTCAATATTGTATTGCACTCATGTTATGTAATGAAGAGCTTTGAAGGTGAGAAATAATATCAGGAATCTTGGAAAACGGGTATGATATTGTCTTTGATAAGCAGCCCAGAAATTCCTAAGAAACATGGCTTCAAATAGTCGATTGCTGTCAGATCCCTTGTATTAGGATTGCTTTGAGGACTGTGGGTTGAGGGTCCGAGAGGCCAGACCTAATGACACTTCAATGGTCTCTCACAATGCCGTGTAAGCATATCGCCTGAGGGTGAATTGGGGATGGATTTGCGGAGGGATGCTGGGATGAGGGTGTCCGGGGATGTATATTTTGATGCCCCCAGTTCCGGGGGGTGGAAGGGGAGGAGTTGATCAGTCATGCGCACCGCTGCTAATAAGACAACAGGGTATCGGCATGTACACAGATATTATATATGTGTTGATTAAATGCCTCCATATAGCTTACGACGTGACTCATATATCTGTGAAGGAATCTGTGGTGTGCTTTTTTGGATATTCAAATCACTCATATTTATTGTATTTGTATTTTAATTGTTGAATGAAGCATTGAAAGTTGAGTTTTCATAACTTCAGAATCGAAGGCATATTGGAAAACCAAAAAGGGGATAGCGCCCTGTCTGGCGTCTCTTGTTTGTTTCACGTTTCTGTACTAGAAATATCAACGCTTGAATCTTGTTTCTTCCACGTTTCAGTACAGAAAATATACGAACCCAATAAATTATGAAATAAATCACTCATATAATAATGATCATCTTCAAATATAAGTTATAATTTGAATAATAACCACCATCTAATTTCATTAAATTTTTTCGTAGCCACACGCTTTCGCAACTTTGGTTAATATTATTTAAAAAGAATACAACAGAATTAAATAATGCAAAACACCATTTTCAACTTCGCGTTTTACGTATGCTTTCTTACACAAGTATATTGTAATGATAAATTATTGGTAAATAATTTATGGATAGTAGCTCTGATTGAAATAATTCCTTTTAGCTGTGCACCCTGTTGTTAATATTTTGCAGTAGCAGAAGCTTTCAGGTTGGTTTACAACATTGAACTTTGGATTTTTGTTCAATAATAATCATTTATTCATAAGCATTCGATCAATTTATGCAATTCCTCATCAATTTTCATTCGTATACATTGTAATACCCTCTCATGTATCTCATCTATGTGAGAACAGTGATGTTCAATTTCACAAAAGTACTCTTCAAAACAACTTTTGATAAATACAAATTTTTTCTGTCTTTATATTAAGCATTATATTCTTACACTATTTTTGTGAACTAGTTGTAAACATGGTTGCATAATGTCTTCGATCCTATTGATAAATTGATCTGAATGTGATGTCCAGAATGCAGAGAAATCATTATCATTATTCTAACTTCTATCCACACATGATGATTATTATTTAAATTATAACTTCTATTTGATTATGATTATTATTATATGAGTAAGAGTACGAATCGCCTCGTTATTGCATGCTTATTCAATTACAATTGAAAGACTACAAATTTGCAACTAATTGTCGAGCTGCACGCCCGTTCATTCAATTGCAATTTGGCGTGCCTTTGAAGCCGGCTGAGCTGTCAGCTGAGGGCCCCTACGCGTGTGTGAGAGCGGCAAGAACGCCCCTCAATCAGCGCCGAAGATTCTATCGCGACGGACCGTTTCAAAATTTAACGCCTCCTGAAATGAGCGACAGACGGGGCAGACGGGCGTAGGCCGACTGAGAGCGTCTTATCTTGATCCGCGCGTCTGATAGCATCGGGCCCTATGGCCTGGGGTGGACTGCCATGCTGCCGCAGCAAACAGCAAACTATACGAGAGGTCTGTCATGCTACACAGCCGTACTACACCATTGCACTTGTCCGTTTCCAGCCCTTGAAGCTTCCCCGATATTGTTCAAGCATCGGGTTCTATAGTGTGAAAGATCTATTAATTTCTCTACTGTTGGTTGCAATAACACTAGGGATAAAATAGAATAGAATGACTGCCTTTATTTTTAGAGAGCGAAGTTAGGACGTGAATAACACTGGGATAACACTTAATACGGAATAACACTAGGGCCTGGTTGCACAAAAGCCTGTTGAATCCTAATCGTGATTAACGGAGCACAGGAGCCAATCAGAGAAGGTTTTTTGAAGAGGAGGCTACTCTGATTGGTTCTCGTGGCATTTAATCGGGTTTATATTAGAAGTTAACAGACTTTTGATTGAGTGGGTATGGATATCATCAGAATTTGGAATATCACGAATAATGGTATTATTTATGGTATAGGAACAGAAACGCATGTTACTTGAAATATGAATGTTTTATACCAGTATGTGTGTTTGTGATAACGCCTGAACATGGAAACGAAACGATCCTCACACAATTTTGAAAAGTGATGGAAAAAAATGTGAATGATAAATATACTGTAGATTTTGAAAGAGTCAAATGAATTGTGATCAAACTTTCAAAGGTTAGGAATAATATTGATTGAGTAAAACGGGAGAAACTGTTTATTGTATTGACATATATTACCAGTATAAAATCAGCGAATGAGACAAGTGTTAGTTTTGTATATATTTTATTCCAACGTTAAGAAGCATCAAGTTTCATGTAGAAACACTTATATTCTTTTTCGCGCAGAAAGATTTAGTTTCTTGTCCCAAATCTTTCCACATAAAAATAGGTTTAATAAAATTCGTTTTGTATGAGAGGTCTGCTGCTGATCATGCTGTCATGCTGCTGATCCGAACTACACTTGTCCGTTTCCAACCCTTGAAGCTCCCTCGATATTGTTCAAGCATCGAATTCTGTCGTGTGGAAGGTCTATTATTTTTTCTACAACTGGTTGAAATAACACAAAATATTATATAAGTTTGGAATATGAAGTACAATGAGATTATATATGTAATAGAAACAAAAACGCACGATACTTGATTTTAGAAATGTTCTAACTCACTGTGTGTTTATGATGACGCCTCAACATGAAAGCGAAACAATCCTCACACAATTTTCAAAGTGATGGAAAAAAATTGTGGGTGATGAAATGCACTTGTTTCATTCAAACGTAAATAAAAACATCAAGTTTTATTTGTGAAAACACCTATGTTTCTTCCCGCGCAAATATTGTCGAGCAATTTCTTGTCACAAATTTTTGTAATGAGTGGATCATTAGACAAAAGACCTTCCAATATGAGGAATAATGTGTAAAACTTTTGATACTCTTGAAGAATATTCACTCTTCACTTAAAAATGTGATGTGAATAACGCTACAATAATCTTAAACCTACCCTCACAATAATATTTAGCTCGACATCAGATTCAAGCAGAGATCGAGTAGCAGGGTTAACACTTTGAATGAAACAGGGTTGCTATCATATCATACTCCACTACATTCAAGCCAAGTAACTCTCCAAATAATACAGTTGTTTCCATATGGAAACCATACACTACATTCCGGCATGAAGTCCAAGTACCCCATCTATCAAAACTTTCTGTTCTAAAGGGTGACCGAGCAAACTGGATGAGTGACATTGGCCAAAAATGACAGCTCATTCGTTAGGCGAGCGCGTTCAGACGTGCGAGTGTTAAAAGCGTGCAAGTGTGTATGTGTTAGTGTATGTAGTTTGCGGCTTGAAATTTCCCCTCAATGAAGAGGCGACGGCCCACGGGATGGACCCTTTGATGAGCTCAGCCCACCCGTCTAACTCTCCAGGGTATACCGACACTAATGCGCCGCGTTGAAATTTTAATCGAAATTTTGAGAGGCGCCTGTCATAATTGATGGGTGTTGGAGTTGGGGGCTGTTTACCCCCTCCCGCCCCCTGTGAAGTTTCACCCCCTCGTCCACTTAAAATCGCGTCGCAGAGATTACTTTATCGCGCGACCGTCGCTCGTCCATCAGGTAGCGCTCTAGCTGGAAACTCCCTGGAGACTTTTCTTGGATAACTGAAAGCAAGGGTGGTACTGCTATCACACGTAGCATGGTATCTTTCTTGGCATCTTTAGCAGACTTCATATTATGTTGAGGAAGAGTGTGACCGTTTCTAAAAGTTTCTATTCCGACTAGTGTGAGTTTGGAGAGGCACTCTGGTCAACCTAGAAGGAGTACTCTTTGTGAGTATTGTAAGAAGTTTGGTATAAGTTCTATTTATTCATTTCTGCTCCATATTCAATCGAAAATCGAGTGAGAGAGATTCTGTTCCCGATCTGCTGAGATGTTCATCCACGAATAAATTTTTACAACTCTTACGAATGAAAAACATTAGCTAGAAACGTATATTGTTCAACTTCCATTGTGGAATAACTCAACTCAGAGATCAAAGCACTCATTAAGTAATCATATTCATACTGATTTATCGTTCAGTTCCATAAATTTAAAATTATGTGAAATGTATTTTTCCAAAACTGTAGTCTATTATCCTCTCAGATTTGACTCCTACATTTATAATCTTTAACAAACACTTCTTCAACCCAGGTTACAAGATCTCATTTCTCATAAAATTGTATAAAAACCAACCTCGTATCTCACTTGCTAAAACTAAAACTAACCTCACACCTAACTCACTGCATCTCAGTAAAGTTTGTTGCAAACTGCTAATGGTCTAGCATCTGCCCACCACTGGGATAGGGTGCGGCTTACCCTGTACACAGAATTTGAGGGGTGCTAAAAAGTATAAGACCCAGAAAATTGAATTTGTGATAGAAGAACGCGTACGGACCAATGTGGGGGCTGCAAAGAGGAGTTGGGGATGAAGATGATGTAACCTAAAGATGAAAGGACGCGTAATGACATATTAGTGGGATGCAAGTGACGTAATAAGGGACAAGGTGGTCCAAAATTGTGTCTGATATGATCGATACCCTTGTAACTGAATCTGCCCATTTCTCTCTCCATGTTAACTGATATCATAGGGAAACTAAGTTATCCTAAATAAATCCCCAATTCTAATAGTCCTGTAGAACAGAGATGTGAAATGTTGAAGTGTTGAAGTATGGTGGGTGCGTGAGTAAAATAGAAAGCTTGACAAATATTAAAAAATGATTGGAAAACTGCAGAAAAAAGGAGAGTAACTGCTAATTGAATAGAGATTTGGTTCTAGAATTTTCCAATAAATTTACATTAGAGGTAATCTCTCAGAATAGATTTTTTTCATATATTTCTCGAAATAGATATTCAAGTGAAAAAAAATCAGTTTGGATTGAACATGGCTGATATTTACAGATACATGATAAATCAACTTAATTTCTCATCACTTTTTTCCTATTAGGAAAAACTTTTTTTCTAACCATCACTTTCTCTAACCATCAACCATCACTTTTTCTAACCATCAACCATCACTTTTTCTAACCATCAACCATCACTTTTTCTAACCATCAACCATCACTTTTTTCTAATAGGAAAAATGTGATGAGAAATTGAGTTGATGTATCATGCATCTGTAAATATCAGCCATGTTCAATCCAAACTGATTGTTTTTCACTTGAATATCTATTTCGAGAAATATATGAAAATAATCTATTTTGAGAGATTACCTTGTTCCAATAAATGTAAATTTATTGGAAAATTCTAGTACCAAATCTCTATTCAATGGTTTCTTGAGCCTTCATAAATGAATTTACGGTTGAAGTCTTTACTATTGATTTACTATTGATATAGTAGCAATAATATGTGCCAATCCAATTATCTCATGCATTAAATCAATCAAAACTCCTACATAATCATACAAAACCGTCGATAAATCAATACTCGTTTTACTCAAAACAACTTTATTGTTAGATTCTTCAGAATTTGTGCTTCTTGCATTTGCTAACGTCATGTTTGAAGGGTGCGGATGTCATTGAATCCCAATAATTCCCCCATTCAAACATCCCTCAAAACGAGTTTTAATAAGGCGAATGTCTGGAGCCGGCAATCATCAACTTCCACTGCAGCAATGATGAGTTCCAACTGAGGGATTGCAATCCCGTTCAAGAGAATTGAGAAGTCCATGGATGCTGGTGCAACCTAATGATGCCAACTTGGTCGCTGCACTAGACAACTGTCAGCATTGATTTAGTAAGAAGCGTTTGTGTTATCTATAGGGTTTGCTGACAGTTTGAAGAAAATCTCTCCCCAGAAAAGGGTTGACTCCAGTTATTTATATCTAAATCTTCCCGTTCCCTTTCAACAGCCCTTCTGGAATGCAAGACTCTTCCTGTTAATCAAGAGGACTTAGTCAAAGGCATATTGGAATGTCGGCACCCCACGAACCTGTTCCACCCCTGGATTCAGGGATTTGCCCTGAGTCTTGTTACCCTTTCAGGGAAGACTGATGAAAAACGCTCACTAGCAGTTAATGGGTTTAGATTAATCCCAGTTTTATTAATCCCTTTCTGATAGTAGGGATAGCTCATAGCTTAACCGTGGAAGGGGATATGATTGATGAGGCTAGAGATTATTGAGTTGAATCCTAGGTCATCATCTACTGATACTACGCATCAAGGATAGGATATAGATAATATATAGCTATTGTTATACTATCCTTGACTACGCATACCCAATAACCTATTGGGTAATGGAGTCCTTCTTCATTGTAGAGCTCGAAATTCCACACTTCTTATTTCACAATGGTATCAAAGTCAATTATTATATATCACTAATTGATTATATAATGTATAATCGGACTTTGAAATTCATTTAATCAACTCTGAAAATAGTTTTATAACTTCAGTGACATGGAATGACTCGCGACATAAATTATAACGCCAGGCAATTGAATTAATTTAATTTATTTGGTTCATCAATGACAAGCTGAATGAAAAGTGATGAGAAACCTTCATCAACAGGTATACTATCTCAGATATACTACTTGAGACAGCCAGTGAGCAATCACAAATAATAATTGAAATGTATATAGCCTACATAATATTTGGACAATTTAAGACAAAATTGGGAAATTTAATAAGTTTTGGGGAATAGCCTATTTTTTCGTCTTCAACTACTGTATTGTTTATTCTATCCAATAAATAAATAAATAATAATTGTCGATCAAAGTGATTGATCATTTTGAGAAAATTAGTATACTCAGAATCTGTCAAATCTAGCCTGAAAAGATTATCATGTACCTTAACTAATTTTCAACAAGAATGAACAGTTGATATTTCACCAGATATTCCGTATCATTTACATCCCATAGAAGGCAGTGGCAAGGTAGAGAATCGGTAACGCTGTTCTCCTATCTTTCTCCATTTCCATTATTTATTCATGGAGACAACTTAACGTGGACTCTGGAATATGGATTATAACGTGGACCTCACTATATATCAAGAGTATGAATAATCATCATATATCTACTACATCTACTGTATCTTCTACACACACTAAACTTTGAGATGCTTTGAGATCCATGCTTTAAAAATAATTATTATTCAGTCTCTACTTGAGATAACAATGGAACAATGTAATCCATAATGTGCGCAAGCTATCGATTGATACCATAATTATTATATTATTGGCAAAGAATAGCAGTGGGCATGGAATCCGAGTAGAAATCGCCCACATTGGTAATGTATCACTTGAAGATGGTGCGTAGGCTTCTACGATCATTATTGGGAATAACATGGGATAATAGCCTCTAAACAAAAAAAATATCATTGAAGCTGTTGTGAAACACGTACCATACGCATTCTAAATTTTAATGGAATATAACAATATTCACGCTCTGAAAAGAACAATATTCCACATTCGCAAATATGGTTAGCTGCTCGAGTACATTAAAATTTTATCATCACTAATGACTAGCAAAAATGTAAATGTTGTATCTGATCTTTTGAAATCGATCTATGTGGTAACTTTTTTTTGGAGTTTCACCTTCGACGCTCTTGTGGAGTCAATTGGGAAGGAGTCTGTGCGTAAAGTAAAACTGAGATACTAGCTGCATCCAAGATCAATAATCAATTGACTTCGAGATTCAAGTTTAATTCACATAAATAGAACTTGATGATATTATTTTGAGTTGAAATGGAGTGATTGTTGTCAGATGTCCCAATGCAAGGCACTTTTTTCTGATTGAGCAGTCTATCTCATGGATGTCATGTATTTCTATGAATAATAATAATTCTTTTAATGCCATTTGTGAGATTTATTCAATTGTCATCAATGAATCAATGGTGAACCTCCATACGTAATTAAATACTGTAATGTTATGTCATCGAAGTCACTCTACCCTCCCCAAAAACACTTCTCTTGAAAAATGTCATAACCTTTAACTTCATGAAATTTCTATAAGAAATTAAGCCCCAGTCGAATCCAATA
Organism: Nilaparvata lugens; assembly: GCF_014356525.2. Classification (NCBI taxonomy): domain Eukaryota; kingdom Metazoa; phylum Arthropoda; class Insecta; order Hemiptera; family Delphacidae; genus Nilaparvata; species Nilaparvata lugens. The sequence goes on along the minus strand of NC_052514.1, from coordinate 29,079,989 downwards.
TTCATGAATAATTCAACAACACATATAGTTGAGTGCCTCATTCACTTTTCAAGACACTTTTCCATGAACTCCATCAACTTACGTAACCTTGAATTTATTGGGATGAAAAGCATTCATGATTTTGGTAAAGAAACGCAATGAAAAATCAAACTCAACCAATAGTTTTCAAAAATTATCAATTTTCTCACTCATTCATTCATCCATTTTCATTCATTTATTGTATGAAATACTATAATTATGATATTGGAGGAAAAACTAGGCTGAGCCTTTACTTTTTCTCTCCAAAAATTTTGATAAAATGTTAATGTTGTCCAAAGGTTAAGGCAATGAATTCACACACTGCTTCGTCACTTGATTTTCGAGCCAGGAATCTGGGAATTTTGAATTTTAAAGGTTGACTCATACAATATCAAGAAGTTCTCCAGATAATCATCAACATACCAGTATTTAGGCATGAATATCGTGAGCTCCATAACATTCTCAAAATGAATCAATTTCATTCATTCTTCAATAATAGTTTCAATGTTCCCTCAAGAACTACAAGATTTTCCTACAACTGTATCAACTTGATACTCTGGCACAAGCCCATTACTGCTTGAATTTTTCCAATTCTATAACCATGGACTTCGTTACCGTTTCTGAAATTCCTCCACTGAAAAAAAGGATTCCATATTATTCTCATCAGAAATCTTTGCAATATTATCATCATGAATCTCGTGAATCCGGTAACGGTAACCTTGAACTTCATGATCATTCTCCACAAAACAATCTTCATGAACTATCATTTTCTCGAGAATCTCGAAAATGTCCAATATTTTCCCTCATCAACTACAAGTTTTTCATGTTATCATGCCAGACACAGCATAGAGAAGCTGCAGCAGAAGACTTCTGTAAACCACAGCCACAGTTCCTTTACACGGTATCGATTTGTTTGGTCTGGTGGCGTTTATGTAGCCTCATGCATATTCAGTAGGGGGTGTGTGAGAGTGCCGCCACTCTAGGGGAGCCATGGCAGGAGGGGTGGGGGTGAAGTTCCCGCTGCTGGGGAAGTTTTACCCCAAAACATCCCTTGAGTCACTTCTCAACACTCGTTTCAGCAACCGCTACGTCACCGCTCTTCTCTGCTTTCCAGCTGACGTGAAAAAATTGTACTCCTTCAAAATTCTCCTCTTCGTTTTTTTTCAGCCTCAACTTGATTTTTCACGCCAGTCTGCTTGGCTTTGTCACCTCCCAACATCAATTATGACTGTCTAGCGCCCAGATTCGAGAGCCCGTCAATTGCACGAATGATGCAATTGTTCAAGCAATGATGATCAAGGACGTTCTTGAGAATATTGTGTTACGTTTTGTTCCGTTTCAGTGAACATTTTGGATATTTTATGGGTGAAGACCTCTTGTTGTGATGAGCAAGGATGATGTAGCGTCCAATCAAGTAGACAATCCTGGTTATATTCATTTTTTATCACTTGAGATAAAAGTTTCTTATTTATACAATAATATGAAATTTTAAAAATAACTTCGTGATAATATTTCTACAATTGAGAAAACTTCACCTATGCATTGCCTATGTGTCATTCCTTTGCGAGTTCATTGATGACTCACCACTTTTATTTTCATGAGACTGATTTCCTTATCATAACTTCAAGAACGCAGGAGTACTCTGAAGGAGACTTTTCGAGTTCAATTGTATTCTTTGTGAATTTATGGCATAAAATAGATTCATACAATTATTCTATCATAAGTGGAATCATTCTTCATTCAGAATATTAATTGGGTAATGATTTATCAAATAGCAATCAATACGAAATGTCTCAAAATATACAAACACATCTTAACCCAAAAAATTTCTCTACTCATAAGAAACTCACAATCGAACCAATGTTCCCATGTATACGAAAACTATCGTTTCTAACTTGATAGTGTAATGTATTCCATTTTCAAATATCAAATTCTGAAGGACAAAACTCGCAGTAATGTGTATGATTATTGATTGAGTTAACATCAAGGCTGGTGATGATTGAAAAAATTCACAACTTCAAATTGAATGTTCTGTAGTCGAGAGTGGAATATCATGAATAGAGTGGGATTACAACACCAGGAATAATACAGAGAAGGAAGACAAGTGGGATAGTGTTAAGAACACATTTTCTAATGGTTGAAGATAGTGATAACTTTAAGATGAAATGGACTGTTACAAAGGGTTAACTATAGAGAGAGCGGACATAGTGAGTTGAGTACATCAGTAGCAATACATTAAAAAAGTAGAGTGGGGAAACGATTTAGCAACAACTGTAGAGACAGCAGTAGCAGCCAATAAATCAGTTGGGAGATTGGCTTGAGCAGCAAGCGAGCATTGATGGCAGTTGAAGACGTATTTAATAGTAGACAAGTGGCCGGGTGGTGGCCATGCAATGCCAATGCAATGCAAGTGACTATTATTGATGCAAGCGACACTGGCTGATGGGTCACGTGACTTGGAAGGGCGCGTGCACGCAAATGAATTGCGTCTGCTGATAGTGATGATGGGTCGTGTGACAGAGAGAGAATGAGTGAAGATGGGTTTTGTCAGAGGACGGGTAGAAGGAGTAGGAGGTGAAGAAGAAGAAGAAGAAGAAAAAGGAGAATAATAATAATAATAATAATAATAATAATAATAATAATAATCCTTTCCTTCCTTTTTCCTTCGTCCTGGTACCCCCAGAAGAAGGGAGTTTATTATAGAAAATATAACAAACTAAAATTAAAAATACACTTATAAAAAGAAATCTTACAAACAAAACAAATGAAGAATAATAAAAAAAGCAAGAATGACAAAAGATAAGAAGATTCCATTCCAGTAGAACATTTCTAATATTATAAACCAGACGAATTATAAATTCTCCTAAACCTTCTAAAGAAGGTTTGACTGGAGGAGTCAAGTTTTACATTATATTAAAAAAAACCATAGAAATAGTACATTGATATAATCAATCAGTGATCCCAAAATAATAATTTCCAATTTAAATCATATCAAAAGAGAAATAGTTGTCAATCTTGGGTGGAAAAAAAATTAATTGATACATTGATAATAATTCATTTAATTGTATTGTGTAGCAATAAAATAATAAAACAATGGATTTCAGTTGTTGCTTATCACAAACAATAATACACAAGAAAAAATATATAAAAAACGATATATAATAATAATAATATAATAATAATAATAATAATAATAATATAATAATAATAATAATAATAATAATAATAATAATAATAATAATAAGAAGAAGAAGAAGAAGGAGAAGAAGAAGAAGAAGAAGAAGAAGAAGAAGAAGAAGAGAAGAGAAGAAGAAGAAGAAGAAGAAGAAGAAGAAGAAGAAGAAGAAGAAAAGAAGAAGAAGAAGAAGAAGAAGAAGAAGAAGAACAAGAACAAGAAGCAGAAGAAAAAGTAGAAGGAGAAGAAGAAGAAGAAGAGAAGAAGAAAAAGAGAAGAAGAAGAAGAAGAAGAAGAAGAAGAGAAGAAGAAGAAGAGGAAGAAGAAGAAGAAGAGGAAGAAGAAGAAGAAAGGGAAGGAGAATATGGACAATAACAAGTGGGTAGAGAAAGTGAAAGAGACAGACAGAAAGACAAAATATATTTATTGAAAAAAAAATCGCTTCACAAAGTAATAATCTTATGTACGGTACTCATTTTCAATATAAAACAACAACAAAGGATAAAAACAACCTCATGAATACACTATAAGCCAAATAATTCTTTATATAATGGTCTGCTTGGGCAAAAAATGCCTGTGCGCAAACTAGAGTTGCATAAATCATATAAGTTCGATAGAGAGAAAGGAAACACTAATTTTGATGCATTCAGAATCTTATTTAATATAATTATTACATACAGTGAATTATTGGATAGCTCAGAAAAAAGGTTAATTAGTGTAATTATTATTGTACGAAAATCCTAAATAAATGCTGCAAATCACCCCGAAGACCTCTGCTACTGCAGACATTGACAACAGGGCTAACAGCTAGATGGAAATTCGATGAGAACTACTATCCAAAAAATTTATTTAGGATTTTAGTTCATAATTATATATTAATTAGCATTTGAATAAATGCATTCTCTATTCAATTCCATCTGTTAATTAGTGTAATGGTGCATACAGATTTCAAAAACAGTAGACAGGCTGTCCACCAGCGAATTTATCGATCAAGGTAGGTATTATAATTTGTTGTGATGATGTTTTCTGTTGAGAATAAGTAGGAGGAGGAGTGAGGAACTCCTACAGAATCAAGGAAGTTGAGAATGAGGAATAGAAAATTGTTGAACGATGAAAAGACAGGAAAGCATGAGAAAACTTACACGACTGGCTATTTTTGGGGAGGAACTGGAGGTCGAAGAGCAGAAGGAGGATGATCGGTAGAATCTGGACGATGATGGGGATGTAGTGAGGAGAAAGAGATGAAGGTCGAGGAGGAGGAAACGAAGAAGGTGGAGAAAGTGTTGGGAAAGTGGTGGTGGAGGAGGAGGAGAAAAAAGAAAGAATGAAAGTACAAATAATAGAAGGAGGAGATGGAGGGGAGAAGAGGAAGAGATGATATCATCAATGAAAGAAAAAAAGGAAATGAATGAATAGTGGAAAGTCTTGTAACACATAAAAATGCATTAACAATATTGTGAAGGTCACTAGGTATGATGGGTGGTTAAAGCAAAATATCGGGGCACCGAGCTTCGCTCGTTATTTATTTATTGATAAACATAGCAAAATTCTTCAAAATGATTGGGGAAGGACAAACAGGCACTGCCCAAAACTGTCTCTTCCCCGAATTTTGATTTATAAACTATAAATGGTCCAAAAAGTGGGTTATGTTTCATACACTTGAATTCAGGTCCAATTTTCAGTCAAAATATTTAAAAACAGAAAAGTTCTAATTTAGATTACAAACCAAAATGAATAACAAAATAAAACTCACTAACCACTTGAAACTGTAAAATAATGATTAACTTTGAATATCATGATATACTCTAATTTAGAGTGATAAACCATGTCATGTCAACAAATCAGATTATTTTGATAGAGTCTATTAAAATTTCTAGATAATATTTCTCGCGAGATACGGTAAGCTGTTTGAATGATTACACAGCTGATCTCCCACACAGGCACACGCATCTTCTGTTATCGACAGACGACGAAATCTGTTCTTCCAAGGATGAATTATCCTTTCTATGTCCTTCAGACAGTTTTTTCAATAGTATAGGATACAGTTCTATAGAATGATGAGAACACGATTGGAATCATTCAATAAAAAATCAAAAGAATCCCTCTTCCCTCATTGAATCGAGGAATCAAATGAAGTGGAATTGATAGTCTAGATGAAGAAATATTGATTTGAAAAAGAAGAGAATGTGAGAAACATCCAGTGTAGGATGGAACTGAGGAGTTGCAAATAAATTCAGGAGAATTCATGAATAATGTGATGGAAAATTGAAACATTATTCCAAGGAATGTAAGTAAGGGAAGGAATAACTGTTGAACACGATGAACAAAAGAAATTTTCGAATGTATGTTAACAATGTGAGTCCTGAGAGTACTAGAAAGTGATTGATGTGATTGATGAGGGTCTAGAAAGATTTAGATTGACTTCCCATGTTATTACTTTGGAAAAAAAGCATGAGAGTTCCAGGCTTGGAGAGGCTAAATACATATTCTATTTGCCTTAATACAGCGGAATGAAGTGAAGAGATTATAGAACAAGTCCTTGATTGACACTTAATAACAATTGCATTCATAGTAACTCAGCCGGTAAGAGTACAAGTAAAACAGCTAAAGAAAACTAGCATTCGATTGAAAGCGAGCGTGAGTCAATTTGAAAAGGGATTGTATCGAAGTGTTACTCAGAGGGATCAACCACCCCCGATCCGGCTACTCATCAGCCCTTAAGCTAGATGGATGGTCTCGCGACAAAAATAAAGGGTTTATAGAGGAGCAATAGTTGTGGGTCCCTTCAGCCCTTCCTCAGTGCACCTAGTGCACTGCACCAAGGGTTCGCAGTTATTTAGCGGTCCGTTTAGGGACGCACCATTGACTAGGGGTAGTTTACAGAGCCATTGTCTCGCGCCGGTCGGCTGCACTACCAGCAAAATTGATAGTGGAAACAAAACGGAGGGGGTTCGGAGGACACTGAGGGTTCACTTGTTTACGATCAGCAGTACGCCTTCTGGACAGACCTATTTGCCCGATAGTGCACCCTTGAGATGTTGCTGCTTGAAGGCCGAATGTCGAGTTGGCAGAGGACTGCAGTCGTAATGGACCATTCCGATAGGTAACTGCTAGTTGTAACATGTAATGGAAGTGGAAGAAAGTCAGGTGCAAGATGGAGTTCGAGTTTAGGAAGTGATACATACTTTTTTACTTCTAAAGCATCTTGATCTCTACTGTTCAGATCAAATATACAGTATACGGTATACAGTATACAGTATAAGTATATACAGTATACAGTATACAGTATACAGTATACAGTATACGGTATACAGTATACATTATAAGGTTTTTTTTGCAGAATATACCCACTTCTACTGGCTTTTTTTTGTTTTTAGAATGGTATATTGAGTGAATAGGTTGTGGATGAGTTAGCTCACATATTATGAAACACATCGTTAAAATACTATCAACTACATGATTATTCCCTCATACACTGAAATATATAAAGTTTGGAAGGATAAGAATACGATCTGATTCATGAATAGTGAGAGCTTTCGTTATATTGTCAAGTAAGATGGTTGAGGTTAATAACTCACATTGTACAATAATAAAACCTTGTGATTCTCGAGTAAATATAGTTTTCAGAGAATGACATTGGATAGGATAAGTTGAGGTGACAACGGAGGTGATATTTAAAATTAAATTCAGAATATCCACTATTAAGTTGTTTATGCTCAATGTTGGAATGTTTAGGATGACGAATATTTTTTTGTAGAGGCAAGTTTCCTGGTGATCCTTGAAATTTTCAATATAAAAAATTAATACATTCTCTCATTGTTTTCACATCATGTTATTATGATTATTTCTTTAGTGTATTGATTTTGAAACTATCATGAGAATTTATTACTGGAACATCTCCAGGGATATAACAGTGCTCTCAAAATGTCCAGGGCTTTCATCATGAATGGAGGATTATACACCGGTAGTGGATATCGTCCTACATAATTCTTCTATTGGTATCGCGAAATATATTTGATCCAAATGGAATCAGGATGTTGATTCTCCATCCTACACAAGAGACTGACAATAAATCACATTTTTCGAATCGAATGTACTCGCACCCGGAAGATCAAAACAACTCACTTCACTTTCAGGACGATCGTCACTATTTGTGACAAAGTGATCCCGATTTTATTGATGAGTTATGGGTGCAAACTGCTCCAATTCAGTACAGCGGCCTCCCAGAATGAAGAATGTATTGCAGACGATAGGGATGTCCGCTTGGAAGTGACGATCCATCATTCATGGTCTATATCTGTCCGATGACAATGCAAATGGCCGACTGCGATCATAATGGTCGGCTGTATGGGGCACGCGAATTGCTTCCTCCAGGAAATCAAAATGGCGACATCGTATTGAAGTCGACAACGCCGCCGGAAGTGCTAGCACAAAACGCGCGGATTGATGACGCGTTTCCGGTTTGTGTTAATCATCTGCCGCGCGCGGGAACACGCTTGCCGCCAAAACTATTGTTCCCGCCAAGAGCATCCTCCCCACATCAGGGATGCTGCCAGTAAGTGATCCGCTTTATGAAGAGAACTGCACCCCACAATGGAAACTTGACTCTCATCTAGTGGGTGGCTGTTATGCTCAATTAGGAGATCATATTTGAGTGTCATCCACAAGTGATTAGAGTCATACACTTCACTGTTGAAGTGCTGGAGAAACCAGCAAGTTGAACTCAGCAAAAATTTTCATCATGAAACAATAAGCAGTATTTTTTCAACTTTTTACACGCGATTATCTATTTTAATTTTTGGACTAACAATTCTTGGACTGAATTGATGAAAATTACTAGATTCCAGTAAGGTCAATAGTGTTGTATAATAATCGGCTGAAAGCTAGATTCCTTAGAGGAAAGAATATTATTTGGTAATATTTTATTTCTGATATAACTTGTAGCCTGAGCGACTTTAAAGGTGAATAATTTACTTTATTCTTCCTCATAACAAATTCTCATGGAAAAGTTACCTGCCAATAGTTTTGCTATGAAACACTGTAGTTCTCTTATCAATGTGGAGAGAACAGAAAGTAATTTATATCTTGAAGAATAAAAATATTTTCCATGAAAACATTTGTTTTACTATGCAAGCTTCTCATAGTTTTCCACTTGATTTTCAGGTCTCAGTGCATCAACAGTTCCATGACATTAGATTCCTTATAGATATCTTTATTCAGTTCATGAGTGTTCCTTCTGGGATAAATTCTCCTCTTTGGAACTTGAGTTGCCTAAATGCATTCCAAAAGAATGCGGAACACTACAGAATTGAAATAAAACTCCCTATTCTGGAGTACATGACGTCCTAAATTATCATAGATTATAATTATCCTGCAGTTACCTTCTCTCTATAACAATTTCCTGAAGATACAAACAATATAAAAAATGGGTTCAAATATCAACTCGGATATAGATGGTCCCAGAAATCAGAGAATGAGTAAGCTAGTAAGAACATTATTACTATGAATAAAGATATAATCCTCTCATGAAGATATCAATATGGAGATGAAGATTTTCATCTTCATCTTTTCATCTTCATCTTGAATCATTACGAGTATCACTGTAGAGATGAATTGAAATGAAATCAATTAATATAAAATGTGTAAAATCGCTACACCAAGAAAAATATAACAGCTTTTTTCTCCGGGTAGGTCTTTCGGGTTTTAAGGAGTTGGAGAGAGAGGTCATTAAGGTCTGCTGGAGTTGAAGAGAGAGAGGTCATTAAGATCCGCTGAAGACATGGACGACAATACGTTGTCGGTGACAGTTGCTATAACTCTTATGTAGAACTCTTTTGTGACCGGTCGAAAAAGGGCGACCGGAAAACGCTGCGAGAAACGACTCTAAGAAAAGAGCGGAATTTGATTGAAGTGCACAGATCGTGGTCGGAATTTTAAGTCGGTCCAACTTGGTGAGCTGACGAAAGACATTGACAACTGGATGGTGACATTCGTTTTAAGGGGAGAAATCTTTGATGGACGCGACAATCAATGTGGGACAGTTCGTCTTGCAACATGCGATTAGGAATCAAGAGCTTGGAAATCCTTCAGAACAAAAGATGGAATAGTGTAAGCAAAAAAGGTGGAAGAGCAAAAATCAAGAGTTGGAAATATTGTGGGAAACTTCAATCGTTCCACTTTTATTTGACTCGTCAGGCAACAACTATCCTCAATAATGATATATCAGTCAGCTAAAGTGGAAATAAAATATATTTGAGACCGATTGTGATGTTTGAAATTGTTCTTCAAGGTTGTAGTTCAATTAGTTAAAATATTTTTGAGTTTTTAATAAGAGGGTACTAAAAGTGTTTATTTTATCAATATCGTATTCTTATTTTCATTTTATTTTACTTATTCATATGAATACTTGAATTGAATGAGTTCAAGAATACTTGAATATGGTTCAATGAGTTCAATGTACAATTCAAGAGCTCAATACATGAATATTATGGAGGTCATCTGACATGAATTGAATTATTCAAATATCATCGTTGAAATGTAGAGAAAAATGTTATGCTACAACTACAATTTGATTTGAATGAAGCATTTAAATTTATTTCTGTCGATTGAAGATATGTTGAGCGTTCCAGAATATTCTGTTGAAATATTTGAGCTATTAATCATGATTGTGGTTCATGAGAAATAGGTATATTATAAAATTTCTTCATGTTGAGAATAGGAGAACTTCATGATGAGAGAAAGATAAACAAACATTTTATATTTGGATTTTCATAATTTCAGAGCTTCTTCCATTCTATGATATTCCAATTAAATTTCTCACAGTGGGTTGAATAAAATGAGATTTAGGATCTTCAGTGGTGACAACACAACCACAAATAATATAAATTCATGTGGATTGTGCTCTTCTATCAGCTCCCATCCACTATCCGTTATTACTCAATCAAATAGATCCAATCTATAAATATTTCCAATTGATATTTCAAAAGTAAAATTTCCAATCAAACTCACATTACTTCTCATAATATCGAATTTAACCGTATTTACTCAATTTCAATTAGTCATTTGTTGTTCTTGAAAGTATAGTCTGGAGGTTGAATTGACTACCTGATGGAAAATATAATCCCAATTAGCAAGGAACCTTCTCGTCCATTCCCAAATTTGAACCTGATTGAAGACAACTGTCCACTCGCTGATTGACGATTGGAGTGCATCAGCATCAGCAGCGGCAAGATTCGTTCAATCAATTACTGATCAGAACAATCAAGAGCGGTGCACCTGATTTATTTGTTGGTGCGATGATTTCTCAAGTCAAGTATGCGGTACGCGTGCGCAAAGGAACTGGATCCTATTGTCCGAAATTCCGCAAATGATCTGCGCTGAAAAAAGGACACGAGGCGACGAACAATGATGTCCAACGATGGAGTGGTCCTTCGACAGGAATTCCAGGAATAGAAGGAAGAGAATGAAGAAGAAGAGGAAATAAGGAGAGAAAATGAAGAAACAAGATTTGGGTGTTGGGCAGCCATTGGGAATTCTGTTTTGACGACTGGGCTTCATGTAGCCCAAACAATTTTCTTGTTTCCTTCCTTTTTGATTTTTTCAATCTACATTTCTCTTATTCTTCATCCACCATTCCACCCCTCATTCATTCTCTCTGTCGTACTCTCATGATTCAATTCCTCATATTTCTCTTTCTACTTCAATCTTCCACACGGCTCCTCAATTTATCCTATTACTCTTGATATCGTTATACCTTCTTGTTCATCATCTGATTTCTCTATCATATTTTTATTATTGTTTTGCTGGACATGTTCACTTCAACTTCTTCTGACTTTAATCTCCTACTTACCTTCTTAATCCACCTCACTCAATTCCGTCTTCTATCTCCTGCTCTAGATATTCTACTTCCTCCTTCTCTTACCTGTTTTACCTATTTCTTACTTTCTCTTACCTATTTCACATATCTCTTTACCTTCGTTTACCGATTTCTCCAATCTATTAATCTTTTTCATCGCTCTGACCATCCCCTCTCTTTCCAACTAACCATAATATTATACTTTTTCTCCATTCTTCTTTTCCATGGCCTCGTATTTTATCAAAAATATTCACTCATATTTTGAAAATATCAATGAGCATCAATATTCCTTATTCCAATTATTCCTTCTGCCTCTATTTTTGTCTCCCTCCCTCCCTATTATTCTTGCTCCAACTCCAGTTTGATCCATGAATGTTCGATCAATGGTCCTTATTTCCATTACTTATTACTTCGTACATTAAATTGTCTTTTTTTTCTTCAGGGCTACTTTTGAATATAAATAAAAATATAAATTTTAAAAAGGGTACTCAGGTTTATATTCATTTTACATTACATTTTCTTCTAATTTGTTCCATTGTGATTCTCCTTGTAAAAGTCCCTTCTAATTTCCCCCCCCTGCAGCCTCAGAAAGGAAGAAAGAAAGAAAGAAAAGAACCTTATTCACATGACAATATTATAGCAGTATTGATATTAAATGTATATAATATTTAGTATCTCTTGATCATATCAATAGGTGTTCTAAGTTCATTTAGCTTGGCATTTTCTGCCGTCAGCCGTAGTTGAGAGAGAAAAAAAAGCAATAACCACTGTAAACTTTTGGTGATCAATAGAAAACGAGCAATAAATTATGATATCTTGAACAGCCTACACAATTAATTGATTAATCAATGAACAATACAAACAAACAATGTGGCAAGGCTTGCGTTATAATATTATCGAAAGCATGAAATCAAAATGAAACCTAATTTCCTATTCTGAATTGATATTCGCAATTCTACAACTTATTTTTCTGGTGCGTTCACTGAGTGGAAGTGAGCCAAGTTAGCTCTGCCTATCCATTCGCTTCTAAATCTTTCCCGTATCTTATCAATCAGGAGCTGACCTATCTCAACCCACCTATCTCTTTGTTCCAATGAATCCGGCCAATCTACCTCATACTCCCGACACAACTCTAGCCAATGCTTATACCAGCCACATTTCTTTCTAATAAAAATTTCCGATATAATTCGTCCTGCAGCCTCAGGATCAGGCTCCTCTTTTCTTTCCCTCCCCATCATTTTTCTCATTATTATTTTTGTACTGATTTCTCAAATTCTCTTTCATACCTTACATCTTATCTTACTGTTTCAGAAGTTCTCTTCCTGTTCTCCAATGAAAGAGTTTTCATTCATTCCACTTTTCTCCATCTTCTTCTTCTCCTTCTTGCATTTTTATAACCATTCCTCTTCTATTCTGTTCCTTTCTCTCTTCACCTTTTGCATTTCTCACAAGACTCGTTTTTTCCAACAGTTTGTCTTCACTTTTTTATTCATCATACTCATCAACTAAATTCTGCGTGCGGTCTGACAACATCGATGTTCATCAAAAAAACATTTTCCGAAAAAAATGGAGCACAAGTTGAAAACAATGAACAGTCGAAGAATAAATGAAGAGGCAAGAGGTGAATAACAAGCGGTTGAAAAGGAAACTGGAGTTGTTCGCTGACAGACTTCGGCTTTTTCTGAATGGATGCTCTCCAGCGAACCAATTCATAACTTTTTTGTTTTTGCCTCTGTTCAATCCACACCGGATATCATCCTTCAACTGACCAGAGCATCTGATTGGAGAGGAGAGTATCTCCGTGATCAGGAGATCAGGAAACATCTATGGTACAGGGAACGAGAGTTAATTGACATTACATACCTGGTATTAATTACAATGCATCCTTTCGTATATACTCAATGTTCCTCCTCGAACATTAAACATCAAATTGGAACTTGTAGTATTTTATACATGATAGACATTCCTGTTAACTCATCATGTTTCCTTATCCTTCATTCATCCATGTTTCATGATTTTCTGACAAAAAATATTTTAGTAGTGTTATAATTTTTCATCATAATCATCACATCAAATCAGGAGACAACTTTAATCATCAATGTTTCACGTTTTTCTGACAAAAAGTCCTTTAGCAGTGTAGCCTAATAATTTTCTATCGTGATCATAACAGCAAATAGACATCATGAGATAACTATTCATCCACTTTTCTCGTTTTTCTCACTATCTTCCAGGACTGTGACAGTTTTTCATCATGATCATCACATTAAAATAATAGATAATATCATAAGATGACTGATATTCTTGAATTGTACTGGTATTAATCTGGGAAATTTGCTGTATACATTCTCTCAATTCAGCAATGAAAATTTTTGAGGACAACGACCCAAGAAAGTCTAGCCAGAATATTTCCAAATGAATCATGAAGCTTATCAGATAAAGAGATAATTTGATAACCTACATCAAAATACATCATGTTTGGAATACTTACTACTTTGAATCATAAGGGCTTCTAAATTAAGGGATAATTTTGTTAACCAACAACAAAATTCATCATGTTTGAAATACTATGTAGTATACTTTGAATCAATAAGGGCTGCTGAATAAAGGAATTATATGACAACTAACTTCAAAATACATCATGTTCAGAATACTGAATATTATACTTTTACTATTTATACTTTGTTTTAGATGATAGAAATTTGAGATCAAAGAAAAGATTTCCATATTGAAACAGTGTATTTAAAACACTACCAACTACAGTACTTTGCAACTCTGTATTCTTGCTTCGTTCGGCTCATCACACTTCTTTTTCTAGCATGAGAAGTAAGGAGCAGTGATAAAACTGAGAGTAATTGCAACATGAAGTCCATTTGCAGAGTAATGGAATCCACCCCATCGCCCTCCCTCAATAGATGTCACAACAGCGACATAAACGACTGTAAATCTAGTTCTTCCCGTTTCACTGTGTTCTCCTTGTCAAATGAGTTGGACAAGAATTGGGGAGAGAAAGAGTCGCCATCTTTCACCAATCTCGTCTTCATCTTCTTCTTTTTCTTCTCTTTAGCCTTTTTCCTTTTTTTTGTCCTTTCAATCTGTCTCTTCTCTTCTTGTTTTTCACCCTCTCCTTCTCTTCCTCATCCTTTTTCTACTACTACTTCTTTTTCTTCTCCTCCAACTTTTCCTTCATTTTCTTGTTTTTAATCTTCTTCTTCTTCTTCTTCTTCTTCTTCCTCCTCCTCTCCATTCTCCATCTTCCCTTCTTTTGCCTTCTTCTTCCTTTTTATTCTTCATCTTCCCTCCTTTTGCCTCTTATTAATCTGCTTCTTCACCTCTTGTTCCTGTTCTTATCTTCCTCTGCTCATCCTTCATCTTCTTCTTTATGTTTATTTGCTGCTTCTTCTTCTTCTTCTTCTTCTTCTCCTTGTTCTTCTTTTGCGCCATATTCAGCTGCTCCTTCACCTATTGTTATTGTTCTTATATTCTTTATCTTCTTCTTCTTCACCTTTCTATACTCCTTCTTTTTGTTCGACTACTTTTCCTTCGTCTTCTTTTCCTTCTTTCACTTCTCTTCTCCGTTCACCTCTCATTCATGTGCCTCTTCTCTTCTTGTTCTTGTCTCCTACCTCTTCTACTTCTCTACTCTTCCTCCCTCTTTTTCTCCGTCTCCTTTCCTCTTGCCTGAATCTTATAGCTGTTTGTTATCGATGGGGTGTCTACTGTGTGTCTGCAGCCTAGAATGCAAGCAAGCACTATTTGTCAACTAGTCAGAAGTTGGGGGAGTAGGAATAAGATAGGAATGGGTTGGAGGAGGAAGCGGAGATGGGGTGCAAATAGGAAATTGTTGCAGGAAGGGAAAGTGAATGTGTAAGTGACATTGGTGGGGCTGTCTGATTTTCGGCACCTTATTTCTCCATTGTCAACATTATTCCTCGTTTACTGTCGAATGATACGTCGACTTGTTCTATCACCAAAGGACATCACTGTTAATGGTAGGTCATCACTCTCATCATCAGTCACTTTGAAATTTTGCAAAATTACTTAGTTCTCCCGTGGATTCATTTCCAGATATAAATCCACTATTAATAACTTAATTCTATATTGAATTTAACTTGGTAGATAAACTTTCTCAATATTACATTCAATCAATCAATCAATTCAATTCTTTCATTGTCAATCAAGATGCCAAATTGGCTGAGACAATATTCTCGGATTATTGCCCAAAAGTGGCTTGCAGAACAGTCTCTCTTGTAATGCTTAGTGCCGGTTGCATAACAGCCGGTTAAATGTTAACCTTGATTAATTCCATGAGAACCAATCAGAGAAGCCGTCTTCTCGAAAACGCCTTCTCCGATTGGTTCTTGTGAAATTAATCACGGTTAAAATTCAACCGGCTGTTGTGCAACCAGGCCTTTATGTTGTAGCAAATTGTTAGGACCGTAGAACAAAGTCATCAATAACAAACAGTTCCATTTACTGAGACATATTTCTCAACTAAGTTATAGTATTATCTCTCTCCTATGATTTAGTTATAGTTTACTGGGGGATTGGATGAAAAAAATACAAGTGTATTTCTAAACCAAAATGACATTCCAAAAACAAAATTATATCCTCATCATTGCTCAGGTTCAATAGATGATTCATAGTATGATAATGATTGGATGGATCATTATTTTTCATTTATCTAATTCGAAGATCTGTGAAATTATTAATAAATCTCTTATTTAAAGGATTAAATAACCCTTTAACCCAAGATGAGTAAATGACTTGATTTGTTCCAGTGATACACAATAATCACTGAAGCAATAGTTGTAGAACTATATTGGAAAACAAGAAGCTTGGCGTGGAAATATCACCATCTGTTCCTCCCACGACATCCTTACTTCATTCCAAGAAGCACTTTACATGACAAAAACAAGTTTCAATTACACCTTCTCCTGCCAAGCAATTTCCGAACTTATCTTTCGAAACAGTAGCTACTGCACTGCTAAAGGAAACTTAATGAAACGTGTCAATTTTGATTTATCGCCTATTTTTATATTCAAAGTGTGGTGGAATTCGGATAGCGCGGTCCTGTGCTACACATTTTGATAGATATCCTCGTTATTAGAGACACATGCGGAACGTGTTTGAAAATAAAAGCATTCCTGTTTTCAGGTTTAATTGACAGTGTGTAGGAGTCGGAGATCAATTAAGAGTGAGTTTGGTCGGGCTCTGAGGATCCAACAACTTGATCTGGACGCTTTGAATGATTGGGAACTGGTTGGCTCAAATCCTGGTAACTGGTTGTGTTAGTCGTTATTCAATATTCTTCTCAATTTATCTGATTCTTCGCAGATTGCTGGAGGGAATATGCTGTGAGTGCCAGTGTTTCATTCCTTGAAACGATGCAAAGTAATTGGCAGTTATTGAAGCGATTTGCGCATCTACAAGAAATTAAAATAATTTCAGTTGGAACAGATGACTTGATATTTAGAGTATGAGATGTTGAAATTGTGGATTTTCCTAGTACATCGAGGAGAATGTATGTAGGTTGTTGAAGGCGAGTACACTACCTTACCAACTTGAAAATCAGAATCTTAGTTACGTGACAAGCCATTTTCGATATTGAAATATGAGCCCAAGAAAATCACAGAATTCTCATTCAGCAAACAAATAATTCAATTCTTTCAAAGAATCGATCTGAATTCATTTTATGAATCAATATTATCATTCAAAATGTTTCTTGTAGCCTTTGGATGCTGTCATGTATATATTCCAACAACAGAGACACATAACTTTAGGCCATGAATATACAGGAAATGATAGTTGACCCTCATTGAAACTCATTCTGTTTTAATCATATTAAGTGATTATGTACAAATGAATAATAAGTAATGATATGAATGTTGGGATGAGAACTATATCTTCCATCCTCAATCACAAGAGAAAATGAAAGCAAGTTAAGCAGTCAATATAATGATAATTTCCTCAATTTGATACCGCTTCGATTGGTCAGTCAAGTGACCTAAACTCCTCAAAGTTTAGTCAAAACACTAATACAATAACAATCCATCAAACATATCGGCTAGTCACAAGAAACTTTTCAAAGTCTAGCCAAGAGAGCAAATAAATACACCAAACTTATCAATTAGTCACAATAGCCACTAAAATCTTACAAATTCTAGAAGAAATAATATTATTTTGCCAATTTTCATGAAAAAACTAGTCAAACCCCCAACCACGAGAGAAATGTAAACTCTCTGCCCGAAAAATGTTGGATGAATCAAGCATTCCCACCCAGCTCGAAACTCCGAATAAAATATCGACTATACCTCATCGTTTTCCATCAGATGCCGATCGGCCAGCCAATATTTCCATTGTGTCGAACATCGACGGAAAACGCGACGGCAGAAGAAAAATCAAGTTTGGTAAACAATGAAGAGAAAGGAAATCTGGACTGAGAGCGGACGGTGTGACGGCGAATGAGTCATGTGCCGTGGCATACACACGTCGCTATAGCAAGGTTACCTCATGCAACATTCATGAGTATGCAAAGTAGATGCACCCCTGCTCCAGACCACCCCTTCTGGGGATTTCCACCCCCTTAACGCAGATGGAACAGCGTCACACAGCTTAAAGCTGAACGACCACAGCTATTCTGACCACCGCTGTAGTGTTGTGGTGCACTGCATTCAGCTATGGACATGGATAGTTCCTAGTTTACAATCTATCTCCTGTCGGCGTGTACTGGAGATATTAGTTAATCATTATTGATAGGGAAAATCATAATGTGGATACATGTTTTCCACAACTATTCGTTGAGAATTTATTTTTGAATAATTTTAAGAATATTGTTGCTAATTATGGATTATTTTATCAATTTAGTTGCTAATATTCTTTGTATGTTTGAATAGTTTACTGTATATCCCATGTATTATTTTATTATCTTTATTTTCATAATTTGCAATATTGTTGTTGTGGTATACTCTACTTTTCATAATTTCTGATTATGTGTAATGTATCGATTTGAAGAATAAATGAATTTATTATTGAAAAAAAAAATGTTAAGCCTACTGATTGTATCTATATTCTTGATGCATTGTAATTTTCAAGACAATTTTTCATTAAGTATGTAATGCTGTTCATGACAAATAAATGAATATGAATATGAATCATATTTTCTGATAAGATATTCTAATAGGGGTACATGAATGTTCAATTTTAAAGAGTAACACTGGCATTCTTATTATTCTTCTTAACACGAATATTTCCAACATTTATGTCATTCTTAAGTGTGTTTTTTTTTAAGTTTTTGTTATTTCATAAAATAACAACATGGATGACAGAGAAGACATGAATGTCAAAACTGGTCGTGTATTACTCAAAAGAATTATTTTGAGGGTACTTATTATTTACTATAGTTGAATACAAATCATCAATTCTCTATTAATCTTAACATCCTCAGAAATGAAATTTTTCCCAAATTGTGCATACCACCGCATAACGGCCCAGTCAACGATTTCAACCATTCAACTACGAAGGCTTGAAAACTATCCCGGTCTCTTCATGCGATTCGCACTGTCGTGGTCAAGGGGAATTCTACAATATTTTTATGGAATTTTATTGATATTAATAGAATTATTCCTTTGAGATGTTAATATACTGATTTGTACTAGGAGCTCACAAAAACTAATTTTTCTGATCTTCTCTGACTCATTAATAACGAGAAAATATGTGAAACTTGAGTGAATGAAAATGGAAAAAAGAGAGGAACAATGGCATTTTTTCAAATAAGAGGATTTTATTAACAGAAATACATTTTTATCCAGATAATCTTAACTTTGAAGTATGATTCTAATCGAAGTTGAGTCTTTTACTGATCCAAAATACTAATTTATGTTTTTTTTTTCAGGAGTTGTGAACTTGGAATGCAAGCAACAACCTCGTGAATCATCATAACTATTGCAGGTACAATAATTTCTATCAACTACTAGAAAATTGTTGGGCTTGTAGGACATTGGGAAATATAAGTAGAAAATCAAATAATAAAATCAGTAATAAATTTCATCCAACAAAAGTTGAACGCAGAGCGTCTGACTGGATCTGGCTCTTATCAAAAATTATATTCACAATATTCATTTTTTGTATTTTAATAAGGCTTGACGATTTATAAACACCCCATAATACCACTTTGCAGACCAGCATAGTTCTTTTGTACGCTTCTTGTTTGAGCTCAAGAAATCATGAAATAATGGTCATTTTTAGAGTGAGCTCTTGTAGCACCTCTTTCAAAAGCTCTCCATTTCTAAGTCACATTCTCTCTCTCTTCAATATGCTACATTTTGCGAAGCATCGAATTCGTAGGTGGAGCTCTGTTTTGAACAAAAAATTGAAACTCTCTTCCATCCATTTTCAAATTCTAATTAGAACAACTTCCACAAAATCAACTTCATCACAACAAAGATGTTGAGCTCTCATAATATCAATAGCTCTTTTTTCCTATCACTGTTCCACTAGCACTACTCTCATACGCTACTTTTCCCAGAATAGAACAATTATTAACTCTCATTCATTCAATTGTTATTTACTATTCGGGACCAAATGAAATCAACACAAAAGCATAATATATGACATCACCACAATAGATCAACGAATAAATTATGCTTGGAAGGTCAAGATCAGTGGCGCAGTTCACTAGCCTCCTTTCAATTCAGGACATGATGTTTTGAAACGCATAGTAATTCTAAAAGAGGCAGTCAGTCCCCTTAAGAATGGAAGGGAGAACGAACGCGTCTGGAAATTTGAATATGCAAAATTTGCTTCCGCCCTGACAGCGTAAAGTAGGTTAAGGTTGGGGCACTACTTTGTTGCATTGTGTTTTGTCACCCACAACACTCGATTTCATTGATTTTCGACAATATTCGTTGATGGATTTGTGGTGGTGTTCTTCAAGGGATCAATTTCGCACCTATGTTGTTTTTAATACATAAATCAAAGGCTATTGAAAGGTGTAGGAATAGTTGAGGGAATTTTCGCTGGAAAAGGGAAATTCAAGTGCACGTCTGCACCCCTCAGTGTCGGCCATTCCAGTGTCACACCGTCGGGACGCTCTTAACTCCGCACATGCGCATAGCGTTGCCGACGCATGCGTCTTCATCCCCCGTCTTGTTCCCCTTCTAGCGGCGCTGATTTCATATCCTTAGCTACCCCACGTAGTTATCGAGCACCTCTCCACTCCCCACCGACACAAAAACCTCCTCCCCCCACCCACGAATAACTCCATCATGGTGTGTCACATTCTTGGCCGAAATCATTTGAACAGCCTGTAAACACATCGCTTGTCATTATAATGCTGACATCCTTTAATACACTCGTTGACGATTCAGTGATGGAAAAGGAGTAGCTGAAAGGTGTGACAGAATATTTTGTACGTCCGTTATTCCTGTCATAATCAAATGATCATGTCGTAATCAATTTGAATTTGGCGAAATCATAGATTGAATTAATAGAGAATGCATTTATTCAAATGCTAATTAATATATAATTATTATTTAACGAAAATACTAAATAAATGCTGCAAATCACCCCGAATACTTCTGCTACTGCAGATATTGACAACAGGGTTAACAGCTAGATGGAAATTCGATGAGAACTACTATCCAAAAATTAGTTGCCAGCACGGGAATCGAACCCGGTACCTCCCAATTGCTAGTCAGGAATGCTTACCTTTACATCAAACTGACAATCTCTGGATAGCAGCGCTCATTTTACAGGAAGCCATAGCGGCCAACTAGTTACAGATGGAATATTAAATAGAGAATGGATTTATTCAAATGCTAATTAATATATAATTATCATTAAACGAAAATCCTAAATAAATGCTGCAAATCACCCCGAAGACTTCTGCTACTGCAGACATTGACAACAGGGTTATCAGATGGAAATTCGATGAGAACTACTATCCTAAAATTAGTTTTTCATCTAGCTGTTGTCAATGTCTGCAGTAGCAGAAGTCTTCGGGGTGATTTGCAGCATTTATTTAGGATTTTCGTTAAATAGTAATTATAAATCATAGATTTGTAGCAAACCGATTCTTGTAATTTAATCAGTAACTTTTGATTACTTGTCAAAAATATCTTAAACTTCTACAGAAGATATAAAGATATCTTAAACCTCTACAGAAGATAATTATAAAGATATCTTAAACCTCTACAGAACAAAATCCAAGTCATGTCATCGTCATGGATGTCTTTTATAATTTGCCATCAATATTATTCCACAGTATTTTTATCGGTTGAGGAAATCAGATTTGGGGTCAGCTCAAGTTGTTAAATGGACTTAATGGAATTAGATTTCATAAAGAGAAAACTAGAACAACTAATTGAAAGGAATGGTATTGGAGAGTTTCTATTTGTGTTATTCTTTCTAAGTGTCTCCACTTATATCAATAAAACAATAGGCTATAATCAATTTGTGTCATCGAACTAGAAGAAAACTTGAGGACAACGATTGAAAGATGCTTAGATTGTTATCATAGAGGTTTGATAATCAAGTGTTCAGTAATTGAGATAACAAGAATTGTACAATTCATATTGCCGTTTATAGTTCACATTACATAGTTCACATATTCTACTCCATCAATAATATCCTATTATATTAAGTGAGCAATTTCTGTATTTATATATCTGGTTATTTTCATATCTGGTTATTTTTATATCTGGCTATTTTCATATCTGGCTATTTTTATATCTGGTTATTATTTTATGCTTTACGGATCTCGAAAACGGCTCTAACGATTTTTATGAAATTTGGAACATAGTAGGTTTATGATATAAAGATTCGATTGCACTAGGTCTCATTCTTTGGAAAACTTGCTGAACGACATTAAGAGGATAATTCATCCTTGGAGAACAGATGATAATTTCGTCGTCTCTCGATAACAGAAGATGCGAGTGCCTGTGTGGGAGAGAGACAGAATTATTTCCAGCTGTGTAATCATAATCAATCAGCGAGAATTTTTTCTAGCTAGACACATAATTTAATCGATTTGATCAACATATTCTGATTTGTTGACATGAATTGATTATCCACCTAAACTAGAGTATATCGTTATTTTCAAAGTTGATCATTATTTGACAATTTAAAGTGATTAGTGAGTGTTATTTTGTTATTCAATTTTTTTGTATATAATCTAAATAACATTTTTTGTTTTGAAATGTTTGAATATAAAATTGAACCTGAATTCAAGTGTATGGAACATAACTTACTTTCTGGACTATTTATAGTGTATAAATCAAAATTCGGAAAAGAAACAGTTTTGGGCTGTGCCTGTTTAGTACTTCCCATATCATTCAAAAGAATTGTGTTCGGTTTATCAAAAGTCAATAAATAAATAACGAGCGAAGCCCGGTGCCTCGATATTTATCTATTATGGGAAATAACTTAGTCATTATGATAAGGCCAAAGAGCGATAGTAGGAAAAATTCCAATTTGACAAGTCACTATGGTAGAGGAAATTAAAAATAAGAGAGTTTTCACATGCTCATACTTCAAGTGTTAGATGACAAGCTTCTCATGCATGAATCTAATACCCACTGATTCGCCTGAGAATGGTAAATAAGATTTTGAAATTCAAAAAGTCTTGTCGCTCATTTCCTTGACAGAATGTATGAATAACTAATACAATAATTGCATGTTCACACTGTGTAATTACAAATTTGGCGGCTATCTGGATCGGATTAGTCTGAGGCATGTTTGAACAATGATCATGGAATACCGAAATCTTACAGACCCTATCGTTATGTCAGCATGTAACCAAAACGTTAGTATGTTAATGATGATGTTTTCCAATTTTTATTGTTAATTTGCATATATTCTGATATTAAGCACGCGAACATTCAAGCTCATGTTACTTTTCCAACGAGCTACTTTGTTGTAAATGAATATTTTAACTTATAATATTCGGAATATTCGCGTTCCTGTTAAATGCAGTGTGTTTTGTAATGGGATTTGCTAAGGAGATCACCCTGACAGGTTGGGAATTCACAATTAAAATGCAAATTATAACGTCATATCATATCTACTTTTCATTCTTAGAACATTCAATAAAGTTAGACGTTCAATATTGTTCAATATTTCAATAGTATGTCTAGTTAGTTTCATTTCCTTGTTCTAAATGCTAATCCTGTAACTGATTCATTATTATGTTATGTTATTGATGTATTATGAGATCTGTAATTCAAAATAGGAGTGTATGTAAGAAAAGCTTTGTGGTGTTGAAATTATTGACTCACCCTGACAGGTTGGGAATTCACAATTAAAATGCAAATTATAACTTCATATTATATTTACTTTTCATTCTTAGAACATTCAATAAAGTAAGACGTTCAATATTGTTCAATATTTCAACAGTCTGTCTGGTTGGTTTCATATTCTTGTTCTAAATGCAACTCCTATAACTGATCCGTTATTATGTTATATTATTGATGTACTATGAGATCTGTAATTCAAAAATAGGAATGTATGTAAAAAATGCTTTGTGGTGTTGAAATTATTGACTCAAATCAATAGCTCTGATACTATTCAATAAATTACACTACACTATGAATTTATTTGAGGTTCAAGTGTAGCGTTGACACAGGTTCAGTTCAAGTTCTACTAATAAACTTGAACTGAATAGTCTTTCATGGTCATCGTCGTCATGGATTAGACTTTTCAAGCCTGATCCGGCGCCCACCTCTTCCTCTGTCCACCAATACTTTTATGGTGAATCCATTAGATTAGCAAATTAAATCCGAAAACATTATCCTAGTATCTCCATTCCATGACATTCCCTGTATTTCATTGACATTTTCCCTGTATTTCACTGTTCTCCTTCATTTCTCATGTCTCCCTTTCATGCAAATTATTCCACTACTTTAGCCTTTTTTGTACATTGATGCACTGCTTGCCAAAATATCGAGTGCTTTTCTTCAATCGACCCGCTATATTCTCATGTATGAAAACAAAATCAAATCTTGATAATTAAAACTCTTGCTATCCCAATGTAGCCTACTTAAGGTATCATCATCAATCCCAGGAATATCCATTATCGTCATCTCAATTGATTCATACAACAAGTTCATCAAAACAATTGAAAATAAGAATGCACACAATTTTTACACTTATACTGTGTGATTGCCCCCTAATCCTCCCTTTGTTGTCATAGTTCATAATTGGCATTTATCATCATCGTCCTCATCATCATCATCATTATCATCATCATCACCTTCTTCATCTTCTCATTCATGCTTGTTACCATCTTTCAATTTCATGTCTTTTCTCACTTTTCTTTCACTTATACTTTTTCAATGTCATTTTTTTAAGTAGTTTTTTTAAAGTACTTTTTCTATGGTTAGTTGAGTGAATTTTGTTTTGAATACGAATTGTACTTGTCTTACTGTGATGTTTGAGATATTCGGGTTATATTTAAGGGAGCATATTTGGGTTTTTACCTGTTTCTCCCATTGTGGAATAAATAAATAAATTTTACATCATCGGAATGATAGGCAGAGGAAAATATAAGGGCACCTCGTGCTCTCCCTCTCCAAAATTCAGATAAGGTTACACATAGTCCAAAATAGGGTGTCTTATTTTTCTTCACTTCACAAAATTTTCAATCCTCAAATATTATCACAGAGAAGATTTTCAAATTTAGATGCTTCAAACCCAAACATACCAACTCAACTTCATCTTATGATAACTTGAAACAATTTTCCTCCATAACTCTTTTCCTGTATTTCACTCTTTGTCTACATTGCTTCCTTCTCGAATACCACCTCCCTCCAAGATTGCGAGGACGTGCCTGGACATAGCAGCAGCAGCAGCAGCATAATCAGTGTAAGGCGGTGGCAACATCGACCAGCAATTCCAGTCAATTTTCCTTGAATCATGTCTCTAATGATAGGTGTCTTCAATTTACTGGTAGGAGGATGTACTCCCAGCTATAGCTATACCTTGACCACGTGTCACGGTGCCCCCCGATATAGATATACACATGTGTTGCAGTAGGCTAGCAACCCCCGGTAGCTTAATTACAATCCGAGTCTGGAATACTAATGAAGAGCACGGTCAAAGCAGCAAGACCAGTAGCCGGGTATACTCTGGACACGCCTACTAAAAATTACAGCGTCCATATTTAATGGGCCCAATACACTGCCCGGCGTAACCCCTTCTCAGAAGACAAGAATCTAAATCTCGCAACTGCTATCGTTTTATCTCCTTGTCGTTCATCCAATCTTCCGTCTTTGTTCAGCATGCCGAATGCAGTTTCCTAGGCGGCTAAAATATTCGATATCGAATGCCTTTCTGGAAATGAGTTATTTGTTTGTTTAGCAGGAATTGAGATCCAATAGGATGAATATACAAATCTGGAAGATTTACTTTATTATCATAGAAATTAAACGACCACAAGATCATTTCTGATAACATTATCCCAGAATCACTTGAGACACTGGGAACACTGTTTGATCGATCTTACTAAACGAAACAGTATTGAAGTCAATCATTTAATTCGTATATTGTGATTACTTTCTATTGGAATGTAACTGGTGTACTTAAAAGATCCCACTATAATTGAAAGAATAAGACGTTGTTGTTGTATATAGTGATGGTATTGACAACATCAACGATTTTTTCTTTTAATTACAGAGAAATAACATTTCTCACCGTACAATCAAATTAGCGTACTATAATATGCATAGAAGCTACTCGTCTTTTATTATAGTATTCATAACTTAGAACCGGAAAATTAGAGCTTGTTGAGCTATAAGATGAGACAAAGGAAAAATAACCTTCAAGAGGTGAGGTAAGAAAATACGTAGGGATCGGTTCTGAGTTGGTTTTTGTGAATCGATTGAATAGTAGTTATATTCCTAATCTGTTGATAAGTTATGAAAGAGCTGTATTACTGTATAATGGAATTGAATATTTTGAGATGTGAGCTTCATTTATAATTCTTATATGTGTCAGTTTCTGTAGTTGTAACTTCTCTCCCCTACCATCAGTATCCAAAACGAAAATTAATGTTTTAGACCAACAAGCATGTTGAACTTTTTGGTCAGAGCATTCAAAGAATTGCTCCATATCATCATGAAATCATTGAGAGTATTTGCGAATTATCATGTCTCAATAAAAGTGTGGGAGAATGCAGAAGAGTCATCTTCTATCTATGATGAAATGGAAAATTGAATAAATTATAGTGGATACAAAAATATAAGTTTCGTTCATTTAGATATTCCTTACCTATATTATTATTATTATTTAAGTCTATACAATCAAGATTGGGAAGTAAGAAGATTAGAACCACCAGCAACAAACTCGACTTTGTGATTTCACTTCATTTCGTAGTTCAAAAGATAGAAGTCAGTGTTCTAGTACAGCCACGTCAATCCAGTTACATTTTATCAAGCGGCAGTTCCGTCTTTGTGATCAACACAGTGTCTTCCAGGAGACTTCTTTTTGACTCCTTTTTCGCCTCTCTCTTACCCCCTCACCGTCCACCCTATCCTCTTTCAAAAAGCAAGCAGCATCGACACAGTGAGCTGAGAGACTGTTTGATCTCGCAGCTATCCCAATTACATTGCAGGATCTAGAGTTGCTATGGTAACTGGGGTGGGGGGACGCTGTCTCCACATCAAAGAAAAGCGAACGGCACTCATTTCTGTTGCCCCTCACTTATTCCTCTCCCCCCATGCCACCAATACTGCCGCCCCCGGCCGACGAGCCACCCCCGCGAGAACAAAATTTGCCACCCCCGCTTGTTCCAAGGTCCAATCCCTAACAATCACCGGGATAAAATCCTGTCGTCGCCCCTCTCTGATTCTTGAAAGGCTTCTCCACCTCTCCCTCCCTACAGTGACAAACAGTAAATTCTACCGCATCGACACCTCTGTCGAAGGTTTTCCGATACACGGTGGCACTCACTATACAACCTGAATACTGTTCGAGGTCTTTGCTGAGTTGTATGGAAATGCAGTATTACTCACGCTTGAGCTTACTTTCCAAAGTTTGGGAACCCAGGAATTTTCAGGATGGTGGGGTTGTATTTGAAGGTGATAACTTCTTAAGAATGATTTCAAAGTGCTGCAACTGTTGAATTTTCCTTACGTGATAATGTGTGAAGGATAAAGTAATTAAAATAGACTGGGAATCTCTTACTTTCCTCCTTAAATACTGAATCATATATCAACAAAAACATTAATTTTGCCATCTATAATAAATTTGGTAGAAAAATAGCACAAGGACTACCTTATTATTTTATCTGACAATTTTATCAGACTAGTGTCATTTGCATTGTAAATAATAAATAAATGAAAATAAAATCATGTTCCTAATAACAATAGTGAAGTTCAACAAATTCACATTACAAGTGTGTTGTGTGGAAGAGGTTAATAGATATGTTTGTATGATTTGATTTATTACAATTCTATGATACTTCTGAGTTTCAGTTCCAGCATTTTACTTCCAGTGATACGAAATAACGTTTCAAAAGATATAGCCTATTCATGCAATTGCAAGTTGTGAGATTGCAACGGTTGACATAATGTTCCATGAAGAGTCGGTCACTTACACATTCGTCTTACATATTCACTGTCTTCTTTGTATACTAAATCTAAAATGATGCATTATTGAACTTAATTTGAAGATACCCAACTGAGTTGATTAATTGACATTTTAAAATAGAAGGTGACTTGGAATACCTATCCATAACTCCTCTTACTCATTTATTTGATTTTGTATTTTGAAATTAATTAATCTGATAAATCCAAAATTGTAGTAGATACATTTTTTTAGACTCAAAATAGTGTGTGAATCATGTTATCATTTTCACATAACCTCTAGACTGTATATTCCAAATTGAGGTTTAAAGCAGTTTTGGGCAAATGCCTGTTGTTTTTACCTGGATTGTATTTGTATATGATTAAATGAATGAATAAATAAATAAATTATTCCCCAATGAGGGAGTAATAAAACACAATGAACAATCTAAAGCTACAATCAGCTTCAACTAGGAATTGATTCATCCCGAATGTCCCACAGCAACATGCAGCAGCGTCCAGTGATTCTACAATATCTTAATGTTGTACAAGATAAAGATACAAAAGGTGGACTGAATTCATTTTTTTCAATTTTCAAGATTTTCGAGAAATTAACAAAAACTAAATATTCCAGTGGTTACTATCGCAGGTGATTGTGGAGCTCTCAGTTATTCCTCAAAATCATAGTGTTGCCTGCATGATGAATATGCTTTTATGCCTGGAGTGGACTGAGAGCAGACAACGTGTCTAGGCTAGAACGCTGTTAGCAAGGGAGTGCAACATGGCATCACGCAGGCCGAAGCCTTATTCATCATAACTCGATTGCCAGCTAATAATCTCGTTTGTGGCCTCTCTTTGGATAACGGCGTCCGACTAATTGGATCACAGGGCGCAAACTACCCGCCCTCCACCCTGCTTCACCATAAACTACCCCTACACCGCGTCTATGGACCACGATCATCCCCAAAATGGCTCACGTCAACACTGAGAACACTGGTCTCTTTGCTGATATTCTGGTTAACTAGACTCTGGCAGGATTCACTTTGAACTGTCAGTGAAGAACGTCAAATCCGCCCACTATCAGCAGCATCTATAGGGAATTCATCACTGCTGCCCATTCAATCAAAGATATCAGTTTGAATTGAGACTCTCTATAGTGGAGTATGGTTCTCATGCTATGAAGGCTCCAACATAGTATCATAGCTAGCTAGAAATATACAAATTGAATTTTCTTAGCTTCGACAACTAGTGACATGCTTTGACATATCATGCCATTTCTCAGTGATTGAGTAGCTTGACTACTTGAAAACGACATTATATTTCGGGACATGTCGTGAGCAATCATAAAAATTTTAAAAAACGTACTTTTAATCCCTTAGTTTTTACATGAGTACGAGTATCTTTTACCAAAAAAGTGGATATTTGCTAGAAATGCTTGATACTGAAGATGATATTGTCAAAATAGTTCCTAGATAGAGTATGTATGATTTATAATCATGATGTCGATTGATGCTTGGACCAAATTTTTCATTGAGAAAACTTATTTCAGTACAGGAAGATTCATAAATCCACGTTTTTCAGTTTTTGAATTACTGGATTTGACTAATAAGTGATTATGTTTCTCAAATATAGAGAAAAACTGTAACTGCGACACCATGAATGTGTCTTCTGCAAATTTCATTTTATTTCGAATAGTGTAATTTAGTCATCATTTTTCATTTGTGTAATCATATATTTATAATTTATTGTGAGATTGTTTTTTCTTATTGTGCAATACATTGAATTGGATTAGGAGAAATTAATCATGATAGCATTCATACTGTTAAAAATACCAAATACTGTTATTCTTCAATGTTATTCTTCCTCAATCTAGTCTTTCGAAAACAGTACAAGAATTGATAACATGAACTCATTTAGATATACGGATATTGATTTTAATTCGGGAGAGTAACAATTTGGAATAATTCTGTTGTTTTTCTCCCAATCAATGTTTTGATTTTCTGCTTGTGGAAATGAAATGAATGGAATAGATAATTGTATCGAATGCTCCTTGTATCTTTTTTTCACCCCCAGTCAATACTTCAGTCATCAATCCTCATGAATACTACAATCTACAGTGGTCATCTTCATATCATTACTTGTATCTTCAGTCATGTTTCAAGGATTCATCCACTGAATAAGTTGACAATAGCTCGACAATAATGGTCAAAAATAGAAAGCTACCATCGATTTTGCCACATGTAGGGGGAAAGAAATATTAAAAAGTCATAAATTCTTTCTTTCATTTTTCTTCGCCTTGACTTACTCTACCAGGACATCCGCTATATATAGACAAGAATATAGACATATATAAGTGTCCCAACATACCATACATGCTCGGCTTCCTGAATATATCTCTCCAAACAATGAGAACGTAATAAAAAACAAGAGAGGGACATGATAAACAGTGTTTTCTCTTTCCATCGTATAAGGCACTACGTATAACTGTCTCTTTTTATAACAGTGTAGGCCTAAAGATGCGTTCCCTGTTATGTTTTTCGGGAAGAAGGAGGTTCCCCTCTGTAAACTTGAATGCGTGACGTGAGGAATAATAATAAAAAGAAGAGGGAATGATAATAAAAAGAAGACGACTGTATGTGAGGGTGATGAGTGTAGCAATGGACAGTGAGGTTCAGAATAAGCTTAAGAATCCTGTAAAGTGTAAAGTGGAAATAATTCTCTATTACAATATATTACAAGCTCTCGTAACTGCATTTATGTGAATTTCCAATATTTTGATTCTACAGTAATTGATGGTATGTAATACTTTCTGATGTGTTTTACATTTTTGCGAAAGATTCTTAGGGCTTATGAGTCCGGAACAATTCTGCAACTAATGAATAGCACGAACAATATAGATTCGAGATCAAGCTACATTGAATATTTGACCGAGCAAAGTGAGGTCTAAGATTCAAGTCGACGGTTTTGCATTTCTCTTTATGTTTATATGTTTATATTTAATGTTTTTATTTTCCGCATTTACGGTAAAACGCGGTAATAGATTTTCATGAAATTTGACAGGTATGTTCCTTTTCTAATTGCGCGTCGACATATATACAAGGTTTTTGGAAATTTTGCATTTCAAGGATAATATAAAAGGAAATGGAGCCTCCTTCTTACGGCAATATTAGGATTAAAAATCAGATTATAGAATTATTCATCATAAATCAGCTGTCGAGAGGATTATAAATTGCATGCAATTCAATATCTCAATGTAACTTAGTGAAAAAACTGCTGTTGTGTGGACTGTTGCATGCAGTGAGCCATGCGATTGATAACTTGAAGTAGCATAGTATTTTCTCCCAACTTTTCTCTGATTTCAACTCTGTAAGCTTTTGATGGTGGTAGCATATAGCTGTTCACAACAAATAAATCAGCATTGTCGATACAACAACCCAAACAGCCATTAGTCGTTTATACACCGATACTTCGCCGACAAGACAGGGCAGGACAAAATTTACTCTGATGGACAGTATTAGAGGAGACTGTGGTTTAGAACTGTGTGATGTTTACTGTTCACAGAACCACTAGTGGAATAAATACTATATTCTTTATATTATATTATATAACATAGGATTAGAAATTAGTAAAAATGGAGACGTAGTTAATAGCAGACGTGCAGACCCAACTAAATCGTTCCACAACAGAATTGAGTTCCAGCCTATCAAAATGACAGATTAGCTGTA
Organism: Nilaparvata lugens; assembly: GCF_014356525.2. Lineage (NCBI taxonomy): Eukaryota > Metazoa > Arthropoda > Insecta > Hemiptera > Delphacidae > Nilaparvata > Nilaparvata lugens. The sequence continues at coordinate 29,048,660 of NC_052514.1, read as the reverse complement.
CTGTATGATATCTCACTTATTTCTTCATAAGTAGAATAGGTAAAATATTTATTATAAGTAGAATTGTTGAAGATTCAATCAAATTTCGATTCACCCAATATGACGAGCATTGAAAAACAACCAAAGCTCTTCTTGCTTCTGTTATGACATCAATTTTATTACACTTTATAGCTCTCACAAGGAAACTAATCACTTTCACTCAAAATATTTATCATCAATATTTCATCTTCCATCAACATATTTATTCATCACTTCATGAAATCTTCTGATCACCTTTATCCTTATTCCACATGATAGTTCATACTCTCTCACTGCCAACATCAATATCACAGTCGATTATACAACAGTTATAACTCCAATACTCCATCTCCTCGAGAATTTGAAGCACTTGATGAAGATTTGACTCCCTATACAACCTCACTCCAAGTCAACCCGAAATCAAAGGTGACAAAGCCAGACAGCTTCAGTCATCCTAGTTGTCTGTTCAACTGTAGTGGAATCCACTTTATACTGTCAGCATTGCTTGGATAGGGGGTGTTGATGTTATGTATGAGAGAAAGTGACAGTTCGAGGTGTACATTTGCAACTGTAGTTGTGAGAGTGTGTCGGTGTGTGTGTGTGTGAGTGTGTGAGTGTTTATGTGCCCAGACCATGAGGGAATCTAATGGATGAGTTATACGTCATTGAGGAGCACGCAGACCTGGGGTGTCGAACGGTGTTGAGATGTCTTGGGGAGGAGAGGGTTGTTGAAAGGGGTGAGTGAGAGAGAACTGAATACGCTTGGGGTAGATGTGGGGGAAAGGGGTGGGAAATCATGAATATTCAACTTGCTGATAGAGAGCAGGTCTCTCGAAATCCCAGTACCCAGGCTTCCTCTGTTTACAGATGAACTTGATAATTTGACTAAATTAATTAGACTTTTTCTCCCGTCCCCATCAGTGCAGGTTTCCGTGCATTTTTATTTCTCTCCCCCACCCCTCACAGCTGTCATTATCATCATCAACATCATTCTCTGCACTGCTTCCAGCTTTCTTTCTTAATTTTTCTTGTTATTCGCAGTCTTCTTACGCCACCGCAGCTTTCTTTAGCCTCTCCCCTTTCTTTCTTTGTTTTCACTTTTGCTTCTACATTTTCCTGAGGCTGCTCCTTCCTGTTTCATCTCCAGTCACTTCTTCTTTCATATGACTTCCACCTTTTTATTAGAATTCTCTCAATTTCAGAAGATATATATTATGTAATTCTTCTCTTTTCTTGATTTTTCTTCTCCATTCCACCAAGTTCCACCTTTTCATTCTATTCTTTTTTCCCTGCTTCATCTATAGCCTCCCATTTGTGTTATTCCTCTGTATTTTTCTTGTATCTTCTCTTCTTCTTATTTCTCTCTACTTCCTTCTACTTTTGCTCTACTCTCCTTCCTATCTCGATCTTTCTATCCACAGGATGTTATAAGTGATAATTGATAGTGAACAAGATTATTTCTCCTTCTTTTTCCTCTCTCCTATTTCTTCAAACATTGTTCTTCTCCAACCGTCTTTCCACTCCATTTATCTTTTCTACCTACGTTCTCCGTCTTTTCTCACTTATCGTCATCTTTTCTGTTATTTTACCTTTTATTATCAGTCTCCTTTCCATTTCTATGGTCTCTATTCTCGTCTCCACCAACCCTCTTCTCTTCATCACTCTCTCTTCGAATGCTTCATCTTCTCTCAAGACTTCACCCAAAACATCTTATAATTATTTTTCAGCATTTACTCCTCTCCATCTACTGTTCTTCTACTTCTTATTTCTCTTTATCTTATCCCTGTTTATCAACATTATCACCACTGCCACAAGCCAAATTATCATTCACAATACTCTCAACAACTAGGACTCTTAGACGACTCTTTCCATTCTTATCGTTACCCTTGTTTGCCGATTCTTCCTCTTCCAAATTCTCCTTCCCATGCTCCTCCTCCTCCTCTTCATGTTCCTCCTTCCGCTTATTCTTCTCGTCCTTTTCCTTCCCCTTCTCTTTACTCCTGTTCCTCCTCCTCCCACTTCTCTTCCAACTCCCCCATCTCCTACTATACCTCCTTATCTTCCTCCTCAACCTTCTTCATCTTATTCTTCCCCTCTACTTTCTTCATAATCCGCTCTTTCTCCTTCACCTCCTTCAATCTGTTCCTCTTCCTCCTGCTACTCCTCCTCCAACTAGTTCACCTCCTCCACCTCCTCCTCTTCCGCCACCTCCGTCATCTTTTTCTACCTTCTTCAAATTACACTCCTTCTCCTTCTTCACCTCCTTTATTCTGTTCCTCCTCCTCATACTTCTCCATCAACTACTTCACCACCTCTTAATCCTTCACCTCCTAATCCACCTCCTGCTCTTCCTTCTCGACCTCCTACCTCTTCTCCTACTCCTCCACGACCTTCATATTCTGCTCTTCCTCCTTTTCCACCTCATCCTTCTCGTCCTCCCCCTCCTTCAACTCCCCCTCCTCATCCTGACCGTCCTCCTCATCAGTCTCGTCATCCACGCTTCTCATTGTTTCTCCCTACATTACTCCTCTCCACCATCTCCCTCACCAACCACCCCATCTTTATCATTTTCCTTCTCCCAGCCTTCTTCAATCCGTTTCATTACTCCCCTTCGTTATCGGCATCACAAGAGGTCTGAAACAACAACTCAGATAGCAGACCACCAGCTCTTAAAGCCTTTTGCAACGAGCAAAATTTACATTTCTTTCTTATCTCCACCCTTTCGCACCACTCTTCACCTCCCTCCACTCTCAACATGACTACTCTCTTCAAAATTTCTCGAAATTGATTTAGAAAAAAAGAGGCGGCTTAACAAAGAAGTCCCCAAGAAGCTGTGAACTTTTCTGATTTTTTGTCTCCTAATGAGTGGTAGCTCCTCTATCTCAATATTATGAGTTCCAAGTTCTTTCAAGTCTACTGTATTTTTCCATCGGCAGATTCTTTTCACGGGATGTTATCAGTGATAATTGATAGTAAACAGATTATTCTGCGAAGTATTTCTAATCCTGAGCTTAGCTATTCCAAGTACAAAGTTTTTTCTTGATTTGATAAACTTCAATTCTTGAATAACATTATAGATTCCTCTTGTTTCAATTCCTGGTTCAACGGTATTTTCATTATTTCTCGAGTTTGTAGTGGTGTTGATTCAACAAAAAATTATTTGAAATACATTGTGTGCTGAATTATTTGAAATTCCATGTGGCGTTTGAAATTTTTGAGTCTTTCTCGAATTTGTATCGTTTGACTCAGAGGAAATTTGTCAAGAATTCGCTATCACACTCAGGTTTTTATTCATTTATTTGAATATAACAATAGTGCGATAGTATCCCTCTAGATGTAAGCTATTTGAGGGATATATGGAAGTAATCCATTACATACAATAAACGAATCAACAATAGTTTTGTTTTCTTAATCGACCTGATTATATTTCTTAATTTTTTTTGTAACTGATTGTTCTGTTTTGTCCATTGCACCATAACTTAAATATTATAAAATGGAAAAAAACTTTGCTTGGCAAGCGACAATTAAAAAGATATCACTTTGTTATATTACCTAATGTTATTCACTCTGATACAAATATTTATTAAATCATTATTCATCTTCATTGTAGAATTAAAGAAATTTAAACTTAATAAATACATAATATTACTTCCTGAAACTAATCAAAACTATTCATTCTTATGAAGTCTCATTTTTACTCTGTAACATTGTCAACTCTAATGGCAATGAATTTAAAAGAAATGTGATTCTGAATTCTAGGACTCTTTTACCATAGGCATTGCTATATCTCTGGGTTCTATAATTTCTATGTCTCAATGTGTATTCTATTCCGTTCATTTCTCTATATTCGTTCTTGAAGTAGTTTCGTGACAAATTTGTGAACCTGGCTAAAGCTTCCACAGTCGAATAGTTTTGAGTATTTCCCATGTTCTTTAAAAGAGTGAGTGATAACTAATGGGAATGCTGAGGTATTTCACTTTTGAATTTTATAACCAAAACAGGCTTTATTCAACTACCACATCATCTACGCTTCAAAATATGGGGAGTCAATTAAGACAAATGAAGAGTCCATCCGCATGTAATCTTTTAAATGGGGTGATATTGAAATTCAAAGAGTTTCAATATTGTAGTATCTTTACTTCTCACTGTTAAGGAGGTTATTTATTCGTAGATGATCTTCAAATAATATTGAACAAAGATATAGAAAAATGTACAACAGATGACACTATTGTGTTTGCTGACTCCATTGAAGGTCTGCAACAGTTGATGGACAGAGTGGTGGAAAAGAGTTCGCAATATGGTTTAGAAATCAACACTAATAAGACAAAACTCATGGTAATAAGCAAGGAGAATGTAGGTGGAGTACAATAATTGTTTATTAATGAAAATACAATAGAAAGAGTCTCACACCATAACTACTTGGGTACCATCATCAATGAGAAATGGAATAACACACAAGAAATAAGATACCGCATAGAAAAAGCAAGAGTTGTCTTCAATAAATTGAGTAAGGTGTACAAGAGTTACGACCTTACTCTATTAACTAAATTGAGACTATTGCATTACAAGTGTTCTCCGTTCTGTTGTATGGGGTATAAGCATGGACCCTCACAAAAGAAACAATGGTAAATATTGAAGCTCTTGAACTCTGGCTGTACAGAAGAATGCTGAAAATATCCTGGACGCTAAAAGTTACTAATCAAGAGGTTCTCAGGAGAATGAATAAAGAACCGGAGCTCCTGAATACCATTAAAAGTAGAAAACTCCAATACCTCGGCCACATTATGAGGAATAGCTCAAGATACAGACTTCTGCAAGAGATCCTTCAAGGAAAAATCAACGGAAAAAGGGGACCTGACGGAAGGAGAATTTCATGGCTGGCAAATCTGAGGCTATGGTTTCACCAGTCATCTGCAGAGCTGTTCTGTAGCGCCGTCGACAAAATCAGGATAGCCATTATGATCGCCAACATCCGAAACGGAGCAGGCACGTGAAGAAGAAGATATAGAAAAATGGAAGAACAACGATTCTGATCTCTCTTCTAATAACGATTGTTTATATGCCAACTCTATTGTCCAATACCAATGAATAACATACAAACTAATCGACTTTTATGTCTTAGACGCATTCCTTACTGCAGTAGAAGTCCTGCAGCCTACAAAGAAATTCACTACTGAAGTGAGTAGCCCATTAAATCCGCAATTTTTATAAGACTCCATTGCGATTAAACTCTCACAGGTCGCCTGCAGAGCAGGCAAATTTGCCGTAGTTACGTTCCATGCAGTGCGGCCGTAAAACAGTTCTCTTGTCGTTTCTTATTGGAATAATTTGCTTCGACTATGACAAATTTATGACAAGGCCTGCCAGTGAGATCTGTCAGCATTGATTGAATGGGAAGTGTTGAAGCCTGTCCATAAGGAGTGCTGACAGTTTCAAGTGAATCTGCATTGGCGCGCTGCGGGTCAAAGACCATAAAATATGGCCGAATGATGCATAAAGTGCCAGCTATCATGAATACGGCACATGTCCTATGGTAAGCCAGTGTCTACAGTTTGAGATCATGGCTTCTGGAGTAATAGTATGGTGGCTGATGGTGCTAAATAGATTATCCATTATGATGAAGCAAGTTCTAGCATTGATTTTGAAGGAAGTAGTTGATGGAATCATCATTGTTATAATGGAATATTCCATGACTTAATATGAACATTCGAAACTTGAATACTCCTTAACTTGATAAGAAAATTATTCTATATAAATGTCAGATATTATTATATTAGATATTATTAAATGTATAGATATTCCATAAATGTGAGCTATGGTTATTATTAAGGACTATAACGATTCTAAATTTTAATGTTGCGTATAAAACGCCTGCCTCACAAGGCAACGAAGTAGAAGCGTCTAATTCTTATGAGAGCTTATTATCTTATTCATTCGTTTTTTATTTGTAGACTAACAATGATGAAAGATCAAAACAAAACAGAACTCAAATGTCCGCAATTCAAAATTCAAATTTCAATAACGAATGTATGTTTCAATGTTCTAAAATTCTAAAGAAAAAATAAATATCCAGAACTAATCATTAGTTATAAACTTATAATAGTAATAGTGGATATATATCTTAATTTCGAGTTGATAAATTCAATCAGATCATTGTAATGAACTATATTATTTCATTATAATTTATGTATTCCACATGTTTGATATTGTTTTAATTTGTGTATTAAATCTGTTATTGGATATCAAAAATGCTTCAAAAAAGGGAACTATGATGTTATTTTATAAATATTCTATTGTAATATTGCAGCTTAAATATTACAAAGTCTCTCTTATTTTTAAACTATTATGATGTACGCAGAGTATCCCAATTGGTTTTGGTCTACGGTGTGTTAAAAAAAAATATATAAAGTTTGCAACCAACATTATTTTATTGAAATGGTAATTGTACAATAAATGTATTTTGTTTTGTCCGGTTGTTCTTATTATTTTTGTAACCGATTCCAGTTTTACTTTCGTCATTGAACAGATGCAAACTTCATATTTACCCTTCATAACACTCATAAAAAGCTTGACAGAAGTTGTCACATTATAGGCTTGGGTAAAGAAATTGACTGATCCGATATACAAATACAATACAGCATACGGTACCGGTAGTTGAATAATCAGTAAAGTGATTCAGATTTGAGCAGAACTGAGCAGATTGCATCCAACAATCGAACCAAATAATTTTTTCAACTCATAGAGAAAACTCCAGTCATTAAAGATTTGATTTAAATTACAAAAATAAAAATTTAGTGATTGAAGAAGTGAAGGACGGTCCAACAAAAAATCAGAATCAATAGGCAACAGTACCGTAGTCGGTTCACGAAGAACCACTCAGCGCTACCTATCGGGATTTTAGTGAAGCTCTGGTGGCCATTTTGTTTAGGCGCCCTGCCAGAATAATTTCCCCGCCCATTTCAAAGTCCCCCTCAATTTCCACCATATATGCAGACATAGATATAGAACCTGTGCTGGTTCATGGTATATGACTTCTAGCACTTGTAGTATGTACTGAAGTATACAGCCAAGTGACGAGCTTTATAATCTAAGCTTAGATGTTAAGCCTATGCCATTTTATCTCATTTACTCTGCTAACGAGGGAGAAATCATTTATATCATATTAGTTCTTGAAGAAAAATAAGTCTATTTTCATGAATATCCAGTATATATTTTGAGGATGAAACATGTTAGAATCCTTTTATTGTTATTGTGATCAATTGAACTATGTCTTCTTCTATTTCATATGTTGCCTTCTGATTTGGTCATTAGAATGAATTAGTACGCATACATCATCATTATTTGTCTATGAATATCCTATATTATCTCAAATATGTACCAAATTATACATTCATGTTCGATATTGATAGAAGTAATACGAGCGAAACCAATGTGAACTGCAACTCTGCAACTACAATGAAAAGATCAAGATACGATGAATTCGAAATCCCCTCACATTCTTTAATATAAATGACAACGAATGAATAGTTTGTGTATGCATACCGACATTGAATTAATATTTTCAAAACAACTGAATTAATAAAATAAAATCAATTTCAATTTCAGATTCCAGATAGAAAGCGATCATTGTACTAAATGTACTAAACGGCTTGGGATTGGGACACAAATAATTGACATTCACGAAGTTTTCAAATTCAAAGTGAGTATTGTTAGGATATATTATTATCAACAACATTTTAACTGGAGAAGCTTATGGATAGAATGAAATGATATAAAATAAATGGAACTAATGTCAAATTTTCAATCTGTATCTTTTCGTCTAAGCCGTGACTTAGTTGTATTGCATACAGAGGGTTGATTTGAAAAACGATTTTTCAAGCTTATAAAACTTGTATAATGTATATGACGAGATGTTTATTCAGCGGATAATTCTACTTCCAGATAAAATGAGATAAATCAAATGAAATAAAAATCCAAATGAAATAATAGATTGAATTGGAATTCAGTACCGTAGTTGAAGCAAGAGAAAAAATAATTGTGTTAAATGAATCAAAGAAAGAAAGAGAGCAGCTGGACTCAAGAATGGAATCAAGAGAATAATAAGATAAGAGGCTGGTGGTCAAGAAGAGGAGTGGATAATGAAATGTTGTACAAAGTATTTGGTTGCGAATAAAGAGGAGAAAGGAGAGGGATGATGCGAAATATAGAAAGAAATAATAGAATGAAAGCATAAAACGAATTGAAGGTTAGTAAAATCAAACAAATAAATCGTGGGAGGTATAAGAGGAGATACAGTAAAATCCGTGAAAAATTGATGTCTAGTTATTCGAGCTCTGTTACAAAAAAATTCAAATCTTTTTGCCCGTCGTGTAGGGTACACAACCCAGTGTTTAAAAATCGAATTGATAATGACGCTATTAATAAGCTGCGAGGTGGTTGATTGTTTCCAACCGACAGGAAGTAATAAGTACCGCAGGGTTCACATTCATTCGTTGACAGGCCAGTGCTCTGAAAGCCTGTATTTATTGAACGCCACTTTCAGCATGCTTGGTGCCCAGTGCTTCATTGTGAATTGTACCGCCCGAAGGTGTTGTTCCAACTGAATTATTTAATAAGCCGAATGAGTAACCGCGCTTGAATTAATGAATGCTGGCTGTTTACAAGACGTATTAACGCTCTATAAGTTAGTACTTATGTGGTTTTGTATTTTCAAGTTAGTACGTTATAAGTTAGTATGTCTTCGAATGTTAGCTGATAAGTCTTTGTGTGTAAGTTGGTAGGAAAGTATGGAGTTGTATGTTATTATATAGTTGGTGGTATCTGGAGCTGGAGCAAACTGATAAATAAACCTGTTCTATCATAGTTATTTTCCAGATAATGGAAGTAATGAGTTACATAATGATTGAAAAAGGGCTGAAACAGGCACTTCGTTCTAGCGTGTTTCGGACGCTATTTTCCAACCGATAATCATGAAAATGGTACCAAATTGTTCAGAAAGATTTGGACATCTGGCGCCGTACCGCCAAATTCCAATTTTCCAACTATAAAATGACTTTAAAATTCGATGAACTTGGAGAAAATTTGGCAAAGTTTGACGTTCAATAGGAAAAAATTGATAAGTGATATCAAAATTTGGCGGTACGGCGCCAGATGTCCAAATCTTTCTGAACAATTTGGTACCATTTTCATGATTATCGGTTGGAAAATAGCGTCCGAAACACGCTAGAACGAAGTACCTGCAAAGAACTCGCAATCGAGAAAGCTTCAATTCCCTACTAGCCTTTCGAAAAAGTGTGGTCGAACTCACTAACACAGTCCCAACTGCTATGATTATACAGTACACACACTCACACCGGAAAACTGGTTTTCAGTTGTCGAAACAATTGATTGTTTTTGTTCAATGAGATATTGCCCGTCTTCTTGTCTGCGCTATTGTGTTTTATGTTATATACTATATTCATATAATATGCTCTATTATTCTATATGTTTATACAGTAGTTTGACATTTATATTATTATTTATTCCCATTTCATTTCAATATCACATGAAATCTGTACTATATTCTATTTGTACAGCTATTTTGGAGACATGGTTCATTCTTCTCTCATCGAATTCTTTATTACCCATGTTGGGCCATGCATGGCAATTCAAATTCAACCCAAGAACTTTACATGATACTACCCGGGAAAAATTTAGTTTTGGAGAGATCAAGTTTTACATGTTTTTTTCTTATACTGTAATTATAAAACAACCAATCATTCCTAAATTCTCGAGAAAAAGTAAGTTATTGGATAATATGAATGAATAATAGTTCATGCTTCAACGAAAATTTCTGCAATAAAAAAATAATTTTAGTATACTGCAAGATTTCCAAGATAAGCCAATTCTCTGTTCACTTTTTTTCATTTACATTTACTTTCTTTGAAGTAGTAATAGGGTACAAGTATTCAATTGGAAGAAAGGTGAAATGCAAAAACTAATGTACAGTATGACACTGTACAGGATTGGTAACGTTGGGGGGGGGGGAGATTGCGCAGACTGCGTCCTTGTCATTGTAGTGAGGGGGGTTTCCAATAGGGTCAATATTGTAACGACTGACGATCTTCTTCTTTGGAATGTTTTCTGAATCGTGCAGAATCACAAATACTTTGCTTCTGAATAGAATTATGCTTATATGAATCATAATTTTTTCGGGTTTAGGCGCCTGCTGGCGCCTGCGCGGTAGATTCTATTAAATTCATAATTGACCAGAAATGAATTCGATTGTTTATAAAATAGAAAAATAGACAGTTATCAACTGTCCATTGTTCAGTTGTTTACAGGCCGTTGTACATGGTGATCTGCACTTGTTTTGGTGAATCAGGAATTAGGTACTTCTCGTAATATTTGCTACCGTATATTAGCCCAGTTCTGAATCATGCTAATACAGTCACAAGTACTTTTCTTCTGAATAAAACTATGCTTATGAATCATTGTAGCGTTATAATATTTAGCGTTGTATGATTTGAATTTTTGTGCCCTGTTAATTATTTATTTATTTATTAGATTACCACAAACAATATAATGATCGGGAAAGAAAAAACAGGCTATTGCCCAAAACTTTTTCAATTTCCTAATTCAGTTTCAAATTGTGCAAATATTATACATAGGTTATGTCCATTTCAATTTTCTACACCAAATCACAATCTGAGAGTATAGGTTAGAATAAAACAAACAATTTCAAATTTTGATAGATTGATAGTAAAACTTTTGTAAAAACATAAAAAAACGTTAAATTCACAAAATAGAGAATAAAACCACTTAAATTTTGAGCTCGAAAATATAACGTTCACCTTAGCTATATAACAGCTGTTTCATATTATCATGGATAATAAAAACCAATTTGATTTGATTTATTATATTATTGGAATCATTTTTTGTGCCAAAACTGCCAAAAAATGTGAAAACTTAATGCCAAATGTGACAAAATTTTTAATTTAGTTACCAGAAGAACTCTGTGGGTAGATGACACAAGTTGATAAGTCACATTTTTGAACATATTGAGTTATGCATATGGTTGTGTTCAGAAAAATTAGATCTATAAGATGGTACTATCTATATAATAAGAGAGAGTAGGGTTGTGTTTGTTCATGTGTTCGTTTGTTCGCATCAAAACATGTCAACTTGTGGATTGCATACCGGAAAAACGGGAATGATTTAGATTTCCAAATTTTGCACATAGATTCTAAAAATATCAATCTCGTGCACCTGGAAGCCCAAATTTTAATTTTCTTTTAGATTTTTCAGAATTAATGTTTAAATTTCATTAATGGTACATTCGATTTCATTAAAAAATCACCAAATCATATATGGTCGAAATTAAAAAAGGTACATCTGTTTCTATATTGCTTTCTACCTGAAAAACATATTTTGAAACTTCGTTTTCCTGATGCAATGTTTAGGCCTACACGTGGCATGGATTATTAAATTTTCAGCTAGAACAATTCTTGAGACAAATGCTAAATAAACGTCTACAGTTTCATCAATGCTGTATCGGCAATATGAAAACGCATGCAGGTTTTTCAATGAAGGTGTTGTTATTTAGATAAAGAAATAATATTCTTCCAGTTTTATTTAATTAAAATTTCAAAATTATTCGAGCCCTGATAGAATGACTGACTCACTGTACATAGGCCTATTTTGAATTCTTCTAGATTTCATTACGTCAAGTTTTAAGAAAGACCCTTGCGAAGCACGGGTTACCTGCTAGTAATTAATATGTTGTATCTCTTTAAATAGCTGAGATATAGGCCTTGCTCAAGCCTGATAGAGCATTTTCTTCCAAACCCCAAGTTGACAAATATTGATAAGTAGGCCTACATATATCTCAACACTCTTCTACCGGTTTGTATTATAATCCAATTATCAAAAGATGGCAAAATTTGATAAGTGTATGTACTGGTAGGCTATTATAAAATCTGAAAATCAATAACCTCTATTGAGAACTACATAACCCATTCAACTTTGCAAACAGTTCAAGTTTGTTTAACTTGATCAATACTTGTAAATAATATTAATTAATTGTTGAAAAATATATTCAAATTTCTAAATAATCGATTTTTAAGATATTTCCTATACTGTTACATTGTGATTTGAAACATTTGGCAGATGGCAAAACATGATATCTCTGACATCACTAGCAAAAATCCTCAATTAAATAAATTCAATCCTCAATTTAAATAAATGTTTTATTCCTTGATATTTTATATTCAAATAGTCAATGATCAGCTGATTATATTAGTGTAAAATGGGTAAGAAAAAATATGATAGATAATTTTTGCAGCTATGCCAAACTTTCAAATTGCTCTCCTGAAAAGTTTACAAATCAGCTTGTGTCATCTTCCCACAGAACTGTTTCGAAGAGGTACTCTCTCTAGATTATAGTTCTATATTAACATATGGTATGGACATTTCAATTATAATTTTAAGATATTGGAATAAGAAGATTATACATACTAAAATTCGAACTTTAAACCCTTAAAAACCACCCTTAGAGTTAAAATATCGCCAATAGATTTCTTAGTGAGCCTCTAAAGGGCCAACTGAACATACCTACCAAATTTGAACGTTTTTGGTCCGGTAGATTTTTAGTTCTGCGAGTGAGTGAGTGAGTGAGTAAGTCAGTCAGTGAGTGCCATTTCGCTTTTATATATATATGGATAGTGCACTCATATATTAATGAACTTGTATGTCGATTTAGAAGAATTAGTCAAATGAAGTGTTCTTTGATAACACTGTTGAAGCAATAGAATACAATCTATAGCCAGGCTACTCAAAAGCAGATCAGTCATGTTAGAACAGCCGCAGAATGAGTAGACAATGCAGTGTATAATAATAATAATAATAATAATAATAATAATGGACTTTTCTAGGAAGAGAAGACTGATGTGAGAGTGAGTGCGCGTGTCAATTGTGATAGTGGTGCTACTGAAGTAATGAACTTCTTTCTCTGGAAAGAGAAGACTGATGTGTGAGAGAGCGCATCGATTGAGAGAGAGTAGAGCTATGAAGACCGATGTTTGTGGGCCAGCATGCTTTTTCACTCCGCTCCCCATCTCATCAGTTAAATTTACCTAGTACTACACTTTTTGAACAGCCTTCCTAGACATGCCCCTTAAGAGGAAAACTGTGGTTGGGACGACAACGCCATCTGTGAGTGTTTTCCGGAACTACTGTCGGAAAACTCTGTTTCCCCGAGTCTAAAAAGAGGAAACACACCAGTTAACTCACGTCAAACTCAGTAGATGATGAATCAATGGAAATTTGAATTTCCAACGAAATAATCCAAATTCCAATGAAAGAACAATAATATCAACCGAAGTACAGTATTTCCACTTCATTATTTTTTTTTTGTGTGGAGGAAGAAAGATTACAATGAAAGTATAAGATTATTCAGCACATGAAGAATGATTGTCCATGTCTCAGACGATCAAGATGCAAGAGGATTTCCATTCATATCATGAATCAACTTACATGGAAGATATTGGGAATGTTTTTCCAGAAAAGTTGAAAAAATCACACTTAACCTTTGAAACCTTCAAGCTTATCAGAGATTGACAATGGTGTAATAACCGGAACCGGTCTTTCTAATTATCAATAAATCAGTGGTTTTTTTGACAATTTCTTAGTCTTTTTCATTCAATATGAATAATTTCCACAATATCAACTTCTCAACAACACAAAAAGGAAAACCTTCAAGCCTCGAATGTGAATCTGTTTTCTCTAATACAAGTGTTTTCTCATTAGTATAAGTGAGCATGAAAGTTGCTCATCTTTTAAATTTATTCAGTTTCCTCCAATGACAGTCAATTTTCCAAATAACATTCTAAATTTATGTGAATGAAAAAATGATCATTAATTAGCATTTGAAACTAAATTAACTCTGAACAAACCTCAGACCAAAAACAAAGTACAAACCACAAAAAACCTCCTGAACTTTCTTCCTTGGTAACTGCCCCGTGATATTCACCGACTTTTTTTGTACCATTCTTTCAGTAGGCCTAAATTTATTATAATGTTTCTGGCAGAGTAAAATCTCTTGTCTTGTATTGTCCGAGTCGAAAAGATTTTTCAGTAGGGTTTAACTGCCCTTAACGACTCTCTCATGCTAATTGAGTTGGGAACAATGGCTGCTAGCCACCCAGACAACATTTCTAGCAAAAAATACTTCCGGGCTGTTTGGAATGAGTTCCATGAACACGTGTTTAATTAGTGCTGAGTAGGGAGGAATACAGAGGTTGAAAGAAAGGACCAACATACTCTCTCCAACATGACTTGCTTAGACATACAAATAAGTTTAAAATAACTGAAACCAACATTGTCTGAAACTGTATGTAAATCCTCTCCAGTTCATCTTCATCTGTAATATTTTCAAATCACTTCTGTGATCATAAGAAATGCTGATTAGTAGCCTAATATTAAGAGTACTGGGAAGAATTTTTGCGCAATCCGCGAGAAATAAGGAAAAATTTTTGCGCAAATCCCCCTCCCCCCTCCCCCCTCCCCCTCTGCGCATGCGCCCCCTCTCCTCCCCCTCTCCTCCCCCTCTCCACCCCCTCTCCTCCCCCTCTCCTCCCCCTCTCCTCCCCCTCTCCTCCCCCTCTCCTCCCCCTCTCCTCCCCCTCTCCTCCCCCTCTCCTCCCCCTCTCCTCCCCCTCTCCTCCCCCTCTCCTCCCCCTCTCCTCCCCCTCTCCTCCCCCTCTCCTCCCCCTCTCCTCCCCCTCTCCTCCCCCTCTCCTCCCCCTCTCCTCCCCCTCTCCTCCCCCTCTCCTCCCCCTCTCCCAGTGAGGACGAGGGGGAGGGAAAAAGGGAAAAAAAAATTTCCCTTTGAGGGAAAAATTCTCTACTGACAAATTAAAGTGAATCCATATTTCTACTGTCAAATTAAAGTGAATCCATCTTTATACTGTCAAATTAAAGTGAATCCATATTTCTACTGTCAAATTAAAGTGAATGCTAAATGAGTGAATCTGTATAATGTCCCTTTGAGGGAAAAATTCTCTACTGTCAAATTAAAGTGAATGCTAGATGAGTGAATCTGTTACATCTTTATACTGTAAAAAGTGATTGGTTTGCTTTCCACCCGACAGTTAAGAAAAATTTCACAAATTTATATTGAAATTTTCTATGTGCTGTACAAACCGCAGGCGTTGCTTTTTAAGTGTGCTCTCCGAGAATATCTATAGTAAATTTAGTACGAACAAGCATTCCAAAAATGGCTATAGATATTCTCAGACCTATATCACTTGGGGTATCAACATCATCAATATCGGTGCAGTTCTCTTAGGAACGCCTGCGGTTTGTACAGCACATAGAAAATTTCAATATAAATTTGTGAAATTTTTCTTAACTGTCGGGTGGAAAGCAAACCAATTGTATTAATTTTACAGTATAAAGATGGATTCACTCATCTAGCATTCACTTTAATTTGACAGTAGAGAATTTTTCCCTCAAAGGGACATTATACAGATTCACTCATTCAGCATTCACTTTAATTTGACAGTAGAAATATGGATTCACTTTAATTTGACAGTATAAAGATGGATTCACTTTAATTTGACAGTAGAAATATGGATTCACTTTAATTTGACAGTATAAAGATGGATTCACTTTAATTTGACAGTAGAAATATGGATTCACTTTAATTTGTCAGTAGAGAATTTTTCCCTCAAAGGGAAATTTTTTTTTCCCTTTTTCCCTCCCCCTCGTCCTCACTGGGAGAGGGAGAGGGAGAGGGAGAGGGAGAGGGAGAGGGAGAGGGAGAGGGAGAGGGAGAGGGAGAAGGAGAGGGAGAGAGAGAGGGAGAGGGAGAGGGAGAAGGAGAGGGAGAGGGAGAGGGAGAAGGAGAGGGAGAGGGAGAGGGAGAGGGAGAGGGAGAGGGAGAGGGAGAGGGAGAGGGAGAGGGAGAGGAGAGGGAGAGGGAGAAGGAGAGGGAGAGGGAGAAGGAGAGGGAGAGGGAGAGGGAGAGGGAGAGGAGAGGGAGAGGGAGAGGGAGAGGGAGAGGAGAGGGAGAGGGAGAACAATGGCTGCTAGCCACCCAGACAACATTTCTAGCAAAAAATACTTCCGGGCTGCTTGGAATGAGTTCCATGAACACGTGTTTAATTAGTGCTGAGTAGGGAGGAATACAGAGGTTGAAAGGACTAACATACTCTCTCCAACATGACTTGCTGAGACATACAAATGAATTAAAAATAACTGAAACTGTACGTAAATCGTCTTCAGTTCATCTTCATCTATATAATTTTCAAATCACTTCTGTGGAAAATCTCAAGCCTTAAAATTACTTGAAAACCTATTTTCCAGGAAGTTTTTGCTTGGAATTTCTACTGACAGAGACACTTTACTATGATGGTTAAAATGTAAGATACTGTAATCTGTCTTGAGAGTCTTAAGCCAGTCAAGGTGCGTACAGATATACGCGCCGCGAACATGAGCGATTCACTTTTAATCAGCTAATTATATCTGTATTTTTACAGAAACGGTAAGATACAGATATAAAAAGCTTGGCATCAACTGATTAAGAGTGAATTGCTTATGTTCGCGGCGCGTATATCTGTACGCACCTTTACACACACATTGTTCGTACGATATTTAGCCGTCCTCATGAATTTTATCAGATTGAACGGAACTTGACAAACATAATCTGTTTGAAATCATCTGTTTAATCCAATAGAATTCATAAGAACGGCAAAAATCGATCGTCCAAAAATCGATGTTTGTGTAGCAGGCTTTAGAGTTTAATTGAGAACTTAGATTGAACAGATTCGACAACAATTATGTTGTGCTGAGCATAAATAGCCTATCTAAAGCTTGGCAGCACTAACCGAGACCAAATCATAGAAGTTATGGCCATATATTATCTTCCGAGCATAGTTCTGATCCTGGTTTTGAATTGATAGTATTATTTCTTTGTTATTTCAGTTGGATCGGATCGTACAAGAAACCTGCTAAAATAACTAATATAATAATGATTTGGTTCATTCAATCCATCTAGTTAACTCCAATAAGAAGTTCAGATTGTGGAATATGATGACCTGACTTCTAAATCATTTGAAAATCATTGAGAATAGGTTTAATTTTTTCGTCTATTTCTCGATATTCTGATAGAGCTCTATCTTTCCAACACTGAAATCATATCAAACGATTCTTCATCTACATCTATATCGATCATTCCAATATCATCAGTATCTCAAATCATTAATGTTAATCCAAACAGCTAAGCCCTGCACACACACAACGATTTTTGTTCTTACGATATTTAGCCGTCCTTATGAATTCTATCAGATTAAACGGTACTTGTCTTGTCAAACATCATCTGTTTGAAATTATCTGTTGAATTTTACTGGAATTTATAACGACGGCAAAATAGCGTACGAACAAATATCGTTATGTGTGTGCGGGGCTTTACTGTAATGTTCTGATCTATAAAATTAAATAACATATTAGCTATTTTTTCACAGAACAATCTTCTCCACCAACTCGAAATTTTCTACTACTATTCTACTATTCTTCAAATTTTCATCATCATCATCATCGTCACTGCCACAATGATCCTCGCTATAATCGATAGGCTATCATTATCATTCCATAATTATGGATATCATCCAGGGTAGACGCCAAATAGAAGAGGCATTACATAACAGTCGACAAACTTTGAACTGTGTTGAACTCAAAGCAAACTGATTGAAACTCAAGTTTAGTAACAGCCATTAGTAACAATTCACATTACAATTTCAAATTAGATGCACAAACAATTTCCATACGACATTTGAATAGGCATTTCATTGCCAGATGAAGATTCCAGGCTCACACTCGTTCTCCCTCTCACTCACTCTCTCTTTCTCTAGCACGACTCTTTGCAATCTTCTCTCTCTTTTTCTTTGTTGTAGAGCATAATAATTTTCATTCATCCCACACATGATTTTTTTCGGCTTGATTCGAGGATGGAAGTGAAGAAAAAATGAGTCTTGTGATCATTTGCGAAGGACAGGTAGAAAGTTCACTTGAATTTTCCGTATTCCTGTTTTTTACTATTTAGAGAGTGATCAGATTTCTGATCGTCAAACGCTACCTTCAATAAAGCTTATTCACTTTTATCGTGAGTGTCACCACGGAGTAAAGAACACTTATTGTTATGTATACTGTGTATATATATTGTTATTGTAAAAAAACTCATTGTTATGTATTCTGAGGTGTCACATAGCGATTACAACTGAATTTCTTTAACAATTCAAATTGGTCAGAAAAAATATGATATGATATTGATTTTGTTGTCACAAATCAAATAGTCCAAGGCATAAGTCTCTGAAAGATACACACATCAGTGTCAAAATTCAGGCAGAGCATGAATCAGTTAATTTTAAATTAAAAAGACTAAGAAATTTCCACAGATTTAAATCTGTGACAATATCTTAGTCTTTTCCATTTAATATGAATAATTACCACAATATCAACTTCTCAAGTACACAAAAAGATCAGTTAATTATTATACTATAATCATTCACTAATGTTGGATACAATATTAGTATTAGACAAGCAAGTGACTTATTGTTATCAAATTCTAAATTTAGCCGCAAAATCTTTATCAATATTATTGATTCTTGATCAGTTTTAGTGTTTTTGTCCTCCACCATACAAATCGACATCCTCCTTGAGATATTTATGTCATAAGTGTGAAACTCCATGAGATTTACTAAAAACGATATTTTCTTCTTGGATTCATTTTTGTAAGATTCGTCCACAGAGATGAATTGCTAGATTTCAGCATTACTGCCATACTCTTCAGTAATTGAATAGACTTAGAACGTTGTCAAAAATCCACTTCAATTAAATATAAATTGAAAATTAATAATTTACAGGAGCATGCTTTCGTGTGTGCTCACACATCATCAGCTGTAAGTTACAGTAGTTATAATGAATTTTTAATTCTTATTTAATTGAAGTGGATTTTTGACAACGTTCTAAGTCTATTCAATTATGGAAAAGTTCCACAACATCAACATTCACACTACATACTCTTCAGTATTTATGAGAAGTTGCAACCTTTATACTATTGTAGTACTTCATAAAAAAATGTGATGAACACAAATATTTTGTAGGGTAGAGAATTTTGATAAGATAATAATGGATTGTACCTGTCACATATGAACCCGATTCAATTAAAATCAGCTCAAAACCTCCCAGAAATCTACAGGTTTGTATTATTCATTAGATCTTTGTTCACAAATTAGAACGTGTGGCGACTGCAAAGCGAATATTCACCTCTAGAAGCTTATTGATACCCCGAGTGTGTCACAAGTCGATCTTATGTTGGAGACCGTCTTGAAAAAAAAACATTCGGGAATGATTATTATAATTTCTATTTCCGCGCGACTTTTGAGGGCATACGCTGTTGAAAGCCGATCTTGCTCATTGTAAATCTGGCGGCGTACTTTATATCTTTCGCGATCGTGCATGTCAAACGCATTTGAAAGCTTTGCTCTCGAGATGCAGGTCTCGCGGATTGAATCCAGGGGAGATTGATATGAATATGAGGGGAGTGGATTATATTTTTCTGAGGGAATGAATTGAGATATCATGATTGGAATGACATGTTCGTATCGAATAGGCCTACTTTAGGATTTGACTACATTTTTGTGGTGAACAAAATGTGGCTCTCCACTTATCACATGACAAATCTATTTCATAATGTTAATAATATGAGTTTTAGAATTTAAGAATAATAATTGAATTGAAAGAAAAAGTCAACATTTTCCATGTAGTGGGGCCTACAATTGAAGTGTTCCAATAAATTTGTTATAATAAGGAATCTTGTTCTCTGACAAATCATTGGATTTACAAAAATTATGAGATTTATCATAATGAGAAAGTACAAGAGAAATTAATTTTTTTCACTCGGACTTTTGATAATGGCATGATTAGTCAAAACCACTTTTGTCTTGGAGGAAGAAAAGGTTACCAGTTGTTATTCTATAAAAAGCTAACATCATATTATCAAAAGTAGAGATGTGCCCTGTGGAGATGAGTGAGAAATGCATTATATATTGTAATTTCAAAAAGTTAAAAATTGATTTTTCTCTATATAATACCTAATACAAAAATACTATTATAATAGTATACATGCTAGGTACTACCTAATACTATATAGTCTTATGTACAGAGTGATTATAAAAGGACTTTCAACTTTGATAGCACATAAATATTTATTGATATAACTTACAGAATTGAGAAAGGTGTGATTTTGTTACTAAACACGTCAAGTTTGAGGTGTGGGTGTTATTTTGATTATATTTGACAGCAGTTGGTAATGCGACATACATCCCACCGATTAACGATTTCTTGCCACACTTGTACCAGAATATCAGGCGTAACTTGTGCAACCGCAGCGATCCGAATGTGATCCGATTTCGGAGGTCATTTAAATTGTCTGGTAGAGCTACAGGCGAAACAAAAACCTTATCCGTAGGGCTGTTTGGTACACCTTTTTATTTTTATTTAAATTGGATACTCTTTTCTAATATAATTTTTAAGATCATTAATAGAGTGAGAAAAAGTGGCAACTGAAATTTTTCAGTGGTCTAATAAGCGAGTTGTGGGCTGTTGAAGTGATAAACTCCGTTTTTTTCCAGATCATAAACGGTTTCGAATTTTCAATGGAGTTTTTTTTAATACATTCAGTATATCATTGTCTTTGTTCTAATATGCGTTTTTTCCCGATAAATGCCAAAATAAACAAGTTATCGAGTTTACAAAAATGGTAATTTTTTATTTATGAACGATATGGGGAATAAAATGTTTTAGTTTGGAAAGATACATTTTTTGAATTTTTAAGAGAAGTTCTAATAATATAGTCGAAACCGTTTATGATCTGGAAAGAAAACAGAATCTGGAAAATTAGCACTTCAACAACCCATAACTCGCTTATTAGACCACTTAAAAATTTTAGTTGTCACTTTTTCTCACTCTTATAATGATCTTAAAAATTACATTGAAAAAGATTATCCAATTTAAATAATAACAATGTTTACCAAACAGCCTTAATAAAACCCTACAGGAAGAAACCCATCAGTGTTAAATCCGGTGAGCGAGGTGGCCATGCTATTGGACCTGCATGGTAAATCCAGCGAAGTTGGAAGCTATTGTCTAGAAAATCCTGAACTTTTCCGTGGGAATTAGCTGGTGCACTGTCATGCTGAATAAGATGAACAAGTGTCCTTCTCCTTTCAGTCCTATTATAATCACCCTGTATTTCATTTACTATTGATTGAACAAAGATCATTTCAATGAAATTAAGGTTTGATGAATCAATCTAGAGCCTGGGTCACACTGTGGATCATTAAGACTCGATGCATTATAGTGCAGAGGAATTGAGTATTAACTCATGAATATTGTATAATTATTATTAGGAATAATAGAAAATAATAAGTTAAAAAATTCTCAAGGTCCACGTTATATTCTATACCAATACTTCTACCACGAATGCTACACTGTAATGATTCGACAATCTACCAGAGAAAAACCTATTCTCATGAATATTGTTTCATTCTATGATTCTAGTATACTAGTTCACTACTATACCACTGCAGATACTGTCAATAGATGATCTAAATATTCATCCAACTATCTCCATGTTGATCCACCACACGAGCTCATCCCTAGCACTCTTATTGCGTTCAGATAGAGCAATTTCTCTACTTAAGGGTTAGTTGGGGGCTGCTTCAACCCTCGGTCTGACTCACACGTCCACTTGGATATGCAGATAGGAACTAATGCGAGAACACCCACCCTTGTGCCCAACAGATACACCCCTGTCTGATTTACTTTCAATTTGAATAATACGCCTAATACAGTTATAACTATTGATTCTGGGATCTCGCTATGGTGGTTTGTGGGACAGGAGAATATTGGTTCATAGTGTATACTCCCTAGGAAATTATTATGTTTGGATTTCAAATTTGAAATTGTCACATCAGATAATTTTCTTTGTAAGATATGTATGAGTTACTTCTCACTCCATAAAAGTTCTATGATTATTATTGTTCAAAGATACTGAGAAAATCATACTTCACCCAATTGGAAAACCGAACAATTGAGTGAAATGAGTCAATTTTTGATAACATACCGATCAAATCGAGGCTAAAAAACTGCAATACTGATTTTCAAAATTTCATTTTTTTAAGATTATTTCCTGAAATCGAGATTATTCGAACTTATGATTTTCCCATTGTTTATGATCAAGATTGAGTTTAGAACTAAAAACTGTATTTTGAACCTTTTTCTAATTTATTCCTTGAAGCCGTAAACTCGGTAGAAACATAAACTACTTTCATCATTTGCCCCATGAGTAGAATTTTTTAGAGAAAAAAGCTTTTGTCATATTCCTATCACGCAGAGGATGATAGGGTTAACGGGAACCTAGAGGAAGAGATTATTATCCCCAATCAAAGTCCGTAATTATATCAGAACAATAATTCAGATTATCTACTGTTTCAACCATTATTGTATTCGATAAAAATTTGATTTGTTCTATCAGAACAATAATCCAGATTATCTGCTGTTTCAATTATTGTCTGCAATAAAAATTTGATTTGTTTTGTCACCTTGTAAAATATTCAGATTGTATTCCTCCTGCAATCATCATCGTGGGATTCGAAGCACACTTTTAATTCGGCTCGAATCTTCTTACTAGTGATTTGCATTTTGAAGATCCATTCCTAACGCCAAACAAATCCTGCTAATACTCGGGATGTGCAACTCTATAAACTCTCGCACTCTGCAGTTGTCCCCCTGTTATAAGCTCTTATGATGATTGTGAGATTAGATGACAACTTGCGAAGTACCATCTGCGATTGATACGAGGGCAATCTGGAAAGTCTCCGACCTTACAATGAATGTAGCATCTCTCGTAAGCCAAATCAAATTTTATATACAATGCATGAAAAAACGTTCACATAAATTTGCGTGACAACTGAATCGAATTGGCAAAAATACGAGAAATAAAGCATATCAAATGATCAATAGTCGCTAACACAATAATCACTACAAGCACGGAGTAAAGAACACTCATTGTTTTGTATTCTGTGCTACAAGTAAATAAGAGCACGTGAATATTTTGGTCATATTTCAAATGTTACCCACTGAAAGTTAACCTTTCTGGTCCAAATATGAAAATTGAATTTCAATGTAACATTTCAATATATGAGAGGATTTCATGAGTTTTTATGTGACATTTCTCGCATCATTTTACATTAGCTTATATTCAAAGCATATAGCATGATATATTTTGACTAGCAAACTGAGACTAGAGAAGTTCCATTCTCTTTATGCAATTCTCCTGCATTTCAGCAGCTGATGGTCGTGAATAAAAACTTCCTATGTAATTTGAAAACCTTAAATTTGAATAGCATCATATTCTCAAACAAAAAATGAATTCAAAATTATTCTATAAAGCAGTGAAAATGTTAAGAGAATATCCATCCAATGTAAAATGTCTATATTCCAATGGGTTTTAGAAACTGATTGGGTTTCCAACGGCCGTCATATCTCCCCTCCAAGGTGCGACCAATTATCACCCACATACTGATAAAGTCACACTTCTATCGTTATTTACAACCACCATTTTCAATTTTGTCGGTCTAGCTGTGATAGGACATACACTGACATACATGTGTCAATGACTCCATTGTTTCAGATACGGATATCCATCATGACACTCCATCGTCAACTCAGAACCCACCTATAGTGGCAATGGGTATCAGACCATGACTTCCATGACACCATTTTATCTGAAAATGAGGAAACGAATACTGGAAGGGATAATGGATGATTTGTGTTCAAGGACATAGATGGATAATATAGAACAATAGAAAAAGTGGGAAAAGGTGGGGAGAAAATGGAGGAATATTAGTGGAAGAGGAACAAGTCGTAGGTTAAAGACTGGTGATTGGAAGAAAATCGTAATTGTAGTGTATTTAATGCTGTAGATGAGTAGTCACACTGGAGATTTCAATACGACTTAGATTAAATTGGATCTGTCAAAGAAGGTGAATGGAAAATTGAAGGAGAATTCAAGAAGGAGAAGGAGAAGAGGGAGAAGAAAAATATGGAAAAAAGGAAGAAGAGCAGTGAAAAGAGGGGTACAACAAAAGGTAGCTGAAGAGGTGAAGAAGTTTTAGAGGAGTCAAGAAATAATAAGACTTCAATAAATTTGAAATCGAAATGCAAAGACGAAATACATTTCCGTGGCCTGATGATGTTCATGAGAAATAAAACCACTGACAAAGCTTTTAGTTTGATTAGCGGGGACAATAACCATGTAGATTCATGATGTTCAACTGAAATCAAACCACTGTATGACCAAGTTCCCATTTCGGTCCGCCACAACCGACAACTCTCCTAAGCCACACTTCTTCGACTATTGCTTTTCCCTCTTCTTCTTTTTCTTTTTAACTCCACCCGCTCGACCACAATAATTGCTGTACGCTTCGCTGAATCTTCATTCCCCTTTTTTCCTCTTCTTCCTTTTTCTTCTCTTCATCTTCTCTCTCACTGTAATAACAGACTCACAGGCCAAGGACAGATACGAAACAAAATGGCGGACAACCAATAAAAACCAACCGTAACTTTGTCGTTGCTTTTGACTTGGAAGGCAATTGTGATAATGGCTTTGACAATAATTTAGTAATGGCGCCCAGCTATTTGTTGTTTTTTCAGTTTGTCCTCTATAGAATAGTCTGTGATTTTATTGTTCTTCAACTATGGGTGTGTTAAGATAATTTTTTGTGGTTCTCTGTAATTGATTTGAACTTAAATTACGTGAACATACTAGAGTTGAGCTCTGCAGTTGCATTGAAGAACTAAATATTATCAAATATAAATGAAGACGTCGAGCTAGATAAGACGTCTGGCTAAGATTGAGGGATTCAGTTCAGATCCACTGGAAACTCGAAATGTCTGTAATATTTATTTCGGGTTTATTTTATTATTCCGGTTCGAATTGCCAGGTAGCGAAGACGAGTAGACGTTGCACATTTCAGTCTTTTAGAGACTAGAGCTAACTGGTCGAGAGTTCCAATCCCACCGGTAGACATGGACGTTTGATCATTTCATCAAATCAACCTCGCACTTCCCATTACACACAGCACACAAGCGAGAAGCTCGTCATGTGGGCATCATCTGCAAAACAATTTGTGATTCATTTGAAATTCAATAAATATATTTTATACAATAAATATATATTAATACATATATACAATAAATAACAATTCAATTTTTGGAGCACTTCATTCATTATCGAATATTGTTGTCATTATCATCTTCCTAGTATGTTCTTCTAGTCCTCAAAATTATTTATTCAAGGATTAGCATAATTTTCAGGAATGTATTATGTATGTAGTTTTTAAAATGATGATCTTTTCATGTTCTCAACCTATAGTGAGGTCCACGTTATAATGACAGTACCTATTTGATCGACTTTGGTTTTGCTATCCTTGTTTATCATTTGACAAAGCCGGTGGTACTATCCTTTTCTAGGTTCACAACGATGCCAATTATGTTTTTAAACAGTGTAGAAATATAATTGATTAATGCAGAGAATCGGCATCGCTACTCTTCTATCTTTATCCACTACCATTATAACGTGGACCTCACTATACCTATATTTATTTCACTCCCAAACTTCACCACGTCAACAAATAAAGAACTCATTCTATTCTATTTTTTCAGAATCTGGGGTTATATTAATCATAGTCTGGATTATGAATGTACGATCAAATTAGAACTCACTAAAAAGTGATTTTCAAGGTTTCTTTTCTAACTACACACTGGAAACGTGAAATTCAGGTACTTCCCAAGGTATTTTCAAGAATTTTGTAAATTTTTAAATCGTTCAGCGTTCAACATGATTGATCCGAGAGTTGGAAATTGATGTCGTATCAGGAATAAGTAGGTAGCTAAGTGTTAAATATTCAGTCTGAAAATATCAGGTATTCTCAGGGTAATCGAAAACTTTCAAATCTTTGAAACTCATAAGAGTCCATATTCCATGTCGAATCATTAATATCCAGATGAATGACAATAATTGATGAAAACCAATAATAATTGATAAAGATTTCAATCTATGATCTAAACTCACTGGGACTCTAAATCTATGATCATTGATCAAGCGAATTGGGATATTTCACATAGAATAACCTGACCTCAAAAATATCAGAGTTCCACCTGAACTGATCAAGTTCCTGTTGAACTTTGAAGATTCCATCTTCATTAATAAACTATGTGATTTATATTCCAATCTCGTATATGATGAAGAAGAATAGCACAAGTTAATTGAGAGTTATTTCACTTTCACAACATTTCCTCATTGCAATTTGTACCAATGACAGACGCAAGCACGGCGCGATTTAACCAGTATTAATTACAGCATAATCTGTTGAATTAACAAGGAGAAAAGAGGAGATTTTGTGCGTCATTAATAAAAATTTGCATGTCGTTGCCTACAGCCTTGCAGCAAAGGAGTCGAGTTTTGAGAGCGTTTTAAGAGCTCGTAAAGTGAGTGAGCTCAAAATGAGGAGGACTGAGGAGGTGAGGAGTGAGGAGAAGTTTCCAAGATGGCAGACACACCACTTGAGCTCGGCACACTCACTAAGGGGATGTTGTTATGCTTGAGAATCAGCAGACGCTGAACACCGTTGCACGGCATTATTCTTTATTCCAGAATGCATTTGCATAAGCCGCATCTAACCCTTAGCTCTTCTATATATTATGCATAAAATACAGGCTCCACTTTCCAATTCGTATTTTGATGTAAACCTTCTTGTAAGGGCTCTTCGGGAACTCCACTTGCTGGTTCAGGCGCTCTTTCACCGAATCCTTATTTTTTCTTCTCGTTTGCTCCTCCTTCTCAAACACCAACTTCTCTTCCTCTACCTCTCATTCCTCAACCTCCTCTTCATCATCATCATCCTCCTCCACATCGTGATCCTCAAACTCCTATTCTTGTACTCCTTCTCATAGACAAGTACCTCTCCAATTTGCCTTTGTCATCTGCTGAGTTTTCCTTTGTGGAAGATTCGTTTCCGGATGTACAACGATTTTATGATGATTCCTTCTTGACAGCACGTTTCTATAATCTTTTGATGTGAGCTTTGAAGCGAGAGAAAACAATATTACCGGAGTATTGTAGTATTTCAGTTATTGGAGTTACTTTAAACTGTTGGAAATGCTATTGTTATTGTTAGTCCAACAATATTGAATTCAGAGTCTTGCAAACATGAAATTGATAATAGAAAATTTATTGTTGTTGTAGACTAACGCTCCAGAAGAATTTCATAGTAGAATATCATCATAATAGAAACTAAGGACATTTTTCGTATGTAAGTTTCTCGTATTTTTCGGAAGGAAATTTTCTGAGTAGCCTAGATACAGTACGATGATATAAAAGGTTTCTCATATAGTTGTATCAATATTACATTGTATGTCTCTATTTTGTTCCTTGTGAATTAGAGAGAATGTTTTGAATTTCGATTTTGCATCTACTATCAAACTGTTGTCAATATTTGTTTAGGATAATCTCTCATTTTCCAAGGTATATGTGAGGTTAATTGAAAAACATGTTTTGTAAATCATGTCTCATCATGACAGCAACAACTACAAATTTATGCCTTCCGTACATTTCAAATAATTGACTCACTGGAGACCAATTTTAAAGTTCCACCGATAATACATCAACACTGTAATTTCATAAATAATGGTGCTAGGCTATCCAAACTATTTTTGAATTATTATGGCACTCAACTATCGAATTACGGTCGTCCACCACCAAAAATTATCGGCTTCCTCTGATAAGTGCACTTGACAAATTGATCTATTCCTTTCTTTGTCTCTCTTCACACTCTCTCACTTTTCTCCTTCCTATTTTACAAACTTTTCGCTCATTTCTTCTTCTCCCTTGCCTCGTTTTCTACTTTCTCTTTCTCTATCTCTCTCTTTTTTTCCGTCCACTTTCTGGCTCATTCTTCTTCGTTCTATCTCTCTCTTTTTCGTCCACTTCCTTGCTCACTCTTCCTCATTCTATATATCTCTTCTTTTTTTTCTCTCTCTCTCTCATCCGCTAACTCTCTTCTCCTCACTTTTCAACACATCCTGCCCGCACTGGAATTGCCCGGTAGATGTTTTAGACGAAAGTAGACGACAGCTGCTGGTGTGGTTGGTGTGCCAGAGCGTAGATCTTGTAGATCAATCTAGACAAGAAGTATTGTTCCGGTGTGAGCAAGGTGAGAATAGCGCCGTCCGCCGTCCATTACGGGCTAGAGCAGACATATAGAGCAGGAGCAGGCATCACGAAGCACCTTGAAATAAAGAGCACCTTGAAGGTTAGGCTGTGTTCTGTTACGCGCTGCTGAATTCAACTAACGGACAATGATCTCGTTTCTTGTCGCTGACCGAAATTGTTCTCGGACAACCTAGGTGCTGCTGAAATAAAATGGAAGATAGAGTATACACATCATGCAGAAGTATACGATCTATGACATCATTGTCATACTTGAGCTTCGATCAATATAGAGTGGAATTATGTGATAAAAGTATAGTTACTGCATTTTACAGTAACTATATAACCATGGTTATAAAGTTATAACTGTACTGTACTGCATTACAGTACAAAGTTATTACTGTACTGCATTCGAAGCTGGTATAACTCTAGTGTATTCATAAAGACTGTCAAGTTGAGGAATATTTAAGAATTTTTTGAAGATTAGAAAATATTTTATCAAAAATATGATGAAACATGAAGAATTAATATTTCCAGAATAGTGTCTATGAGGGTACAGTAACTGAAACTGAAACCGGTATAATTCTGTTGCGACATATAGAAATTTTCAAGTATATTGGGAATATTTCATCAAATATGATGATGAGTGGAATTTCAATATCCAAAGAGTAAAGTCTCATTTTTTTCTGGGAGAGGATTTCAGTTGAAAATTGAAAGGAAAAGTTTTTAGGTTTGAAGGAGAGATGATGTTGAAAAACTAAATGTGAGTGATGAACGAGAAGATAACCGAGTAAGGGAAATGAGTAAAATCTCCGAATGAATAACCGGAGAAATGGGAATGATCGTGGACAAGGAGTGGTGTGAGAGAAAAGGGATGTGAATCTGTGAGAAATCATGAATTAACTCAATGAGAGGGAGGACGATCACAGGAAAGACACATTTTCTCAGCTAATTAACAATATTTTAATCATAGCAACTCAGTAGCTCAATACATTTCACCAACCTCTTTTCCAAAACTGGGAAAATAATTTTCTTCACAAGAATTGAAGTTTGATTGAGTATCAATGAACTGATTCATCTAGTAAAATTTAGATGTAAATGTGACTGAAGTCAACGTTTGTTTAGTCGACTCTCCCAAATTTGCCAAATATTTGAGCTATAGTTAGGTCCACATTATAATGGGAGTGTACGATTGACAATACTGTTGCTGTCCTTTTCTATCATACAACAAAGCAGATAGCGCTATCTCTCTCTAGATTTGCAATGTTGTCAGTTTGCCAGAATATTTTACTTTTACTTTTGACAGTGACTGTACAAAAGTAAACAGACAATTCTCAGGCGCCATTTTTTTCTTCATTCTATCAACATACTTTAGTACACAAGTAGCATAATTGATTTAAAATGTATTTTTGAAACAATTTTTAGACATTACCGTATGAGAAAAACAAATTAAAATACCTGAAATGACATTTTTAACGTTGACAACTAACCATCCTAGAATTCATCCATGCTTCAGTTTCAATTCAATTTTCAATTCAATTTATTTATCCTTTTTACAACATAGTTATTGTACAAAGTAGTTATGAAACAAACTACTAGTATAGTGTAGTTAGCCTACACGTATAGGTTAGACCTTCTCGTACCGGTATAAATAATATTGAAAGGTTATTTCAGAATTATTTCCAATAAAATTATTCATTTTGAATAGGATTTTTTTCCTATTATTTTTAAAAGAAATTGGAATAGAATACCTACCAAATAACTCAATTTCTGTTGTTTTGAAATTCAGATTGGTGTATCACAGCTTTTTAAATTAGCCGCCATTTCAGGTTTGTATAAAAATAAAAATCTGATCTCAGTTATGGAAGCAAATTTTTTAATCAAATTATGAAAAATAAACTTTAATGATCAATTTGACATTAAATTGATTATTTTAACAAGGAAATGATTATTATTATTATTAAATCAAATTTAATGGGATGAATTGAGTAACAGCTGTGTACACTCAGTGGCAAAATGGAGAGACTTGGCAACGTTTTTCTCCTATCTTTCTTCACTGCCATTATAACGTGGACCTCACTATAGTTTGATGATTTTTAGAATTCACGAGAGGTGAATTGTTAATTTGTGAATAGTTCTCTGCAAAAAAATCGTAAAACCTATTGATTTGCTGGTGAATAGTAACTATAGTATTTACAATGGCAAAGAATATGTTCACTTCTTGTATCTCAAAATTTCTAAAAGTGGACGTCACTAGTTGGAAGTCAGATACATTCTTGTTACGTCTCCATGTTACGCAGTCATAAGCGTTATGTGCTCTAGAAAGATATTAATAATTTGTCTATTCCTGTGACACCAGTAATGTGGGCGCTTGTTAGGAGTATTGTCACGGTATGTGTTGCCTCTTGTCCTTGAAGCATACTTCAAGTTTTCTTCAGATCTCCAAAGAAGGACAGGAACCTACAATGCGATGAGTTATATCTTTGAGAGCCATGTTAGGTGCAACGTTTTTCTTGTCACTGTAACTAAATTATGAATGGGTGGGTAGAAGCACCGCCCTAACTACAAAGGAATGAAGTGGGTACCAAGTATTATGTGGAGCTGCAATGGGAATAAGATGTGAAAAATATTTTCTCCCACAATATGAGTGAGAAGGAGAGAGAGAAAGAAACCGAATACCTAATGCTTTCTAATAACGTATTTCATCAGGACTCCTTGATTTGTTAGTAAAAATAATTCCGTAGTACCCTTTTGTTTTTGTTTGTTTTTCTTAAACAAAAGGTTAATATGGAATTGAATAATTTATGTTTTCTAATGATGTATCTAATTGAGGCTACTCAATTTGTTAGTATAAAACAATTCCATAGTGCCCTTTTGTTTTTGTTTGCTTTTTTAAACAATGGGTTACTATGGAATTGAATACTTCATGTTTTCTGTTGATGTATTTCATTGGAGCTACTTAATTTGTTAGTATGAAACAATATTCCATAGTACCCTTTTGTTTTTGTTTGCTTTTTTAAACAATGGGTTACTATGGAATTGAATACTTCATGTTCTCTGTTGATGTATTTCATTGGAGCTACTTAATTTGTTAGTATGAAACAATATTCCATAGTACCCTTTTGTTTTTGTTTGCTTTTTTAAACAATAGGTTACTATGGAATTGAATACTTCATGTTCTCTGTTGATGTATTTCATTGGAGCTACTTAATTTGTTAGTATGAAACAATATTCCATAGTACCCTTTTGTTTTTGTTTGCTTTTTTAAACAATAGGTTACTATGGAATTGAATACTTCATGTTTCCTGTTGATGTATTTCATTGGAGCTACTTAATTTGTTAGTATGGAACAATATTCCATAGTACCCTTTTGTTTTTGTTTGCTTTTTTAAACAATGGGTTACTATGGAATTGAATACTTCATGTTTTCAATTTCTAATGTTCAATTCAATTTCATGTTTTCTAATGATGTATTTCATTGGAGCTACTTAATTTGTTAGTATGAAAAAAATTTATAGTAACCTTTTGTGTTTGCTTGTATTTTTTCAACAATAGGTTACTATGAAATTATTGTTCAACTACATACTTAATGTATATGGTAAAGAAGCGAATATCATAGTAGATATGATATTGGAATATGTACTACTGAAAAACAGAGCTTGATTTAAAAAAAAAACTTAATCCACACCATTCATTGTCAAGAAACATTATTTCAATATCCGATAATAGGATTCATTATTTGAAATTGTTAATTTTAAAGTTCTTACTGTTGTTTTATCGAAATAGACAATTGATAATTGGCGAATTCACATCAATGATCTTCTTCGGAGCTTATCAATGGATTGAAGTTACTATGCAAGCTACCACACTAGGCTACTACTCTCTTGCAAATTGTTCTCATTAATATTCATGGATACCTTCACGAAACTCTGTTTAAGTTGCTCTGTTTTGTCTTGTGTTGTAGGTGCTGCATTTCCCACGAGGATCCAGGGGCAGTGAGAGCGGAGAAGAAGTGAGAAGATAAACTGAGCGGAATATTGGAAAGAACAATACGTTATGAAGTGATGCTGAATCTCTATGATTTATCATGGATTAGATGGATTGAACATAATAAATATTTGTTTTAATTTTCTTGACATGTTTCTCACCACACTCCAATGAGAATTCAATTTGATTAAGAAAAGACTTTGAAAGATGGATAACAAAACTGATTATTCATTCCATTCAATTTATTGTACAAAACACTATAATCATAATAGTATTATGATCATGAAGCATGGAGGAAAAAATAGGCTGAGCCTATCTCTCCGGAATTTTGATAAAAAGTTAATGTTGTCTAAAGTATCATTGTATTATGAAATCACACATCACTGCTTTGCCAATTAATTTTCGGTCCATGAATAATTTTTTGGGAATTTCAAATGTTGAAGGTTACGATAGAAATATGATAAATAAATGTACCACATAGAACAATAAATTAAGAACTTGATAAATATTTCACTCATTTGAAAAATTTAAAGACAAAATCACTAAACTACCAACTATTATTGTGGCTATAGTGATTATTGTGATTACTGTGAGAAACTATTACAACAAACAATATCACAATTTTTCAAATTTCTAGATATTTTCAATGAAAATGACAATGACGATTCTGTTGACAATGAAAATGAGAATTTTGATGACAATGACGATTTTAGTGGCAATGACAGTCATAATTGAAATTATCTTTATTCTTCTTCTTAGAGAGTACAAACAATATACAATATACATTTATACAAAATTCGAAGGTTTCTTACATGGGAAAAGCCTGTTTGCGAGGAAAATTACAAAATGAATGTGGATTCAAATGACAATGACAAAACAGTACAGTACAATTGAAATTTCTACAATTTACAGAAGATTTATCCCAAAAATCTACAATTTACTTTGAAAATTCATAAATACAAATTACTCAAGATATTGAATTATTGTTTCATCCCTTATCTGATCAGTGAAGACAACGTACAAGTTATTGGGCAGAATATCTTCAAGAAAGTAGCTCGAGTGATGATCATATAGAAAAAATGGAAAGGGCCAGTTAGATGATGAGTAGCCACCAATAATAGGACCCCAAGGTCTTCGAAGGGTGAAAACATTTTCAAAACAAGTGTTGAAGTCTACACTCCTTTTGAACCATTCTGGTGAAATTGCACCTTCTTTTTCACTGTAATCATCAAACACACCCGGATAATGTGCCGAAATTCTATTTATAACCATATCAGGTGGTCAGCTACCCCAGCAGTGGCCGGAAAAAGAAATTGAAATGTTATTGCTGGACGGATCCGGCTGGCCATTCCTATGATAATGCACGGTCAATGGAATTGGCAAATACACTCAGCACAATCGAACGGTGCCAATTTATATGCTGATATCGCGAAAAATGTATTTATTCAAATGTGTCGGCTGCTTTTGTTGCATTTATTGAGTAAGAAAGGAACTCAGCAGACAGAAATGGGAAATAAGAGTGAGAGAGTTGATGGGAGAAGGAGAGGATGGAGTAAGAGAAAAGAAAAAGTATAGGATGGCATTGAGGGAGGAAATGTAGAGGAGGATGATGTAGTAGTAGTAGATGTGGCAAAGATGTTGGTGTGATGGAAATCTATAATAGAAAATGGAGAATTGAAGAGAAATGTGAGTGGTGGAGAAGGAGGAGTAGGTACATAAATAGGAGGAGAAGGAGAAGTAGGAGGACGATGTGGAGGAGGAAACGGTGAAGGAGAAAGAGGAGGGAAAGGAGGAGGGCAAGAAAGAGCAGGAATGAGGAGGAAGAGCAGAAAGAGGAGAAATAGGAGGAGAGTGGTAGAGTGCAGGATACGAATCAGAAATGAACAGAGAAAGAAGATCGAGAAATATAACAGGGGCGATTCAATAGAAATATTGAACGATAACTGAAAACAGAGAATGATTTAATTGTGAGAGAAGTAGTTGAGAACAAAGAATATGGTCGATTGTGGAAATGATTAGGAGAGGAAAAAGAGAAAGAAAGAAATCTGAAGGATATGAGGAAAGAATAAGAGAATATAGAAAGGAGAAAAAGTGATGCTGTGAGTGGATTGAAGGAAATGGAGGAGAATAAGCAAGTGCATGTAAGATAAAAAGATGAAAGCAAAGAGAAGAAAAAAGAAGATAGTATAGACAGATATTGATACATTCTGAGATAATGTGAAGAGATGTAGAGTTTTGGAGGAAGAAAAATGAATCGTTAAAATACAATAAGAAATAATACTGAACAATAGAAGACACCCTCGCAAAAGAGCTATTGTTGAGCTAATATAGACGTGAAGCTCCCTGAATATTTCCTTGCTTACTAGTATCTCAAACTGAGATTTCTATTGAGTTTTCAACAAAAATGTTGTATTGCTCACACAGTTACTAAAACGCATGATTATATCATGTACTATTTAAGTTACCTTCTCACCATATATTCTGTCTGCTTCATATCGTAGCACAATATAATCACAGAAAATACAATAGTACATAATACAATGTAAATTGTATCAAGTCTGTCTATTACAGTACATGTGTATAGAGATAGATACAGTAGACAGAGAAGGATGCTTACAGATGCCATTCATATTAGTTATGTGTTGAGGGGGGGGAGATTTGTATTACCCTTGTGGTATTGTGGACAGGGTGGGGTGGTGGTTGGAAACCCCAAGTTCAAGACGTCCAGTATGTCTGATAGCATCCCGAATGATTGATGAGCCAATTCATCTTGGACCGCTATTGATCGCCTGCAATGAGATGCTTGCAATCCAGTAGTATTCATGTAACTTATGTATAACGTGTTATGGTCAAATTGAATGAAATAGTGGCTAGAGCATTTTGTGTTTGAAATAATGATTGATTCAATTCCCGTTTCTGATTAATAACAAGAATGATAGATGGAGTGAAAATTCTGAAACCTTATTATTGGTTTCTGATTTTCCTAGAATTGCTTTGCTAATCCAAACGCTAACACTATGTCTATAGATTGATTGATTGATTGAGTACTTTATTTTTGTAGATTACAATATATACTGGCTTATACACTTATATACAATAGCTTACAATACAGCAAAATTATAGATGAATTTACATAATATAGACTAAGAAAATAATTATTGTACTATATATGATATGAAAAGTAATTTGTAATATAATAACTATAGATAATTATATTGTTATGCATCTACATAAATTGGCGGAGCTTTGGACATATCAATGTCCATTCTTCGGAAAGAATATTAAAAATATCCTCCCCACTAACTCTCTACCAAAATCAGAGAGCATTGAAATAGATTGGTTTTTCTATGCTATGGAAACAGACAACTGATTTTAATGAAGTACCTAGGTAAAACAGTTATAGCATAAGCTAATGATGGTTTATAATATTATAATGACTGTGAATGCTCTATGTCTTGATAGACTCATTGCACTAGACAGCGTTACAGCATTACAATACATAGTCAAATAAACAAAATGCAAAATATAAGTATTGCAAAGAAGAATAATTCACTGAGAAGTAAATAAAAATTCATTTGATAATTTTGTTTACACCAAAGTATACAAAACTGGAGAAGTTTTGTTTTCAAACAAACATTGAAAAAATTCTTCCCATTTTAAAGAATCTCTGATCTAATTACTTTTTTTCTATGAGAAAGAACGATTAGCAGTCAAATTTTTACAATAAATGAGTTTATTCACTCACTGTGACAACGAGATCTTTCGGCAGGTCCGCCATCTTCCGCCATCAACCAGGAAGTATGTAGTTAAATTCATTTATTATAAAAATTCGACTGATAGTCGCTTTTTTTAATAGAAAAAAATGATTTAATAATAAACAGTAGTTCGTGATGGAAAACAACATTGAAGATCTCTAATTCAGTTCATGAGTTATATTGTATTCCTTTTTGAAAACAGAATATATTGTTGATTGAACATTATCTTTCTGGAATAAGGAATATCATATTTTCTCAATAGTTTCCACAATAAGTCTTGACAAATACCTTGTAGAAGGTTTCTGATTTCCGAAAACCTTATAAATATCTAAAAATAAGTGACTTGTTCCCAAATAAGAATGAATGTTGTTGGTTTGTTTAGTCTTACTGATTTCTTGGTATTGTTGATGTTGATATCATTTCTCGAGCAACAATTTTACTTGTGATTTGATATACTATGCTCGAGCTCAGAATTAACAATCTAGAAGTACAAAAAAATCTATTAACAGAATACAGTATAGTTTTCTCTGGCTCGAGCAAAGAATATCGTTCAATTCTATGTGAATCCATAATAATATGAGAATCACCTATATTCATGGAAAATGTTATATTGCAAAAATCTTTGAAGCTTCTTTAATCTGTGATTGTATTCACATAAAAAATCACTCAAATTTTTCCGAAAATTGACTTCTTCAACCGTCAATAGCCACTTTCACCTTTATCCTAAACGAATACAAGTCCATCTATCGAACTCCAGTTGAGTTGCACTTTTTACAACCGAATTTTTCAACAACTCACAGGTGGACCTATTAACACAGATAATAGCAGCATGTCCATCTGTGTGTGATAGCCGTAAAAAAGAACTGTTACCGAATTGAGGCCGTAATTGAGGGTGGTTTAGTTGGAGAGAGAGAGAGTGCTAGGGGAGAAGCTGTACCGACAACTCCAGTAATTAATAAATGAAGGATAAACGGCGTGGCGGGAAACAATTGGCGGCAACTTATCTGATTGGACATGCACTCTTGGAGACACGAACCGCTAAAAGATGAAGAAAGTGGAAATTTTTCGTCTGTTTTCAACTTACATTGTATCGAGATAAGGTTATCGCTTGAGGAGACAATTAAACAGTTGATAACCAGTTTGAAACTGTTCTGGATGGAAGAGATACAACAATATATACATTTTTTTAATTCATAAGAATCTTCTGAAAACGTTTTAAGAGACTCTTCATAGTAGGCTGTTGGATTTCTGATAGTAATTTCGATTTCTGATTTCTGTTTCCCATAGATTCAGACTTCAGGTGAAAGTGATGAATGGGGTGACACAGATTCATTTTCAATAAAATAAAGTTTTGAACGCAACAAAGATGAATGAGTGCGGGATACCGGACGATGACGACAATTTTCTAAGCTGTGATTGATTTGTTAAAATTGTTCTACTCCAGTCGTCACCCTGTGTCCTGCACTCATCCCTCGTCGGTGTATGAGGCCAACGATTAAAACAGATGGAGTCAAATAAAACATTTACTGATATCCAGAATAGCTCCAATGATTTTTATACTATAAAGATCTTGGAGAGAGAGCATACAAATATTATGTTCCAACTATGTTCTATGGGTGCACTCAAATATATCTCTCTATCCTCCAACGTTTGGCAGAGAATAGCTAAACATGAGATTGTTTACTCTAAGCTTTTAGGAAACTAGATCCTCTAAAGAAGTAATTTGTAAGTGAGTAGATTGGGAGCGAGAGGTAGATTGATTTATAGAAAATGGAATAGTTTATCATTCAATCTATTGATCTGTTATTCCATATTCTTGAAGCCACCCAGGATTATTCACTTCAACAGACTATAAATTCAACAGAAAAATATCCGATAACATTATCGCAGTGGAGAATCAATAAGTAAGCAACACATAAACCAATTATTATGTTACATTAGCTATCTGATGGGAAAAATCGTCACAAGCAGTCTATTCCCCTGTCATATGAGTTCCTCGTGAGAAGTGGAATAATTTATGTATCCACAACTTCCTTTTCCGGGTGGAAATTGAAGGTTTCCCCCTGTAATGATAGAGAGAGGGTAGCTCATGGGTTTAAGGGGGGCGCAAAGTCTCTGTGCATACCTTAGGGTGGGAGATTCATATATATTACTTGTTGTTGATGTATGTGTTTGTGTGTGTGTGTGTGTGTGTGTGTGAGTGAGCTCGTCCTACAGGAACTATCCTATCCCGGTAGTAGACGTTAATAATAATATATTCCTCATAAATATTCATGTACCAACAGGTGGCTCAAGCACACACGGTTCCCAACTTTCAGTCAGTCTCAAAAACTGATACGTTTTTGAAAACGTTATTAAATTTAATGACAAGTCTTGTACGGTGAGATGGGCAAGGTGACAAGGGTAGTCTGGGTGGTCAGTGAGGGGAGGAAAAGAGGAAATTGGAAAGGAAGAAGAGAGGAAAAGGAGAGCCAGATAACGTTCTCGCGAAAGGACAAGCGGAAATGCAAGAAATGTCTGGAATGGCAGGTGCTTTTGAAACGTCCAAATTCGAGCGTCCAAGCTTA
Organism: Nilaparvata lugens; assembly: GCF_014356525.2. Lineage (NCBI taxonomy): Eukaryota > Metazoa > Arthropoda > Insecta > Hemiptera > Delphacidae > Nilaparvata > Nilaparvata lugens. The sequence continues at coordinate 29,010,024 of NC_052514.1, read as the reverse complement.
TTAGTAGCCAGAGAGGATTATGTCAATGTGAGTATCATGGAGGATTTGCGAAACTGGTTGGGGTTATGCAGATGTTGTTTGATCTGTAGTCATTTAATTGCTTCCATGTATACGGATGGATGTCAATGTTTCTTTCCAAATCTCAGTATCTAGCAAAAAGTTTGGAGATTAAAGTCTTGTTTGTAAATCTAACATTTTTCGACGAGTATTGAGGAATAAAACTAGTTCTTCAATTTATCCTGTACTAACATTCCACACAGATAGTACATGAAAATCTTAGGCTAGTTTCACACACATTCGGTTCGTTTCGTTTTCGGTTCCGATAATTGTGAAACGGTAATTCGGTTTGAATACGTTACCGAATAGAAACCGCATAGAACCTGTCACGTGGTATTTTAGCACCACAAAATATTTTTGAAATGAATTATTGAACTCTAATGGAATTATGAAATAGAAAGGAAAGATAGCCTAGTCAAAGTACCACTCAAGTAAAATCGAATGTTATTAGCGATAAAGAGTAATCATATTATCTAAAGCGATAAGAAAAAACATGCATAATTGTAATTCAACAATAATGAGGATCCATTGGCAGAATTAAAAATTATAAAGTGGCTTATTTATTATTGGCAGATCATGAAAAATAAAAGTTTGCATGTACATTTGAGGTTAGAATTGTTTGTTTATGTTTTAAAATGAATCGATCGATCTAGGATAAATCGATAGTTATTTGAATCAATACCTAACGAATCAGCTGATTGTTCGATCAACCAGTATAAGTTGAATTATAAAGTTTACTCACAAAAGATGTATTATATATACTAGGGAAGGTTTATGTAAATAAATAGGGACAACTATTATTGCTGCATGAATATTTATTACAATCTAGAAAAGTACGAAAACCAAGAGTATACAAAGCTCAAATAAAAAATTGAATGTACGCTGCGTGATAGTATCGTATATCACGATTTATTTATTAGAATAATCTAAGACAATCACTCCATCTATTTATATAAAAAAATGTTATCTATCTTTCTATAAATAAGTTGAAGAAACCCTGAATCTGAAGTAACCAATTGTATTGAGTCTTGCTAAATTAGAAAGCCAATCAGAAGGAAGCTTACAAATCGTTCAAGAAAGAGATGAAATTTTTCTGGAAATCCCTTCTTTTTGGCTTGTGATCCCGATCTGTGAGGATGCACATGGAAATTAGGGTTCTTTCTTCCTGTAAAATTTTAAAAATTATCAAGCCAATCCCTTTTTTAAATGTGAACTATTTGTAATTAATGTTTATTTATCTGTGAACTCAGTGTTGTTAAAGAGTTATTAATTGTAATCTGTTCCCGTAAATGTATCTTTAATACTGAGAGAAATCTATAAGAAATCTGGACCACGCGCGAGCCCAGCCGAGACGAAAAGGACCTGCATAATTAATTATTGGAAATAATTAATTTATTCTACAAGACCTTCAAGAATATCATTACTGTGAGTGTTTGTTCAAACGAGCTCGTTTTTTAAAGGCCTTTTAATAAGAGTTGGGGAATTGATCAAAGCGCTATATAAATTAATTCAAGTCAAAGAAAATTCGCAACGTGTTGAGTGCTATCATATAGTCTATAAGAAAGTTTTATGAGTTTATTTGATTTATCTAGGAAGCTTACTTCCATGCACGGCACGGACTCATAAAAAACCCTGAGATTTTTAAATGTTAGTTTTATTAATTATTATTTGCTATTTGATCAAAGCTTGTCCTATTAAATCTACCGACCGAACAGGTTTTAAGTTGTAGAATTCTGAATTGACTTGAAGTCCAAGTATCAGTATTAATAATATAATATATATATATTTTTTTAAAACTCACAACGGTGAATGCTATTAAGCCTTGTGATAATCATTTAATTTATAGAAAAGAATTTATTTAAAGAAATTATGGATATAAGAATATTTTTATATACATTATTTTTATGGGAATATATTTTGTGTTTTATGTCAGCATACAAAATCATAGAAGTTTTTATTATATCCTAATTCATCTCGTGATATACAGTTTGAGCTGTCTCAGTGCCAAGAAAAAATATTCTGCAGCATATAACATTATTGAATCAATTAATATTGATCTTATTAAGAGTATTCAGTATTTATCATCCTTTGATGATAGTCATACTGGTCCGCCAGAAAAAACATATTGATAACTATATTAATAAGGTTCCAATTATATCATATAAGGATCCAGAGAGCTTCGAGAACTGGCGTTGTAAGTTCTAAGGAATTTCAGAAGGATAAATTGGTAGATACATGTATCCATAGCGAGCGTTTTAAAAATCAACTATAAAAAACCATAGTTGGTCTTCATTATCCTCGATTGGATACATGGTTACTGGTAATCAGTCATCAACTATCTTTTTCATTTCCTTATTGGTATTCTTCAAGAACTTCATAGAAGCAGCGGTAAGAATTATTAATCACCAGTCATTGAACCTTGCGGTGATTAATTATATTTGGGAAATTCATGCATCTACCACTGAGCTAGAGCTGCGGTTTGAACCCAGCAATTTTGCGAGCCGGACGGCCTTAACTTTCTGCGAATTTATTCGCAAAATAGGGACTTTAGCGACCGCTCTTATAAATATCAAGAACACCGTATCATCTATAAAGGATTTGCAATTTACCACTTCACAAACCGAACGCTCACTTGACACTAATAAATTCCATAAGATCAAATTCGTTTCTAGGGAAGGGCTACTTTCACACACATTCGGTTCGGTTCGTTTCGGTTTCGGCAAATTCCGATAAGTGTGAAATGGTGATTCGGTTTGAATTCGGTTCCGAATAGCAACCTCATAACACCGAACGCCCCCATTACCGAATAGGTTTTATCACATTATCGAATTCGTTGCTAGGAAACCGGAAATAAAAACAAAGTCTTTTACACACGCTCGCTTTTTTGTTTTTATTTTAACCTGATATCAGTCCAGTCAAGGAGAGGTTATAGAGGAAAAGGTTGGGAAGAAAATTTTTGACCCCGCAGTTCTGTTTAGGGTAGTGATGAGTTAAACATATCAAAATTCCCCACCCCTACCACCTGTGCTAACAGGATGGGGTGGTTTAAGGGTACATTTCTTTGGTTTCACGCATAAAACTAAAAAGCTATGTATCTTTAGAACTTGACTGTCCCATACAACATTGAAGCTTACATCATTTCTCACAATATTCATTTTATATTTTTTTCTATATCTTCTCTCGTTTTCGAGATATCCGCTCTTAAAGGTGTGACATTTTTGAAAAAATCACGTTTGCCTCGATTTTTTTTTCTATTCAAGCTCTTATATTTTTTTAAAAATCGATGGGGAAAATCGATGTTGATTATGAGCTTATAGAGCATCAAATTCTCTTCAATTTGATTCATAATTTCACACTTTTACGAATTTCTCAACACCTTTTGCAGCAGCTTTAGTGTTGAGTGTGAAATCTCCATTTTTGCAACAATAGACCAATTGCCAAAGGAATTTGGAGGAAATTTTCTCTCAATTTATGAGTGTTAGCTATTTTATCATCATTTATGCCTACAAAGACATTCAATACCTCGAGGTAGGTTTTCGTTCATCGGTTGATCGTCTTCGGCTATGACTAGTCGGGAAAAATCCAAGATCATAACTCGAAGTTATTCATATCATATCATTTTTTGATATCGAACTGCAGGCCGTTCAATCTAAAATCAATACTGAATCATTGATCCTGTTTCTAAGGTTAATCTTGTGAAGTTTTATTACTATAACAATAATATAGTAGTGATGTAATTAAATATGTTTGAAATTGCTTTGAATAATAGTTATAAATATTGTTTTGTAGGGTTGCAATTTTGATTAGTTACAGACGCAGAGTACTACGGAGCCACATTAACGAAAACCTTTCAGGTTACAGTGAGTTTTTATGGTTTAATGAAATCCAAGATGAGAATTCCATTTCGTTTGAGATCATCCACGATCCAGCAACCCATAGTTTTCTCTATTGGTTCGAGTGAGTGTCCCATTCCCATGCCATAAACCATCGACAACCCTGGATCTAAATAGTCTGCGTACACTATCACAAATTGATTTTAAACTAGTTCAAAAGGCTTCCTTCTCTTCAGCCTCCTGGTAAGATCTTTATTCTGCAGAAGTAGGCTTGCCTCAGAGTTGACATGATGATGAAGTCTCGACTCATGCCGCATGGCAAGCCAATTGAGTAGAATGAGACAGAAACTTAAACTAGGAGGAAGAATCTTTAGAGCTCACTCTGCAAACTCAATTTGTCTCCATAGAAATTAAAAGTCACTTTACTGGTGAAAAGTCTTCTACAAATGGAGATGTCACATTTTTCTTGGAACTGCAAACCTTCTCAGCAGTCCCCTCCCATTTTCACAAACTTTATTTCCATTGTGAAAACATAGAACAGTAAAAGTAGAAATGAGAGGCTGGAAAACGATCTTGAGGTGTAATTTGCATTGAATATTCCACTCCCTTTTCAGAACCCTTCTTTCTCCCACTTAAGACGTAGGCTATATTTTCCATTCCTGATCTTCTCTCTGTATCAAATTGAGAAAAGTGTGAGCTGTTTAATATTGGGCTTTCTCTAGTGCTCTTTCTTTTATTGCAGACTTTTCTGTAACAAAGTCACTACTTAGAAGGCTTTTATTATTACTTGCTATCTCATGACACTAAAACCTTTTTCCCTCTCGAAATAAGGTCTACCTTGTTTGAGTCCCCCGACTTGAAACACTTTTTCAGTGAGTTTGCATTTTGAAATCGAGCTAACAACGACGCATTGAAACAGATGATAATTTGCATGGAGAACAAGACTGCAGAGGGAAGATAAAAACAATACTTGTCAAGGCTGCACAGTTCAGACGATAATTTGGTGGTCGTTAGACTTCCAGTTGTTCGCAAGACACCATACCCTCCAAGTTTAAGGACCACTCCTGTTCCAAGCTATTCGGCCCAGAAAAATGTCTCTTGAGTGGATTCCAGTTAGCGTTGAAGTAACATTATCACATCTCTAGAATACCATTCTAAGAATGTGCCTTGCTCCTTGATATTATATAACTAACTGATTTATTGAAAGTCTTTTGAAGTAAAATACTATCAAAAATGATAGTGAAAAAATGTCTCAGAAAAATGTCTCTTGAGTGGATTCCAGTTAGCGTTGAAGTAGCATTATCACTTTTCTAGAATATCATTTTAAGAATATGCCTAACTGTTTGATATTATATAACTAACTGATTTATTGAAAGTCTTTTGAAGAAATATACTATCAAAAGACAATAATTATCGACAGCCAAATTTATAAGATCAAAAGACCAGCTTTCAAGTGTATGAGACCAGTCATTTGTTGAGAGGTATCATTAACATGATTTCCAGGGCAATTTTAAGTGATTTAATGTTACACAATCACTTATTAAAATTATGAGAAGGTATAAATTGAAGGTGGTAATAGTTCAACAATCATCCTATGGAATTCCATAGCTAATTTAATCTAGCACAGAAAAAATACTGATCAGTTAGTGAAAACATAAATTAACTTCTACAATTTGCTAGGTTCCAACTATCGAGAGAGAAGAATTTCAAAAATATTTTGTATCCCACATATTTCATCAATTGGATGAAAAACTTTTCCTCCATGACGAAGATAATAATCTCACATCATATAATAACTAACGAATCCTTTTCTAATGGAAACTAATTAACTATATTGATCTCCAAGTTTTGAAAATACTGTAGTGGAAATAGAATTATGGGAAAATGACTGAGTCTTTCCTTTGAAACATAATAGAAGATTGCAAACCATTCCCGCTTCTGAGCCTCCAACGGTCGGTAGGACCGAAATCATCAAAATCTAAATACGAGTGTAACGTACTAATTACCGACCAAAAGTAAGGCAAACACGTAGGGGTTGGTGTCCACCACACACACACATCACATACCACAAGAAATGGAATGGGGTAAGTTGTTTAATTTATGGAAATAAATACGGAAGGAAATGGGGAGTGAGGTAGCAAGACCTCTGATCAGGCTGGGACCTCGTAGCACGGCGTATCTATGGTAATGGGACAACTCTTGCAAAGGAAGTAACGCATATTTCTTGTCGGCAACTGTTACCAGTTACCAGTTACCACAGTAATCTAATTACCACTGAAACAACACTGCAGCCCCTATGCACGCACACACACGCACAGACCACAGACATCAGCAGTTCTCTGCCTCAATCGTGGTTTCTTCTGAATGGGGGTTGATGATTTGAATAATGGTCATTTCTGTATTTGATACGGTTTTATTTGTATGTTTTTTATCATTTATACTGTTCTCATAATCTCAGAACTACTCGGGTCATCAATGAATGAACTGAAGTTTTATAGTTTCTCAAAGTGTAAAATTTATAGTGAAATGAAAATTAATGGTTAGTTTCTGAGACTAGTTTTAATAACATTCAACATAGAAAAATTCTACTCAAAACCACTTTCTCAAATAATTGTATGAATATGTACTGTGATGAATTTTTTGAGTAAATCTCATGAAAGGAGAGAATTAGCTAGGAAAATTGTAATAACCCTTATAGAATGAAAGATCTGCCAAACGAATAGTTAGCACCCAAGCGATAAGGCTTCCTTATCAACAGCTGAGTATAAGATAAGAGTACCGTTCTGTACTAGGCCTACGCATTTTTTCCAGAGAATTATTTAATAAAATTATAATTATTTTGCAAATTGAGTACAAGTCATTTATGAATTTATTGCTCATTGAACTTTTGGAGGTTACACTTTTGTTTACTATTGATCAGATGTTTTGTAGCAGCTCAGACACAGCTGACTGACTCAATACACTATAAATGTCATGCCAAGTTTTCATGCAAGCTATAATATTATTTTTAAAATTGAGAACTATTGATAAAGGACAGAGAATTTCAAATAGAAAAATAAAATGTATGTATTATTGTTAAAATGTATTTATTATTCACGAAATTACATTATAATGTCAAATGTTATTGTAACTAACTAGGTCATAGCATGAATATTGTATTACTGATAAGAGCAGCAAAATTAATTATCACAGTTTCGAATATAATAAGAATTGTGCAGAAATATTAAATGATAAATTATTGATTCAACTGAGTCACATGGTGAATGAATCTCTTTGGCAAGTCTAAGCCAATCATATGTCATAGAAATAGCACCAAAAGGGATGATCGTTTGGAAACATCATATGTTAATCTGTTATCAGACAACAAACCTGCCTTATCATATATGCTGGTGCATGTACACTGTATAGAGGAACTATATCTAGAGAATTAAGCAGTTTAAAAAATTATACAAATTAAGTTATTATTGTAATTAAAGGAATTATATTTTACTGCTTGCCACTGACGTCATGCCTACGTCATAATCATTCTACCAATGGCAAATTTTCATGCAAATTAATTACACAGAGATTCTTAGAGGAAAGGTTCTAGCCAAAGGCTTAGAAGAAGACAAGTCACTTCCCTTTTAAAATCCTCACCACTAAGACCTTGTTGAAAGTTACCAAAGACCCATTAGTGAAAATTTGTTTGATTTTTGTATATTTTATATGTGAACCAATATTTTGGGCTATTTTATTTGTTATTTGTGAATTTATTTCATCAATCGATAATTCGAGAAATTCAAATTTAACTATTACCTAATTATTTTGGTGAAGGAGATATTTAATTAAAATTCCACACGTTCTGAGACCGAAGCCTGGACCGGCCACCGATCAAACAAATTTGATCTAAAGGAATCACGACCGCCAAGAGGATTCACGTGAGTTTTAAATTTTGGGGCCCCAATCTTCGCTTAGAAAGAAATAACAGTGCAGAAAATATTTTTTTTTTCTTCGTTAAAGTAATAGCCACGCCGACAAGCGCTTATAATTATTAAGATCCTAGATTTTATCTGGTATAGAATTTATAACAACTTGTAGCTGATTAACTATCCTCCGCTGCCAGAACCACGACCCGAGTAATTTTTAAAATCTTTCATAATTCATTTTCACTATTTTTCAAAAAACTGTTAAATTTATCAATTGTAAAATTCTGTTGAATCATGCATGGTGTCACGCGAGTACAAGAAAATTTCTAATTATTTTTTGTTAATGATAAACTATTCTGAATCTGTAATTCAAGCTTTACATCTGCACTGTCAAACCATATATTTTATCATATTATATTTCAATTTTGTCAATTCGTCTTCTGAGTTCGATTATTTCTTAAGCCTGTCAATCATTGTGTCTGACACGTTCTATATTATCAAGAACCGATCAAGTACGATCATTGAAATAATTGAATCAACCTGGATATTGGAACAGATCTAAGTGGATGTAGTGTGTGGGGTCAGATCGAGATTGCCTATTCTCTGTCCTTACCTGCTCATATATCAGCTTTTATCTGTTACCAACTTCGACTTAGGAGCGAATTCGTCGACTGTATAGCAGATGCAGCTGGAGATCATATAATTTCCTACAATAGAGCATAAAACCCGACAAGACTCTGTTCTCGAAATATACTCCGAACGATATCTGGTCCTAGTACCATATCTTAATCCTTTGGAACTTATTAGAGACGCAGTCCCATAAATTATCTACATCGGGATTTTTGCTCGACCTGTATGATTTTGTATGCTGTTCCATCACAGGTAATAGTTTTAAGATATCCGTATTTAGTGTTTAGCAACCGCTACACTACTTTTAGAAAATTTTATCATTATACAATCTGTCATAAGAAGAATCAAGGGTGAGCGAGTGTTTACGCCTCCCGCGATTCAGACGATTGTATCGAATCTTGTAGTGACTCAATCAGTCTGGTATTCACTCAGCGTCCACGCACGCATTTTCAAATTTCTAACCTCAATACTGGTGACTCAGTGCAAGATTCGTTATACATGGAGCTATATATTTGCAGCACGACACAATTTGCCGACGCAACGTAAGGCATTTAAAATACAGCACTACACAATTTGGCTAGTAACGTGGGACTATTATTGTACTCCACACAAGATTCATTATACGATTTATTATTTATATATTCATTATATTAGATTCATTATTATTTATTCATTATATGTCGACCTATCCTTGGAGGTGATAGTAACTCCCCCAGGAAGAGCACCACAGTACATTCATAACAGATAATTATTTGTTTGAAACCATCTGAATAATAAGTGTCTCTTCACTAGTGGAAATTCTCGCATTTGCTTTAAAATTACTTACAATTAGCAATTGCTAATAGAAAAATTTGTGGAACTTATTAGAAACATGATTGAGTTGAATAACCTTGTTCCATTTAGAGCAATATAAATTCATTCAATCAATTGACTTCATTGATTCATGATTTCTCAAATACAACGATCCCACCAGAAATTCCTTTCAATTTCACTGTTGAATGCAATAATAATATCAAAGCGCCTTACTCCTCATAGACTGGAGTTTTACAACCTTCCGATTCTAATTCATTCCAACTTTCCAAGAATGGATTTTTTTCGTCTTTTGCAATGAGGTTGTCAATCGAAATTTCTTGAATGTCCATAATATGAATGGAAACATAACATGAATGATCTCCCGATTGTGGATGAAACTTCTTGAATATTGTAAATAGTACAGGAACAAATACTTATAAATATCGTGAATAGTGCAGGTACAAACTCAACTCTATCTTCATTGCACAAGAAGGTGATAACTTTAAAATTATCGATGTTTCCAGAAGAAATCAAATTAATATCTCAAACACTCAATTCAATGAATCCAGTCTGTGTAGACCTCATAAATTACTCTAGATACTAGTCAGTAATACCTCCCAATTGAATCCAGCTTCCACAATCTCCTTCTTATTCCATTACACAATTTCCTCCAACTACTCTTTCTCTTCTTATCTGTTTTCTGCCGGCGCCAAAAATCTCTTCCCTTTTGGAGTTGTACTTGAAGCAGAGGAGTTCTTCTGTTACTATTTTCTGGCTTGGTTTAGCTACTAACTTATGGATACTGATGACCAGAGTAAATGAGCTTCTTCCCCCTCTCTCTCACAAACAACAGCTATCAAAAATATATATCACCTCAACACTCTCCTATATTTCCACACCCCAACACTCATTCAGACTGCACTGTCATTCTCAACTGTCTTTGTTTGTTTCTCTTTCTATGATAAATGCTCTTACTCATTTATCTCACAGGAAATACTGCAGTTGAACAGAACTTTATTGTTGGTGGAATTGATTCTTTGCTCTAATTGATGAAGTTAGGTGATGATAAGAAAATCTTCAAACCACTAAAATATACAGGACGGTATAATTGCTGCTATACTAGTTTATTGTTGAATAGCATCATTAACACAACTATTCAGTTCACTGGATTTGGATATCAAATACCTGTGAACAATTCAAGCAAATTTGACGTTCTCTTAGGAAGAGATGAATTTTCATCAGTATTTGATTATTTCCACCGCTGAATCAGTAGCCTGGGAAGCACAAACAAGAGGACGATTTTTCTAGAGAAACTAGTGGATTTCATGATACAGGAGAATCTGTCCTAGAATCCATGATTATTTATGGAAAATTTTGATGCAACAGAATCATAAAACTTTATATAAGAAAGTTATTGCAAAATACTTTCCAAATGAAGACCCAAAAATGCATTGAAGTTTCCTTTCAGCTGAACCCTTTTCAAGTGTCTCACAACAAGAACGAGAGTGAACGACCAAAACTCTTTCTATCCTTGTCATGATCTGAATGATTACTTTCAACAATCAGTTACATAGTTGCTTACAGTCTTGGTAACGTTATAATTTGATAAGTTCCCTATCCGTTGATTCAAAAGCATTTCACGATTCGTCTTTGTTACTGTTTGAATCATAATGTCATCTTCAGATCTCGAAAAACAACACTCAAAAATCTTATCAATTTAGTCAGTATAGTACTCGATCAACGGTTTTGAAAGCATTAACGATTCGATTATTTGCTAATCAAATAATAAATAATCTCATCTTTTTCTATTACTTTTTAATGTCATCTTTTCTTGGACTATTACACTATCAATGCCTTCTGTTGGAGATTCACGTAAATTTATTGTGAAATGATTCATTGAAGATAACAGAGAGTATGATATTGATTGAGAGTTCTGGTAGCACGATAATATCTTGCCCTCAACTTAGAAGACCAACGGACCTCACTTCCACCAAAAAATAAAAAAGCTTGTATCATAATACTGTAGTATTATTCAATGGAGAAAATATGGACTTTTCCAGGTTTCAATAGTTGCAACTGAAAAGCACGGACACCAATAAACCAGCAGTAACTCTGGTCGATTTATCACGTTTTTGATCAGTACTTTGTTGATTGTGAGCCGGCCGGCTTCGGGTGTCTTGGCGCTTGGCTTAACGCCTCATTGAGTCGATCTGCTCAAAGTATAATTTGGCCATAATTCCAACGCGGCTTCAGACTTCAGTCCATTGCCACGACACTACCTTACACACTCAGTCAGCTGTAACATTTTATATCTCCGTCTGTCCCGTTTATGGATCCACCCTCCGCGTTTTATCATTTTTTCTCCCCGTATAACGAGAGTGCCGACTTTTTATTGGGTGGAGATTTATACGCTGTGACTTTTGAGTCCCCACCCCGCTGTCAAATATAGTGGTATATAAAAAACAACGTTGACTTTCTATGGTGGTAAGTTGAATCTTTCTGCTGGCAACCCTATGCTCTGTTGATCCCCAGTCGACTACTGAGGCTGACATCCTGGATTCTGGATCATCCTTAGCGCACTAAGTTGCTTTTTCTGCCACCTAAGGGTTTTCCGCCGATATTGCATCCATATTCCAACACTATCATTTTTCCTTCATATCGTTTCCTTTTTTTGTGTCCCTCTCCCACAGCGTAGATTCCTTATTCTTCATATATTCTTAGACTTGAACTCATCTTTGTTGCTATTTTTCTCTTCTGATCAACCTTTTTCCTTATTAAATCGCATCAATCTTGAAACTATAAAATGAGAAGATGAATCATTTCAAAATCATTTTCATAGGGAATAATAGTTCTCAATCAGAAAAACTAGTACCCTCTATTCTTTGTTTCAAGAAGAAAAAACTTGTATTTGAAAATGTGAATGAAGGGTACTAGATATTCAATTGGTAATGGTTCTCCCATTCATGTTTCGCGAAATTCATCGAATATTTAGCTGTAGTTCGTATTATACCCTCTTGAAGATCCAGATAGAAACTAAAAACAAGCATTTTATTACAATTCTATTCTGATTAACTTACATTACATTCGAAATGAGTGTTTTCTGAATTGAATTATTTTTTTTTCATTTCATCTCCTCTTCTTTCCCATTCAATTTGATGAAAGTCATTTGAACAAAGCTATTATTCTCGTTTGAATATCTGTAAACTTTGTTTTATCTTTTCAATTTTTGCATTCCTCGTCGGATATTGTATCATCGGGAGAGAATAGCAGAATCGGATATTTCCATATTGTATAAACTCATATTTCCTAGCTCATATTCTTCTATATAGGAATCCAAGTCTCTTATCACCCACGATAAAATTAGCCAATCACTAACTTGACCATATATGTTGCATCTCCATGATACTACTGACATCAAAACACGATAACTCTTAGTATATCGAATAATATATTAATATAGCATCAAATGTATATTGAATTTAGTATTAAAATATCTCTTGCTGATGAGGAAACTCAATGTTGTACTAGATTTCCAGCTTCTTGAAGACACATCAAAACGTTTCCATTTTCATGACTGACAACATTTTTATCTGACTGACAACTACCAACCGAAGAATGACCACAGTGCTGGCCACTCTATGATGCAGTGAGTGCCCTCTAAGCTGTAATATTATTCACAAACACAGCGGCGGATGGCACATCTATCATATTTTCGCAGACAGGGCCGCGTGACGTCACTCAGTGGTTTGGATCAAGGCCTGGCCATGTATATACTTAAAAAGGGCGGTGAACCTTCACTGTTAAGGGTTTTGACGAGCGGAAAACCGGCCTGGAAGGAAAAGAAAGGAAGAAGTAGAAGAAGAAGGAGAAGAAGAAGGAAAAGGAGAAGGATGAGGAGAAAGGTGGTTGGAGGAGAAGGGAACGTCAAGGATAATGCCTGGACAGCTTATCTGCAAAGAAAACTCCTTTTCCCTCGGAATGGATGGATTTCACTCGCTTGCTCTATTGTGATTTTTCCGCAGATCTTGCACACAAGCAGACAAGTTTATTAAATCCGTCGGGTGATCAATCATTCGCCTTCAAGAAGATGGAGAGGAGAAGGAGGAGGAAGCATGAGGAGGAGAGAAAAATTACGAGAAGAACCGTTGCTGAGGAAGGTCTTGTCATGACGAATCCATCATCTCATTCTGGACTACTCATGCCTCTACTTCTTCTTCTTTTTCTTCTTCATGTTTCTGTACTTGTTCATTTCATTTAGGTTCTCATTCTTTTCATACTTTCATTTTTTTATAAATAAAAATATAAATCAGGATACCCCTTTTAAATTATTTCGTCACGACATGTTTCTTATCCTCTGATGCCATTTTCATTTTCTTATCCTCTTTAATTCCACTTTTTTCATTCCATCAATATTCTAAAAGTGTGTATAGAGGTATGCGCCACGAACACGCGCATTCCACTTTTTATCAGCTGATCCTATGCTTATTATATCTGTATCTTCCTGTATCTCTACAAATACAGATGATAAAATTATAATCATCTGATGTAAAACGAAATGGCGCTCAAGTCAAGTCTGTACGCAACTCAATAGATGTCTCATCAATTTCTCCATATTCTGCCCATAATATCCTGGCTCTACTTGTGATTTCCTTCTCCTATTCATGTATCTTCCAATCTGCTTATTATGGATTTTTATCATTAATGCAGGTTTCTTCCTTATCAAATATAATCTCCCTCTCCTTCTCCCTTGAATTTGGTAGAGAGTTAGTGGGAAGGATACTTCGAATATTCTTTCTGAAGAATGGACATTGATATGTCCAAAGCTCCGCCAATTTATGTATATGCATAACAATATTATCTATTTTATCTATAGTTATTACAAATTGCTTTTTTACATATCATATACAGCTCCATAATTATTTTCCCAATTTATATTTTGTAAATTCATCTATAATTTTGCTGTATTGTAAGCTATTGTATATAAGTGTATAAGCCAGTATAATATATTGTAATCTATATGAATAAAGTACTCAATCAATAAATCAATCTCCTCATCTCCAATCCTTTATCGCCCACTCGCCCTAAAAGAAAATCGTCACTTTGAGTCTTCCACTAACTATTCTTAAAACTTTGAATCCTCTCTCCTCATGATTGATATCTTCCCCCTCCTGATTCGTATATCTCCTTCTTTTTTCTTTCTCTAATTCCTTCATATTCCTTTCTTCCTTTGATTTCATTTCACAATCTCCCTCAGAACAGTAGGCCTATTTGATTTTCATAATCGATTTTATTGTTTCTTTTGAATCGTTACCACTTCTTTCTCTCCAACTCTTCTCTAATAAGTTGTTTTTCCAATCATTTCATCCCCATACACCCTTCTTCTCTTTAATTCTTCATTTATTCCACCCTTCACTATTCTCATTCTAATCCTACCTCTTTCCTTCAACTTGTTTCACTTCCTGTGATCTCATCAGTGCTTCTCAGAGAAAAAGGTTTCTTCCAAATTCAAAGTAATTAGTCCATCTTACCTCTCTCTCTTATTGATCATCATACACTTCTTCTCTTCTCAACAATTCCTTTTTCATCAATTCCTCCCAAGTCATCTCCTCATTTATTCTTCTGTCTCTTCTCTTGTGTACAGACTCGTCAGTTCCATTGCAGAGGAGTCGGTACACTCCAAGTAAAGAACAAGAATTGAAAAAGAAAGATAACTGGTATTCTCACTTACTTATACATTCAACCACTCTTCCCCTCATCCATTGTTGCTGAGTCTTTTTTAAACAACTGACTCTTTGGGTTTTGACGACAAATCATCGTCGTCTGTTTGTCTGACTTCTCGTTAGTCTTCTTTCTTAGATTATGCCGCTTCCTTTTCCTCAAACACCGATCAATACGGTTGCTCTGGATGTTCCAATATGGCTCTAACAATGAACTTCATTCTCTCATATTCATATTTTCATATATACTTGTACGATAACTTTAGTTTTCGATAATTATCAAGTTCAAGAAATTTATTATATCATAGACTAAGTAAACATCCTTATTATCACAAGCTAGATCTGTGATAATATAATTATTATGAAATGACACGTTCAGCAGTTTCTGCTATTTCTGTGATTGGGTGATTCCCTACTAACACACGATTCTCTACTATGATACATGAAAAATTCAGATCACAACACTTCCAATACTGTTCTCACTTTTCGAAGGTGTAAATTATTATTCCGTTACATAGCTTGGTATCTAAGCTTCTCAGGCCTTATCAAAAAGTCAGGAGTCACAAGGAACGAGAGAATTGATTACTTCTACGGGATTTGGCTATACAAGACCAGTTGAAAGAGATTATACATTAGTGAATAACGTGTTAATCAGAAACTCATTAGCAAAATCATCTACTTGATTTCTTGATCCTGGAAGAATAAATTCTGAAATAGACTTGTCTAGCAATGCTAGGTCTACTGCATAGCAAGGATGAATGCTTTTGAAATATAAATGGTCCAAAAAATCGTACGGAAAATCTTCTTCAAATCAAATTACCATTACCTTTCGAATTGAATTATTATTTCAATTAAAATTTTCACTCAAGACAGCTTCAAGTTTCCAATCCTATCATTGATTATAGCAATCATATTGATACAATAATTGTTTATTGAATTGAATGTTTATTTCTATTGATATTTCCACTCAAGAAAGCTTCAAGTTTCCAATCATATCATTGATTATAGCAATTATATTAATACAATTTATTGAAAAAACTATTTATTTGAAGACTATAAAAAATATCAAACTTGAAAATTGTAACATAATCGATTCTGTTCTATCTTATAACTAGATAAGTTCTTCATCAACAGACCCTGAACTTCTGAATTTCTACGATTAGCCCACTACTCACTCAGCCCAATACTCCCAGCTACTCTTGGTACCCTCTCTCTCCTACTTACTCCTAACCCCTTCTTCTTCGTCGATTCTGTTGAAATCTTAGAACCTCGAAATCCTTCAGCTTCTCTCTTGATCCTTCCGCCACTAACTCTTCCTTTCAAGTAACTTCCATCATCCTCCTCCCAAACAATTTCTCTTTTTCAACTCTTCTCTGTCTTTTGCTCCTCTCAGCTTTGTCATTCTCTTGCCACCTCTTCCCATCAGTCAACCTCTAAGGAATAATAACAAGTTTAACATTAATATATATGACTAAAATTCCATCACTTCCCCTCCAAGCCTTTCCTACAACTGCCATCTCCTCATTTTTTCTCTCATTCCTTTTTCCATCACTCCTTCTACCCGTGTCTCATTTTCCGTTTCACTTTCTCCAACTGTCCTCTCTGTTATTCTTTCTTCACCGTTCCCCTGCCAATGTCCCTTAGTCGGGCAGAAAAATCTGAATTTCAAAACGGGTTCCATAATGCATAAATGTATGTGAGGAGACGTAGAATGTTCCGTGGTGGGAGGAGTGGGGGAGGAGGAGGAAGAATGAAGGGGTTTTGAGGGGGAAGTATATAAGTGTGGGGGGAGGTAGGTTGTGTACAACAGTCCGTGACTGGATGAAATTGAAAAACGCAGTACGCTTGATTGACGTTGGAAATATAGCACTGCACACCCCACTCCAACCCAGGAATGTTCTAGTTCCAGTTCCCCATTCAACTATTACGCAATTCATCAATCAATAGTTGAATTGATTTGAGGTCAATTGAATTGTTTTTCTCCACAATCAATCGTTATTTTCTTCCTCTTGATGAGAACCCGAGTAAACATCAAGAACAAGGAATTCAGGATAATGCTTAGGTATTCTAGTCTGAAGAGATGATAGACGTAGATAGACGATGGTAGAGATAGATAAAAGAGTTGCCTCAGGTACACAGGAATCCATTTTTCAAAGTGAGAATAGAAGTTTTTGGAAAGAGTTGTCTGGAAGTGTTGTCTAACAGGCTATGTATGTAAATTATGAATCAATTAATCACTATTTACGCAAATGAATCACATAGTGGAAATGAGTAAACCACAGGACCTATCCGATTCTCTGTCAAAAAACAATATTGAACCATTAAATATTTTTGAGTAAAAACCTTATACTCTTGAACCTTATCTTTTATAGGGTGAAAGTTTGTTTACCAAACCATATCATACTCAGGAAGATTCAGACATCTGATCTAAACCAAAAGAAATGAAACTTGAATTGAGTCTCGTTATCATAAACCTTTCACAATATAATCATGGATAGGCTAACTAACATGAGAAAACTCAATGAACTTAAAGTGAAAAAAAGAACTATCCACAAAATGTTTTCGTGTCCTCATACTCTTCATCAATCAATATCTTCTTTGGTCACAATCTCTCCTCTGTCATTAATATTTCCTATGTTCATTCATAATCATCGGTTCTTTCCCCCTTGGTAGTAGCCTAGCTGAATTTGCAAGAATGATATCCTCAAATATTGGGCAGAGCTTGGAAAACTGACCAATACATTCAATACTGAATGTACTTTTTTAAGTTCATATTTTATAGCAGTATTGTTCACCTCTCGCCTCTCGCCATTCTCCTTGATTTTTTTCACCATTCTCCCTTCTTCCTACGCAAAAACAACAACAAAGTCGGAACGTGGTAGCAGCCACAGACAATATTTGAGATGCCGGCGACCAAGGAAGCATTAGCTATGATGGTATCAGTCCTTTAGCACCATACCGTATTGTGAATATTGCTGTGTTGTACCAACTTCCAGAAGCTTTTTCTCCTCTGACTAGCTTCTTCTTCCTCTTCCTCTTCCTCTTCCTCTTCCTCTTCCTCTTCCTCTTCCTCTTCCTCTTCCTCTTCCTCTTCCTCTTCCTCTTCCTCTTCCTCTTCCTCTTCCTCTTCCTCTTCCTCTTCCTCTTCCTCTTCCTCTTCCTCTTCCTCTTCCTCTTCCTCTTCCTCTTCCTCTTCCTCTTCCTCTTCCTCTTCCTCTTCCTCTTCCTCTTCCTCTTCCTCTTCTTCTTCTTCTTCTTCTTCTCCTCCTCCTTCTCCTCCTCCTCCTCCTCCTCCTCCTCCTCCTCCACCCACTCCTCTTCTCCCTCCTCCTCGTCCTTCTCCTACTCCTCCTCTCACTCCTCCTCCTCCTCCATCTTCTCCGTCTTCTCCTTTTTCTTCTTCTAGTTTTTCTTTTTCTCTTCCGTCTTCTTCGTTTTTCTCCTACCATCTTCTTCGTTGGAACATACATTTCCAGTCAGGCAAGAGACGAAGGCATAAATCCTAGGCACGGCAATGCTTTTAGAGGATATATACTTGCAGGAGTAGCATGGCGTACTTTAGCCTGTTGCAATTCAATGAGCCAAGAAGCGACCAAGTCGATGTCTTCCATAACACTGCAGTAAGCTCTGCGCCATACAACACCCACCAGTCAGCTCATTCCTTCTTCCTTCTCACATTCGCGTTTCTTTTCTCCTATTCTACCTCTTCTGATTCCAGTCTCCTTACGTTCTCTTCCATTCTAATTACTTTATAGAGAAAGTTATGTAATTGAAGAACACCGTAGAAAGACTAAAATCAAAAGAGGCGATTTTCTCTATCAATAGTTTAATTTATTGTAATTTTCCTATTTCTTAACCTATCAATTATTCTTCCCACCCTATTTCTATTGTTCCTCTTCTCATTACACTCTCATCTTTCTGTCCTCATCCTCTTTAACTCAATCCTCATTCAATTGTATTTCTCTTCATGTCAACTGTGTCCATCATCAAGTCATCATCCTGAAACTCTCTAAATTGAAATTTTGGTATTGAAATTTCAACTAAAATTCCAAAATTTCAATTTTTTTTCTTCTCATGCATCTGCTATCATCACTTTTATATTCTTATAATCTATATATTAGTATTAATTATTATTATAATTGTTATTATTATTATTGATTTAACCAACATTTTGATTTGGACAGTATAGTATAAATTGGAAATGGGACAGTTTTGGGCATGAGCCTGTTGTGCCTTTCCTCATGTTAAGTGTTTGTACACAATGTAAATAAATAAATAAATAAATAAATTATATTAAAATATTAATCTATATACCTAATATTCTTATAATCTTTTTTTATTCTTTTTATAATCTCCCACCTACCTTATCAATTATCTTCTATTTTCCTCTTACATCCATTACCCTTCCTCACACGTCTCATTCCTAATCATCTTTATTGGCTCGTATTTGTTCCTCTTGCCTTCATAACATCTCTTTCTCCTACTCTCTTCTCCATTCATACTATCCTTTTCCTTCCAATTTCTTTATACTTCTTTTCGTCTTCTGTTGTTTATTTTTCCTCCTCTTCCCTTTTTTTCCGGTTCTGATTTCTTATTTCCTGTATAATCCAGTTCACCATCTTTGTCCTTTCTACTCTCTGCTTTATCTATACTTACTGAACCACTTTTTTATCACATATTTCTCTCTTTTTTCCGGTTCTGATTTCTTATTTCCTGTATAATCCAGTTCACCATCTTTGTCCTTTCTACTCTCTGCCTTATCTATTCTTACTGAACCACTTTTTTATTACATATTTCTTTATTTTTTTTCCGGTTCTGATTTCTTATTTCCTGTATAATCTAGTTCACCATCTTTTTCCTTCCCGTCCTTTTTACTCTCTGCTTTATCTATTTTCTACTGAACCACCTTTTTTCGCATATTTCTTCCTTTTCCTTTAATCCTAGTATCTTTTCTTCTACAAATTCTATTCCTACATCAAAACTCTTTTTTTCTTCTCCATATTCTATTCCTAGATCCTCTTTCCTTCCCCATATCCCAATAATACATCGTTTCTCCTCTCTCCTTCTTCCACCTATTGCTATTCCACGCAACCAGGAAACCTCCACCAGAGCCTTCTTTTCTTCATTCCATCGATCGAAGATGTTAAAATTGTGACACAACTGAAAAATCCAACTCTCACTTCTTAGAGAAATTGGCCACAATCTTCTTCATCGATACCAACCGACAAAACAGTTACTCCACAACAATCCCCCCACTATATCACTCAACAACAGAGACGCAGCCGACACTCAACTCACAAATCCATCTTCTCACTTTCAAGAACAGTCGCCTCAACCTTTTTCCATGACTTCTTCCTCCTCCGTCACTATCACTCCTAAACAGGTGTCGGCTCCTTATCGGGCGATGATCGACTTCTCCGTTTCCTTTAAGGTCCGTACGTTTGGGGGTGGCTGCCTGACTACCATTAGCTCGCATCACCATAATGGTCGACTGACGCTGACGTGACTATGATGATCGTCATCATCGACCATCATCATCGAATATCATCATCATCGACCATCATCATCATGATGGGGGCGGGGGAGAGTTTGGTAGGGGGGTGTAGCGTGAGAGGGTAGACCACCTCCTCCTTGTCCTCGGTTGGCGGACTGCTTGCATAATCCACGTCTTCAACATCGTCACTAGTTCGGAATGTTGTTGAATATAGCAAGCAGCACGGCCGCAGCACGGAGGAGGCACTTTAAATTGTATGAAACTTACATGAGGCATAAGCCTAGGAGGGATGGGATGGGCGGAAAAAAGAGAGAGACCCTGCACGAGGGGGGAAGATGGGGGAGAACGACCGTCGTTCCCCGGGCCCCCGAAGCTGGTTAAGTTTACAAATGAATACAGCGATTGAAGCAACTTATAATATCAATGTAGTCGTTCGCTCTCGCTTCTTTGCCTGGAATATTCTATATCGATCTCTGTCTGCCCCTGCCTTCCCATATAGAATGGCCATATTAACGTGATAATTAGCTCGGTTATAGGACTTGCAGATGAGCTGGCTGCTGGCTGCCTTGCCTTCCGCCCCAGTCCCAGTCCCAGCCCCGGATGAATAATAATACAGAATATATATATAAAAAGAGGGTTCCTCCCCCCGTCTTGTGCAGTAGTCGACGTCGTCGTCTTTACGCGCGTTGCCTGCCGCCGCCGCCGCCGCCTTGTGACTTACATATAAAATTGGGCTCAGTGCAGGCCAGTCGTGCCATTCTACTACCGGGCATCCGACCAGGAGCACGGCCCGGTCGTGCGGCCTCATAAACTACTAACTCTTATTCAAAAACGCGCGCGAATTTGTTGGTTTACGCGGAAGTTGTTGCACGTGCGGTAATTTGTAAACATGCGCGGAACGTTTGATGCGCGTACTGGCAGTCGTGGTAGAGTGACCTCTCATTGATAAGTGACCCTGATTGACCAGTGATAATATATACATATAGCATATACATAGCACATATATACACAATCATATCTATAAAATGTGATTAAAGCGGGAAACGTTTCAAATCATGATGCTAGTGTTGAGTGTTGCCGCACATTCATAAGTGTTTTAAAGTCGTTGTGGAATATAACAGTGATAATGTAGCCTATAGTTGACATGGATATATAGTACAGCATGGGCTACAGTAGGTTTTCATGGTGTTTGAATGTCGGTGAAACCTTTTCGGTTTGGTGGAATCAACAGTGAGGTTATCTGACCTCTCTTGTACTACTGATTCACTGTGTACAGTACGATGTATAGAAATTCTCAATTCAGCGGGATTGCCATTTTGGCGCCAAAAGTGTGTAGTGGTAATGGAGCGAAAGCCACGTGACCGGATTTGGCGGGAGATGTGGCGGACGCACGGGATATACTAGTCTCTATAGTGCTATATAGCTTTAGTGCATCGCTTTTTGATACGATACTGAAATTTCATTGCTCAAGTTTTTGACAAATAGGATTCCTGATTGACAAGTTTTAATGAAATTTCGGTGGAAAACTTTCTGTGATCGTTGAATATTGTATTGTTTTTGGAGATTGTTAAAATCTGAGAGCCATGTTTGTTGACTTCTTAGTGTTGGAGCAGTTATGATCAAGTTGTTACAGTGATGTTCAATACGTTCATAACAAATACAGATATATTGGATAAGAGCTTCATACTAATAATGTGAAAATCTTACACTGTTGAATGTTATTGTGATTAGATTCCAAAAAACAATATTTTATCATGGTAGATAACTTTGTACCTTGTTAGTAATTCAGATATCGATATCCACCATTTTGTCCTTGACACAGTGCTAGAGTATTCAAGTTGTGGATGAGATCAATTTCCAATTTAAGAATTTTCAAACCATGTCCTCGTTCTTCAGATATCATTGAAGCTGAAAATGTGTTTTATGAGTCGAAAAATGGCGTTTACAATAGGGAGTTTCTTCGATTACGTAATATGACGTCATCACTGGATAACAACATGGCCTCCTCAAGGTCACGACCTCTTCAGGTGATTGGGTAATTGTGTTATGACGTAACATTTGAGGTATTTCAAAGTATTGTGTGCCGAGAAATGTGTAGAAAGTGCAAAAAAAAAATCTTTGAAAGAAATCTATTTTATATTCTGATGGAAATTCAGGCATTGGATTGTTATCAAATCAGTTAAATATTTTTGCATTTTATGTGAGTTTTTGCGTTGTTGACCTATTGTTATCTAGACTTCTACTCACAAAATGAAAAGGGCCGGCTGCGCCCCTAACTCCACCCTCCTAGAATTGAAATGAAAGCATTGTTTCAATCAATTCAATGAATGACTCGGAATTTCCAGCTATAACACAGTTCTCTGCTCATTTTTATTAACTAAAGTTTTCAGAAGTGATCATTTTAATCAACAAGCATTCATTGAAGGGTAGGCGTTAGGGTCATACTAGTACTGAACTAAGTTAGCATACTCACAACAGAGTTTAATATGGAAGCTATTAATTTGTTAACTTTTGTTGCTGTTGCTCATAGTTTGCAACCATCTCATGTAGCTTAACAAGTGGTACTATAATACAGAGCCTGATATAATCTCAATTGATGATAACAGCTGAAATTCTTATACCAATATCATTTATCCATTTACTCATTGAACAATGATGGAACATATAATCATAGAAAAGTAAGTTGATCAGTCACAAATCATTTGAACAGTTTGTTGTTCTTCTTGGATTCAATATAAAGGTGCGTACAGATTTACGCGCCGCGAACATGAGCAATTCACTTCTAATCAGCTGATGCCAAGCTATTTATATCTGTATCTTACCGTTTCTGTAAAAATACAGATATAATCAGCTGATTAAAAGTGAATTGCTCATGTTCGCGGCGCGTATATCTGTACGCACCTTCAGATTATTCGCGGTGGAATGATCTTCCCATATCTTGAAGATAAAAACTCATCAATTAAATGATATGAAAACCGAATAGACCTAATTGAAAATACAATTTAAGCAGTTTGAAAGCAAGAATCAATGATTCTCAAACAGTTACATAGTAGCTTGGATCTAGGAACGCTCTATAAACAAACTTATTTTCTTATTTGTGATCCGACATATGAAAGAACTGAATTGTAGATGAATGACCAGAATTCAATATAGCAGAAGACAAGTTTGAATAAATAGAATCACTAGCACCCTACCATTTTTTACTTTCCTTGCCCTATTAACTTGCTTTCCCTATTAACCCTTTCCTTGCCCTAGGTAAGGAAAGTATTGCTTTCCGAAAAAATTGAGGTTTCCCGATTTCTAAATTTCTATACGTTTCAAGGTCCCCTGAGACCAAAAAAGTGGTTTTTGGGTATTGGTCTGTATGTGTGTGTGTGTGTGTGTGTGTGTGTGTGTGTGTGTGTGTGTGTGTGTGTGTGTGTGTGTGTGTGTGTGTGTGTGTGTGTGTGTGTGTGTGTATGAGTGTATGTGTGTCTGTGTACACAATATATCATCTCCCAACTAACGGAATGACTTTAAATTTGAAAATTAAGGTCCTTACACTATAAGGATCCGACATCAACATTCTCGATCAAATGCAATCCAAGATGGCGGCTAAAATGTTGTCAAAACAGGGTTTTTCGTGATTTCCTCGAAAACGGCTCCAACGATTTTGATCAAATTCATATCTAGGAAAGTCATTGATAAGCTTTATCAACCGCCACAAGTCCCATATCTGTAAAAATTTCAGGAGCACTGCACCATCTATGCAAAGTTTGATTTTAGAATCCCAATTATCAGGCTTCAGATACAAATTGAACAAAATTTCAAGTGAAAAAGATTGAGCTCAAAAATCTCTACAATTAATGTTCAGTAACATTTTCACCTTAAATCGAAAATAAGCTCGAAATTCGAGAAAATAAGATTATTCAATTGCAAACTGTTGGCAACTGTTGATTCTATCAAATCATTCACTATGAAGAGATAGCAGACTTTGTGTGTCTGCAGCGTTATTGTCCTGTCACCAGCTGGCTCAGATCTTAGAAAAGTAGACTTGAGATGCGCGGGAACACTATCGTCAGTTGATCAATTTTGATAACGGCAAGGAAAGTTGTGTGAGTGCACCACACCAGATTTTTTATTTCTGGCACGGCTAGTTACGGGTACTTATTCCATTATCAAGTGTAAAAATGAATGATTATTTCGCGATAAACAGATTTAAACTTCTTCAGCAGCTATCTCATTCCATATTTCTTAAAATGCCAAATATACTCTTTATCAGATAGAAGAATGGATTTATAGGAGCAAAATCTTTACAATATCTCTATAAGAGTTACAATAGCTCCAAATAAGAAATAGATATGTAACATTTGAATTAGAAGTATGCCGGATAATGGGAGACTAATCAAGACATTCGAATGTCAGTTGTCAATGTTAGAATGTCAAAATAGCCAAATTTCATACGTTATTCTATAATTACTGTACTATCCGATACTAACGAGCTTCCACAGGTTCCAAAAAGAGATCCAGTGAAAATAATTTATTGGACTTTGTGGTTAGAAAATAAGCGTTTATCGTTGAGAATGTAAATTCTAATATATGAATTTTTATCTGTTCAAATTAGCTCCAATCTGTCTAAAAGTTTGAAATTCTGCTTTACAATAGAAAAAATATAGATCATCCGGTTCCCCAAGTAAGTCTTCCAATCGCTGACAACCGGATCAATTGAATTGACGCAGAATTGACCGACAATAATAAATTGAAACCGAAGTCGGCTGTTAGCGTGGAGTGGGTGTAATTTAACAACCAGGTGGAGGCTCAATTTACAAAAATTAGAGGGAGGAGTTCTGAAGCTTCCACCTGCTTCGTCAGTTAGTCTCCCCTAAAAGCAATTGTTTTACCCCTTTGTTGTTATCTATAAATCTTTATGCTTTACCGAGCCTATCAATTATGAGGCTATCTGCAGGCCGCATCTTACTTCCTCTATTAGGAGGTTTCGGTTTTTGAAAAGAATTGAACGCCATATTACGGAATGTACGCTGTCCGTTCAAGTTACTAGTTACTCCTCAATTTATTAGCCTACTAACTGAAAAAACTCGCCTGTAAATTGGAGACAACGGACCGTCTCAATTTCGTTTATCGGTTGAATCTTTTTCAACTCAAATTGTTTTGTGATAAGGGTTTCCTTCCTTCAATGTCCATGAGTATATTATACATAGCAGTGTAGTGGGTAGTTGAATAGCGGGGTAATTATTGTTGTATCAGTTATTTTACAAATAAGTTCAATACTAAGGTCCGTTTGCACAGTCAAATCTTAAAGTGAATTTGATAAGCTGATGGCTTGAACTCAAAATGAACCACACCATAATGAACCACACCATAATGAACCACACCATAATGAATGAAACTTGATATGGATTTAATCCAGTTAAGAATAAAATTGAGTTCAAACAGTCACTGTGCAAACGGCACTAATTCTCAAGATAGATAAATAGATAGATAGGCTGCCTTTATTTCAACCTGGAGGGCGAACTTAGGGCGCAGCCGGCCCTCTCTCCCACTTAACGCTCCTATAAAATTCTAATGCATCTGCATCACAACATAAGGAAATAATCTCTTGAATAGAATAATAAGTAATATGATAGAAAAGTATAAATAGATAGTTGAAAAAAAACAATTCAATTTAATTTAGTAGAATATATTTTAGACTGAAAAAAATAAAAAAGTTAGAAAATAGAGATATGGAAATGAAAAGAAATAGAAATAGATGCAATAAGCAACCTTTTGGTATATTGTGTATTGTATGTATTATCAATAGATGAGTTTTGAATGACAAATAATTTGATAAAAAAAGGTCAAATGATTGTTATTTGCAACAATTGATTACTAGAAAGATCTCTCACTATGTCTTTGATATCCAATAATTACTATCATTGTGCTCTGAGTTTGGGCTTTTTCTATCCGTTCCTTGAATTCACATTACAACACATCATATTATTTACTACAAATGAATGTACTTTGAGCATTCTCTACAATGATGCTCATGTTGCACTTTGACTACGCGCCAAATTTAAACCACCTCATGAAAATCAAGTTGAGAAATGTGCAACTATTGCAGGCTTATTTTCTTCGAGTGTATTATCATTAAATGAAGGTCTTTGTTATCAGTTCACAGCTACTGTGAAAATATTGATTGCGTTACGTTGAGGAATCAACCATTCTATTTGAAAATCGAAGGATAATTTTATTGTAAGTATTGTAGATTCATAAAATGGAGTATGATTAGTAAGAATTATTCACATTACAATTGGAAAGAGAACGGTTGTTTCCAAAACTGATAATCACAATACCATCGTTGATGAATAATTCATTTCTGAAATGCAAGGTTGAGAACTCGCACTTCACAAACCTGAACAATAACAAAAACAATCACTTGCTTGACTTGATAATCTCGACAAGAGTTTTGCTTTGTTTTGAGTTGTGGGAGTCCCAAATCACATTTCCTCGAAGTCATTTGGGAAGTGAGGTGTCTCGTGGAGTTCCAAATCCAGTTAATGAATTAACCAGGTAGTCGAACTTATCACAATTTGCACGCTTTCAAACAAAATTTCCATAATTGTTCAAAAGTTCCCATGATTATGTATAATTGCCTACAGCTTGTATCGTCTCACTTTTCCTTTTACTCTACCTTGCAATTCTCTTTCTTCAAAATTAATTACACCCTTGCTCTTTGATTCTCTTGATTCTTATATTATGAGATAAACCACTCTTGCAATTACAATTATTGGAAGTTATTTATGACGCTATTCATTTCTTTAATTCCAGTGATTCCGTTTACAATGATCACTTTGGTTCTTCTTCCATTCTTCGTCTCTTAAAATTGCTCTGATCTTTTTGTCTCCTCAAGAATATTACATACAACATTAATACTCTTTGAAATCTGATCTCGCTCAACAATTTGAGTTGGCTGCTCTTTTTCAAAAAATGAAGTGATATTATGGATTTAAAAATTCGATTGTATGTATTTTGTATAAATCGGATATAACATGTCTAATTAATTAAAATTTTAAAAAAGTAGTTGAGCGATGATTCAGTTTAAAGATCATTAGAAATTACTTCAACTTCTATCAAAACGTTCAAGACTGAACATTTTTGAGAAATTTTACTTCCAATTGAAAAGAGATTGTTGAAGCAAGCTTGAATGAAAAATTCAAATCATTTTACTACTGCACTCAGTGTAATAAATTCATAGCTAATGGTTGAAGTTATTTCTAGTTGTCAACCTTCCCATCAATAGAGTCACATAATCTGAGTTCTGGATAATAAATTACAGCAATGCATAACCATTTCAATAATTTAAATGATGCAATTATTCCACAATCAAATTGCAGATACAAATCAATTATTCTTATCAGTAAGGTCTTCAAATCAATATTATTCCAAACCCATTTTTATTAGGTTAAGTGTATTCTGTCCACTTCAATCTCTAGCAGTTTGAGGATAGGGGAAAATAAGATATCAAATCAGTAATGACGCTATAAAATTGCCCGTGGCTCTACAGACTATTCTGAGTGTGACATCCATGTGAGATATGCTAATTCATTAAGTATTGCTTCCATATCTGAAAGGGGTAACCGGTGACCCTCAGTCTCATTCCTCTCCACTACCCTCACTCACATCCTCTTTCTCCCTCTTTGACTTTCTCTCACTCACTCCATGTCTCACACACTCTCTAGTTGTTGGGCCCTCTTAGAAGCCACTTAGATCGTAATCTATTGCTTGGGTTGTTGAAACATCAACCCTTCCGCTACCAGAAATGGACTGCAACAAACATGTTGGAGACAAAGCTGGGTCTAGAAGGCCCTGATGTTGTCGTCACGTGTGAAATACTGTTACCAGCCTCGTTATCAATTGTCTTATCACCGTCCAAGTTGAGGGAGCACGCGACAATGCTGGCCAGAGGCAGGAAACAGTGGATTGTTGATTCGTGCAACAGTGGGAATCTGATTTATTTCGAGATTGAGTATTGTGATCCGAAGCGGGTTAAAGAAAGGAGACGGAGCAATTTAGAATGAGTCATTTACGAAGGAATGAGTAACCTGAAATCTTCAATGAATGACGTGAGATGGTAGGATACTCTCAATCTAACTTGAATCGTCTTCTAGTAATCCTAATTTATAGTATCAACTTCGAATTTTGCATTATGTACCGTATATACTTCATGGATACCCATCTTGAAAAGTTAGAATTTTGATGTGAGCTATAAGAACAGAATTCTTTCACGAAGAAAATCCAATCTTACGTAACAGGTAGCCAACACCACTATGATATGGAAATAACATAATTTCGGTAATGCAACAATGCAAGTAATCATGTTACATGTTATCAACTCATCAAACATAAATTGTTGTGAATGCAACATTTGCATCACTTACACATGGTGATTGAGTAACTCGACATTATCATCGGAAATTTCCAATTCTTGAACAAGAGATATCAATAGCTCTACTATCAGTTTCATATTTATATTTTGATCTAATGACGTTACAATAAAATACGGTATTCATATTGAAGTCACCAGATTTCAATTCTAAAGGATGGATTATAACGTTTGGATTTCTAGCCCTTTGTACACACTGGAAAGCTCCGTATTCTGATTATAATTTTTAGTAAGGGCGATTGAAATATCAACCGACTGTCAAAACAGACTTCTCTTCACGACACAGACTCAGCAAAGACAGAGCAAGAGTTTTTCTGCACTAGACAAGAAGTATGAGCGGAAACAAATCTATCTCCAAATTTATTGAAATCAATACTTAAAATATTTTTGAAGAAACAACCCGTTCAAACTTGGAGAGAAAATAGTAACAGTTTATCATAGGGACAATCTTCACCTTAATCATGAATATACAAGTTAAAAACAAAAAATAAAAGTAATTTCGAAAAAATGCTCAACTATTACACAATAGCAACGAAGGTTCATGAAGGTGAAAAACCAAAAATCAAAATAGTTTTGAAAAAAATGCTCAACTAGAAAGTTATGTAAGAGTTGACACAACACCATCATTTTTCTGTACAAAGGGCAACAGTCCTTGGGAACAGCTTCTCATATATTACAATTGACAACTAAAAATGTCTTCCTGAGCCTTCAGACAAAAATCTGTGAGTCAATCAGATCCGTGGGTCTATTGCGTATTTCAACTGTCAACAGGATAAAGATTTCCTCACTGATCATAGACTTTGATAAAACTTCAGGGTTTCTAAGTTTGAAGTCATAAATATCCAAAAGCAATTTTTCATTTTGAACCGTTGTCACCGTTGATAAGTCAATCTGTTTGGAGGATATATGTTTAAAATCACGTAACAAAAAATGTAAATGTGAGTTATTTTGACTTCTCATAGACTACTATTGTGGACGCTGACCTTTCACAGTTTTAAGGCGTAGAAGAGACGTTCTTTCTCTTCAAAGAGTATAATTATTCTTCTCAAAGATTGAAGATTATCTCCATTGCAAGTTATTTTTGAGGAAGATTTCATGCTATTAAATTTTCTTTGGTTGCTCTAGATAGGTACCAACCAACTACTGCTATATTTATATGGACTCTGCCAAACAAGAGGTTAAATAAATTGTTCTGTTGAAGTTTTCATGAAGAATCTTATTCAATTTGGAAATATACGAGACATAAGTAGGCCCAACTTCGACTCATGATCCATGATTACAGAACTATAACTTCATATTCAATACTTTTCAATCATAAACAGATCTCTCTTCCAAGCCAAATCCAGGTTTACCAAACCAAGCCCACGTTTTCATTTTTTGAAATATGTTTCGAGAAGGTCTCTGCCATAATTCAATATCTAAACTTGAAGTATGATTGTTCGATGAGAAATTGAAATATATTTTGGGAAGATCATTACAATAATTCAACCTCCAAATTGAAAGATTGTTGTTTGATATAGAATCAACGGATGAGACAACTGGATGAATACTATTCTCTCCCTCTCACTCTATCTCTCTCTCACATAAATAAAGTACTCAATCAATCAATCTCTCTCTCTCTTGTTTTCAACAGCCTAGAAGAGAATAAGGCTATGATAACAATTTTTTTGTGGCTGTCATATAACGGATCAAGACCATCAATAATAGCGAGACATTGATGAGAAATGAGACACCATGACGAGGAAAAACCAAAAAATTGAGAAGAATAGTATATTCCTGCCCTTTTTGACATCCCTATCGCAATAACCGATTCTGATACATGGACACCAGACTTGAGCCCCGGATCTTTTTAGAGGGCGTGACAAAGACTCACGGGTAATACCATACGTAGAAAGGGTGCGACCTTAATCTGGAGATTGGGCCTCACGTCGTCATAGCCCAGCAGGCCACGTGACCGTTCAAAGCAGTACTGTGACCGTCGACTAAAAAGAGTACAAAAAACCGTGCCGTAACACCCCCTCGCTCGATTAATTCGAAGGGGATTCCCTCCCGAGCTGTTTTATTGCCTTATAACTCCTCGGGGACTTGGGCTGGTGGGATACAAGGATGACGAAAGCGTGGGGTGAGCTAGGCACGGTCTCGTTTAATGACTAGTAACTTGAACGAGGTGTTATCCTAGTTGACAGTCCACGATTACTGGCAATGATTAATTGCAATTCGGCCTAATGTGATCTGTGCTGTGCAAGTCGGAAGGGTTGATAACCTGAATCAATAGCATTTCAAAAACGAATGTATTCTCCACTAGCTCCAGTACTGTGGGAGTGGGATAGTAGATAGAGTTCAGAGAGTAACAATAGTTTGGCTAAGTAGGCCTACGTCTAGCTCAGTTGGAAATGTTCAAAATGTATGGGACTCACGTCAACTTACATTAATCTAATACACTCCTCTTAATAACCACCTTTTCAAAGATGTATTCCAAGGAATATTTAAGAGAGCTGTGTGGATTGAGTTTATAGTATATTGTCAGGACCCTTTATATCATCAAGATATGAAACTATTTCATAAACTGTTTCTCCACTACACAAAACGTGAAAAAATATAAGTTTAGTACCTATTGTATTTGTGATTGTGACTGGGTTTTCGTATATTCAATCTTGAAAGAGCTCCCATTTTCCCTTTGGGGAAGAGAAAGTTATAACGTAAACCTTATTTTCTAATCATCCGATCTCACTAGGCGTCAAATTTTCAAAAACCTTAAAAATCAATTTTGAAAAAAAATCAAATCGAACCTATCACTTCGCAAACTGCAAACATGTTAAATCAAGGGAAACTTTGTAATTCTACGTCAATGAACATTAATCTATTTCTGTATTATTATCCCTCTATTTGCATACTTATTCAATTGAGATGATTCAAATAGATTCCCAGACCCAGAATATGGAAGCAGTTACAATGATGAAGTGAGTTCTCTCGTTGTTACAATACCCACAATGAAGCAAGTAATAAAAGAATGAAGCTTATACAACTCCACCTGGCTACAACACACAGGCGTGTCAGAATTCGTCAATTTGGTACCTCGAGTAAATAATTCACATTAAAATTCCTGGCTTGACAAGATCATGCTGATTATAACCAGATGCAGGCAATCATTTTTTTCGCAAGCAGTTATTACTTGGCGAATTCCCTCTCCTTTGGGCGAGCAATAATAATGCAGTTAATAACACATTGATGGACGGTAATGACTGAGTCTAAAAAAATTCATGTTCAATAAAAATAGCCTGGTGTTTTATAATTGACTGCGAATGTTTGCAATTGGATTTATTTTTGGAGTCGCCTCCAGCGTTATTACAAGGCGGGGATGATTGCTCTCTAGACATTGCTTATTGAGGACTAATGAGACTATCAGCATTTCCCTCTATACCAGAGATTATAACATTCTTGAGGTATGAGGCTCTTGAATATTACTCCTGCTCTTCATTTTTTGTGGGTGTAGACATGAGCTAAATGTAGACATAAATGTCGAATTGAATTCTAACAATATTATTTTTACAATTTAGAAATTTGATGAAGAAGTGTTAGAAGTCAGGAGAGAATGAATGAATCATTGTAATTCTTCTATAATAATGATTCTATCATTGTACTAGTCGACTGGATCGTCAAAGAATGAGATCAGCTTCGCTCGCCTGCATTTTTCATTTGAGCATTTTTATAATATTTTAGGACGATCCAGTCGGGGATCCAGACTAAACGTCTGGCTAAACGGATATGGCGAGCGAAGCGAGCCGGACGGCCAGTAATATAATATTCCCAGGGATAGCTCTGATTGAAGTAGCAGTACCCAATCAATTTTTCCGTATTAAATGCATTTCAATCTTCAACTTGGTGCCAACCTAACAAAGTCAATTCAACTTAATGCCAACCTGACAAAATTATTAATTTAGTTACCAGTTAACAACTGTTTCGAAGAGGTACTCTCTCTAGATTATAGTTCTATATTAACATATGGTATGGACATTTTTCAATTATAATTAAGAGAATAAGAAGAATATACATGCTTAAAGACGAACTTTAAACCCTTAAAAACCACCCTTAGAGTTAAAATATTGCCAAAAGATTTCTTAGTGCGCCTCTAAAGGGCCAACTGAACATACCTATCAAATTTGAACGTTTTTGGTCCGGTAGATTTTTAGTTCTGCGAGTGAGTGAGTGAGTGAGTGAGTGAGTGAGTCAGTCAGTCAGTTAGTGATTGCCATTTCGCTTATATATATATATATATATATATATATATATATATATATATATTATATATATATATATATATATATATATATATATAGAGAGAGAGAGAGAGAGAGAGAGAATAGATTATTGCTCATTATTTTTAATAATTCTTTGTGCTTCTTTCTCAACTCATTTCAATAGAGATAATCTGAATCATAACGTTCCCAGTACTGATAAATTTCTAACAAGAATATGTTCTTCTAATATCATGAATGGTACTCTTTGTTATAAAGAATCTTTAGTGATTCGATTTCCACTTTCCGCTGTGGAACATCCATCTCCACTATTCTAATTCCATAGTGAAGAAGATAAAAATCTGAAAATGATTCCTAGATCATTGGTCAAAACTTATCGATCTCCAATTACAAAACGAGATGATTTCCAATTGTAGGTTAGGGAAAACGTTTTTCTCAGAGACTCCACAACAACCTAGACAATAAAAGAAGAATCGAACTGATCATACAATAGTTCCTAATGACAACCTTCTAAACGCCGACTGGCGCTACCGAGTTCGAAATGGTATTTTGCGATTGCTTCCGGAAAATTAGTTTTATCTGTTAGATCTACTGAAACGATACGTAGAAACGTTTATAAGTGGAACTGGGCCATTATCATTGGGTCAGTATCTTCTAGGAGATGATTTTTGGAAGTGGAGAGATAGATGTCCTGGGGCGTGAGAGTTGAAATCGTAGAGATGTGGAGCTGCGCCATTTCAAAATAGAATAGTCTTTGTCCAGGGAAGAGATGCCTTGAGGGGTATCCAGCTCCAAAATCATCGTTTCCTTATCACCGGTAGCCTAATATTCCTGCATCTCGACCAGGTGGCAACACAGAGGTAATGACACAAGTAATCACTCTCACACGCACACGATCGCAGGCCCGCCGACACGGACTATAAGAAAACACTCACTAATACCTGTTTTTAGTTTTTACGGTAGCCGCTGTTGAAGAGAGCCATGCATCTCGGTAATTGAGTAAGAACAACCAGTGAAATGCGAAAAAATTGACGAAAATCACAGGGTTGCAACGCTTAAATCATACTATTAATACCTGTAGCACTGTGTTGTAGGTTACTGTGAGAAAACTGAAGGCATTTTAACAACGTCAGATCTGATTCGATTGCTACTGGAATTTCACAAAGAAAATATGTCCGTTTCCAAGAATACAACCTATCAAAGACTACGTTGTGTTAAATAAGTTCGAAGGTGTTCCATTATCATTGTCACTGGTACTTGACTGAGAGATCAAGACTTGATTGGCATACTTGATATGTTTCTGAGAACTCTATTTAGTATACGTTCATCTTTTTCAATTTTAAAAATTAAACAATTTTATAGATTTAATGATTGTTTGTACAGTTCAAAGAAGTAATATTATGTTGCTACTGGTTTATACAAACAGAACAAGTCTGTGTACATGAATACGTCTTTTTTAAAACGTTTGGCAATGTTTTTATTGACGTTCAAAATAGAATACATCGATTTCAGTGGTTGGGGTTGAAATATGAATTATTCTTATAAAAACTGGAAAATATAGATTCTTGTTTAATTGAATAGTGTGCAAATATCGTGTATTGTAGTACTGTAGCCTATAAAATATTCGTAGATTTGCAAATATGATTCAGAGAGGGTTTCCTCAAATAATAAAGTATTGGATCACGACTTCTTATAAAAATTGTTTGATTTACAATAAGAAATGCCATTATGGGGAAATATTCTAATTTTCACAGACTTTACTGTCCTGACTATCCATTAATAATACTTATATTTCTAGAAATATGATTTTCAGGGAGTCCCTCATCCACGTGACAAGTGTCTTGAACTAGAGGAACAATAGAACCATGACGATGATCAGTTTTAGGAAGAGGTGTGAGGTTAGCTGTCAGGTCCAGGGGTCGCGGCTCACAATAGCTATGCTAATCACCCGGGTTGACGGTCACAACAATGTTATCTCAACTGTGGAATCGTGCTGTGGTTCACACTCGCATCATTTCTTAACTACAGTCGACTCTCGATAATACAAACATTCAATAATAAGAAACTTTCAATAGAACAAATCTCTGTTCCCTTTCAATTCGTATTTTCGAGAGTCGATTCTAGTGGTAAGAAATTCGTACTATCGAGAGTCGATTGTAGTGAAAAGAAACTCTTATTATCAAGAGTCGATTGTAGTGGAAAAGAAATCATTTTATCAAGATTCGATTGTAGTGAAAAGAAATTAGTATTATCGAGGGTCGATTGTAGTAGAAAGAAAATCGTATTATTGTGAGTCGATTGTAGTGGAAAGAAATTCGTATTATCGAGAGTCGATTGTAGTAGGAAGATAATCGTACTATCGAGAGTCGATTGTAGTGGAAAGAAATTCGTATTATCAATAGTCGATTGTAGTAGAAAGAAATTCATACTATCGAGAGTCGATTGTTGTGGAAAGAAATTCGTACTATAGAGATTTTATTGTAGTAGAGAGAAATTCATATTATCGAGAGTCCATTGTAGTAGAAAGAGGGTTGAGTTATATTGACATGGTTTCTTTACAGGTATGACTGTAGAGAAATTATGAGCTCAGGTTTGATAATAGTCTATTGCAATATTCTGTAACGATCGAAGGAAGATTGATGTTGATAAGAATCAATGATTCTTGAAAGCCAACTAAACAGTTCTATTTTTTATAGCTTCAAATTCATCTGTATCAAATACCATCGATACTAACTCTAAATGATATTAATTTGTATAGATCAAGTGAAAAGTTACAAGAAATCATGCTCAAAACTAAGAACGTGATAATAAAGCAACTTCATTAAAAAGCTATGGAGATTGTGATAGTAATGCTCCTGATTCCACTATTGATTTTTATGCGTTGAAGAAAAATAATTCTTCTCACAAGAAGATTTGGATGGAAAGATAAATATGAAATTTACTTTGAACTGTACAGTTTTCGCTCCAGTTTTTACATGTGTTCATATGTTTTTGGCTTATCAGTTCTCCGTTCTAAAAATGATTGAAGGTTGTGAATATTCCTATTTATTGAAGTACTATCTATCAATCTCCTTAACATTTTACGGAGTGAAATTGATTGAAATAGTGAACTAAATATAATAATCAGAACTTGAGAGGTCACAATCAATCAAATATCATGATAATGATAATATTATAGAGGGAATACATACGGATACTATGTTCATCCTATGGAAGTACAGTATTTAGAAAATGTTGAGGATTCAGAGACCTTTGTAGTATATTTGAATTTTTGATGAAACTACAATATTGTCAAATCAATATTCCTAGGAATGTGAATACAAAATGAATCTACAAAAGAATACTGTATTATATGTTACAGTAAAATAATATTAGTTTGGAAAAATTCAATTTATCCATCTTAAATAAATACAATAACTTAAATAATAAAGTATTGGAATACGAATTCCTGTCAGTTGAAATGAACTCTGAGGATTCAAATATTGAAATTTTCTCCAATATTTAAAAAGATTCTATGTAGACTTGAAGTACCAAAGAGACTTTTGAAAAAGTCACAAATTGATCTACCAGAATCAAATAATTATAGTCCCATGCGAAGGAGGAGTCTTGTATGATAATATAGTTAAAGTCCATTTGAAAGGGTGGCCTCAAGGGAAGTCATTTTTCAATTAGGGACCCTCCAATTGTTCAAAATCCAAAGACTGAGGGCATTTTAAAAATCCTCCACTGTGGGGTTGTCTTATTGTTCTACTTTCAAGAGACATACGAAGTCACAGAACTGACAAGGAAGTCCAACAGTGGTACTGTCGAAATTAAATTTTTTGGAAACCCTTGGAGAATCGTCATGGGCTAGAGAAGGTACTTCGCTAACTCAATTTCGTCTCTTTTTTTTTCAACGGACTTGATCAATTAGAAAATCACTTGGGGTTAGGAAAGTCCCTTCTCATTCCTTCAGAGGTTCGGAAATCATTGAGGAGTATCGTATGTGTACTCTTCTATGTTATTTTTGTGCTTGTCTTGTATGTGTTCGTTTGATTTGTGATTCGAGTTTTTCAAAATAGTTATTTTTCATCGACATACATTATTTACATTCAAAATCTAACATGTGTTCAACTCTGAAGCTTGTGTATTCATCCATTGAAATCACACGAATTCTCACTCCGTTAATGATTGAAAATATCGGGACACCGAGCTTCACTTGTTATTTTTATTTATTGATAAACAGAACACAATTCTCTTAAATGATCGTGTTTATATTTTACAGCTAGCTATACGTCAGCTTATGAATTTCGGGGATGCGATATTTTGATTTCCCACAGAATCACTCGCTCACTTTTCACTATTCACAGACGACAAAAGTCCCATCTGTTTCAGCCAAGGATGAATTATTCTTTTTATGTCGTTCAGTGAGTTTTCCCAAGGATGAGACCTAGTGCAATCGAATTTTTATATCATAAACCTGCTATGTTCCAAATTTCGTGAAAATCGTTAGAGCCGCTTTCGAGATCCGTGAATAACCAGATATGAAAATATGAAAATATAAACAGGCATACAGAAATTGCTCGCTTAATATAATAGGATAAAAAAGTGACAATATCGTTAATTAATTAGGAATGATAAAGAATAAATTCTATGTAATAGGCTATAAATTCTATGTAATTAAAAATAATTTAAACTTTCTATTCACACAAATTATAAATGAACGGTTTTTCTCATAACGAGGTAAAACTTTATCAAGATATGAAGGTAATATAAAGATTAATTCTATATTGTATTATCAGTGTAACAAGACCTGCTACCAAGGTATTGTAGATCTATTGATCCATCAGTACAATCAGTGAAGAAGTGATTTTTCATATCTAATAACTCTACAATCCCACTAATCGATACCCATACTTTCTTTATGAGTCTATACTGGTGACACTAACGAAATATTTGTGAGGTACTGTGAGGATCTACTGAGTTCTAGGGAACTCAGCTACAGTGAGATCACGTCAGACTGATCGAATAAAACGTTATCAAATGCTAGTATATTCTAAACAATGATAATTTACTAGTGAAAAATGATTATAATACATGTCAGTATTTCTCATAAATAAATTTTTTATTTATTTTATTGTTCATTGTAAAAAAACTACAATTATTATATAATTTTGACATTATAGGAAAAACTAGGCTGAGCCTGTACTATTTATCTCCAAAAATGTTGATAAAGAGTTAATAATGTCCAAAGATTGAGGTTATGATATCACACACTGCTTCGTCACTTGATTTTTGGTCCAGGAATGATGATTTGAAGATTTTGAATTTTGAAGGTTGACATAATACTTCAAATGAATCACAAAATGTATTACAATGAATAAAAAACTTGAGAAATATTGCACTTATTTGAAAAATTTGAATAAAAATCACAAACCTAGTAAGTTACTGCTAATTGAACCAATGCTTCTAATTCGAACAACGCTGCCAGTATGACGTGAATCTTAATAATGCAGACTGATGTGAGGGGGACACCTGTGAGATCATCGCTGTCATCATTTCTTGTATCTGACACCAATGCTTCCCGTCCAACCAAACAGTGACAGTATGAATTGAACCTCACTCCATGAAGGGGGCCAGTGTGAGATTATCGCCGTCTGTGATAAGCTGTGGCCCCCGGGGCCGACGGACGGACAAGCAGGTAGCGTTTCCCACGCGGCTCGCCGCCTGGAGACATCATGCTCTGCTCCGCTCCTCTGTCGTACATTCCGGTCGTGGGAATTACAGAAGCGGCAGCACAGCTCCTAATAATAGTTGACTGCCGTGGTTATCGGTTCAACTACCCAACAACCACTTCTTTCAGGATTGCCAACATTTCCAATAATTTTCCTCCAACATGTCATATTTGAAGTTATTTTTATAATGTGGTTATCGGCTTATATCATAGCCACCTCTAATACAGATGTATTGATGAGCAATGTATTAGAGGTGGCTATGCATATATCAAACCAGTCATTTTTCACTTACTGATTGCCAATATTACTATCAAGAATAACCACTTTTCTAGACATTTCATATTACAGTTTACTTATCTCTTATTCTTTAGGACTACTTTTGAATATAAAAAAAATAGAAATCCAAGTACACATTTTAAAATTATTTAGTCACGACATGTTTCTATTTTTATTTATACAGTTTACTTATCTGGAAATTGAAAATTCAAGTGGGCCACAGTTTTTTCAACTTTCATTCACTACATGCTTCAACATATAAATGCTATTTTCGATTGGCATTAAGGCATTAATATGTCGAAACATGTAGTGAATTATGGAAGTTGAGTTATGGAATATGAAGTTATGGAAGAGGGTAATTGTATTTTCAATTTCCAGATATATAAATAAGAGTAGCCCTCACCAAAAAATTAATTTAGTTTAATTTTATAATGTTGTAATAGACTGAATACAATATAACTTACCAGCCTGCTTTTCCGTACTGCATTGCAAGATTGGCTTTCCTAATGATTGATACTGGGGAAATGTAACATATTCAAGTTCTATAGAAAGAAATAAAAATCCAAGTACCATTTTTTAAAATTTTTTACTTACGACATGTTTCGGCCATGAGGCCATTATCAAATAAATTTACTTATTCACTTATTTTATTCATTTACTTGATAATGGCATAATGACCGGAAAATGTCGTGAGTGAACAATTTTTCAAGAAAGGGTACTCAGATTTCTATTTCTTTCTTTTAGAAAGTAGCCCTAACGACAAAAGATAATAATCAAGTTTGATACTACGGTTATCAGTTGAGGAACATATCACCAGTGAGGTACTTCTAAGAGGTTGTGTTTCTTTCTCATACTTTTTGCCATTTATACTTAATATTTTTCCTCGTACATGTTATGATATTATTTGTTCTTATTCTCTTTGTTATTTGCCTCTGTTCTTGTCTATTTCTGCCAGTCCATTATTAGATTAGATTGAGAGAGTATTGAGAGAGAAGTAGTTACTAGTAGTACAGCAACAAATAAGAAATTATTCTCAAACTAGACATTTTTGAATATGAAATCTTTCATTATGAAGTAACATCACTATAAGGTCAGTCTTAATACTGTTGAAAAATTGAAAAATACCATAGGCTACATATAAAACGTTTGACTTCAGTTGGGTTCCACAATCTCCAAAACAATCACGAAATGATACAAACGTAATGCAATGGGATTCGATATATTGCATATTTTCAATCAGTGAATTTGAGTATGAGAATGTTTTAAATGAGATATTCATGTTCATGATTATTCTTTGATAAGATATCGATAGCTGAAATGAGAGTTATCACAAATCTAAAGGTACGTACAGATATACGCGCCGCGAACATGAGCAATTCACTTTTTATCAGCTGATATAT
This sequence comes from Nilaparvata lugens, assembly GCF_014356525.2. NCBI lineage: Eukaryota > Metazoa > Arthropoda > Insecta > Hemiptera > Delphacidae > Nilaparvata > Nilaparvata lugens. Next base: position 28,969,531 of record NC_052514.1, on the reverse strand, counting down.
CTGTATTTTGACAGAAACGGTAAGATACAGATATAAAAAGCTTGGCATCAGCTGATTAAAAGTGAATTGCTCATGTTCGCGGCGCGGAAATCTGTACGCACCTTATGATTTGGATCAGTGTATTAAAGGCTCATTTCCTGATTTTTTTAAAGATCTGTCATCAGGTTATTAACTTGATTTGTAGCTGGGATTAACGGGATTAGCTTTAATACGACCTAACCATATTACAATAATAATCTTGATTTGTCCCTTCTGAAAACGCCATAAGTTCTGCAATAGAATAATAGAAATGACGTAATACAGAAGAAATCTCCACCAATGGTTTTGATTCCTTGCCTTAGCCCACACAAGGGTTGAATTGTTTTTGATCACGCAATATTAGTTGATGATTTATATCAATTGTCGTCTGGGAAATTAAAAATTTGGGACATACCAAAGGCTTATACGAGTGCATACCTGACCCCCAACCTCAGAAATGTAAGAAAGAATTTATTAATTTATATTTTCTAGGCGAGGGTCCACTACTCTTTTTCTCACCCCATTATAATTCCATCCCTAAGCCATTACTTTCCCCTCTCACACCGGAAAGGAACAAATAAATGTGTTCCACGTCACGAGAGAGGCATGAATAATTTTACACTTCAAATCTTATCCAGATAAGAGTTATTTCTTTCCGCTGAATTTTCGTCGAATGATATCATTAGATTTATGACGAGTCTTGAAAGCAAATAGACTTAAAAATAGTAAGTCTCTTACACTGCCACATGTCCACATGAAAGAGTTATAAAATAGAGTTGAATAGCCGAAAAAAGGTACTTATAATGTTTACTGTTGGAAGTATGACTGTTCAGCTACCGTAATATATAGTACTAAAAGCACTGAAAAAATACGACAGTAAGCTACAACTTTACAGTAAGCAATAACTTTACTATAATGTACTTCAAGCTGTTACGCCTGCCTCAAAGAAAAATTGAGTCTATAGAATTTAGTTTTTATTCAAGGAGAATCAATCTATTGTCTGATTTGAAACGTCAAAGTCTAATCTCTCAAGATCTAATCTATGGAATTAGCAAAATCCTGTTCGAAATGATAAGCTTCTATCTGATCTGTAATGAACTAATGAACTGGAAAAAACACTTAACTAAAATACATACATAAAAATTAGGGAACTATTAATAACAATAAAATGTTGGCTCTACTGGCAAAAGTAACACTTGAGCGCCAGTAGTGAGTTCAATTAAAGTAATTATATAATATTATGTACATGTACAAGAACAAAAGAGTACAAGTTGAAAAAGTTAAGTTGCTATTAAACAAAATTAACAGAAATAGAATGAAGACAATATAAGAATAGAAAGAACATTGACAACAAAAAAAGCAATCAAGTAATATCGAAATGTTTGCTCTCACCCATTTATCGATTTCATTTTCCATTTTTTTTTTTTTTTGATAAAGGACTGGTAATAAAATGAATTGGGATTTTATTTGCAAAGAATTCCATGAAATACTGAAGCTGATGTTTATTGACTGTCAATCTAAAAAATGACCTATTTTATAAGTTGTTCACTGTTGGGCGTAAATTGTGTGGGTTCGCATTAAACGTAAGGCTTTCTCTATTTTTATTGATATGGAAAGTTATGCTCTTGACAAACACTTGCCGTATTGATGGTACTCCAAACTCAATAAATAAATTCCTGCTGGGATACAATCTACGTCTTCCAAGGGCTGCCCTGATTATATGCTTTTGCAAAAAAATATGCTATTGAAGTGAGTGTCAAAAGTGCCTCCCCAAATTTATATAACATACTGGAATAGAGAATGTGCATAAGCATGATAGATTGTTCTTATGATGTTTATGTCATTTATTGAATCTATCTTATAAAATACGAATGACAGGTATTTCAATTTTGATACTAGGTAGTTTAAGTGAAAATTCCATTTCAAGTGGTTATCAACCACCAACTAACAACTAACTTATAGCAACTGATAGTTGAAGTATTTGAGATTCAGCAAAATCTAAATTTACAAAGTCTTCAAAGATCTATGAAACCGAATTTGAATTTAGATGCTCGGTGTCATTTCTCTAATAAATTCAATTATTTGTGACTGGAAAACAGTTAGTGAGACATGAAAAACTGAAGTTTGTCAACTGGGAAGTCTGAGTTGGTCAAACTGACAAACTGATTACGAGGAGTTTATCCAGTGAAGAGATAGTGGGAAGCTTTGATGATGTTTTATCAGTACTTCGGTTATATGATAACCGAACCGTACTGATAATGTAAACAACATTCGATTGATAATATATGATAAGATTAAATTAATATTCAAATTCAAATCCTTCCCATTATTAGCGATAACATTGTGTACAAAAATATAATAATATAAGATGACAGAGAATTTCAACCATGAACAATAGGATGGCAATTTTCAGTTAACTTGGTTCGAAAAGCTGAACTGGGGTATCTAAAAGAAGAGAAAAGACAGGTAGACAAATACAGATTCCATGCAACCTACTCTTATTGTATCTGCTATTAGATTACGAGAACATCCTCAATAGAAAAGCTACGTAAAACATGGGGAAAATTTGAAAAATTCACTTTAGGAGCAAACTTTTCATATTATTCTTTCCTCCTTCTCTCAAAGACTCTTCAAAGACTGAAACCGATTCTGCTGCGTCCGAAGTCATCATTTTCGTTTCATCCAACACGTGTTTGAGTCACGCATCTGCCCTAACTTACACCACACATATCATAACTAAGCCTGTATGCTAATTAGACCATTAGAACAATAATTTCCCACCAAGCCCCCTTTGTACAGCGGACCTGTGTCAACCTTTTGTTTCAGAAACTAATTTATGCTCCTACAAGAACTGGATATTGTCACCTGGGCTGATAGGTATAACGCATGTGTATATCCATAAATATAGATATAAAGTTTGGATATAAGTTTCGTCAGCACTCACAAGTGACGTAGCTGTAACGTAAAATGTAAATAAGTGTTCGTTCAAAAGTGTAATGTATTCATTTTGTTGGTCGGCTAAGAATGGTTGATTATTTCTGGTCCCCCAAGCTTCTTAGAGCGTGGTTAATGCTACATTCCAGAGGCGTATGTTGGTGAAATGATGTTCAGAATAGCTCAAACTTAAGCTATAGCTCAAAAGCAGTCATTTTTAGACCAATAATCTTTCTATATAATATTCTGTTGAACGGCAAATCGAATGTAATTCACAAAATCAATTATGAAAATGACGAAATTCACGAATAAAATTCATGAAAAGCTTGTAAATGAACAACATTTGTTAGTCAGGACTCTTTTCCCAAACACAACATTACTTTCTATAACAAAAATAGTACTTGTAAAGGCATGAAAATGAAAAATCTGATTAACCTTGTATAAAAATGTTTAACTCACAATGTTTCAACAATAATGTGATTTTCAAGTGAGTGAATAGAATAAAATAGAATGGAGCATGTTGTGAGTAAAATAAATTAAAACAGGGTACTTGGATTTTCTATTTTATTTCTTGATAATTAAGAGTAGCCCTAACAAAGAAAAGATAATTGTGAAAGTTCTCTTCGAAGCTCTCTCTATTGACTGGCTTGCCACTTTTGAAATGAAGCTTCATAAGTTTCATGAATTTTTCTGATTGGATTGCAATTTAGAATTTCAGAATTTTGGATTGCAATATTCAGAATTAAGTATGGTTCTCATAAAAGGTAACTCTCTACATTCTCTGGATTCGATTTTATTGGATTTTGAACATTGAAATCTAAGAAATACGTTTTCAGGTTATGCTATCTTGTTTTCTAACTCTGTCTATCCATTTCATGGCCATTTGACCCATTTATGGTCAGTTCCAGAGTTACCTTACAATCAGTGAAGCCAGATTCATCAATAAACAAGTGACACCCACATTTTGTATCGTTTATAAGTTTCTCCAGAGCCGCATTACAAATCTTGCTTCTGTCACTGTCACCGTGAGTGACTACCGCAATGGATGTAAGATACGATACTCCTTCAATGTTTGTTGTAAATTTTATTGCCAAGTCACGAATGTAAACAACGCATAAAGAATTGTTTTGCAGAAAATGCATTTACTAGATGCTGAAGTGGATGCTTACTCCAACTCAGACTTCTACTTTGTATTTGTTCAAATGAGAATACAGCGTTCAGAACTTTGTGCGTTATAATAATTATGATTTTACCTGCAATAGCAACATTTCTAATTCGTCAAGAAGTTATTGAAAATATTAATATCAATATCAATACGCACAAAAGCAACAATGCATTATTACATTTGAATATTCGAATAGAGCAATGGTATGGTTCACCATATTAGGAAAGGAAAAAAGGAGGAAATATGAAAATGATATTGTTCATTTGTCCATATCAAATTTAGGTTAGATAAATGCTTGTAAATTGTTACCAATTATGCTTTTCACTTTGTGTGTAGTTGAGAAGTTGATATTGTGGTAATTATTCGTATTGAATGAAAAAGACTAAGAAATTGTCAAAAAACCACTGATTTTTCATTCAAAATTATGCTTTTATTTTCCAGCATACACTGCAATCTGCAAAAAAATTATTTCACAATATTATATTATCTGAAACATTATATGAAACTGAGATGCATTATCCAGAATGTTAATTGAAATAAATGATAATCCAAATTATCATCATCACTCACATTAGTTATGTGAACTAATTTTTTCATCCATCTCATCCTTTGATTGAAATAACTGTTGGTAATATCGTATATTGAATAAGGGAGAACAAGAATGATACCCTGAAGCATATCAAGTTGGTTGAGATGTAAACTATTCATGGCTTACATGAAAATCATATTGAAGTTCAAATTTTTTATTTGTAGACACTGTTGATTTTCTCATGAAATGAGACAATTATTCTGAAATAAACTCTAAACTGTTCATAATGTATGCGTATGCTAATTAATGCATCGGAGCCTTCCAACATTACAACTGATTAAACAAGAAGCGAGTGATTTGGGGAATTGGCCAACTATACGCCCATCAAACTATTCAACTATGCAATTTCCAGCATTGGAAATCACCTCGGGGAGTCAATAACTGAACTGAGGACCACTGACCCAATTCATCTGATGAAATAACTTTACGCATTAACTAGTGGATCGTAAGTTTGGGCTTTAATGTGTTCCAAGTTTGGCTGATAACCGTAGCAAATTTTGAAACACAAATTATGGTAATTGATACATTTCCATTTCATTAATTAGCGTGAAGAATTGATACGGTGATATTGACGAAACTGATTTATGCATATTACTTGGATCAGAAAGTACTGTAGTAATGTGATGGACTGTACTCTGTACCTAACAATAAATCACTTCACAATCATATTATGCATTAAATTCATCATTATAACAATATTCAATGCCATCGTCAATCTAAGATTAAGAACAACCTTATCTAGGGACTTAGTAGTACAGTAATACTACAGAAAAAAGAAGTTTCATTATTCTGTTCCAATACTATCCAAGTAGTTTCTTCTTACAAATTACGTTCTCTCATTGATATTTTCGAAACAAAATGAAATATGGAATAACACAATATTCATTCATTAGATTATATTAATTCCAGCAAAATATTTCTGGCATCCATTCAACAATGCATTGGATGCTTATTCACTCCAATCCACCTTAAAATTGGTGGTATTGTTAAAAATATCCAACGTTTTTTAAGTTAATGTCTCTAAATTTATAAACTTATAAGGATTCTTCCTAAGTTTTCTCTGTAATTTAGTGAAAATATGTCTCTTCTTTTATTCTAAGAGGAGTTTTCACAAAAATTTCGGTTATGATGATTGAATCATTCATTACATCCAAGGCAATATTATCATAACTACTTTGTTATACATTACATTACAGGAAAGCTGCAATATTGTTCTATCTTATCTAATTCAGTAGACTGAATCAGTTCACATATCTCATCTTCGTAGCTCGACTACCTAAATGGAAAACAATTTAGTTATTTCAGAACAGTTTTGAATATTTTCAGGGTTCCAAACTGTAGAGAGAATTTCAAAATTAGTTTGAAATTTTAGGTAGAGTCCATTCAACTAGCATTAAAAAGCTTACGAATAAAAATGCACTAAATCTTCATCATTCACATCAATATTATAATGAGAATGCAAATGCTTGTTGATTCTTACCGAATTATTGTACTTACTATAAAAAAAACAATATTTCTACTTAGAGTAATGAATGAATAATTGAGTCTAGAAAATTACAACCCTATTAAGGTATGATATCGTGAACAAAGGAATCATTCTCCGGTTGACTGTTTTCGACTGTGTTCCTGAACCACTTTATGAAATACATATGATGTGGAACTGAGGGTTGTCAACGAGGTTATACAAGTGAGTGCTCCACAATTCAGAGGGACTCGAAACGTGACCTGGGTTTGAATAATTTCAAACGGTTGAATATGGGTTATTGATATACAGTGGAACTTTCAGTGAGTGATTCACTCGAGCTGTCAGCATTGGTTGAATGGGAAGCATTGACGTAATTTATAAGGAATGCTGACAGTGGAAAGTGAATTTCACTACAAACTTTGATCGATAGGGGTAATCAACAATATGCATTGTTCTCTTCCAAGATAACAATGAGTACTTATTGTTTTGTATTGGAGAGAAGTTGGACAGGTGTAGTCTACATCAATAATATGTCTATCACATGACTTGTGAGGATAATAAATGTAATATGTATTGTTTGCTATTATATTAGCAACTGTGTATCATCCTGGTTGTAAATTTAATTAGTATCGACGTTACTTACAAATGTGAGAAATGTATAAGGGTAATATTGATGAATTCTTGCAGAAAAGCACACGAGAAAATAGTTTATAATTGAGTACTCGTTTATGAAGAGATTAAATAAGAATTGATAAACATTCTAATATTGACCATTAGAATATTGATCATGAAATGTATGACATTTCTGATGTAATATCAGTAAAAACATTTTTATACAATACTTCAGATTACAAAATAAATATATTCACATAACTAAATACAATATGGGCCGGTTTCCGAGCTCGGGATTCAGCTAAGTTTTATACTTTAAAAAGAGTCAGAAATTTGCTTTCCAAAACGAGACGTAGTCGTAGTGATTTTCATAGTCACGTTTAAATTGAATGTCGAGAAACTGTAAAATTGAACTCAATATAAAATAAAAAGAAAATGGTGTAAAGTTTCAGCTACTTCGAATTATTTAGGAATGATTAATTTCATCAAGGAAAAAAGTTTCCAATTATAGAAATGAGAAAATGAAGATTGTTAAAAAAACTGCTACTACGCCCCGTTTCGGAAAGCCAATTTTCTGACACCAGCTATAACTTAGCTCAATCCCGAGCTAGGAAACCAGCCCTTAATCTCTGCAAGGTAAAATGTACAACTGATTAAACTCAATGTTTAGTGGAAATTAATAAAAAAACCGAGAAATATACTATACTCATAGATAACAGATAACTGAATAAAACGAATTTAATAGATCGTGAATTAATATCATTGTCTTATGATTCGTGAGATCAGATTTCATTACTTTTAACAAAGGTAAATAGAATTGATTGAGTACTCTCATGATTTATTGTATGCATTATAGAGGATGATATATGTATTATGTAGACAATTCAGAAATCAGAAATTTAAAACACCAAAGTATATGAATATTTTTTTGATTTCCCAATTATTATTGAATTTCAGCTTCTAAAGGAAGGCGTTCTCCCATGAATTTCATGATTTTCTGCCTCTGAAAATGATCGCAGATACATATTGCCTTGACAGCAATTCAATGAGAAATGGAAGAATTATCAATTCATAATCAGACTCTATAATCAATACCTACTATCACTTATTAAGTAATAGTAGCTATTGCTGTAACTGAATTGAATCTTGTGTGATAGAATTCGGATGACGTCATTCACATGAAAATGATGCACATTTAAAATATGAGATCGCATGGGATTATCCAATGCTTGTTCCCACTTCTTTTTTAATCCTCTACTCTTTTGTCTTCATACCGTTCTCTTCCCCTCCATCTCCTCATTTCCTCTTGTATCCTTATTTAGAATGTAAGAACATGATTTGATGTCGAAAACAAGAAAACATAAGACATGGGAGAATATTCCTTCATCAAGATTCAATACAGTAATATGATCAATCAAAATCATTAACTTTACCAGAGTCCAAGTGAAGAGTTTTGAGAAATAAACATTGTCCCCCATCAGATATATTTTTTAATTGTCATTGTCTTATCCTCTCCCACACACTTTTCCTATTCTCTTCTTGTTGCTGATGGTCTACAGTCTACAAGGTCAGGGCGAGGCACAGTTTGCATTCCAATGCGCGGACAGAGTCTGCCTGCTCAGGTGAGGCCGATATCTAGAAATTTCCTCACGTAAACTGCTCATCACGTTCTATTCAAAACCGATGGACATTATTTCTTATTGCTTCTCTTTCTCTCCTCTTTCTCCTCCTACAACTCCTCTTGATTTCTCTTCACCTCCTTGTTCTTCTCCTTCATCTTTTCCTTTTTCGACTTCTTACTTTTCTCCTTCTACCTCTTCCCCTTCTTCCTTTCCTCCTCCTTCATCTATTTCTTGATTTGTCTCTCCACCTCTTCCTCATGCCAATTACTCTTCCTTTCCCTCCTCTTCTTCTCATATTCTTCTTTCTCTTTTTTTATTCTTTCTATTCTCATTCTCTTCCACTGTTTCTCTATTTTCTTCCATTACAGTCAACTTCCAACCGTTTTTATCATCTTTCTTCTGCTATTCATCTTTCCTCCTCAATCCCAATCCTCGCTCTTTTTTATTATTTTTTTCATTTGCCTAGATCTTCTTCATCATCTCTCAATGATATTTCCCTTGATCCTTAGATCCTCCACTCCATCTGCCTTTATTTCTTCATCTCAATGTTCGTCCTCACTTCTTCTCCAATATTCCACGTTTTTGATTGTGCGCTGTCCTTTCCTCCTTCATGACGGAATAAATTTTATTTCGTTTTTATTCATTCTTCTTCTCATCCTATTCTAGCTCAACCTCTCTCTGTTGCTCTTCTCATTCTTCCACCTCTTTCTCTACCTACACTATCATGTTCCTCCTACTTATTCTCTTCCTTTTTATCCTTTCCTTGTTCTCCTCCCCACATTCTCTCTTTCCCACACGTTTTCCGTTCCATCTCCATACACTCTCCTTCATTTTCCTGGTTTCTTCATCCGTCTTCTTTTTTCTATTAACTTTTTTCAATTTTCTCCTCTACGGTGTCCTCCATCGCCATATTTCTTTCAGTTTTTCCTGTTTGTCTAGCCTGGTCGGCACAACACTTGACAACTATTCAGATTCATCAGGTCAACAACTACACGTGACAACTTCAACTCGTATTGTGTTCTCCGACTTTATCTCTATAGTGAGAATTACTGCCAGCATTGTTTGCCCTGTTAGTGTTATTTTCAAGGAATCCTGACAGTTCTGAGTGAATCTCTCAATATTGAGTCGGTAGCCAAGAAGACGTGTATTGTGTGATCTTTTAAGATGTCTCCTGCTGACAGAGAATCATGCTCCTGCTACTGAGCGTCTGATGTACTCCTATACTGACTGAACTCGAACACAGTCATGCATCTACATCCACCTGAAATCAGCACAGAGAAAGATTGGAAATACTGGATCAGTGGCTGTTGTTTATGAAGAGATTCACTTACACCTGTCAGCATTATTTGTTGACTTGGAAGCATTGATGTTTATAATAATATACGACTGTTTAACAGTGAATACGGTACACCGTAGAAGTGTTGAGAATATTAGAATCGATGGAGATAAAATAATTAGTAAGGATAACAGAGTTGGGAGAAAAACTACGAGTATTGAGTTCATTCTCTCAATGCAACGATTTGCGTGCTGAAAAACGAATAAAGTTAATCTCGTAAAAGGAGAGTATAATTATTAAAATAAGAGAGAGTATAATTATAATGGAAAGCGATGTGATTCTAATACTTCAACTCATATTTTGTAAAACTTGAGACATCATGTAATCTCAAATTCGAATTATTCACTTTTCAATCAAAATAGCACTAAACACTTTGTAATACTGTACTATCAATGGGCAAAATTGGAATGAACTAAAATATAATTGATCTATCATAACGGAGATCTCTTACAACATTATGATCAACTTTCTAATAATAAGGGTAATCTATTGGAATAATTTAATGATGAATGACAGAAAGATTCGTTCTTCTTCATTCAATAAGGTAGTCAATTGATAGAACCACTTCTCCGTGGGAATAGGAGAAGAAAAATGAAAGTGGTTCGTTATCTCATCTTTTCGGATAGGTATTTCAAATTTGTTATTTTCACCCTTGAAACCTACATATGAGTTTATACAAGAGAGCTTTTTGAAAGCCTAGTTATAAGTTCATACATTGGATTCGCTTATCAAATAAATACATAGATGAATAATTCCACGAGCAATGAAAATCATTCAGGACTTTTTATTCAAACCGTTTTTCATATTTTCTTATAGAAAAAATAGGCTTCAAGTGCGTTATTGTTATCATATATTGCAGCATACAATCTATAATATTGTTATACATCAGCAAATTAATACAGCATCACTTGAAGATTACCTGATGATTCTCAAAATCAGTGAAAATTAAAATTGCTGTGCATGAATACGATTCGATAAACAATGATTTGAGATTATTAATTGAATCACAAAGCTTTAAAAAGCTAATATTTCCCTCTCTAGAAATACTGTTGAGCATTATCTCTGGAACTCCAACAACCTAGAACTAAGAGGCTGTCTCACTCATCATCAGTCCAAGAGATTTCATTAAACTAGGCTCTGAAGCAGTTGATGCCTACTCTTTTCATCTTAGAAATATATCTTGAAAATATTTGAAGGCATCTGCTGCAAAGAATAGCTGGTCTGTTGGTGATAGAGTGCTGAAAGGTGCGGAGAGATCACTTGAAACTGTCAGAATTGGTTGCATGGGAGGCGTTAGTGTTATCCATAAGGATTGATGACAGTTTTAAGTGAATTTCACCGTGGAAGTAGCGTGGTATGAGATTTTGACCGGGTCGAGAGGTGTGCGTCAGAGAGCGCTGGGATGTGGGAGTTGAAGGAGAGAGATGGAAGATGATAGAAGAAAACGAAAATGTATAAGGGCGTGGCAGAAAGCAGCCAATAGGAGAGCAGCGGTACAAAGTAATGCTGTCGAGATGCTCTCTCGGTTCACCAGATTCCATCTCTTTTCAGGGAGTTTTGCGGCTGCCTGGAACCCCGTACCCCTTTTGTACCCTGCGATATCTTCACCAATGGCGAGCCCGTATCCCGGGTACAAGCTCGGGTGGGGGTTTTTCCAGGGTACGTCCTTGAGGAAATAATATGGCTGCGCAAAATCTATCGACTCGGATGTAATCCTTTTCTTACCACCCACTCCACCTCGTCAACTTCCTCCTCCTCCTCCTCCTCCTCAGCGCAGAGACGATATCCGCCGCCATCAGGAAACACAGATCCAGGTCACTGAAGATGTCATCTTATCGTTTGCAGGCTTGTAGTGGACTGAAAAACCCTTGGGAGCCACTTCTTTTCTTCTGAAATCCTCCGGGATAATAACACTGCCCCATACTCCACTGCATTCTGATGAGGCACAAAGTCCGGCAGCTTAGAGATGTTGTTTGTCTCTGACTTGAAATCCACAAGAAATACTTGTGGGTTTAATGCTTGATGATATCAAACGGAATAGTAGGAACTATATGATACCATGAAGTTAAATGAGAAATGATAAGGAAAGATATCTTTTATACACGTTTGATAAAGATAAGTTTTTATTTCTGAGCATGATACTGTCCGAAATCAAATCGACAATGTATCGGATAAAATGTATCTCACATTCTCACAGTTCTGAAATAAGTATCGATTACTGATACTTATTTCATTCATCACAATAACTGAAATATATTCCATGAGAAGTCTACGAAGACATTTAGCAAGAAATAAATATTAGTTCATAAGTTAAGAAAATTATAAGTTAAGAATAAAAGTATGAAAGTTACCAGACGAAAGAATGTTGAATGATCGAATGTGAATAAAAATGTATGGGATAGCACAATCATTTATCAAGTTCTAGAATGATTCTGTAATACTTAATGCTATATTCTTCTCTTGTCATTTCAAAATTGAAGTTCAATTAATAAATTTGTCATGAAATTACTCCATTGATTGAGAAAACTCCAAAAACCGCTTTTCCGATCCAGGTAAGAGTTCAATTATTGTGGATAACACTAGAGTTTCGAAAAGGTAAGATTTCATTTGATCCTGTTAACTTTATATGAAAAGCCGTGGAGCTCACCTACTATTTCTCACTAAGTTTGTGAGGAAGCATAAAATATTAAAATATAATGGATGAAACTAGACATCCTACGTATAATTTGAAAAAAAATTCCAATATTATATACTTGTTTATCGTGATTATGATACAGTACACAGAGACATACAAAATTGAGAGTGGGTCTGGATAAGGGGATGTATAACTTGTTCTCGTAGATATGAGAATACATAGTTTTCTTCATGCATGCTATCTTCCAAGAACCTTAAGGTACGAGTCTCCAATTTTATTTTTGTAGATTTCAATTACCTTTTTTCCTCAAATTAGAGGTGAAAGATCTCTTTATCAGTATAGGTGTATTAAATGAGAATTCATGAATCAGTGGTAAGTGTCAATATCTTCAATTGATGAAGCTGGGTCTAAAACAGAAAAATCAAATCATCCACCTTAAAAACACGTATTGCTTTTACTATTTAATAAAATAGTAATACAATTATTCCAATAATTTTCCCTCACAATATTCCACAGCTATGAATCGTATCACGGTAGTTGTCTGATATTTGAGATTATGATTATTTTCCGACACAGTATTCTCTGTAACGTCATTATCTTCTTCAAGATCATTATTACAATAAGCCACGCATCGCAAGTCACGCAACACCGTGCTAGAAGTGGTGAGATCCCCGCTGAAATGTGTTCTTTCAGATGGCAGAAACTTGTCTTGGCAGCTTGTAATGCAAATAATAACACTTTAATTTCTCGACAAGTTATTCTGCGTGAGATTAGAGCTGTAACGAGCAATTTGGTGGGCACTTTGTATGGTTTGTAGGACACGTTGTGGAGGCGGAATTAATTGAGCTGTCGTTACTTGAGGATAGAAAACAAACTATTCATTGAATTATTGATAATAACTGATTATTTCTGATAACCAACTACCTGTTATTGACCTTACAAATTACCATTGAACATTCAGTTTCATAAATTCACTATCAAGGTAATCTGAAAATTAATTTTGGAGTACTAGTAGGTCTACTATTTTTTCATCCATTGAGTAAGAGACAAATCGTGGAGATTTCGATTTGCTGGAACAAGAATACATTTGCTTTGAGTACTGTGAATATTGTTGAAAGTTCAAGGATAAAACCATTGGAAGATATCGAAAGGTGAGATTGAGATTTATAGAAGAAAGGAAATTTATATAGTTAGGAAGAAAGAATCTGAAAAAAATTATTTCAATGAAGATAATATCAGCAGTTACAAGGCAAAGATTAATAATGATAAATGGTGTATGTTCACTGAATCAATCAAGAAAATTATCCATCTCATCGGATAAAATAATAGTTTTATTGGTTACTGAAGCTACAACCTCTTTGAAAACCTGTTTCAAATGATGGTAAGTAGTAGTCTTATAATACTAACAATAATCTATACTTGAAGTACATTAATTTCCAGAATAAAGAGCCTGATAATCATTGAAACCTTATTATTATTTCCATATTATGAACTTCAAAGGCAAAATATTAGTTAAAAATATGATTGGCCCTTATTCTCATCTTAGACACTGGCGTCTGTTGACTGACAAGTATTTTGAAGGAGCTATAAATAGAAAGAAGTCTCCATAATCATTTTCATGTTCATCAACGAACTCAAGTATTGTATGTAAGAATCTACAGCAAGATCCTTCTAATATAAATTATGTAATTTGTTTTTCACTGGAGAAGTATCAATGGAATTTGGTAACTCAACAATTTACAAACCCAGGTCGAAAAACATTACAAAATATACGAAGATAAGTCAATTACCATCCGCAATGTAGGTTTATTTTTCTTTTTGTTGGTTGGACTGTTGATTTGCATTGATGATGTATTCTTTGTTCATTTGTGTTTATATCCAGGCTAGTTTCAAACAGCTATTTCAATTCCATCATCACTGATTCACTGGCATGCTGTTAATTATGACAGCTACACTATTTATTTTCACCAAATTTAGAGTATAAGGATCAGTGGGATTAACCGTTTTTCGTGGTAGGAGAGTGGACAAAATTTATTGAATTCCATTCATAAACACTCAGTTATGGAAGAACACTATTCCCGTATAGCACTGAAAGTTTTGATGAATTTCCCCTTATACACCTTCCGACCTCGGAAAACGGTTCACAGAACGTTGGTGCAAATGACAACTATAATAACAACATGTCAGTGATGATGGAATAGAAAAAAATAGTTTGAAACTAGCCTAGATATAAGAACAAATAAGCAAAGAATGCATCATTTACGCAAATTAACAGTGCTACCAACATGAACAGGAATACACCATTACGGATAATAATTGACTCGTAGATGTGAGTTTTATGTGGTAAGTGTTTTCTATAAGTGATGAATTCAATGATTCATGAAAGAGAGGAAAATACACGAGAATGAAGACAAAAAATGTGTGTTATATGAGGAGAAGAAGAATGAATTATCGATAAACTCGTGACATTGATTATATTGCAGTAACACTTAAGTCCAGGAAATTCGATTAATAGAAGAGAGCACATCATAAAACTCCTTCATACACGTCAATCCAGTCATTATGGTAACTGAGTACCGAAAAACTTTTCAGATTGAATGTTATAGAGACATCAACTTATACGGTTAGCTCCCCTCTTTACATGCTATTAGAGGTGCATTAACTTTGAAAATGACACTCTCTTCGCGTTTCAGCCACCATAACAATATTGCACGAGTATTTAATATGGCTGCACATCTCATTTGACATGATTCGTTGGAGTTTTCATCCCTCCGCTTTTCCAGACGCCAAACTTTGTCATGAAATAAGAAAAACTTCTCACAACAGACGGCTGTTTAAATTGAGTAGAAAGAGGGGTGAATATGTAAAAGGTATCGACCTAATGCCTCGCCATATCTGATGCTGAATCTCTGTCTCTGTTATTTCCTGTTAACCATTATCAAACACATGTCTTCAAGTTTGTTTCAACACAAATAGAGTCATTAAAGTTTATGCGACAACTTTTGCACCACATCCGTTTCCAATCAGATCGTTTTTGAATTGTAACTTCAACAGAAACTAGAACAAGAATTTGATAGTTCCTGTATTATTCGCAGATTGAGCTAATCAGTGAATTGATTGTTGCTTCTATTTTCATTCAATTCTTCTTATTTTTTTGTTATTCATAATGATATTCTATCATGGCAAGATTATCTGATGCTATTATGTTATTGTGGATTGGGATTTGAGCCTGTATAAACTTCTACGACAGTAGAATTTCCATATCGAAGAAGAAGAGTAGCTTATTCTCATCCCCTAGCTTTCCATCAGGCATGGAGCTACTGTTTGATTCTAAATAATCAAATTGTAAATGATAATTGATTCGTATTACAGCATCTTCATCATAAAAATACAATATACAGTATTATCTTTCAATTATTCATTCATCAATTCATTTGAAAATAAAAAATTATCAAATCTATCATTATTTAGCTTTTTTCGCTGTAGTTTATAAATAATTGCAAATGCTTGTTGAATGTCAAATCAATATTCACTCAAATGATCAAATCAAGACTTAATAGATGTGAGTCTATTCTTAAAAGATTATATAATAATCGTTGGAAAGATGAAAATAACGACAAATAAATCATCCTCTGGTTTATCAGTTAACTTAGTTTTCAATAATGATAAATGGATTCGAATTGATTGAATTATCGCATTATTCATCAAATCAAGCTGATCAAAGACAACTAATACGTGATATAATAATACATTGATTAGAGAAGATTCGACTGTTCTTCTTGGCAATCATTGTTAATAAGTGAATTTGAGCAATTAATTCAATCCATTTGATACGAAACTTTGATCACTTCTATGAGTAAGAAATTCGAATCGATGAAATTGAAACATTTATTCAAAAAACCCACTAATGAAATATGATATAATAGAATAAATTCTTTTTCACTTGCTCAAGTTACAATAAATATGGGGATGTATTAAAAAGCAATATAATGAAAACTAGGATATTATGGATATATTAAAAAGCATTATAATGAAAACTAGGATATTATGATACATGTTAATGAATAATTTATACTGTTATTGATTTAAACTACATGGAATAATATATTGACTACATCAAGGAGAGTTCACTCTCTTCTATTGATGAGAGATCACCATTGGCAAGTGAACTCAAGCGGTTGATCGAATCCACTTGATACGCAACTTGAATCACTTTTATGAGTGATCCATTGAACCTCGGTGCTGGCTAATTTATAGGGCACTGGGTTCTAAAGTAGAATGAATGGCATTCGTGAGCATTGGCCACATTAGCATTGCAAAACCTCCTCTGGAATCTTATAAATATGTAGCAGCCACTCTATCTTGGCTCTAATGCTATTCGCATTAGAATATAGTTGGGCTTTAAAGTCATCAATCATCCTCCATTAACTCCCGTAATGATGAGGTAGGTGGCTCGTCATTTGTTTTGTTACGAATTGTTGGATCCAATTATTTGGTAATTATTACACTTTTGTTATCAGATGTTTTGTGAACAAGGCTTGTATCATAGACAAATAATAACAACGCTCATAGAAAGATTGTATAGGCCTCTTTACAGACCTTGGCGAATAACGGTGAACGATATTCTTTCCAAGCAATGAAGGCCTGAATATTGTGTCATGATTTATAGTATTTGAAAAATACCATTTCACAAACATATAGGAAAGGTACGGATTCATTATAATTGTAATGATAGTGTGAGGTGAGTTTTGTCTTTCTTGATTTTACTTGAGTTTACTTCTTGATTTTCAGTTTAAGAATAAGAACTATGTCAAAAACAGATTTGAAAAAAAGGATTCATAATAATTATTGTGAATGACAATGTAGGGTGAGTTTTGCCTTCTTGGTTTTTCTGTAAAACACGTTAGGTTGTAGCCTATTTGTTTCAAATGGAGATTTGGATCATTTTTACATGCTGGTCACTAAACAAGTGATGAACAAGGAATATAAAAACTGAAGCTCAGGAAATTGTTAGAGATTCATTCATATCTAAGGAAGCAGTAAGATTCAAATTACAGATCATCCCTTCAAAATCAACTTGATAGAAAAATGGACAAAAAAGGAGAAAATAAATTGAAACGTTTATTGAATAACTAGCAGGTAACCCGTGCTCCGCAAGGATGTAATTGAAAACTTGACGAACTGAAATCTTGAAGGATAAGGCCTATAAACATCCTCGATAAATTGGGAAATCCATATGCAAATTTTCAAGTTATTCAGATCAGTAGTTCAGACTTGATGATGCGACATTCGTAAATGTCTTATTCCGTGATTGTATAAGCCGGTTCTTTCCTTTATTATAAATAAATACTAGCAGGTAACCCGTACTCCGCAAGGATCTAATAATTAAGAATTTGACAAACTGGAAAGTTGAAGAATTCAAAGACGTCACTACTTCTTCCCTTCAAAATCAACTTGATAGGAAAAAGGACAAAACACATTGAAACTCTTATCCAATACATACAGCAGGAAACCCGTGCTCCGCAAGAATGTAATTGAAAACTTGACCTACTGGAATCTTGAAGAATTTAAAATAGGCATATGAACATCCTCGTCAAATTAAGAATATATATGCAAAATTTCAAGTTAATTAGATCAGTAGTTCAGACGTGATGATGCGTCATTTGTAATAATTCTCCTATCCCGTACATGTATAACACGGTTCTTTTCTTTATTATATTAAAAACTAGCAGGTAACCCGTGCTCCGCAAGGATCTAATTGAAAATTTGACAAGCTGAAAACTTGGCGTACTGAAATCTTGAAGAATTCAAATTACGCCTAGAACCATCCTCGTTAAATTAAGAATCTATATGAAAAATTATAAGTCAATCAGTCCAGTAGTTCAGACGTGATGATGCGTCATTCGTAAACTTCCTATCCCGTACGTCCCGTAAAAGCCGGTTGTTTCCTATATTTTATATTATAGAATAAAGATAATGTGAGGCAACTCATACAACAATACATTTCTAATATAGGAGAGCTGCAAACTCCGTTTCATACACCCCTATCTCCAATTGACAATAACTCAGGTGCATCCTTATTGGCGACATATGTTCCATATAACTGGAGCCCGGCCCCATAGTTCAGTTGAACCTTACCTCGTGCTGGTTTAATTGAAGTGTCTGAGAACGCCATGGTGCATTAGCATTTCACGTATGGTGTGCTGCTGAAAGGCATTTGACACCGGTGTCCCAACTTCTCCTACCCTCTCCTACACTCTCATTCCTTCACCTGTCCTCTCTCTCACTCACTGTGAAGTGTAAAGGAAGCCACCGAACGGGGTTCAGTGAGCGTTATGACATTATAAGAGGGTTGTAAGGGGCTAGCTCAAGGGTTCT
This sequence comes from Nilaparvata lugens, assembly GCF_014356525.2. Lineage (NCBI taxonomy): Eukaryota > Metazoa > Arthropoda > Insecta > Hemiptera > Delphacidae > Nilaparvata > Nilaparvata lugens. The sequence continues at coordinate 28,950,777 of NC_052514.1, read as the reverse complement.
CTGGGAGTATCTCGGTAGGCAAATCTCACTGCGTCACTTCCACACCTCTCTTCATCAACTTCCAACCCTTAAACCACTCTCCCCTGAACCTCCTCCACACCCTGAAACTCACCTCAAAACACCACCGCATAAATGAAAACAGCTCTCAGCACCCGTACCCCCGAAATCCGTTCAGTGAGGAATCTTGCAGTGCGGAAAATATGGTTTAAATAAGCCTCTTCCTCTCACCGAGATTACCTTCATATTGAGGCTCAGCACTCTTTGATTCTATAAACGCCAACGTTCACTGAATTGTAATGCCGTGATTGGGGACTTGTTAGAGGATTGTCAGTCATTTGCACTTTGTATAGCGGATTAGAGGATCGGATGGAAAAGTGAATAATGAGAATGTTTGTCGTCTGAATGAATTCACACACATAATGTGCGAATGTGGCGCTGTTTTCAGAATAAAAACTATGTGCTATTATTTTATTTCACTATAAATGTCTCCACCCATCGAAGTTAACTACGATACTACGTTATATATTCCCAAAAGGTTTGAGCTAATCAAATTTAATCAGAAAACAGTATGTATATTCACAATTCTCACATTATCACAATGATAATGATGTAATACAGATAAACTACCAACTCTGGCTGACGGCACAATTGATTTTTTGTTATTGCTTCAGAATTGTAATTGTGCTTTTTGTTAAGAGTATCAATAAATTCTTTATCTTTCTATCTATTCACAATTCTCAACTAAAATGGAATGCAGTAGGGTTCCATTGGCTCTATATGCTTGAATATGACACCGATAGTGCGTTGACCTATACATGAGTGATATATGAATCGTCATTATCATGAGTCGATTAATTTAATGATCTTCAGTAGGATACTACTCTTCAAATCATGAAACTCTTGTATAGTAATAGATAGCTGAATAAGGCGTAGTTTCTGAGCTTTTCTAGTACACAATCTCCATCAATTCCAGTATGGGTTGGTCTATCATATACTTCAGTATATCGACTAAACTAGAGACCTCAGAATGATTCTCCTTCACTTCCAATATTTCTTTAAAAAAAATATTCATAACCTTGACTAGAAACGTTCTTCCAAGTACTGCATTAGCAAATCTACAACATAATCAACTGCATCATACACATATTAAAATCATAAACACACATCAACAACAAATGAGTTATATACACATTTACAATCAAATACTGCATACACATTAGCTATCAGTCACTCATTGTCAACCCTAGCTTCTATTGAGTGCTACCACTGCCAATAGTGTTGACAGGAGTCGTTTCCATTCATAGGCAAATGCTGTGACATTTGTCCACAAGTGCGTTCACCCCTGCCTGGTAAAGTTCACCATTATTCAACTAATGGACACCAGTCAACTACTGAAAGAGAGCAGAACAAAGCTGAATGAGATCACAAGATTTATGAACAAGTAGCTTGGCTAATTCGACTTGTATTCTACTCCTGAAAAAGGTAACAGATGTCGGAGTGTTGCAGAATATTTAGTGAGATGTATTTGTCGCCAAGGCCGTCTCTATTTTGTGTTCATCGACCTCTCATAGAAGTTGTCTCCTGTGAAAGAAAAATCACAGATTAGTTTTTGTTCAAGTTATTTATGATGTTAGTATAATCTTGCATAACATATGCTATCTTTTCTTCACGACACAACCATCTGACAGGCAGTTCCTCGAATTTAAATCACGAATTAGATTAATTTGAATTCATTGGAATAGCAATTAAGAGTATAGAATCAGTTCTGAATCCAGTAAAATAGAATTCATGAGTGACATGATATGGGAAAGTCATTCTTCAAAATAACCCTCATAGAAAGGTTTTATTATAAGTCAATCGCAATTCTCAAGTTCTTCGACCTAAATCAATCACAACAATAAGTTTTGAAAAGTAGATTCATTCTTGATTAATAATCTTTGTTTGATTGTATTACTCATGATTCGTAATGATGAAAACCTACTAATTAAAATTTTGATGATGATTCGTACTCAACTCTTGAATAGAGGTGTCCTTGTGTTCGAATGATGAGATTGATGTGAGGATTTCTCATGTGCTCTCAAGATGTGCGTACCGTTTCAGTATCAGGTTTACTTAACTGTAGCCAAAATATTGAGAAACACAATATTATCTAACCAGGATCATTCAAAGATTGAAATTCTGATTCGGAAATTAGACGTCTGAGAGACGTCCGGTAGTAATAGTGGATAGTCGTTGGTGGCACTAAGAGTAACCTTCCCTATATTGCACTTGGATCTTTTATGTCTGAAGTCTAACAAATTTTGAGAAATTCATTCTTTCCCATTCAATGGGCTCCAATCGGTTTTGAGATTAAGACTGAGAAAATTACTGTGAAAGTATCAAAGTGGAAAGCTTTAATCAATTTAAGTTACTTAACGATCAATGAACAATGCACTCACCCAGGAAACCACCGACCATCAATTTCCCTCCTCATTCATTCTCCAACTTCCAATCAAACTGACTAGCTCGAGCATGCTCGACGAATGTACTCGAACGTACTCGGTCGAGTATAAAACCGATCTTCCATCATTGACATCCCCTGCTGACAAGTGGTTATTACGTAAGATCAACTGTATGGACAAGTTGCGAATCACCATTAGATTAATTGCACCACGGAGCTAAGTGATCCGCCAATCAACGCACGACTTACGATGGCGGGAAGCGATTTGAATTTCAAATAAGTTACTTTAACACAAGACCTCCACCGTCACTTCCTCTGTTGTCCGAGCTGGAAGATAAATTAACAATAAGGCAACTCTCAATCTACTCTTTTCTCGACTTTCTCAGTCGCTTCTCCGTGTTTCTCCTCTATTCTCACACACTATCTCTCTCCACTTCCTTCTTTCCCTCCTGACTCTTCTCCCAATCAGTTCCACTCACTCTCTCTCACTCGCTCACTCACGCTCTCTCTCTCCTCTCCCTCTTTCCTTTTATTTTTCTGTCTCTCTTTCGTTACCCCCAATCCATCCAACAAATTTCCTCCAGAGTCTCCACATTTCCCGGAGCTGGTCCGATATACTGTTCGGCCTACATATGTAATGCACTCTGTATAATTGAATCGAACTGTTCCCAAGATTTAACTGCCCGATTTTATTGTCGGGACTCCATTCATCTGTTTTATAACTTGGGAATGGCTTTGATATGGCGGATTGTTGTCTTAAAGGGTTGTAAACTGCTGTCTCATTGCATGATTTCCCGGTTTGGTTGTTTCGATCGGGAATTAGGGCCAGAGTTTCCTGATTTGAGATGTAGAGTGAACTCATGGATCACAAGAAACTTGATGTCATTACTTTATGCACTGATCATGTTCGCTTTGCTCAAAAGCCATCATTTGAAAAAGTTTGAATACCTTGAAAAGAGAAATGTATGTCAATACCTTAGAGAAAAAAACATTGATGAATCCCTTTTCAAAATATAATCTGATGAATGAACATTCATTCAATAATGTGAACATTATTTAAAGCTCTTCTGATTCCATTTCAACTCATACATTATTCATCAAGATTACACAATAAGATCTAAAGATGTTATCCTTCTTTCCTAATTTACACAGATTCATTAATTTCTAATAAAAATCACTTTTATCTTATGAAAAGTGATTTAATAATAAGCAGTTCGTGATGAAAAACAACATTGAAGAATAAAAATCACTTCATGCACAGAGATTCAATTGCATGGATATTGTTTTTAATCGAACTGCGATGAGTACAAATCAACTTTGAACTTGCTGAGAAGGAACTCAAACTATTTTCTGAAAAGGGACTCAACATTTTGTTGAACATGTCAACTATTCTTTATCATTGTAACTTAGGGATTGATTGGAATCACACATTGCGTTCTACTGTATACAATAACCATGCAATAAAAATTTTGAATCTTATCAACGTCATGATGATGGTCAACTTATGGATTATCTCGTATTTGGAGACCAATAATATAAGGATAATCAAGTCTGAACACGTTGTATTACAATAATTGGGAGAGGGAGTTCTAAATTGATTGAATATGAGCTTGAGTTTGGTGTAGCACTCTGTCATAAGGATACTAATAAAATTCGAAACCTTTTCATTATCTTATTCATCACAAACACTACTCTCACCCATACTCTCTCCACTGTACTATCAGTGTTACTACTTCACTAATATGATATGTATTCTCTATATACTTTTCTATATCACCTTGATATGTTTCATTCATAAATGAATGCCCTCAGGTCTCTTCACCAAGGCAGATACACAGGAACCTTGTCAACGACGATGATCAAGACGGCTTCGAGAGATGATTGAAGCCGATCAAGTCGATGGGGATGCCATTTGTGGATGACATTTGTGGTTGCCGAACTGGTGGTGGCTGTGGTGACCCCATCAGGCAACCACCGGACATAAACGACCACTGATTTATCTCGAAATGGGCGTCACCACATCTGTGCGACTCCGACCGACAAATTGCAATCCGCAATATCTCTAATAAATTATTGTGACCATTATTGCAAGTAGACTGCTGTAGTGAGACTAATCTTGATAATAATTCGGAACCCCGTTTCCGAGAGAGGAGGTCCACCCCGCGATGGTGAACCCCTTTGCTGACTACAGTGCCATATGATCACAAATAAGCGGGAAAATTAGTTGAGGCCGATACTTTTGTTGGATGGAATTGAGGGTACGGAACTCGTTTGTGGTGTGATTTGTAGCGAAATATGGGAGATTTTCATTCTATATTAATGGAATTGACGAGGATGGTGGTTGTGAATTGTGTGGCAAGATGTTTTGTAGGAAATATCGGAATCATCATTCTGTAATGATGGAATCGACGAGTTTGATTTTTTGAAAACATGTAAAAATTCAGTTTTGATTCCATCTCTATATCAATGAAGTTGATGAATATGCAACTAATATTGTATAAGACTTGTATTCGTTGGTATTGTGTTGAAACTTATAATTATGTAGAACAAGGTTTTTGTTGAGATCTGATTTATTTATTTATTTATTAGGTTAGCAAAAAAATACAAGAATCGGAAAAGAAAAAACAGGCTATTGCCCAAAACTTCTTCAATTTTCTAATTTAGTTTTAAATTGTCCAAATATTATAGGTTATGTCCATTCAAATTTCTACATCAAATCACAATCTAAAATATAAATTAGAATAAAACAAACAATTTTAAATTTGGATGCATTAATAATAAAAGTTTCTTAAAAACATGAAACAAACTATAAATTCACAAAATAAATAATTAAAACACTTAAATTTTGAGCTCGAAAATATCACATTCACCTTAGCTATATAACAGCTGTAAATTTGAACAAGAACGTCAAGTTCAATTTCTAGGTTCGAAAATTTGAAGAACCTGAAATGAGTCCATAAAAATACTGAGAATGTTATTTTGTATTTTATAGACTTTGTATTCTGTGTTGTATTGACTGAAAAGTATCATTGATGAGGAAACTCTCAAAATATAGACATATATTATGGTGCCATTGGTTGGATCTGAACATGAGTCATCCATGGCAGCAGTCTCGGAAACTCATTTCCAATTTATACAATTTTCATTGACGCAGTAAAGTAACATTATCAGTAAACATTCAAAGTGAGAGATGTGACAGAAAAGTACCTCATTTTAACTATAATGATTTGATTTGATGATAAATTTATGTTGAATCTAATAAGGCAACTGATATAAGAATATGAATTTGAATGAATGAAATTATTTATTTACCAAAAACAAATAACTCATGTAATATAATGAATAAATAATTGAATGGAACTCATCTTCAATATTATTTTATTCATCCTGTGACTTTTCATACTGTATTATTGAGTCTTGGAAACCTTCGATTCATACAATATCAATCTATGTTTTTGTTTCAGAGAATGGAGTGGAACGGCACATTTTTTACATACTCCGGCCTTCGATCTGGCATCACCTCTTTCCCATTCTCTCTATTTTTTCGAGTTAATAATGAATGCTATTATTCATCGAAAAATGATACCACGCCTAGATGGCTCGCCAAGATTTCATCTTCAATCAATCAATCAATTTTATTAGAAAAACATTTTTACATTGTTGGGTCCTGCTAAACCCGTGGGTTTTTCAGCAGGTGCCAGATCAAAAACAAAATTATTCACAACGTTAAATTAAAATTAAGAATAAATAAAATAAAATAGCTTGTCTTATACAGCAAGATTTCATTTGCTATTTATATAACTCCTCACTCTGATAATAATTCTATCCTCCTATAATTCTGTAATTTATTATTTACTCGTACACGTTTGAGAAAAAGAAGAGCTGATGTTCACGTCGTAGGAAATATCTGAACTCCCATAGCAGAAAACGTATTTGATCTCCTTTACCACAAATCAACCAAATAACACACAATCACACACAAAGAAAGGGCCTATCAATATCCCTTTCAGTAAGCTTTGGGGTAGCAATTACTAGGTAGCTACTTCTCAGAGACCTCCACATTCTCAATTCTCTACTCTTATACCTTTCAAACGTCCACTTAAAGCCTACAGAACCTTTTCATCCACCACCATCCTTTCAATATCCTATCAATTCAAGTATCCCAAATCAAATTTCCCTAAATTAGGCAAAGCTATGCCTGAACCTCTCATTGATCATCCGGTGGTCTAAATTAGGCAAAGCTATGCCTGAATTTCTCTTCCCGGCGCCACTAAAAGAAATGCACACGACAGATGTCTAACCAGGCATCGATTGCTTCTGTGGCTGGAAGGCACTTTAATTTGCCACGATTGAAGGGTGTAACAGCTTTGAAGAATAAGCTGCAGCGTTTAATGTGCGATGCCGAGTCTACCACATGTTCTCTCATGATACCCGACTTCTTTCAACCGACCAACAATTGCCGATTCTGCTCACTTTCCCTGAATTTTTCCTAAGGGTGATTTGTAACTTGGAGCCTCCCTTTAGACGCAACAATGACGCCAACTCTCACTCTAATTCACCCTCTCGCCTTTCTCCCACCCTCGGGGCACCTACTCAGCCACGAAAAGATCGGGAAAGAGCTATTACCAAATTTCATTAGCCTTTTATCGGATGTTAGCCTTTCGAAGTTAAAAGCGTTTGTTTTGATGAGAGGTTTCTAAAATATCGAGCACTTGATCTGTAAGTATCATTCGAATCTAATTTCTGGGTTTGAATAAGAGTCATTCTGAAAAAGTCGGATTCTATTGGTGTTATTGGAGCATGTGATTTTAGTGAATGAAAGTTTAAGGAAATTTGGATTCAAATGATAGGTTCGAGGTAAATGGTAATTCAGTATCACTTACCCTCATATCAGTACTCACAATGCAAGCTTTCAGTATTCACCCTTATCTATAATTTATTCTGAAGAGCGATCAATAATAAGCTATTTTTAAATTTGTATTGCTGCTTCAATTCTACCGACCAATTGAAACTCTTATTCTTTAGAACACTGTTCTTAGCCGGCTATTGATTCCATTGTAGGTGTGATTATAAGTAATTCATTGATTTCCTAAAAGTTATCAAGAGTCTACCTCTTAAAAGCGAGACAATCATCTTCAATCAATCAATCAATTTCATTAGAAAAACATTTTTACATTGTTGGGTCCTGCTAAACCCGTGGGTTTTTCAGCAGGTGCCAGATCAAAAACAAAATTATTCACAACTTTAAATTAAAATTAAGAATAAATAAAATAAAATAGCTTGTCTTATACAGCAAGATTTCATTTGCTATTTATATAACTCCTCACTCTGATAATAATTCTATCCTCCTATAATTCTGTAATTTATTATTTACTCGTACACGTTTGAGGAAAAGAAGAGCTGATGTTCACGTCGTGGGAAATATCTGAACTCCCATAGCAGAAAACGTATTTGATCTCCTTTACCAAAAATCAACCAAATAACACACAATCACACACAAAGGAAGGGCCTATCAATATCCCATTCAGTAAGTTTTGGGGTAGCAATTACTAGGTAGCTACTTCTCAGAGACCTCCACATTCTCAATTCTCTACTCTTATACATTTCAAACGTCCACTTAAAGCCTACAGAACCTTTTCATCCACCACCATCCTTTCAATATCCTATCAATTCAAGTATCCCAAATCAAATTTCCCTAAATTAGGCAAAAATATGCCTGAACCTCTCATTGATCATCCGGTGGTCTAAATTAGGCAAAGCTATGCCTGAATCTCTCTTCCCGGCGCCACTAAAAGAAATGCACACGACAGATGTCTAACCAGGCATCGATTGCTTCTGTGGCTGGAAGGCACTTTAATTTGCCACGATTGAAGGGTGTAACAGCTTTGAAGAATAAGCTGCAGCGTTTAATGTGCGATGCCGAGTCTACCACATGTTCTCTCATGATACCCGACTTCTTTCAACCGACCAACAATTGCCGATTCTGCTCACTTTCCCTGAATTTTTCCTAAGGGTGATTGTAACTTGGAGCCTCCCTTTAGACGCAGCAATGACGCCAACTCTCACTCTAATTCACCCTCTCGCCTTTCTCCCACCCTCGGGGCACCTACTCAGCCACGAAAAGATCGGGAAAGAGCTATTACCAAATTTCATTAGCCTTTTATCGGATGTTGGCTTTCTAAAGTCGAAAACGTTTGCTTTGATGAGAGGTTTCTAAAATATCGAGCACTTGATCTGTAAGTATCATTCGAATCTAATTTCTGGGTTTGAATAAGAGTCAGTCTGGAAAAGTCGGATTCTATTGGTGTTATTGGAGCATGTGATTTTAGTGAATGAAAGTTTAAGGAAATTTGGATTCAAATGATAGGTTCGAAGTAAATGGTAATTCAGTATCACTTACCCTCACATCAGTACTCACAATGCAAGCTTTCAGTATCCACCCTTATCTATAATTTATTCTGAAGAGCGATCAATAATAAGCTATTTTTAAAATTTGTATTGCTGCTTTATTTTTACCGACCAATTGAAACTCTTATTCTTTAGAACGCTGTTCTTAGCCTGCTATTGATTCCATTGTAGGTGTGATTATAAGTAATTCATTGATTTCCCAAAAGTTATCAAGAGTCTACCTCTCAAAAGCGAGACTATCATCTTAAATATCGAAATCAGGAAGATCAATCTTATGTGGTAAACTTATCTGAGTAGTGTAAAGCTATCTAATTTCATGCAACATCAATAAAGGTAATAAGCAAACTCCTCAAAAGTTCTATGATTCGTATACGTACATTCTTATTATTCATATAAGACCTATAAATGATTTACTAGTTGTGACGGAGTAGATTTTCCTAAGATTCTGCGATTCTTGGGAATATCTATAAAATTTAATTTGCAAATAAATTATTTGGACATTATAAAGAAAATTTATTCATGATGTCTCATAAATATTAACGTTAGTACTCATTTGAATGTTATAGTTTCCGATATCGAATGTGTATATCTGTATATCAAAATAGTTCTCTCATCAATTATTCTGTTTTCTCGAGTATAAGGCAAGTACCAGACAACTTTTGATGTATGTGTATCATCATCGCGCATAAATCTCTTGGAGCATTGAGCTTGATGGGTGGTGCGAAGTATCAAGCGCGCTCTCTCCCTCCCTCATCAAGACGCCAAGAGTGCTCCTTCAAAAGTGAAAAATGTAAATTTCCACGGAAAAAAGTCAAAACGTCTCATTACTTTTGCAAATTATGCAGATAGCCAAGGCAGGCTAGAGGACCGACTGTACTTGAGAAGATATTCAGCGCATCTTTTCTCGATTTTGAGTGAGTGAGGGATGAAGCGATGAAATCTTCAGTACTTTTTTCGAAAGAAAAGTTAACTTTGATGAGAAAGGCCTAATCAGAACGGAGCTTCAAGACGGACAGACTCAGAGAAGAAAATACTAACGACGATGAAAAAAACTTTGGAAGTGTCCCTACTTTCCATTCCTCACACCTTTAGCAACGAAGTAATTTTCCTCAGCTGGAAAATGAAATATTTTTAATATAAGAGTGTCAAAGGATTTTTTACTTCTTTGATCATCCCTACTATGAGGTCGTTCCGCATTTGAATTCCAATTCTCGTCCACGCTCAGGTTCGTCTTGGATGAGCAGTGAATTTTAATGGCACTCTAATAAACTCTTCAAGGAAAATACGGTACGGTATCAGCTCTTCAAGAGTCTCATTCACTTCAGTCATATCTGATGGAATATTGCTGGCTGAATTGATATCAAAGGTCACGGAATGAAGGATCTGACTTTTTTACATCATGGAGAACTATGAAAATATATTTTCCCGACATGAAAAAGGTAACGACTTGGTAGAGTGAAAGGCAAGTATAATATATTTCATTGATATGAACAATTATTGCTACTCACAACATTATATTTCTATGAGCTTACTTTGAGAACCAATGATATAAATGATCATCTTCGATGAAAAGGCTATACTGAATAGAAAGTTTCCGTTGAGATATAAGCTACGTGAATTGATTATATTCATTAACATCGTTGGAAATGCTGATTGATTTTTCAATTCGACTATTGTATAGTATCAAAAATAAGTAAAAATTCAAATACATCTTCGAAGGAATAATGCATCCTTGAATGAGAATTTCCTCAGTATGAGGAGGAGAAACACAAAAAAATGAATGAAATACATAAATAATCAGAAATTATAAGGAAAATACACATTGCAAGTCTCTGAAATATTATTTTTAATAAGAAGTAAAAAACTTTAAGAGGTTGTCTCTCGTGCTACTCGAAGGTTCCAATATCAAACTGAGAATGTTTATTAGATAAATACGTACGCAGTAAACAATATGTTTCATTATATTCATTGGGATTTCAATAGAATATTCTTGTGCTATTGTAATTTTCCTGAAATTTGTTAGGCCTAGAATGATTGAGGGATTGAATCAAATGATTAATAAATTTATAGTAAGAAATTGAACGAGCTGCGTACTAGAATGAAACCGTTTTAACCGTTATAATAATATAACGGTACGGTACTTTTCATTCCAGTACGCAGTACGTTCAATTTTTTACTATAAATTTATTTATCATTTGATTCAATCCCTCAATTATTTTAGGCCTAACAAATTTCAGGAAGAATAACCATAGCAAAAAATATTCTACTCAAGTTCCAATGAATGAGAAAATTCACAATATCCAATAAAATAAATGTTATTCTGCATTACTCTTATCAATAATTTAATCTCTCCACATCCGTTCTGAGGATATCCTGCAATCAATTTCCTGTCATCTGTTCTTTTTTCTGTCTTCCATCATCCACTTTTTCCACCTCTTCCTCCAGACATCGATCTTGTCGATCTCCCTCCTTCTTAAGTGCATTCCACGTCCATTCTTCCGTTCATTGATTGTGACAATAACAATGTACAAGCCAATTTTGGAACAATGGCATCTGTTAAAAAACGCCGGATTCCATAAGATGTTTTGCTACTGCAACTTTCAATCCTCGAACATGTTTAGTACGGAAAAAGCCGTAATACATCATATGGCTGATCAAGATCTTTCAGCGCTATTTTGTATTCCGAATTCGTTGTCTGTTCTCGAAATTTCTTTTTTGCTATCCTTTTGGAAGTTCCTCATTTCTAATGGAACGTCAAATTCTCAATAAAACTCAGCAACCATTATTTATTTTATTTATTGTTTGGTTTCATCTGGTTCGCGGAGAATGTGTTGGTAATAATGATGAAGAATTCTAAGAGGCTCCAGAATCTCATTGTAAGTTTTCATTTTTGGTTTCTCAATCAAGATAATAATTTTGAAAAAAATATAACACTTTTAAATTCACGTTCCAGTAAGCAAGTCTTCCAGGAGCAGCTATTCATTCCAAATCATATTATCTTTATTTTTCTATTTATCAGTAGTTGTCATTAAATTGGTGGTGATTAGTTTGGAGAATTTTCCTAATTATTAATAAAAATGTTCTTCATGAAATCCACAGATGATGAGTTATGAATTTTATCATTGAATTTCAGGTGTAGTGAATTAAAAATAAATGTTTTCTTCCTAAAAAAGGTACTATTTCCTTTTTCATTTCCATTGACAGTATAAGGATATTAATCAAGAGAAGCAAAGCTGATGCTTTGCAAAGAATATTAATTTGAATGAATGAAATAATTTATTTACCAAAAACAAATAACTCATGTAATATAATGAATAAATAATTGAATGGAACTCATCTTCAATATTATTTTATTCATCCTGTGACTTTTCATACTGTATTATTGAGTCTTGGAAACCTTCGATTCATACTATATCAATCTATGTTTTATGTTTCAGAGAATGGAGTGGAACGGCACATTTTTTACATACTCCGGCCTTCGATCTGGCATCACCTCTTTCCCATTCTCTCTATTTTTTCGAGTTAATAATGAATGCTATTATTCATCGAAAAATGATACCACGCCTAGATGGCTCGCCAAGATTTCATCTTCAATCAATCAATCAATTTCATTAGAAAAACATTTTTACATTGTTGGGTCCTGCTAAACCCGTGGGTTTTTCAGCAGGTGCCAGATCAAAAACAAAATTATTCACAACTTTAAATTAAAATTAAGAATAAATAAAATAAAATAGCTTGTCTTATACAGCAAGATTTCATTTGCTATTTATATAACTCCTCACTCTGATAATAATTCTATCCTCCTATAATTCTGTAATTTATTATTTACTCGTACACGTTTGAGGAAAAGAAGAGCTGATGTTCACGTCGTGGGAAATATCTGAACTCCCATAGCAGAAAACGTATTTGATCTCCTTTACCAAAATCAACCAAATAACACACAATCACACACAAAGGAAGGGCCTATCAATATCCATTCAGTAAGTTTTGGGGTAGCAATTACTAGGTAGCTACTTCTCAGAGACCTCCACATTCTCAATTCTCTACTCTTATACATTTCAAACGTCCACTTAAAGCCTACAGAACCTTTCATCCACCACCATCCTTTCAATATCCTATCAATTCAAGTATCCCAAATCAAATTTCCCTAAATTAGGCAAAATATGCCTGAACCTCTCATTGATCATCCGGTGGTCTAAATTAGGCAAAGCTATGCCTGAATCTCTCTTCCCGGCGCCACTAAAAGAAATGCACACGACAGATGTCTAACCAGGCATCGATTGCTTCTGTGGCTGGAAGGCACTTTAATTTGCCACGATTGAAGGGTGTAACAGCTTTGAAGAATAAGCTGCAGCGTTTAATGTGCGATGCCGAGTCTACCACATGTTCTCTCATGATACCCGACTTCTTTCAACCGACCAACAATTGCCGATTCTGCTCACTTTCCCTGAATTTTTCCTAAGGGTGATTTGTAACTTGGAGCCTCCCTTTAGACGCAGCAATGACGCCAACTCTCACTCTAATTCACCCTCTCGCCTTTCTCCCACCCTCGGGGCACCTACTCAGCCACGAAAAGATCGGGAAAGAGCTATTACCAAATTTCATTAGCCTTTTATCGGATTTTGGCTTTCTAAAGTCGAAAACGTTTCCTTTGATGAGAGGTTTCTAAAATATCGAGCACTTGATCTGTAAGTATCATTCGAATCTAATTTCTGGGTTTGAATAAGAGTCAGTCTGGAAAAGTCGGATTCTATTGGTGTTATTGGAGCATGTGATTTTAGTGAATGAAAGTTTAAGGAAATTTGGATTCAAATGATAGGTTCGAAGTAAATGGTAATTCAGTATCACTTACCCTCACATCAGTACTCACAATGCAAGCTTTCAGTATTCACCCTTATCTATAATTTATTCTGAAGAGCGATCAATAATAAGCTATTTTAAAATTTGTATTGCTGCTTCATTTCTACCGACCAATTGAAACTCTTATTCTTTAGAACGCTGTTCTTAGCCGGCTATTGATTCCATTGTAGGTGTGATTATAAGTAATTCATTGATTTCCTAAAAGTTATCAAGAGTCTACCTCTCAAAAGCGAGACTATCATATTAAATATCTGGAATATCGAAATCAGGAAGATCAATCTTATGATGTGGTAAACTTATCTGAGTAGTGTAAAGCTATCTAATTCCATGCAACATCAATAAAGGTAATAAGCAAACTCCTCAAAAGTTCTATGATTCGTATACGTACATTCTTATTATTCATATAAGACCAATAAATGATTTACTAGTTGTAACGAAGTAGATTTTCCTAAGATTCTGCGATTCTTGGGAATATCTATAAAATTTAATTTGCAAATAAATTATTTGGACATTATAAAGAAAATTTATTCATGATGTCTCAAAAATATTTATATATATTTCTATAAATGATTGGGATTTATGTTAAATTATTGTATAGTCTATGTTATAGAGATGGCCCGAAGGCAAAGAAATTATTAAACACACAACCTAAGTAATAATTTGATATTTTTGTACGATCTATTTGAACCTTAAATGGCGGAGGACTAGGATATTCAAATTTTATGTTAATTTGAAAGTCGGAAATAAGAATTGTAAAATTGAGGAAGGAGAACCGAGACTCGCCAGCCAAATGCCACCATGAGAGGACCCTAAATATTTTAGAGCGTAATACCTTGCTATAACTTGTAAAAGCTAAAGTTAGATTGAATTATTAAATTTCTTAAAAGACTTTGTGATGCTCTTATAAAGCAGAAGTCATTTTCAATTTCAAATAATTTTGTAACCCCTTGGAAGAGACGATTCCGGCTACCATATTCCAGGACCACCAGGAGTTGGATCGACATCGGCGGCTTATAAGAAGATTTCGACACGTGAGTGAGAAATATTGAATTAGTGATGGGCGCCCTTAGTGCTTCGAATTTATCTAATAATCAAAGCTAGCTCGTCGAAAGGGTTTTCTTATGAATTAAGAATTTAATAAAAAATACTTGCGCAAGTAAATATAGTATTAAAGGTATTTTATTAAAGGAGTAAATGAATCAGTACATTTCAGAAAATTCTATTGAATCAAAGAAGTATAAAATCTAGGCTATTAAACATATGCATATGATCATTAATTTTTGCAATAATTTGCGATAATTTGTTGTAGCTCTAATTCACTAGATGAATTGCTCTACTTATTCCATCAGGTGCCGAATCTTGCACCCTGAGATAAAATATATATTCAATACAAAGAAATCTACTAGATACTAGAGAATTTTATATATATATTTGGATTATTAGTTGCCAATTTATCAAGTTGATCTTAAGGAACCTATTTTTAATTGAATTGTCCAAGTCGACAAGTATTAGCAAGCTTATATCGCAGCTACATGCAAAAGGATGCATATGATTTAAAATAAAGGCACATGGTAATGTTTCGTGCTATAAATCTAGAGTATAATGTTTAGCCTGTGATATTTTACTGATTTCAATTATTGTTCTATTTTTATATTATATATTTTTATCGCTCTTTATATTTTTTGCCTTGATCTATTTTTGCATTATTTGTTAATATATGTATCAAATTGTTTATGGTGTGCAATTTATTTTAATTCCTCAACACTATAGTATGAGTATCAGATTTATATATATTTATTTTTTTAATGAATTACAAGAGTTATAGGGGAAGCCCATATCTGGGCCTATAAAGATTTTTGAGACTGTATTCTATTGAAAAACCACGACCTAATTTTTATAATTATATATCAATATTTCATGCTCTACCGACTGATGCCAAGCAGGAGGCTAATCGTTATTTAAATATAAAGAATAACGTGACATATTGTAAGTTTTCATTTTGGTTTCTCAATCAAGATAATAATTTTGAAAAAATTATAACACTTTTAAATTCACGTTCCAGTAAGCAAGTCTTCCAGGAGCAGCTATTCATTCCAAATCATATTATCTTTATTTTTCTATCTACCAGTAGTTGTCATTAAATTGGTGGTGACTAGTTTGGAGAATTTTCCTAATTCTTAATAAAAATGTTCTTCATGAAATCCACAGATGATGAGTTATGAATTTTATCATTGAATTTCAGGTGTAGTGAATTAAAAATAAATGTTTTCTTCCTAAAAAAGGTGCTATTTCCTTTTTCATTTCCATTGACAGTATAAGGATATTAATCAAGAGAAGCAAAGCTGATGCTTTGCAAATAATATGAATATGAATGAAGTGGATTAAGCACTTTCCAATCATGGAAAAATATATCGGGAAAATACTTTTTAATATACCATACCGGTACTGAAGATAACGCAATTCTTATAAAACTATCAAAATGAAGTATTATAAAGTGTATATTAAAGATATAAAAAATACAATATTATCAACTCAAGAATACAATTATTGTCAACCCAAGCTGTTTATAATGAACGCCAATACCTCGAATTTATGAAAAAAATATCCTAATGAAAAAGTGTAAAGCCTCATTTAAATTCTTGGAGTTGAGTTACTCATATTCCTCATTCCTGGTATGAGATTCAAATTCAGTTTCTATCAACTTATTTTCCCAGGTCCTATGGTTTTCTCATTATAAGGGGATGAATTATCTTCTTTACCTTTAGGAAAAAAGCATAGAGCCTACGGAAATAATCATTTACTACAAGTCAAGTTCATCGTGTAACCTTGGATTTTGTAAATCAAATTCCATAGATCCAAAACATTCAATGATTCACTCTTCTATTGAGCTTCAATCAAGCATCCTCATTCGAGCACAAATTAACCGAGTTTTAATTAACGACGGTTAGTTAGCTGCCACACTTCGGTTGCAAGTTATCTTTGAGAACATCAGTGTAGCTGATTTGGGGGTGTGAAACCCCTGTCGGTCAGAAGTGTGATTAATCCCTTCTCTGCTGTCTTTGTACTACCACAATGCATCAGCTTCATTCAAGTACAATAGTTGCATGTGAGGGGATGATACGAGGGTTATCCAAAAATTGACAGCCTCTAGCTACACTATGCCAAATCGTCTGCTAACTCACCCCGTTCGGCCTACCGTAAAATTGTTCTCCCCTTTTTCATTTTTATTTTCTTTCACCCCTTGTTCTTCTCTCTCACCATCTCAATCATTCCGTCTCACTCTCTCTATCTGACAGATCACGGGCCTGTCACTTGTGTTTAAAGTACACTGGAGTTCACTTGAATAGGTTTGAGCCTACTTTGAAACAGCGGGGTCACGAGCATCAGGTTTATTTATACGGCTTCCATTCTACTGCTACTGGCCGTAGAATACAACTGTTAGATTTCGTCTCATGTTTTAGCCAGTCTTATGGTCGTCCATCTTGTTTTTGTAGCATTTGAATCTACCGCTGCTACAGTCCGCGGACAACTTTCTCACGTGTCATGCGATCTCTGACGTCACAGTTTCATTGATCGCTTGATCGATAGTAGCGCTAGTTGTCGTCTGCTTCTTTCAATGTTTTCTAGTTTAATATTCGTCTATAAGTATTTTGAATTGTATTTTCATTGTTTTTGAACCTCCATTGGTATACTTCAACAGTCACTTCAACCCCAACACCTTCAGTTCGCTTAATATCGATTTTATATTTTCACTTCATTCGTTGAGTTTGTGCTCATGACTGCCGTTCACGTCATGTTTCCGCTATGGGCAGTTCCTGTTTCTTCAACCAGTTTGGCAAGAAGCGTCACTCTCTTTGTACAGTCATACGATGTAACATCTC
Source organism: Nilaparvata lugens (assembly GCF_014356525.2). Taxonomy (NCBI): domain Eukaryota; kingdom Metazoa; phylum Arthropoda; class Insecta; order Hemiptera; family Delphacidae; genus Nilaparvata; species Nilaparvata lugens. Next base: position 28,933,188 of record NC_052514.1, on the reverse strand, counting down.
AGTTTAACGCGTCCATCTTTGGAAAACTTTATCCATTTTCATCATTCATTATGTCCTAGTTTGTGTGCTTATTCGAGAACCATTCAACGCATTTTTCATCAGTGAACGTTTTTCAACCATAATTTCTATGAATTTAACTTACCTTTCGGGACTTTTCTACTAAGCGTCCTTTTTGCAAATCACGCCATGCTTTCTGCGTACAACGTTTTTCAATTATTCATCATATTAGTATTATGAACTGTGAGTAATTTCAACAAGAATCCCACATGAGCTTTCAACAATCCTCAATATGAACTTTTGATTTATTATTTATCACTTCAATTTTAATGAGCATCAGTACACATTTTTTAGCGGTTACATTCATTCGTCTTGTATGCTCATAGGAGATACATTTTTCAACTTGGGAAGTCTTGTGCAAGTGCAGCTTACCTTATTCAACATTTCAACTCAGGAAATTTGCGCAAGTGCAGTTTGCCTTTCATTGTCAACCGCTACTCATTTTTAGCTACTCAGTCTTAGCTACTCATCAGTTATTTAGTCGAACTTTGTCAATCTCAATTCTTACTGATGCCAGTGATTTCAGTCGTCAAGAACATTTTATCTCTTTTTTCAAATATTTATTCACTGCAATTACATCAACTTTAGGACATAACCTCAAACATTAAATTATTCTACTTAACTCATGGTGGAACCTTTTTTTCCAATTAACATTCAACCAGTGAAACTCTTTCAATTTGTGAAGTGCCCATTCGTCGTTATATTCATTATCAATTTTAATATTGGAACAGTCTCAATTTTCAATATCTCAACATATTCAAGTCAAGTTCTCTTCCGCATTGGTCACCGTTTATCAGGATATAATCAAGATATCTTCATCGTTCAACTTCTATTAGCCCAGCAGCTGTCTGCAACTACAATGTACTTGACAGGAGTCAAGTTTCATCCACGGATTTTGAGTCACCGTAGGCCTATCACTTCGGCAACACATCATTAATTATTCAGGGAAGTCTTATTCTATTATTCACATTTTTGTACTTACCCTCTCAGAGGCACTGTGTTTACTGGTAGTCTTCATCCCATCAATTTTGTTCCTAATTAACTCTTTATTCCTAAATAATAACTATTTAAATACGATCAATCATTCAATTTTTTATCTTCTATTATTATTACTTATGTGTTCTACATATAGTAATATTCCCCATGTAACTTGACATGCATTAAGCTGTCATTTCCCAGCCCGCTTATGTAATACAATATGCTGAGCTTCGTCTCCTTTCAATATTGTATTTGGTATTTTTCAACCTTTTCTATTTTTAATTATTAATCGAACCTTCAGTTCTGGACAGACTTTCTGCTCCTTCTGCTTACATTATAGCCAAGTTGCTATATTTGTCCTCTTTCAGTGTTACATAGTCAACAGCTTGAAAGCTTCAGGTACGATTGGATTCTACCTAAACTGAATTCCTAGTTTTCATTTTTTGTGAAATTAGGTAATTGTTCATATTCATATAATTTTCTGTATTTTCATACCTTTAAGATTACTAAGAATTTTGCAGGACTTTTATCTAGGATTTTTGTCTCTCGACTGATTTTATTAGCAGGTTAAGATTCTCATATTTACTATCTTTTTCTCAAGTATTCTAAATTTTATTCATTTTAAACATTGCTAAATTTTTGTACGTTCAATTCAATCATTACTCATTGTCATTATTGTTCTATTATTAGTTTCAGCATCAATATACTCTTTTGTGTATTTCAACATTAACATTGATATCCCAACTTTATCTTTGTATTACTCAATCTTTTGCGCTCACAGGGGTAACATCATTTTGAAACATTGTATCAGTATTCTTAAACGTACTAGCAAAAGTCTAGGTACAATAAACAACTTGAGTGCATTCCTAATTCTTTTTATTTTAATTACAACTACATTAATTTTAAGCATTCCAATAGTTACATTCAAATATCAGCTTTACATACGGATAATAAGAAACTTATTATCTATCATTCTTCAATTATTAGTCATCATTATTGCACTACCTTTGTGCATTCTACTTGTGCTCAGACGCACAGTGAACCAGAGGTATTTTTTCGGATCTACACATTCAAGGTTTGTAAATCCGCTCATAGCAAATAATGAAAAGCTGTCAGTGCCTAGATCAGATATAGATCTCATCTACACACTTCCACACAGTCCACTACTTTGCAGATCGGCCTTACAACCCGATCTACTGACAGTCAACAACAACTATTTTATGTTATATTAAAATTAAATTACTATTTGAAGAATTCAACATTTGAGCAATTAACTCTTAGCTCGTTCGACTTTTCTGTCTGATTATCAGGCGACCAAAGCGTGCTTGAATTTGAACGTTTTTGAAAATTGCCGTGTAAGTTACGGCATAAAGTAAGTGAATTTTTTTTATCCATGGTTACGGCCTCAAGCTTCGAAGTAAGAAAACTTGATTTTTCTATAATATTAGTTTAAGTATATTTCAATCTCGTAAAATTGAAGTCTTAATCCCAATTTCAATTGGAATTTTAATTTTATTCAATCATTTACATGCACAAGATACAATACAAATATACAAATTAATACATGCGAAACAAAAATAACGATAATAAATATACCAATCGTAATACTATTGCTAATTTTCTTTTTTGTATTCATTAAATATGAGACGAATTTTGTTATTTAGAAAAGGAATCAGCATAGTCCTTCTCTGCTAATAATAATCGAACTTATGTTTGAATGTACAGTCGAACCTCTCTATAACGAACCTCCACTTAACGAAATCCCCTACATAACGAATTCACCTAACCTTACCTAACCTTTACATAACCTGGTCCCATGACATTTTAGAGTTTTAGCTGCTTATTTACCTCTATTTAACGAATTTCGGACCTCTCAACAACAAAGTTTTCTCTTGACTTCAACTTACAACATGTAGTGTGTATAGGAAGCAGACGGCCAGTTTGAAGGAATTGTTTAGTTTCAGCAGGAAGGTCAATAGACTAAAAATAATGGCAATTCAGGTTGGAAGAAGATAGGGTGGTAGACAGTCGATAGAGGTTGAAACACATGGCGGAAATTGAATGCAAGTTACTGGTAAATAGAATTCCAAGACCTTGTCATTTATAGATCAGGTAGGTAAACGACTGGACTCCCCCATTCTTGCTCTTGTCACACATTTTAATCCTTTGAACTGACTATGATGATGATGGCTGTGACACACCTGTGGAGAAGAATCCGTCAGATCAAGACGTTCTTGAAGCTTGCAAAATTATCAAGCAAGGATTAAAACTGGAAAATAGTGTACCAGACAACATGTTCGACTGTTTAAATAGATGTGAGTCGTTTATTGAACATTATGTTTCATTCAAATGCAAAATTCAACTGAAAATTACCCACTTTTTCATATTATAGTATTTATACTGTATTTATTGCCAAAATTACCGTATTTTGTGTTCAACCACCGTGATACGATATTACAAGATTCATAAGATCGTGGCAGTTTTCTTGACAGAACAACCTCTCAATAACGAATACTTCTTCTCTGCAGCTAATTTTTTCTCGGGATAATCAACTTCGTTATACAGAGGTTCGACTGTATTTTCATAGTATCCAACTCGAAATATAATGTTGGGAGAAAGATTCTCAACATTTATATGAACAGTCACGAGCTTGGAGATGATTGATTACTATTTCTCCAAGAAATCATGGAAGAATACGTTTTCTTCATGTTTCGCCTTCAAAACATACATCTGGTAGTCGTGGTCTTGGTTTCACAGGAAAGTGTCTCGAATATTTCCTTCTAGACTTTATTTTTTCAAAAGAAACCTTATCCAAACATTGCCTTGTTTACAAACATGACACAGCAGTAGACCAAGTCCATCCAGTCAGAACGAATTTGGCCTGCAATTTTTGACCAGAGGCTATTGAAATTTTGAAAATAGACCAACGATGCGCACCATTACGTTTTGCGTGATGATTTCATGGGAGCGCGGATAAAACTGCTGCAGGACAGACAACATGCTGTATGGGGGTGCAGCAGCGCTCTGTTATTCTATTTTATAATCCGCAACGCAGAACTAACAACAGAGGCCTGCGGATCTCACGAGCGAGTATGACTCATTCTTCTAACGGCCTGACTTCGATAAAAAGGGATGTATAATGGACGATGAAAAGGAAGAAAGAGAAAGATATTGAGGGAAAAATAAAATATATCATTTTCAATGAAAAACATGAAATAAGAGTACAATTTAGGGAAATAGCAGAGGAGAAATTGAAAAGAAGCGATTGAATGAAGGGATATTGTGCTAGCTTGAGAAGCAATGAAGTGCTAATATCACCATAAAATTAAAAAAAAAGTAATTTAAAAATGAATGGTGATAATGATAATGTGATGAATAATAATAAACAAATATTTGTTTTTAAGGAGGAAAGGTTGACGAAGGAAGTTAGAAGACGTGACAAATTCTGTGAAGGAGAATATGGGATGAATAATGATAGAAGATGTAGAATATTGACTGATTGAATAAAGAATGTTGTCTCTTCCTATTCACTCTCCTAAAATGTCAACTGTTTGTGGAAAATGTAACTGACTCCAAGTTTGAAGATCGTCAAAGTTTAACAGGAAACTTGTATATGTAGAGCACTGTAAAGTGTAATAAGAACAATAAAGTTAGCAATGTAAAGAGCAAAAGAGACGGATGCAATTCGATGTATACAGAAAATGAATAATATGACGATTTTAAACAGAAATTTTCCTTGAAAGAGAAGGCAGATGATGAGCTGTGTGGGAGTGAGCCAGACTAACATGACAGTCTCTATAGCCCTGGAAGGGTAGGCGAAAGAACATTGTTTTCTAGGGGAAGCTGCAAGTTTGTATAGCTGGCTCCCCTCCGGCTACTGATTGTTTACCAAAGGTATCAGAATAGACAACTCGGTATTTGTTTGGTTGGGCTTATTGCCCCGCTCAGCAATTGTTTAACGCTAGAGCTGTCGCTGCTTATTATTGAATAGCGTGCGAGATGTTTGGACAACAAGGTTTGTGCACACCGCCGATTCAAAACATCGTCAAATGTAGACGCCGCCTCTTTTGAGCTTGGGAAGGTACCCTCTAGTCGAGTTTAGAAATTGTAGGAGAAATTGTAGGAAGATGCAGTGACTCTATCGCTCATCACTAGAGTCACCATTAAACCAGAAAAACTTCTATAATTCTGTTCAAAGAACTTCTATGCTGTATTCTGTGGAGAAGTATAGTATTGAAAGTACTAGGGATATAGAGAAAAGCTAAATTATGGCTAATTATTCACTAAATAAACATTGTGCTTTTGATTTTCGATCAAAATTGCTTCTGATGTTACTGAGCCTTGAAGAAGAATTAAATGCTTTTCCTTCAGCTGGAGCACGAATCCTTCTAATCCACTCAACTGGGAATCCCATCGTGCAAGAAGCGCTAGTCTCTCCAAAACGCTTGGGTTTTCTGTGCAGTTAACAACACTGATGACATTCGAAATGAATACATACTTTGCAACGATTGAATAATATTGTTTTAGTAAAAATTACAGATTGAATAAAAACACAAATATGTTGTCAAATTCTACACACATAGTTTTATTCGGTACAGACCATGGTTTCGTCAACTTGAAAATGTGACCGGTGTGGTCACAAAACCATGGTCGTGTACCGAATAAAACTGTTTGTGTAGAATTTGACAACATATTTGTGTTTTTATTCAATTTTATCTTGAAGTCAAGCAGTCAACTTGAAAATGTGACCGATGTGATCACGAAACCATGGTCGTGTACCGAATAAAACTGTGTGTATAGAATTTGACAACATATTTGTGTTTTTATTCAATCTGTATTTTTTACTAAAACAATATTATTCAATCGTTGTATGTATTCATTTTCAATGTCATCAGTGTTGTTAACTGCACAGAAAACTTTTCGGAGAGACTCGCGCTTCTTCTTCGATTGGATTTCCAGTTTAGTGGATTCAATTATGGAACGGTTCTACAATATTGACAATTACTCAGTCGAATTACAGATTTATAATAATTGATGAATTTACTAATTCCAAATAATTATTTCTATCCTATGCTTGAGATATTTAGAAAAATATTGAAACCACACTCACCTCACAGATATTCAAATTCGACTCACATAGATAACTAACTCATCTATGATACAGAAAAGTTGGTGCACTATTATGAATAAGTATTAACCAATATTCAATAATCTTGGACCGTATAAGAAGATATCCCATGGTATAGATCGTTTATGTATAAAATCTGAAGCTGATTTTTTGTTAACTCAAGTCGTTTACTGTTGACTACTGTTCTATTATTACTGTTTTGGCCGAGTGAGAGTGTAAGAACGACACAGTATGACACAGCGTCACATGGCTTCACGAAAAAGAACTACTAGCAGCTTGAGTTTACAGTGAACTTTGGAACATAAACGACCTAAATATGACCTTGTAAACCTTGAGATATCTTCTTACGCTATATTGATTTATCTTCTCTATGACAATACATTATCGAAACTATTGGATCATAATTCAAAATACAAAATACTCATCGAATATCACTCATCTTAGCATTCGTACGATAGATCCATGTACGATCCAAATCGTTTTGAAAAAATGGCGTAATCAATATTATGTTAGTAGAAGAGCATGACATTCGCAAGGTGTCTGAAACTGGAACATCTGCCTCATCAGTCATCACGCCCTCTGCTGATCATAGTCTTCTGATTGATGAGATTGATGTTGTCGAAGGTATTACTGTATTTTGCAGACAAAGCAGAATTGTTTGCACCCCTTCATGGTGACATTGCCATTGTTCCTTTCTGGTAGCAATGTCGGTTATTACTTTAACGGTCAGCCATGAAAACTGCCATCATGATTGAGGCGTGAGCAAAATTAACAAATAATAGTTGTTCCTTTTTTACTCAGGTTATCATTACTGGATTAAGAACAGAAGATAATAACGTTGAGAGTTTTATTGATTCAGTTTTCATCGAGAAAAGATGCAATTTTTCTAGAGTCATAATCGTTAGCACAGATGGCAAGAACACATTCTTTGGCCCAGTGAAGGATGGATGGGTAACGTTAAGTCCTTGCTTGAAAGCTCAGTTAGTACCGGGTAATTCAAAAAGGACTTTACAACTTTGAAAATTCATATACATCTTATCAAACAAGGTACAGAGCTGGTTTTTGTATCGTTTTAGAGAAAAACACTCCAAACTTTGACTCGCGTAGTCCGCTAGTGCCTGGTCGTGCCGCACAAGCACTAGCGGCAGTTACGTCAAAGATATCCGAGCGTGCTAGACCCGAGCGTGCTAGCTGTGTCTTTTGGTTCAAAAAACGGCATAGCGTACCTTGATATGTTGCAAAAATGTTTGATACCACAGATCGATGAGGATGACCGAGAACGAAATGTTCTCTTTATACAAGATGGCCTTCACTGGACCCGAGCGTGCTAGCTGTGTCTTTTGGTTCAAAAAACGGCATAGCGTACCTTGATATGTTGCAAAAATGTTTGATACCACAGATCGATGAGGATGACCGAGAACGAAATGTTCTCTTTATACAAGATGGCGCACCACCACATTCTGACTAACGTCCGGGATTTTCTTAATGACCGCTTTCCAAATCAGTGGATTGGACATAATGCGCCAATTGCATAGCCCCCTCGTTCCCCAGACCTGGCACCGCCGGATTTTCTCTTGTGGGGTTTCATAAAAAAAATGGTTTTGGAAAAATACAATAGTTTGATTGATTTCTTTCTGAAGATATAATTCTGTAAATGACTACGACACTCTCCTTCACCAGTCTCTTCAAAATTATCTACATTTTTCGTGTTTACTCACCATTGTCTCTATTGTTTAACACATCTCTTTTCATTCTTACATTCATCGTTAGTATTTTATTTGTAAATAGAATGACAAAGAATTCATCCTCAGTAACTCAGTAATGCAGACTATACTAAGGCTTGATAATATGATTTGTATACTGAACAGGATACAAGTTTGACAGTCCAATTTTGCACTTGGGGGAAGAGTTCGTTGCACTTACTTGTATGTCAGCACACCAACATACACCCGGAAGTGACCCGACTTCCGGACATCATCACAAAGATATGTCGTTCAATGTCAAACCCCAGGGTGGTTGACTCTGTAGCTTTTGAAGGTCGGTTGTGGAAACTGCAGGAATATGATGATGAAAAGTGCAGGAGGGTTTTGCAAAGGTGATTAACCCGTGTGAGGGGTGTGCAATGCGTTCTTCTAATAATGTGGAGTGTAGCGGGGTATGAGGAGGGACAATGGCTAATGCAGTTTAGAAACAGGAAAGGGTCCGAACAGTAAAGTAAGCTTTAAACATAGTCTATGGCTCTATGGTATGTTCCTATATATACTAGAATGTTCCTTTGCTGGATAAAGCACATTTTATTTGAAAATTCACTCGTGAAAGCAGGTGGAGTTACTATTTTTCAAAGTTGTAAAGTCCTTTTTGAAACACTCATCGCAAGTTCCAATCAATAGATTGCTGCGGCTTTCAGCCAGTTACACACAAATCGATTTTTGGACGTACAAATTTCTGCCGTCCTTATAAATTCTCTTAGATTGAATTATTTGACGTCGAACAGATTATGTTTGTCAAGTACCGTTTAGTTTGATAGAACTCATAAGGACGGCAAAAAATCGTACGTCCAAAAATCGATGTGTGTGTAACTGTCTTTTATGTTAGTTCACTCATTAATTGGTAAAGAATCACTCATTTTATACCAAACTGTCACAAAGTATATAGAACTGTCACAAAGTATGAGATAGAACTCATAAGGACGGCAAAAAATCGTACGTCCAAAAATCGATGTGTGTGTAACTGTCTTTTATGTTAGTTCACTCATTAATTGGTAAAGAATCACTCATTTTGTACCAAACTGTCACAAAGTATATACATGGCTGAAAATTGAAAAGCAAAATAATAATTATTTATTCGATCTCTCCCTAATGAACATCTCATTCATTAATTCATGGAATAAATACAATACAATCAATTAGGTATGAACTGTATTCATAAACTGACTACTCATCCCTTCAAAATAAATAATAATCACCTTCCCAATAATAATCAATCTATCATTACATTCCAAAAAAAAACAGTCCACACATTTGGAGAGTGTGAATAAGATGTCTTCGAGAAAACTGAGGATAATATGAAATTTTCAATTCATTTTGGAAAAATACAGTTGTTTGATTGATTACTTTCTGAAGATATAATTATCTAAATGACTACGACACTCTCCTTCACCAGTCTCTTCAAAATTATATACATTTTTCGTGTTTACTCACCATTGTCTCTATTGTTTAACACATCTCTTCTCATTCTTACATTCGTCGTTAGTATTTTATTTGTAAATAGAATGACAAAGAATTCATCCTCAGTAACTCAGTAATGCAGACTATACTGAGGCTTGATAATATGATTTGTATCTTAACAGGATACAAGTTTGACAGTCCAATTTTGCACTTGGGGGAAGAGTTCGTTGCACTTATATGTCAGCACATCAACATACACCCGGAAGTGACCCGACTTCCGGACATCATCACAAAGATATGTCGTTCAATGTCAAACCCCAGGGTGATTGACTCTGTAGCTTTTGAAGGTCGGTTGTGGAAACTGCAGGAATATGATGATGAAAAGTGCAGGAGGGTTTTGCAGAGGTGATTAACCCGTGTGAGGGGTGTGCAATGCGTTCTTCTAATAATGTGGAGTGTAGCGGGGTATGAGGAGGGACAATGGCTAATGCAGTTTAGAAACAGGAAAGGGTCCGAACAGTAAAGTAAGCTTTAAACATAATCTATGGCTCTATGGTATGTTCCTATATATACTAGACTGTTCCTTTGCTGGATAAAGCACATTTTATTTGAAAATTCACTCGTGAAAGCAGGTGGAGTTACTATTTTTCATAATTCGAATAATGCTTAAATTCAACTTATCACTCTACTGCTCTGATAGGAATCAAATATTCATAAATCTCTGGTAAACTACGTATCAAGAGGGTACTCAACACTATAGATTTCTTGAAGAGTTGTGAAAATCATGATAAGATGTTTAAACGGTTTTTTTTAACTCTGTTGATTAACTTTGCCTGAACACAGTTTTCAGCGTTCAATTGTCATTCTCCACACACTAATTCAGAGAGAAAACAATAATAATGATAACTGTATACATGGAGACGCTAATCCTTGTTTTGAAGTAGCATCGACCTTATATTGGGAATATATGAACATGGCCATAAGTTTTGCCATAGTTTCTCAATAAATTATTTATGATAATTATTTCCAATAATTAACTTTCTTATTATAGGATAAACTCCTGATTTTTATGAGTATACTATGCATGAAAAATACAATATATACAATACAATATATGTATCATTCCAATCAATTGTAAATCAGTTTAATGATGAATGGATAAATGAATGAACTTAATCGAAAATTGTCACTATATTGACATACAATATTCAGATCAATATATTGATGAATGGATAAATGAATGAATGAACCGTATCAAAAATTGTCACTGAATTGACATACAATATTCAGGATTCAAAGGCTGATATTAATTCCAAGGATAAATCATGTATCATATTTTCTTATCACAGATTCAAATCGTTTGCTTGTCTGTGGTATATCAACTTTACTGAAATATATTTTGTATAGATTTTTCCTAGACCATTCTGGAGAAGGGTGCAGAGTAACAAAGAGGGCAAATGCCATCATTAGGCTCGTGGCAGCGGAGTGTACAATCAAAAGAATGACTGGACTTTGTATTATGATGGGGCCAGTAGCAAAAGGGAAGTTTTCTGTACTGTTTTGAGGTGTCAAAGTGGGGTGATCCTGTCACCCAACGTAGAGCTCTCAGATTATGAGTCTGAAAAGAGGGTCAATTTTTCCAAATGAATTGGGCACGAACAAAGCAACTGGCACTGCGGCTGGCTTTCACTGCTAAATCTGTTTGGGAGGGTAACTAGTCTGGATTGAGTGAGAAGGTGAATGCAACAACTAGATTGGGATGACTGAGAGAGAATATGTAACTAGACTGGGATGAGTGAGAGAGTAGATGCAACTGGACTGGGGTGTGTGAGAGGCTAGATGCAACTAGGCTAGGGTGACCGAGTTTGTTTTGCTGGGGTGAGGGCGGGGATTAAAAAATACAATGTCTATTCAGGTCCGATAGATCACTGCTGGATTATGGTTTCTCGAATGGACGTGTTGCTGATTGTTCGAAGGTTTCCAGTGTTGGCATATTGAATGTTGTTTCTATTGATTGCTAGCATCAATCGTATAGTCTTTCTGTTCGATACTTCCTAGTGTTGGCATATTGATTGTTGTTTCCATTGATTTTCGTTCTTATTGATTGCTGACATCAATCGGACAGTCTTCCTCCCAACAAAAAATATGAAACTATTCATGTTTGGACGTTACATGATGGATTTCCATCAATAAAATCAAGAATACTGATTCAAGAAAATCAATATTCTTTGAGAAGTATGTGATATGAGAGAAGCAGAGGGCTAGTTTTCACAGGAATGCTCGATATAAGAATGAGAATCTCTATGATGAGAATCTCTTCTTCTTCTTCTTAGGGTGCCTATCCGGTTCGGATGTTGGCGACCATTAATGCAATTTTGACCCTGTTGGTTGCGATGCGAAAAAGGTCAGCGGATGATTTGTCATACCACTGCCCCAGGTTTGCCAGCCATGATGTTCTTCTTCTTCCTCGGCCTCGCTTGCTGTTAATTTTGCCTTGGAGTATTTGCTGCAGCAGTGCGTATCTCTTCTCATTCCGCATGATGTGACCCAAGTACTGTAACTTGCGACTTTTTACGGTGTTCATGATTTCCGTCTTCTTATTCATGCGACGCAGGACCTCTACATTAGTGACCTCATCTTTCCAAGAGATCTGCAACATCCTCCTGTACAGCCACATTTCAAAGGCTTCCAGCCTTTTAGAAAGTTCTTGTGTGACTGTCCATGTTTCAACTCCATATAGCAACACAGTGAAGACATAACATCTCGAGAAGCGGACCTTTGTGGCAAGAGTTATGTTGTGATTTTTAAATAAGGCACTCATTTTAACAAATATGGCTCTTGCTTTTTCTATTCGGCACTTAATCTCTTGTGCATTATCCCAATTTTCATTTATTATAGTTCCCAAGTATGTGTAGTGCTTTACTCTTTCTATTCTTATGTTATTGACAGTGATATGGACATTATTGAATTCTTCCTTACTAACTATTAAAAGTTTTGTCTTGTTGACATTCATTTCTAGTCCATATCTAGCACTTACTTGTACAACTTTGTTTAAAAGTGCCTGCAGTCCTTCCGGTGTATCTGCAAAGATTATGGTATCATCTGCATATCTGATATTATTTATACACAGGCCGTTGAGGGATATGCCTTATTCTATGTCTTCAAGTGTTTCCCTGAAGATGAATTCAGAGTATAAATTAAAAAGGATGGGTGAAAGAATACATCCTTGCCTCACTCCTCGTTGAATATTTATCTCCTCCGTATGCTCTCCCTGTATTTTGAGTACCGCGGACTGGTTCCAGTACAGGTTTATTATTATGTTAATTGTTCCTGAATCCATTCCAATGTTTCTGAGTATGTCCACCATCTTCTCGTGTATTACCCGATCGAATGCCTTTTTATAATCTATAAGGCATGCAAATAAGCTGCAGTTAACATCTCTGCTTCGTTGAAATAGTACTTGCACACTAAAAAGGGCTTCCCGTGTACCTACAGCATTCAAGAAACCAAACTGATTCGGCGCTATCTGTTCTTCACACAGTTTGTATATTCGTTTATGAATTATCTTCAGAAACAGCTTCAACACATGACTCATTGAGCTGATGGTGCGATAGTCGTCACAGGTCTTGGCACTTGGTTTCTTTGGTAAAGTGATGAATTCCGATTCTCTGGGATCATGCCTGATGTGTAAATCTGATTGAAAATGCTTGTCAACCGTTTTATGTTCTCTGTTCCAAGGAGTTTTAGGAACTCTGCGTGTATTCCATCGGGCCCAGCTGCTTTCCCATTCTTCATTTGGTTGATTGCTGCATTGACCTCTTCCTCCAAAATGTACGGTCCACACTCTCCCGTCTCATGTGGGATGCCTTCATCTCTGTTGTCTTGGAACAGTTTCTCGATGTACTTTGTCCACTGTTCTTTCTTCTCTTCCAAAGGTAGAATTACATCTCCCTTATCTGATAACAGCACTCTTCCCGTCTTTCTTCGGCCAGTCCCGGTAAGCTCTCTCACTTTCTTGTAGATGTTGAAGTCGTCATGCTTGCTCTGTAAATATACTATCTCTTCACACTTTTCAATCATTTCTTTCTCTTTGGATTCTCTTATTTTGTAAACAATGATCTTCTGGATTCTACAGTAAATAGAGAATCTATCTACAGTAAGTAGAGAATCTCATGAAATACATTATTCTTCCAAGATAAAATACGTACAATTATTGGAAAAGTGGAGTGAGCAGGTTCAAGGAATTTATTGATTACATGAGAGATACTAGTTGAGTGGAAAGTGTAATACTTCGTGGAAAATGAATATGAATCTTCTTCTGCTAGTGTCTATCCGTTCCGAAAAATGGCGATCAGCCTGAGTATGGATATCTTATTTACAGCCATCCTGGAAAGTTCTGTTGTAGTCTTGGAGAACCAGGTACGCAGGTTTTTCAGCCATGGTATTCTCCTTCTTCCTAGTCCTCTTCTGTCATAGATATTTCCTCGAAGAACGAATTTAAGCAGGACGAATATGAATAAGAAATGTTTTATTCCTCCAAGAATGTTTTGATTCTGTAACAATGTTATCGAAATCATTACAGGTAACAACCGAACAAAGAAGTTCAGTACACAAATAAATAGTGTCAACACTAGAATTTGTACGAATAATGATAATACTATAAATTATAAAATGTATAAATTATATACTAAATAATAATACTAGTAGTTCTGTGACCAGTAGACCACGCGCAGTTATAAACCACAGCCTCCTCTTATACTTTCCATCAGAGTAAATCCTGTCTGTATGTCGTGTCGGCGAGATATCGGTGAGAAAACGGCTAATGGCTGTTGGGGTTGGTGTATCAAAAATGCTTACATCAAAAGCTAATCTCCTTTAAGACATACTGGCAACAGGACAACCCGAGTTCAAAGCAGAGAAAGATCGAGAGACAATACTATGTTATTTTGGTTATTTATTGCATGCGTTATTGCATGCAATCAATAGTTCATTAATAGTGCATAAAAATTGCATTCGATGAGGCATGCAGTTAATAGTCCATACAGCAGCTGATTTTCCACCAAGTTACATTGAGATGTAGAATTTCATGCGTTTATGCGACAACTGATTTATGATGAATAATTCTATAGTCTGATTTTTACTCCAATATTGGCGTATGAAGGAGGCTCCTTTTCCTTTTATATTATCCTTGAAATTCAAAGTTTCCAAAAACCGTGTATATACGTCGATGCGCAATTTAAAAAGGAACATACCTGTCAAATTTCATGAAAATCTATTGCTGCGCTTCGTCGTAAATGCGCAACATTTAAACATAAAGAGAAATGCAAAAACCGTCGACTTGAATCTTAGACCTCACTTCGCTCCATTAACTACAAGGTGAAAGATATCGAATTCCTACTTTAGATCAGTTCCTAAACGTTGCATTGAAAGTTGAAAAATCCATTTGGTTCAAATTGGGCTGGATCATCTACAAAACTTTCAATTATGATAGATTCCATCATTTAATAGAACTGGGAATTTTTGGATCGAGATAAACAACTGATGGAGCAGTCTTCTAATGGTGTAGTTATGTGATACAATGAAACTATGTAACAGAGCTAACAAAGAAGCATGCCATGACAATAACACGTAATGAAACATATAAGGGAAGATGAGAGCAACTTTGAGGTGAATTGTAAAGAAAGGGGTAGTTTTAATTCTTCTTGAATCCACCGAAATTTATAGTCTCTGGTCTTTGCTCACTTGATGAACGCATCCTGTCAAGATGTATCTCCCGTCGTCATATTTTTCATCTCTAGAACAGAGCCACTTAAGTTTACTTGAGTCAACAACAGCTGATCGTGCCATTTCCTCTACTATTTAGTAATCTATGTAAAGCCGCAGGCGAAGATGTTATACGTCGTTTTGGATCAATTTGAAAGCTCGTTGATAAGAGAGAGATAGAGTGAGAGATCATCAATAACAGAAAGAGAGAGAGTGATAGAGCAAGGCTCAGAATGTACAATAAATGAGATATACTGGGATACACACTGTCAGAATCCATTGAAAATAGCATCCATGCTCCTCATTCAACGAATCCTGACAGTTTGAAGGGAATCTTCCTATGGGAGTTCTGTTACACCTGTAGCTTGACATTGAAGGTATTCAGCTATAATTGAAGCCGTTGACTATATCTAGGAGGCAAGCTTACACCTGCACTCAACTCATTAGAACCGTCTCAATGATGCATGCATGCAACGGAAGCTAAGTTCTCGACATTGGATCTCGAAAAGCTCACAATTAGAAGTTCATCACACCGAATTGACTTTTAGTGACCAATTTCACAGTCTTCACAAGCCAATTGTGCATCCGGTAAGTAGTTATGAACGGTTCCTTAATGAATTTAGTGATTAGATCTGAGAAAACGTAAACTCCAGCGGAAGAGTTGACACGCATTGCTTTCTGCTTACCTCAAGTTTTTTTTAGACTCAACTTTCTAGAGTGCATTTGTGATTGATAGGAACATAACTATTATGAATGGTTCTACAGAGAACCTATATCATTTCAGCATATTAGCATATTAAACCCTCATTAATGGAAAATTTATTGTTTATATTCCAATAATTATTAGTCATAGTTCGGGTTTCCTGGAGAATTCTCGAATGAGTGATCTACCTATAATCAATTCATTTATAGCCAGGAATTTGCTCTCATCTGCATAATATATTGTGAATAGTCAACTTTATGGTGACGGCTAATCACATGTATCAAGAAATAGAAAATTGCATTCACTAACTTGACATTTATATGTTGAAACATGTTGTGAATAAAAGGTTTTGATGTATTGATCTATTTTTTATTTCTCGATAGTGAATGATCTGTAGTATTACTTGGAATATTCAAGGCAGTTTTGGATTCCATAGGAAATATAATTATATTCATATGGTCAGGGGGAAAAAACATAGAACTATCCTCACTAGAAAAGATTCGTCAAGAACAATTTAAATTAGATGCTTGCCAGTTGAGTAGCTTTGTCAAAAAATGTTTTAAATAAAGTTACATGAAAAGCATATAATATAATATATAATTATAAACTTTCAGATTGGTACTTGCAGGTCACTCAGCCACAGGAGATCATCTGGACTAAGAGTGATGTGGAGACCTGCAGCCCCAGTTGGGAACCTGTATAGTGGGCACTCATCGGTAATATGGTGGATCATTTGCATTTCCATAGGAAATAATATCAAATTATTGTTCAATGTTGAAGATTGTTCATAGGCGAACTGGGGAAAGATGTCTTCTGAATAAAGAAGTCTTTCTGTCCATGTCCCTGTAAAAAACATAATCTTAGAGGACAACTTGTTTTGAAACCACAAAAAGAATCACTTCTACACTATATTCTTAGACACTGCATGATATATTTATATCATATTTTTATCATAGATTGCTGGTATGGGTACCATTCTCGAACGAAGTTATTATATTCTCCAAATAAATAATAAAATGGCAGATGAGGGATAATTCACTTTCCAACTCGAAATAGAATAAAATTTGAAATCATAGGTGAATAATATTGAGGGATAAACCGTTAAATTTTAAACGCACTTCATTCAAATTTCGATCGGAAGACATTGACCTTGCTGCAACCTCACAGCCCAGAAATCCGCTATGTGACGTAACCGCAGATGCCTCTAATTAAAATAACTGACCCACTGTTTTCTGATTATACCGAGAATTAGCATTTATGAATTATTCAAAAAGATCCCTTTTTACTACTCCACCGCTGCGCCGCTACACTGTTCCGTGCATCAGGGGGAAAATGATGAAGAAGGAAGCCAGATGAAGAGAAAAGGGTAGCAAAGAAGAGAAGGAAAGGTGAAGGAGGAAGAAAATAAAAAGGAGAGAGAGAGAGAGATGTGAGAATTATGATGATAATGAGAGATGACTATGATGATGATGAAGAGGGAGAGATGGAGATGAACAAGGAGATAAACAAGGAAATGGGGGAGAGTGATCAGAAGGAGGAAGAGACAAGTATCAGAAGAGAGTATCAGGAATCAGGAAGAGAAAGATATTAAATGGAATAGAATGAGATCCTCAGGAAAACATAAATGAGAAAAAAATAAACTGAAAATGGGGGTTAAATGGGGAATATGGGAGTTCTGGTCGAGAAATATTGAGATCGAGGAAAGATGGAAGAGGAACTGAAGAAGAAAGTGCCAGAAGCAATGGAATAAGATAGGAACTACAATAAAGAAGATCTTGAAATATGGAATATGAAGAAAGAGTGGGAAGATGTTAAGGGGTAGATCGAGATGGAGGAAAAAGGAGAAAGAGAATAATGATGTAAGAAGTAGGAGATTGAGGAGGAGGAGGAGATGAATTAGAAGGAAGAAAAGAGGTACAGCAAGCTGAGAAGGACATGGAAATCAAAGTGAACGAGATATGGAAGATAGGAATTGTGAAGATGAAGGGAAATAATTAAAAAAGAGAGTGATAGAGGAAAAGGAGGTGGAGGAAGAAGTGGAAAGAAAAGAGGAGGACAAAAAAATAAAAGAGGTCGAAAATACGGTGAAAGAGAACAGAATACGAAGGAGAATCGAGAGTAGAAATGGCAGGCGACTTTTTTAATCAAGCCTCAAACATAGGGAGGATCTTCCCTTTCCCACTCCTATACTAACTCCGTATTATCATAAGCTCATACTTCTTCGGAGGCAGATTGCTAAGTCAACGTAGGCATAATTCTTGATTGTATGTACTCAGTGCAGGGAGGTTCACAAACGTTAACTTAATTTCACTTTCACTGATGTTTTTATTTCTAGCCGCAGTTGAGGTTTGGCAGTCAATTCATTAGAGTTCATCAACAAAGATTTGTTTGTTGTGTCATGAGTGGGGGAAGAACTTTCATGAAATCAGCCAGCATTGCTAAATATTATGCGATTGGATTGATTATGGAAGTAACATAGATCATCATGAAAAATCTGAGTTTTACAATGTATCAGGATAGAACGGTTAGAACCTCAATTCACAAATCATCAAAGGTCCTGACATCGAACTAAAAGGATTAAACTGATAAATATAACTCTGAAGTAGTAATAGTAATAATCAAAATAGAATAAAAACACACATACATCGTCAAATTCTACAGTTTTATTTGGTACAGGACCATGGTTTCGTGACCACACACGTCACATTTTCAAGCTGATAATCATCAATGTATAATTTTTTTATTGAATGAATTGATTATAATGATTTTTGAATGGAAAATACAATGATTTACAAACTCATTTTATTCACGATTATAAATCAAAAATCAACAATGATTGGTCTTGATGAGTGAGGAACATCTAATATAAAATTTGAATAATGTATGATAAACTTCCAATTATTGATTTTCAGGAAGGATTCTCATTAATCTTACTCACCTTTAGAGGAGTTCCTGAGTGTTCGAAAAATGTGATGGAAAACTCTGAATTATTGATTTTTCTAAAATTGAGTTTCTAAAATTCGAAAAATGGAATGAAAAACTCCCAATTATTGATTTCTCAAGAAGGAATCTCATCAATCTTATCTCTAGAGGAGTTTCTGAGTATTGGACGTTGAATATAAAGCTTTCGATTATAGATTGAGTCCAATCAATCAATCTTGAGTCTTGATAATAATTTAATTATACCATCAATTCAAGGCTAGTTCTATGAATAGCTCCACATTTCCCATCCTTCTCAATCAACAGCAGGGATTGGAATAATAGATAATTCAACTGGAATACATTAATAGATTCATGGTATATTCATTTATGATTGAAGATATACATGGATGTGATATTATATCAATATTCCAATGATCGAGTTGGATTCTTGATATATCTCCTTACATATTTATGCTTCAATAGACTGGTTTAGGTTCAATTTTCAACTGTGGTTGTGATAATGAATTGAGGAAATTGATATCTCAAATTTTGGAAATGTTTATTTGTAGGAATAATTGTCAATTGAGAAGTTAATTCTTTATTGAAATGTGTTTTTCATTATTTCCCTCATTGACAAAGTCTATAATTTTTTTTCTTTGACGACTGCCGAAATTGGACATGACGGTTCAAAATTAGGAACAGGAATCGTTCTGTTAACTGTCCCGATATCGTAGATGTTATCAGCAGTAGTCCCAATGTAATTGCATGTACAGAACTGGAAAAAACATATTTTATCGGAAAGTCTCACAGACTGTTACAGTACTTGTCCTCTGTAATTGGACCAATCCCTTGTTATTTATTACCGAAAAGGATAGCAACATAGCGGCAGGTGCTAAGAAAACTACTTGGTCATCTTGCATTTTATATATCTTTCTCCTTCTTTTCCTCAATTTTGCTTCTCCTACGTCTTCTACCTCCACTCATTTTTCTTTCACTTCTATTTTTTATATTTCTCTCTTCCTCTCCAGTCTCTTCGACTCTTCTCCTCTCATTCTACTTTTTCTCAAAACCTATTCTTCTCTCTTTCTATCATCCTCAAATTTTATGTTCAGCTCCAACTTCTTACTTGTTGAATAATACAGCTGCCTGATCAGGTGCCTCCTCTATAAGGTTGTTGAACGGATATCTTTGCATATGGAATTGATTGTTGAAAGTTGTTTTGAAGTTTTGGTATTTTGGTATCAGTGGATTTCTTTTATTATCCAATGAATTTTTCCGCAAGTATTGGCGTATTCATTGTTAGTTAATATTTGATTGATAGAATAAAAATAACTATTTAATTTCTCGATTCTCATTCACTATTATTTTCAACATTTATTCAATAACAATAACCTCGGAATGAAGATATTTGTGTTGAATCTTGATAAATTTACTTTACAGTTCCACAGAGTGTTATTTATTCTCCGAGCCTGTTATTATAATTAATGATTGAATAATGAAAACTTGTTTCAATCATTACTTGTTTTATGTTCCACAGCTTGTATTGGGAATATCCAATTGAATGTAGTATAATCTATATTCTACACAAAGTAAGTACAGTAACATATTTTTCCTATTCCCGATAATGTAGTAACTCACTAATGAGTCACTTAAAAGTGTTGAGTAAACACTCAACTACTTTCTATTGGAATAATTAGAGATTGTAGAAATATCAAGTGATAAACGATTCTATTGGGAAAGTGATATATCATATAATCTTGTTCCAAAATTTTGGGTTTTCCAATTTAATTGGTTATTGAAAGTTTTATTCCTGTTCACATTATCACATTCTTCATTTCATTGTATGTCTCACTTGACACAATAATCCTTTCAAATTAGATAGTCATTTGAACGTGATAACAAAATTATAAATTCCAAAAATAATTACGGTAATAACAAGCTCCAGCGGGTTGAAAATCCATTTCAGCCATCTAATGTGCTCAGCAAACTTCCTTTTCCTGCTCTTCTCTCTTGTTTAAGATACTTTTAAGGACTTATTTAACTTCTTTCTTCCATCCTAAGTAGGTATTATTCCCTCTAGCCCTAGAGCGAAATTCTTGCCAAGATGTTTTTCTCGCCTAATCAAAATGCTAAACAGTTTTTTCCGCAAGGATTTTAATAATATTTTGTGTATTTTGAGGGAGGAGATCGTCTGAGTAAAACAGTGAATTGTGGTTTTTAGCTGCAGATTTCTTCGCTCAACTCTCGCAACATTCAGGCTCTTTTAATCTTCTCAATTCTCTCTTGAAACATTTCTTACTCTTAACATGTCTCGGTTCCCAAGACTCTTTTTGTCTCAGTCATTTCCACATTTCCTTCTCTTAAAACTTTCTCTCTTCTGCTCCTTCAACAATTCTATCTAGTCTTATCAACCCCTTTCAGTTGAAACAATCAGCTTTTCTCTCACAAAATCTGCTGGTCCAAGATTTTGGCACCATCTGTAGAAGCGCCTTCTACAACAAGTTGAAAGAACTGAGGCGGAAATTTGAAGCGCTTGCGAAAAGCAAGTTTCTAGTAAAATCTACAATCCAGCTGCTCTGGGACTCTAACATGAAATAAAAAATATTGTTCTCCAACTTAATTCCTCTTCCATCTATTTCTCAACCAACTTAATGAAGTTTGTCTCAATAAAGTGTTGAGTTTTCAGGTTATTTCCAATTATTCCAACATAATTATGTTAATATTAAGGACAAATATGGAGTTCACTATACGTTTTTACTACATATCTTGTTCTGTTCAGTTTGTAATATTTTGTAATATTGTATCATTGGAGCATCAATGCTCACCAAATTCGAAAAAAATGAATATGATTTACATAACAAAGATCGATGTTACAGATTGATGGAAGGAGCCCAATTGATTGTGAGAATTTAAGTAAACAGTTTATCAGCTCTTCAAATCTGTGATCAATGAAGTTTCTAATTTCCTTGTAGTAGAGATGAATTAATACATTTTTCCTACAGTTACGTTGAAAAGTGGCCATTGCTGCACTAATTACAGAACGCAAAGAATCACTTTTCCGCTCTAGTGCGGGAAAAATTTTTTCCGCACTCCAGATTTGCAACATGACAACGCAAAATAGTTAGTAGGTTATATGGAGCACCAGTGCAGCAAAATCAAAATTAAGTTGGTAACAGTGACTGTGGGTCTAGCACGTTTGTCATAATATTGAGGCGGTGGATGTGAGGGGGGGACAGCGACAGCTACCTCATTCAGCACACAGCCGCCCCCCCCACCCAACATTCAAACGCACATACATTATTCAATTTTATTTATTAATAATAAAATTACACAGATATACATTTGATGCATTTCAGGCAATTTTACCCATAATTACCCACTTTTCATATTCAATGGTAACTGTAGGAAAAACATAATGTGAAATACGTGCGCAAAGTTCCTCTGATGCACTCAAGAAACCATTCCGTTTCTTTCGGTGCAGCAAACTGTCACTTTGCGCACTAGTTGCACAAATAACTATTTTGATTCCAAGACAATGAGATATCACATGGAAAAGATATAAAAGTGAAAGTAAACGTCGACAAGTATCATTGATTCTTCAATCTTAAAGTTGAAATGGATATGATTTACAGAACAGATTGATCGGGGGAACCAGTTGATTTCGAGAGTTCAAGTATACAGTTAATCAGCTCTTCCAAACTGAGATCAATGTAGTATTAAATTTTCTTGTAGTAAAAATGAATTCATTTTCACTCACTTTTCGATTTCAAAACGATGAGAAATAACAGGGAAAAGATGTAAAAGTGAAATAAAACTTCAACAAGTATCATTGACCCTTGAATTTTAAAGTTGTTGAAATGAATGACTCCTCATACGAGTTCAAAACTTGGAAAAATCGTGATACAGCAATAAAACATCATTGAGTTCCCGTTATCCATTCAAAACTCATCCATTAGAGTCCAAATTTATAGCAGTTTAATAGAAGTCAGCCTCCACCGGCTTCCGATCCACAGTCATTGTCCTCCTCCGGACCCTTCCGGACAAAAAATGTCGGCCAAAGTCGATCCCGGACGACACACAACCGATCACGTGACGTGTTTTGATTGGTCACGTGTCAAATGAAAGAGATATCGGTACCCGTTAGCTTTCAATAACAACAATGCGCTGTTATGTAAATATAAACACCCCCTTTGCCTTAGTGGTATGGTTCCACCCCTGCATTGAGCGGGAGAGTGCGTGCGTGAGTGTATTTGTTGTATGTAAGATGTATGTGTATGTTGTTTGAGTGTGTGTTACTCCCACATATTAGGCAGTACGGTTCAATAGTGCTTTGTCAGCAAACTAGAAGTCCATAGTGGGAGGCGCGCCCCAGACACCCAATAGAAAGATGCACGTGACTGCAGATATTGGAAAATTATTATTTTTTGGCATTGTGTTCAGAGAACGTATAGCCCTCAAAGCGAAAGTTGAAGAAGGATTCAGATAATTGAACTTATAATCATATTTATGTCAAATAAATGCATTTCACAAATATTTACAGTGTTTTTATTCGAAAGAAATATAAATTGACATAAAATAGCTCTTTGATGAATATAATTCGAGTTATATTTTTTTTGGGGCTGAGGCTAGAGCCCAACTCAATTTGACCTCATTGTTCAAATTCATGTGACACACGGTTTTGGCTCTGTTTTTCTTTCTCTATTTCAATTTATGTGCACAATGAATAATGGAGTTGAAACCTTATCTTATCGATAGCAAATAAAAGTATACTTTCTTGTTCAAGGCTACTTGTATTTTCCTAGAAATTGGAGTGGAAGTGACCTTTCCAATGGATATTTCTATTTTTCACAACATGCATTGGCGTTAAAGCCATTTTTAAGTGGATAAAAAATTACAAACTATTTGTTCATTCTCTTAAAAAAGGCTATAACGCCAAAACATGTTGTGAAAAATAAAAATATTCATTGAAAAGGGTATTTTGATTTTCAAATCCTATGTCCATGAAAGGACCTATCCATAAAACTCTCACAGACTTGGTATAAATTCATGAATTCATGAGAAAAAGTCATTGAATCCATGAGAAAAAGTCATCAGAGTAAATGTTCATCATTCTTGGAATAATCTGCTCAAAGTTGTATCATAAAAAACTATCCACTCAGGAGAAGCTTCTGAATCATTATGCTGGAGAATAAGAGTAAGAACACAGAATGAGAAACAGTAGCCTACTCTGTTTTTTAAAACGATGTTGTTCATTACAAGAATAATACGTTGTTTATTACTTTGTGGTAAGAGCAAGTGGAGAGAAAGCTGTGCGCCTTCAGTGTTCTAGGCGACTACTTGCACAACACATGTGCTACGCTAGTAGTCGGAACTTGAAGTAGGCGCAAGCTTAAAGGAGTACACCAACTGTCCTGAATAGTGAACCATATTTCTCCAGAAGAGTGATTAGTGTAGCTGAATATTTTATCCAGCTTAATTCTTGTTGAGTGTCAAGACGTCAAGCGAGATCAATTGAATCCAATTTGTCACATCCTAGAATAACATTGATTTCTTTACATATTCTGAAAAACACTTTGTACATCACATCAATTACATAATTAATACTTCAATACTGGTAGTAGTAGTTCTGCGAACAGTAGACCTCGCTCATGAATACAACTCTCAATCTAATGAGAAGGGCCAGTAAATACAGTATATTGTGAAGATTAAGCCATGTATTATTTTCTCCATTCAAAGTGCTAGAGACTGTTTGCAGGGACACCGGACTTATCAAGGAGGTGCCTTTATATCGTCTCCATATTCACAATATAAACATATGTATTACTACTTTTCTAATAATTAATTATAAGAAATCGGTCAACTGACGGAAAAATGGAATATGCAGTAGGCAATTTAGATGATGAATCGTCTCACAGACGATGGTGAGATGGAAAATGATTCTAAATAAGATGGGTTTGTTGGTGACAATGACAGGAGATTGCTAATGATGTTTTTCATGAAAAGTGGATTCAATGTTATGGCTTGTTATGCCTATGCAGAATGTTAATGCTCACAAATCGGTTTCCGATCTCATACCAAAAGGAAAACAAAAGACTTGACACTGTAGAGCGACACAAAAATGCATATAATACAATAATTATTGTACCTGAAAAAACTGAAAATTCATTGAAAAAATAGCTGATAGTTATGAATAAGAGAAATTGGAGATTAAAGAAATGTTTTTGATGTTAAATATTCTAATTAATCCTGTAATATCATTTATGAACGGAAACCTAGCTTCACGGAGACTACGTATGGTTCTGCCATTATAATTGTAATAATAATTATACTCTAAACTCTACTAAGAAATTACTTGAAATACTCTACTATGAATACTTTGGCATAACTTGTCGTAATGTTTCAATTGCTCACTGTTTAGGAAGCTCTGGAACCCTCACAATTCCTCAACCCCTATCACTTCTTGAAGATGAGTACGACCATTTGTATCCGTATGTCAAGTTAAACCACTTCCAAGTGACCACTCAGCAGTCAAAGATAACCCACTTGAGTATCACTCTAAAACTTTCATCAACAATGTTTACCAACTTCAGCCAGTCAATGCTATCATTTGAGTTCCCCTTGACCATTCTATCAGACCAGTAAAATTGTTATTGTCAGTTGTAACGTCTCCCCTCCAGCATATTAAGCACTCCCCAGCTCGCATCAGAGAGCTCCCCAGGGGAGCATCAATCTAGTTTCTACTACTGATAAGGCACAGCGAAGAATGCAGAGGAATGATTCCGGGTTCAGGAAGGAAGCAGCGCAACGATAAGTCTACATATTAATATTAATTCATTATTCTTATCGGTGCCTAAATTGAATACATGCTAAAGTGAGTCCCAAGGGAAAGTGATTGATAACTTCAATGAAACGGGATTATAATCTATATTGCAAGCTGCTTATCCATCAAGATTTAATTGATTGGTCTAAGTTATGACTAATGACTTTATTGTTATGAATCAATTTGATTACTTCTAAATATCAAGTATTGAAGTGTCGAGGTGTTTTGTTGAATTGTTTACAATTCTCTCTTGTTACGACATAATGTTTGAATGCGCTGAACCAGGTGAGTAGTAGTTTTAACTACAGTATTATTCACTCATAATTTATTTAAATCTCTCTAAGTCATTATGAATGTATTCAAATTGATTCATCAATTAGTAGCTTGCAACGAGAGCGGAACGGAATGGATCCCATTCCAAAAGTGGAATGGTTTTTTAAATGTGTGAAAGAGAAATATTTCGTATTACTCGATTGATTTTTACAATGGGAATTTGTTTATCTATTACTTACTCAATTCGATGTACTTTCCAATCAATTTAATAACTATTGATCGAAGAAGGAATCAATTTTTCAAACAATTAAAAGCAATGCATACTATTAGCATGCATAAGCTTACTATTCATGCATGCATCTCTGTTTTCTCCTGAAACTGCCTCTCACATTCACGCTATATCTTGACGTGTGATCTACACATTTTTTCAAAGTTTTTTATTGAAATTATATTATTATAACGTATGCTGAATGTACGTGTGAGAGAAATGGTAGGTTTGTTACTTTGCGACTAGTTTCCTGAAATGACTTTTGCTATAATAGTAGGCTAGCATGTGAATTGATATAGTTTTTCCATATTATTTTATGTGTTTATACTCTATGGCACGGTTGCAGAGAAGCTTTTAGAATTTTTACCGTGATTGTCTGGAGAACCAATCAGGTAAATCTCGTTTTCAAGAAAACCATCTCTGATTTGTTTTTGTATTATGTAATAACGATTAGAATTGAACAGGCCATTGTGCAACAGAGCCCAAGTTTCATCTACGATTGCATTCATAGTGCCTTCATGATTGGTTCTCGTGGATTTAATCATGATTAAAATTCAACAGGCTTTTGTGCAACCGTTCTATATTTCACATTGTAACTAATTTTATCCAATGTATGGTGAACACATATTATTCAAAAGGTATAACGTTCAAAATCCGAATGGATAGATAAAAATTCCTATTTGAAGAAATTTATAGGTCTAAGTGGAATAATAGGCTAATATCGCCAAAGATGATAATGTTAAAGGTTAGATAATATCAGGCATCATGGCTAAATTGTACAACAGCCGAATAGAAATGAAAATAATTTTGCTACCTTATAATAGTATATAGAATATTGAAAATTTGAGGTTAGGCGTAAAACATCTACTGATCGGCGACCTAATGATCGACCGAGTCGCATAACGTAGAATCTGACCAAACACCTTGGCAGAAACTTATTGTAACAAAACAGTATTCAACTTGAGGAACCAAAAGTTCCACGTGGCTAAATATTGAAATGTGAGAAACAACCTATAATCTGTAAAAAATTACTTTGCATGTAAAAAGCATATTAAAAAACCCAAACAAAAATAATTAAATGTATAAAGGAAGTAGGAGGTTCCTAGGCGCATGAATACTATAATAATTTGCATGCACCAATCAAATGGTGGCAATTGATAGGCGGCAATAGTGAGCCGATTCAAATATATTTGTATATATTTCTACAAATGATAAGAATTTATGAATTATTGTTGTACAGTTTATGTTCTGGATACGGCCCGAAGGCAAATAAATTATTAAAGATGTAACATAAGTAATAATTTAATAGTTTGGTACGGTCTATTTGAGCCATGAATGGCGGAGGAACAGATTATTTAAATTTTATGTAAATTTGGAAATCGGAAATGAAAATCGTTAATTAGAAAAGAGAACTTCCACACTTGCCTGCCAACGACCACCATGAGATGTCACCAAAAATTATAGAGCGCAATATCTTACTATACCTTCAATAACTTAAAGTTAAATCGAATTTCTAAATTTTTCTCATAAGACTTTGTGATGCTAATGTAAAGCAAAAGTCATTTTAAATAATTTTTAACCCCTTGGAAGAGATGACTTTGGCTACAAATAACCCAGGATCACCAGGAGTTTGGATCGCCATCAGCAGCTCATAGAAAATTCCAGCACGTGAGTGAATAATATTCGAAATAGTGATAGGGCGCCCTCAGTGCTTCGAAATGAAATAAGAATCAAAGCTAGCTCGTCGAAAGGGTTTTATAAATTAAGAAATTGGTAAAAATACTTGCGCAAGTTTAAAGATAGTATAAAAGGTATTTTTATTAGATAGTAACGATTCAATTCATATGTCCAAGGATACATCAATCAAAGAATACTAAGTTCTAGGCTGTAAATACAATATTCATATGATCATTAATTTCTACAATATAATTTGCGATAATATAATGTAGCTCTGATTCACTAGATGAATTGATCTATCTATTCCGTCAGGTGCCGAATCTCGCACCCTGAGATAAAAAATATTTATTATAAAGAAATCTATTGGAAACCATAGAATTTAATATATATTTGGATTATTAGTTTGTCAATTTATCATGCTGATTTAAGAAATTTATATTCGAAATAGAATCGTCCAAGTCGACAAGTATCAGCAAGTTGATATCGAAGCCACATGCAAATAAATGCATATGATCATAAAATGAAAGCACATGGTAGCATTTCGTGCTATAGAACTTAAAGAATAATATTAACCTGTGATATTTTATTGATTTCGTTTCTTGTTATATTATATATTTCTGTCGCTCTATATATTTTGTTTTGACTTATTTTTTGAGATATTTGTTAATATATGTATCGAAATTTTTATGGTGTACGATTCATTTTATTCCTCAATACTATAGGATATAAGTTTTATATATATATATATATTTTTTTTTTTTATAAATTATCAGTATTATTGTGAAAGCTCATATCTGGCCTATAAAGATTTTTATGAATTATATCCTAGTAAACCCACGATCAGATTTTATAATTATTGAAATAATTCTCATGCTCTACCGATTGATGCCAAGCAGGAGGCTAATCATTATTAAATTATAAAAAATAACTTGACAAAGGATGACTAGGTGATGACTGAGTTTTAGATTTCGGAAAAGATTCAGGGAGACATGAAAAAAAAAAAAAAAAAAAAAAAAAAAAAAAAAAAAAAAAAAAAAAAAAAAAAAAAAAAAAAAAAAAAAAAAAAAAAAAAAAAAAAAAAAAAAAAAAAAAAAAAAAAAAAAAAAAAAAAAAAGGAAATGGAAAGATTGATGGGGAGCAGGAGTTGTGTTTATACAAAACGTTTATTAGAATTAAAGGAAGAAAGTGCAGAGGAAGATGATGAGCGGTGGAATCAACTCGAATACGGTGAATGTCTAATGAAGTTTATCTTTGAAATCTGGTTGCCGGTTTTGGGGGAAAAATACCCGTCTGGTCTTTTGTAGTGGGGAAATTGAAGGGTAAGATTCCACAAGCCTGTATGCAGATCGGAAAGCCAAAGTCTTTATTAGACTTTCCTTTCATTTGGATGCTTTTAGATGCGAAGAAACCGCAAATAAAGTCAGGGCGAAAGACGGGGCGGGGCGCTGGCAATAGGGATCAACTAGTATGCAAATGCAATGCTAATTTCGACCTTAAGGGATGTGGCTCGCGGATATTGAGTGTTTAAATGGGAGGGGACTGCACAGCCGCCCAGCCGGTGAGTTACTCTCTGCCTCCAGTCTCCGACAGATGGACCCATCTCTCACTTCACAATCCTCAACCACAACTCTCTCAACTTTAACTCCAACTCATGGCAAGTCAGAGGAGATATTCTTACAAGTAAATCCTTCATACTAAAAATTGAACTTTAAGAAGGTATTAGATCTAGCTACTGTTATATTTTAGAGCTGAAGTATGTTCATTAAAATGGCTTCAATGCTTAAAAGTAGAGATATGGAGATGAATATCAATGTCAGAATGTTAAACTGCTATGTTTTGCCTGTGTTATTATATGGTGTGGAATAGTGGACAATGAGGTGTTTGAGGTTTGACTTTATAGAAAGATTTTGAAAGTTCTTGGGATGAATCGTCTATTAATATAATTCTGAAGAGATTGAGTGAAGAAAGGGAGATGTTGAATATCATAAAAGCGGTTACTTGAGAAATCGACACCATTGAGATGGGTATGGTGTTACGGTATTACAAGTGAGAGTAATGGTAAGGGAAGGGATCGGCAGGAGAATATTCCATGACTAAGAAATTTGGAAATTCTTCCATGAATACCGCGGGGTTATTCCATGGAACTGTATATTATGGAGTGAAGCTACTCACAATGATAGCAGACGTCTGGAAGTGGATAGGCATCCACAGGAAGAAGAAGAACCGTTGAGGATGATATTTCAACAAGTGGATCCCTCAAACTAGAAATGGAACTTAAGATGATTTGAGATCTAGCTATCTATTGTGTTGATTCATAATATTCAAATTCACAAATCAAGTGAAATCAGAATCAAATCAACTATGGTCCCCGACGTTGACCACAACTCTGACAACTCTCACTTGTGACGGTTTGGCATTTCTCTCAATGTTTGAATGTTTATATATTTATATGTTGCGCATTTACGGCGAAACGCGGTAATAGATTCTCATGAAATTTGACAGGTATGTTCCTTTTTAAATTGCGCGTCGACGTATATACAAGGTTTTTAGAAATTTTGCATTTCAAGGATAATATGAAAGGAAAAAGGAGGCTCCTTCATAAGTCAATATTAGAGTGAAAATCAGACTATAGAATTATTCATCATAAATCAGCTGACAAGTGATTACACAGATGTGTGGAGAAGCCAGTCTATTATTGTATAAGGTCTATAGTTTCAATCAAAGAACATTAAAGAGGTATGCATCTTTAAGCTGGGTTTACAAAATGGTTATAACTTAATCCTTATACATTCTATTAGATTGAACGGAAGTTGACAAACACATAAGTCCATCATGTGTATGATAAGTTATGTTCAATCTAATATAATCTAAAAGGATTGAGTAATAACATTTTTTTTAAATAAATTTGGTCTAATCGCAGCTTCAAGGTCTTTGGTTTCAATTTTTTTGTTTTGCAGTCATGGTATTATTATGCGTGCCCATCAGTATCAATATTCTCACATTCGAAAAAACTAATTTAATTGGTGAATAAAAATAAACAAATAAACTAAATAATGCTAGAGAAATATTATAATATTTTTGATTCTAAAAAATTGATTTTCATCAGATAGAAAGATCATCACGGAACTGGATGAATTATATCATATGAAATACAAATTCAAACGTGAACTGAGTTTAACATTTAAAACAGTTGACATCTGGTACTTGTGGATGAGAATACTGCGTAAGGTCTACTGTTCACAGAAATACTAGTTAAATATGAATCGAGAGAATTCCATTTTGATTATGTTGATGGGATGGGAAACCTGACCGACTAGATGATACTCGAGAAAATATCTTCAGAAAAACGCCCAACTCCTCCACTTTTGAAAATGTTATTTAGAGAAGTATTTGAATTTGAATCATTCATTCATTTCAATTGATATCTCATTTCATCTGGGATGGGATTGATTGAATAGACATAACAGAAGCATAACATTAAGGAGATGTACGTTCATCAATTCAGGATTAGTACAAATTTCTATATCAAGAAGCTTTGAAGAGCTGGATATTCTATTATCAATTTGGAAAAAATAATAATAGAGCAGAAGAAGGAGAAATAGAAGAGGAATTCATGAAAAAGTGGTTCATGGCGAAAGAAAAATGGCAGATGATGATAAAGCATAACTAGTTGTTATCACAATCAGCGACAATCTTCACCCTGAACTCTGATCCTGTGCGGAAGGCCAGGAGGATGAATTATTACTTTCTAGGGGGTGGATGTGGAGTCAAAGGGAGTAGCCCCAGACTTGAGGAGAGACCACTCAGGAAGTGGGAGTCCACTATATGTTCCGGTCACTTGCTTTTCCATTTCTTCATCATCTTCTTCTTCTTCTTTTTCTTCTTCTTCTTCTCCTTCTTCTTCTTCTTCTTCTTCTCTTCTTCTTCTTCTTTTTCTTCTTCTTCTTCTTCTTCTCCTTCTTCTTCTTCTCTTCTTCTTCTTCTTCTTCTACTGCTATTTCTCTAAGTCTTTTTTCCTCTACATCCTCTCCTACCCTGTCATCTCCCTCTACTTTTTATTACACTCTCTTTCCTGCTTCCCTCCTTGTCCTCCTTTATTTCACATATCTCTTTATTCTCTTGTTCAACCTCTTTTTCATCTTTCTCTTTATCCCTTTTATCATTTTCATATTCTTCTCTTTTCACCTCTTCCTTTTTCCTCTTCCTACTTTCATTCTTTCCTCCCTCTCTTCGCTCTCTTCTCCTACTATTCATCCCTCTTGTTGTTGTCGTCGTTCCTCTTCTTTCTCTCTTCTCATTCAATTTATCTTTCATTTTTTCCTCTCCCTCCTTATTATTGTTTTTCTTTTCATTTTTCCACTCATTCTCCTTCTTCATCAACGTCACTTTCTTATCCTTCTCTTATACTAACTTCGCCATTTTCACTCTCTTCTTCTTCAGCTTCCCATGCTTTTGCTGGTCCCCTTTCTCCTCTCTCTTTCTCACCACCACAATCATCAACATTACTTATTTCTCTCTTTCACTCTCTCTCAAAATAAACTTCCTCCTATGCCTTTCCTTCCTTGCTTCAACATCCTCCCAACACCAAAATTCTTCATTTTCTTGCCTTGCCACTATCTTCTAAATCAGTATTCCACCTTCCGTTTCCGTCATTCTTCATAATATCTGGTAATATCTTACAGCACGCTATTCGCCGGACATCACGTTATATTCGGGGTTCGTTCTGCCAAGCAAGAAAATGCTTTAAAAAGTAGACAATAAGACCTTCAAAATGTACAATTAAGTAGCTATTTTCCTATTTTTCCCAACATAAATTCATTATTTCGAATTCTTGTCACTCTATAGCCTTCCACTTCCCCTATTGGGTATTAGAGAGTGTTATAGTGGTAGCTATTATCAAAATATAGTTATCTTGATCGTCAAATATTCTGATAGTTTCATCTACTGAAAAAAACCTTTCCACGAGTAATTGTGTTTGTAATTATGGGATGGATATCAATATTTCTGTTCAAGACTATGATCAAAGACCTGTTGAATTTTTTCCATAATGCATGGAAAAATGCATCGAAAACCATTTGAGAAGGTTTTTAAGATAAGAAGCTTCTCAAAGGCTTTTTGAAGCTCAAAAGGCTTCTCTGATTGGTTCACGTGGCATCTTATCATGATTCACATTATTTAACAGGAGTTTGTGCAGCCAAGCCTATGTGATATTTTTATGTCGAGTCTATTGAAAAAGATTCAAGTGATATTCTTGCATATTAAGTTTATACGACTGTGTGAGAGAGTTATAAAATTATGATAGGCCTACTCGAAGAAGTGGTTGATTTATCTGTTATCTGAAGCTGCAGTTTAATTTTGAAATACTGTACTTGATAAAAATATATTATCAAGCGAGTTTTTACTTTAAACCACTGTTGGACTACTTCAAGGATAACAAAACTGAATCAAACTTATGTACTTTCAGTAATCCTGAAATGCATATCTTTTGAGATATCTCCTCTCAAAAACGACTGACTGACTTTCCTCATCTTCATTTCACCTATAACAGCATATGAACAAGAATTCGACTCATTCTCAGCAGAGAAAAACTATTCCGATCATATCAAATGAAAACATTTAATATGATTTGTTACTCGTTCTAAGACTTCACTGTTGATATTTCAATTGAGGAAGAGAAATCTTCAAAACAAAAAATTGCAGTTGAAGCTTAACTCCGTTGACTACCACGTTTATTATCAAATTTTCAAATTTAGGTATAAGAGGGCTGCTCTCATTATAATATACGACAAATTCCACTCTCGCTACCTGGAAGAAGAACAAGATTGTTGAATATTTCATCACCATAAATAGAATTACGAACCATGTAGGGGCTCCGCCATTCAAAATGAAAGAGCTGCAAGTTTCCACTGAGCAAATCTTACAATGTGTAACTAGAGAGATTCACATTAAATTTTCAGTATTTCATTCATGTATAGCATCAATGGTTTACATTCAACTAATGATGACAGTGTGAGATTTATCTTGGAACTGTCAGTACCCCTTATAAATGGAATCAGTGGTCTATATTCAACCAATACTGACAGTTTAGAGTGAGTCTTGCTGTAAAAAGATAGAAACTGAGTAGTCTGAAGCTTGGCTGAACTTTTCTCCAGTTGTTTACTCTTGGCGCGCAGTTCAATATTTGAACAAGAGATAGGACCGACGCTAGCCTAACCATTCACCGTTAACATAAACATGAGGGGAGCCATTTTCTTTGTTTTCATTTCCTTTCTTTGGTCGTGTCAGCCATTTCTTTCATTTCCCGGTTCAACATGGAGGAAGTTTGTGGAGGAGAGTTTTGGGAGAGATGAATTACTCAAGTAAACTGCAGCAAAAAGCTGCATGAACCAGCAAAAGTGCACTGTTCTTCTGGATTTAGTGATACATAGATTTGTATAATATTGATGTAACTATTCAAGTATTAATAGAAAATCAAAAATCTAGAGAAAGATAAAATACAAGAGAAAAATACAAGTCATTGATTTATTCTATTATTCTGTATCACACAACTTTCATAGAAGTACCACAGGCTAAGTACCCAAAACGTGCTAAGATTGTGGAAACTCGAGAGAAATGGAGCTACATTTTCATGTATCAAGAGGTTTTGGTTCCTGTAGATAACTAATGTGGCTCCGAGCAATAGCTTATTGATGACAAAAATTGGATGATTAATTATACACATTTATTGTACATACAATTATAATCTTCACCATTCAAGAATTACTGTTGAAGTGAGGGTCTCAGAAAAAAGACAAAGAAAAAGAACAAGGAAAGTGATAACAAGGTTAGGGCAAAAGAAAAAATATCCAACTTCAAACCTAGAGTAAAATATCATATCATTAATTATACACATTTATTGTACATACAATAATAATCTTCACCATTCAAGAATTATTGTTGAAGTGAGGGTCTCAGAAAAAAGACAAAGAAAAGGAACAAGGAAAGTGATAACAAGGTAGGGCAAAAGGAAAAATATCCAACTTCAAACCTAGAGTAAAATATCATAAGAACAAATTAATAGTGGATAGGATTTGATTTATCCTGCTGATGACGATATTCATGCAGGCTCAAACAATATACATCACTTATTCATAATGAGTAATGATATAGCCAAGATTCATTGAATTTCAGAATTTCACGAAATAAGATGAGTTGCATCTTGATTTACGACAATATCATAATGTTTCGTACGCAAATGAATTAGTGGAGTTTGAAAAGAAAATCTTTCATTCTTGGAGAAGAATATATTTTCAAACAGGTTTCATCCTTATTCAAGAATATCCTTCAAATCAGGTTCCTTCCTTATTCAAGAATTATTGTTGAAGTGAGGGTCTCAGAAAAAAGACAAAGAAAAAGAACAAGGAAAGTGATAACAAGGTTAGGGCAAAAGAAAAAATATCCAACTTCAAACCTAGAGTAAAATATCATATCATTTATTATACACATTTATTGTACATACAATAATAATCTTCACCATTCAAGAATTATTGTTGAAGTGAGGGTCTCAGAAAAAAGACAAAGAAAAGGAACAAGGAAAGTGATAACAAGGTTAGGGCAAAAGAAAAAATATCCAACTTCAAACCTAGAGTAAAATATCATAAGAACAAATTAATAGTGGATAGGATTTGATTTATCCTGCTGATGACGATATTCATGCAGGCTCAAACAATATACATCACTTATTCATAATAAGTAATGATATAGCCAAGATTCATTGAATTTTACGAAATAAGATGAGTTGCATCTTGATTTACGACAATATCATAATGTTTCGTACGCAAATGAATCAGTGGAGTTTGAAAAGAAAATCTTTCATTCTTGGAGAAGAATATATTTTCAAACAGGTTTCATCCTTATTCAAGAATATACTTCTAATCAGGTTTAATCCTTATTCTAGAATATTCTTTCCATTGACACTCCACAGATTTAGAAACGCGTAAGACTAATACTGTATAGTAAGGAGAGGGAGTCAATGTGAAGAGGGAGGATGATTCAGAAATACAGAGCAGGAGATAACAGAGAGGACCGATAACAGAGTTCAAGGAGTCTGAATTACATAAATCTGGTGACAGAAGCAAGAGGTGTCTGATACACACAATTGTGGCAAGCAGGGTTGTTCTTGTGATTGTAGGGGAGTGGACACATCATCAATTACTGCACTTGCAACCCCCTCCCCTCGCCATGGAGAGACTGCCTTGGACACTCTTGTCGAGAGTCTTCTGCTGACGGCAAGAAGGCACTTTGCCACACCTATATAACTAACAACCGCAGGCTACTTCACGAATTGCATCATATGGATATAAATTTGTATAACCTATGTGTTTCAAATCTTGTTCATGTCTAGGTATATAGCTCATATTGTATTTATATTACTATATCTATTTGGCTAGGCAAATATATAAACAATGCTATATAAACTGTATCTCTGTAATGATATTTTGAGTTGCTAACGAAATCTGGTCTCAATACTTTAAGAACTACTCACAACAGATTTTTTTTTTAAATTGAATATAACTGTTACTAGTACAAGGACTAACGATCAGTAGGTTTATTCCTATCTTGGATATTAATACTCCAAGTAACAAGATAAACTTTCTATCGTAAAATAATGCTCCAAATGCAAGATGATTTAATGCTCCACAACCCCACGATTAGTATCTATTTTTTCTATCTATTGTTGGAGAATTATAAGCCCTGAAAGTACCAAAAATAAAAATCTGCTTTTTTTCTTATTTCACACTTTCAAGAGCGAATATCTTTGAAACTTCTTATTTCTGAAGTCTCTTTAATAGATATATTGGATTGTTACTCATCTGTTGAACTCAACGGAACTCAATCTGTTACTCATCTTTTGTACTTATCATTATATGTGGCTTGGTACAGGATTGGTACAGAATTGTAAACACTATTTTTGGAAAAAAATTGTTCTCTTTTTGAAAAAAATCTGAGTTAAAGGAATTCAGAAACGAATTCGAAAACGAACGCAAAGGAATTTGAATAATCTTCACGGCGTTCTCACAACTATCCATTGGAAAAAATTTGTCACAAAATTATGTTTAATTATTATTTACTTGAATCGCTCCACCTTCAATGGATTTATTATCATATTCAGATTGGTGTAATAATGATTTTATGAGCATCCTGAATCTCAATTGTTGGAATTTACCCAATTGATAATAATAATGATATTCGTTTGGCTTTTTATTGGTGGGTCCGACTCGCCAGAATATATAATTTAAGCCGTCAATGGGCCTTACGATTGTCAGACTTCAGCCGCGACCGACAATTTAACCTTCCTAATAAATAAATAACAATTTGAAATAAATAAACCAAATGACTATTATTTACTCCAACCACTCATAATCAACCAGAATTTCAAGTGATTTTTGCACAATACACGTTCCACATCAAAATGATTTATCCTCGTTCATGAGAATATTGATGTATTCACCCCAATCAATATCAATCCATTCATCCAATGGGATACAAGTCACAACATTATTTTATGATTCACAACAGAATTTTGCCCAAATCTTCGCCTTCTCCAATTTATAGACAAGATTAAATTCTAGCCTACTCAATTCCCACTATTTCCCAACGCAAGTGACCCAAACAAGATTATAATAATCATCATCTCAAACAAAGACTGACAGATTAACCCTGAGGAGGGACGCAGAAACAAACCTCAGTCACACGTCTACAGCCTTGCTGGAGCACCGCATACAGCTGGAGAGTCTGATTATTAGATTTAATAATGACGCCAGCAGTGGTTGAAGTCGAGTTTTGGGTAATTAGCAGCGTTATTAGGGGTTGGTTGGGGTTGCTTTGTTGCAGTCACGCTTGTCTGGTCACCCCACTTCCAGCTCTTGACTTATGGACTGGCGCTCTCTATTCGTGTACCACTCTTGTTCCTCTCTTATTAGTCAGTTTCACTCCCACTCTTACTCACTTTGATTATGATATTATAAATTGAATATCAAAACTTCAATCTCTATGAAGAAATCTCGATGAACACTGTCATTGACACTCCGTTTAAACACAAAATTGACAATTTAATGATTATTTGACTTGATCCATTTTTTAAGGATTGAATTTATTTTAATATTTCTATAGGGGTACTCAATATTATTTTTAGAATCAGCCCACAGTGTACCCTTTATCCTTTTTTCTTTCGCACAAAATGTTTGGGCATTTGAAGCATTCAGTACATTCAGGCCTATATTGAAAACCAAGGAATCGTGAAACATTGAAGAAGGAAGGAAATATTAACAATATCAATGGAAATTCATCTTCTTCTTAGTTTTGGATTGTTAGAGGAAATAGACTATTATTTTGCGAATACTCCCAGCCTACAAATATATATACTGTTTCAATTACATAATAAACCACTATTGGAAACCTGCACTTCCCTTTCTACATTCACAATTCATAATTCTTCAATTAAATGAATTATAAATTTATGTGTTAATTACATTTTAAAAATCATTTTGTCACTTTAATTGAAGCTTATTGAGCTTCGAATAGATTCAAATCTGTCATGAATCATCCAATATTTTTCATCAATGGCATACACATATAATCATGCAACGATTGAAAATCAGAAAAACAGGCTTAGCCTTTACTATTTCATTCGCGAATTCCAGCCATGATTAGGATAAGTTTTTGATTTAGAATGAAAAAGTCTATTTCATTCTAATGAATATGGATACGCGGAAGAATGATGAAAATCTTGGTAGGCTCACTAGGGTACATATTATAATTGGAAGGAGAATACGACTATGGATA
This sequence comes from Nilaparvata lugens, assembly GCF_014356525.2. Classification (NCBI taxonomy): domain Eukaryota; kingdom Metazoa; phylum Arthropoda; class Insecta; order Hemiptera; family Delphacidae; genus Nilaparvata; species Nilaparvata lugens. Next base: position 28,894,608 of record NC_052514.1, on the reverse strand, counting down.
TAGTATAGAGAATGGTCAAAATGCAATGCAAGAGCACGTCACCTATATAGCATGGAGAAAGCAGTAATAATTCAGGATTAGCATAGTTTAAGCTTTAGGGGTCCGGTCATTTTCGCAGATATCCAATTTCTCGAAAAATGAAAACGGCCCAATAATTTGGAAATCTTGACAGTTCTCTTGAATGAGTAAGACATGAATAATACATGAGGGATGACGTGGAGCAAAACTTGGAAATATCAATCATTTTTGGGGTTCACAGTTGAAGGGTTTTCTGTAGTAATGACCATTTATTACTCTTATGAGACCGAGTTTTTGCGTGACTCATGAGCTCAGTCAATGATAAACTGGAAATAAGAGAAATACCAGAAATAAATAATAAAGAAGGGGTGAGAAGAAAGCAGTGCGCTTAACCCCATGGGGAGTAGAAGAATAACGGGAAGTCAAGAAATGCTATAAAAAACGCAATATATTGACTCCTTTTTGTAGGATGCAGTCATGAACACACATGACCAAATCTACAAAATAACAACACTTCATTATAAAGGTGCGTACAGATATACGCGCCGCGAACATGAGCAATTCACTTTTAATCAGCTGACTATATCTGTATTTTTACAGAAACGGAAGGATACAGATATAAAAAGCTTGGAATCAGCTGATTAAAAGTGAATTGCTCATGTTCGCGGCGCGTATATCTGTACGCACCTTAAGAATGGTAACTTTTAGTTTCTAATGATCATTAGGAGTACCTCTTTTAAGTTAATCGCTCCACTTTAATATCGAAAGTAATTCCAAGCTGACAAGAAGAGTTCTGAGATGTCAATTCTATTTAACTTCATTAATTATTGCTGGATAGAGCTTTGGCCTTTATATCCATATATTATGTTTGCAATAATTTGAAACAAAGTAATGGAAAATATATGTTGTTGATGACAACAATATAGGTGAAAAACCCAGTTATTAATGTGGTTGAATGGGAGTTATTTTTCCATGTTTTATTTCTATTATTTCGTTATACTTTCGAGGCAGAACAATCCAGATTTTTCAGATTATTTTTTCGATCTCACTTATTGTTAGGTTATGACGAAAAACTCATCCAAATCTGTCGGTAATGACGCTTTCTCCTCCAATCTCCTCTCTCGACATTTTTATCGTGTGTGCCTTCTTCTTTTCCTCACTTTCCCCTTTCTCCTCTATATTCTCCTCCACCATCACCCGATACCACTTGACACCCACAACCACCACGGACCACCCTCACCAACAGTCATATTCCTTTCTGCTCTGAGAGACTCTTTGATCCGGGTTTGATATTGATGATATCATTAGTGATGTGGGGGAATGTGATGATATATGAGTGTTCTTCTCCGCTTGAGTATCTGACACCCCATTGGCCAACGACTTATGACTGTGCTGTTGAGCAAACATACACACACATACAGACACCAAGTTTTCTACGAGTCATTCTGCTACACTGAGCAAAACATGAAGGAAAACATCAGGCTGGGGTGGAAAGTCGTCTGTTTTTTCTGCGTCATCGTCTGTATCTATATCCCATAAAAAACAGGAGTCCTAGTCAACATATCTGATTCAGTTCCAATACAAAGAAGTTGAACATCAGGACGGAGAATCTATGTTTCATTTGTGTGAAGTTATAGCTGTTTTGTAGTGAAATGTGATAGGTGAGGTGTTGTAGAATCAAATTCTGTAATCGTATTTCCACATATAATTATAATAATATTCATTCCCATATTCAATGTTAATCACTGATGAAATAACGCATGATAATAGAATATGATACACTCTAATTCTAGTATTATAACAAATTGTATTGTACTATTATCTCTTGAATTTGTTTCCAATCACAAAACTGTTCCATTCTGATGTATTCAACAGTTCTATACTCTCCGTGATTGATTCCCCAATATTTCTTAAGCCGTGTCCACACTGAACAAGTGTTCGACATACATGTTCGACAAACATGTTAGTTGAGGAGCACAGGGACATACATTTGAAAAAGTTTGGACATTAATTGTTTGTCAAACAAAAAATTACTGTTTCTCCGAAAATTCTCAGTATTGAAAGCTGTAGAACATAAAACCTGATCTCCTCACAAATATTTTGTTTGGTGACGAAAATTGGTTCTCGAACATAATAAAATTTCCCTGAACTGTTTCAACAAACATGTTGAAGATTTGTTCAGTGTGGATACGGCTTTATGATTGTTGGAACTTTATTATTCCTGAGGAGAATTTAAAACAATGAAGGAAGTGGATGTGTAAACATACAATTGAAGTTAAGTTTATGAAGTTTTCTGAACGTTGAAAAATGACTTTTGTAGAGTGAGTGTTATAAAGTAACGAACAATGAAGTAAATATGTTTTCAACGCATGAAGTTCAGATCAAAATCAAGAACGAGTTGAAGATATACCTCTACAAGTTATAATGCGGGGCGGCGAGAAGATTTATTCAGTTCAACGCATAAAGAAGAGAGGATGGCCTGCTGTTCATCCACTTAAAACTGTCAGCATTTCTTAAATAGGGAGCGGTGATGTTATTCATAAGGTATGCTGGCAGTCTGGAGTGAATCTACCACAGAGCTCTTGAGTTTTCATCGTGGAAGAGCTTCGAAACCCGTCTGTGAGAAGAGTCATACCGAAGTACTGCACAGGTACCATCTATATACTTCCAGGTATAGTTATAGAGGTACAGATAGTGTACGGAATGGAATCCTTGGAGTTCTCTCATAGGGGTGAAAGGTGGTCTGGAGAGATGGGAGAGACTCAGCGCTCTTCTGCTTCAAAACTTGATGCATATTCAACATACTCAAATGACGCTGTATGCGGTGGAGGTTGTTTGTAATGGCAGACTAAAGATATACTCGGGACAAAGTTGGAGTCAGAACTGAACCCTGCGAAACACCCGTGTTTGTACACCTCGAACAAACCTATCTATAGGTACTCATAACCCCTCGAAATGAAGAGGGATCACCGCATATAATACTTGAAAACCTCACAGAATCATACTGATTTTTTTCAATACATCAATAAATTTTAGTATCGATTAGATCCTCCTCAATTTGAATCAGGCAGCCTTTTGTTTTCTCAATTCCAAACAAAATACCTAAATATTCGTTTCACTGCGAATTGTGTCTGATAGTACATTATAACTGAACATATAAATTATTACTTATTTTATTGTGATCTATTCATGTTTTTCATATGAAATTTAATGATAGGCCTACAGCATGAAGAGACTATGTCCACTTCATTTGTACTGGTGGCAAACTTTTACATTGAAAATAATTATTTGATAAAATCCCAGTTCAATTGTAATGAAAACAAATTCCTTCAAAAAATAATTGATAATACAGTGGACTCCGGTTACAACGTCTCCCGTTAGAGCGCGAATCCGCTTATAGTCCTCTTACGATACAGGACCGGCCAATATCCCGTATAATTATGTGTATTTCGATCCTTTTATAACGCGGTGTATCTCCGGATATAGCGCTGTTTCCACAAAATGTCCCATAGCTTTATTGTTGCTCTCAGTGAGTGAAATTCCTCAAAATAGACTATTATTGAACAATTCCCCAGTGACTGGTCAAAAGTGCTATTCATGGAATAGTTAAGAGTCTTTCCCACCTCTTTGAATTCCCTATAATAACCAGTTTGTATGGTGTCAATCACCCCTACTCTTTTCCTCTCTGTTACTTTACAGAAAAGACTTTGTGAACTGGACATTGTCAGTAGACTGACAGTGGTGTTCATGATTTTGAAGCTTATTATGAAGTGAAAGAGGAATTTTTGAAGCCTCCACTCTTTCTCAGGCTTTCAATCAAGTCAAACAAATGATTCCTTTTCATGAGTGCAGAAGAGAATGAGAGTGATGACATGATACTGTAAAATTTGCATGAGATTTCAAATAGCATAGACAGAAAATTCCTAAATTCTAGAAAAAATCAAAAACTATCAATGAATAGGAAGTAAGATCATAAAATATTATCAAAAACGCGTTCAAAGTGTTCAATAAAAATAAGAATGGCATAGTAATTCAATAGCTGTTTAGTGCTTGATTGTCTGATAATTCATTTCCACTTTTGATGAATGGCAACACTGGTTATAGCGCTGCTCCGGCTATAGCGCTCAGTACCGGATCGTCCCTTCAACCGCGTTGTAACCGGAGTCTACTGTAATACGTTTCGAGGGAAAAAATCAAGAACAAAAAAATTGGGAAGAATCGGGATTCGAACCGAGGAACTATCGCTCCGAAAGCGAGCGTTTTACCGTTACGCTACACGCCTCCGTTCAAATAGATTGTCTTGTGACAGCATTATAAAAAAAACACGCTTCTGGTCTACAAAAATGACAATGAAGCCTATGACGTAAATAGAACTTTATGTACGGTAGCATGAATGGAGTTTGAGCATTAATTCTGGAAAATCTGAAAGGAAAATCGAAATTTGGGCTTCCAGGTGCACGAGATTGTTATTTTTAGAATCTATGTGCAAAATTTGGAGATCTGAATCATTCCTGTTTTTCCGATATGCAATCCACAAGTTGACATGTTTTGATGCGAACAAACGAACAAACACAACTCTACTCTATCTTATTATATAGATAGTGCTTTGGCTCTTTCATCCATAGATTATGTTTACAATAATAAAGACAAAGTAATGATAAACATATGTTGTTTGACCAGTACTGATATTAGTGATTGAATGGAAGTTATTTTTACAAGTCTTATTCCTATTATAAGGTTACCTATACTTTGGAGGCAGGACCATCCAGATTTTTCAGATTTTAACTAATCGATCTAACCTCACTCATCGGCGTTTTATAGCAGCATTCTTTGATTTCACTTCTTCTCTTCCAATACTCTTTGATTATGAATGTAATAGATTGATATATCTACAAGGAATGTAACAGTTTTCATTAATACCATGAATATAAACAATCATTACATTACCAGTAATGACTCGTCTTTTATCCTAAATCCGATTATTTTTGCTATTTCTGGTGGAGTTATTTCAAATTTTGGTGGTTTGTGATCTATAACTAGAGCAATTAGAGCAATTAGAGCATTTGGAGAAGTTTTCCTTGGAATAGATAATTCAGATATTCACAATTTTCAACCATTTACGCGTGATATTTTCGAAAAATATGAGCAGAACATTCATAACATGCTTAAACATCAGGCTGGGGTGGAAAGTCGTCTGTTTTTTCTGCGTCATCGTCTGTATCTATATCCCATAAAAAACAGGAGTCCTAGTCAACATATCTGATTCAGTTCCAATACAAAGAACTTGAACATCAGGACGGAGAATCTATGTTTCATTTGTGTGAAGTTATAGCTGTTTTGTAGTGAAATGTGATAGGTGAGGTGTTGTAGAATCAAATTCTGTAATCGTATTTCCACATATAATTATAATAATATTCATTCCCATATTCAATGTTAATCACTGATGAAATAACGCATGATAATAGAATATGATACACTCTAATTCTAGTATTATAACAAATCGTATTGTTCTACAATCTCTTGAATCTGTTTCCAATCACAAAACTGTTCCATTCTGATGTATTCAACAGTTCTATACTCTCCGTGATTGATTCCCCAATATTTCTTAAGCCGTGTCCACACTGAACAAGTGTTCGACATACATGTTCGACAAACATGTTAGTTGAGGAGCACAGGGACATACATTTGAAAAAGTTTGGACATTAATTGTTTGTCAAACAAAAAATTACTGTTTCTCCGAAAATTCTCAGTATTGAAAGCTGTAGAACATAAAACCTGATCTCCTCACAAATATTTTGTTTGGTGACGCGTCCACACTGTTCATGGACGAAAATTGGTTCTCGAACATAATAAATTTCCCTGAACTGTTTCAACAAACATGTTGAAGATTTGTTCAGTGTGGATACGGCTTTATGATTGTTGGAACTTTATTATTCCTGAGGAGAATTTAAAACAATGAAGGAAGTGGATGTGTAAACATACAATTGAAGTTAAGTTTATGAAGTTTTCTGAACATTGAAAAATGACTTTTGTAGAGTGAGTGTTATAAAGTAACGAACAATGAAGTAAATATGTTTTCAACGCATGAAGTTCAGATCAAAATCAAGAACGAGTTGAAGATGTACCTTTACAAGTTATAATGCGGGGCGCGAGAAGATTTATTCAGTTCAACGCATAAAGAAGAGAGGATGGCCTGCTGTTCATCCACTTAAAACTGTCAGCATTTCTTAAATAGGGAGCGGTGATGTTATTCATAAGGGATGCTGGCAGTCTGGAGTGAATCTACCACAGAGCTCTTGAGTTTTCATCGTGGAAGAGCTTCGAAACCCGTCTGTGAGAAGAGTCATACCGAAGTACTGCACAGGTACCATCTATATACTTCCAGGTATAGTTATAGAGGTACAGACAGTGTACGGAATGGAATCCTTGGAGTTCTCTCATAGGGGTGAAAGGTGGTCTGGAGAGATGGGAGAGACTCAGCGCTCTTCTGCTTCAAAACTTGATGCATATTCAACATACTCAAATGACGCTGTATGCGGTGGAGGTTGTTTGTAATGGCAGACTAAAGATATACTCGGGACAAAGTTGGAGTCAGAACTGAACCCTGCGAAACACCCGTGTTTGTACACCTCGAACAAACCTATCTATAGGTACTCATAACCCCTCGAAATGAAGAGGGATCACCGCATATAATACTGCATCCACTTAGCAGAGTTTGTGTTTCGAGTACCCCATTCAACTGTATGCCTACTACTCAGATAAACTATTTGCTTTGTATGTGTTTCTCGATAACAAAGCGGTTGGAGATGTTATTGGAGGTATTGTGATTCTGAAGATCGGATTGTGATTGTTTGTAATTTTCTACAGTTGGGATAGTAACGGAAATTTGTTCTATGGTCATAGCTTCAGTGAATCGAAGTGTACAGTTCTCAAAATCAATTGATATGGATTTTTGAAGACTGGTGAAACAACTAAACAGTGAATGCTAGAAATTTCGAAAGTAATAGTCGAAAGCCCATATTCTTGTAATTCTCATGCCCAGTTTCACGGAGCTCAGCTGAGACATTTGAATATGGACATTGGTGGAATCAGACACGGTTAACAACGAGTCACGTGAAACATTTTATGATTTCTATGGTGTTGGATAATTCCAATCGATAGTTTTAACTCCAGTGCACGCACTTGTGAAGGATACTCAGCTTGACCATTACTTGAACGAGCTTGATGAAACCAGGCATCAGATGATCAATTATGAAATTGAGAACAAAATGATTTGAGATCTCGATTTGGAGTGATAATTTTCATCAATATGAGTAATATTATTGTAATTCTCCCAACTACCATCCATAAAAATGGAACAATTCAATTGTAAATATCAGGTTTTACTCTAATATTCTAATGAGTAGCCTAATCACAAATAATGTTAGATCGTGTATCATAGCTTTGAACACCAAAGAGAAAGCACTTCTGCTGTGTAGTTTAGGAAACTTTAAATTAGTGTACAGATGACAGAGTGAAGAAAGACAGCAATATTCAATTTATTTTTGTAGTTTAATAATGTATATTCATTCATTCGTCTGTATATTGAGTAATTCACAGTATTATAAACCGTGATAGAATAAATATAATTAATTTCGATGTTCTTTTATTCACCTTATTGTGATTCATCTGCTTACCCTGCTGATTGATAATATCATAGAAAAGCTCATTACAATTATACATGTTGGCTAATAGTCATAGTATCTATCGAATAACGCGATTGTTACCTCAATAAATCAAAAGTTTTCAGAATTATTGTCGTTTGTGGGCTACGAAACTAACGTCAAGTTCAACAAAGGTTCCATAATCTTGATCTTCCTACATCAACAACACACCAAATTTGATTTCTCAGTCGAGAGAAATAAGGGGAAGATTTGGAGAAGTTTTTGAGAAGAGGAGGCATGCAAGAGTGATGTGAGTGTGCGTAATGAGGTGTGGCGATATTAAGCCAGAATGACAACTGTGGCGAAATTTTATTAAATATCACTGAGTCGATTTCGGTTCAGTGGTTCTGTCAGGGTTCTCCATTCAATTATTCGCTGATAGAATTGCTGGACGGGCACAATTGAGTTAGGCAAGGAGGGCAAAGAGAGAAGGAAGAGAAGTATGAAAAAGGGAGAGAGTGAGTGGGAATAATAGAGGGAAAGTAAGAGAGAGAGTTTTGATGGATGAGGTGTCGAGTGGATCAGTTCCGCCCGTAGGAGAGGTCCAAGTCACCCTGAAAAACCAATGGAGTTGTTTTGTTGTGTCAGCAATTCTACAAATGTCGTATATTAGTACAAAAATTAGGTTTGTTCGTTTGATTCACGTTTGAAAATTTACAGCGACGAATTTTTAATTTTATTTCTGAAGATAGAGATGTGACTGAAATTGATAGAATTTTATTGATCGTTCAATTATATCACATATCGACACAGTTAAGGATAAAATGAATGAAATGAAATAGGATAGTCATACAGTATTTACTGAAGATAAATGAACTTCGTTAATTCCCAGCACATTTCATGTTACAATTAAAAAGTGTAGGTATACGGGACACTTCATAAACACAATATCCAATCAACATAGCTGAGATCCTCTTAAAAATGTATCCTAATTGAGATCATATTCTTGAAAATTCATCAATGCATGCTGTGCAACACATACTATGAGGAAACTTTTATTCTATGCTCTAAGTGAAGAGACCATCGAAGGCATTTCCTAATCTATGAGTTTTGTTTCTTTTTATCGAGTCAATACACATATTCTTATCTGGTCCAGAAAACAGTTGTAAAACTTGATAAACATTTTCATTTCATTTTTCATTTATTGTATAAAATACTATAATAATAATACAGTTATGACATTGGAGGAAAAACTAGGCTGAGCCTGAACTATTTCTCTCCAAAAATTTTGATGAAATGTTGATGTTGTCCAAAAGATAAGGCTATATATGTAATCACACACTGCTTCGTTACTTGATTTTCGGTCCAGGAATGATGATTTAGAATTTTGAATTTTGAAGGTTGATTTTTTACATTGATCGATCGACTATTTCTTTGGAAACTGGAATTGCATTGTGGAATTTCACAGAAATTCAATTAAATCAAACCATCGTTAAATCACATCGCTCTGTGAGATTTATTCATTGGCTGTGTTGGCCGATGGAAATTAGATTGGAAACAAATTGGAAAGATTAGATTTCATTGGGTTTTAATGCAACTTTCTATATCTTGAATTCGAGTTATGGTAATTGTTTGAAACAAGAAATATGAAATAGAAACGGTTCAGTAAAAACCAAATTTTTCTCCACTTCAGATAAATATTCAGACAAAACAATAGGAGATGGAGTAGTGAGATATTGATCTCAAAGTTGTCAAGGAGATGCAAAAGAATGATGGAAGCGTGGAAAATGATGTTGAGCGATCTGAACGGATGATGACACCAGACTCGGCGATTTGCATATTGAGGGATGTTTGCTAGTTGTGCAAGTGGCAGCCACATCTATCTGCCAGCCAACATCAACACTTCATTTGTCTTTCTGTTCAGTTCATCTCAGACGATTCAACTCCCTATTTGTCTCTTCGCTTTCTGTCTTCAACACTTTCATTTGATCTGGTTGATTCTTCTAGCATAGAATAACCAATATATCGTTAACCAAGAAATAACTCATAAAAATCAAATAATAATTTTCATGCTTCCCTATGATCGATCACGTAACGGGGGTCAATGACCAGTTAATCTATGAATTGCTCCAGTTTTTACCCTTGAAAATCGGTATTTCACCTTGAAATTCTCATTTTCCTCCATGCTTCTGGGTTGAAATCTATTTCAGGCATTGTGTACCATCGATGATTCACATGCACAAAAGTTAGTTTTCTATTGTTATTTTGGAATTGGTGAATTTTATAAATTTTCGCTTCAAATTCATATTTTCACATTTTTCAATAAACGAGACTGGATTCATTCATTGATAAATAATAGAAATAACTCAACAGAATATTTTTTCAGTATTCAGTTTCTATAATACTAGCTTAATTTTGAATGAGCCACCTATCCTGCAATTTGATAGCTCTTGTTTCGTGATTGAACCATTTTAAGATGAGAACATATAACGAGTGAGTCGCGGTTTAGCTTTCTAGTCCAGTCAACGAAAGATTATAGAGGGAAAAGTTTGGAACACAATTTTCAACTCCACAGCTCTTTTAAGGATAGTAAGAATAGTAAGGATAGTAGTTGATTATGTCGATAGAATACATTGTTCCCAAGATAATAAGCATGTAAGTAATAAGTGGAAAATGCAACTCTCAAACCACCCTCATCCCTTCAGCACAAGATTTAGGGGTTGGGATTTTTGATATGCTCACCTCCAAACTAGTCTCAACAAAGCTGCAAAGTCGAAAATTGTGTTCCAAACATTCCCTCCAAATTCCATTGTCAACTGATCTATTGTTGCTGAATAGAAAATTTCACTCCCAACACTAAAACTGCTGCAGCAGTCGTAGGGAAATACGTAAAATAGTGAACATATACATCAAATTGAAGATAATTCAATGCTCTATCAGCGTATAATCAGCACGGATTTTTATCATCAATCGTTCAAAAATTATAAGGCCGAAAAGATGAGAAAATTGAAGGCAAAAGTGTTATTTCAAAAAACTCCTCACCGTCAAGAGCGGATATCTCAGAAACTATGAGAGATATGGAAAATATGTGGGAGACAAAACTTGGTGGTAATTTTGTAAGCTTCAATTTTGCAAAGGATATAAATGTTCATAAGATGCATAGTTCCCGAGATATATGCGACAAATGAAAAAATGGTACTTTCAAACCACCCCCACCCCATTAGCACAGGGGGTAGGGGTGAGGACTTTAATCTTCTAAGGATATGGTAATCTTCTTACTATCCTTAAAAGAGCTGTGAAGTTGAAAATTGTGTTCCAAACTTTTCCCTCTATGCCTTTATTTAAGCATTCGTTGCCTGGACTATTCGGTATGATGAAAATATGTGAATGTCATCGAAATTCAGACCTGGGAAAACTGTTCTCTCCTATGCTTTACAATGTGATGTGTTAATGTGTTGTATCTCAATGTTTCTGTTCAAATACAGATATAATTAACTGATGAGGAGGAAAATACGCGTGTTCGTGGCGCTCAAGTCAGTACACGAAGCTTTACAAGAAGTTCGATCGCGACCGCGACCTTCACTGAAAGCTGAACATCGACATGACCGTTCTGTTCGTACCCTTACCGAATACATCCATCAATTACACGAACTACACAACATAATTTATTGAGCCAATTCTTTTCTTTTACAGCTCTTTACTCATTCCCTACCCCTATTCTTTCCACATTCAACAACTTCTCTGTCTTTTTACACCATTTGCTCTCAGCCTAAATGCAAAACTCTCAAGCTGCTTTCACTTTAACTTGACTCTAGAATTTCGCAGTTCTCTCCTCCACTCCCCGCTCCCAAGGCTCGACTCACTTAATCTAAATACAATGCCGACTGCAAATCACCGGTGCTACACTTCTTTTTCTACAGTAACTTTTCTCCTCTTCAGCCAAGTTTTTTTAAAAGCTTGTTCTCCATTTTATTTATTGTTTATTTATGCCTCCTCTACTCCGATGGTCGCTCTTCTTTGGAGCTTTTCACCAGAAGGTTTTTTACTCTGTTCTTTTTTCCGCTTCGTTCCATAACCCTACCCTAGGCTGTGCAAAGTAGAAAAACGAGGACCGGCGAAAAGTTAAGTAAACAGTGTATTGCTTATATAGCGGCAAATATAATGTATTGGAGGGTATATGGCAGACAGTTTTCCCTTCCGACAAGTTCTGGTTTTACGCTTCAGAGAGTACTTTCCAGTGCAGAGTACTCCCACTTTCCTCTGTACAAGTACTCTACTGTTTATTTATCTGCTTCACAACTCACCCACAAAGTATCTACTAACTATACTATGAGAATTGGATTATTCCAATAAATCTAAAGTAATCAGCGTATTTATATTCCATTTATACTCATATCATCAGGTTATTTAGCTTTTTCATTTTTCACGAATAATGTTCAATGATTCGGTGTTGGGAAATGCATATTTATGCACTACTTTCTTCAACATCATGCCTTGAAACAACTGTACTTGGGTTTAAACTGGGGTTGAAACATAGTTTTTGAAAAATGTCCAATAGCAATGATAAAAATACTGGAATTTCTCCACATCGATGATTCAACTCAAAAAAATAAAGAATTAGAATATTATTTTACATTCTTACCAGAAATAAGACAGTACCAACTAAACAATTGAAACCTCCTAATTCATATACAACTAATCAAGGGAAGTATTTGGTGTAAATAATGAAAAATCTTATCCTTCTGTCAGAGAAAACGGGTACGTTTTCATTCTGTGAGTTCTTTATTCTAGGATTGTTTTATGCTATGCTTATGTCTACTGGAAAAGATAAAAATGAATTAAATTGTAATTGACAAGAAGTTCCATCCGGTTTATGACAATTTTGACTTCACGACTAAATTAATGATTTCGTTTGAAACCTGTAATTCAACCATGTTGGATTGGAAAGAGTCTTGGTGTTTATGTGCCACGGGAGCACACATTACTACTTGGGTTTGAAATAGGGTTGAAACATAGTTTTTGAACTTTTCCATAGCAATAATAATAATAATTAAAATACCTATCCACATAGATGATTCAACTCAGAAGCATGAAGAATTTGTATTCTTTCAAATTCTTAGAACTATTTCTATTATGTTGTATTTAGAGTGATTCTATGTTATTCCTCCATTTAATCAAAATTTATATTTTTCCATGAATGGAAATTTTAAATATTGGATCACAGAAAGGATCACTCTTATTCACTGGAAATTGCATCTCAAAAGAGCTTTGTTTTTCTTGTTTACCTTTTCAGATAATTAATATCAACAACAGTTGAAATGTATGAATGCATTACTTATTTTCATCTGAAAAATAGAATTATAGTACCCTTTTTTATTAGAATACCCTAATTCTTTTCTATAAATAAAAATCAACAACAGTATTTCTTTCTCAGACAGTCTCTAATACTCTGCTATCAAGTTCGTTCATTTTCATTCTCGTTCATAACACGAAAATCTGAATGTGGTTGCAATTAATAGAGATGTAACAGAAAGTTATCAAACGTGCATTACGTTCCAATTGCTGTTTGGAACACGTTTTAGAACCGCGTTGATGATGGCAGCGAAAAAGCTATTACAAGAGCTCAGTGAGTGTTTCCAACGACAGAGCAAAGCAGAGGATCAAAGGCCAGAAATTGCCACCATTTCAACGAATGGGCAGAGAGCGAAAAATGATCGGCATGCTATCAAATATAGATTGTCTCATTTCCGTTTAAATTGAGTCCTTGTGTGGTGGCCCACCAACTTTTATGTCACTAACGGTTTTTTTCTTCTTTCAGATCCTTCTTCCCTACAACTATCTCCTTCTAATGTTGCCCTTCTGCTGCCAAAAAACTGCTTCTCCCAACTGAATTCTAACTAGGTTTTGACAAGCCCTTATACACACGTTTCCTGTATTTTCTTCTTGGCTCTCTATTTCTCTCTTACTTCCAGTCTATCTCTGGTTCTCTTCCTCCATCTAAGGGCTTTTTTCTCCTTCATTTCTTCTCTTGTCCTCTTTTTCTTCCCTTCTTCCTTCGCTTCTTCTCTTCTCTTTATATCTTTTTCCTCTTCTCTACTCATTCAATATTTTTACATTTCATCTCTTTTCTCTCTACCTCTTTTCTTCCTCTGTTCTTATCTTTATTTTTTGCTCTCTTATCTTTCCTTTCACCTCTCATCTTTCCTTTTTTCTTCTCTTCACCTGTCAATCTCTGGCTCTCTTTTTGTCTTCTTAATTTTCTCATCTTGTTTTCCAGTTCGCTCTCATTCGTTTCTACTCTTCACTCTTCATTCATCTCTCTTCACTAGTCCCCTTCTCCAATTTATCTCTTATCCTCTTTCTCTCTACTTCCATTCACCGCATCTCTTTTCTCCTTCTCTTCTCTCAATATTTTGCTGTTATTTTTTTCCTTCCCAACCTTTCTCGTCCACTCCTTCTCCTCCCTCTTTTTCTTCTTCTTCTTCTTTTTTCTTCCTTTCAATTCTTTCTTACGTTCTTTTTCTCATTTTCCTTCCTCATCTTATCTTTTCTCTATATCTTCTACACCCACCTCCCTTGTTCAATACCTCTCTTTCTCCTCCTGTCATTTCTTCTTCTTATCCTCTTCTTCTCCCAACCTTCTCTTATTCCCTTTTCTCCTCCACAACCATCTTCTTTTCTCACCATTTCCCCTCTTACTTTTCCTCAACTTTTTTTGAGCCTCTCCATCCACTGTCTCTCTTTATCTGCCCAAGACCACATCTCATTGCATTTAGATGGAGTGTCGGCTATGTTAGCTGTGATGTGATGATGTGTCGTCATCCACTGGACACAAAACGCTTTCTGCCACTGAATTAATAGCCTTCCATCAAGTTGGGCTTTTCCGTGGTTTTTTCCTGGAGAGATGAAGGATCGTTTTTTTTCAGTTATTCATGTCATGCTCTAGTACTGTCAGTGTTGATGTATTACCAGTAAATGATGTTTGTATTGTGGAAAATGTAAAGTATTCAAGCAATTAAGGATTTGTGTTGTGTACTCAGTAGCTTGGTAAATCAGAGGGGAGAAGATTAGTTGTCTAATATTTTAATAGAATATAAAAAATAGGATTTCAATAGAAGCCGAAATAATAAGTAGTGTAGGTTATCTTGAGAAAATCAGTAGGAATTTCTTAAATCAATATCCGGATGGAATTTCAAATAGGAGAATGAATCCAATTTCATTTATTGTGCTTTCTTGAACTGGTTATTGCTTACATATAGATTTTTACAATAAATGTTGATTAAATTGACATCATGATATATTCAAAGGAAGTCAATCAAGTTTATTCAATCAGTTTTGATTTCAGATTCCATTGCAAACTGAGACATGGGTCTTCCTCGTACAAGAGTGTTCAAACAGACATGCTATTGGCAGAGCTCAAAGCAATAATCACATAACAGATACATTACAATAATTAATATCAGGCTGAAATTCGAAACATCAAACTACTCGTCCGACTGTTGACAAGAAAAGAGCTTTATTTCCATGAGAATTGAACTAATAACAAATAATTAGTCTTCCACAAACGTGATGATAGTACAAAAGCTGGAAGATATTATTCCATAGAAATTAGTACCGGTACGTAATAGTTTTTTCGCCCCACTTGGATGTAATGAGCTGGTTTACGTGCGTCATATGGAGGCCGAAAGTGATTGTTTTCTGACCAGGCCGGTAAAATTTTTACGGCCCTAGGGCTGTAAAATAACCTTGAAGTCAGCTGATTCTGATTTGATGTGAATGTGTTTACAAAATAGTTTATGAAACGGAATCAGTTTATGCTTCTAGAATTGAATAAAGTTTTTGCAATAAGATACTATAATTTTATTTGGATAAATGGAATACAAATGATATATTATAAACTATTCAAATTCAATTTTCAGAGTATAATAGAATCTAACCTCAAACCTCCTAGTTACAGCGTTTATCACGGAACATGGTGGATAAATGGAATCATTTTATGCTTCTAGAATTCAATAAAGTATTCTGCAATAATATACTATCATTTTATTTGGATGAATAAAATACAGATAAGATATATATTATAAACTATTCAAATAATTCGATTTTCAGAGTAGGATAGAACTTCTAACCTAAACTTCCGTTGACATTCAGATTGGCCAAATTTCAAGTGTGCTAAAACAGCTGATCAAAAACTTTTCATTTTTTGTGTTTATCATTCAATAATTAAAACATTTATAATAATATCATCTTATTGACATTTGAAAGAATAAAAAGTATAAACTCAACCTCTTACATAATCTTTTAGACAAATCATAATAAAAAATAAAAATACTTGGGCAATTTCTTGATATTCAGATTACCTCAGATTTGCTAAAGCTATGACCTTCCACTTTTGCTTTCGGAAGTGCTTATAATAGACAATAATTATTCTCATATGTATATTGTTATTTTCTGTGTGGCGAAAAATAACGTTCTCACCATGGGCAAAAATGTTTTTCCGGCTCTCAATCTTTTCTAGTCCTCGGCCTACGGCCTCGGACTTGAAAACCGATTTCGAGCCAGAAAAGTCTCATTTTCGGCCCTAGGTGCGAAATATACTATCTTCTCCAGAGTTTGGTTCATTATATCATAATGTGAACATACAGCATGATCATTGACAATTTCTCAGATAGTATTATCATAGATAAAGGATAAGCATAACTAACTATATTTCTTGTCTCTGGTATTAATCAGCATTTCGGATAATAACTTGTTGAATTTAGGAGATCTATTGAATAAATGTTACTACTTTTCTTGCCCTATTACCATAGGTAAGGAAAGTATTGCTTTCCGAAAAAAATTAAGGTACCCCAATTTCTAAATTTCTAAATGTTTCAAGGTCCCCTGAGTCCAAAAAACTGGTTCTTGGTTATTGGTCTGTATGTGTGTGTGTGTGTGTGTGTGTGTGTGTGTGTGTGTGTGTGTGTGTGTGTGTGTGTGTGTGTGTGTGTGTGTGTGTGTGTGTGTGTGTGTGTGTGTGTGTGTATGAGTGTATGTGCGTCTGTGTACATGATATCTCATCTCCCAATTAACGGAATGACTTGAAATTTGGAACTTAAGGTCCTTTCACTATAAGGATCCGACACGAACAATTTCGATCAATTGCAATTCAAGATGGCGGCTAAAATGGCGAAAATGTTGTCAAATGTTGAAAAATTTCAGGAGCTCCGCCCCATCAATGCAGATAGATTCCCAATTATCAGAAATTGAATAAATTCAAGAAAATGTGATTATTCAATTGCAAATTATTTTTGATTCTATTAAATCATTTACTTTGAAGAGATAGCAGACCTCATGTGTGTCTCCAGCGCTATTGCCCTGTCACCAGCTGACTCAAATCTTTGAATAGTAGACTTGAGATGCGCGGGAACACTAGCGTCAGGTGATAAATTTTCATAACGGCAAGGAAAGTTGTGTGAGTGCGTCACACCAGATTTTTAAACTTATGATTCAATAAAACTACAATATTCTTAATTTTGTTCACCTGAATTCCACTTCACCATTTCTGTATTTGTTAGCAAAGTGATTGTATGTTTAATAACATCACTTTCTTGATTTCTAGAATAAAATGATGATAGAATATACCTCATTTGGAATATTCAAATGAATCATTAATTCAAAATCAATCAACGCAATCTTAATGTTGAATATAATATATTCGAATCGTGTGAGTAGTATTCAAGAGTATGACACATGAATTTTCTCTCTTTCCCAATCGCATTCATTGAATAGATCCTCCTCATCTTGCCTGGTTCGAAAACACCGAGGTACAAAGCAGTAACTCTTGTCCCCATACTTTCCGAACACTTTTTGCTAAGTACAGCTCTAAAAGGATTAAAAAAGGATAAAAACAAAGCCGGGACTATGCTAATTTTCTTTGCCAACTTCGCGTTCGTGGCGCACTCAAGAAGAACACAAGAAGAGATAATAAGAAAGAGAGAAAGTTTTGTGTGAAAGAAGTAAGCTGGAAGTTGCGCTAATGCGATTAAAATTATTTTCCTTTTGTGGAATTTTCACCGTTCTTCTCAAGAATCTTTCCGGTTCTAATTTGAAATTGATTAGCAGGGAGATGGCCGACGTGATTCATTGCTTTAGAGGGAACGTCCTAACAAACAGTGAATGGTGCTTGTGCTTTTCTAATCTCTAGTATTTTCTATTCAAGAAAAAACTCAAGATAATTAGGATATATAAAAGTAATTCGGAACAGTGAATCCAACATAACACATAAGAAACATCTCTCGTGATTTATCTTATATTATTTTTAATATATCAAACGATATACTGTATGATAATGTACAATGTTTCCCATAATAGCACTTTGTCATAGTACGAAATTTGTGTGTAATGATAGTGTTCCTAATTTCTTCTACAATTCTTACTTCTAAGATAACTTGATAGGGGTTGAAGTTTACACGAAGATTGAAGGATGAACATTAAAATGGGAGAAGCAAATGCTATCAATGAAACTCAGATGATCCACATCATTTGAACTGATCCCATATACTACTGTGGAACATAAATTTATTGTAACATATAAAAAAAACATGAATTATTGTAGCATGTTGTTATGGAAGTAATTTCTGGGAGAAATCCTGTATGCCTCCATGTTTCCATAAATAAATATAGCACATTATAGAATATCATAACGAATATTGTTATATTCCAACGAAGAATGATTCAGAATTTAGTTAAATTTCTCTCATTTGCATAAAAGTCCAACCTAATTTCATCCGTGATTGGATGACAGTTTAATACTGATGTAGAGAGCCCATGAGAGACGCGGATGACATCTTTGATGCCCCGTTGATCATGGTTGAGTTTCATGGAATATTTATGCAAAATGTAAAGAATTATGCATTCTTCCTTCTATTCCAAGATTTTCAGAAATACTGATTGAATTCATTTGCTCCTCGTCAATTTTAGGATGAATAGAGATGTAGGAAATAATGTTCCCATGAGGAAATTGAGATTAATACATATTTTATTCAGCACAATCACGTTGTGAAAACTATCAGGATATGTATTTTCGATTAGCAAGTTCCCACTCCAAACAAGTATAATATCAAATGAACTTCAATTTTTCCATGAAATGCATGCCTGAATAATAGTTATTTGAATAAATTGAATATCGGAGCCCATATTCATGAGAAAGGGTAGCGTCCTACGAGAACAAGTCAGTTTATTTGAGAATTTTTAAATCTCCAGAAATGAATTATCTTTGAATCAGTATTATTCATGCTTGGTCAGAGATTCTCTCGATGATTCTGATGTTTTCCATTATGATGTCATTCTGATTACCAGCATATATTTACCCTCACATTTTTGAAGGTCTCTGGATATATCCCATATCTTGTTCTCAGAAATTTCATCTTTTATCAATTAGTTGAAGCTTTGATCATTTTTTTCTACATTGAAAAAAGAGATGTTGTCATTTGATAATTCTGTCATTCGACATCATGATAGATTCCGAGTGAATCACATTCTCTCAAAATAGCGAATTTTTTAATGTTCTACTTTGGAAATTTCACAGTAATCTCAGTAGTTTCTACTGGAATTTCGCATCAAATTTTTATCTTTATTTTCTAGCATCAAAACTATTTTTCCAGAACGAGTTCCAGCTCACATAGTAAGTGACTTTAATAAGACGACAGGCCACGCTATATTTTCACAAGATCTATTTCCCGAGATCTGTGAGGTCAGAAGTTGAACATACCCAACTCTCCCAGTAGAGGCTGTCCAGAAGAGAGAATAAAATAAGAGGAAGGTGTAACCAGAAAGTAAGCGAAAGACATGTGAAAGAGAATGGAGGGTAAGATAAGGGTGGAGAGAAGAGAGAATCAGTAGAGCAGAACACGCCCACAATTGATAAAATGTTGGGGTACGCAGACTCGATGGGGTTGAGAATACGCCCCCTGAGTTTTTGATCCCCCCTTTGAAGGGGGTAGTAGTGTGCCCCATTGGTGAATCCCCCCATTTCATCGGTTTCATTCTTACTGAGCATCTTTTGTCTTCTCATCGTTCTCCTTCTTCTCCACCGTAGTTCTGTTCTCTCTTCATCTCCTGCTACTCATTTCTCTCCTCTTGCTTCTTCCTTCTCGTTCGGATTTCTCCTCGAACTGCCTCTACGACTTCTTATTCTCCCTCTTCTACTTCTTATACTTCTTCTGCTTTCTTTATCTCTCTCACCCCGTCGCCTTTTCCTATTTCTCATCCCTTTTCTTCTCATTTTCTTCTTCTTTTTATACTTCTTCATCTATTTATCTTTCTTCTTCTTCCTCATGTTCTACTTTTCCCTCATTCACTTCTTTTTTTCCACCTCTGTCCCCATCTCCTCTCACTAAGCATCCCTCCTCCTTCCTCTGTCTTCCTTCCTTTTCCTCCTTCGTCACCCCCTTCTTTCCTCTATACCGTTCACTAGATCGAGCGTCTTTCAAGTAGAGCGGAATTCATCCCGTGACGAATAATTTTTCCACCCTTTCCCCCCTGGAACTTCCCCCTGAAACCCCCTCCACCACCCCATTTCCTCCTCCTCCTTCGGCTTCTCCTCCATCTCCTCTTTCTCCTCTCTAATACCCCTTTCGACCTCGATCCTGGAAACCTCTCCTGCAATCCTTCCCGTGCAGGAAATGACCTGCAGAAGAAAAATACCGGGCACAGAAGAAGATTGCAATAAAAAAAAGAACGTAGGAGCGTCCTTCCTTCATGCGACCACTTACGTTATTACGTGCGTCATCTACATACAAATATTACATTAGATGAGAAAATGCTATACTCGTATATTGTTGGAGGTTGTTAAAGTGAATGAATGGTTTTGCTCACTAAACTTAATTACATTATTCAATCATGAATATAGATTTTCCAACACGATTTAGCATAATATAATCCTGAATCAATTAATTATATTGATAGATCTGGGAAAAATACAGATTGTCCTAAAAGTCACGCACAATACATTCTACTATTTCAATGAGTTTCATAAAATTTGTTCAATTTTGTTCTGTTCAAGTTGAAACTTTTATGGTGAACTTCTGTTCAAGTTGAATAGGATGAGTGCAATAGGTCTCATAATCTTTAAAATAATTATAACACATTGATGGTGCTTCACATTGAATATCCACATTAATTAGTATACAGGAAAATTATTATTAGTACAGGAAAATACTAGTTCCTCTTTCTACTCAATTATCTATTATCAATTTCATATGAGCTCAAATTCTCTCATTGAAAAACATCAAATTATTTTCCATCAGATACAGTATAAATTTCAAATTCCAGAAGGCTATTTTTAACACCAAAGCAGGCAATCATCTCTATACTGTGGGAATCAGAAGAAGAAACACATCAAACCACATATTAAAGTGGGATTCTTTTTAATACCATTTGTATTCCATTTTATTTGAATTCGTAATTATTATCAACTAAACTTCCATTCATCATGAAAACCTACCAAAATCGATTTTAACAAAAAATCATACTTGCTCCATTTCTTAATTAAAATGCTCAATCCAGGTTTGTCACACCTGGAGGAATCTACACCTTCTCTCTGACCCTTCCTCATGCATTTTCCGTTCACTTGATCAATTCTTCTCCTTTCGACGACTCTCTCCCTCCTCGCAACACCTCTCACTCACACAAACCACACAAGCCCTCATCTTGTCTCTGTGATGTCTTAATTTATTCGCCACCTGCCAATATTAGCAAGTCTTCCGCACAAGTGACACGACAGAGACACTGTGTACAGTCATTGCTAGGCAAATGTCATTCCTTATCGTCTGCCAACAGCTTTCAAGTTGTGTGAAGTGGTCTTCTTTGATTCCCTATTCAACGTCTTGCACGTATGCAAATTGTGAATACGTCGGGCGTCTCTTAATTGAAAGAGCGGCCCTAAATGGAATGGTCGAGTGAGTGATGCGTAGAGCGTCTCCAGAATCAAACTATGTGTAGAATATTGTTATCTCATGTGTTTGGGGTGACTGAGCAAGTTGAGGGAATTGGAGTGTGGAGTGATAGTAGTGAGAACTGTGAGCTGTTAATGGGGGGGGAGTCAAAGATGAAGAGTTGATTTTTGATTTGTCAAGTCCAGTTTTCATCACATCATATCCGAATTAAATTCACAAATTCATATGGTTTGAAGGTTCAGTTTTAACTCCAATGGGATAGTTTTTTCTCCTACTCAAAAATGGAAGTTTCAATCCGATTTATGGGTAAGTGATAGTGCAGAGGATGTGAATCATCATGAATCAGTGACCACTGACCACAAAACAAACTTGGATGAATAGATCTAAAAACGTGGTGATGTTGTGGGTTGTATGGCTAAAAGAAGACTAACTATAATATATTTTATCACAGAGAACTACTATTTTTCTATTGTGATTACCTTTTCTATTTTCTTCAAAACAAAGCTAGTCTCGATTATTCATCTCATTGATTGATAAATACCCGGAACTAGTCGTGTCTCAAAGAAAAGGAAAAAGGAACTAGTAGCTTCATGTGATAAAACTCTCAAGTATCCCTATTAAAATGGATGGAAAATATGGAAATGCCTTCATCTGTTGCGAACGTCTACACAGTACAACAAACAAAATTGATAACTGCAGATTCTTTTCATCCAAACTGTTCAAATTCTTCTGAGACGAACCTAGAGGTGATATTTTCAGAAACGAAAATTGATACGAATTCAATTATTTCAAATTCGACAACCTATCACATCGGCTACCAATTGAGAGGTACAATCAAGCATCCAGTTTATTCTGTACAATTACTTTAAACACTGGGCATCGGGATGAATCCCAGTTACCACTGAGTAAACTGCAGCTCTAATTACAAGTTGAGAACTACGATGCAACTGCAGTCCAGTAGTCTGGACACGGCTGGCAAAAACGTGCAGCGTTTCACGAATCGTCAACAGTCGTTGTTTACGTTGGAATCGGTCCGGAATACAGGATTGCATCGGTCAGCGGAATTGGAGAGAAAAGCAGCTGTGGAAAAGCGAAAACCGCGCGCGCGCTAGAGTGGTCCTCGGTCGAGAAAATGAGTTGTTTACCGCTAATTGTTTGTCCGCTCGCTCACAGTTCAGTTGCGTTTAAGTGAATGCGCATATTGAGAGAGTGGAACCCCTTTTTGGGAGACAAACGTTGTTTGAAAATCGCCATCGCAGTCGTCCTCAGCTGAAGTTTGTTGGTCGCCTGCTTTCATATACACAAACATTGCTCGTCAGAGATGAGTCCAGTGAGCCACCAGATGTCGCGTACAAATTTCTGCCGATCAAAATTTCAATTTCGTCTCTTCTCTCCACAGAATATGTGTGTGTATGAGAGAGAGATCAGCAGCAACCCGAGCGTGAAGAAAGAGAGGGTGCCATGCTAATTAGCGGCTATTATGCTGCTTGGTCTTCGCTCGTGATGCAATTGAAAAGCACTTGTCAAATCAAATGCTGATCGGTCTCTGTGTGATCTTTGTAAATAGTGGCGACGATCTATGATCGTGGAGCAACGGGGTTGTTGGAATTAGATTTTGAATGGGTGTACAGTAACGACAGCTATGATAAATTCACCAAGGAAGATACATTTTGACCCAGGATCAGCTCCCAGTTAAGTAGATCATCTCAATGATGTTATTCTTCATCACAGTTTTCCAAAAAAGTATAAGTAGTTTTCTCAAAACCAATTCAGTTAGATAGAATTAGTGAAAAACTCCGATTTTTCATCTCTTTATTCAATTTCAGAAGCTGATACAAGAAGATGAAGGTAGCCTAGGTAATAAGGTAGCCTATATTACTCGCTATTTCAAGACGTTTTGAGAATTAATGAATTGTTTTCGTAATAAAACGAGGTAGTTTGTCAGGAAAATTGGAAGTATGATTTTCATCTAATGGATTCATCAATAGAATTTCGAATCATTAAAAAAGTTTGATTAGGGAATATTAACATAATTTTATTGGCTATAAAATTTCTCTTGCTGATTAGAAGACACAAAATTGTGAAAGAGACACAATACTGTTCTTGAGATATTTCAATTATCAGCCTAATTATGAAAATCATATTGTAGCAATCTCTTGGAATAAATTGGAAAGCATACGATATCTGAATGTTCACTAACTACAGTTCAAAGTAGTTTTGAAAAGCAGAATTCATTAATGCAATCGTGATACATATGGTAACAATATGATGAGTACAGTTACTAAGTAATAATCTTATTACTACTTTGAACTGTAGTTAGTGAACATTCAGATATCGTATGCTTTCCAAATTATTCCAAGAGATTGCTACAATATGATTTTCATAATAAATTAGGCTGATAATTGAAATATCTCAAGAACAGTATTAAGTCTTTTTCACAATTTTGTGTCTTCTAATCAGCAAGAGAAATTTTATAGCCAATAAAATTCTGTTAATATTCCCTAATCAACCTTTTTAAATGATTCGAAATTCTATTGATAAATCAATTAGATGAAAATCATACTTCCAATTTTCCTGACAAACTACCTCGTTTTATTACAAAAACAATTCATTAATTCTCAAAACGTCTTGAAATAGCGAATAATATAGGCTACCTTATTACCTAGGCTACCTTCATCTTCTTGTATCAGCTTCTAAAATTGAAAAAAAAGATGAAAAATGAAGTTATTTCACTAATTCTATCTAACTAAATTGGTTTTTATTCAGATTGACAGAGTCAATCAGAATCGGAAAATCACTAAACATCTTACGTTTTTTAGACGTCTTCAACTATTTGTCTCTGTAAATTGAAGTGTGCTCAGTACAATAATTTGTACATAGCTCCAAAAGATCCCCCATAAGATCCATCTACATAGATCTAAATTCGTCTCTTTCCGAAGGATTCCTCCTCACAGAACATCAAGATCAATGTTTTCCCTTTTGCTGAGGCATGGCTATTCGAACAGGGCGGTTTAGGGGATGAGGCGGCTTGTTTTTACAAGACAGCTCTTAGTTTGGCATCGTAGCCAACCTTTGCCAGCTTAATTGAGCAAGAAATCGTTCAAGGAATGACTTGCAAATGAGCTGGCCCTGTAAATCTGCCTAGGGCCTCACTTCTATTCCAAGGAAGACCGTTGTGTTCCTTCCTTCCTTCGTTTCAGCCTTGAGCTATCCTTTTCCTTGAGCTGAGGAGGGAATCTTCCTGGCCATACGAGCGAGTTCTCACGATGCTCAACGGAACGTGTCTTGTTAACCTTCTGGCAAGATACGTTTCCTTGGATGTTCACTTGTTAAGTTCACCCTCCTTGTATCATCTGCGTTGTCCTGGCTTTAGGAAATCTATTTTGCTGAATATCTCGTGAATTTCTGTCTTCTAATTTGATTTAGAGATGAATTTCAACCTTGTTAACTTACAGAAACTATTGCTTGAAGAGTTTGTTCAAAAATGAGATGGAATACAGCAGGTTGACTTTTTTCTACTGCTATCTATTTTGAACTGTTATTTTGAGAAAAAAAATACTTTGAAGTAATTCTGGATATCTGACATCTAGAAAATTTACAGCTTGTTATTCGAGATATCCTAGTTAGTTTGGAATTTGAATATAAATACAGTGGGTTAGCTGTTTCATTTTGAACTGCTATTCTGAATAGAAAAATGATCCAAATCGTGCCTTAAATATCTTATTCTCATGAATTTACAGCTTGTTTTTGAATTTCACGATTCAATTATCTTAAATTATCTCTTAATTATTTCTTCGATTAACTCTTCAATTATCTAAGCTTGTTGACTTCCTGAACTTACTGATGCCATTGATTGGAGGGTTCTGAGTATAGTCAAATCCAGTTCGAGGCTGCTATCGCAAGTGGAAAATACTAACAAAAGTGGTGTTCCTATCAATTATGGGAGAATGTTACATCTTTGAGAATTTTAAGTTCATTCAAATGCAGGTTTTTGAGGTACCTCATGATAGATCGGTTCGAATGAGTGCTCTACTTTATATCAGGGACTCACGATTGATGGTTGAAGGCTAATTATTGTTTGATGCACTCAATTAAAGTTTTATTAAATTTGAATAGGCTAGCACTTTTGACACAATGCAACAGGATATTACGTAATAATGGAGGTGATATTGTTTCTTCCAAGCGAGGACTTTATACATAATTTTCTAAAACTAAATTTATCGAGAAATTTTCTTTTCTCATAGAGTAACATTACACTTTTAACAAACAGTTTGTAATTATTGTGATCTGATTGGAATAAACAAGCCAAATTCTCACTACATACCTCACATTAATAGCTTTCTCTAGTTCTACCTGTGAAATCATTGTACTCTAAGTGAGAGAATAATTGAATAAATTGAGTAAAACTTGAAAGTTTCGAATGCAGAAGTTCTCGAATTAGCAGATCGCCACTGGAAATCCTTTCAAATTTGAAAGTCGCTTGCATTCTAGAATAGCATGGATTCAAGTATATTACTAAGAGAACTCCGTATATTGTTGCTATAACACTGTCACAGCACTCAGCGAACTAAATTAGCATTTTCAATTCTTCTCAAGATTTTTTTTTCCAAGATCAAGGTGGAAGAAAAGAGCGCAGTTGAAAAGAGAAGTTGGGAAAATCCGTACTTATTTTAAAAGGTTTTTTTGCGCAAGAAAGCCGAATGATGTTTTTCAGCTTGAACGCAGGAGTTTTCAAGTGTTGAACAAAGAAAATGTATGTGACGAAAGTGTTGGGAAATAATGGTACAGAGAGTAAGCCAAACAAAACGGAGAACGGAAAGAATAGAAGGGAGCAGAAGAGGAGAAAGTAAAGAGAGAAGAAGGTGGAGTACGGGTGGGAGATGGAGGACACAAAGAAAAAGGAGAAGGAGAAGAAGAAGAAGAAGAAGAAGAAGAAGAAGAAGAAGAAGAAGAAGAAGAAGAAGAAGAAGAAGAAGAAGAAGAAGAGAAGAAGAAGAAGAAGAAGAAGAAGAAGAAGAAGAAGAAGAAAAAGAAAAAGAAGTAGAAGAAAAAGAAGAAGAAGAAGAAGAAGAAGAGAAGAAGAAGAGAAGAAAGAAGAAGAAGAAGAGAAGAAGAAGAAGAAGAAGAAGAAGAAGAAGAAGATGATGATGATGATGTGATGATGATGATGATATGATGATGATGATGATGATGATGATGATGATGATGATGATGATGATGATGATGATGATGATGATGATGATGATGATGATGATGATGATGATGATGATGATGATGATGATGATGATGATGAAGGCGGTGGAAGAGGATGAGAATAAGATAATTAATAAAGAATACGTGAAAATTGATAGATACGGTATGTTGATGGGATGAAAAAAGAAAATGTAGGAAAAAAAGCGATTCAGAGGAAGCAAGTGAAATAATCAAGAGAACATGACAAATCATGAAAAAAGGGAGGAGAAGATAGAAACATAGAAAAAGATGGAGGATGACAAATATTAGTATGACAAGTAAATATGGAGAAATAATAGATAAAGCGCATGTAATTATTTTGTTTGATGAGGAATGGATGATGGGTGATGTAGAAGGAAAAATGGAAGAAGTGAGAGAATAGGAAACAAAACAGGGACATAGAAAAAAATGGAGAATAAGAAATATTAGTATTATAAATGAAGAGGGAGGAATAATGAGGAAGCGCATCTAAATATTATTTGAGACAAAAAAGGAAAGAAAAGAGACGAAGAGAGAAAAGAAGAAGCGAGGAAATGGGAAACAAGTAGAAAAGTGAAAGTAGAAAAAGCTAAGAGGTATGAGAAACATTTTCCAGAAGAAACGACTCTGGAAGGAAAGTAGAGAAGGAAAAGTGAAGAGAAAGGCTGATCTTGTGTTTGTGAAGTGGTGGAGAGAAAAAGGTTTGTGGAGAAGACAGAAGACAAAACAGAAACAAGGGTTTGAGAATAAATGGAGGGAGAAGACATTCAATCAAACTAGCTAGCCGTTCAGCTCATGACTTTATGCAATAGGACCTTTTTCATATTTATTAGCTCGAGCATCCTTCTTTTCTGTTTTTCTCAGTTTCTACGAGTCTTCACTCTTATCTCCACCAACGCTCCACTCTTCACCCTGCATTGTACGTCAATTCAACAAATGCCTTATCTTCTAAAAAGCTTTTATCATTACTCAAAGTTTTCCACCTGAACGAAGCTGGAAGAGTTCAAATTTTTCACGTTCAAGAATAGATTGTACAACTACTCGTAACTATATTATTATTTGAACAGTGGCTTAAAGATTAGAGTAATGATTAGAAGAGTACTAACATAGCAGATCTATAATAAGTATGTTGAATTGACATTATAGGCTATCTAGTGTACAATACGTTTATCTACTGTATCAGCTCTTTATTGACATCAAACGTTATAGAATTAAATTATCATGTAACGATATACTCATCAGCATTCTGCAGTAAGAATATGCATTCTTCCATGTGTCTCATTGATGTCTTAAAATAATGTTTTTTGACAAATTTGAGGGTTAAGGAATGAATGATCAAATTATAATAATCAAATTATTCCCTCAGTAGAAATCTCATATCAAATAATCACTTATTCATCCCATCATCGCCTCATTTTTCTCTGTTTGATTTGTCCAATCCAGTTCTTTTTTTTCATAATTCATTTATTTTTTAGCCTTGTTCATTACCATGTGCCTAAGAAGATAATTTTGAATAAAATTTAGAATTTAGAAATAGGCCGACACATCTAGAAAATACCTGAGTCTATACCTAATTCATGCAGGTGAACGGGCTAGAGTCAAGAAAACTTCAATTAATCTTGCCATGCCTGATTTAATAGGTTTATACTATAGAATAACACTACAATTTGAAATAATAGAAAAATACAAACAGCTTCAATAAACATTGGCAACTAAAATCGAACAACAGAAACAACAATTTCATGTTACTTTGGTGACATTCTTCATCTGATTCGGGGGCGCATTACTATCCCCGATTAGATAGCAATACGTCACAAAACCAAACAATATTAGTCATCAAATAACAAGTTTATTTCAACATGGAATTACTCAAGAAAGAAAAGCCCGTTGAACCCAAGTTTCGTCGATAGTAACCCATATAACCCATTTCATAATAATTTTGAATCCCCACTTTTGATTGACATTCTCGAATGAACCTTTGTTTCACTACACTGCACTTTCGTTGGTCTGTACGTTGCTTTATCTTCGGGGTTACAGTACCTTGTTTTTGGCGGTGAGCTTTTACCGGTTGAATTTGGCTTGACGGCGACGTCCTCTTACGTCCCTAGACCTGTCGTCTGAACGGGTGTCTTGAAGCGGTGTTACATAAAGTTGCGGAACCAAAGGGGTGGTAGTACAAGAAGTTGGTTTGGGGACACACATGAACCGCTGTAAATAAATGTATTACAGCATTAATTTCTAACTCTTCCTACAATTCATCAAAAGCTAAAACAGGAGTTATCTATTGATTACAATTAATTAAATTCTCTCATTCTATTTGAATCCTCATTTTATATAGATTTTTATCTTTAAACTACTGATTCTTTTTATCAGAATTAATGGATCTTTCTTCACAAATAATTCAAATTGAAATGATGCTAACTTATATGATATTTTTCGTTTGGTTTGCGAAATCAAATATAATTTTTCATATAGTAGCTCGGCTAGTATTGTTGGAAACTTGTGCGCCAGCCAATATTTATTTTATTTATTATTTATGAACTATAGGACGCAATCCAAGTGTAAATAACGGGCATTCGCCCAAAACTGCTCAGAACCTTAATTAAAAATGAACATTCCAGAGTTTATGATTTGATTTACCCACAAATACAAGTCCAAAAACTAGTATCAACTGAAATTATGAATTTATCACCTAATAAAACAAGACACTTTATAACACAATAAAAGAAAAAAAATATTGAAAATTTCACTTTAAGGAAAGATAATGTTTGCCTTATAAGATTCATCTTGTGGATAGTTTTTACTTTAATTAAATAAAATTAGTAGACACATAGAAAATAATTTAAATTGTATTAAAATTTGAACATTCATTAATATAAATTTCCTGGAAAAGAAAAACTTTCTTCTTCGTCTATTAAGATTTCTATCATAAAAAATTTACTAAATCATTCGAAAGCCTTAATGACATAAGAAAACAGAGTCTGAAAAATATAAATTAAAAAATGTCATAAACTCAATATGACATAATCTTAAAAGTTTCATTCCAATTTAAAGGCTATCTTCCTGACTTTCAGCAATACTCTACGATAATCGATAATATATCTCCAGAAACAATAACTCAAATGTAACGTAACTGAAAACTTTCTATACTTCTGTAGAAAAAAAATTATAATTATCTTCCATCACTAATAAAATCAAAAGGATTATTCTCAATCATATTATTAACTTGAAAAATAACAGGCTTAATTAATTCAATACTCTTATGGAAGTTTCAATCAATTAAATTCCCTAAATTATATTTTAACCTTATTTTACGTACCTTAGCGGTTATTTGAAGAAACAATTATTCGTACATGATGAAGAAACACAATTAAACTTTTCAGGACATGGCACTACTAGAAAATTTAAACTTTAATAAAAATAAACTTAGCTCCTACATTAACTACTGAAATAAACTTATAAACCTGCCCGAAAAGGGCGAAACATAGTGACTACATCTTTACTCTCGTAGTGCTCCTAGCAAAGTGTCCTCCGAAACGTAATCTGGTCTCTCGACTGGGGAATCCCCACTACTGTATTTAGAAACAGGTCTCCTATTGGGCGAATGGAATCAATTTGATCAATCGTCGCGTGGCTTCTAGAGCCTTTGGACCAAATAGTAACTGCAAAATCGGTAGTTTGTTATAATTTCAATGCTTGCTGTTTTCCAACTTATCGCACTTTATGTCGCGACAAGAAGGCTAAGTTTTAGAGATAATTCCATAATCTACATTCCTCGACGACTCGGAGCCACAATTTTTAAATATCTATCATGGGAAACTCGAAGTCATGGCCGTTCATAATAGAGAGAGAAAATAATTTATTTCGCTAACTCACTTACAATAATGGCTCTAGTCTATTGCGTATTAAATTTACTATTATAACTTGGGAAAAGGCCTGAATTAAAGTGAGTGCCCGGCACACTCCCTCTCCTTACGGTGTGAAACACGCAAAAAGAAATCTAATCAGGATATGTTACCATAGAGGCATTCTGTATGATTTGGAGAGTCGAATTTCTGGATTGATAGTAGGATCCAATTTGAAGCGGGCCCTCTTCAAAAGAAATCTCTTAAATCATTCCGAAATTCAGCCAAATTTATAACTAATTGAGATTTGGGCAAGAGTCTTTAAAACAGTGGCAAGAGTCAGGACAAAACAATATGGGCGTGTCCACCTTTTAAGTAGGCACTAAAGACGGACCGAGTATAATAATCTTCAATACTTCAATCACTTTATTGAGTCTCTGGTTATTTTCTTGGCAAAATCTAACAAGGGAAAACGTTTAAGAGACATCATAGTTTCAATTGATTCTATGTTACTCTGCTGTTGTAAAATATGAAGCACATTATGAAGCACGCTCTCTTGCCTCTAAAATATTATTATATTTTCTCATGTTATCCTTATTATTTTGTTATAAAAATATTAATCTATCCAGGTTCTCTAATTGAATACTGAAATTTTCTTATTATTTTTTATTTGTATTAAGTTGGTCTCAATTTATTCAAGTTATCTGACTGAAAAGCTTCTTATCATTTTCATTATAAGAATTCAATATTTCTATCTGGATTCTCTAATTAAACACTCTAAGTTTTTCATAGGAATTTGGAAATGTACATATATGCAACTCATATTGATAAGGAATTTTTACGGTTACAATACTGCGGAGATAGCACGGCCGCACCTGATGTGACCGTTAATAAGTTTATTGTTGTTTTTTTTTGTTTTTTTCTTAATTATCTTTTATTTTTAACGTTGAAGGTTTCCATAAAAACTTTTCTCTTATAAACCAGTTGAACGTTTTCCACACATTTTTCACATATTTTCTCTAGCGTTAATTCTCTTTTTAAATAAAACAGATCAGCTAATATTTCATATTTCCCGTTTCATTCAGGAAAAAAGGGTTTTAATTTATAATCTTTCATCTTCATACATTTCCCCTTTAAAATCAGATTATTAAATCATCTCCTTAAAACACATAAGTAACATTGGCTCAATAGATACATTTCTCACTTGCATGATAAAAAATAATCACTCAAATATAGAAGGAATTGGATTAAAAATTGGAAACTAAAAAATAATGGTTTTGTTTAATGATTTCGGAGGATTGATTGAGGATGGCTGCTACGACACAATAGAATATGATGATGTGTTGGATTTTCGTCCGTCACTGAAATTGAACAACATTTGTAAAACTTCATTCAACATCCTACATATGAATATACGTAGTATGGAAAAAAATTTCGATGAATTATCTCTCGTCCTTCAAAATTGTAAAACCTCCTACCATTTAATTATACTATCTGAAACATGGGCTTCAAATGAGCACGAGTTTTCTTTCAATTTGAACGGATATTCAGTTATAAATTCACCTGGCAAATTTAATAAATGTGATGGAGTTTGTGTGTTTATTAAGGATAATCTAAATGCTGAAATTTTAAGCAATGATATTGCTTCTGCAAATTCAATCATTCTTGAAATTAGTGTACCACAGATGAAAGAAAATATCACACTGATAGCTATATATAGACCTCCATCATTATCGGTTGAATCGTTTGTTGAGGATCTTGGCTCATGTCTAGAAGAACTCAAAAATAAAAGAAACATAATACTAGCCGGTGACATAAATATTAACCTCGATCAAAACACAAATTCTGTGAATGAGTACTGTAGCTTGTTACATATGAATGGTCTAAAATCGTATATAAATAAACCGACAAGAGTACAAAATCAATCAGTGGCAACTCTTGATCACATATTCCATAAAGACGAAACGTCAAATTACAAGGATGTTGTAGGTGTAATTTTCAAGACTAGCATCACTGATCATTGTGCGACTGGTCTTTTTCTGGGTATCTCAGATCACATACATATAGCCCCCACAAACTGTAGAGAGTATACTGAAAAAATAGACTACTCAAAACTAGTTACAAATCTGCAAACTGAATCTTGGCAGGATATATTTGATTGTAATAACCTGCAAAACTTGACACCTAATTTCATCAACAAATTAAATAATCATATCAATAATTCAAAAACAAAAATAAAATTGAACCACAGACAAAAACCTTTAAAAAACTGGATTACTGCAAACTTAGTAAACTGTATAAGAACTAGAGATGGAATGCATAAAAAACTGACAAAACAACCTAATAATCTTGACTTGAAATTGCAATACACTAGATATAGAAACGTATTGAGAAATCTTATAAAGCAGGCTAAGCAGAACTATTTTAAAAACAAGATAACACAAAATAAAACAAACTGCAAGAAACTCTGGAATTGTATAGATGAGCTGTTGGACAAAGAAAAGAAAACCACTGATGTAAACATTGAACCTAGTGTCTTGAATAATTATTTTGCAGAGGTTGGCAAGTCGCATGCAGAAAAGATAAGAAACTCCAATATTGATATTCATTTCCCTGAAACAATTGTCAACTCACCAAAGTTTTTTTCTGGTTTCCAACAAATGAATGTGAGGTAATTAAAACAATATGTACATTAAAAAATAGCTCTTCACCTGATATTGATAATATAAGTAATTTTTGTTTGAAAAATATATCCAGTTTCATTGCTGGTCCATTGTCCTTCATAATAAATAAGTGTTTTGAACAGGGATACTTCCCAGAGGAGTTCAAAATTGCTAGAGTCGTACCTCTTCACAAGGGTGGAATTAAAAATGATCCTAGTAATTATCGACCGATTAGCCTACTTAGTAGCCTGTCTAAGGTAATGGAGAAAATAATAAAAACAAGAATTGTAGAATACCTACATAAATTCAATATTATACATAAAAATCAGTATGGCTTCCAAACCGGCAAGAGTACACAAGATGCTATATTACACCTGGTAGACATAGTGACAGATAACTTTAATAACAATAAAAAAACTCTTACAGTGCTGCTGGACCTGGCAAAGGCTTTCGACACAATTCCACACAAAAATTTGTTGAACAAACTGAAAAATATAGGAATTCGTGGCAAGGCATTAGATTTGTTCAAACACTACCTAAAAGACAGAGCAGAAATCATATCAATAGGAAGCAAGTCTGATCAGGTGCATTTGTCGGAATATGGGGTACCCCAGGGAACTGTGTTGTCTCCAATATTGTTCCTGGTGTATATGAATGATTTGCTCAAACTTAATTCTGAAAATAGAACAATTATTTCATTTGCTGATGATACCATTGTGACTTTCTCGGGTTCTACATGGGAGGAGGTGAGAGATTTGGCAATGAAAGGGTTGAAGACGGTCAAGACATGGTTGGATATCCATACACTCACATTGAACCATAAAAAAAGTTCATTCATAGCTTTTTCCCCTACTGCCGGATCACAACCAACAAATTTAAGATTGCAAATTCATGATGCATCATGCAATTTGCCTGCTGCGCTGGATCATTGTCAGTGCCCAATGATTGATAAGGTGGACCATGCTAGGTATCTGGGTGTTATAATTGATTCTCATCTTAGATGGAATTATCATATTGATGACAAATGCAAAAAATTGAAATACCTCATTTTCAGATTCTATAAAATCAATTTGATAAACGACATAGAAATAACTAAATTAATTTATATAGCGTATGTACAATCTATTCTACAGTATGGGATTCTGGCGTGGGGGGGAGCCGCGGGCTGTCATATAAACAAAATTTTTGTAATGCAGAAGCACATAATAAGGGCAGCTTTGGGTAAACCTAGACTCTATCCAAGTAGTGAGCTTTTTCGGGAATTGGGAGTACTTACTGTGAGGGAATTATATAGTAAAAATATTATCCAATATGCATACAAAAGTAATTTCAGACTAGAAATACGAGATACACCATACAACCTACGAGGCATAACGATAAACCGGCAAAGGGTAGACTTAGATGTATGCAGGAAACAATTCAAATACAGAATGAATAAAATTATGCGTTTAGTTCCAATGAGAATAGTAGAGATGAGCTGCAAAAAATATCACACTAGAGAATTTGATGATTGGTTGAAAGCAAATACTATATTGTAATCCTTAAAACAGTAACCCTATCCAACAATATTTGCTTCAAACTAAAAAGTGAGCTGCCATCTTGAAAAATAAAAAAATTTAAATAAATGAATAACTGATTTCTATAAATTGAGCTGAATTTCAATCCGGGAAAAAAATAAATATGAGAATAAATCATCTAAACTTCAGTGTATTTGCTGTTATCATATTGATTTACATTTTCTTCAATCTAGAAAATTTTATGAAAACAGGAAATATTATTTCATGATAGAAAATAAATACAGTATACAAAAACAAATAGAGTTTTATGGTTTCTGCAGATCACCATCAGAAATAAAAATAAAATAAATGAGGGAAAATAATAAAGGGAGAGTATATCCCTACATTTTTACAATAAATTCCCCTACAAGGTCGATTATTGTTATGTAATGTCTACTGCTTCACTATTGTTATATATATATATATATATATGTTGTTTTTAATGTAGAAGTTATATCATTGTGACTCAGGTTTATGCTACAAGAAGATTATCATTGTGATATGCCATTGTTACTTCTGGTTCTGTTTTTATAATTAATATACTCAAAAAATTTACGGTATTGTATTTTTCATCATTGTAAAAAATAAGCACAACTCGCACTCCGCGCTCAGATTTTTCTTTGCGGGTGCTATTTTTCCGTAAATAATTAGTTAATTTTTGTTTTGTAAAGTGTTTTTATGGAAATAAATTTTGATTTGATTTGATTTGACATTGATTATAATAGTAAAGGATGAAACCTTTTTCACTCTGCTGAATGTATTGAAATCTAACTATCATTACTATAGAGTTGAGAGTGCAACATATTTTTAACAATATAAAGCAATTCAATAGGCAATACTATTCTACATAGACTACGATTCAAAGATAATAATGATTGAAATTGCATTATTAGATCAACGCGAGAGCTATATGACACAAGCACGATTTTACATTCCACAATCATGAGAAAAACACTTTTCATTATAATATTCCAGTAGGAAATCTCCATCACTGAATTATATTAAGTGAACTAAAACGGAAGCAGTTAAACAGAATAAACCTATGATAAGATTATAATTATATTAATCACGGAAGGTAAACTAATAAAGAATAGGGATATCAACAAATAATATGAAATATAAAGCGAATAGAATATAAAATATGAGGCCTTAGACATTATTCTTATTATTTTATGAATGAGAATATATTCTATCTATATGTACTGACTCCTAACTATGTGAATGTATAATTCTTAACTATGAATGGATGAGTATTAAGCTATTGAAAATGGGTATAGTATAGAATATTATGATAAATTGTCTTATGCTAAATAACTTATTATTATTAGAGACTCACATACATACATTGCTACATAGGATATTATGATTGTTGATAACTTCAAAAATTGATAATCACCCGATTTGCCAAACAATGAATTATCTACTACCGTGAGCAAACTGTACAATAATTTCATTTACCGCGAGTATGCAGCCGTCCATGAAATAAAATTAAACCTAATTCACCTACCTAAATATATTTAAGATTACGAGGTTAATAACACAATTTAATGACTAATCTAGTTGCGCAAGTTATTTACATTCCGGAATTTCTTCTATATACATTATATTGTCACATAACAAAATCTTTGACTAATAACCCCTTCATGAACCCGTAATGAATCCTTATAACAAATACGGTAAATATCTCTATCATAACTCTTTTTCTCTTTTCTCCTTCTCATTCATTAGGAATCATCTCGTTGAGTGTATAGAGACAAGGCTATAGAGTGGCGCCATACTCACAAAAACTTATCCAATTATAACTCACAACAAAAAATCTTGTCTTCAATAGACTGATCTGTTTCCTATTTTTTTCTGATCTGTTTCGGATATTTTTCAACATGACTCAAGCGTGATTTTGCATTATAATATTCCAGTAGGAAACCTTCACGACAGAACGCTAGTCAAAACAGAACTATGATCAAGTGCCAGGCTTTAATCGACAATAATAATTCTGTATTTCGCTTCTCACTAGAGTACGTGACATTTTCTCTAAACACTGGAAGCATACTTTTCATCGCATGATTTAATAATATGAAAGTTCAGCTCTAACTTAGCATTGTTGGACTGCTACTGCTTGCCTTCTGATTACCAACATTATTGAATTCACCAACACATTACACATTATAGGCTACTAATACACTATTACTGATTCTCAAGTTCACTGACATTTTCAACCTTACTGGAGCCTCACATAATTATTTCTCAACAATAAATTTCATATCCAACTAGTTTCAATTACTCTACTAGATCTCAAAATATCTCAACTTATTCACATAGAAAATTTGATTGCAATTTTACTATTCATCATCAAAAAAATTGATCATTTCATTAAAGATTTTCCTATTTTTTTTTATTTATCAATACCTTTTGACTACTTATCTCTAAAGAGTCCTACTACTGTTAATTACCTCAATTTAATTTTCCCAACAAAAATTCTATTTCCTTTTTGACACGAATTTTCCTACATATTTCTACTTTCATATCCCCATTTAAATTTTTAATCAACCTTTCAACTCTCAATTACAGAATAATTTAAACTCATGCTTAACTCAAGAGATTTTCCCTTTTCATTTCAAATTCAACTAGAAGAATTTCACTGTTAATTTTATTTTAATTTAACCCGTTCAGTACTGTTCCAATATTTATTTCTACTTTCACTGATAACCATTGTAACATTACCTAGGTACTCGAAAAAGTTTCTCTGTTATTTTATTTGTATACCTTAACTAATCACTTTAAATATTCATTGTCTAAAACTTTCAATTTTTGTTACCATGCCAAATTTCTAAGCAACTTTAAATTCAATAATACCCCTTTTTTTACCAATTATTACTTGTGTTTTTGCGGCTGACTTTCCTACCAAACATTAACGAACCTTTTGACTGGGCTTCCCTAAACTGCATTCCGCTGATTGTTTTCCTTACAATCACTACGAAGACTCACTAAATATTCTAGATTTCGGTTTACGTTATTCTACTGACGAGCCCCATAACTCTCGAATGAACCAGACCATTTACTAGATACAATTAAATCTTAGCTCACACCATCTTCGGTGCCTTTCGCTAAAATTATACAATTCCACCGTACAAATTTGCAACGTTAGTCACAGCTAAATTCCATGATTTGTTACATGGACAACTTTCGGGCAGTGCTCCGTTCTCTCTGGACACGGACCTACACTCGCGCCGATTACCTAAATTCAACAACAACACACACAGGCAGGACATCCCCTTGTCCTCCTCTAAATCTTGAGTCTCAACTAAACAAACAAAAAAAATTCCCCACAGTCTACAGGAAACGTCATCAACACAACGGATCTTTACACTATCACTACGCATGCCTACCGCAAAAATCACACCTAAAAAAAATATCTCCAATAATAAAACTGATTCACCTTTTCGAGAATAAACATTACTGATAAAGGGACTTAACAACCTCATCTGAATCAACTTATTTTCATACAAATTCCCAAGGATTTGATTATCGTTTCAACTTTAATCTACAATACCCAATTATTTAGTTTAAACATCTCAAGGCCAAAACTACTCATCAACTTTTCAAAACTACATATCAACAATAACTAATAAAACAGTTTCCTATTTATTCTCTGATTACCTTCGATCTACCTAAACTTATCAAAAAAATTTCCTATTTTCCTCAAACATTCTCCCATAATAATTTCCGAATTTTCCTAATTTACTTGGGTTGACCTTTAAAATCTCAATATTCCCTTTCACTACTACTATAATGATATTCAACTACCAGACGTGAGACCAGAATACGTACGTTGACATTACAATAATTTCTATCATCATTCACGGAATTACAGAATACAAAAATTTATTCAGCACTTAGAATCAGTTGTTTTTCACCTATGCTAGTTTCTTCTACCAATTTTTATTCTACCGTTAAACCTTCAATTTCTCAAAAATCAATTTCAATATTAAGTTTTAGAATACTTTCAACTTAAGCATCAATGATACCTAACTTTATCTTTAAGCACTTCAAAAGATTTTCATTTTAATGGATTTACTGAACTGAATAACATTCCTATTTCATCTACCATTATTTAAACTTCAGAAAAATTGGAGTAGCAACTATAAATTATTCATTCAACTCCAAACCTAAAATATTGACAGTTAACACGTTCACAGAATGAATTATTACGTATAGACTCAGAAAAATTGATCTAGTATTATTAGAGTAAGTTATGAGAAACTTAATTTTTTAGAAAATTTGAATTCCAGAGATTTAAATATCTCTAGAAAGCAGAGTGGCGCAGTTGTGTGCCTAAGAAGATAATTTTGAATAAAATTTAGAATTTAGAAATAGGCTGACACATCTAGAAAATACCTGAGTCTATACCTAATTCATGCAGGTGAACGGGCTAGAGTCAAGAAAACTTCAATTAATCTTGCCATGCCTGATTTAATAGGTTTATACTATAGAATAACACTACAATTTGAAATAATAGAAAAATACAAACAGCTTCAATAAACATTGGCAACTAAAATCGAACAACAGAAACAACAATTTCATGTTACTTTGGTGACATTCTTCATCTGATTCGGGGGCGCATTACTATCCCCGATTAGATAGCAATACGTCACAAAACCAAACAATATTAGTCATCAAATAACAAGTTTATTTCAACATGGAATTACTCAAGAAAGAAAAGCCCGTTGAACCCAAGTTCCGTCAATAGTAACCCATATAACCCATTTCATAATAATTTTGAATCCCCACTTTTGATTGACATTCTCGAATGAACCTTTGTTTCACTACACTGCACTTTCGTTGGTCTGTACGTTGCTTTATCTTCGGGGTTACAGTACCTTGTTTTTGGCGGTGAGCTTTTACCGGTTGAATTTGGCTTGACGGCGACGTCCTCTTACGTCCCTAGACCTGTCGTCTGAACGGGTGTCTTGAAGCGGTGTTACATAAAGTTGCGGAACCAAAGGGGTGGTAGTACAAGAAGTTGGTTTGGGGACACACATGAACTGCTGTAAATAAATGTATTACATCATTAATTTCTAACTCTTCCTACAATTCATCAAAAGCTAAAACAGGAGTTATCTATTGATTACAATTAATTAAATTCTCTCATTCTATTTGAATCCTCATTTTATATAGATTTTTATCTTTTAACTACTGATTCTTTTTATCAGAATTAATGGATCTTTCTTCACAAATAATTCAAATTGAAATGATGCTAACTTATATGATATTTTTCGTTTGGTTTGCGAAATCAAATATAATTTTTCATATAGTAGCTCGGCTAGTATTGTTGGAAACTTGTGCGCCAGCCAACATTTATTTTATTTATTATTTATGAACTATAGGACGCAATCCAAGTGTAAATAACGGGCATTCGCCCAAAACTGCTCAGAACCTTAATTAAAAATGAACATTCCAGAGTTTATGATTTGATTTACCCACAAATACAAGTCCAAAAACTAGTATCAACTGAAATTATGAATTTATCACCTAATAAAACAAGACACTTTATAACACAATAAAAGAAAAAAAATATTGAAAATTTCACTTTAAGGAAAGATAATGTTTGCCTTATAAGATTCATCTTGTGGATAGTTTTTACCTTTAATTAAATAAAATTAGTAGACACATAGAAAATAATTTAAATTGTATTAAAATTTGAACATTCATTAATATAAATTTCCTGGAAAAGAAAAACTTTCTTCTTCGTCTATTAAGATTTCTATCATAAAAAATTTACTAAATCATTCGAAAGCCTTAATGACATAAGAAAACAGAGTCTGAAAAATATAAATTAAAAATGTCATAAACTCAATATGAACATAATCTTAAAAGTTTCATTCCAATTTAAAGGCTATCTTCCTGACTTTCAGCAATACTCTACGATAATATATCTCCAGAAACAATAACTCAAATGTAACGTAACTGAAAACTTTCTATACTTCTGTAGAAAAAAATTTATAATTATCTTCCATCACTAATAAAATCAAAAGGATTATTCTCAATCAATATTATTAACTTGAAAAATAACAGGCTTAATTAATTCAATACTCTTATGGAAGTTTCAATCAATTAAATTCCCTAAATTATATTTTAACCTTATTTTACGTACCTTAGCGGTTATTTGAAGAAACAATTATTCGTACATGATGAAGAAACACAATTAAAATTTTCAGGACATGGCACTACTAGAAAATTTAAACTTTAATAAAAATAAACTTAGCTCCTACATTAACTACTGAAATAAACTTATAAACCTGCCCAAAAAGGGCGAAACATAGTGACTACATCTTTACTCTTGTAGTGCTCCTAGCAAAGTGTCCTCCGAAACGTAATCTGGTCTCTCGACTGGGGTATCCCCACTACTGTATTTAGAAACAGGTCTCCTATTGGGCGAATGGAATCAATTTGACCAATCGTCGCGTGGCTTCTAGAGCCTTTGGACCAAATAGTAACTGCAAAATCGGTAGTTTGTTATAATTTCAATGCTTGCTGTTTTCCAACTTATCGCACTTTATGTCGCGACAAGAAGGCTAAGTTTTAGAGATAATTCCATAATCTACATTCCTCGACGACTCGGAGCCACAATTTTTAAATATCTATCATGGGAAACTCGAAGTCATGGCCGTTCATAATAGAGAGAGAAAATAATTTATTTCGCTAACTCACTTACAATAATGGCTCTAGTCTATTGCGTATTAAATTTACTATTATAACTTGGGAAAAGGCCTGAATTAAAGAGAGTGCCCGGCACAACCACAAAATTTCAGTTACTTTTTATCATCCAACCATTTTTATAATATGATCTTTTATATGTTTACCCTTAACTAGTTTCCATTATGATGAATGCATCAAGTGTTCGATGAGAAAAAACTAGTGTTGATAGATTTGTCCCCAATTCAGTTTCTCATGGACTCGATCACTTTTCAATATCGTGGAAATCCAATGGATTTTGAATGTTTTGTTAATTTCTCAGTGTACATGTTAAAAATCAATGCTACACAGATTTTTGCTGTGTCAAGTTCCTGATTATCTCAGTTAGCAGTCACTCTTCAATGTTAGTTTTTCATCAATGAGTTTTCTTTATTATCAGAACTATTCCATTAGATTGATTAGTTCTGTTCTAATTTGATCTCAGTCCAGTTTCCATGTTGAAAATAAAATCAGAGTTGATTGATGATTTAGTTCCTCATGATTTCAATCACTTTCAATCCTATTATATTAAGCGAGCAATTCCTGTATATATTTGAATATTCGGTTATTTATATATATATGGTTATATGGTTATTTATGTCCAACAGATCTTGAAAACGGCTCTAACGATTTTCACGAAATTTGGAACATAGTAGGTTTATGATATAAAAATTCGATTGCACTAGGCAATTTTCCAATCCCTTGGGAAAACTTGCTGAACGTGAAAAGGATAATAATTATTTATCCTTGGAAAAACACATGATAATTTAGTCCTCTGTCGATAAGATGCTAGTGCCTGTGTGGGAGAGAGACAGAATTATTTCTAGCTGTTGAATCAATCAGCTTATCTGACGAGAAATATTACCTAGGAATTTTAATCGACTTGATCAAAATAATCTGATTCGTTGACATGACATGGTATATTAGATAGTCCAGTCACTATATACATTGGTGCATGCAATTTATATTGTAGTTCTGATTTTTTAATATATTATTTGGGTACATAAGAGAAGTCCAGAACCAATTTTTTCCATGCAAAATTTCCTTGTGCTAATATAGGGTGGCCCAAAAACCTCGTATTTTCGGCTCATTCTCCAGTTTTCAGCTATTTCTGCCAAATCTCGTAATCGGACAGGAAAACTTGCTCTTGCCTTTTTTTAAGATTAAATTCTGAATAAAATGAGATCATTCAGAACTCTCTATCTCCAAAGAGTACTGAGTTATGATTTTTCAAAAATGAGTGAAATTTGAAGGAAAAATCAATTTTGATGAATTTCAGTTTTTGATCAAAAATATGTTCCGATTGTTAACATTTAAATGTATAATTCAAAATCCTCTGGGCGTATTTTTGTGCTCTACAATCTTAGATCAGGGAGAGCGCTCTATCTCAAATAGATTTTCAGGTACACCTGACAACAATGCTCCTTGTATTGTGAAAAACACCTCATTTTCAGCTTGGACTAAGAGTATATCATAATTTTCAAAGCTATTAATTATTTTACAGTTTCAGGTGATTAGTGAGTGTTATTTCGTTATTCAAATTGGTTTGTAAACAATCTAAATCAGAACTTTTCTGTTT
Organism: Nilaparvata lugens; assembly: GCF_014356525.2. NCBI lineage: Eukaryota > Metazoa > Arthropoda > Insecta > Hemiptera > Delphacidae > Nilaparvata > Nilaparvata lugens. The sequence goes on along the minus strand of NC_052514.1, from coordinate 28,851,424 downwards.
TCAAATGTTTGGACTGAAAATTGAACCTCGATTCAAGTGTATGGAACATAACTTACTCTTTGGATTATTTATAGTGTATAAATCAAAATTCGGGGAAGAAACAGATTTGTGCTGTGTCTGTTAGTCCTTCCCCAATCATTTTAAAGAATTTTGTTCTGTTTTTCAATAAATATAAATAACGAACGAAGCTCAGTGCCACGATATTATTATCTTAACATAGCTGTCGGTCATTTTTGAGAGTTATCAACAAATCAATGCAACAACATACGAACAATACAGTTTCAAAAGGGGTATGGAGGACCCAATGCTAAGTGGACATTTAAACAACAGGCAATGATGAACAGTAGGTATGACAGAAGCTCTGTTCCAAACCTATCAAGCAGAAGGTTTGTTATTTGTACTTCGTTTAGCGACTAGGGTTGGGGCTAGAGAGAGTAGGCTACACCGTCCACGCATGGTTAGCATGCAGTTTCAGCTATTAAATGGCGAATGAATGGAATGAACCCTCCGGCAACTGGAGTGGAGTCCTGACTGCAATTCACAGTCCACTTCATATTCTAGGCTTGGTTGAGTATTGGTTGCCGCTGTGAATGAATGACTAGTCAGACGTATGAACGACTCACGGCTGTATCAATCATGGCTCGCGGGTTTCAGATGCGAGTACTGCACTGAATCTAGTAGGCTGTGTGGTGACAGTATCATCCACATGGTTCATGGGATCCAGATGCCAGTGCATCTAGTAGGATGTATATTTGTATGTTTCTACTAGACTATTGTTGTGTTGTATAATCAGTTTGTGATTCAATAGCTGTGCTACTCATTGCATCAATGTAGAGTGCTGTAATGTAGTGGTTATGATTTGATTATATTATAATCATTGGAAATATTACCTTGTTTTCCACTTTCTTGAATCGGACATTCAGCGGTTGGAAAATGTACATGGTTGAATACATTTATATGTGAAAACTCTCGATTGGAAGAGTAATTCTGATCTCTACATTCCGATTATCATAATATTTCCATGAAGCTCTAGCATAGAACACATTTGCAATTCCCATTGATCAAAATGATTGAGTGGTGAGTCACTAGATAATAAATCATAAATTTTTGAATAACTTTTAACTTTGATGGGATTTAATTTGAGATTTTAAACCATAAAGCGGAGTCAGCTTAGGGAGCAACTTCAGGTGGTGAGCCACTAACATTGATTGTGAATACTGTATTCCAATAATTACAAGAACTAAATCTGTGGTAATAATCAACAAAAAAGTTTATTTTTTTCAAATCCGTAGATCCAATACACATTAACACATTGCACAGTATAATATAAATTTACTTTTATTAATACAAACACTACTTTAATCATTCATCGAGTTATTTTTAATGGGCCTACATAATTTTTTTAATTGTTGATATTCTTCATATTGATGGAAATCATAATAATTGATTTTGATCAATGAAGGCGGAATACTGAATAATTCTACCAGAACCTCAAGGCATTCTCTCCAACATCATTAATTCGAAACAGACCCCTGTAATCCAACTTTGAGAACAAATACATTTCAAGAAAGGGTTGATACTCACATCTCATATACACCACATATATTATAAAAGCAATAATACAAACACAGAGAGGCAATATCACAGTTCAATCTAGGATATGATTGACAGGAGGTAACAGCTGATGTGCCCAACTGATATTATATGAAGCGTCAGGAGGAGGAGGGAGAGGAGCATGAGGAGGAGGAGGAAGAGGAGGATGAGGAGGAGGAGTAGGAGGAATATATAGTGAGATTCACTTTGATCTGTCAGCAATTCTTATAAAAAACATCGATGTGTCTCATGCAGACAATGCTGAAGGTTTGAAATGAATCCTTCTTTAGTGGGCTGTGAGCAAAAGGGAAAGCTGAAAGGGACAGAAACAGGCTGCAATTGAAGCCAAGGCACAAGAGTCCGTCTTGAAACATGACAGCGTTGAAGCCAACAGATGGTGTAGCAACAGAGGCTGCTGTGGCTTGTACAAACTCCCCACAAAACCCTGGTTTCTCTCTCACGCCTCCCCTCTCACTCACTCACAACCTACCCTCAACTCTCTTTCTCTGTCACTCCTCAGAATCTCCTCGAAATCTGGTTTAATGAAAACTCGGGGATCAAACGGAATCCAAGTGAGTCTCCCAATTCAACTTTGCTCTCCCTGCAGGGCCGGCCAAACTTCAATAACGTCCACGTTGCTTAACTCAACCCCTTCTGGGTTCCCGGATAAATTTTGGGCGCCCAACGACGTTTCTCATCCAGTTTGGTTGGGGGATATTCGGTTTCTATCCCAGTGCACCAACGTGGAGATACGGATGACAACTTTGTTGTCGGAGTTTATTCTGTGGTTATTCCAATAATTCCCACTGGAATAGTGGGAGAAAGATGATCATTGCAGAATGGAGAAGAAATTATTATGATTTACAACTCCTATTTTATATCAGGAGTATATTTGGGATTGATATTATGGGATATTTGACAGCTGAATACTTGGGTTATCCCTGCACTCACATCAAGAAAATGAAAAAGTGAATTGAAATAATATTCATCCCTGAAATACGTATTGATTATCTAGACAAGGATAAATATCTAACTGAATGTTCATGGAAAAGTTAATCGCTCACATTCAATATCGTCCATAATGATCAAGTTATTGTGGCTGAAATACCTGAATGTGTTGATGAAGAGAGAAATCTATTTTTATAACTTAAATCCATTTCGATATTACAGATAATAAATTGAAGCCGGTAATCATAATAATTCAAGTTTGAAAAGTGAGTTAATTTTTTTAATTTACTTAGTCTGTGTAAGTGATTTCAGTGTTTCGTTTTTTTCATCACCAATGTGAACCCATCATCAATGCTGGTATTTCTCAAAAAATTGTATTTTAATTTGGGAGAGAAATAGTACAAGGAGTATCCTTAGTTTTTCTCTACTGGTCAGTGCTTTCTTGTGGGAATGATAAATAAAAATGAATGCATGAGTTTGTTTGATGTCTCAGCTAACAAAATAACATACAGTACTGATCAACAGCTAATTAACTAACATACTACACACAATTAACAAAAATCAAAGTTGAAAACCCAATTCTATAAAAATTCATTATATAAATGGATGAATGAATAATTTAAAAAGGTGCTAGATAGTTTTTATTTCAATAATGGTGATAGACCTATAAATATAAAAATAATATTCAATAATAATTACTGAATTATTCTATGTAACAATTTTACAGGAAAATATTGTTTAAAAATTCTTATTGATTGGTATAATGCCAATCTATTTGAAATTCATTGCATTACATGTCAACTCATCCACTCTAAGCTTTTCTAAAAATCTCATTATTTTATTCATTTATCAATATTATTGAGTCATGTAAATTACTTCTCTTTGAGCCCTGGATGGTAGTCTTCTACTATTATGTTAATTATAATATAATAATACAATAATTATCAAATTGATATTATTAATTATGATATTTTAATGTTCCCTACATCATAGACCTCAAGTTATCAACATACACTTGGCCTACAGAATTGAAAATTAAGATTATATTTCTATCATATTCGGTTATTTATGCTGGTAACATCACACACATGGATTGGATCTTGAAAAATTTGAAGGATCAATATTTTTTGTTGACAAAACCTTATTGTGAAATGAATTTATTGTAAAATACCGTAATTCATAATTTCAATCATTACAAATCACTCAAGTAAAACACTTCCCTGTCCATGCACAGGAATAAGTCCAATAATATTATTTAATTGCATTTTTTTTAAATCATCAAAACTTCATCACACTATATCTTGTTAAACATTGTCAGTGAAATTGAAAACCATTACAGATGGATAAGAGAAAAAATAATGCTAGGCCTACAGTAATACAATAATTATTCAAATTTGAGGCTACAAATAGAATAGATTAAGTCTCTCCAATACTTAATAATTTTGTTCTCTCATGATTCAGCTCTGATCAATGAATCAATTCTATTTAAAAAATCTATATTCTAGTAGAATAATTTCAGTTATAGGTATATTCCACCTTCTTTTGTTTACAAACTACAAGAAATGAGCAAAACTATGAAATCATCCCGTTTTTCCTCTCCAACCTGGGATGCCCTGTAAGTAAACAGAAAGATAAATTATTCTCTCCCGTGATATTGCAGTCATTTCATTTTACTTCCTTCATCATTTTCTACGACACAGAGCGGTCTCCTCCTGAAGGCTATCCATTTGTTCTCCGCCATGGAGCATTTTCAAAAGAAGAGTTGCACGTTTCTTAGATGTCTAATAAAACTCATCCCCAACCAAAACAGTTTACATAAGTGAGGAGAACTAGATTACGCCAATGTATAGGTATAGGGACACACAAGTCAGCCCTCGTGCCATATTTTTCTCCATCATAACAGGATCCTCCACCATCAGGGTTTTTTATTTCCTCCTTTTTCAGTAGATTTCACACGGTTGAAGCGACATGGTGGCGTCATTTCACTACTCACCCTATATATAGAATATTTATATATTAGGCCCTGTACATCTGTGTATACAGGCTTCTTATGGATACTCATCCTTCTCGAAACTAATATGCTACACCTTTAATCATATAGAGCAGTGCACATTCTCCTAAACGATATTAGTATGTCCCCATTTCATCAAAATTATTACTCCCCTTTCGAGGGAACTCAACATAACAAGACTAAATTTTTTTACAGTACAATAAGGATACTTTCTGTTCTGTACAATAGTGAAGATGATATTGTGGTATATTGCACGTATAGAATAATTCAATTATTGAAAAACAAGTTGGTTAGAGATAATTGTTACGAAAACCATTAAAGCTATCAAATAAGCTATTCAATCAATCCATATCATTATTTTGATGGAAAGTAATAAGAGATTGAGACAATTTGAAGTATTTCCATTCAATATTTCTCTACTCTAATGATTGGCTCATATGCTCCAAGAAAAGGGCTGAATAATTTTGATTAGGGAATGAGAACAATAATTCTTTATTATTCATGCTTGATTTCTGTTCATTTTTATTCCTCATTCGTATTACAGAGCATCAAAATCTAGAATTTACGATAAGTAAAGATTCAAGCCTCACACAACTCTTCAATTTATATTATTTTTGATTTGGATCCATGGAAACCTTTCAAAATTTGATTCTTCAAAAATGCATTTTCTATAACTATTTATTTATAACTAGATTGATGCATATTTGAGATTTTCTTGCAAAATGTGAATTCAGAGTGATCAAAATAATTTGATTATGATAAAATTGAATATTTATTGATAAAAAAGGGTTTCGAGAGTAGAATTTGATATTTCAGACCAATTACATTAACAAATACTTGATGGTACAATGCATGTGTACCGTTTCACTCTTTTACTAATAATCTTTACATTTATAACTATAGGCTATCCACTTTCATAAAGATTTTGAAAATATTTTTTTAATAATATTTTGATCCAGCGTCACACCCAGTTTGATAAAAATTGCTTACATACCGTAGTGTTTACAATTTTGTGTTTCTTGAATGGTTCCAAATTTTCTTAAATAATTCAATATTATTCGTTACAAGTGGTAATTGAGTGGAATATTTCTAATCAATTTATTAATTCAAGCCATCTAAATTAAAATATAGTTTTCATGTTTATTTTGGACTAAACTTTTATAAAAATTGTACATGTGAAATTCTATTAACCTCATCTTGGACTTTGTCACCTCTATGAATTTGGAAGAAGAATAGTACAAAAGGACTGTCTTATTATTCTATCTTCCAATGTTATTACATTAGTGTCATTTGCATTGTAAATGAATGAAATAAAATGATATAATATATTGTCATTATGGTGTTATCCGTATTTTACTACTCCGTATTCTTCTCCGTATTATTATACTATTAACATAAAATAATACTTAAATCATTATTCACATAGAATTCTCAAACTTCAATGAGCGAAGAATAATCATAGTTCTCAACAAATGTTGTACGTTCATCTTGTTTGGAGTGCAAAAGAATTACTTTATTCGGCTAGGTACAATAATATTTTCATTTAATTTTCTTGTTCATCAAACAAATAATAAGGTATGTTAGCCTATTCTTAGTTATTTTTTCAAATTCCACTTTTTAGGTGTTGTATTTTGAATCAGAAGCACAAAAGCAACTCAAAATACAGTAAGCCTCTTCTAATAAGCCTATTTCAACCAATCAAGTCCTGGCAACGTATCTAAAGATCTTATTCCCAAAACTCTGAAGGAGGGACATAATATGTTCTCCTCAGTCTTAAACGGCCAACTCCCTTGTTTGGAGTCGCTTCCATGGTCCTTAGCCGAAAATTTTCTCTTCTCAATCCCTCTTCCATTTTAACTGACCTCTTCTCAATATCCTCCCATTTCCCTTCTATTCGTTTATTCCTTCCTATTTCTCTTTCATGTTGCACTCTCTTTGTTTCCTTCCATTTCCCTTGTTGTCTCCTCCTATCCTCTTGGGTGCTATCTGTAAACTATCGCCTCTTCCTTGTTTTCCCTTTACGATCCACTTATATTCCGGATGAACCACAGAGGATCCAGTTTGGCAAGGGGATGAGAGACATTCGTATTCAATTTCTGCTTCAAACTGGCCACCTTATTTCCCCAATAAGCCAAGTAATAAAAAATAAAAATCATCACTACTCTTGAGAATCTACTCAAAAATCTATTTCTTATAAATAAATATAGGGAATTCTACACATTAAATTGACATTGCATGTCATATTTTCAATAAGCAACTTTGATTCATGAATAATATAAAAATTAACACTCTCTTCTATTTTGCATTGGCTCAATTGTATATAATTTTTATTCATTATAAATATTATCCTTTGCTTTTTACAGGAAAAATATTTAATTTGTTGTTTGTACTTGTACAATTCTAAGTAGGCTAAGTAGAGGAACTATCTAGTAATTACCGTATACTTAAGAAGTTCAATTTACAGAATAAAGGTAAATAGAAATTTGATAATATATATATACAGGGTGATTCATAATTATGGTAAAATAATTTAATACGTGATAGCAGAGGTAAAAATAAGAAAAAAAGTTAATATAAACATATATCCATAAACGCTTCATTAGCAAGCTATACAGGGTGAAATATTTCGCCCGGAATTCAGTTCCTCTGGTGAAATACACCGATGCTGAATTGTTTGGCGACTAGTTTTTGAGAAACTTATGCTGAATTCATATGGAAAAATATCTGAAAAATGGAATAAAACTAGTCTGGAAGCTGTAGTGTGAGTAGTTTTTGAGAAAAAAGTTTAAATATGCCAAAAATCCAAGTAGAGAAACACAGACTTCTACGTTTGATGCCCAATAACTTTCTTTAATGACCAGTAAACAAATAATTCCTCGCAATAAAAATTGTAGAGAATTTAATTCTGAAAAAAATGATGTAAGCTGTGTAAACTAAATTCAAATGAAAGTTGGATAAAATGTATTCTTATGTAGCCTAGTAAATTACACCACAAAAATTTGCTGTTTTATGAGGAGAGAACTAATAACTCATAAGTTGTAGCTGATTGCAAATAAAATATTCGGTTTTTTATGAAAGTTTTTTTTTATATGAAAGTAGCATATCTAAATGACATTAAACTTATACCAAAAGACTAGTAGATCATGCCATTAAGCCTGGGAGGAAGCTCGAACAGAAGTAGATGATCTCCTATGATTCCTGCCCAAATGTTTACTGAAAACTGATGTTGTGGAAGATTAGGATTGATGTCATGAGGATTCTCAGCTGCCCAAATATGTTGGTTGTGGACGTTAACGATAGATGTTCTTGTAAAGTGTGCCTCGTCGGTAAATAAAACGGTTGTTAAAAAGTTTGGGTAAACAAGTTTTACTAAAAACCATTGGCAAATACCAACACGGGGAATACAGTCTCGTAGAAATAGAGTATGAACTTTCTGGAGGTGGTATGGATGTAATTGTTGCTATTTTAGTATCCTCCAAATGATAGATTGATTGACATTAAACTGCACTGACAATTCTCTTGTGCTCTTATCTGGATGTTCATAAATTTCATTAAGAACTTGTTCTTCTAACTCAACAGTCATAGTAGATCGGGGTCTGCCTGCATAAATGTGCTCTTTGGATATCAAAGAATCTGTTCCAGACAGATTTTGATGAATAGTGGCAATTAACCTTGAACTTGGACATACTCGGTTAGGAAAGTTCTCTTGATACAAACGTCTTGCTTCAGTACTATTACAGTAGTGTCCCATTCCATACATTAAATGCATGTCAGCTAATTCGAAGTATGAATAATGTCTAAGATTACCTGCCATTTTTTAAAAAGTTAACACTCAACACAAAAGCAAAGTGGAATGGTTACAATTAACTGGTTAATGGATTAAACAAAAAATACAGAGCGGTTACAGTAGGCCTAACTTACAGTTTGTTTTTTTTTGTTTTTTTTTTTTTTTTTGTTCAACAGTGAGCTAAAATATTTCTGAAAATAATTTTCAGCTGATAATTTCTTTTAAATATTTTCTTATTTAAAACATAATGAATCAGCTGTTTTGGAACAGCTGTTATTAAAATCCATGTTTTATTTGCAATCAGCTACAAACTATGAGTTATTAGTTCTCTCCTCATAAAACAGCAAATTTTTGTGGTGTAATGTACTACATAAGAATACATTTTATCCAACTTTTATTTAAATTTAGTTTACACAGCTTACATCATTATTTTCAGAATTAAATTCTCTACAATTTTTATTGCGAGGAATTATTTGTTTACTGGTCATTAAAGAAAGTTATTGGGCATCAAACGTAGAAGTCTGTGTTTTTCTACTTAGTTTTTTTGCATATTTCAACTTTTTTCTCAAAAACTACTCACACTACAGCTTCCAGACTAGTTTTATTCAATTTTTCAGATATTTTTCTATATGAATTCAGCATAAGTTTTTCAAAAACTAGTCGCCAAACAATTCAGCATAGGTGTATTTCACCAGAGGAACTGCTGAATTCTGGACGAAATCTTTCACTCTGTATAGCTCGCAAGACAGCAAAGGGATCCGTAAATAACGCTTCACCCAATGTGACACCTATTTTTCCCACGCTAGACCTCATCAACTCATAGAGTACCATATTTAGTAGATGACTTCCTTTCATTCTTAGCTCTGTTATCATTCACCTCATTCTTATTCTTAATTTATTCTCAGCATATAATTCACATCATTCTTGGAATGGTATTATTTGTAATTCCTTGATTCCCCTCTTATTATTTTCTCAAATTGTGAATGATTTCTAGTATATAGTATAGTATCTAGTATTCAGTATATTTAGTTTCTCATAACATTTTTTCTTCATCAATATGAAATAGTTTTTTCCTTGTTTCTTTCTCTCGATTTTCAATTTCTTTGTAAAGTGATTATTGTAATTTTTCTGATTGTCAGCAATTTTTGGGGTTTTCCCGGATGCTCCCATATTGTTGTAAATAAATAAATAAACGAGAATCCGAATTAAAAAATATTCACTTTTTTTAATAATATTAGTCATGACTATTGTGAAATAACATAATGATGGATTCGTTGAAAATGTCTTATTACACATGGAAATTACTGAGATATTTCAATTATTCAAATGCTAATGAATTAATTATTATTATCAAACAGCATAACAAAGATAATTATAAAACAAACAATATAAAATTAAATCACAGCATTTAATTTGGATTTTCGTTTAATAATAATAAATGTCTTATTTTTTGTTCAAGCTCATCCATGATAGAGAATATACCACAAATCAACAAACATAGAAATAAACTATCACTATCAATATCAACTTAAAAAAGTAATCTCCCGCAATTGTGGTATCATTATATCGATGATAAAAAATCTCACAAAATAAAAGGAATCAATCAACTACTCGTCCAGTATTTCTATGATTACAATAGAGCATGTTTATCTTATTTTATCAAAATATTGTAGACTTTGATGGTGCAGTCCTGCAGTAAAAACAATGAAGAAGGATAAATTTTGTATAAATCATGTATGACTATGGGTTTCCAGCAGGTCGTTTACCTCACTACAATTTCACTTTTTCAAGTCTTTATGGTAGCCTACTGGTGTCTGTTATAATATTCACTTTGATTCGAAAAACGACATCAATGATGACAAATTGAGTTTTATTTTGGCTCATGAGGAAAATACGGTACTTTGGAAGTCTTATTCCATAGCTGCTAGAACTCAGTCAATTATCAAATTTTTTCTGGTAAAATATTGTTTTTTCAATAAAGCACTTTTATATCTATATCTATCTATCTATGGTAGCATTATATCGATGATAAAAAATCTCACAAAATAAAAGGAATCAATCAACTACCGTACTCGTCCAGTATTTCTATGCTTACAATAGAGCATGTCTATCTTATTTTATCAAAATATTGTAGATTTTGATGGTGCAGTCCTGCAGTAAAAATAATAAAGAAGGATAAATTTTGTATGAATCATGTATGACTATAGGTTTCCAGCAGGTCGTTTATCTCACTACAATTCCACTTTTTCAAGTCCTTATGGTAGCCTACTGGTGTCTGTTATAATATTCACTTTGATTCGAAAAACGACATCAATGATGACAAATTGAGTTTTATTTTGGCTCATAAAGAAAATACTTTGGAAGTCTTATTCCATAGCTGCTAGAACTCAGTCAATTATCAAATTTTTGGTTTGTGTCAACACTCAAGAAATTCGCATTAATGAATCATTGTGTGAGAATAGATGTGAATTCAAAATATTGTAATACAATGAATTCAGGCTGCTTAAGATTTTCCAATAGTGTTCAAAATTATAAATTGAAATTCAGCCTTATCATTTTATAGCATCAAATCATTATAATAGGATGCAATTTTCTAAATGGAAGAAAATAGTTTGTAATTTTCTTATGACTTGATGACTGTGGAGTGAATCACACACATTTTACGAAGTGGCACTGAAACAGTTAATGAACTATTACAATATAGCCATTTAGAATGAAATAAGAACATTGTAGAATAGTTTTCATAGTTCTAATGTATTCAATCCATTTCATTCAGTACTTTTTGAATTCAATGATGAATATAAAAAATATATTCACAATAAATTATTTGATGATTAATTCGAGATTTAACTTGGTAATTTCTTGTGTAAGAACTTATAATAAGCTTGATGAACTCTTACACAATAATATTATGAATGAATAGGTAGTCTAATATTTGAAACATATGAATGAAATAACTACATTACACCAGTAATAGGCTATACAAACTTTATCGCTGAAGAAGTTGGAATAGGTTAGTATGTGTATAATCATGATGATCCAGTATGTATTGATGGTAAAAATCCTTTGTTGGGGCACATACTTTTTAATTAAAATTATTATAATTCATTAAGCTTCATTTTATTTGGAATATCTGAATGAATTTGGTTTAATTTTGACGGGAAAAAGTGTATGCACATATAGGCCCTATTATATTATCAATAGCCGTCATGTACGAAGAAAATTAATTTTGAACAATGACAGGGGTGCCCACAAGGGGGGGCATGGCGCAATTTCCGCCATCAACATTTTTGGGGGGGCACGATTTTTTTTACATTTTATGTCAACATTTTGAATCATGGCTAAAAAATCAAGGTATTAAATAGAGATATCCTAATGTAGTTAATTTTAATACTTTTTCCCACCTCTATAATGCTATATTTTGCAAATTGTAACTCAATATAAAGCATGAAAAATACAATTGATAATATGTTGTATACAGGAATTTCAGTAATTTTAAGCCTATGAGTTTGAAGGTAAATCTTTGACAAAAATGAATTATAACTTCATCATCCACTATTATTCTGATTCCCCTTTGCTTAATTTTAATTTTTAATGGGCCTGTGTTTGAGTTTCCTTGCTGTTGCAACCTAATTTTCTCAAAAGCACAATGATAAGTTGAATTGTAATGTACATTTTAATCTAAAATTATTTTAATTTCGAATGCGTTTCATGATGATATTAATGTCTCTGAAATGAAAATGAAATTATAAACAACATCGCAAACTCTAGTGAATTTGACAGAAGAAAAAACTTCTTTTGTCAAAAATTTGTGAAAAATATCAAATTAGGCCAATTCTAATCTTTCAAATTTACACCCCATTTACCACACAGTAATCAAGTAATTATTGTAATGCTTCATTACTTTTTTCTGTTTTGTATAATAGAGTCCAGTCAAATGGTCGTTTTTCAGGAAACAGCCCGAAAGAATTTTTATCGACGGTTCTATATGTATTTTGGGGCGCTGAATTCTAATCTGAAATTTTCTGACACGCCAGAGGGCGGCTTAACCCCTAAAACTACCAAAAAACCCCAAAATTTCGGACTTTTTTCAAGTTTTTCATTTAATCTTGAGAACCTTTAACTTTTCGAGAAAAAGCATTCTCTAAAATATTAATGATAATAAAATTTCCAATAAATTGAGTGGTCATGCAGGACAACGATTTTTGATTCTGGAGCTAAAAGTTTTCAAAAAAAAGGGGTATTTTTAAGGAGTTTTCAAAATTATGCAAACCTACCACTTCTACCCTATACAACTAGGATTTTTTCTAGTAATGATAGAAAGCCACACATCACGTGAATTAACAATATTAATTCTGAACAGAATTCCTGAGGTACCTATTTTTGATTTTAGTAGTGGTGGGAGGGGGAATACACCCAAAAATAGAAAATCATGTCCTACAGCCAAAATTCAAATTTTCATTATAATACCTTTTCATGGCCATCCTGACAAAAAATAAACATATTTCGGCTGAAATCACCTTACGAGGGTTATGTTCTATGAGAATCACTCGTTAGATTTTAGTAATCCCTAGTGGGGGGCACACATAAGGATACATCCAGGATCAAAACTTTAAACACTTATAACTTTTAACTGAATGATCAGATCTCCTCGTACTACAGCTCGCTCATATCAGCTCGTCAAGGCGGTTGAAAATAATGTATCATCTCACTAAAATTTGTTAAAAAAATAGGAAATTCCTCCTTTAGTGTATTTTAGACCATATTTCAATGCATAGAAAGATGACCGATTTCTAAATTCAAAACTGTGTGTCTCGGTAACTCAAAATGATACTTGGTCTTGATTTGAAGAGAAGAATCTCCTCTTTTATGTGAGGTGAATGATTTTTGTAAAAATATAATCATGAAGTAAGATACGTTTGATTCAAAAAATCAAGAAATTTTCGATATTTTTCTCATTTTCACAGTCTGGACAGTTTTTCGATATAAACAGTGATGCAAGATCAATTTAAGGCAACTCAGCTTATAAGGCATGAAATTTTCTCTCATTTAAGACCAATAGCAAGTATCTATAATGTATTGTACTCATTTTAGAGACTCTTTAATAACAGTAAAATCGCAAGAAAAATGAGAAAATAAAGATCATCATTCAATTGGCTGTAACTTTTTAACGGTATTGAAAACAGAAGTATAATAAAATTATAATTTAAATTCATGGGAGTGAAAAGAGGAGAAAATTCATCAAAACCTCGACTACTTTTTGGATTTTTTATATGAAGTGTTCCACAAGATACACAACGTTGCATATGCGAGACTGTGAAAATGGGGGAAGTATCACAAATTTCTCGCACATTCAAAGTTGTGTATCTTGTGGAACACTTCAGATAAAAAATCCAAAGAGGAGTCCTGCGCGACCAGTCAATCCATTGGAAATTTTATAATCTTTAATATTATATAGAGAATGCTTTTTCTCGATAAATTCAAGGTTCTCGAGATTAAATGGAAAACTTAAAAAAAGTCCAAAATTTTGGGGTGAAGTCGCCCTCTGGCTTGTCAGCAAATTTCAGATTAGTATTTAGCGCCCCAAAATACAGATAGAACCATCGAAAAAATTCTTCCGGGGCTGTTTCCTGAAAAACGATCATTTGACTTTTACTAGACTATAAGTTGCTATCCTATTATATTAAGCGAGCAATTTCTGTATATCTGTTTATATTTTCCTATTTTTATGTCTGGCTATCTGGTTATTAATTACGTTCAACGGAACTCGGAAACGGCTCTAACGATTTTCACGAAATTCGGATTATAGTAGGTTTATGATATAAAAATTCGATTGCACTAGGTCTCATCCCTGAGAAAACTCCCTGAAGGACATGGAAAGGATAATTATCCATCCTTGAAAAAACAGATGATGATTTCGTCGTCTGTCGATAACAGAAGATGCGTGTGCCTGTGTGGGAGATCAGCTGTGTAATCAATTAGCTTATCGTATCTCGCGAGAAATCTAGAAATTTCAATTGACTCGATCAAAATACAGTAATCTGATTTATTGACATAAGATGGTATATATCATAATATTCAAAGTTAATCATTATTTTACAGTTCTTAGTGATTAGTGAGTGTTATTTTGTTACTCAATTTGGTATGTAAACAATCCAAATTAGAACTTTTATGTTTTCGAATATTTGGACTGAAAATTTCACTTGAATTCAAGTGTATGAAACATAATCTACTTTTTGGAATATTAAATATTGCAACTATAAATGTTATAGTGTATAAATCAAAATGCGGGGAAGAAATTGTTTTGGGCTGTGCCTGTTAGTCCTTTCCCAATCATTTCAAAGAATTGAGTTCTGTTTATCAATGAATGAATAACGAGCAAAGCTCGGTGCCCCGATATTTGGTATCAATAGATAGAATTTACAAAATGTATTTGTTCAGATGATATCTTTATTCCAAAAACCAAACCATTTAAAGATACATTTTGTTCGACTTGTGTTATTTACCCCTGTAATGTTTAAAAGTAAATACTACCGTACCAACAACACAACATCAGTGACAACCTGTTCCAATTTATGATTAATATCGGGGCACCAAGCTCCGCTCTGGAGTACCTACAAAACTACAAGAGCATATAAAAATTATTACGGAAGAAGAAATTATAATAAATATTCATAGTTCATACAGAAAGGTTCTATCTAATCACAGTGGATTGAGATTAATTCGCAGAGGAATGCAAAAATTTCTCTCACAAAAGCATGTTAAATTTTAATCCTGATTAATTTCACGTGAACCAAATCACAGAAGAGCATCTCAAAAAGATAGCTTATATGATTGGTTCTACTGGAATTAATCAGGATTAAAATTTAACCGGCTTTTGTACAACTGCCACTAAGTACCTGATTGAATCAAGTACAAAAGTTCAACAGCTGAGTCATAATTTTGTCTCAGTCCCACACACATGCACTCGCTCACTCACTTCAATCATCACAAGACGACGAAATTATCAGCTTGTTTTTCCAAGGATGAATAAATTCTTTAAATGTCCTTCAGCGAGTTTCCCCAGGGATGAGAACTAGTGCAATCGAATTTGTATATTATAAACCTACTATTTTCTGAATTTCGTGAGAATCGTTAGAGCCGTTTTCGAGATCCAGTGAAATACAAACATATAAACATCTAAACATTTAAACATCAAAACATCTAAACAGAAATTGCTCGTTTAATAGTATAGGATTTAGAATACCTAAACTTGCCGACATTATATATTGTAAGAATAAAATCGTTCCAAATTTGAATGAATGTTCACCAAAATTGCTATGCAATATTATTTTGCAATAAAAGAATATCAATGATATTATTATTCAACTTTTTATAAGTAACCTTTACATTTAAAAAGCAAAGCCTCCCTTACTTATCTCTTAATATCCTATTGAAATATTTGTCATGTAGTTTTCCTGATGTAATGTAGTACTTTTTAGTCCTCCCGAACAAGAACGGGTGCACTGCTAGTCTCAAAAATAATATCAAAAAGATACTTTATTTCTATTTGAAAAGAGATAAGAAACGATGGTATATATTTTTATAATATTATGAAAACAGAAAGAATTCCCCACAAGAGCAAAGGTGAATAATGTTCTTTGGAAGATTAGAATGTAAGATGTGAATTTTATTGTCATACAATGAGCACTGACTAATGTTAAAAACTAAAGGGTTGGGAATTGGGATACTTTCGGGGGGGCATTACACTCGGATTGGGGGGGCATGCGCCATTGCCCTTGGGGGGGCTGGGCACCCCTGACAATGAATATTGATCAATTTATCGAGATTTCTCAAGTAGTATTATAAATATGTATTATAAATATGTCATATCAAGATAATTCAATAAATAGCATCAACAAGATTATTAGTATGTGGAATATTACATCCCATCATATAGTACTATTGATTTGAGAGAATTTATTTTATACAACATCTTATAAGATACCAAGTACCTAATATTCATAAACATATTATGAAGTAAATGAGTTTTTTCTTGAATACACTTACCTTTATGCATTGAATTACTTTTAAGATATAGGGCTAGAAGATTAAAGTGTTGTGTGTGTTCTTGTTCCAGTAAAGATGTACATAGTTTTTTTTTTCTAAAATATGTTATGCAAAGCAGTGATTTTGCTAAAACTTTCGAATTAAATTATATCTCCTCCAGCAATATAGGCATAGGCCTATCTCACTTGTAAATCTGATTGCTTTCAAGTTATCAAGATATCAAAAGCTATTAGCTCATTGAATTTTATCCAATTATATCTATTTGATGTGGGTTGAACGTTCTTTTTATTCTTATCAACTTGTAATCAAATAATTTGGGAGAATCATAGAACATGTTATTTCTATCAATATGGTATTGTGTATGATACACGGTACCATATTTATTTATTTCACAGATACATTAAATTTATAAACATTTTATCTATTTATATTCATAGTACTTCAAGGGTACTTTATGTTTTTTATATTGTTTTTATTAATGTGGTAAAAGTAGCCCATACAAGTGAAGTGGTATGAAGGACAATCATGTAAAAATTGAAAAAAAAACTTCAATAGTACTTTTCCAACTATGATTAAAATCATTGTAAGTTACTACTATAATATATCTCTGATGGTATCATATTTGAATAGTACTATCATAAAGCCTGGACCAATATAGCTTTTAGGATTGTAAACTTTCTGAGATATTTAGTAAAAATAGTGATCAGCCTACTCCGTTTTGCTTTCAAAAAATATATGTTTGAATGATTATTTTGTTCTTTGATGATGATTCAGTTATTAGTTATTTTTCCTTCAAAAAGCCAATGTTTTTAACGTCTTTTCATATACGATATATACTCATATTTTACTGAAAAGTCTACTGTCTACAAAGTATACACTATATAATTATATACTTTCAAATTAATCTTCAATTGATGGATATGTGGACAAACAATGGAATTATATAGTCTTCACATCCATTTCCATATAATTTTTCGATCAATTATAATTATTGTGGTTATCCAAAGAGAAGGAATAAGGATCTTGTCTCTTTGATCTTAGAATGTCAAAACTATCAATTTCTAAAAGTAAGCTGTCAATATTAAGGGAACATTTTTGGTTTTTACCCGAAGTTAACTTACAGCACGTTAAAATAATAAGTTTGCAATTTGTGAAATACATACTCAAGCCATATAAACATGTTGTTTTGTTTCTTCTCGGAAATAAATCACTGTAACAGTGAGGATGATTGAGAGCTGAAGATAAATCACAACCAGTAGAGGATAATGCCTACATTACGTTCTCTGTATTCAACCACAATAGGCTATATATCTTGTGAGAATTATGGAAAATCTTGTAATATTTTTTCCAATCATACTAGTTTTTTCTATCATGTTGAACATTCAAGTACGGTAGCTCTATTGGAATACTTTATTATAATATATTTTAAAATTTACAGTTTTCACAGTTGGCGGATGATAAAGCCTCTCACTTCTAATGATATAATGCATTTCAAAAATAGTGAGTCGATTATCCACTCAGGTTATAAAACAAAAATGAAAATATTATATCTATTCTCCAGTTAATGCATATGAGTGAATGGAAACAATGTGGTGAAGAATCAACAACTCATTAGTATTTCATCACTTTTTAATACATTTGGTCATCAGTCAAAAAACAAATAGATTATTCTAAAAGCTTAAAAACTAGGTAGGTGAGAAAGGTAGGATCATATATTTACAAGAGACTAGTTAAAGTAGTTACATC
The DNA here is from genome assembly GCF_014356525.2 of Nilaparvata lugens. NCBI lineage: Eukaryota > Metazoa > Arthropoda > Insecta > Hemiptera > Delphacidae > Nilaparvata > Nilaparvata lugens. The sequence goes on along the minus strand of NC_052514.1, from coordinate 28,833,290 downwards.
ATGAAGAATCAAGGGGAGAGGAGAGTGCATATAATTTTTAATTTCCACTTCCAGCAAGTATCATAATATGACTTATTGAACTTCTTTTTTCTTCTTAGATAATGAAATTAAAACACACATATATTGTCAAATTCTACACAGTTTAGATAAATTCAATAGTTGTCATGTCATTATTCATCAATTAACTGAGAAATACGGTACGATGATATTTGAAGACGTTTCAATCATCCAGCTATTGCAAAAATATTCAATTCTCATATAGATTTATAGATTTATTATTACATGAGTAGAAGTTGAAGGATAGTGTATAATTTGCTATTGATTGAAATATGTTACATTTAAAAAGAGTGTATGATGAGAAAAACTAATGATCTACTCTTTGCTCCTGAGAAAATATTAATACACTAGATTGTAGATGATTCATTTCTAGAGCATTCATTTTTATAGTAATAGTTGTAGTTGTAGTACATAGTTGTAGCTCTCCAAAAATCCCACTCTAAAGATTATCCAAGTACGGTATTGATTTTGGAATAATTATTGGGTGACTGTTCTAGATTTTTTGATTCTAGACTCTAATAGTATCTATTTGATTCAAAATTTGCTCGTTTATCTGAGTATTGAAGAGCGTAAATTGTATTTTGGAAAGTGAAAGTGACATAACCAACATTTTTATTTGGACAGTATAGTATAAATTGGAAATGGGACAGTTTTGGGCATGAGCCTGTTGTGCCTTTCCTCATGTTAAGTATTTTCACACAATGTGATAAATAAATACTAAAAACTCCAAAAAATTCTCAGAGCTTATGAAAAATGACAATTTGTATAATTTTATTGAATCATTATATAGCTGATTATATTACACAAGCTATTCCCACAGTAAAGAATTAAGAGCGCAGTATTAAAATGGGAGCATCCTAATGCTATAATAATTGTTGGCCTATACGATGTAAACTCTTCACAGTAATAACTACTGGATGATTGAGAGAATAAAAGAATAAAAAACATTCAATATGGTATAGTGGATTTTATTGATCTCACTCTCCACTGGAGAAAAGATCATTTAATTTGGTGAAATTCCACTGAATTCAATTCTTATAGTATATTGTATACTGAGCTATTCTGATCATGGGAGATGAATTTTGAATAGTAGGCCCAGTTGAAAATATATTATATGTATGAAAATTAAAATCAATGTGTAATCCAAGAAATTCTAAACTATGAGTACATGCATGTGAAATTGGTTGTTGCAGCAACCAGCAAAATGATATTATCATTTAAAATATTATTTACTAGATCATCCAAGTAAAAATTCATAGATAGTAGATCTTTATTAACCTTTTTGATATGGCACTATTTGTCATCCCACTTTTTTGTCATTCAAACAACAAGCTTTATCTGTTTATATGATTGATATTAGATTGTTATGAATGATAATCTCATCATTTACAGTAGTCCAATTGGAAGTTGCAACCAGCTAGATCACATTGAACTCTTAATATTTACTAGATTCACTAGTAAGCATTTACAAAGTAAAAATGTTCACACTCTTAATATTCACTAGATTTACTAGAAATAATTATTCACAGATGAGTGAGAATGCTCATTGGATTTTTTTCTACCACACTCATGTCATCACACTAAACCTGTGTTTACACCAAAGTTATTAACATAATGTTAATAACTTAATCCCTATAGATTCTATTAGATTGAATATAACTTATCATAAACATGATGAACATATGTGCTTGTCAAGTTCCGTACCGTTTGTCAAGTAACAATCAACATTTTGTTAATAACTTTGGTGTAAACCTAGCTTAATGCTCCTTCAAATATCATTTGCTTTGATAATAAACTCAGATCAACTAAATTTCAACATGTATTTGATTATATATTTCGTAATAATATCCATGTATGTTTAATTTCAATTTTCTTAGTCCAGTACACATATAATTTTCTAACTAAGAAAAGCATTTTCTTAGCAATGAAAATCAAACATTTTTCTTCTAAGCACTTTTAGGTAGGTACTATAGATGATATAACACAAGACTCACCTGATAGATAGGTGACGACGCGAGCAGAGGGTTGGTGAAGGCAGCGGCAGGGTTGGCACCAGCTGGAGCAGGCTGCTGATACAGGAATGAAGCGTCAGGCAGGAAGTACTGGAGGGGAAGAGCGGGAGCATGTCCCACAGGTCCCACGGGACCCACTCCTAGTTGGTTACCTGCCACAATTCATTCATTCATTTGATAATTATTAATCATAGAAAATTGATGGTATCATCATGTTATATTTTCATATAAACACGACTACTTTTAAGCACTCAAATAAACAAAAGGTAGGTTTACTTGTGATTTCCTATAACATTAAAGTAGCCCCTACTGGAATACTTCAATAATTATTATTAAAACTATATTTCATACAGTATTCCAACTGAGTTTATTTCATTTTTAATTTTTTTTTCATGTGATCCCACGTCAGTTCAAGAAAGCATGTGAGCAGCTTCATATCCAATAAACACAAATCTATTCCCCCACACTAGACATCAGCATCTTACAGTAGCATATAAAGTGTGTAACTCATTATTAGTTTCTTTTATCATTCACCTCATTCCCAGTCCCAGATTCTCCTTATCATTAGTATCCATCTCATTATTTTCTCATACCGGTAATTAGGTTTCACATACTATATTCAGTATCGTAAGCCACGTTTACACCAGATTTGTCAAAAAACTATTGTTCACAAATAATTTTCTTTAAAAAATTTGTAACTTTCTCTGTAGAAAACAAGTTGTATTTTGCTGTGCTTTATTTAAGAATTGGCAACAAATTGCCGAAATTTCTTGAAATCTCAGTTGACAGCATTACTCCAATTATCTTAGTTCTTATAGTTCTTTTCTACAGATGGAAATAATTACTGAGATATCTTCGGGGTGATTTACAGCATTAAATTTGGATTTTCGTTTAATAATAATTATTAGTTCTTTTTTTGTTTTTACTACATAGGGAATCTTGTACTTTTCCTTCATATTTATTCTTTTTTCACAATAAATTCAATTCTTTGTATTGTAATATTACATTTTTTCTCACATTGGAATCGAATCTTCAATTCGAGATCTATGAAACTTTATAGTAAATATCAGAGTCATCGATATACGAACAAACATTTGACTGAGAATTTATTATCGTAAATGATTGTGTTGCATTGTTCCATGGTGTCACCGAGGCTGGGTTGACAGAATTAAAAAGATAAATGGTTTATTTAAATAGAGATGATATATAAAAATCTAAAATAATAGTTTCAAAATAAAGTTTTATTGAGAACAAATATAAAATGTGAATTCTAAACTTGTAATTTATAATTTTTTTGGTGACGTGTCTGTAACATCGACACTGAACAAGGCTTTGCTCTGTGACTTGTAACTTAGGCTTTTCCTGTTCTTTCTCTCTAAAACATGGCTGGCTGGTGTGTGTTGCAATTTGGTGCTCTCTAAATAATTGTCTGTTTAAGTGAATTTATTAATGTTTTAAATTGAGTTTTAAACAGTTTATAGTGTTCTATTTTGTCCATATATTTGTTTTGTGTGTATACAAGCCAATAGCCACTGTTTTTCAACTATAAACTGGATAAGTACTTTAGTTTGTAGTACCTAACTCTAGATGCTTAGGCTTGTAATATATTGTTCTTTGTGTATTTGTGTATATTGCCAAAATTCTTTTGAAGATTATAAGTTCATTTGCTCTGAAAACTGGATTTCTCATTCATAGGCGATAGATCCATTCATAGTTTATCAAGAATCTATTACGTTGGAGCCGATAAATTTCCTTAGGGTAATAGGTGGAATGCTATTCCAACCGATTTAAGGAAAAAATTGGTAGCACGGCAGTATTGTAATTATTATCCTGACTGGGGAGGAACTTTGAGGACTATATTTTCCCGTGCGCTCCCATATTGTTGTAAAAATTATGAATCAATCAATAATGAATATTCATAGATGAGTTGAGGTACATTCAATATATAAAATCACTTCACTTATATGGGCTGCTTTTGTTCAAATTAATAAAAACAATATGAAAACTTCTAGTACACTTCATCAAAAACTTTGAAATATTTTAACTAGTTTCGACCATAGGTCATTTTCAAGTTGAAGTTTTTCATTAATTCAATAATATTTATTAGATAATAACCTGGCAGAATCATGAGTGGCAGTGCAGAGTAGGGATTCGGGTAGGCTCCCAATGCCTGAGGGAAGTATGGCTGCTGTTGTTGCAGCTGTTGCAGCAAATACTGCTGTTGCTGGTAGGCTGCAATCTGTTGTTGAGCTAGTGTCCCATACTGCTGGGTGGGCTGTTGTTGTGAGGACTGCTGTTGTTGCTGGTTCTGTCGTTGTTGTGCGTTGGTCAGGGTGTCGCGTTCGATGTCTTCCAAACGCACCTGCTTGTTGTCACTCGATGCTGACTGTTGTTGCTGGTGTTGTTGATGTTGTTGCTGAGCTAAGGTGATCGCTAGCAAGCTACTAAGCACAACGGCTAACTTGATTGGTTGCTGTAACATAGAAAAATAATTCTCTGTTAGCTTTTACTTTATAGAATATTGAATAATAAAGAAGATAAATACAACATTATATATTTCATGTGAATCTTGAAACTTCCATGGTAGGGTTATTCACAAATACCTGAATAAAAATCAATGCACTTTCTCACAGTAGATATTTAAAACTGTGTATTTTGCAAAATATTCTCTTATACTATGTGAATGACATAGACGAACCTTATTATAAAATTAAAAACTACCTACTTTAGGAATGCTACCTATTTTGGACTAGGTATGTATAACCTTATCTGAATTTGGGAGAGGAATAGCATAAGGTTTCCTTATTTTTTCTCTCCCGATCATTTTTGATCAGGTACTTGTTGTATGAATCAAAAAAGAATAACTATGGAAAAAAGAATACCGGTACGGTAGGATTTTGAGATTATCAAGAATGTAATTCTTTGCAGATCTATGAGTCATAATGAACCATACATTATTATAATTATACAATAAGAATGTTTCAGTTACAATTATTCTAAAATAATTAATAAAATACTTAATAAACTACAGTTCATTTTATATATGTGAATTATGTATCCAGCATAATTGAGAGTAATTGCAACACTCCTTACACTTGTACAAATTAATACTAGGATTATAAATTTATTATTAATTGAATTCAATCTAAATCTATGATTTTCAATTCATACAAAGCAACACTGAAAATTTAAGAGTTATATTTTTATCAGGATAGAAGTTTTTTAAATACAATATGTTTATGTAAACTTTTCGTGTCGGCCTTAAAAAAAATGAAACTGTTTGAGTATAGTACAGGGCTACTGTACTATGATATTATAAAAGTGATAAGTTGAATTCATAGTAAAGACATGCATAGTAAAGTTTCATATGTTCATGTGTTCATATCATAAGACGTGTTTACATAGATAAACTACAATCATTGGTTAAAATTGAGAGGAAACTGGAAGAGTCATACAAGTGGTGATATAATTTGAATTATTGATTCAGTTTCAGATAAATTTGTATCCAGATAACAAAAATATTTAAAAATTGCATAATTTCATCAAACTATAATACTCCCCACACACTTTATTATTATCAATAATTTGAATACGGTATTTTTCAAATTTTACACCTTCAGACAGGAACAAGGTAGAAGAGCAACAGCCTCCACATTATGTGAAACCTGTTTTTATCATGGTATCACTTGAATAATAAAATTCAGCTAAATTACTGCTCAACAAAAGTATTTCTATTGAAAGCTATGAAGTAAGGTGTTGGTTGATGCAATAATCGGAAGAAGCAGTCTCTAACTTTTCCTATTTTACTTTCTCAACTGTTACAAAGTGGGCTTTCCTGTTCTTTTTACTTGGAAACATGCATAATTCTGGTTTCTGGCTGCCTAGTTGGTCATGAATCACTTGTACATGCTTTCCATGAGTAATTAATCTCATGACTCCAATTAACCCACCGTGAAAGTACTCATCCAATATTTTACTGTGGTTCAAATTTATTCGAAAAATTGACATCCAATTATTAATATAATCATGGGATCACTGGATGGAGAGAATTTTACAAATTCAAAAACTTGTGTTAATGGAGCTACTTTTAAATAAATAATTCAAGTTTCAATTCATTTGAGTATTTTGTATTATACCTGTGTTATGTTATATTTTGGCTATATTTTTTCAATATTTCAGCCAATAAATCCAATAAATGCTAAGAAATTGAGTTTTTCATGTAGTGAACAGTTAGTTGACTTATTTTCTTCGAAATTACGGTAGCCTACTGAATTAGAAGTATTGGAATTCCATCAATGTCCATTATTCCAGTTCATCAAAATTATTAAGCTACATCATTGTCTCTCAAATTTACTATCATAATATCAGGTATAAAATTGTTGATTATTTGATAAAATGAAACTTATTTTTCGAAGCTTCCTCATTCTATTTGTGGAACTCGATCTAGAGCTTTGAAAATTATTTTTTTCACTTTTCAATGTGAGAATAATCTATTAATGTGGAGACATTTTTGCAGATTTTTCAACTTTGGTACCTGAATCATTCAACAATAATATTCTATCTCTTTATTTAAGGTACCATCATTTGAAATACGCTACTACTGAGCTTTATGGAAACGATATAAGAAGAAATGGAAAATGACAGACTCAATCCTTGATGATCATAAGAACACAAAAGGATCACATTTTCACTTCAAAAAGACCAAACGGTCAAATGTCTCACACTTGTTCACACCAAAATAATATCTCTTATAATTCCATGTCTTTTGTGAACAATCTCTGCTCCAAATTGAGTAACAATTTTTCCGACTGCTTTGTGTGGGACCTTGATGTCATAATACATTGTTGACCAGAACGGATAAATATTCTATTGTGAAAATGTCCAAGACTAATCGCCAACAGAAATCAAAGCTAAGCTTCAGAAAAACGTTTGTTTTTTCATATTTCTGTCTCCGATTACGTTTAACCTTGTGTTGTTTGTGAAAAACATGAACATGATAAAAATGGACAGTGATCGAACTATAAATGTGAAAGAATATATCACTGACATTAATAATAGTTTTTTTAATAAATCTATTCAGATTCAAATAGACTTTCAAATTTTAATAGGCCTACTCTAATTCTAGAAATAACTAGGACATCTTCCTTCCATATAAGCATAAATTGCATTCTTTGAAGATTCTGAATTTGTTTTTTTTATGATATCGTCATGAATACACTGATATCACCAAAGGCAGACAATTAGGAATGTTAAGGGAAGTACCCCTAAATGATGAATTTGCATGTTTATGTGAAAAATCTTCAAACAATAGTAATGAGTAATCAACTATGGAAATACTTCAAAAATTCAATCAGCTTTGATACTCAGAATATAATATGAGATATCAGTGATAAAAGTGCGATCCGAGGAGCTGAATTCTTCACAGTGTGAAGTACAATTTCAATTCTCAATTTGGAGACTACAATTCACAGTTCATATAAATATTTATTCCACTAAAATCATGTTGGAGAATGAAAAAATAAAAAAGAGGATGGTGGATGGTATTACAGTGCCTATATTTAGTTATAAAGTTACTGTGGATCGTACATGTTGTCAAGGTAAAAATGAGAGGGTATAGAATTTACAAAAAAATACTATAACTTCATATCAAATAACATCAAACGTGGGTCTATTTTAAATTCATAATTATGAAACTAAAAATTCTTGTACGGTATGGATAATAACATTTAATGGCAATTCAACAATTTCTGAGCCTCAAAGCTTTTTTATGAAATATTTCAGTAGAAATAAGGTGCTATTTTATCACTGTGAATCATTATTAAAATTATCATTATTTTAGTATAGTATTGTTCAAATAATTCATTATTGTAAAAAATTATACTGTTAAAATGTTCTCAACAGAGAATAATTCCTGTTTGTTTCATTTCTATGTTGTAGAGTTCTGGAGAAAAACTGTGACAATATTTTTTTTGAAAAACTAATACTATTTTGATTTTTAACATTTTCCAGTACAATTTAAAAAATAATGTACCTCTGATTAAATTACACCTGAAAATAGCCTACGGTAACAAGGCAGCCAGTTATCCCATCTTATCCATCTAGTCAGGAAAGAAGATTGTTTCTCATGATATTTTGGTGTAAACAAAAGACAACTATCAAGGAAAGTACCTACTAACTGATCGTACAGCACCCACCAATCATATCAGACATTTATAGATTAGCCGTAAAATGAGGCATGGAGTCTCTCAAACATTGCCATGTGATGGTAAATGGCGTAAAATAGATAAAATTGGCCACAAAACTGTCATTGTGTTAGTTTAAGGATGTTAAGGATGTTACATATACTCCTTAGAAAGGATATCATATCCGATTGTGTAATAGCATCAAAATTACAGTCTAGACTGAACTGAAAGTGAGCAAAATCTCATAATATTGTTAGCAATGATCCTGCAAATGAATTAATCTCTGTGTACTACTCATAGTAGTTTTACAAAATGATTGCCACAGATTATTTCTAAAGACGCTTTTGTTTATAAAATGGTGAATGACAGTTGAAGTAATAGCGCCATATAATACAATAACTGAGAGAAAGTTTGGTGAGCTCTGGTTGATTCTTTCCTCTGAAAGGAATTTTTGTAGCCATCATTTGTCATGGCTGTTCCTAGACAGAGCTTTGACATCTGAAACCATTTAGCAGAGCTGTACTGGTGGAGATTATATGGGTGTTGGCGAATACCGGACATGTTCACAGAACTGGAGCACAGTAGATCTTATCAGGTTCTACCGAAATTTAGTTGCAATACTTATAAAGTTATAATTTCTGCTAAAATCACACACAGAATATTACTCGTATAGTTATTAAAGGGTCAAATAATCTTTGATCTTGCATTGTTTTCAATCTATTGGAAAAATTAAGTTTTAGAAATAATTAACAGCAAAAGTGATAATATAGCAATTTCCCTATACGCCAGTGCAGTTTCTATGAAAGCTCTGTATTTTTCCAATATATTTCAAGACTTCATGCTCAATATTTATTACGTTTATCGAATTGATAACTTATAAATAATGCTATAGGATAATTTCCTAAAAAACAACTGTATTGAATAAAGTAACCTACTGATAAATAATTAATTGATGCATATTCTTAACTCAAGGATTCTCTTGCAGTAGTTCCATACGGTAATTATTTTGTTATCCTTGCAATAAAATCACGACATTCTTGACATTCCCAGTCATGTCTAGCCTATACAGAGTAATAATGATACTATTCTGCTCTTATCCTATACTCTGGTTATTCACATATTGTGTAATATATACCTGTAGTCAAACAGGTTTGTTTACTCAAAGCTTTTTTATTACCATTTTTCCCTTAGGGCTTCTCTTGAATATGAATAAAAATATAAATCCAAGTACCCTTTTTAAATTGTTTACTTACAACATGTTTCGGCTATATGATGTCATTATCAAGTGAAATAAAATAAATAAATAAAATTGGAAAATAAATAAAATTATTGCTCTTAACAATTAAAAATGATACTTAGATTCCAATCTATACTTTTTTTATTAATATTGTTTAGAGCACTTCAACACTGCTCACTGAAACTGTTGAATGGAGAGAGATAGAAACGTTTATTAATATGAAGAAAATAAATAAAAATCTCAGTACCCTTTTTTTAAATATTTTGTCACGACGTTTATTAATGATTATTAAAAATACCTAATACTTGATATATGTGTTCTGTGATTCATTCATTTGAATATAATACGAATAAATGCATTATAATTATTATTTAACGAAAATCCTAAATAAATGCTGTAAATCACCCCGAAGACTTCTGCTACTGCAGACATTGACAACAGGGTTAACAGCTGGATGGAAATTTGATGAGAACTACTATCCAAAAACTACTTGCCAGCCCGGGAATCGAACCCGGTACCTCCCAATTGCTAGTCAGGAATGCTTACCCTTACACCAAACTGACAATCTCTGGATAGCAGCGCTCATTGTATACGAAGTCATAGCGGCCAACCAGTGGCATTCCTTCAGTATTAATTATTCGTTGGTGGTGTATATTGGTGGAATATTCAAAGTTTCTACTGATTTTCCTGAATGATTCTGTGATCTCTGACACATAATTTGATACATCTCACCACAGATTTAAGCCATTTCTCGTTTGTGATCTGACACATCGTTTGTAAGTCATGAAACTATATTTGTAATGCATTATCACAAGATGTGACTCCTATCCATAGATACAGTGCCTAAACAAATACGAAGTGACAGACAAATCATGAACTGGGGTGGCTTACAGTGTCCAAACAAACAGATACATCAACAAAGAGAGACTCATCCACTATCCAGTCTTCTGCAGCTGAGTCATGGGCATAAAAACATGACGTAACAAAAAAGATAATTGCTGGAAAGAAGTGTTTGGGATATCACCTTACAGCTTGAACTCCTTAATCTTTATCCGTTGATAACCCAATCTTTATAATGACAATATGTCGGTTATCTAATATCTTATCAAGTTATTATCAAGATTGTAAAAGTGAAGCGATAATTTGGAGAGTAGGTCCAAAATGAGTAATTATAACAGAACAAGGTCGATAATTAGGTAATTATCGGGTGAAAAGGGAGGCCTACTAATAATAAAGCTTGAGCTTGGAGACTTGAATAGTTGAACCGGATATGTTTATAACTTGTACCTATGCACGAGTAAGTTATGTAAGTTGAGTTCCGAGTGTGGAAGATGCAGTTATTCACTTCTAAGTAGTCGTTTAACTTTCTTTTAGTTTGCCATTATAATTTATTATTCAGTTGCAAATTGTGCGAGCTAGAATACCCTACTCCAGCGAGCGGTAGGAGATGAAGGAGGAAAATATGAAAAGAAATAGAAGGTGGAGGAGTAGATGGAGATAATGAGATAGTGAGAAAGGATGGGGAGAGAGTTGTAGAGAAAAAGACGGGTGATGGAGAGAAATTGAGAGAAATTAATAGAGAAAAATGAGATTGAATTTGAAAAGCGAAACGAAGAGAGAATAAATTTCAATAGATGAATGAGAGAGTAGAATAGAGCAATAAAGAGAAAATCATGGGGAATAGGAATATGATGGATGGGAGGAGAAAGCTAAGTTAAAGAATGAATGAATGAATGAGAGATTTTAATAATATAAGAACAATAAAATATGGAGATAAGAAAAGATAGAGATGGATAAGAAAAAAGAGAAACTGAAGAAGTGATATTATATTGAAAGTGAATGGAAAAGAATATAAAGAAGGGAGGATAACAAGATTAACAAGTCTAGATGAATCAAATGAAAAAATAAAAGAAATATATGATTGAAACATGAGAATGAATGAGAGGGAACGTCAAAGGAGGGAAGATAGGCATTCAGAAAAACGATAGAGGAATGGAGATAGGGTTGAATTGTAGGAAAATTGAAATGGTAGTAGTAGAGGGTGAAGGTGAAAGGAAAAATGGCAAATTAACGAATTATATGCAGTGGAGGAAAGATAATGGAATCACAGAGATAAGAAGAATGAGCAGCAGAAAGAAGAGGAAGAAGAAGAAGGAGAAGAAGGAGAAGAAGCAGAAGAAGAAGAAGAATGGAAGGAGTATAAAAATTTAGTGTCTCGGAAATAAGAGAGGAATGAAAGAGAAGAGATGATATTCGATGATAAAGGAGAAGGGGGAGTGTAAAGTAGATGAGTAGAGAAGGTGATGAAAGAAGATTAAAGGAGAAGAAGAAAAGTGGAACAGAGAAACAATTTATGAAGAGAAGAAGAATAAACAAGATGAGGAGAAAGAAGATGGAGAAGAGAAGTTGGAAAAGTAGGAGGAAAACGAGAAGAAAAAAAAGAAGAAGAAGAAGAAGAAGAAGAAGAAGAAGAAGAAGAAGAAGAAGAATGAGGAGAAGAAGAAGGAGAAGAAGGAGGAGAAGAAGAAGAAGAAAATAGAGGACAAATAAAAATAAGAAATTGCAAGTATCACCGCTTGCCAAGAGTGACCACTCTAGATCGGAAATTCTACTAGAGAATTATTGCATTTCTAGTGCCCATAAGGCTATTCAAGATAATCCAGTTCTTCGTAAGACCAGGGCTTGGAATCTTTGCTATTATAATTATTGTAGAAAGAATTTCTCCTCTAGTCGTGCATGACTGTTATAACATAGAAAGGGTGCGGTCATCTTGACCACAGATCAACAGCTGATGGACGAACGACATTCACCCATGTTAATTCTTGATCTTCGGTTACCTACTATTCTGACTGTTTCCACCTTCTTCCGCAGTCTTGAACTCAACCTTGTAGTGTCTTATTAGAGGCTTCAATTATTGTACAACTTTCCTCTTTTCACCTGGTGTCTTAGTATTGGATTGTACGTTTTAGTGTAATTATTCGAGTAGACACGTCATGTTCATGTGTAATGTAAATGGTATTGTTACTTGATGTGGCCGACTCACAATGTCGCTGTTTACCACACATTTCAATGTAGATGAAATGTGTAATGTATCTTGAGTTGAATTTTGGCTGGCCTATTATATATGAATGTGATTATTTGTATCGATTTGTCGAATGATTTATTCCAGTCAATCACGATTTGTCAGAATTTTATATTTTTGAAAAGTGTAATACTTATTGAATATTCATCGTAGATATTTTTTTCAAATAAATATCTTTCTGTCTGTCTGTATTCTGTCTATATCAGTATTAAATAAGAACTATGTTATATATGACAGGGGGAGGAGTTGAAGACGCAGATTGATTGGCATTTCTGGTGGGGGGAGGGTTCAAAAACAATCCTTGAAGGAAAGTCCTGAAAAAAGTGTTTGAAGTGATGATGACTGTTTTCAAGCGAGGATACCTTATTTATAGAGAAGATAAACTTGGGATATATTCAGGAAGTAATTGTGTAGGCTACTAATATTTGAGAAATTTGGGTACGGTACCAATACTGACGCACGCAACGGTCGTGAGTAGGATGAGAGTATCTCTGTATATTATGGAGCAGTCCGAAAGGAAATTTAATAATTAAAATCAATAATAATTATCATTGAGACTTCATCAAATTATTTCAATCAAAGTACCCTATAGGCTACTTATTGTAGAGGTTTTATCAAATTATTCGGATCAGATGTCATCATTTATAATTATTTCACTTTCCAATCTATAAGTATTATGGAGGATTTTTAAAGCAAAAATGTTTTTTTCAAGTTGCACTGAAGTGTGAATAGCTTTTTTTAAATGCGAAGAATCAACTTTTTTTCTAGCAATGGAATCAGACTGATTCAATACACATTCCCTGATGAAACAACAAACTCATTAACAGTCAAATTTGATTCATCCACAACAATCTGAAAATCCGAAAGATTCATCATCATTATCTGTTATTATCTCAGATGTGAGGGCGTAGTGAAAGTTCACTTTCATTGTTGAAACTTTGAGACATTATTTTTGCACTCCCAATTCACCGTACCTTTCACCCTTCCCGTCTGCTATTTAATTAGCTTTTAATTGGACAAGATGTTTAATGACGACTAATGCTGAAAAAACACTCACCAATAACATCCACATAAAATCGAGTCTAATTAAGAAGTTGAGTTGATTTTAATTTAAACTATCATCATTACTTATAGTAGTTTTTAGTTGTGACTCAACATTGTTGTAGATAATTTTATTAGGATCAAGTACTTTAGCAGTTGGAAGTATCGCAATGAGGATTAACTTACTTTATTGGATTTAGAAAAGTTGAGACGTTAACTATAGTTAGGTAGTAATTTCATTCATTTACAAGACTGAAATTATAGATAATGGAATTGTATTAGAATTGAAAATTATTTTTGCAAATGGAAATTCATAAGGGTAGATTGAATGGTGCCAATGAGCTACGGTATCTAATTCCCAATCAAGAAATATGATCTGCTGTAGACTATGTCAAAATCAATAATATGATTTTTCATAAGTAACTACTATGAATAGGCTACTTCAAGAATGATTTCATAATGAGAATCCAGTGTTGAAGTTTGTTAGAATTGAGAGATGAATGAAGAATAATTTGAAAGAAATTATTGATTTGCGAAATGGAGATGAATTTCTCTTGTACAACGTGACAGAAGAATAAGCAAGAGTGGTATTAATTCAATCGCAGAATGTTTTACCACTTTGATTGAATTGCTCATGTCATATATGTCTCGATTGTATTTTCATCACCAACAGATGGAATATAAGTGATCATGATAATCACTTTTCAGTCAACGTATCAAAGAAGGATCTCAAACATTACTATTGGAACACACTCTAAAAATAAATTATCAAAACTAATGATTCACCATAAAGATCTTTCATGAAATGTTCAATTCACTAGCCACTTTCAATCCTGAACTTCGCACAATTATAAATATTATTCTGTAGAAGACGTCATTTAAAGAGCTCAATGTGTGATACGGTACTATAATAGCCTACCCATTCACTAACATATTATTATAGAGCATAGAAATATAAAAAGATTCACTTCTCTCATCAGAAAAATTTTCATTATGAAACAATACTCATTACGAAAGTGAGAGAGTAAAAAATTATTGTATGTGTCATTTCAAGTATCAAAATGTGAGAAAATAAAAAATAATATTATGTTGTACGTTTTTTTCTATCAAAGTTAGAAGAAAACACACTTATTGAAGATGTTATAGTATATTTAAGAATGAGTATGTAGGAATATGTATGTAGGAATAAGTATACTTAATACCTTGATTGATAAAAGAATAAATAAAGAAGAAATAACAATATTTTTTTGAAGACCGCAGTGGCAGGGATTCCAGAAATTCTCAGAAGAGAGAATGAAAAAAAGCATAAACCAGAAAGGCAAAACAGTCAAATCGGTTATATCAATGATAAAATAAATACCAATCAATTGTCTGGAAACCTTGAAGTCGTGTTGGTCACCAAGCATAACGAGATTGGAGTAGTTCTTCTGAAGCTTCCCAACCAATCTGGTACAGCCACCTGTCCACCCTCTTCCTAAACACTACCAAACTAAATGCCTCTGCTTCTCTAATCACCCCTGGCACATTTCTGTACAAGACATGGGCCAGGTATGAAGGATTTGTCAATTCAGAGCCGTGAGTCAGCTGAGGTATCTCAAAGCTGTAATTGGATCTGTGGCGAGTTGAGTAGCTATGGTTAACTGTTTCTCCCAGAAGTTCAGTTTTGTATTTTTTGATGTGGATCAACAAGGATTTAATAAAAAGTTGTCTAACATTCAGTACGGGAAATTCGATAAACAATTGTCTTGTTGGGTATCTAAAGTCTCTCTTTAAAATTGTTTTTATAATTGATCTTTGGGTGACTGCGAGAAGCTCAATGACTGAGGAGGAAGCCCCTCCCCAAGCTAGAATTCCATATAGTATTATAGATTGGACATAGGCAAAGTAAACTACTTTGCACTGATCCACACTCAGAACATTACTAAGCTCTGAAAATGCGTGAAGCAGCTTTCTGAGCCTATTCTTAGCACACTGGACATGTTGTACCCAACTCATCTTGGAATCCAAGACAACGCCCAGGTATTTGTAATATGAATATCGTTTGAAGTGGGCAAATACCAGATATATTGGACAAGTACCATGATATATGTATCATAATTCATACATGGTATTTTTATAATATCAAGATTTTCCAGTATCGTCCAATCAATTTATTTTATCAATAATCATTATCGTTAAATTATAGTCTATTTATTCTATTTGTCTTATCTAATGTTGTCTGAGAAGATTTTTTATCCTTTCTCCATTCCCCCTATTCTTATTGAATGATCATTTGAGAAAAATGATGCCTTGTTATAGATTGTGATTTGATAACTCCACTCATATTCAAAAATATTTTGATGAAAATTAATTATTATTACTGAATCCTCCCTATTCACTTGAAGCATGAATATCTGATAATTCACTTTTTTCCCCTAATAATTTTGTTTCACCTTCCAATGCAATTGCTATGTATAATTAAATTTCATAATACCATCATCCTCAACTCTGGAGCAGTAATTAACCTCTTAATTATTGTGGTAGGTATTTAGGTGTTTAGAATATTTTGTTATTTGTAATTTCAATAATATTATCATTAAAAACTGATATCAATTACATAAATAACTGATAGTAATTAACCTCTTATTGTGGTAGGTATTTAGGTGTTTAGAATATTTTGTTATTTTTAATTTCAATAATATTATCATTAAAAACTGATATCAATTACATTAATAACTGATAGTAATTAACCTCTTAATTGTGGTAGGTATTTAGGTGTTTAGAATATTTTGTTATTTGTAATTTCAATAATATTATCATTAAAAACTTATATCAATGGGGGACATTAGATTCAATTAGGGACTGCGATTATTGATCCACTTGGAATTCTATAGATAAGCTTGTTTTCAAAAGTGAGTAAATATTGAGAATAAACGTTTTGTAGTATAGTTTCAAGTGAAGTTGTATCAATTCGAGGGTTCGTGAACGCACTCGAGTTATGGGAGTTGGCCTAGTAAAATAGAATGGAGCTGAGTTTGATAGCTGAGGCTTCATTTTATATCCACTAACCTTCTGTCGTAGAAGAAACAATTTTCTTTCATAATCATGTTCTACCAAATATTTTAGAATGCAAATCTAGATCAGAGTATGACCCATATTGTATAAAGTATACGCCTAATTCAATCTTCTTGGTTTCATGATAATCAAATTAATAACATGTAACACCTCCACTATGAACATTTTTACAAGCAAAAATGATTAATGTATGACAACAATGACCCACAACATTCTCTTTTACAAACTCCTTTCATTCAGCAATCCAACCCACTAGTCTTCATCTCAAATAAAAATCCAATTAAATTTTATGAAAACGGTGCAAGACAACATAGAGCCCCCAATCATCTTCATCAAGCTATTTCAGCGACCATTGTTCGAAGCTGCTTGATGATAATATTAAACCACCACTCTACTAATTACATCATTGGCGGAAGCGATCCTCCAACCACACTAATCCAAATCCAAGAGTGCTTCAGTTTCTTCAGAAAAATTATAGACTTGAGCGTATTTCTGATAATTTGAGTTGGAAAAAGTGCACAGTTGTTTGCCAGGTTTAATAGATTGCACTACGTAACAGCAGCAGCAGCAGCAGCTTTACTGTTCGCTGGAGATTGCGGATCATCATTCTCGACTACTACAGTGAGATTCATGGTATTCTATCAGTATACTCTATGGATAACATCAATGCTTCCCATTCATACAATGCTGACAGAATGAAGTGAATCTTACTATAGTGACATCAGTATCCACCTGTCAGCATTCTTTATGAATATCACCATTGCCTCCAATCCAACAAATGCTGACAGATAAAAGTGAATCCAACTATAGTGAGATCAGCATCCACCAGTCAGCATTCCTTATGAATGAAACCACCTCTTCTCATTCAACTAAAGCTGACAGTTGTAAGTGAACCTATAGAGATCTGGTCCAGTGTTATTTGATGTGTGCTCTCCCAGAGTCTAGGCTGTAACACATTATGTACGTGTGCATTCTGCTTTGTTCTGATCAGGGTATTCGATCACTATATCATGAGCCAGCCTTAAATGAGCAATGTCGACCACTGGATGGACTTTCACCGTCACTTCCTTGCAATGAAAGGATGGAGATCTAGATGAGTCACAATTGGCAGCTTGGTGATTGGTTTTTTCATCAGTTTTTTAACAACCGCAGTACGTTTCAAACTGAACGGAGTTTTGTTTAGTACTCACTCACATGATCACGTGAATACTGTACTAATCGATTTTGGGTTGTCAGTCAAAAAATACTTTGAAGAATAATGTGATTCCACAATGAGACAGTGATAAAACGATGAACAAAAAATATTGCGCTCCTACCTATGGGTTTCATTGGCCAGGAAATGATTCACAAGGGACACAGTACTTCCATCGTTGCTGTTAGAATGTATGGAAATGATATGTGAGTTTTCAGACAAACTGACAGATATATTACTGTGGAGATGACCCTGTGAAGTTCATCAAGACGGAACAATAAGCAAAGCAATATGACAACCTGACAGATATTACTGTGGGTATGACCCTGTGAAGTTCATAAAGATGGATGAGTAAGCTAAGCAATAGCATAGGAATTTATTTCAATCAATTTGTTAACAATGAGCTTGCTTACACCTGTTATTGGAAAGATATGTTACAAAACTCATTGAACAATTTGTAAATTCAAGAAACGTCATAACTAAAAGTAAATCTTATAGAAGTTTTTTAATATAAAATATCTTGCTTAATCATCCTCTCCAATCAAATCCATAACGTTTGAAGACCTTTTGTTGAAGTACAAAGATTCCATGGAATTTTAAACACTTCATTCAGAAGTAGGCTACATACAATTCCAATTCAATCGGACTGAAGTTCTGTTAATAGTCCATTAAGCTCTCATGAAACTTGATAATTTCGATTTTGAGTTACTTAGTTGTAGATAAAGAACTAGAAATCGGAAAACACATAATACCGTTATTCAACTAAACACGTAACTAAATATAAAATCCAAGCTTGAAACTTCAACAAGGATCTCAAAAGATCAAATCAACAACATTTCCACTGCAAAATATCCAACGCCCATAAAATTTTACTTGAAGTTGTTATTGTTATTGAAATTTCTCCGTATAATCTTGAAATCGCCATCCAAGTTGTAAAGTCCGATCCACCGATCAATCACGGACTTGATCAAGTTCTGTCCATTATGAAGAAGAAGAAGGAGGAGGAGAAGAAGCCAGTTCTGGCCTTCGAAGAAGGCCCTACCGGAAGGAACTAGCTCAGATGTCGATTAAAGGATGTATCTGCTGTCTTGTTTGAAATTTCTGCGACCATTCACAACCAAGAGAAATGGTCAGAACAAGTTTGTCCAGTGTTATATAAGTTGTATGCGATCGTCTCTCACAGCAAAGGTGGCACAGATCATCAGTCAAGAATAAATCTTCATCCCATTAAGTAATCGTCACTCCGGTCATTGATCCACTTCTCATAAATAATACATACTGCAAAAAATGTATGTGTAACTGCGGATCTCCTTTCTAAGCAGTGCTATTGTTTGGAGTAGAATTGCAAATAAGAAATGACCATTGACGAGAAAATCCAGGTTGAATAAATGTTTGAACAGAAGTGGACAAAAGTTAGATTCTACTTCGTTCTTCAATAGTATAGGAAGCATACATTATTCGAATATCATAAGTGAATGTTTGAGAGGAAATAAAGAGTGTGCTTTCTATTTGTTAGACAGTAGTTTGAATCAATGTACCTAGAATACATTGTAATCCAGGTACAAATCATCGGTTTGAATCATTTTTTTGAAGTACATGATATGAGCAAAAGTTCTAGAGAAAATTAGGAGAGTGCGTTTTTATAGTTCAAATAAGGAATAATTCAAGTGATTAATTTGAGTAGGCCTAGTAGGTAAGTTTAGAGAAAACTGTGGGTTTTTTTTCTCTACCTGGCTTTAAGCCAGTTAGATACACATCGATTTTTGGACGTAAGATTTTTTGCCGTCCTTATGAATTATACCAGATTAATCGTAACTTGACAAACATCATCTATTTAAACTAATGGAGTTTATAAGGACGGCAAAAATCGTACGTCCAAAAATCGATGTGTGTATAACAAGCCTAACAGTTATCATGGTTTGACAGGTACATGAATTTTGAGGGAATACATCTTAACAGTATACAATACCCTCTCTACTCTTGTATCATGAATCATAACAAACGGCCATCTTCTTTGAAGATTTTAATTCCTCATTGAACTCATTGAACGCTATAATTAATCCAATTCCTTAGATCACAAGAATCATTATTTTTCTTGGTCAAAAAGAGAGTTCTGACCGTCTGAGTTCTAACAGTTTTCCTTACGTTCCTAGACTTGAATGCTGAATCTAAGATTTTGCGGTATCAATTCATGATAGTTGAATGAGCAAAGCGAATTCTATGTTTCAAGTCAATCGGCGTTTCTCTGTTTGTTTGTACCGCAGTTACAGTCGCAGTTATGGTCCGATTTGGATAAAATTTGGTATACAAGTACTTTGAAACAAGGCGCAGAAACGTATATATTTAAAATTTTTAAATTCATCCCCGTTCCAATATTGCGGCCCTTAATTCGGAAATTTTACCCTAAAATCAACCTAACTTTTCAATACTTTATCGAATCAGGTTCGAATTGGGCTCATTCTTCTCAGCGCTTCAAAGCGGTATTATTTCATGTAACACATGTTAAAAATTTTTCAATTTTTGGAATTCGAATTTTTTATGTGCCCATACCGGTAGAGAAGTATATTCCGTTTTGAAAAATTCTGTTCATCACTTTCAATTGGCTAAAGCTTCCCGGCAGTTTGCTGTCAAATAATCACACAGATTTAACAACACAACAACTGGAGAGATACTATTCAAGCCAACTCGAATTCTTCAACTAATGGAAATTTAACCTTTTATACGCATCATTTCAGCAACAATGGAAATAGTATAGCATGTGATAGAAAGCAATATTTCATTCAGAAAATAAATCCAAAGAAACAATTATAAGTTTTTTGGGCAATGATCGTTATTAATGATTACCAAGGTCAATAGAACAAGCAATATTACTAGCTTCAATTAATGATTTTGGCAATAAATATTTCTTTCTTTCTTTCTTTCTTTCTTTCTTTCTTTCTTTCTTTCTTTCTTTCTTTCTTTCTTTCTTTCTTTCTTCTCCAAGAGATTAAATCATCCAAATTCAGCATTTATCTTTGGATCATCCTTCTCCATCATTAGAAATGCCAGCCTATTCTTGATCTCAATTCTTTAACGGATACTATACAGACTATGCACTGCATTTTATTATACTGACTTTAAACACAGTGAAATTATTAGAGCATAATCAAACTGCCATAATTCCCATCCTATCCTTCATCTCACAACCCACACAATTCGTTTCGTACACAAATTTTAATAATCCACTTACATAATTCATTGCACTTTCTTCCTTCAATCACTGATTATGGAATCAGAATTGTTTATCCCAAACAAAAACACTGGACCGTTCAAAGAGCTATATCGCCTACGTCGTTCATACAGATTTGCATTAGCATAAATTTTATTCAGTCAGAATGTTGTACAGGATAAATGAAAAGGCATCGAAGCTTGAAGTGGTAGTTGTCTTTTCATTAGAGCATGGCTGAATGCGTTCTGACACTCTTCGACTGTTTCTCGTGTAAAACAATGGCGTTTGTTGCAGATCGAATCTATAGTGAAAATTCACTCTGTCTTAGTCAGCTCTGGCTGACTGGAAATCAGCGTCCAATCATTATGAAGATAGCTGAAAGTTTCAAGTGAATTTGAAGTGTAAGTTTTACAGTGAGATCTACTTGAAACTTTCAGTACTGGTTGAATGGGGAGCATCAATGTTACTCATGAGAATTGGTGACAGAATAAAGAGAATCACTCTGTAGTTCGGACCCAGGGACCGCACCTTTTCCCAGGCTGCGAGAGACAGTTCTAATCGGACGAATGTCGCCTCGCCTTACGCTACAGTGTGAGATTCGTCTTAAACTGTCAGAATTTCTCATTAATACCATACATGCTTCCCATATTCGACCAATACTGACAAATATCAGTCGAATGTCGACATATGGTATAGTTTCAGCATTCCTTATAAATAACATGGATGCTCTGCATTCAACCAATGCTGACTGTTTAGAGTGGACACTTTCTTCATAGAAAGTGTTCCACCCGCCCCGAAACCACACATTGTCGCTTGCGTAATGTCGTCGTCATCTTTCCGTTCTGTTGTTGGTGTTTTTTTTTCGTCGCAGACGTTTAGGCTACTTCCCACGAGGATGTAGTGTGATGCGGTTGTCACATCCCGACACCTCCGGACTCATTTGTTCCGATGAGGATCAGCTGGTGTAGCAGTGATAACTTGTGAATTTTATCAGGATTAGATGGTTTTGTAGCAATAGCTTGAGAATTTTATTAGACCGGATTTTGTCGAAATTGAGATTCAATTCAAGTATAGAATTGTTAGCATTGTAGATCCGGTCAAAACTCTTGTTTTTACAATGCTAAGGTATCCACTTGACAGACTTTGAGCGATTTGAGTAGGTGTGATTCTTTTAGAAGAATTTTCGGAAATGAACTCAAAATGCAGTAATACTTTAATGAATGTCCTTGGTAGGGAATCGATTCTTACATGATAATTTTTCGTGTTCTTCCTGCAAGAAAACTTGTTTATATCTGTGGATATGAATGTGTTGATAATGGAAGGAATAGATAATAATTAATTTATGATAATGGATGAAACATTTATTACGGAAAAGTAATGCTTTTCACAGTCATAATATTCATTTCTCAATCATGATGAGAGATTATAAATTTACAGTTCAGTCCATACATCATTATTGAAGATGTCCAACATATTGAGCCACAAATGGCGACCATGTGCTCTCCTAAAATTTAAAAATTGTAGATATATGTTATTTGTTGCAACACGTGCTCTGAACATATTGTATTTAAGAATATGAACGCTCGAAGAGCTAGAATAATAAGAAGAACCGTTTCTCAAAACTATTGAGAATGCATTTGAATAGCTTACCTAGCCAGATGACTGGGGTATTATTCTTTTCAAAGTAGTTTGAGACAAAATCATTCTTTCCTAGAAATTTGCTAACAGCATTCCTAACGTCAGTCACAGACACGTTTACAATAGAAACCACATGGCCACTGTGCTTTGTGTCAACCCTTGTATATATCTATAGCATAAGTTGATGGCAGGTGAATGAAGATTGTGAATAGCGATATAGATATATAGTTAGGAGAGAAGTAAATATAGATATTTAAGTTAGTTCACAATGTAACCACGTGGTTAGCATATGCTACAATTTTACCACGTGGTTACCATATGAATATTATTGAAGCAATTATTTGATGATCAATTATTTGAATGGTGATCACATAAAACGATGAATATGATATATGAGTAAATGTATTTATAAATTAGGGCGTGAAGTAGATTAGGCTATATGTATAAAGTATTCAACAAATAATGTTGTACAATAAATTATAATTCAATAATTATTATAAGCTAATTAAGTTAGTTGAATCCGAATTCATAGGCTAAGGACAAATTTGTAAATAGAATAAATTAGGTATATTTGATTGAAACAGGTTGACAATGAGTATAAGAACCTGCTTAATTAATTAAGTAGTAATTGATTGGTATTTGATTTATTCAACTCGATGTAATGATTACTGTATGACATTGTATTTTGTTCATTTCATGTATTTATTATTGAAGTATTTTCAATATTAGATTTATAAGATTGATCACTGTATTAATCAAATCAATGCATTCAATTGTCAGTATCCAAACTTTAGAGTTTAAATATTGATAAAATATATGATATCATTTGTTTTAATATTGAAGGGGAGCCATAGTTTAAAATGATATAACATAATAAACATTATAGTGAATTCAAATTGATATGTGAATCCAATTTTAAGCAGAATATTAGCTGAAGAGTTTGAGTGTAGGCGGAGCTAGAGGGCGAAGGGTGATGAGGGGTGGAAAATCGTGGTGCTAGTATATATATACAGGCAGACCATGCCTTGCAAGTTAGTGGGAGTTAGTGGCATTTGAGTTGCAGTTAGTGGCAGTTAGTTGCTGTGAGTCTCTTGGATTTTGGACAGTGTTCAGTGTAGGAGTGAGTTTTTGGTCTCAGACTTCAATTATCCTATAGGGAATTGACTGAGCCAGGTAAAGATTGTATTTAGAATTTTCAATTTTTCTCATTTAAAATCCACACCACCCCACCCTAAAAAGCCCAAATAAGTATATCAAATTCATAGCATTATAATAAAGAGCAAACTTAATTATTACTTCTCTTTAAACTCATATCTTAAGACACAATTTTAATTAACTTCTTGAAGCTTACAGTTGAAATTTTCTTCTAAGCACAAATAATAGTTATTAGAGCAAGGCTCCCCTAATCATATTCATTCTTCAAACTTTATCAATTCTCTTATTTTGACTATTATCATATTTTAACTAGAGTTGTTCAATACTTTGATTTTATATCTATTTTTCAAGTAACCTGTTAAAATAGGAACTGTTTGTTAAAATTTGTTGTATGAAATTAAAACTTGAACTGTTGTACTTTCAAAAACTTAATCATCTTGTATTTATATCTAATCATTACTATATTTTTGATCAATTTTTATAAATTCATATAAATTAAAGTTCAATAATAAATTCATAATTAACCTTTGTTTTGCCTTTCACTTTATACATTCCCTTACACACGACCCTGATCTATCTATCTTTATCTTTTTCTTCAATACTATTATTAGTTCAGTGAGTGAAATATAAGTATCCACACAGTGAGTGAAGTTACAGTAAAGTAATTAATTTTATCAATTCAAATCATTCAATTTTATTAGTTTAATTTTATCAATTCATAGTAATTGATTGGCGCCGGGCAAAATACCGTATAGAGTGAGGGAGTTCGAAACCCACTCTGAACAAAGACTGACAGTGGGAAAGAGTTCAATATGAAGATGTCCATCATATGAAGATGTGCAACATTCCGAATGGATGATTTATACTTGTTGTGACTTTATTGATACAAAATCAACTTTCAAGATTTTCATAAGAGTTTCACTCTTACATGACTTAATTGCAGTGATGAACAAACATGAAGAGTTATTCCACTTCACCAATTTTGTTACTTGTTCATGAATGATCAATATTGAGTGAAGGATGACAACTTACAATAAGAAACATTACAATAAAGTAATGTCAGGCAGATTGAGTATGAAACCCGTAAACAGAGAAGTGGAGAATATGAATCACATACGACTTCCAAAACGATTCGGATTGTCTTTGGCTCTTAGCATTATAGTCTACACAGTCACAGAAATGATGAACAAGATAATAAATTATAGGAATGAGCTATCTTCCTCTTATTGAGAAACGAAATTAACATTGCACAATGAACAATTCCCACAATAGCCTAATAAACAATCGTTACAGTTGATTATCAAGTTTATCATTAATCTCTCTCAAAAATCATAGTCATTATGATCAGTGTTTCTATATTGCAAGGGTGAGAGGATAACAAGAGACGCATACTGCGTTATTGAAATTCTTGAAAGAGGTCGAGAGTGTCCTGGATTTGGGAAGATTTGTGTGTTAATGAACTTTGGGGGCACTCTGTATAATCAAAGCAAGTTATAATTGAGTTTGTGCATTATTGATTCTCTTTATTTTTATTGACAAATAAATTTTATTTGATTAGAGTTGAGTAGAGATAAATGTCAATAAATTGATCAATATGAAAATCTCCAACATTCCGAATGGATAATTTATACTCGTTATGACTTCATTAATACAGAATCAACTTTCAGAAGAGTTCGATTCACAGATAAAGTCATCAATCAATCTCATTCTCACCA
The DNA here is from genome assembly GCF_014356525.2 of Nilaparvata lugens. NCBI lineage: Eukaryota > Metazoa > Arthropoda > Insecta > Hemiptera > Delphacidae > Nilaparvata > Nilaparvata lugens. Next base: position 28,807,717 of record NC_052514.1, on the reverse strand, counting down.
TTCAATTGCTGGACTTAATTAAGGTAAATCGCGAATAATCCATCCGCTGTTACAGCATGCATCCACATTCAACTAATGAGCTTCCTTCATCCAAGGAAATGATTGATGGAGCTTTTCACCGGACAGACTTATCATATATAGATGGCAGCGATGCAGATTCTCCGATACAGATATAAGTCAACGTGAATATCATGAATGATAAGTGAGAGTTGCATGTGAACTGTTGCTCACAATCTGATAATCATCAATATTCAGATCAATATTATTGCAACTTGATTAGGGATTAAGATATGATGTGAATTGATGATGTAATGAAAGTTAGGTCTAGCTTGTGTATGAACTGCGAATTTCTAGTATAATGAACTTCAAGTTGACTTACTCATATGATAGATTTTTCTGAAGTTATTGATTCTAAATGGATTGAAGTAAAACGTAAACCCGTATGACTTTTGTTGGTGGGGAGTCCCTTGCGGGAAGGTCCCACCTCACTTGAATACATCATTTAAGCCGTCAATAGTCCGTCACTGTCATATTGACAGTTATACGTACCCATCCCATAGCACAGGAATAATCTGGTTGAAATCTTTTGGTGATTAGTGGGTTAGAATCCGGGAACTCTAGGCTGCTACGCAAGCACTCTATCCACTAGATCACGGATCACTCCCTGCCATTCAAAATGTATTGAATTTATATTTTCTTACAAATGAAAGCTGAAGAGCTGTTCTATTATATATTACTTTGATTTGATTCCTATTATCAATTTTTCAATTCTTACTTACTACTTACTCCTTGGCGCTACAGCTCATTCAGAGCCTTAACCTCCTTCAAAAAGCCTCTCCATCCCTCTCTATCGGCAGCCTCACGCCTCCAATTTTCCTCCAATTCTAATGGGATTGAAAGATGGGTTAAATTCATATCCTTTCATGAATCAATGGTAGATTGAGTACAGTTTTTATCAGATTTATTGACAAATTTAGAACGATCAGTTGAAGTACTCTCATTCTGTGTTGTTCACAGTTTCAAACATTCAAAACCTATTCCAAACACTCACGTGTTTCGATATGATTACACTGTTACAAATCTCTATAAGGACACACATGATTCCCTGGAAAATATGCCAATGTTGCTTTGCTGTATTGTGGCCAATCCTGTTCAAATAATGTTACCAACAAAAATAATACTGAATAGTACTAGCTCTCAGTTTATAATTTTACAAGAAACATGGTAACGTTGGATAGAACTACGGTGTATACTTCTCTACACTACATTTGAATTCGATTTGGTGGAGAATTTGTATCAAGAAGCTGAATGTTTTGGTCACAGTCTTCTAGTTGATGTGAGCATGCATTGAGAGATTGAGACATTATCTTCAGTGGTGTATTATCTGGATTTACAGAGTTTTATTGTATGACACTCAATATTATTGCTCTTTCTGATTGCCTATGTGACACAAACCCCCAACCATTCTCCAATAAAGTTTATCATTATAGTGAATAATTTTCCTACCTTGACCATAATATCTCAAAAATATATTTGTATCTCAAAATTCAATCACTATGTTTCTCATTTCGTCTCGATCTATTCCATTATTTTTATCCAACATAAGCAAGAATAATTTTTTTGGAAGAATAAATTTTCCTCCACCTCTACAGTGTTAAACAATGATAAGCACACTATTTTAAATTTGATCCATCAGTGAGGAACTCATTGTTTAACATAGCTTCAACAGTTCTTGTTATGAATCTTCCAACATCTCATTTGATTGAATACTTATTCAGAGATAAATAGAATAAACTCATATACAGAGAATAAACTTATTCATATTATAAGAATTCAGAGAGAATTTTGGGCAACATTTATTCAGTCCATGTAATTACAATATAAGAATCAACATTATAAACAGCTAGAAAACTATTGACACGGCTGAGCATCCATTTGAAATCATTAAATTATTGAGAGATAACAGTAAGTGAGCTGCATGACTGCAAGACAGCTTCAAGTACCGTACTGCACGATTGCAACCAATTTTTTACTCTAATAACAAACAAGGTTTTTATAACACTTGAACCCAATCCATTAAATCCAGTTGTAGACTTCTATTTCCAATCAAGCTGTTGCATCTCTCATAAACCACATTCAGGTAAAGCCTGGTCCAATCATAACATACATTCGAAACCGTTCAAAAAATCACTCAACATGCTCCACTGACCTTTCAACAAAACGCGTTACATAATAATTATCGTTCACAGTTGGTGAGGAAGAAAAAATTTCGAGATAAAAAGCTACTTTACTCTTCTTCTCTGCAACAGAGCATTATTTTTAACCGGTAGAAAACAAGTTGCGATTTGCAAGCAAAAATAAAGAACTGGTTCGTTGTTGGAGAGATGAAGTGGGGATCTTTCTCTTCCTGAACAGTGCGGAACAACAGATGATGCATCTGGAGCTGAGAGAGATTGAGAGACTGAATAAGGATAGAATAAAGAAGAGGAAACTATAGGCTAAGAAAGTGAAGAGTGTAAATCAACTGATACTCATGTAGATATGAAAGAGTGACTGAGAGGAGATGAGGAAGGAAGAGAGAGAGAGAGAGAGAGAGAGAGAGAGAGAGAGAGAGAGAGAGGAAATGAGGGCGGAAGAGAAAGAGAGAGGCTGATAAACTATGAGAGAAGAAGAAAGAGGATAGAAAAGAGAATATGATGGGAAGAAGGAGACAATCTTATCTGAGGAATTGAGTAGGAAATTTTGCACAGAAATTGATAGTATTGGAGAAAGGAAAAAGATGACCATGTGAGATGGAGGACAAGAAGGATATGAGTAAGGAAAAGTGAATGATTATCTTGTAGAGAGGAGGAGAAACGAGATAGATTATAGAAAATGGTGAAGAAAGAAGGAAGATCTCAGCTGAGAATCTGAAGAGTGGAGACACAGCAGATGATACTACTGAAGCTTAGAGAAAGATGCGAATGTAAGAAAAGGTAGGAGGAGAAAAAGAGGATGAAACATGAAAATGATAAACTGTGAGAGAAGGAGAGAGAGGATAGAATAGGGAACATGAAGAAAAGGAGAAACTTTTGGGACTGGAAGGAAGATGAGAAGGTGGAAAAGATAACTAGGAGGACAAGATAATAATGAATTGAGAAATAAGAAGAAATATGATAGAAAAGAGAACATGATGCAGGAGAATATGAAACTCGGATTGAGAAACTGGAGAGTGTAGCTTCAGAAATGAGAGAAAGATAAGGAGTGGAAAAGATGACACGAAGGACTTGAAGATGGGAGAAAGATCATGATAAACTGGGGGTGAAAGAGAAAGAGGACCGGAAAATGAATAGAGCATATTAAAGATAAGAAAACTGGAGAAACTGGAGAGTACAAAAACAGCAGATGATTGTGCTGAAGCTAAAAGAAAAATGAGGAGATGAGAAGGAGGATAAGAAGTGGAAAATGATGGAAGAGAGAGAGAGAGAGAATGATTAAATGAGGGAGAAGAAAGAAGATAATGGGATTGTTAGAAAACATGATGATGGAGAGAAGATGAGACGAGAAAGAGAAGTGGATGGAAATATGAAAAGAATTGAAGAGAGAGAATTATCAAATGAGTGAGGAGGAAATCCAGTATACAGTGAATATGATGAAGAAGAGGAGATGGAATGAAAAGAAGAAGTGGATAAGAGAAAGATAATGATGAACTGAGAGAGAAGAAGAAAGAGATCAAAGAGTGAATGAAACCAAGTCGCCCAAGTTGTGTATGCAACTTTTTTCACTGCTCTGCACTATAAACTTTTGCGTCAGGTGAAAGTGAAGCTATAGGAGACCCGTCTCCACAATAATTCTGTTGATTTGAACCGCGTTGACCTCTTTCTGTTATTTTTTGCGTTCACTACCAGTAGTCAATGATACCTCTTTGTAGGTGCAAGACATATCGCACACTCTCACCTTCCTCTCTAGCCAAGTGGTCCAGCTTAGACATCATTCGCCCAAGAGTCAGAAATTTTATGCATGTTCAATCTCCAGATATTCTCTTGCTTGTAACACACAGTATTATATGAGCTGTGCCGGTCAAGCCAAGTTGTAAATAAGGTTGACTGTCAGCTAAAGTTACGTTCTTAAATGTTACCCTTTTGATAGTGGAATGATGTGTCGTTACGTGTAGTGTGAGTTACGTTATTAGAATGGTACCTCTTCTTGATAATGTATGATGAAATATTGTGTATGTTCATAGCGGCCACAATAATCGTACCCTAATTACGATATTCTTATTTTGTAAAATATTATTCTCTTATTAGTTGAGGATTTCTAACAACAGTGTTCTTCAACAACTCAATAATGAGACAGAGATAATGTACACTTTCAAGAGACGAAAATTGGTGTATCTGGGGCACATTATAAGGAATGAACCTAAATATCAGTTGTTTAAATGTGTACTACAGGGTGAAGCTCTTGCCAGGAGAGGTGTTGGTAGGAGACGAATTTCCTGGTTGAAGAATTTGAGAACATGGTTTGCAGTGTCCACCCCGGAACTTTTTAGAGCGGCTGTGAAGAAAGTTATAATTGCTAAAATGATTGGCAACTTTCAGTAACGGATAGGCACCAGAAGAAGAAGAGGTTGAGGATTATGCTTGCATGATGAAAAATGGAAGAATGGATAATGAAAAGGATGCAGTTCTAAGTGAACTCTGGATCAACTGCGTGATTTTCAAGCGCAAAACTTTTGTCAATTATACAAGTTGGAAGACTAGATACGCTGTGATGAACCGGGGTATAAGCCCGGTCCAGACGCTCAAGTTTAGCTTCAGTCTTTTGCTCAAGCAAAAGTAGGAGCATGTAAGTCGTTGCGTCTGGACGGTAAAACAGATGGGTGTTCAACCTTAAGTCGTCAAACTTAAAATGTATCGGCCGGGAATTTTTTTTCATCAAACCGTCCGTCTTTTGCCTATCCACCAAAACCTAAATCGCGTAAAAATGGAGATAGAGAAATTGTGATTTCAGATTCGGATTCAGCGCCCTCAAATTATTAAAATGCCTCGCGAGTACTTGAAAATAAGCAAGTTTTTTTATCGATTGCATAAAACGCCATAACCCTTCTCTGATTCTCATGATACTCATGATGGTTGATATTATGATTTGCTATCATGATTTATAATAAGATGTAATATATTGTTGATAAGAATACTATCTACAAATTTCAATCCATTTACAATCACTGTGTCTCGAGATGTGACATGTAAACAAATCCATTTAGCGATTAACAGTAATATTTTTGGCATTATAAAATTAATTCTTTTTATTATGTTGTAACATATAGCATTATCCAGTTGAATCAGCGAAAAAATACGATATAAACTATTATTCATCTACCGGATATATGTCAACCGTATACAATTCAGACTCAATGAACCATATTAAGCCCAATTTCCATCGGTCATTGACAGAAGTCAAACATCATTGTCAAGGCGATGACAGGCATACCAACCATGAAATTATGAAAATCATTTAACTCAATACCCTTGTATTGTATAAGTACAATACCCTTGGCTTGTTGCCAATGTTTAATTATGACATGCGCAGGACATACAGTAGCCTACTTCACTAATCTTGGTTTCTATTGCAGATTGCAATATTCATTAACTTCTCGATGAGTGAGTGTATACTGAGCTGTCAAGTGTCCGGGATATTATCTTAAACAATTGTCTGTGGTGAATCAGTATTAATATATTTTCAGTATTTATATATCAGTCTTATTATTAGTTATTTCATTTTATTTATCAGTTAGTTGGTTTATATAGTCATTATTATTATTAGGTCAGATTTACGCATATACCCACGCGAATTCATTATTGAATTCATTGAACTCTACAAAGCACATCCATGTCTTCAGATAATAAAATCGAAAGAGTATAGTAATAGAGATAAAAAGAGAAACGCCTATGACATACTAGTGAATAAATTCAAGGAGATTGACCCCCCTGCTACTAGGGACTTAGTAGCAAGAAAAATAAACTCTATGCGTATAATCTATCGAAAAGAATTGATGAAAATTGTGAAATATCAACGCAGTGAAGCTGCTGTAAATAGGAAAACGAACGACATAAGACGCATGCGTGTGAACGCAATTTTTTTTCTTGAACCAAACGATCCGTCTTTTACTTGAACAAAAGACTGATGGTAAACTTGAGCATCTGGACCCGGTACTCAGGTACTCAGAGCCCGTTTCTCATTAGATCTCATTGATTCTGGTAGCTGGATCATCCACATACACTGATGTTTTATCTAATGTAATTCTTCAGATTCCATTTTCTATTTTTTCCTATAAACCAATTATTATCAGCAAGTAAAATAACAGAGAATAGGCAGATGAATTCAATGAGGGAATGAGCTTTGATCTCTCAACTGGAAACTCCACATTAATATACGTAGTAATAGGTTGAATTTATGACAAAAAATTGATTATTTCAGTTTGAGAGTAGCCCTTGAAAAGCTTGAAATCAGATGATAAACAGGTCCTTCCATTTTTCGATATACAAAAATGCATTGGATGAGAGAGCTCTGCTGTAGTGTTTTCTGACTTTTAAACTGATTAAATTAATGAATACAATAACTTGGAATTTGAAATCTCTACTGTTGATCCTATTAATCAATTACAAACAGACAATTTTTTGCTTGGTGAATGAGGTCTGATGTATACAATATACAAACGGAATGGGAATCGAACGCAGGACCAAGAATGCAGACGCGAAAAGCGATGCTCAAATTCTTCAGACTACACCGAGTCGCTAATAAGACTGTTTTTATATTGGGAGCACTGTTTATTCCTTTGTTTATCATAATGACTTGTAAGACACATTTCCAAACTGAACTTCCAACAGGTTTTTGTAACCTTTGGGATTATTCTCCATATAACCTAAAATGATTTTTTCTAATGTTAATAATAATAATAATGATACCTTTATTTGTACAAATAGACAAGTTAGAACACATCCAAATTCACAGAATAATAGTAGGTTTTTAACGTGCAGAAAAACAGCTCAAGGCTTTTGTGAGTTGCACAAGTCAAAAATGAAAAGAGAAAAAGTTCAGGTACATTGATATAAATGTCTTTGAGTTTCTCAAAATAACAAATAACTTTGTGTCGTGAAATTGTGACGTGCAAATGATCAGTATACCAATTTTTCAAGCATTGAAAAATATACTCTGTAAGAGACTTAAGCTTTGCTTTGAAAACCTTCAGGGTTCTTCAGGGTATAATTGTGATTTTTAGTTATATGGTAATTATTTCAGTAACTATGGTAATTTCATGCTCTGTATATATTGTAAAAAATGGAAAATGAATTGATTGATTGATTTGATTTGAACTGTTGATGGAATATAGGGGTATAAGAGGTATCTCTTTGGGATTCTCTTGTTTCAAAAATTACATTGTCTTTACTCTGTCAAATAAGTACTCTTATTCAGTAAAATATTGGGCTCCTAATTTTACAATGATACCGCCTATACTATACTGACATGCAATCAATAATCAAATGTGATGAGCAATTTAACTATTCCTAGACTGTATAGCCCTTTCAAGTTTCATAAAATTATTTCCATAAGTTTGAAATACTACATTCACAATCCTTGATAATATAAACAGAATATCCTAGAAAAACAGTTCAACCAAATCCAACAAATCTTTTGATCGGATAATAAAATGAAATCCATAAATGTTGTTGAACACATCCAGCCAATCAATATTCCACTGTTGAAAATGAGTTAATGAAACTCTAAAGCGCTACAACCTGTTAGTAAACAAATTGGATGAAGTATAATTTATTCTCCAATTGACTGCATGTCGCTGTAAAAGTAATCAGAACCATGTGACAATGAAAAAGAAAATTTCCCACCAATCTGGAGCCACGAATGCATCAGTCTTGAATTTAGGATGGTGTTAAAAAATCATTATCATGATAACGGCCATATTGAAGCCTTCAAGCCTATACGCATTATATCAAAAGCCATAGGTAACATAATATCCATGTTTTTTTCAAGAGACATGTACGAAAGTATCAAGCTCACTTTAATTTGATTTTTCTGCACAAAACTGCCAAAGTTATTGCCTTTTCAAGATTAAGACTATCTCAGGTGACCTATTGATTCAACTTATTTTCAAAGTGAGAGCCTCAGGAATAAAATTTATTCTACTCAACATAACTGTATTTTTTCACAAGTATAGGTCCACAAATCATATCTATTATATGTGAAGCATTCAATACCATACTCATATTACAGTACGGTAATGCATTTATAACTTAGAACTCATTCAAAATTATTGTCTAAATTGAGTAATTGATTTCTATTGAAGTTCAATAATGAGATGATAAAATCAAATTGAGAAGATGGGGGTTTCAAATTTCAAAAGTATCTTTTTCTCCAAATCTAGTTTCAAAGAGGAGACAAACTCTACTACGTAGAAATACAGAAATACAGGTACAGAGGTACAGTAGTCTCTATGGAAATGTAGCCTCCAGTACTGTGAAAGATGGTCTGCATTCGCCTACAATCTAGCGGCGAAGACGTCAACTTTCAAATAGTTGCCAAGTCACCCGCCAGACATCGTTGTCAACACCATCTATTTTAATCAATTATTTTCTTATTTTCCACCCCCAATTGAGGCAGCTCAATTTATTATTATTGTAAACCCCATAACATTATATATATGACATAGGAGCACTTACCTTTGATTTGGCCTAAACCTTATGTAAATTGATCCAGTACTTATTGACTTAGGTGACATCACTATCATTAGTTTTGCATGTGCCATCAAATATTTATTTATTCATCGCAATAACAAATGTTATAACAGAAGAACAAGTTACAACGATGTTATAGCAATATTATAATTTGTCTTTTACAGGTTTTCTAGTGCAGCAGAAAAGCTTTGAAATCACCTAAAGGTGCGAACAGAACGTCGTGGTGGAGATCGATGCCACCAAACAGCTGTACACTAATAAAAACATTTTTTTGAATCATTACAAATACGTAAAGATATATAAGATCAATTTTGAGCTGAAATCTACATAATATTATTATATTGAACTGACTGTTCTGTTCGTAACTTAAGTATGCTGCAAATTAGTATGTTGCACAGTCCACACCCCAGTATGGTGGTTGAGTTGAAGTTCAATTGTACATGTCTCGTGGGACAATCGTGGCATCAATTTGCCGGCCAGATAACCGAGTTGATTAAGACTACCTTCAGTCTGCTAGTTACCTGGTCACGGGTATGAATCCCGCCCAATCACATCCATTAGGCATGGAGTTTTGATAATTTCATACCTCACCCTCCCACTTTTTATTACCCACGCACAAGCAAGAAGCTCATGTGGACATCATCCGCAATGAAACAAAATTGTGATAAAAAATACTTCATCGTTGAAGACAAAATGTTGAAAATCTTAGTACATCGACAGAAGAGACTTCACTTTTGATGCGTGGCTTCTGATTGCGTGAGATGGTACAACAATTCCAATACTCTATACAGTGTCCCCAAACTGAATGAAAACACTTATAGATCAATTTTATTTTTTCTCCACCTCAAAGATCCCAATTTTTCAAAGTTGCAAGCCTCCTGGTACTATAATATAATAACATTATGGAGGATACTTATGGGATTGATTGAATGATACACTATACCATAGTATTTATAAATTTAAACTCTATGAATATTTACAGTTTTTTTAATAATTTTGAAAAACACAAAACACAAATAGTATGAATAAGTATATTTGTTTTAGAAGGATAGAAATATTTTTATTTCATAGTTCTGTTAAAAAACATTTTTTACACAACAATCTTTTAGCAATCTATTGTTACCGAGAAATAAATGGAGCAATAATATGATTTACACTGATTCCAAGGAGTAGTTAGATCTCCGATTGATGGTTGGATATCCTGTAGTAAATCATAGGTTCAAATAATCAAATTATTATATATTTTCCTATTCATGAGTTTATTTTACAGGTAACAATATCAAACGATGAAAATTCAACAGAAGTATTATTAAAAGTACGACTTGTTCGTCCTATTATTTGATAACGACCACTATCATCCACAATTTGTTTTTGTATTTTTCTTTATGACTATCATGAGAGTAATATAAGAAATATTATACATAAATTAGATATACTTCCCCATAACTTCAAAAATAAATAAATACACACTGATGGACATTTTGGTTGAAACAAAATCATTATTTGGACCAAACTAATTCAATTAGATCACTCAAACTCCTGCCAATGTTCGTCTCATTCAGCAGAATAGTAATGAAAACGTTCGTAGCTCCATCTTGGAAGGTGCTTCAATCGAAACTTATCAACTTAGTAAATTGAAGTGGAGATTGCTCAAGCTTAAGTCCCAGCAATCGACATATGGAATTTGAATTGATGTATATTACTCAAATTTTATCACATACTCTCATTACCCATAATTCTTATACTATTTTCCCAAATTTGAAAACTATATCGAAATAGTATCATTTAGAAGAGCGAAAGTATGGCTTATATACTCGAATTAACATAACTTTTATATTGAAAATTTTCTTCTCAAATGATGTTCGATCTTCGTTTCAGATCAATGAAATATCTCAAAGAAATAATATAATTCCCCAGTAGGGCTTTGAAGTCGTATGTGGGGAAAATAATCTTATCCTCTTCTGTACGATCTTCTTCAAAAAAAAAAGTTTCATCAATAAATTTTGAACTAGAGGGGCCTCATTCACAACAATCAACAGAATATTTATGAACATTTTGAAAGTATTCATTATTTTCGTGCACCTTCCATTAAAGCACCCCCCTGAATCCTCTCCTGGGATGTTGGCATCACTGATTGAATCGTTGAGTAATTTATTAATTTGGTCAACTATCAAAATGTTCGCTTTCCCCACCTCATTACCAAACAACACATTATTTGCAACACTCAATTTTGGCATAACCTTCCTTGAAATGTCTGCTTTCTCATCATATATGATATAGTGAGATCCACTACAAAATGTCAGCGTTAATTGAACAGGAAGCATTGATGTTATTTATGAGGTTTGCTGACAGTGAACCACACTATAATACACTTTTTTTAAATATCTTTGGACGTAGCAACGTTGGCACAACTCTCCCCCCACACCCCTCAGCGGCCCTTGAAGTGCTGTTGTGGCTGGGGGTTGGGGGCATTCCTTGTCCGACTGCCATAAGTTGACACCGTACTGGACTCTGCGCTCTCTGTCTCGTCCTCACCGGAGTAGGTGGACGTTCCTCCGCCAACCTGCGACGATGACGAAAGTCCGGGTCCCTGGTTGAGTAAATGAAGCGATTAATTTATGATTGAGTTTGTTGAACGTTCAGATCAAGGTGCCTAGAATACAAGGTACTGATCACGCGCATCTCGATCTTTTGATGATCAGTGTCAGATGATCGGTGTGACATCATTGATGATCTAAAAGTCTATTCTTCCAATACCTACTATTACTTAGGTAATAATAATAGTAGGTATTGATTCTTCCTATCTTCTCAATGTTAAATTGAGCAACTTTGGAAGTATTTTTCTCAAAAAGCACCAATGACGTCTCAATGAGCACCCATGACGTCACACCGACCAGCTGGTTTAGATTTGTTACTGCGCATCTTTTCATGAACACTACTTTGTATTCTAGGTTAATTGGTTCAGATCATCATATGAATCAGATTCACGCCTAGCAAATTGGAAACTTTGTCACACAAAAATTAGATACAAGTGTATAGCATTCCACACGAATTGCTGATCAGTAAAGTTTGGATTTGATATAATCATTGAGTATATAGAATGTAACAACTCTATACACAATGAATATAATATGGGTTAGACAATAATGCATGAGAAAGTTCCCATTTTCGTTTTTATTTCTTGACTTTGAAAAAGAATCCTGTTCTTTTTCAGGACCTTATTCTATCAGCTCTTATTTTACCTGTTGTAAGTAGTGAAATGGGAGTAGGTGATTTCTCATAGAGCAGTTTGAATAAATAGATAAATAAGTGATCATAACAACTGGAAATGATAGTGGTATTTTTCACTAAGAAAATTAGTTATCCGCCAAGCACAGTCAAAAGCTGCAATTAATTTCCTGATGGATAGAAGATATTCAAGTTTTATAGCTCACTACATTTTTCTTCCTACAAAAATAGAACGGCCGGACTAGTGTAGCCGGACTAGTGTAGTGATCTGGGAGTTGATATATGCTTATGTGGACATCATCCATAATGAAAGGAATGACATTTTATTGCGAATAATTCCCACATGAGATATTTGCTTGAGCGTAAGTAATGAAAAGTGAGAGGGTGATTTGATGAGGTGATCAAGTACCCATGCTTACCGGCGCGATTCAAACTCAAGACTAGGTTACTATTAGCATACTTGAGGATGCAACGCCTTAGTCCAGAATTTATTCCTATTTTGTTATACTATTACGAGTATAAAATCACTTCACTTATATGGGCTACATTATTCAAATTAATGAAAACAATATGAAAACTTGTAGTGCCCTTTTATTAAAACATTCTTGTTTAATAAAGTGTCAACTTGTTTATTTTTACATTTTATCTTGAGAATGACCTATGGTCGAAACTAGTAGTTAAAATATTTCAAAGTTTTTAAATGTTTTAATAAAAGGGTACTACAAGTTTTTATATTGTTTTTATTGGGAGTATACTCACTTTTATTTTAAGAAGTCCTTAATATATTGAAACACAATAGAATATAAAAATTATCCTTTTATTGTATGACAAAACAATAGTTTCATCGCTTCAAGAGCCATTTTTAAGTGATATATAGTGTGGTGATTACACCTGAAAATGGCTCTTGACGACTTAAAACTAGTTGTGTTGTGATTAAATAGTATTATTCTTGATATTATTCTATTGTGTTCCAATATTACGAGTATATTATTAGACTTTTATAAAAGTGTTGCTCTTTTATGGTATTCAAGGTACTTTTCAATATTAGCTAACCTTGTAGAGCAGCTGATGAGCGGCGACTATATTGGCATATCCAGGCTTGATGTAGTGTGCTGCGGGGGTGGCTGGGATGGCATAGGCATAGGCCACTCTCCCCGGAACTGGTGCAGCTGCTACTGGGGCCGGTGCTGCTGCCACTGCAAAAAAGTGACAGTTTTATAATTATCATTACTGATCGTATTCTAACATACAGTGAGAAGCCACTTGAGTAAGTTTGATGGTGTGTAAAAGTTTCATATGAGATTGTACGTGGGTAATGAGAAGGATGATGATGAGAGTGCCCACGGCTTTGGTGGGTTCCGAACCACCAGGAGTAACTGTCATCAAAATTGTCGGCTCCTCTAGTGATCAAACTTGTATTAATAATACTGATTTTTAAAAATACAAACTAATTTTAATTACGGGACAAGCTGAGAATTGCTATCTTATCTCTTCTGATCGATAAGATAGCAGAGGCTGTTACTTCGACCATACAGCTAAACCATTCTCTGAATTTCATGTGATGAACTGTATTTCAGCACCCTGATGATAACTTACCCGAGGATGTACTTTAGAAATAATTAGGTTTCAACATCTGACACAGATAATACAGATATCAAGTTGTTCGCCTTGATATCAAAGTCTAGGCTTAGAGAGCCTTTTTCGTAGTTCAGAATCCCTGATTGTTGACAGTCATCAAAGCTGAACTAAGCTTGTGATGTGTGACCACAACAATGAACAATATAAGTTTTGAATATCATACTGTCAGTTTTTTGTTTTGCTTCACAATATTATTGAATAATTCCATCAAAATGATCATCTGAGTCTCATTAAATCACCCTCATGAAATCACTATGTGAATGACGTGGTGTCAGATCACTTCCAACACTATATTAATGCGGCAATCACATATGCATTTAGGCATCCTTACTGTTTTTTGTAGGAATATATGACATTTTCTTTGATATAGTTTAGAGAGCTAGCAGCTTTGCAAAAACAGCAAGTATGCCTCAAAACAATAGCATGATTGGGCTTGATGCGATGCGCATGCCAATATGCACTTCATTTGAATATGAGCCATGATTTTATTTCTCAATAAGCATTCATTACAAACACAACATTACTACAAGAAATAATTATTCTATTGAGAAGACACTCCCGAGAAAAATTCTATTTTGGGAGTTGCCATCAAAGTCCATTTGTATAATTTATTTGATGCAATCAATTAAAAATAAATTAACTTAAACCATGAAATGTAAATATTCTAACAAAAGAGCTTACAGTCGGAAATTTTACAAAAGTTAATAATATTTTAATAAAAAAATGAAAGTGAATGATGAAGACAGTGCTACCTTATGTCTAATAGAATATTGTAGTGTAAGAATATTTTGTGAGAAGTATTTTGGGAGGAGCATTATTAACAAGGATGAACAATTAATGAACCAATTATTGATATCAACTCAGATATACCAGAATAACTTCAAACACAGATATGTACTATAGAAGGCAGTGGAAACGGAGAATTGACAATTGTGCGTCCCTATCATTCCAACTGTTTTATAACGTCAAACTCACTATCACGTGTAGTGGATAACGTTGTCATAACGTATCTTTATAACATGAATCTCATTATACGGAGTATCCCACTGAAGGTGTCACAGCCGAGGACCATAAATTCTACATGAAATTTGCAAATATAAAAATTTTCAGTAAAATTCTCTTATATCAACCTTAGTTTTCGAGATCTATCGACTTCTCAATATATCTAAACCAGACCTACTTACCGTAATAAACGTTAATAACTGTAAAACTAAAATTCAAAATTCAATTCAAAGGATATGGTTGGCAAAATGGCAATATAATAAATTCGAGTAACCTATGGCTGACTAAGGTCTGGTGGGAGAGTTTCCAGGTCGCACCTGATTAATTTGAAGTTCTCTGACATGACCTAACGATTGTTTTTAGTGGGCAGCGGGGACCGAGGAATAAACGTTACCATACGAAGCATGGGAGTAGCCTGAGAAAAATATCTTGCCCTGGCCGGGATTTGAACCCGGGCCTCTGAATTGGAAAGAGAAAGAGGTTTTTGTTACTTTAGTATTGAAAGTTTCCTGACAAGTTTATATTCATTCGGAAGCTTATATAAAATGGCGAGGTTTTTCCTTTATTGCAAATATATTGTTTGAAATTTGACTTTGACTTTGACTAATGTACTTCTTTCAAATTTTTGTGCCCATAAAGGAACAATTTTTTAGACTTTCATCGGAAATTTCTTTTTCTTCTCAACCATATCCTCAGAATTTCAGCTATAGTTTTCTAGTTATAAATGACGGTAAGTAGGCCTATTTAGAAAATATAAAAAAATCGATAGATCTCGAAAACTTGGAAGTCGATATAAAAAACTTTATTGGACATTTTGTGTTGCAAATTTCATGTAGAATCTATGGTGTTGGGCTGTTTCACCATTAGTGGGATATCCGGTATAGTCGAAATGTATCGAAATGTATCATCGAGATGATACAGTACTTACCTTGTGGCAGGAGGTTGTAGTTATAAGCAGAGGCAGCCGGTATGAGCATGAAGGTGCCTGCGTATGGTGAGCCCGCATGGGGGTGAGCCATTACTAGCAGCATGGCAGTGCTAGGCACGGGATAGCCTGCCAGCTTCAGGCCAGCTGAGGGTGAAGCCAATGCAGCTGTGTGAGGTGTGCGGGGAGCTGTGTTGTAGGCAGCATACTGCGCGAAGGCTGGCTGGCCTAGTGGGTACACGTACCTGCGAATAGGAGAAATTATATCAAATGTTTGAATAGAGATTGAAAATATCGATATAAAGTAGAACCTCTATAATTCGTAGATAACCGGACCAAGCGTTAACCACGAATTACGGAGGGTACAAATTATAGAGGCTATGGTGCAGGAGTAGGAGGAGAAGGAAGAGAAGAAGGTGGAGGAGAAACAGGCTGATTATAGATGAAAATGGAAAATTAACGTTCATATTATTGAAGGATACTTGATATTTGATGAGCAATCACAGATAGTATTGTTAAAAATGTAAAATAATATAAAAATGGTTATAGACTTCAAATTTTAAATTTCCAAAATACATTGTCAGATTTTGAAAATGTCCAATGAAAAAAGTTTAGGATTATTGACAAATTATTTCTTAATATTCAATCATTCCATTTCTCTCGTCTGGCAGTCTATGTAAAATCTAGTTGATGACATCATGTCTTGAGAATTAGTTAGCCATAGCATACGTAGTACACTGTAATTATCTTACGGTCTCACCCTTCCTTGATGCTTGGAAAAATCCAGAAAACTGGCTGCGAATTAAAGAGAAATCTTGCATACAAAACTACAAATTATACAAGTCGACAATAATCCAGCGCTCGATTTTACGAATTATTGAAGAAACCGAAATGTTCTCTAAGAAAGCATTCAAACCTTGAAGGGCGAATGAGTAGGTCTACAATATGATGGGAAGACAAACAGGCAGGTGGTAACATATTCATTTGTAGATCTTATAGAAATGTTTGATGCTTTGTGTGATGTAAGAATTTGTGATTAATTGTTGCAAAAGCGATATAAAATTGCGAGAGTCGTTTGTGAAGAAGTCATTGTCAGCGATGAACTGAGAAGTTAAAAATAATCAACAATTTCGTCAATTACCTCATATTGCCTATGATATAAGAAAAAAGTGGAAGAGTATCAAACCATTGATAAAATAATGTTGACTTTTTTGATTTTTGTTGGACTCTATTGAACTCAATTGCTGAATCTGATAAAATGAATGAGTGAACAATTATTAATAAGGTAATAATTACAAGGAAACACTGACACAATATGCAACAGTATAACGAAAATCAAATTCATATTATAAGAGTAGTCTTTTACAGGTTTTAGATTTTCAAACCCTGATAATTTGCATGTGATCAGAGACAAACGAATAGTATTTCGTTTTTCTAAGATGTCATTATACTATTGACTTGCCTGTAGGGAAATGTGTTGTGACCTGGTATGGCAGTTAATCGCAGAGTTCCTCTTTTCTCAGGATGCCTTCCTCCAGCGGTTTTCTCCCGCTTTCCTTCAACGACTGGATTTTCACCGGCACCCGCACTTGAACATATCTGATTGAAAAGAAAACGTAAATTATTGAAAATGATTTTGTTAGAAACAAAAGGAGAATTTCACAACATGTTTATTACAATCAACAATAATGAATTCATCGAAAATTGAATGGAAAAATCATCAATAACATATTATGAGAACTATTTTAAAACGTATTTTATTTGTTTTTCTGTGAAATAAAAACATATTCTATTCTATTCTATTATTACAGTACAGAACTGAAAACATTTACTGTAATGTTTTATCAACATGCGAAGCAAATACTTTTTGCCAATTAGAAACGGTTCTCCAAGGAAACATCAAGTAGTTAGGTACGTTTGTATATTTGCAAGGACTTGAGGGAAGCGTCAGTTACAATCTTCAGTCTATGAATATAAATAGTCTATTCATATAATAGTCTATTTATTAACATATTAAATTAGTCTAGGTATTGTTTTATTCCATTGATGATTCTTGACATCAAATGATTCTGAGAAGTGAGTATTCAATCATGCTTTAATACTATACATATACAATTGTACAGATGAGGTAATACTAATAGCTTTTCATGATCATTCTGTTTGCCATGTATTCTTATATAAAGGTCTTGTCCCAGTCCCAGTCAATAATAGTCTGTAACCTATAAGTGTCAACTGGTAAACTGAAGAGGCAATCTAATAAACAGATAAAGGAGCCTTCCAAAATGACAAGGCAAAAACGAAGCTTTCTAAAACATCCAGCTTATTATTGGAAAGAGTTATCGCAATCGTTTAGTTAAGACGGAAAATACCTGAGCCAATAATATGATCGGTACAAAACTGCCTGTGCAGCCGTTGACTGCAAATAATCTTAACTGACGGAAAACACGGAAAACGCTTTTCTCAATTGGGAGGAAAAATAAAAACACGCCGCTTACAGATTTTCCGCCTGCGTTTACACTGAATTGTCCAGTCGATCAGTTTGAAAAATTAGTTTCTAAGCTGAAAAACGATGTTAGGATAGTGTTAGGTCAGGTTAGGTAGGTTGAGGGCGTCAATATATTTTTTGCTCTGTCCAATTTGACGACTTTGTAGCAGAGGAGAATATATAGGTATATGTATTGAGAGTGAAAGCGTTTGAAAAAGCGCTTGTACATGGGCAATACAGCTTGGAAATTGATGTGGATTTAACGCATCACATAGGATAGTTACGTGACTGCTCAAGTCAAACGGTCACAATCTTTTGTGACAAAATCGGTCAGATTTGACTGTTTCAAATCTGATATCAGCCTTCTATTCTCAGCATATCAGCCTTCAAATTATAAATGTTGAGGTGCGTTTTCGTTTGTGCATAAACTTCCGCAGTCGACGACGACAAGCATTTTTGTCTGAAGACATTCATATTGTCAAGTGTGCTTGAACAGCTGATCTGAAAAATTTTTGTTATTCGTGTTTATTATCTAAGAATTAAAACGTTTCAAATAATATTAACAGATTGCCATTTAAGAGTATAAACTCAACCTCCCCCATTAAAAAATAATTGAACATAATCTTTTAGGTTAATTGGACAAATTGAAATCCACTCAATCTGAGATCATTCACCCTGTCGTGGTCAACGACGGCATCCACAAAACGAAAACGTACCTTTCGGTTTTCTAAGTAACTTCTCAAACTTGTTAATTAAATCATGTTACTTCTCTCATGTTAATTCTGTAATCACTACGATATTATGACAATATTTATTGCTAGGGTCTGGGTATACCTCTACCCTAACAGGTTTCCTACCCCGCCGTTGGGCCTTGTAAGAAAAATGATGAAGCAATTTTAGGTGGGCTTCCATCTCGAATTCGATAAGAAAATAATAATGATCTGCGACATCCATTATTATTGATTGTAGACTAATTGGTACTTTTCGAACTCTTCCCTACAGTAGAATAATAGGCCTGATTGATCAAAAATAATTCCATAGATAATTATACTCGTCCTTTTTTTTCTAGGGCTACTCTTGTATATTAATAAAAATAGAAATCCAAGTAGCATTTTTAAAATTTATTTAGTCACTACATGTTTCAGCTATATTCCATTCGGCTACAGACCCTTCGATTTCGACTTAAATTTGATTTACCTATTTAACCAAGAAATATAAAAAGTTCAGCAATTCAGGTATCTCGGGTTAATCTTTGACGAGAAAATGATATGGAATTACCAAATTAATAAATTGCATAATAAGATGACAATGTCAATCAGGAAATTGTATTACTTGCGAAACTCCTGTGATGAAAAGTATTAAGAATGCTATACTATGCATTGGTGCACTCAAATTTGCAATATGGCATAACAATATGGCTGGGTGGAACCTTTGAAGTTGTAAGGAAGCCAAGGCGAGAAAGCTCTTTTCCACTTTATAAAACAATTAATGTCTTACCGGTTCAATATCTTTTTGTATTCAGGGTTCTGCGATTATTCTATGAAAAAAGTGGAAGTTCGGGTACAGATAACTTGAATTTTAATACTAGACGAGCAGTTTCAATTTTTTTCAGATCTCAAAAAGTGAGTACAATGATTTTCAAAAATTCTTTTAGTTGCTTGGGTACACAATATTCTAATAGTTTCCCAATAGATATCAGGAAATGAAATAATAAGAATAAATTTTTAAATAAAATTAAAGCATGGCTGGGTCCAAACGGATGTTGATGTTCTAAGAATTAACCCGGTTTGAAATTGTTTGTATTACTGTTTATTTGGAGTCGATTAGAAATTCATGAATTTTTCTATTGGTCAATACTATAGCCATCTAGTCTAAGGACTAATGAGCTAATTTTTTCTATCCTAAAATACTACTTGAAAAATTGAACAGTGAATTTCTCATTAGGAACTCTTACTGCTATTGTTTAATTAATATGTACACTTATTGACTGCACTGTAGAAGCTAGATTCACTCAATCACTGCTCTGCTCTTTCACTGGACACTACTTGAACAAGCACTACACTAGTTCAAACAGTTTCCTCCTTTTGAGCCTCCGCACCAACCCTCCATTGTCTAACAGCTAGATCGCCTCGACGTTGTCATGTTGGTGCAGTCGCCCCTCGCATGCCTCTGGATCTCGGTGGACACCAGGTCGAGGTGCAGGTCTCTATGAAGTACGCTGTTCCTGACATACCAAGGAGCATCCACAATGTTCCTTAGCACTTCGTTTTGAAAACTTTGTATGACATTGATGTTGCTGTCTTTGGTACACCCCCGAAGTTGTATAACATACGTCTATACTGGCTTTAATATCTGTTTGAACAGAAGTACTTTGTTCCGGATTGAAAGGATAAATTCATGAATCCAGTTGTTTTTCAGTTAATGTATTGTTTTTGTTTGCTGCTTTATTTTTTGTTAATTGTATGTTTGCATATCATTGAGTTGTACAGAGATCTACTCATGTATGTTGTTTTGTTATATTTGATTTTTTACTTCTTTCTGATTATTTATTTATTTATAAGGTTAGCAAAAAAATACAAGAATCGGAAAAGAAAAAACAGGCCATTGCCTAAAACTTCTTCAATTTCCTAATTTAGTTTTAAATTGTCCAAATATTATAGGCTATGTCCATTCAAATTTCTACACCATATCACAGTCTAAAATATAAATTAGAATAAGACAAACAATTTTAAATTTGGATGGATTTATAATAAAAGTTTCTTAAAAACATGAAACAAACTATAAATTCACAAAATAAAGAATAAAAACACTTAAATTTTGAGCTCGAAAATATCACATTCACCATAGCTATATGACAGCTGTAACATTATCTTGGCTTCTTAGGAATAGTAATTGAAGTTTACAGGATGCTACAGACGTCGTGCGCTAAAATGTCTGTAAAGTGATGAACTGAACTCCAAAAAAATTAATCTATACGTCTTAACAATTATTTAGTAATTACAATTAAATGAATTACTAATAATGTCAAACATGTCAAAATGGTCATATAATTTCCAAAACTTAAAATGAATATCAAATGAAATTTATGATGGAAATAGAATTATTTATTTATTATTATATGATGCCATTATTTGAGATGGACTTGATAATGGCATCATATAGCCGAAACATGTTGTGACTAAATAATTTTAAAAAGGTCTTACATGTATATTTTTATTCATATAATTAAGCTCACTTATTTCTTCCATGCAACTTTCAATCCTATTTCATCCTCCACGCTCAAATTGTCTTCCTTCTTCACAAAGAGAGAGAGAGTGATGTAATAATTACTCATTTACTATAGATGCAATATATTGATTTAAAATGATTATCAAACACAGATCTATATTCGGGATTTGAGAAAATTTATATCATTATAACAGTTCCCTTTGTCCTTATGAGATGAATGAACCATTCAAAATCAACCTATAGGTACCATAATAATAATTTTTCTACAACTGCGCGTGAAGAAAGAATTTACACACTCAATTCTCCTCGTAAAACAGCTTATTTCTGAGGAGAATCTACTATTTCGCTCGCTAACCATCCGCGCAGTAGATTTACTTTACGCTCCCAAATCAGCTGATTGTAAGCAGCTCGCCAAAAAGTCAGATCTTAACCTAAAAAGTCGGTAATTGTAACTCCGCCGATATAAGTAATTTAACAGGTTTGGGCAGTTGTAGAAAAAATGTTGTATGTAATTCGCGCGTAATGCTTCTTTATCGCTCTTGCAAAATTATCACGCGACGCGAAGCGTGATAACTGTTTTGCGCGAGCGATAAAGTCGCGCATTACGCTCTAATACATAAATAGCTATTTCCGAGGCTGTTTGTAAGTTTGTCAGTGATTGATTTGATCCCCTGGCCGCGGTACGAACTATAAACAGTACATTATAGTGTTGCTTATGATGATAGTGATGTTATTAGATTAGATTATATTAATTAATTCATCTTTTTTCTAATTATAAGCTGAATGTGAGTCGGAACAGGCAATTGCCTAATCCCTGTTTGAAAGAAGAAGAAGACCATAATTATTAGCATAGAATAGAACAATTTTATAACAATCTTGAAATGATATAGATGTAACTTAAAGAGGCCAAGAAAGAGATAAATACCGGAGCAGGTTATTAATAAACCTTATCTTTGAAGGGAAGATGATGATGATTATCTTAAAACAATCGTATAAGTTTTTCTGTTATTAGTCATCGACTGTTGATCCAGCTAGTGATAAATCGAGAGTTTCCTTCTGTATATTCTGCATAAGAATATGGATTTCTATTCTTCAAAAAGAAACCATTTACATCTACTTCTACAATCATCAATCACACGTGCACTTTTCCTTCTTTAAATTGAACGGCTACCGACTAATGATAGCGTACAACATCCTGTCACGTTCCTTGATATAGGCCTAGGCCTACGGCAGCGAATTCTCAAAAATTCTTTGTTCCGTATCAACGTCAATTCCGTTCGCAGAATAAAAGATGGACAGCCCAATGAATGTCGCTCAGATGCCCATTGAAAAACGACAGATCACTTTTCATTTCTAATTTCACTTCTTCTTTTTCATTTCACTTTCCAACTGTAACAAGTATTACGGTCTTTATCACTCGGGTAAATGTCTGTTCCGGTGTAGTAACATTCCTGACTATTGTAGCATTATGTGTGGTGTGTGACATTTTTGGTAATAATTATGTTTCCCCGCAGTTCGCATTATTCATTGTCCGATGGATATTTCCCACTCAAACGGTTCTATAATCATCAAGTGATAATATTCTACATTTATTATTTCCTGTGTAATAATGATTTCTAGACTGATTAAATGCTTAAATCGTTTTCTGATACAATAAAAATCATATTCACTATTACCCTGTACAGGGCTAAGAGCTGCTTGCTCTGTGAATTTACCTCTATGATGAGGTGAAAATTGATTACACAAATATTGTCAAATTCACAAAAATAAATTTATTTAAACCCAGACTTGAGTTTCAACGCCATACTTGGCATCATCTTCTGTGGAAACTAAAGTATGGCGTTGAAACTCGAGTCTGGTTTTGAATAAACTTATTTTTGTGGATTTGACAATACTTGTGTAATCGCTTTTTCACCTCATCATGGAGAAGTTCCACAACATTTCGGAGGACAGTGTAAATTTCAAGTAATATATTTAACAATTGGACTTTATACCAGATATTTTTATGAAGATTTCATAATAATATTAAGCAAAGAGAACAGCATTCATACAAATCAGACACTATCCTATCGTAGTGGTAGAGTGTAGGTTATTTAGATTGATGATGAGAATATAGATGAGGATTCAAGACCTAATTTGTATAAACACCATCGAATGTGAAATTTTTAATGATTATTGAAGAGCACATTTCATCATATGAAACGTTGAGTTGAGGAGCTTTCAATCAGAGTATTGATGATTACCTATGTGAGAATCAAACGTTTTTTATTCGCATGGTAAAGCCATTTCTGCAAAACGAGTGGGTGGAGCTACTCAATTAGAAGACTTTTATACCGTACCAAAAATTACAGGTTACATTGAAGTTGCAACTAAACTACTAATTATCAGACAATTAATTAGAAATAAAACAAGCCCACGTTACATTGAGACCAGTCTAATTTCACCGTTAAGACAACTTTCGATTGACGAATTGTTTGTAAAACTGGAAATTTTAATCGTCTCAACATGTTTTATTATTTCAGGCTGCTATCGGATCCATCTTCGTGAAAGTCGTTCGTGAATATTCTCGGTGAAATAAATTGTAATTTGATAAAAAAAACTTGATAACTTTCTTGCAAAAAACGAACGCGATCTTTGTTTACAAAATTCCTGTACAACACCTTTCCCGTAGCAATCTTCACTCGATTCTTCCAATAGCAATTTGAATAACTCCTTTCACTCGCTTCATCTACATTTCTTTCCACTTATCATACATGTTTCCATATATGTTTCCCACTCAATCGCATTGAAGTATTGCACTTGAATTAATGAATATTTCTTGTTCAATCAGCTAGAGAATGTTCAGTTCCTTTTTAGCTGTTGAAGTATTATAAGACTCTTAGCTGAAAAATGCGTAGTCTTTTATCCTGCTTCAAAACAAAAGATTCAGCTGAAGAAATTAATATTTTTTTATTTACTTGTAGAAGGCGTTCATTTGATCATTTTATCTTGATTAGGACAATGTATCATTTTTGTTAGATGCACTTAATTTGTGATGTTAAAGTGGTTATAACATGTATTTGGCAATGAATTTTCCAGCATCGAACCAATATTATACTACTTGACTAAGCTTCATTGTGTAAATTTGTTATAAAATTCCTTCTCTTGAGTCCTGACCACTCCTGTCATCTTAGCATACACTATTCCACTATTCCCGTATTATTTTATTATTATACCTAAGTATTATTATTGCTTATTATTGTACCTAAGCATATTGCAGTAAAGTGATGATCATTATGAAGCCCATACCTTGAATTTATTCCTTTTCCATATATTATTTGTGGAACCTAACTCTCAACATTCTGAGAGCTCCTCATTCATACATTCCTGTCCAGAGTTATCAGCTCTCAAACTTCAAAGGCTTGAATGTTCTCATCGATATTCTTACAAAATTTCATTTAAATCCTTCATATTTTAATATGGATTTACATGTGATGTAACAGTTGAGTATGCCAGTTTTGTGACCATCGAAATCGAGTGATTCATTGTTGTTGTTATCCACAGGTTGTATTATTTTTGTTTATTGATAAAAGGTACTAATCCGATATTATACTGTAGTTGAAAAATATTTTCCTGTAAAGATTCACCATATATCAAAACTAAAACTATACAAAACCATCATAAGACCAGTACTACTATATGCTTCACAAACATGAATACTGAATAAAAAAGAAGAAAAAAGACCATTGTTTTTGGAAACAAGATTCTTCGAAAAAATTTTGGCCCAACACTAGAGAACGGAGTTTAGAGAATCAAGCACAACTACGAAATTAGCCAAATATTCAATGAACCAGACATAGTGGGTGAGATTAAAAGCAGAAGGTTGCGGTAGACGGGACACATTCTGAGGTGAGAAGAAAGCGCTCTGACAAGCAGTGGACTAAGATAGATTATTTATTGAGATAAATAATCCTATAGGAAGGAGACCAGCTGGAAGGCCAAAAACTAGATGGTGGGAAAGATATGAGGAGGATGGGCCTAAAAGCGGAGGACTCGAGTGACCGAAACTTTTGGAGAGGCTTAGTTAATGAGGCTAAGTACCGACTGGGGTACGAGTGGCCACCGCAGTAAGTAAGTAAGTAAAGATTCACCATATCAACTCCAAAACACCACAAATTCTTCTATTAATATTTTTGTAAAAGATTTCCCTGTTGCTATTTCAATCTAGTTAACTAGATTTGTGATAGTTCTAACTTAATATCTTCCAGTTGAGAGATATCAATTTCCAATAGAACCACTCATTTTTCTATGATTATTTTGTGAAAGATTTTCCTCTTGCTATGTCAATCCAGTTAGTCAGTTTAGTGAGAGTACTAACTGATCAGTGCAGTGAAGCCTGAAATCCAATTATTGTGACAGAGTGTCAGTTTGCACTGTTGTCATTAGGGAATCGCTCAAAGTGTCACCTGCTGAGTTCAAAGTAGTTTGCAACGGTCGCTGAACCGTAATCCCTCTCGATTTCGGCCCGATAATAAAGATCTTTTGTTGCCATTCAAGATCACCGGTGATAGTTGATGGAAAAACACTTCCAGTAGTTTGCTCATAGAACAACCCAGCTGCACTTCCGGATCTATTTACGATTTCTCGTACTGTGAATGGGGAAATGTCTCCGAGGAACTACCAACAAACTAACGAAAAGCGCTGCATATGAGGTCTCTAGTTTGTTTCAGTTCATCATGTTCAACACTTATGAAAACAATACATTCAATGAATAATTGATTAAAAAAAGAGGCTCAATTTGATAATTAGGTAAATCTAACGTAATTTTTCATTATCATGTGACGAAAAATTGTTTTTATCCATTTTTACATTTATTTAAAGTATTGGGCTATGTGATATTTTATAATAGAATAATTACTAGTATCCTCCATTTTTCTCAAATGACTTAAGTACCCGAAACCGCTTGTGTCTTAGAAAATATACTAGAGGAAACTAGTAATTTTTTTAGAAAATCCATTGCAAAAAAATTTTTTTGGATATAATAATATGGTGATTTTTATTGTGATGGATCATTGTTCTGCATGAATGGGATCAACGATTGAATATCGTTGCGTTTAGCCTACACCAAAGTTATTAACAAAATGTTAATAATTTAATCCTTATAGATTCTATTAGATTGAACGGAGCTTGACAAACACATATGTTCATCATGTGTATGATAAGTTATGTTCAATCTTATAGAGTCTATAAGGATTGAGTTGTTACCATTTTGTTAATAACTTTGGTGTAAACGCAGCTTAAGGGTTTTGACGAAGTGTTTGATTCTCATATCCCATTTGGAAACTCATTGAATGATTCAATCATCCAAACTGAAAACATTTTATAAAGTGTCTATTTTTACCTTTAGATGATTTTTCCAATTTGCCCACTGAACGAATATGAATTTCTAGTAATATTTTGCATCAATCAACAAAGAAAGTAGCTACTATAGTATTCCATCAAATTCAAAACTGAGCTCCTCCTGTTCCCTGTTTTCAAATAAAAACCGTAAAAAATGAATTGCCATGAATATGAATGTACTCGTGAAGAAGATTAACGACATATTGAATTCAATACTTTGCGATTTAGATAAAAATTCTGAAATATATTAAAACGTGCCTGTCATAACAAGAAATTTCAAGATATGTGAGCATGTAGACAATTGCTGGCAATTTTCGATTCTGTCACTTCCGAATAAGTCATATTGACATCCTGGTTCGATGCGAAAGCGAGGAAAGAATAATATAGTGGACATTTGTCGCAAAACTGTCTCCGGGTTGGCTGTTGCAAAAAGCCGCCAAAGAATGAATGAATGAGCCGTAGCCAATCGGCTTCCTTCCTTTTTCCCGCGTTTATTATTCGTGTTGGCGCGCATTTCATTATCAACAATCATCTCTCTCACTCTCTCACACCCTCTCTCCCCTCACCATTCTCTACTTACCAGACTCTCTCACTCTCTCACACTCACAATAATCTTCCAAACGTTCGATGTTTCCTTGTCTCGAAGGAAATCGTCCCGCTCACAGTCGGATCTGAGCAGAACGTTTACATGATGCAATCATATCTCAATTGCATCCCATTACTGTAATATGTGCCACTTTCGAGGATAAATTTGTTACATTTCTCAAGGATTGAGAAAGTGTATTCAGAGACTTTTGTGATACTTCTATAATTTGTGAGACTTCAGGAATATTACGTATTCAGAGACTTTTGAGATCGGGATAGAAAAATTATTCGAAAAATCACTGATTTGAATCTCACTCTTCTCAAGTGACAATTAATTACAATATTATCATGGTATTCTCAGTTTCTTTATTTCCGGTAATTCATGAGGATGTTTTTGTTTAATTGCTGATTGATTCGATTCAATCTTGATTGAGATACTTCAAAGTAATCGTTTTGAGGACCACGGCCACAGATCGAACTCATCTTGATTGATGAAATTCAATAAGCCTCTCTCTCATTATCGATAGAATATATCGTTGATCACAATATCAACTTAAATTATGAAAAGAGTTCAGTTATTTTCATAATCTCTTCATGAGTTCTCTTTCATCATCTCTATGAGATGTTACAATGGATAAAGCTCCCAAAGATGAATGTATTTTCTCGTGATCTCTCCAATTTCCATGAGACCTTACAATCGGAAAAGCTCACAAAGAGAAATTTATGAGTTGAAAAATAAGAGACAACAGATTGTTATCTACAGTTTCCAAAACTGTATTTGATGAACAATATTGCATATTGTAAGTGATAAGCTTATCAAGAGAGCTTTTATTGTATAGTGGAATATACACTAAGGCTCAGCCCAATATACTTTGAGAACTCTAAAAACTAGAATTATCCATTATGTGGCTTCTACTAGATCATTCAACCTTTTAAAAAACTAGAAAAGAAACTTCAAAAATTTGTACCTGTCACTGTTAGAGGTAGAATATTATTTCTCATCTGCATTCGATCCACGCATGCTGATCAAATATTGAATATGAGATACTCAATCTGATGTAACAAACATTTTACGAAAGTATCCACATTTTCAGGAAAGGAAATGATAGATTTATGGTATATTATATTTTATGAGAATGGAGCTCTTTAGAACTATGACTTGTTTGAGTTATGCAAGGGATATCGGTGCCGTTACTGACTGTAGGTCTGACACACGGTATAATATCGATTGAAGAATTTTTTTGTTGTATATTGCAAATTTTGAAAGAGCTAACTCTTGCGTGTGCAGGTGATGTGAGTATGGAACTATCAATAACAGGAAATCAAGTATGTATAGTTTTATTGGTAGGATATATCTACATAGTTGAGGGGGCTGTATCCCATATTTCACCCCTTCCTTTATTGATGATAGAATACACTTGATACTGGATATTCAGCAACTCTTCAATCCAGGTGTGAGATCTGGAAAAATGAATTCACAACCCTTTTTCTCCAGTATTTTATTAAATGGTCAATCATTTTCCTGTATCACCCTTGGGTACCCACTATATGGAAAATAATCATTTTTCTTTAAAGATCATTAAACTCTTCCCTTATCTCACTCACCTCCAATTGCTTTCACGAATCAAATGTCATTGAACGGTCTCGAAATTCATTGAATTCCCTATGTTATTAATGTTTGAATCTTGCAACTCGAAGTGAATATCATATAATAATGAATTTTAATGTAGCTTGATCAAAGCACTGGCACACCAGCACGTTACGTGATTGATCAATTATTGTATCCTTATTCCATCAACATGTCACTCATCACCCAATCAACATTACAGTAAAGACGAGTGGAAACAGGCGTTAGCACTAAACATTGCACGAAATGATTGAGTTCTAACGATATAATAATACCAATTCACATTGTCGAAGTGTAATCTCATATGAGGATTGAATCACAATTTAGTTTAAATAGGTGGAATCGTGCAGCTTCCAAACTATGGATTGTGAGCAAGAAAGAGTATGGCTATTTAGTCTTGAAATTCACTTTTTCAATTATAAAGGAGCTGAGATATTTCTCTATCAAAATATTGTATAGAGATGATAATTAGATCATTATAATGAAATGTGTTATAATGTCTATGATGAAGTGGAAAATTAAGAAAAAATCGGTATAAAATATTAATACCAATCAGAACTATAAAGTCATTCATATTGCAGCATGCATACAGATATGAAACAGTAGGAGGACTACTGTACAGCTGAAATAGATAGAATTACTAATAGATTAACTATTATTTCAAGCGGCATAAAATAGAATTAAGATTGGTTCAGGGTTAGGGATGTCAATCCCGGGACTGATTTCCAATCCCGGTATTTCGAGATTATCCAATATCAATCCCCGGGATCCCTGGACTGGCAAAAATCAGTTTAATGTATTTTAACCAATTGTTCCTCCTCAATAACATGTTCAGTAACAGTGTGTGGCGATGAAAAAGGGCACATTAAAGAGGGAGAGGCTATTATTAAAATAAAAAAAAAACTTGGGAATAATATTAAAATTGAACATTCTATTTCTATAAATGTTTTCAAGATTAGGAGTAACTGTTTCATTTTATGTCCTACCTCAAATTTGCTGTATCCCAGATGATAGTGAGAACTGAGGAAAGCAAGATAACTCATCAGAGTATTTTTTATGTAGAACAAAAACATTTTTATCCTACATCAGGACGGGATATAGCTCACACTTGAATTACATCAAATACTGTCAAGTGAATTAATATCATTTGAATTGATAATATTAATAATAAAATAGAATACTTTTTGTAAGACCTTAACGCCATACCAATCAAACAACGCGAAAGCTCAACCACTACACTACCAAATGAAATTTCGTAGAGCCAACTATAATATTTACTTCAACTAGATATTCTACTTATGATATAGAAAGAGAAGAGGAGAGAAATAATTAGACAGAGAGTGAATAGTTGAGTGCTTTTTTATTTCTGAAGTCTTTTCAAAGTTCAGAATGCAATTCAAGGAAATGCCATCAGCACTATTGCAAATATTGCGCCGTCTAGACTGGTAATTGTGGTGCTGTGTAAACAGAAACAAGTGTAGAGACATAACCGATCAACAACCATTCTGCCAATTATGCGAACTGATAATTCAAATTCTATTAAGCCAGTACAGAGTACAGTATACAATCAATATTATGTATATGCAACTGTAGGCTGTGCCTGTAAAATAAATTAGTCAAACACTTAGAACAATAAATTAGTTATAAAAACTCATATTCATCACTGTAAATAAATTCCATATTGAATTGTTTTTGGAAAAATATGATTCACAATTTCAGGTTATAATCCCGAAAATCCCGGGATTGACGCTGAAAAATCCCGGGATTGTTGGGTATCAAAAATGGACCGGGATCCCGGGATTCGGGATCCCGGGATCCCGGGATTAACATCCCTATTCAGGGTGCATAGCTTCTGGTACATCTTGAAGGCAATCCATAACCTATTCGAAAATACCGGCGTCTATTATACTGGTGGATTATCGTGAATCTATGAGTTTATAATTACGGTAAATACCGTCTATACAGGGTCATTCCTGATTTAATCATAACCGGCGGAAATTCTCACAAGTGAATGCATCTTTCCACATAAGAGATGAGAAACACCACATGAAAATATCACACGAAAATCTGCAGAAACATAATAATATTATTGTTCATATTGAAGTTTTGAACTTATTGAATTCACATTAATTGCAACACTGAAACTCACCGAAATTTGCACAGCCACTAGAGCAAGTAGGGGAGGTCGCAGCAGTCGACGAAGGTGCATTTCTGAAGATGTGTGATGTCTTGAGATGGAAAAACAAAGAATGATGCAGTGACGGCCAAGCGTCAGTGGTCATAGCCGCTCTTATAGTCACTCCCTCTGCTGCTTTGTGGTTCCAGAAGAAGGGAGAGGCTGATGATACGCCGCGAGGTCTGTGTCGGGTACAGAGAAACCTCGGCGGTTGTCCGTTGCATGGGAAATGTTTGTTGTTCAGAACATTTGATACAAAATCGTTCATCTGATACAGTTTATTTGATACAGAACTACGGAGTTGTGGTTGTGATGTCGATCGATATTTAATTATTATTTCAATCAGAACCACGATATTTTATCAAAAGCTCCTCCGCTTCTCATCATGTGATCGTTTTTCGCACTTGATGGCTTGATCATCATTTGTGTACGATCGTGATTTGCGTGTATCTTCAAAATGTTGAAGATTTGAGGATGAGGTTGACCATACTGTCTATTAAATTTATATATTTATTTTCTTAAACTGCCAATTTTTGCATAGTTCTTCATTTACAATCAATAGTTACATCTGATCTGTTATTCCACTTACTCATATTCGGTGACATCTATCATCATATTTATCGATTATTCGGATCCCATTGAAAACTGTAGTCCATCAGCTCCCAGGAGCAAGACAGGCTGTACTGGTACTGGATAATGTAGCTTGATAGATGGAATCGTCAGTCTCATGAATAGAATCTTTTAGTGTAAGCTTAATTTATGCTCAATTTTATTTTATTATTTCATACTTTTGATTATAAAATAATGTATTTTCTTTTATTATGCTTTGAATATGTATCTATTGTATGGCAAATGAATGATTTGATTTGATTTGAAGCACTTTCGTATGTGACGATTGAAATAAACGTTTGAAGTAGAATAGACGTTGAATAATATGACGTTTAGGATAGAAGTTGAGAATAGACTTGAGAGTTTAACTTCCATAGTGGAAATTTATAAAATGATTCAAAATAGAACGTTTAGGATAGGAACGTTAGGAACAGACGTTCCAATTCGACGTTTAGGATAGACGTTGAGTATAGGATGGATGTTGAGAATAGACGTAAGAATTCAACTTCTATAATGGTCGTTTATGAGACGTCTCAGAATAGAATTTGAAAATGTAGAGCATTCATCAAATATATTCAGTTGATGATAATTCATATCTCTCACAATGACAATTTAGATAATTAGTTGAACTATGATTTTACAAGGAATTTCGAGGGCTTTCTTAGACAATGAATAATTCAAAGAGAATTCTCTGTTACTTTGCTACGTTTCTTAACTCTGCCAAAGAAACATCATAAGCAAATTATTGGGAGCTAGAAAGCAAGGATCATATTGGATATTTGCTTTGAGATATCCAATGATAATAATCATTGACAAGAAATATAGCTTATGCTTATCCTTTATCTATGATAATACCTTTATCTATAATATATCATCGACAATTGATATAGTAGGTAGTTGTGAATGGATAGGGACCTTCGTTGAAGATACATTTCTTCAACTATCCCAGCCAACCATCATCAGGATTGATTTGATTTTTGCGCGGAATCTCCTCCAGTCGATTGTACGCGAATTCTTATTCGGTTCGCGCGGTAAATCATCCAGTTAACGGCAGCCATTTAACGGAGAAAGTCTTTCTATTATCTCACTCTTATTTCATCTCTTCTTCTCTTCATCTCTGCTGCTATTCATATCGTGATAAAAAGTGGAAAAGCAAGGTTGATGGAGAACCTGCACTATAGGAAGCCATTGTGAAAAAGCGACCTTAGTTCTTAGGGTAGGTGAAAATAGTTTGTCATTGTTATTTCTATAGTTTTTCATCCAAGTGCCATTGCTCATTTTGAAATGGTTCTATTTCTTCCTCCAGACTACCATGAAGTAGTCGAATGAGTATCATATCTATGAGTAACATGAGACTCTCTTGGATATGGAGGAATTTTTAAAGACTAGTTCAAGTGAAATGATAAATAACAGTTCTATTAAATTATTGTAAATTTAAAACTTTATTATTAGATTTTATGATTTTCATCTCATTTCGAAGATACCATCTCACAGATAATTTTTTTCTCACATTTTTTGTGATAAATACATTCTTCTAAGACTCATTCTTTTAAATCCTTCTTCTCGTAATGGGGAAGAAGATCAACAATAGACCACCTTTTCTACGATTTGTATATAAAGTCAAGTAGAATCTACTTTGAAGTTGAAACTACTTTAGAATTTTCCTTCTTCTCGTAAAGGGGAAGAAGATCAACAATAAACCACCTTTTCTTCGATTTGTATATAGAGTCAAGTAGAATCTACTTTGAAGTTGAAACTACTTTACAATTTCCCCTTCAACTCAAGAAAACTTGAAACTACAGAAACAGAAACTTGAATATACTAAATTTGAATCTAATTTACCCTTCTCCAAGCTTCCTTGAATTCAAGTTTTGTCGATTCAAAACTCCAAGTTTTCTTAACTTAAGAAGATGTTTGAATTTTTTATTGAACTTGAAGTTTTAATTCAACCTGGAAATTGGTAAATAAGATGAAAATAGTTGTCAATAATGTATGAGAGCCGCAGATTAAACATTATAATGCAGATAAAGAGGGAAACTTTCAAATTAATCAGATTAGGTACTATTATAAGATTAACCATTTTACACTCTGTATGTACTCTTGAGAGGATGAAAACTTGAATTCAAGTAAATTTGATTTCAAATTTTCAGAAATCGTTCATTTTGCGGAAATAGCTCTTTTAAGTTTCCTTGAATTTAAAAAATACTTGAATTCAGGAAAACTTGACCAATGTAAACTCCATTTAAATGGCATTCTATTAAAATTTATTATGACTACATTATACAATCTCATTACATTTTATTATAGAGAGTGGAAAGATTTCTTTCAAAAACTTATTATTTAAACTCTGACTGAATAGTGAACTCCACTCAATAACTCAATTTGTGCCCGGTAATTTCATGGATCTTGTTCTTGAGTTTCTTCCTAGATAAAATTGATCATTGTCCCATGTTATAAGTGAGTATGCTATAAGTAAGAGTCCATATTCTCTAGTTAATACCAATAAATCATATTTCCTTACTGTTGAATAATTTAGTTGCTTTCAAATCGCTGGAAATCTGTAATGTTCAGCGTAATTTCAAGATTAACCAATAAGGAACAATGGAGGATAACAGTAGTTGATAATTGGATTAGGTATCCATGTCTCATGTTTTAGTGAAAGGTAGAGGTCTGTTATTTTCTACGAATTAAGGTCGAAAATGTTCAAGCTATTCTAGTGTAAGGATTGAAAACTATCCAGTTACCATTATTACTTTTCATCTACTAAGACTCATTTTGATTCAATAAAATTTCCTTACACCGATGAATCATAAAATTCGTAAGTCAATTAAATTCACATTACCGCTATGTACCAACATATTAGCGTATAATATCACATATGAAAATTCTATAAAGTTCTATATTATCATCCTGGATCTATATTTCATTGTTAAATTATATTAATTTGATTAAATTTGATACTATAAAATTGTATCAAGTGCGCGAAACTAGTTGAGTTTATATAAAAAAGTATAAAGAGGGTACTTCTTCCTCATTGTATAATGAGGGTGATTTCTATGATGGTTAAAACAATTCAAGTGGCTCTATTAAAATACTCCATTAATCAGATTGATAAAAAATCCTCAATTTTAGATTGATTTATTTTGGTAGCCTACTGTGTCATATATATTAACAATTTGAATGTTTTTAAAAATAATATTCTACTTTTAGAATTTGTGGATTCCCTAAACCACACTTTCCTTCTGTCAAACGAAACTATATTTTCAACTTGCATTCCCAGCCAATATTTCTCAATAATTTCCAACAATCTCCTCAAGTTTCCATCGTTGGACAAAACTAAACACAGAAACGATTATCCAATTTGTTGAGCAAAGTATGTAATCGTCACGTCATTTTCCCGAACTAAACAATCGTACCGATGTACCGTGCAAAATCGGTTATCCTATAACTGGATAAACTATGGCCTATCGACTCCTATTCGCTGAAAATAAAATATACTGTTATGAAATACCAAACGCATTATCCATTTTTCCCAGAACAATATTCAGTGAATACGAATACTAGTGGATCATTCCCAGTATTTTTTCTACAATCAAGAATAGTATGTCTTGTATTCTTATCTCCGTACTGCACCAGATTATTGCGTACCGCTTCAAATTTGTCATAAGTTTATTTTTTAAGGATTAAAAGGTCTTCAAGGATTTTTTTAAGTCCTAACCTAAGGACTCTAGTTATGGAGTATAAGACAAGTCAAATCAATAATTATACATAATACATAATCAACACTAAGTTAACATAATTCAACACTAAGTGAATCTAACCTAGTAGGTTCCATAATAGCAAGTACAAAACAGGTCTGTTGTAATTGATGCTTCATTCTTCTTGTTTGTAGTTCAATCGAGTAGTAGTAGTTCAATACTTGTATGTTTGGCCCAATCTACTAACGCACTCACTTCTCAAAAACATGAATGTTGCTTATAATATTAATTCAGTGCTTTCTTGTAAAAATTAGACTAATAAATAAATAAAAATAATAAAATAAATATAATACTGATTCCTGGAATGGAATTATTATTATAAAATATCTTATAATGTTCATGTCTAGCGTAGCATACAACGACTATCATATAATGTAATCTAGAATTTTATCATGTAAAAGGAAAAGAATAGGCCATAGAAGATGAAGTATTTTCTATTTAAGATGGGGCGACAAAAGTTTAATATGATTCACCTTAATACACGTCATTCTTTACCTCTTCCCGTTTTTTCTATCGTTATTCGACTGTTGATATGTTATTGAATGAATAATATGTGCAATAAAATTCAATATTCTTTCAATAATATGCTTATGAATTAGTTTCAAAACGATTATTGGATGATAATTATTGGGGAAAATAATACTTATTTATTAAAGTTACTTATAAATTTTATTCAGCAATTACAATTTTTCATCAATAATCTTAATGTATATAGCATATTTCCACGTACAAGAATTGTCAACCATATCAATGTTACTTCAATTTTTTATATACCTCCCCTACCCGAACTCAAACTGGTAAAGCACTCTGAAAGAGAAGGTAAACCTTGATGAACGGACGTTTCCTGAAAGAAAGTACAAACAGACAGAAACGAAGACATTCCTCTAAACGAATATAATAACAATAATTTCAGCAATAAACCTACAGTGAGACTCACTTCAAACTTACAGCACTCCTTACGGATAACATCAAATGCCTCTCATATAACCAATGCTGACGGTTTAAATTGAAGCTCAGTTTAGACATCCACCAGGAACTGATCCTGTAGAGGATTACAACTACTGTTACAGTAACAAATGAGTTGTCATGATTTTTTGGGAAGAGAACTAGAAGGATAGAGATTCCAGTGCGTCTTTTGTGTGAGCATACGTTTATTGGCAGCGTGTGTAGCGATGCTCAGTTGTCCGCAAATGCGTTACACTGAGATTCACTTTCTACTGTCAGCATTGGTTGAATGGGAAGCATTGATGTGATTTGCTATAAGGAATGCTGACAGGTCAAGAGTAAATCTCATGATAGATACAGTGTTGATGGTGCTACCATTCTTCGGAGAAAGCAGTAGGAACTGGATTATAGAAGGCTACTGATACTGAGCTGGCTGTCACTCAAGATATTCAGAAAAAGTGGTGGCAATCGGCTGGAATTATATGTACATTAGAATGTTGATGATCATAGTGTGGAATAGAGGGATTATGGAATATTATGTAGTGTGGGCAGAGCAGTTGATGATTTTGTTGAGGAAGTTCTCAGGAGAAAAAAAATTGTTTGTTTGAATCCTGTCATGAAAGTACAGTACTAAATAGAGTAGTAGTTGGTGAGTAATTTGAATAGTTCGGCATGATGTGATAACGTTTTTGTCCCATGGAAGATGTTGTGGGATTATAAAATGTGTTTAGCGTGGGATTGATTGTTAGCAGAGAGTATAGAATTTAATGTGTTAAAACTCTCTGATTGTTGGTTAGTTAGTTGGGGTTTTTCAGAAGAAAGAGGAATGTATCGAGTTAAGCTATTGCGTCTTGGGTGAAACAAAATCTTGGTACAGTATAGCAATACTACAGGATATATTCTTGAATGAACTATTACAAAAATAATCCCGTTACAAATATTTGGAAAAAGTTTTGATCGAATAATTTTTGTTATAATATGATAATTTTTTTATTGTATTTTACATTGAAAATACAAAATAGGCTAAGAGGAATCTCATTATCGCTGTGTGTACTATAATAGTATGAAGTATAAACTTCTGATTTTTTATCAAACGACTTATTTTTAAATTCAAGGAAAACTATTATGAAATTTGAAACACAATTTGGATAACAATTTTGCTATTCTTATGATAAAGACACGAAACTAGGCCTTAGAAAATGGAATCAATTTATGCTAGCTCATTATTCAATTACCGTACTTATGATTTTATTAACTCTATTTTTTAGTTGTAAGATTTATATTTCATTACTTCACCTGAAAAAGCGAAACCTCTTTCAAGGTAGAACTGCCTCTAGCTTAGTGATCAATTTGATTTTTGATCATGGACATCATAAATTGATATTGATATTGACATGATGAAATGGGAATCTGGGTTTGTAACTCAAATAACCAGGAAATATAACTTATCATATAATATACTAGCAGGGTACCCGTGCTTCGCTACGGGAATTAAATGATCAGATTATTTTTGTAAAATATTTATAACCTGAATTCTACCAAAGCCGTTATAATCGTTTTTGAGATCCATCATACAAACAAAAATTGCTTGCTGAATATAACTTGAATAATAGATTAATATAGTCTCGTCACTGTCATAGAATTTTGTATCCGAAAAGGTGCTCTCCCTCGATGAAAATGTTATTATATATAGGACCTTATTATATAAGTTCCATTCAAATATATTTCTATTATACTTGATTACCCAAAAATCGTTGTAAATAAATGTGATGATTAGTTGCGTTGCTATCACCTCAGTTTGAACAACACATTCAACTCTGTTGAAATATACATTCAACTGCGTATTTTAAAAAACAATCAAAAGTTAGCGATGCCTTATGGTGTCACCCAGTTGCTCTTATGCACTCATCTTGACATCAGGGAATATTTTTATTGGATCATGCAATGTTTTCAAATTATATTGCTAAATGTTATAACCACAGCTGTTAATTTTCTCTCTTCCTCTCTTTAGTTTTCAACAAACAATGGAAATTTCTGTTTCAATAAGCTGCCACTTGGATGATCAATTTTTCCTTTCAAGCTATCTCAGAGATGAGACTCAGCTCAAATTTTTGTATCACGGACCTACTATTTGCTAGGAGCATCATATGATCTGCCCTCTATCGGTAATAAATAAAGAAATTAGGCCACAGCTTGGCATGCAAATCATTGAGTCTAATCATTTGAATTATCAATTGATGTGTTGGAAGTGCTCTGTATAATAGTAGACTAATTGCAGTAAATTTTGTGGAATATTGGACGGGGCTTAAGAGTCGACCTCGACTTCATCCATTGGCAATTAATATTTCTCGTTGATAGTTATCAAATTAGCAGTGATCATGCTATTTTTGCTTTTGCTTGATGCAATTGAAAATGGAATTCCAAATCAAGTTTATTTGGAATTGGTTGACTATGGTTTCCATGGATCTCTTGCTTATTCTGGAATTTCTGGCATAGCCTATCGCTTAAGCTGGTTTACACCGAAGTTATTGACAAAATGTTGATAACTTAATCCTTATGGATTCTATTAGATTGAACGGGACTTGACTAACACATATGTTCATCAAATGTTTACATATTGTTAATAACTTTGGTGTAAACACAGCTTTACTCTTCGTTCCACTTATTCGAAAGTGTAAAAGCAGTCAATCCACTCATTCTTTCTTCCATGGGAGTCCATTTATATATAAGAGTCCATTCATAATAATTAGTCTAACATTCAATGTGGCTGATTTCTCATGTCCCAAACTTTACTACCATAAATATTAGAATAAGAATTTTTAAGTGAACATTTTCATGTCAATTTGAATAATTCTGAATAGAGTTTATTCAATCACTTTGATTATTGACTACCATTATATGATTTCTTTCTTTAATCTTAGCTTGAAACCAAAAGCTTATGTATGAAAATTTGAATGTAAATTAACATGTAACTTAATTTAATTTCTATATAAATTGAGAACTTTAGTATTAACTTGTGATTCATCAATATAAATATCAATAGGTTTGTCTTGTGTCATGTAATGACATCAATATCGGGGACCGAGTTTTTTACTGGAGAACAAAAGCATAAAAAATTAATTACGAAAGAAGAAATTATAATATCATTCATAGATCATACAGAAATGTTCTATCTAATCACAGTAAATTGAGATTAATTCCCAGAGGAATGCAAAAGTTTCCCTCAGAAAGGCCCGGTTGCACAAAAGACGGTTGAATTTTAATCCTGATTAATTTTACGTGAACCAAATCAGAGAAGACCATTTCAAAAAGATGGATCTACTTAAAATTTATCAGGACTGGAAATAGTCCGGCTTTTTTGCAACCGGCACCAAGTACCTGATTGAATGATTGCAAAAGTTCAACAGCTGAGTCATAATTTTGACACAGTCCCACACACATGAACTCGCTCACTCACTTCCATCATCAACAGACGATGAAATAATTATTATCAGCTGTTTTTCCAAGGATGGATAATAATTATCCTTTCAATGTCATTCAGCGAGTTTTCCCAGTGATGAGACCTAGTGCAATCGAATTTTTATATTATAAACCTACTATGCTCTGAATTTCGTGAGAATCGTTAGAGCCGTTTTCGAGATCCGGTGAAATACAAACATGTAAACATCTAAATATCTAAGCATCCAAAAATCTGAAAATCTTGACATATAAACAGAAATTGCTCGTTTAATAGTATGGGATGGGAGGAAATAGCTGATGGAACATTATGTTTTTTCGATATAGTTTTTAGCTGATTTTGCAACATGAAAATATCAGGTGCAGTAGCTCAAAAGCCTGTTCAATTTCAATCATGATCAAATTCCATGAGAATTAATCAGAGCAGGGGTTTTTTAAATAGAAGGCTTCTCTGATTGGTTCTCGTGGTATTTAGTCCGGATTAGGAATTAACAGACAGGACAACTGACTCTCTCAAGGCCATGGCTGCGTAGAAACATAGAGCAACAGAGGAACCAATACAACAGAAGCTGAAGAAATTAGTCGCATTTCTATCACCTCACAATAAACATCAATTCAACTACCATATGTTTGGAGAGATCGATTTTAAATTTATTTTGCCATCATCCGGTCACTTTCTGTACCTATTCTTCCAGATGTTCCATGAATACTGCAATGTTTTGAAATAAGATCGCTAAATTTGGTAACTCAACTACAGCTATTATAATCTTTTTCACTTGCTCACACTTTCTTTCTCACATTTTCAACAGAGTATGGAAACTTTTGATCAGCTGCTACTTGAGGGACCAATAATCCTTTCTGAAAGAGCTTCAGTGATTTTTCCCAGAACAGAGACCTGTTCCAAAATATTTTTTTCATCGCAAACGTACTCTATTCCTGATTTAATGAAAAAATGTTAGAGGCGTTTTCGAGATCCGTCAGACATA
Organism: Nilaparvata lugens; assembly: GCF_014356525.2. Classification (NCBI taxonomy): domain Eukaryota; kingdom Metazoa; phylum Arthropoda; class Insecta; order Hemiptera; family Delphacidae; genus Nilaparvata; species Nilaparvata lugens. The sequence continues at coordinate 28,766,964 of NC_052514.1, read as the reverse complement.
CATACATACATATCCGCAAACACACATATTTAAACAGAAATTCTTCGCTTTAAGTGACTTCAATGATTTTGATTTCATTTAATGAGAGCTTATTTCACATAATAATAACAACGGGTATAAAAAGCGAAAATGTCAAACATAATTGAAATCGAAACTAATAACAGCTGGCGTAAAAAGCAAAAATGACAATCATAATATTGAAATCGAAACAGTAGCTATCATCTTATCTCCATCTGATCCAATGTAAACAAATTATAGTAAGATTCACATCAATGTGTCAGCATTATTTGAATGGGGAGCATTGATGCTATTAATGAGGTATACTGACAGTTCAAGTGAATATCAACGAATTTTTATGCATATTCTCCAATATTTTTATCGAAAGCTACCTTCTATTTTCTTTGGTAACACTACTAATGTTTGGGAATAATTGATTCATGGGAAAAGCGCCTTACTACTATGGAAGATATTTTTACATTAGGAAAAGCAACAACAGCGTTTTAATAAATAACCCCTTTCTTTCGTCAAGTAATTTCCTCATTCTTTGCACACAGATTCCACAACGGACACTTCTGAAGTTTTAAAAATACCCTTCATTAATCATACTGAATAATTAAAATTTCATCGAAATTGTTTAAGATATTCACGCGATCTGTCAGATATACTAACAAAATTAGATTTAACAAAATTTAAATTATTCAACACGAGACGTTTAGACTATAAATAATGCAATTATTGAGTGATTGAAAAATAAATAATAAAATAATATTCTCAGTAATAGCTCTGATTGAAGTAGCAGTACCCAATCAATTTTTCCGCGAAAAAAGAAATTTAATCTTCAACTTGGTGCCAACCTAACAAAGTTAACTCAACTTAATGCCAACCTGACAAAATTATCAATTTGGTTGCCAGTTAACAACTGTTTCGAAGAGGTACTCTCTCTAGATTATGGTTCTATATTAACATATGGTATGGACATTTCAATATTATAATTGAGAGATTGGAATAAGAAGAATATACATGCTAAGAGACGAACTTCAAACCCTTGAAAACCACCCTTAGAGTTAAAATATCGCCAAAAGATTTCTTAGTGAGCACCTAGGACTTATAAGGAAGCTATATTTCAAGTTTTGTTGCAATCCGTCCAGTAGTTTTCCAGAAATCGTGATCAGTGAGTCAGTGAGTCAGTGAGATAAGAATTTTATAAGTATAGATCATAATACCAACACAATCATGCTCCTCTTAATTGTTAAAGAATAAAGGATTAAACGACTAGAGATTATTAAACTGAAAGATTTATCTCAAGCTACTTAATGTATTGCGGTTCACTTCACATAATGGCATTCTCTTATCCATTTTTTGTGTAATTTATTATACAATAACCTTTGTGTGTAAATAAAGTATACATAGAGAATATAATACAGACCAATACCCAAAAACGACTTCTTTGGAGTCAGGGGACCTTGAAACTTATAGAAATTGGGGTACCTTAATTTTTTTGGAAAGCAATACTTTCCTTACCTATGGTAGTAGGGCAAGGAAAGTAAAATGATAGTACGTGTTCAGAATAATCTAAAGTATCAGCAAATCAGAGACCACTGAGAACTGTATTAATTAAAGATTCTTAAATGTTCGTTCCTAACAAAGCATACTTTGAGAACCTATCAAAGCCGGCTACAAGAATTACCTGAATCCTATTGTTGGTTGCTTGACGACTTTAACAAGTTTGTTGAAAAACGAAAGTACCTTTTTTTGTTTTAAAAAAGATAGTATGGTATTATTTTTTAACTAACAAATCAAGTATTTCTGGATGAAATACGTTATTAGACCATAACAAGTATTTGCCTGACAATAATCTGAAGAATTGTATTCATTAATAAGGCCCTGAGTATCAGAGCTCCTCCAGACAGATGAATCTCTTTGTTTATGTGATGACAAAATGATATATTAATCTTCATTCCACCGTCATATTCTATAATTTCCAATAGTCGATTACACTAGAATGATCATTATTATTAATATTCTCTTCATTAATAGACTATTCGTCAAAAATGATTGATTATCAGATACGTTATCAGATTTTTTTACTCTTTTCCAATAAACATCCAGTTTCATGATTGTGTTGAAGAGAGTGTATGGATAAGAGTGGTAGAGATCACTTCGATCTACACCTCTAAAGATTTCTAACACATAATATTTTGATAAGACGAAACCGTATTTATGAGATTCTTGAATGAAAAATGATTTATAGCTTAGTTTGCAGACTTTTTTAGCTGACACAGGTTGTAAATTTTTTTCAAAATGAAATATTTATTTTTAAAATATATAACAAAACTGAGTATTATATTATGTTCTCATATCATTTCTGAATGAAACGCCTACCGGTTGATTGGATATACTTTTTCATGGACTTTGTACATTCCATTCTGTGTTATAATGATGAAAAATATTGTATGAATGATAATTATGATACCCTGTGAGTTTGAACGATTTAATTCGAAGGATAATTCATCAAAAAATTATTTATAATCATTCTCTTATCGCAATAATGATATACTTTTATATACCTTTTTTATAATTTTCTCTCTGAACTACAACAAAAATAAATCTTTTCTTCGACAACTAATAAAAGAATAACCAAGAACGAATTACTTTCCATCATTGATTAATTCGAACATCTACGCATAAATTATTACAAATCAGGGTGGAACAACAGGCTTAGCCCAAAACTGTTTTTGATGAATAGAGACGAGTTCCAAAAGAAATTACTTTTCTTTACCTCTCAAGATTAAAGTTAATCACAACTTGATTTTTATTTATTTCTGATAAAGTACAGTGCAGTTTGATTGAATATATAAATGACTCTACAATAACTTGAATCCCCAGTATTATGCAGGAGTATGGAATTTTCAATAAGTCATGAGACTATCATGTGATTAAGTATAGAAGGACAAGTTGACCACGCAAAGATTATTTCAAGTGACTAGAGGCCAGCATTGGTATCACAACTACTGGACTGATGGATATTTTCACTATTGAATTATCTTGAAATAACAAGAGAGATATTGGAATGTTGACAACAATAAAGTACTATAACCTAGATAGTTTCATTTTATTTTTATCAAGCTGACAAAATTCAAAGACTAAATATTCAAAATATTTAAAAGACTAAAATAATAAAAGACTAAATATTCAAATATTCAAAAAGACTAAATATTCAAAAATATTCTTGTGAATTTATGTATGTGTGTGTCTTATGTGTTTGCCATACGCTAATATCTTATTAAATTAAGGGAGCAATTTCTGTATTTTTATATCTGTTTATTTATGTTCAACTAGGGATGTCAATCCCGGGATCCCGGGATCCCGAATCCCGGGATCCCGGTCCATTTTTGATACCTAACAATCCCGGGATTTTTCAGCGTCGATCCCGGGATTTTCGGGATTGGAAACCTGAAATTGTGAATCATATTTTTCCAAAACCAATTCAATATGGACTTTATTTATGGTGATGAATATGAGTTTCTTTAACTAATTTATCGTTCTAAGTGTTTGAATAATTTATTTTACAGGCACAGTCTACAGTTACATAATAATAAGGTCTATAGTATACATAATAATGATTGTATACTGTAGCCTACTCTTTACTGGCTTAATAGAATTCGCATTATTAGTTCGCATAATTGGCAGAATGGTTGTTGATTGGTTGTTATGCCTCTACATTTGTTTCTGTTTACACAGCACCGCAATTACCAGTCTAGACGGCGCAATATTTGCAATAGTGCTGATGGCATTTCCTTGAAATGCATTTCGAACTTTGAAAAGACTTCAGAAATCAGAAATGAAAAAGCACTAAACTTAACGATTCACTCTCTGTCTAATACTTATTCCTCTCCTCTTCTCTTTCTCTATCATAAGTAGAATATCTGGTTGAAGTAAATATTATAGTTGCTCTACGAAATTTCATTTAGTAGTGTAGTGGTTCAGTTCTCGCGTTGTTTGGTCGGTATGGCGTTACGGTCTTACAAAAAGTATTCTATTTTATTATTAATATCATTAATCCAAGTAATATTAATTCACTTTACAGTATTTGACGTAATTAAAGTGTGAGCTCTGTCCCGTCCTGATGTAGGATAGAAATGCTTTTGTCTACATAAAAAAGACTCTGATGAGTTATCTTGCTTTCCTCAGTTCTCACTGTCATCCAGGATACAGCAAATTTAAGGTAGTACATGGAATAAAACAGTTACTCCTATAATCTTGAAAACATTTATAGAAATAGAATGTTCAATTTTAATATTATTCCCAAGTATATTTTTTATTTTAATAATAGCCTCTCCCTCTTTAATGGGCCCTTTTTCATCTCCACACACCGTTACTGAACATGTAATTGAGGAGGAACAATTGGTTAAAAATGCATTAAACTGATTTTTGCCAATCCCGGGATCAGTCCCGGGATCCCGGGATTGATGTTGAATAATCCCGAAATACCGGGATTGGAAATCAGTCCCGGGATTGACATCCCTATGTTCAACGGATCTCGAAAACGGCTCTAACGATTTTCATGAAATTTGGAACATAGTAGGTTTATGATACAAGAATTCGATTGCACTAGGTCTCATCCCTGGGAAAACTTGCTCAAACACATTAAAAGGATAATATTCATCCTTGCCTGAAACAGCTGACACTTTCGTCGTCTGTGGATAGTAAAAAGTGAGCGAGTGATTCTGTGGAAAATCAAAATATCGAATCCCCGAAATTCATAGGCTGACGTATAGCCAGCTGTGAAATATAAACACGATCATACTAGAGAATTGTGTTCTATTTATCAATAAATGAAAATAACGAGCGAAGCTTGGTGCCCCGATATTTAATAATAATGAAGTACTGAACTCTAATTATTATAATATCAACATTATAATATATTTATTTTTATTGTTGTGAACTACTCTCCAAGAACTCCATTCACTTTTTATAACAGTCACTTTCCAGTACAATCTTTCTCACTTGGACCTTTACAGCACTATTGTTATGATAATTCGAATTAAACAACCATACGGTGTCATTGTTTTTTCTGGAATATGATAATCAATTTCCACTTCTATCACAATACTGATACTGACTCTATATTAGAAGTGGTAAAAATGAAAATTCTACTAGTTTAAGGATTCATTTGCATACTATAAACTCTCTCAGAGCAGCAAAGTGTACAGAGGCAACTTACAAATTTCCTGTGTTGAGGGTTGCCTATGTTCGGGTGACTAGGCGTTAGCATTGACGCAGGTTTCTTTTGCATTCTAACTCCCTGTTCTAGAATGCTTCAAGGATTTCAATGCACAAATGAACTCATCATTGTATCAGAAAAGAGAAATGTGGCAATTCCCTCCTCCCGACTGTGAATAAGTTTTGCTACAAATCTATTAATCAGAAAGTCGTTTTCATTATTACTAGTGGTTCTGTGAACAATAGACCTCACGCAGTATTCTCATCCACAAGTACCTGATTGAAACTATAGACCTTATAGAAATAGGCCTATAGCAATAGACTGGCTTCTCCATACATCTGTGTAATCACTTGTCAGCTGATTTATGATGAATAATTCTTTTTCTGATTTTTACTCTAATATTGGCGTATGAAGGAGGCTCCTTTTTCCTTTTATATTGTCCTTGAAATGCAAAATTTCCAAAAACCTTGTATATACGTCGACGCGCAATTAGAAAAGGAACATACCTGTCAAATTTTATGAAAATCTATTACCGCGTTTCGCCGTAAATGCGCAACATATAAACATTCAAACATTTAAACATTTGAACATTTGAACATTTGAACATTTGAACATTTGAACATTTGAACATATGAACATTTGAACATTTGAACATTTGAACATTTGAACATTAAGAGAAATGCCAAACCGTCGACTTGAATCTTAGACCTCACTTCGCTCGGTCAATAAATGGGAAGTTACACTAGGGCATCAAAACATGGGAGATATGAACTCCACCAATCCACTTTGCTGAAGTTTCAATATGAATTGATTAAGCGAGGTTATCCAATTGATTCAATTGGTTGTTTCTTTATAATATCTCCTCGTTCCTCGTTCCAGATTCATTCCCCAATTTTCAAGCCTTTGTTTCTCTGAACCACGCAGCGTCACTGTAGATTCCGTTCCAATGCATTCACAGTACTCAAATGAACAGTCGAGGCTTCCAAAAGTGGTTAAACTCTCCTTCATTGATATTCCATATTTTCATCCGTATAAATGATGGGATGACTAATTATACAGCTTTATCGGAGGGATGAGAGCTATACAGGATATGGATAGATAATGAGAAGACACATCATTATCAAGTGAATTCTTTTTTCAACATTTAACAAAATTACATAAATAGAACAACAAACACTCTTGCATAATATAATTTACAAAACTAAAAATAAATATACAACACAAGAAGCAAATAATATAAATAATAATTATTATTACTTTAACAATAATATAATTATTTTGATATCAATATTTTTAATGTTTGATTTACATTAATGATGGCGAAAGGAGGTGGATAAAAATTATAGAATCATGCAAGAATAGAAGTTTTTGAAGTGTGCTACTTTTACAAAAAACGTTATTAATGAATAGGTGAGTATCATGGCAGAAAGAGAAGAGGAATTCATTAGATACTACTAGTAGGAATCAAGTTTAAGAATACACAAATAAGATACATTATAGCACATGAAATAGGAAAAGGTTCGGCTAATCATATTTTACAAGATTAGTGTAATCAACCGAAGTACTGAAGAAATAGGTCAAGATGAAGACAAAGATAACAGATAATATTATTTCGAAGAATATTCTCCTAATTCTTATAATCACAGTCTCTCCAATTCCACATGAGTATGTGGAACTGACAACATATTTTTCATTCCACCTTAAAATGGATGAATTGACAGCATTTCTGTGTCTACTGCTGGAGTATTAACGATTTTGCGATTTTTCTCGTATGAGAAGTAGTCATTGAGACTTGTGGTATTAGCAGTGATAGAAGAAGAGCAATTAGAATGATTTTAAGATACCTAAAGTATTACAGTAGATAGATGTCAATTAATGAAGAGAATAAGCATCTTGCGAGACAAAGAAATTACTAAATAATATTGACATCACTTCCATTCTATGAAGAAAGTCTTTTAAAGACATGTTAGTTCAGTCGTGGAATAACCAATCTATCGATACTTCATGGATCAGAGAATAGATTTCTAGAAAGTAGAAGAAGGAGGAATATGATAGAGAAAAAAGTTATTTCGATAACAAAAGTTGATTCAAATAATTAAGGAAATACATATTAGTGCCTATAAGCGCTTGAGTGGTAGGCGCTTGATGGTGAGGAACTTGACGAGTAGGGATAGCTTGAGGAAGAGTACTGCGGAGAGCTGTAGTACGAGTAGGGAGACGAAGCTGACGACGAGTATGAATGTGGCGAATAGGCCTGGAGGGAAGCCTCAAATGCCTTTGAAGTGTACAGAGATGAAGGAACATAGGTGGTTGAAGGTGAGGAAGCATATTGGGATGATGTGGAGGTTGATGAGGATGATGGGGAACTGTAACCGTGAGATGGGTAGAATGAGGAGGAGGAGGAAGATGAGGATGGTGATGAGTAGTAGGATGAGGAGGATGGGTAGGAACTGGAGGAAGAGGAGGAGGGGTAAGAGTAGCTGGAGTAGGGTGAGGATGAGGGGTAAGAAGAAGAGGAGGAGGATGATCCACTGTTGTATCCTGAGTATTCCGAGGTGGCATAACCTGAGTGGGAGGATGAAGATGGTGATGAGGAGCTGTAGTAAGGGCTGAACGATGAGGATGATCCTGAAGATGCGTAAGGTGAGGATGTTGGTGACTGGGAAGTTGATGATGGGGAGTAGGCCGATTGCGAGTAGGCAGTTGGTGATCCATAGGTTGGTGAAGCAGTAGAGTAGAGAGGGGTTGGGATGGCAGTGGCGTAGCTTGACAGACCACCTGAAGGTGCAGCCGCTGCAGGGTAGGCATGTGCAGCTGCAGCTGCCGGGTTGACAGCAGCTGGACTTGCCAGGGCGAACGGGAACGGTGACAACTTGAACGCTCCTAATCCCCCAAACTGCGACGCTGATCCCAAACCACCAAACTGTGACCCATAGGATCCAAAGTTGAGACCTCCATATCCTAGTCCACCAAGTCCTCCATATCCCAGACCTCCATACCCTCCCAACCCTCCTAATCCTCCAAAGTCTTGGAGGTTGAACGAGTGTTGGTTGGGGACGAAGAGGGGTGAAGCATGTCCTTGTTGTTGTTGCAAGGGGTAGGTTGCAGGGAAGGGATAGCCAGCGGCTGGGTACCCAGATGCATATCCACCCGCCCCAGCTGGCATGGCAGCCGTTCTCTTGTCCTTGGGGGACGTCTCCTCATCCTCTTCTTTCACAGCTGCTGCGTTCACTAGTTGTGTCGCTAGTAAGCTGATCTGTAACAAAAATTAGAATGAACAGAAAATTAGTTTCCATGAATATTCACGATACTATAAATCTGATATTATTGAGCAGATCAATAGAGTAAAATAATATCAATTGATCATTAAAAATTAGGATAATTGAAAACATGGTTTTTTTTTATTTTATCAGATATGATAAATATGAGGCAAATAATATTTGAACTCTGAAAGTGAACAAATTTTGAAAATCAAAAACAAAGAGTCCACTTATTAGAATTCAAAGTGCCGGCTGCACAAAAGCCTGATAAATTTTGATCATGACTAAATCCATGACACCAATCAGAGAAGGCTAATTTGAAAGGTAGGCTTCTCTGATTGGTTCTCTTGGAATTGATCACGGTTGAATTTTAACAAGCTTTTGTGCAACCGGCACATAATGTTTTTACATGTGAGTAGTCAAAAATAGAGTGGAATTCCGATGTTTACATTCACTGATGTTCTGAACAAAAATCGTTCCATGAAAATTCTCATCTTTTCAAACTAAAATTTCAATTCACTCCGTAGTTTGAGATCCAGTTCCACGTATGTCTATTGAATTAAATTGAGGTTGAAAAGCGTCAACACATTGTCATTATGATAAATTGTCTTGGATTTATTGGATGACACCATTTAACAGCCGTTGAGTTTAATACGTGGAACCGATTTCCATTGATCGTAGATAATTACTTATCAGCACCAACTCTTTCCCTGAATTTTCAGGAATACTTCTGCATATCATGACGAATTTGAACTCAGCAATAAAAATTGCATAATAATACTCCTATACGCTATCTCCTGCTGTTCTAGATATCTCTCTCCTGCTGTACAATATTGAATACAACTTCAACTTCAACTTAAACTTCAACTTCAATATTGTATCAACTTCAATAGATAAACAGCGGATATCACCGGAAGACTGTGAAACATGTTCCTTCCTTGAGAAGCAATAAGGTTTAGGTCAAAGGTGAGTGAGTTCAAACATGTTTATCACCTCCTTCCTCCAACGTGCCATCAAGCTTAACGATCTTCAACGCTCCACGTTATATCCATATTAGCAACATGCTATATTGGCAACACGTGTGCAATTATAACTGGCAAAGACCTTGTGAGCAAAAGCGGTCGCCAAAGCACGTTATTCTTATGAAAAGTTGGCACTTGCCAGCAGTCGAACCAGTGGAAAGTAGCGAAAGTGGTCTGGCCGGGTCCTCTTTATGTTTGAAGGTTGCAACTTCCGACAGAAAATATATTATGCTCCGGGTGCTGTTACATAGTCGTTCTGAAAGGTTTCTCATGGAATATGCTAATCTGAGTGTAGGATAGTTTACTTCGAATTCAAATCAGGTAGTATTCTCTTTAAGAATTTGTAGTTGTGGTGAGTCAGGTACTGGTGAGTTACGAGTTTTGCCCATTGTAGGAATGACATTATATTATAAATGTTAGAAATAGGCCTAGTTTTTTCATCATAAAATGCCATCATGATTCTGAGAGTTTACTATGATAAGTCTACTCTCATTTTTATATTTTTCTCTTTGCATAATAAGAAGGACAATGATAAGTCTCCACCCTTTTTTTCCAATGGGCATTCTTTAAGTGTATCTTTAAGTGATCTATCACATTCCTCAAGATTATTTTTATAAAAGTCGCTAATATTTTGTAATGTCTAGGAGTTTCTCAGTTGAACTATTTGAGAAAATTGTACACTTATTCAAAAACAATCGAACATACAAGAGTTAGAAATAATATTTTTGATAGTTTGAAATCCTCAAATGATACAACAATTTTATTTTATTTATTTATCTATATTTTCTACAAAGAAACACTGATTAGGAGAGAAAAACTGAGGATACTCCTTGTACTATTTCTCTCCCAAATTTAGATAACATTTTAAAAGTCCAAAATAGGGTTATGATTTCACTTTACTAAAATTTAGTCCATTTTCACTCAAAAACAACGAAAACTTTAAATTGAAGCTTCCCTATAAATATAAGCACTTCCTTCCCTATAAGCACTGATGATTAAATATTAATGCTGGAAGTTTATAATGTATCTCACTACATGATATCCTTGGTGACGGTCATGTTCTTTGAGGTATGCTATCAGTAATAGTTTTCATCCCAGTAAATTATTTGGAGGTTTCCAAACTCATTAAATATCCTTAAAATTATCCAATCTTAAACAAAATTTCAAATTTAAACTTCCCATACATGTGTAAACAGCAACATCTTCAACGGAAACGGTAGCACTTTCTTTCCTGCGGAATCTCCCAGTGGATTAATGTGAGATCATCAGTTACATTCTCTTATTATGTGTTGAGCTCCAGCCTATGAGTCACTCAACCGTTAAAAAGTGTTTTAGTTGATGATGTTGTGGGTGAGTAGAAAAAGTGTATTACACAGGAAGAGCAAGAGAGAGAGAGAGAATGAAGAGAAAATATGAACGAGATGTAATGTAATGAATGAGAAAGCTTATAGAAAAGTGAGAGTGAGTCCAGTTAGATTTGGTTGTCGAAGCACGACTAACTTTTACAGTTCGTTCAACTTGCTGAACGTGAGTTGGAGATGTCAGCTGTCCAACCGGTAGCGATTACATAAAAAATTAATGTAATATTGAAAGAGCCGTTTGCAGCGGTGATTTCTGCTGTCACGTAATAGGGAGTTGATACACGTGACCTTGAGATTGTTTTCATTTTTCCCTATCGTCTCCTTCCGACACGTTTCCCTTGTAATTTCTGTTTCAAATTATTTTCTGAGAGATATTTCCTTTCATTGAGAGAACTTTTCTGAGGGACTTTCCTTGCGATATCCAATAAGTAAAATACAAATGATTACTTTCAGATTTATTTAGCGTATGGCCCTACGACACAAATCTTTATGTTATCTAACATAAGTCAAACATATAAACAATGAAGTCATCTTAGTCACACATTACTTTCAGAGTCTGTAAGAGACTCTTACAATAATCTAACGAAGCTAAATCTCATTCAGATCTTACAAGTTTGGATGAGCTGCTTCATTATTAATAGAGGGATACAAATAATATGATAATTATAATTATACAATTATTGTGAATAAGCTTTATCCAGGTATAACACGACCCGTTAATATGAGAGTTGATCAATAAGTGAGCAGTATATTCATGAAGAACTCATTTTCCAAGGAGTGAGGAGTAGCCTATACTCATGAAGAAAAAATATGCTTCAGCGAAGATTTATGAATTATTTATTTCAATATTATTGATTTCGCGAGCTGCTTGCTTAATGATCTGTAATAGGCTACTATAACTTCAGTCTGCTGAGTTTATCTTTGTCACGAGTTTGAATCCCACCAAGCCATGGTTGTTTTATCATATCACTTTATTCAAGCACATGGTTATGTGGGCATATCGAAGTATTGAGCATTGTTGAATAGGTCCATCTATAATAGTAAATTACAGCACATCCAGAAGATCTGATAGATTGAAATGGCCATGTTTAGTAGGACACATGAGAAGATCATAATATTATTCAGCAAGAACAGAATCAATTAATATCAATCAGTCGTCCTATCCATCAATCAAATCCCAACCCACTGGTCTACTGCTTGATCTACAACAATCTGCTCAGTATGACATAATTATATCGAACTAAAAGCAACTCAATTTGAACTTTTCTAATCACAAATCATAGTATGAACAAGAATAAAAGTTTAACATGCTTAACAATGTATGTTTCTCTTCCAAATTCCAATAAGACAGTAATTTGTTTCAAATTTCACTCTAGACCTCTAGAGAGTGAAAATTAGAATTCAATGAAGAAATGTGAGAAACTTGAATGAGACCAGAATGAATGGAGAGAGAGAATAAGTTCTCACTCTACAATAGAAACAATAGGTTTAAAACAAGTTCATCAGCAAGCTTTTGAATTTACTGGTAAGAAGTAATTGAAACCTGTCGGGAACTCTCAACTATGATAAAAATGTATTCCACGCTATAATCACTGATATTACTTTGCAGATCCAGTCAGATCACGTTTTTCTACTGGTGATGACAAGAAAGTGCTACCTAGACCTACATCACAGACACAAATATTTTCACCAGTTGCAGAGTTAATGACAATGTCAGTGAGCTTTCTTCCAAACCTGAAGAGCATTTGCACTTGAGCGCTGATTTCAATGGATGTTACTTGTAATAGAAGGCTCTACTAGTTGATGGAAATACACTGACAAAATCGAAAGTTGAGATCAGGCGATGAAGGATTAAAATAGTTAGATTAAGCGAAAGCTCCAGTCATGTTTTGCCACCTTTTTTCTATTGAAAAACCTGTATTGATGATATGAACTAGCTTTGCAAATTTTCCTGCGGTAATCCACAGTCTATCAGATTCTATATCTTTGAGGAAAGTCAATCAATTTTTGCAATCTAATTAGTTATAATGTGAAGTGATTCTCTATGAACAGCTTAAATTTGATTGGTATGTACTTAAATAAACAAATACGTTGAAATATCAAGTTCAATATTGTTTGGATTGTTTTATTGCAATCTTGGAAAGTTTCCAAGCGTTACCAAGGGGGAGGCATAAGAAAGGTTTTGATTATAGGATTCATTATATACTGTTTATTTATTCATTATATACTGTTATTCATTATATATTGTTTACTGTCCAATTACAATGATGATCACATCATTGTAATTGGACAGTAAACATCATAGTAGATAAGGACTACTAGCTTCATTATCCGATACATGTTCACGCATCTGTTGAGGATGGTCTCCATGTTCATACTGTAATCTCATTACATAAATCATAATCATGAACAGGAGTTGACTAGATGTAGTTCACATAGGATACAAGCAGATTTATTAATCATTAAAATGAACATGAACGTCTATGCTTATGCAAATGATTATCAGAGAGCCTTCCTTATATATTTCTCAGTAAACTATGTATTTCCCAATCATCATTTGAGAACATCTCAACTCCAGCGATTGATCAATTATCAAATCACCTACCTATATCATTCAGAAGAAGATCCACACTTCTGTATACTTCACTCATGTGCCTCAATGCTACAAAAGTTCCACTTCTAAGAATAATGAAAGGTTGAAGGAAGTTAAGGCTGTGCAAAGGCTAAAAATAAACTTTCTACTCGTGATATTTTTCTAAGTTTTTCGATTTGTATATCATCAAGCTATTAAAATGAAAAAGTTTTCTCGAGAAAACAGTTTTTTTCCGATCATTACTTTTTGAGATATGAGCGACTGAAGCTTGAATTTTTTGGACAGAACATTTCAAATTCGGTAAGATATAAATCCATGAGATTTAGAGGATGGATTCTTCATGGTATTATTGATCTAGTAAAACAAAAATTTTCTGGAAATATCAACTTTTGGAGAAGTTATTCAATTTACCAAAAATAACTCAACTAAAAGTTATTTTTGGTTATTTTTAGTAAATTGAATAACTATCTTAAAAATTGATAATGTGATTTAACAGTGGAATTTCTCCTTTAATTCTATTTGCGTTCGATTAAATTTTTCATTTTGATTTCAAGGGTGGTATTTCAAATCCACAGTGCTTCAGTATTTCAATTAATAACACTCAAATTTATTGTACTATATTCATAAAATAATTCAGAATGAGGGTTGCTGTTCCCATTTCTTCTTTGATTTCATTCTTTCTTTTCACTCTCCCTCTCATTTTAATAATGTACTTATTGTAAGAATGAAGAAAAAATAAAGAATAAGAATGTACGTTCATATCATCCAATTTTAAGCCATCATTAGAGTTGATCTAATTATTCATGAGTCCCCCTTGAATCATTATGTTGATGGAAGCAAAGGATGCTAATTATTGAAACTTATTTCAAATCAGTAACTTCTAATGATAAATTGGATACCTCTTAATCGATTATCCTTATCAATTCATACAAAGCAGGGGACCAAAAATATACCTGCAAGATAGAAGCAGCATTCGAGAATATTATGATTATGTCACGAAATAAGGAAAGAGTTTGTGAATCCGTGTGAAGGATTAACTATTACATAGCAAGTAATCCGATTGAGACAAATTTGACCCGATAGCTGAGCACAACAAAACAAATTGTTTCCTAATCAATTAAAAAATATAGAGAACTAGAACTGTGAAAGTAAATGTTATGTCATTTTTATTGCTTCGGCTTGTACTATTTTGTATTGACTATTCACGGAGGGGAAATCACATAACTTGAAATGGGAAATTTCTAATTAATCTATAAGAGATATTTCCATTGTATAACAGATTTTCAATAAAAATTATTTAGAGGAATTTATCATTGTCTATCATTGTCATTATGAGCTGTTATTAGTTTCAGTTGAATAATATAAATTTAGTTGGATTTTACACATTGAATTCAACTTTTCAAAATGATAAAACACGAATAATATTGTGATTTCATTGGTAGCAAAGTATCAAGGTAGCAATAATGCACTTGTATCCTTAATAATAATGTATCCTTTTGGAAAAGAAGATGTTACGTCTTTGTTTTGATGAGAGCTTAAATTTATATTATTAGTCTAAGGATAGTAGGCAACAGTGGAGTAGAAACAAGATCAGTACAACTATCGTCACAATGAAATAAATGTACCCAGCGAATCAGCCATTCCAATGAAGAACATTGACGGAATGAATTTGAAACTGTGGAATGACAACAATTACAGTGAGAATTTTAATCGATTAAGATATTTGATTAATCTACTTCTTCATCCATTTGCTTGCTAAACAAACAATTCATTTATGAAAGTTATTTTTGAATTGTTATCCAAAATATGTATAATTAAACAATGGAGAGGATATCAGTAATAAATTATTAGTGAGCTATGTTCAGTGTTCATTCCGAAATTTCTCAACAATAAATATTATATCTCTTTCAAGAAACAGGAAGTACTGTGAATAGAAATCTCTGGACTTGAAATACGAGGGTCATTCAATAAGTAACGAGACAAATGACCAATTTTCAACAACAGAAACGGCTAAATTGATCCATATCAAACTTTCAGGACATGAAGTTGGAAACCTCATATGAAGTTGTTCCAACATATTTCGTAAATATAATCGCAAATTGACTCAGTTAACAATGGCGAGTCCGCTTGAAAATTGCACCGTGGAAGACAAAGTGCCGTGATCAGATTTGACTGTCTGTCGTTTTGACTTTGGCTCATAGTGGTGGATCCATGCTTCATCACACATTCTTTCGAATGAACATTCTCCTTCTGTCACATACCGATTTTCCAACTGTTGACTGATTTGAAGCCATGTTTCTGTGTGAGCATCCGTGAGTTGTCTAGGCTCCCATCTTGCACAAGTTTTCTTGTACTGCAGCTTGTTGTGAATAATGTTATGGACTGTCCCAACACTCGTGTTTAATTTTTTACTTATAAATTCAACATTCAACAGTGATACGCCTATTGTCCCGAATCAACGAATAAATTCGAGATTCGAGAGAGGAATTCCCAACTTTGACTGGTCGCGTCCACTGCGTTGATTGTCACAAACTTTTGTACGGCCACTTTGAAACTGTGTTCTACCCATTTGTAAACATTTGAACGATTCAAACAATGGTCTCCGTACACTTTTAACATTATTTTGTGGATTTCACTACCTTTCTCACCTTCTGCGACTGAAAATCTGATCACAGCACGTTGTTCTTTCACGGTGCAATTCACAAGCGGATTCGCCATTGTTAACTAAGTCAATTTGCGATTATATTCACGATATACGGTGGAACAACTGATAAGATGTCATCACAAGGTTGCCAAGGTTGTCCTGAAAGTTTTATATGGATCAATTTAGCCGTTTTTGAGAATTATAATTTATAGTAATTTGTCTGACCCTCGTATTAAAATCAAATCTTTGGCGATTTAATATTTTCCTGAAGAAGCTAATATCTTGAATGTCATTTCTCCATCAATATTCTTGACATAATATTCGTCAACTAACTTCTTTGTGCTCTCTAATGGAGATGAGCCTACTGCTGGATAATATTTATAATGAATCATTCGAATACTTTCTTCTGTTCATTGTAGTTTTCACATTCATAATTCTTTCCATCATGTTTCTCCTATCTTGAATCTTCATGATCTATATTATAATCTTCGTCACTTTCAATTCGCAAATAGAACAGATTTTTGAAGTCGCGTTTTGGAAAACTTCATTCTGAACAACCCTTTTTGAAAAATCCATGGAGAAACTAGCTATCAATGTGGAATCATTAATTATAATAATTAATCATTGATGTACGGAGTATTGTATATTTCAGCCTGAAAAATATTATTCTCTGATTTAGTTAACCGATTTTTTTATTTGTAAATTCTCCATGAAGTTCTATAAAATTCAAATCTCATAGCTCACCATGAACCACAATCTGAACTAGACTCACACCTTCTCCCAATCAATTATTACATTATTGATTCTCCTAATCAGTTATAGTCGATTCTATGTATCTATTAACGAGTCATAATCACTCATTGTATCCTCTAGCAACAAATAAAGAGTATTTTCAATTTTAAAACGATGGAAATAATAATTTTCCACTTCGAACACAATGATAGAATGATTAAGAGTGTTGAAAGCATCAATTTATTAATAATTATAGAAAGATTTAAATAAAATGCATACATTATCCATCAATATGGGAAAAATTATCCACATAAATTTAGAAATAGATTTATGAATGGAATGATAATAAAGTTGCATTTAAGAATTATCAATGCATTGATGGGTGCATTCCATCAGAAAAGGTGTTATCCACTGGTGATAGAATTCACAACATAATTTAACGATAATAAAAATAGAAAGAAAAATAAAAATCTCAGTGCCCTTTTTGAATTATTTAATCACAACATGTTTCAACATTGATGCCATTTTCAAGTGATAAAATTTTTAAGTGATCACTTGAAAATGGCATCAATGTCCGAAACATGTTGTGATTAAATAATTCAAAAAGGGTACTGAGATTTTTATTTTTCTTTCTATTTTTATTGCAAGTAGCCCTATACAGAAAAGAGATTTGACGATAATATATTTCACTCATTAAAATGTAATATTGCAATTGAATTAATTGTTGTGAGCTACTGTAGCATCAAAAATAAGAGTATAATAATTCAATGCTGAAAATGTATATCTACCAATCAATATCACTATTTCAATTGAAAAGAAATGGAGAATAGTGATAAGAATGACACCAGTTGAAAAAGTTGTGAATATTCAATCAATTACCCGAAAAAAGGCACTTCCATCCCAAATGGTAGAAAAATTGAAGAAAATTATAGTTTGGAAAGTTGTGAAAATGGCTCAATATTATAAGAAGAAAATTATTGAATCATTGAGGACTCGTAAAACATATTCTAATTACTAGTAAAACATAGAATAGAAAAATATTTTTAAAAATCCAAACCTACCAGAGCAAGTCGGAGCACGAAATCTAACAACACTGTTTTGCTTCCCATGATGATGATGATGACCGGTGAGCTAATAACTTTGCCGATGTAAATATTGAGTTGACTTTACTTTCACTGAGCCGGTGGAACTTGTGACTTGCACTCCATCCTCCTCTTGCATTTATAGCCTGCCTTTCTGCGATCACCCTCTCCTCATTCACTGTTCGAATCCCTCCTCATCTATCACTTTTTATCCCGATAATTGTGCATCTCCCTGCAGTTCGCATCCATCCAGGATTATTGCATTGTCCTGTCTCACCTCTCACTCATCCACCTTGAATGGAAAGATCAAATTTGCACTGAATTTGATCCTGTTCGAGTTGATCCAATTTTTTCCGTACTCTGAGTTTTTTTCCGTTACTTCTCTTCATCCTCTATTCTTAAATTTTTCCCTTCTCCTTCTTCGTTTTTATCTCATTCTTATTCATTCTATTTTGGCTTCCGTGTTCTCTCCTTTTTTCATCTTCTTCCTGAATCCTTCTTATCATCATCACCTTTTCTTCTCTTCAGCCATCTTTCTAATCTTCTACTCCTCTCATTTCTACTCTCCTTCTTCTCTCCTTCTCCTCTCCTTCTCCTCTCCTTCTCCACTCCTTCTCCTCTCCTTCTCCTCTACTTCTCCTCTCCTCATCCTCTCCTTCTCCTCTCCTTCTCCTCTCCTTCTCCTCTCCTTCTCCTCTACTTCTCCTCTCCTCATCCTCTCCTTCTCCTCTCCTTCTCCTCTCCTTCTCCTCTCCTTCTCCTCTCCTTCTCCTCTCCTTCTCCTCTCCTTCTCCTCTCCTTCTCCTCTCCTTCTCCTCTCCTTCTCCTCTCCTCTCCTCTCCTTCTCCTCTCCTTCTCCTCTCCTTCTCCTCTCCTTCTCCTCTCCTTCTCCTTCTCCTCTCCTTCTCCTCTCCTTCTCCTCTCCTTCTCCTCTCCTTCTCCTCTCCTTCTCCACTCCATCTCATCTCCTTCTCCTCTTATTCCTCTTCTCCTTTTTCTTCCTCATCTTTCATTCCTTTTTTTCTCTCCTTTCTTTTCTCCTCTTTCTTCCTCTTCTTCTTCCTTTATTTCTTCAAGAAAGAGATTTCTCCTGATTCCTCCTAAAATTTCTCTCCTGATTCCTCCTTCACTTATTCCTCCCTCTTTTCCCTGTTTTTGCTTTTTCATATTCCCTTTATAATCCTGCTTGATCTGCATATTCTCAAAGCTTTCTTGGATTGAATACAATTTTCATTGAATTGACTGGTTAGAGTAGAGAGGAGTTTCGGGAGAATATCAGATGAGAAAATAAACAGTAATCTAGATGGATTAGATATCAGGATGATGTTTTCCCTCATACACATCATTCTTCTTCCCTGTCATATAAGTCTCTGGACCTCTAAATAATGTCAAAGATGATTAAGTGCGAAAATTCTCAAATATTTAACAGTGAAACAAGAAACTAACTCAATATTACGGAATTCCTCCACAAATACTAATCGTCTGCGTGTGGAGGAGAAATATTCCTCCACATAATAACCATATCGTAAAATCAAAATGGTTACTCAAAATTTGAGCCATGTAGTCAAATGAGAAAATAGGAAAATGATTTCACATCCCATCAAGTGAATTTCACTAACTTGTCCACTTTGCTGCAATTAATACCACCATTGTTTTCTGATAAGTTTTAATCGTAATACAGTTACAATTGTTCACTATGATCTGAAGGTATGATAGGAATCTCAACTGTGAAGCTGGGTCAACACTATTCATATGATCTACAAATATGTTTGATGAAACAACAATGAACAAAAATTTCTTTGAACATTAATTTGTTAATTGTGGACCCAGCTTATGCGGAAACTTCTATACTCTCCAGTACACCTAAGCATATTATCAAGCATATTATCGAGTCAACCTTCAAAATTAAAATTCCCAAATATTCTTGGACCGAAAATTAAGTGGTGGAGCAGTGATGTGTGATTTCATAACCTAATATTAAACAACATTGACTTTTTATGAAAATTTGGGAGAGAAAATGCCTAGTATTTTCTTTCATGATCATGATTATTGTGATTATTATAGTGACAATGAATATATAAATGAATATAAATCATTTGAGAGCAAAATCTTGAAGAATTACTGTGTATCATTGAATCAATAATAGAATAAAACAGTTCATTCTGTTTCTTTCAAACCAAACTGAAATTCTTCCCAATTTAAATAAAATCGATGCACAGGAGAAGAAGAGTTCATAACATAGGAAACATAATTTCAAATTGATGATGAGAACCATAATGAGAAGTGATTTAAGCTGGATTTTTTATCGGCTACTCATGAGTTTCTGCTTCACAATTTGCTTCTTCAGCTCTCGATTGAAGATTAAAGGATGAATGAATTGAACATGAATTAGAAAGAATGATACTGGAATGTAAACACGAGCAAGTTTGTTGCTGCGAGTCCAACAACCTCGGGTTTTCATCAAAGCAAGCAGCTAAGGCAAGGTGGTGGAAACAGTATTTTAAAAATCGTACTATTTATAATGTGTTAGGCTATAATCAAACATCAAAAAGTACAATTACTCTATCTTTCACCTATTGAGTAGGCTCACTATTCAAATAGATGACTTCATTAAACCCTTACCAAGATTTTTTCTAGCAAATTGCATAACACCCATGCAACTCCGTTCAACCAAACCTCTCGCAGATTGGTTTTCATTATCTGGAGCATTTCGATAAAAAAACTGCAACGGTAACCTACATTGTTGCACAGAAATACGAAGCCGGAAAAGGAAAGTGACACTTAAAGTTCAAAACTATGTAGAGTAGTCTCTCTCACAGACTAAGCAAACCAAAACTGCTTACTTAAGTTTCAGTGTTACGTAAAGCGGGTGACTTTACAGTTGCAAGACAAAGTTCTTTGTTGAAAAAAATGTAAGCCAAAATTCATATGGGTGCTTATCTGCAGCTCATCTATTATGGATGATGGGGAAGTACAGAATTGGAATTGTAACATTCTTGTATAGCTTTAAGTTCAGAATAGGAATTAAGCTCTTTGCTCTTTCTCAATTCAATCCACTGGTTTGGGAAACCCCTTCTCTTCTTCATAGCGAGTCTTGAAAGAGTATTCTAGAAGAGATGGAGCTTTTTGCTATGACAATCTAGAGCTCTCTTCAGCTATTGTATAAGAACTTTGATATTTCCCCCTTCTTCTATGACAATCCATATTTTTCATTTGCTCTAGTATGATAATCTGAATTGATCCTTGGCTCTTGCATCACAAACCAAATTTTTCCTCCGCTCTTCTATGACAATCTAGGATGTTTCCTTTAACTCTTATATAGTGATCTTCATTTTTATCTTGTTTTTGCATGATATTCTCAATTTTCTCTCTGCTCTAACAAGACAATCGAGATTACTCTCAGCTCTTGCTTGATTATCTAGATTCTTCGTCAACATTAATTGTATACTAATCTGGACTGACTTTTCAGTGCTGAGTGCCGACATTACCTTGACTGGAGTTGGACCAGTCTTTTCATAACCCTTATCACAAAATCCTTTCCATAATAGAACCTAATCTCCTGCGCTATTGTGGGAGATCTTGTAGTGGAGTAGTGATAAAGGTTTCTTTAAGAAACAACAATAGGTGATTAAATCATGGATTGACCAACACATTCTTACACTGAATGCCAATAAGAGTGTATATATGGTATTCTCACCAGCAGCGAGCTCTCTCCCCAGAGATATTCTGAATACTGGTATCAGAATACACTCTTCAATCTGTCTTGAACGGGAAAGATTGCGGACTGGTGATGGAGATTGTGATTGTCATTCATTAAAAAACGTGAAAGGAACTAAATATCTAAGAGTCTTTGTAGAATCTCATCTTAAATGGAATGCACATATAAATAACATGTGTAAGAAAATGGAACACATAATTCACAAATTCCATAGATTGAATGAGCTCAATGACCCAACTATAATAAAGATGGCTTATTCAGCATAATTATGCTCAGTCCATAATGCAATATGGACATCCATTTTAATAAAATCTCCGTAATTCAAAGATATATTTTAAAAGCTGCACTTGGAAGACCAAGACGATATCCCAGCCTTTTTGCAGAGTTCCCAGTTTTAGCAGTGAGACAACTTTACATGAAAAACTTAATTCTAGCCATTCATATATATAAAAATCTCTTTGAAACTAACATTCCGTCGTATAATTTCCGTTCATCATCTCATTACAGCATTCCTAGAACAAATTTAACAGTATGCCGCAGGCAGTTCATATACATGAGTAATAGATTGATGAATATTTTGCCAGACCAATTAATCTCAGATAGATTTAATAAATCAGCCATTAAAAATATAGAGAGATGGATCAGAAGTAACAATGTTTTTCGCCTCATGTACAGTTAGAATCTACTTTATTAAAAAAAACTTTTTTCATTGATATTATTTTCACAAAGTTATATTTTTTTCAGATATTATATTACTACAATTATTATTATTTAACTTATTTATTTATTATTACTACCATTCAAATAAAATGTTTAATCATCTTTTATGTTTATGTTAAATTAAATGAAATCTTTTGGTACTCGTTGCTAGCACACAAACTTAGGTTTTGCTGGCAACGCCAGTTAAATTTCAAGTTAAAATTTTATTTTTATTCTGTATAAGTATGAAGTATTTGTTTTATTCATTAATTTTATCTTTATAATTGGCAAATAAATTATTTTGATTTCAAGACTGGGGTTGGACCAAACGAATGAATGCTTATTCTGAACAAAAATTAATAAAAATCTGGATAGAATCACTATGAAAACTATTAATCTATGAGAACTAGCATTGGATTCATACACCTTTGGAGACATAATTTATCATGCTTCTCATATTTTGGACTGTCTCTATTGTTTTATTCTTCAGAAAAAGTGCTCTAGCTCTATGTTTGTTTGGCTCAACCCCAGCCTCATATATATCACTGAACTGAGCTAGAGTGAGACCTGTTTATTTTCTGTGACCATTACTGTTACACATAACTCTAAAGAACTCTATAGAGTTCTGTGACAAAATGCCTCATCTCAATGAGTATTATGATTGTTTTTTTCTCGAACAGGTATTGAACTAGGGTTCCTTTTCTCTAAACCAATTCACATTTTCTAGCCAAGTAGCCAGATTATACTGTTGTACTTTCATTTTGCGCTCCGTATTCTTCAGTAATTGATTATGTTAAATAAATAATAAACAGCCCAATTGAACCACACTCGCTCAAGTGAGTATGGAATTCCAACTGCAAACCTGCTAGTCGCTGGAACGTGAAATTAGTCTGCTATTAAAGCATTTTCAAGCCTATATGAGAATTAAGATGCTTCTTCAACCATGGATTTAATCATGTTAGCTCAGAGTGTTCATACAAACTCCATGTAAGAAGAGGATTAAAACTATTTAAAACTGAAATTGAAACTACTTACAGAATTATTAGTTCGAGGGTTTAATCTACATTTTAACTCGACATAGAATGGAGTGTATTGCTGTACAAGATTGTCGAACTCGATAAATTGATTGATTTTTATAATTTTTGGCTATTGAGAAGATCTGAAAATTCAAGCGCATTCGAAATAATAATTTATCTCTTGAACACTTTGTTCCTAAATCCTCAGGAAAACTTGATCATTCGAATCGTTGTTTTGTTCACCTCCATTGATTCCTGATAGAAAATCATCTGCGAGATCAGAATATATCCACTTGGTGAAATCTCTACTTTTCATTAGAACTTTGCCGATAGAGGTTTCAAGTTTATCAATAATAATCAGAAAGATGATCAATCCATCAATCAATTCAACTTTAAACATCGATGTGTGTCTGATCAATCCATGAAAGTCAACTAATTTCTTTTCCGATAACAATCGGTTCATTTCTTCTACAGTACAATAACAATACTTATACTAATATATATCTACAGTAGATTGATAATCCGCACTAGACTGAAAGTTGCAGAGAAGGTCGCATATCAGTGTCAAGCTTTGAATGATTGATTAATTACAACTGTTGTATAATTTGACGGATGATATTCTCCATACTTTTGTTTTCTCTGTCGCAAAGAAAGCGTAGCTAGACGTGCTCTGTTTTTCAATTAAAAGATCTGAACTTGTGTAATCCACTGACCATCAAAGTAGTGAAGTATTTGTGAATGTGGTAGGCCTGATAAGGCTGTAGTAGATGAAATTTCGTCGTTGAATAATATCGGCTTGAAATAATTGTATAATCTATCACTCATTGAGTTCATTGCTCTCTAGTAATTATAACACAGTAAAGGCCTTTCGTATTGGGCTTATAAGAAAGTCTATTACATAGACTACTATGAAAAGCCACTATTGAATTATAATATGTGTGCGGGATTGTGCATCAATGAATGATGCTCTAATTGAACTCAACTGTAATCTTCCTATGTAAGATTATGTACTATCAATAATTTGACAATACTATCAATCCATTAGTTGATTGATCTTAACTTCCCTTAGCACCGTAAGTGGTGGTATGATGTATTAAAGTACATTAATCAACAGTCTTACCACATAAGTACCGTAATTAAGTACTTGGACCAATTGAATTGGAACTGGACTTGTTTTCATGTAACCCTCGTGTTCTGAAGTGATTAATAAGAGTTATCGTTGTAGTTCCTGTGATTCTGTTCAGTGTACACTAATTGTCACACGTTGACCACGTATTGAATATTTATATTTATTAATAGGTTTCAATATTGTTCATACTGTGCACTGAAAACTGAAAACTACAAACCAAAGTCGATTCAAATGATTCAAGTTTATGAATTTTTGACAATGCTTGCCTATACAGCAAAGAAGGATTGTGATATAATATAATAGAGATGGGGCTACAAGGTTGAATAAAGGTAGGCTTATAAGATCGGATAAAGGTTTAAGGTTGAATGAAGGTATAGTAAATTAAAAGTACAGAGAAATTCAAATTCTTTATAAGTAATGAAAACACCGGGTTGTTTTCAGAAATATCACCAATTTATTGTAAAATTACAAACATGTTTCAACACCAATGGTGTCAACTTCAAATAAAATCACAATGGTATCATTGTATCAAAATCACAGTGATATCATCTTCAATGGTATCCCAGATAAATTAGTGATATTTTTGATAACAACACAGTGTTTTAATAATGGATAGATATCACAACATCTCACCAGCAACATTATCTTTCTTTAGAAGCATTATTCCAAGGATAAGGTCTCATAAACTTTTAAATTCTTGTTTGAAATTCAAAGTGAATTCTCGGAAACAGTATGTATAATAGGCTACAATGATAATTTGTCAAGTAAAGAGGATAATCTTCTCAAGGAAAAGAGATATCACCGATTTCTTGAAACAAAAAAGCCCTTTTAAGAAGGTTCAAGTCTTAGTTTTTCTGTACATGGAACAAGAATTGAAAATTCAAATACTAAAAACAACAATTTCAGAACAATCTCTTGATCTAATTGCAGCACCATTGGGGTATTGGAATGCTGGAGCATGGTATAGTATCATCAATAGCTTTCTTTCTTATGCTATTATGTTGGATAACCACTTTCCCTCGTAAAGTTGTGGCTAAAATTGAGTGTGAACTGCTTGTTTTCCTAACAACAGGGCAAATTATCAACCACTTTTTTGTAATAATTTCCTGTTATAATAATTATTGGAGGAAGTAATTCAAGCATATTCATAAATTTCCTAATCATTCCAACCTTTCATAAGTTTATATTTTAAATGAAGAATCACTGAGAGGGTGTGAATAAAAATTAATTATTGTAATTCAGTCATTCAAGATTTAAATACTATTGATTGATAAATTTTTAATCATAAATGCAATTGATTGGAATGCCTACACCTCCAGGTATTATCATTTGTCACATCAAATATACCGACGTTACCGTTCTTAAATACTAAACTCTGAGAAGCTCTCCACTTTACCACAATATGAAATTAATTGTTCCATCGTTTCTCAACTCGATTAATAAAAATTGAAAAATTCAAGCAGTTTCAATAACACTTTCTAGTCCGGATATAGAATAGCCTACATAAATGACTATCATATTATTGACTCTATTACATGAACGACTATTATGATAAGAAGATGTATCATTACCTAGCTATATACCTAGGCTATAAAACAACCTAATAGATTGCATACACACAAAATACGATTTGAATATTGGCAATTTGAATATCAACTGAGGTCTCTCTCCAATGGGTTCTATGAGGAAACACAAGAAAGTCTATCATAATAAGATATATCTCACTACAGCTTATCCAGGCCTACCTTAGATTCAGGTCCACATATTATATACGTGGCATGCACACAAAGCATAATAAGATTTGAATATTGGCAATTTAAAGTTCAATCGAAGTCTCTCTCCAGTAGATCCGATAAGAAAAATACATCACTGTCTTCTAACGAACCCTCATTATCATGCACGCTGCCTTGATTGGCTTGTATAAAATGATTTAATGCTTGAATTATCATAATGACAATGTCCGGACCAATCACAATGCACCGTATATATTATCTAAATGTATAATACGTATGCAGGATGGCAGATGGATAACGTGAACTACGAGAGATTCACTTCTAAATTTCAGCAGTGTTTGGATGGGGAGCGTTGAGGCAATATGTATAAGACATGTTGACTGTTAAAAGTGAATGAATCAGCAGACCCATAATAAATGAATTAGAGTGAAGTGTTCAGATCAATGGTGAAAGACTTTCGCCTGTGTTGTCTTGATTTCATTATGCAATTCTTGAAAGTAATACGCCCTCTATTCTCCCAGTGTTTTGTCATTCTTTCTTCCGCTCTGCGT
The DNA here is from genome assembly GCF_014356525.2 of Nilaparvata lugens. Classification (NCBI taxonomy): domain Eukaryota; kingdom Metazoa; phylum Arthropoda; class Insecta; order Hemiptera; family Delphacidae; genus Nilaparvata; species Nilaparvata lugens. The sequence goes on along the minus strand of NC_052514.1, from coordinate 28,740,200 downwards.
TTTGTTATGAAGCTGCTCGAATTACTTGTTATGGAAAGCAGAAGTTGGAAGTATTCTTGTCCAAGTTAGGGCAAATAGTACAATGATGCTATAATGTGTATCATGAATCAAAGTTGTATTTCCCACAAGCAATTCACTGGAGAATACTAGAATGTATTGTACTAACATGTATATGGATGTGTATAGAGTGATATGTGTGTTGTTCTTGTATCTCTGTAATGAGAGGGCTAATTGTCTAAGATTCATAGCCTGAGGCTTTATACTCAATACAATAGGTATAAATTTTCAAATGAATGTTGAAAGGGATTATTTTGTCATTAAGGAAATTGATGTGCTTTTACAAGCACCAAGTACTCCTATAACAAATTGGTCTATCAATCAATTACGTTAAATGTCAAAAATATTAACATATCAGAAATGATAGTTTCGTGTGATACTCTATGTATAATACATTGCTTTCACGATTAAATAAGAGGAAATAATTATCTATCTGATGTCTCTAGAGATATATATTATTGGTTGACAAAATGAGACAGGGATAAGCTAATAGTTACAATATTGAGGTAATACAGTATTTAAAAGACTGAACAGAAACAAGGCTGACTCGAGGAGTAATTCATAGATTGTTTTCTTCTAAAAAATAGCATGCAGCCTTGATCAAATATACATAATATATTATATGAATAAGAAATACAGGGTGTTTCAGAATTAGTTTCGAACATTTCAAGGTATTGTTCCTGGATGATAGGAGACTACGAATCGTATTTGTTAAGTCGTATTTGAAGTGTCCAAAACTCAGCGGTTATCCTTATAGCTGCCATTTTTTTTTTTGTCTCTTGTAAATTTTCTGTACCTTGAAATGTTCGACACTACTTCTGAAACACTCTGTATAATGAACACGTATATATGTTGGAAAAATAATACCCTGGTAATTGGGTCGTGAGGGCCTAGGTTATAAGACATGGAACAGATCATTACAGGTATATTTTCCAGATAAATATACAATCTATAATTTTTAAATTATTTCTACAGAGCTTCTTGATAGTTTTATTGTAATATAGAATCACTTGTACAAGACTACTCTTCCATTTCCTTTGAAGTTCAGATTGGCCGAAACCGGTCGTATCACAAGAAATAAAAGGGTACTAGTGATTCTCCATAATAAAAATATATTCTACGAATCAAATGTCTATAATCAATAAATGAGATGATCGAATCCATTCCAACTGATTCTTCCTTAACAGATACAAAATTAAGTTGGGTTTTAAGATCAGCTCTATATTGCTCTACTAAAAGAAGGCTACTGTGAGTAGTAGGCCTACTATAAGTATCATAATATGGGTGTGAGAGATGTAGTGTGTGATCTCCAATTTCTAGGTTTCCTATCCACTCCACCAATCATTGAGGACTGCTGAAGAAGTCGAATAATGATAATAATCATAGGTGAATGTAAAGAAAGAAGCTGGTCGATGGTCAACAAGTGAGTACATGTGTGACTTTCTGTCTCCCAATCATAATTTCAAGGCGTACATGCGACCACTTCCAAGTGAAAGCGAAATCTGAAACGCAATGATCCTAGCCAATGTGCATGCATAAGTTGAGAGCAAATATACACAGATATATTTTGTGTAAAGTATGATCCTAGTCGATGCATGCATAAGTTGAGAGCTAATATACACAGATATACTTTGTGTGAAGTCTATGCATAATTGATCATGAATGAAATATGTTTCTGATAGTTGCAGTGATAGAGAGAAGCGAGATGAGGAAGAGTATGTTCATGTAGAAAACGCTAGATGTGGAGAGTCAGTTTGAGGAAAAGGAATATTCACAGGAAGAACTGAAAGAAGAAATATTTAAAATAATTGATGATATAGAGTTTACTGTGATATCAAAATCAAATGAAGATTTTTCCAATTTCAATAGAATATTTTGTCAAATTTTATTTTTTATAAAATTTTAATAGCGCAAATAACAATTGAAGAGATGAAGAGATATTTCAGACTCGATTCAAGGACTGTTGTTGAACTTAATATATTCAATATTAGGTATAATATACAAACTTATTTTGATTCAATCCAAGAGATCAAGATCCATTAGATTTTTCTCTTCTGGGTGAGATCAAGAGAACCAATGTTAATATATTGATTTTGGAGCTCTTATAGTTGTTGTAATTTAGTAGACCTTGTGACCACCTAAGTCACCGGAGTACCGAAGGCACGTTACTTATTCAGAATTACTTGATCTTTCGGATCTCTTAATCTCATCGTATTACAAATCAGATAAGATACTACCTTTCAAGCTATGATAATGGATAACAATGTTCAATAAAAATGTATAATACCATGTAGAATCTAGAATAATTTCATTCGAAAGAACTAGACTATCTACCTCAATACCACCAACTGGTTCTTTAGATAATTTTTTTTAATATAATATTCAAATCCGTCCCTTCTATTGACCATAAACTTACTTTACTGGATAATACTGTAATATGAATTTTCTATCACAATTGAGAATCAAGTATGTATCACTCCTCTCATACTTCATTCTACTAGAACATTTACCTGTGCAACTTCCGAAATACCTATAGTGGGGTTCACATAAAACTGTCAAAAATCCTTATGTCAAACATCTATGCGCCAATTCAACCAATGCTGACAGTCGGAAGTTATTCTCACTATACCACAGATCAGTGTTATAGATAATATTCTCTCGTGATTTGATTCGAGTATCTGACAAAACTGACGCCTCCCATCACAATATTACGTGCAAGGCTTTAATATCAGAACTAGAGAAAGAGTTAGTCGACCAGTGGGAGATCGGGCACCAATGAAAACAATAATTATCGCAATCTTGTCCCCGTACTTTGAGCAGAGAGCACACCGGACATAATGACTGAAGAGCACTCTCACCTTTCTCCGCATCATTAGCCTTGGCAGTGTGCTGTTACACAACGTAACACTCACAGACATCACGCAGATCAGCCATCGACATTTGACGCGGCTAATTTGAATAAATAAAAATGTGCGCATATCAAACGGTTCAATTACCTTTCTCCTTTTGAGCTCCAGTTTGAGAATGTCCCGGTGTTTCTTTTGGTAAGTTATAGTAAGATTCTCTATCATACCTGTAGCATTCACTAAAAAGACAGCATTCTGTAGACATTCTCACTGTATCTGTAAACATTGGTTTTAATATAGGAAGCATTTATTATAAGGAGTGCTGACACACCGACAGTTTAGAGTGAATCTCACTATAGCATGTTGGACAAACCTGATAGTTGCAGGAATTTGTTGTTGAATGACAACTATGTTTTCGGTTGAATGTCAACAAACTTTAGCATTGGATGACCACAAATTCATTAATTTGTTAAATGTCAGGAATTCTGTTGTAGTTTGTTGAAGGAAGAGAATAGCCTATGTTGCGAGTATGATGTAGGCTTCTTGTTGATCCTTCCTCAATTTATGATGCATAATTCGGATTTTACGATGTAGGCCTACTCTTGTATTTCTAAATGATGATCTCACTCTCACTGAATACATTAGTATTGTGATAGAGCAGTCTCGTAGAGTGATCTCACAACTAATGATCACTTGATTTTCAAGTGCTCACTAGTGAGAAAGAGACTCAAGTCTTTGAGAAATGTCTCTCTGAGAGACTGCTCTTTTAGAGAATAGATTGATATACAACAGCGAATTATCTTAGTAGTTGGATCAAATCAAAATTTATTCTCTTCAAGAAACAATAGACAATATAATGTTAAATTGTTGTTTTTCGATAATTCTTCAAAATAATAGTATTTTTAATATATGAATATTTCGTATTCTAGTTATAATAGTGTGATAACTGTTTTGAGGTTAAAGATGATTTTGTATACCTGGGTTCCCTCGTCGATGGTAAAAAGGAAACAACAAAGGAGGTGGAAAGGAGAATTCTCCTGTCCAGCAGATGCTTCTATGGTCTCTCCAAGTATATAAAAAACTAAGTGCTGAGCAGAGCCACAAAGTTTAAAATATATCGCTTGCTAATCCTGCCAGTACTCATGTATGGCAGTGAAACATAATTACTGTCCAAAAAAAGACGAGAGCCAACTCAAAGTTTTTGAGAGGAGGGTACTGCGAAGCATCTGTGGTGGAATAAAAGTGGATGAGACCTGGCGGAGGAGGAAGAATGAGGAGCTCTACCAAGTATATCGTGAACCTGATGTGGTCAAAATGATCAAAATTGGTAGACTGCTATGGGCTGGCCACCTTATTCGGGCAGATGAGACATACCCACCAAGGAGACTCATGCTGTACAGGATGGAAGGGAGGCGAAGACCAGGAAGGCCGAGACTGCGCTGGATGGACGGTGTTGACAAGGACGCACAAGTGATTGGAGCCAGAGGTTGGAAAGCGAGGGCGGAAGACAGAGACGAATGGAGGCGAATACTGGAGGAGGCCAAGACCTGTAGCGGGTTGTAGCGCCACTGATGATGATGATGATGATGAGTTATAATAATGTAAAATATTTCTTCTATTTTTAGTTTTGAAGCATCTAAATTTGAAAATCTACTTTGTGAAAATACTTGAGGACTGAAAATTTTGTGAATTGAAGAACTACAATACTTAACCTATTTCGGACTGTGTTACCTAAATTTGGGAGAGGAATAGCACAAGGTTACCTTATTTTTCCTCTCCCTATCATTTTGATAATGTACTTATTGTATAAATGAATGAAGAGTAAATACAAATAAATACATCAAATAACCCACAAAAACAAATAATAGTAGATCAATACAATATTTCACAAAAGAAAACAGTTAATTATAATCTGTTCAGTTTTCACAGAATTTTCTTCCCGCTACATTGAGAAGAAAATAACATGAGATTTCCAATAGATAGAACATTGAAACAGCATACATTTGCTTGGGGTAATTGTATTGCTAGAAAAAGTATATCATAATACATTAGAGAGGGGTGAAGTTTCAAGTTTAGGCCATTGAATACCTATTATAAAGGAGTGAAGGTAGAGGGTTTTCCATTTTTGTTTTATGAATTTGACAAGTTATAAATACAAATGTCTTGGTGAGAGCTCTCAAAATTCAAATTTATGGTAATTTTATTTGATTAGGCCAATTCTCGTTGATTAACCAACCTGGGAGCTGGGAAGCTGGAATGACTGCGGTTCAACAACGGGAGCGTAAAAATTTCAACCTCCTCAAACTTGCTTTGAAATTGTCCCGCACTCAAGACTACAGGTTGATTAGAACAGACAGTATGTTCATGAATATCAAAGTTAGTTGGATAATAAAATACCCACAGCAATTAGAATTATTTTTGAGTTCTCTTTTAAACGTTACATAAAAATATTCACTTGAACAAGGTAGTAACCATTTACAGTGCAACCAATGTAACGAGAGTTATTACACTGCTCACTCATTTAGGTTGAAGTGAGATAAATAATTGAGCAATCGGAGAACAATTTCTTCTGCTATCCCAACTTGGAATCACCAGTTCAACAGCGTACTCAAATGAAATTAATGTATTGATCTTTCCTGTTTTCTAATAGTAAGAAGTTATTGAATAAAGTTGCGGAAATATTAGATATATTGCAGGCAAACAGTAAAGTATAGGAAGAGATTTTAAATTTGCGCACAAATAAAACTATCACTTAATTTTTAAGGGCAATATTTACGATCGACCGTAAAGATACTGAACCAATAACTGAAGCACAGTGTTTTTGTTTGAGTTTTGAACGACTTCGGAAGCAGGAGAGTGATAGAGGATTGAGAGAGATGGATGTGAGGGAAGAGATGAAAGAATGAGAGAGTGGAATGAAGAAACATAGAGTGAGAAACGGAGAAATGTGGAAGAAGAGACAAAAGAGTAAGATGTGAAGGAAGAGGTTGTAAGAATGAAAGAGTTGGAGAGTAAAAACATGAGGATGAAAAGAAAGTATGCATTGATTCCATCTGTCATCCAATAGGTTCCGGTCAACTCTTGGGACCCCATTCTGTTCTTCCGACATCAATAATGTTATTTTTAATGGTAATACCTATTACCGCTTAGGGCAACTGTTACAGAGTAGGGGACGCTTTTAAGATGAAATGCGCCTCTCGAACTTGGTATGTCAATATTACATAACCGTATAATACAATCTTCGCCAGCTTATTATTTATATGGAGCAAAGGTTCTCAAAATAATCGTTGGATCGCTTTTAATCGAGAAATGTTGTTATTAATACGTAACTTTTGAAAGTTCAAGAGTGAATCTGTACGTATTGGAGCTGATGAGTGGTTCTGTACCCTCAGGGAGTTAATATTGCTACAAATTCACTTCGCATCGAACACTATTTTCTAACCTACTTTTATTGCTGATTGATTTGGAACTCATTTCACCTTCCTTTATCCTATATTCCATACATAGGAACAAGCATTAATCCAATAACAACTAAAAGGTAGATTCAACCCAATTGATTGCAATGATTTTTTCTCTACGTTTTCACCAATATTGCATGCAACTATGTAAATATGAAGAGAGATTTATATTAGTTACAGTCAAATTTCGATATTCACATTTTCAAAATCACATAGAAAGAATTCAATACAAATGCTACAATTCGAATTAAAATAACGCTAACAGAAAGTTATTCCAAATTCAAATTCTTTATTTGCCATAATACAATACAATTTTTTCAAAACAAAAACACAATTAAAAACTTAATTTGAACATTAACATGAAATAAATAATAATAATTCTCAAAATTAGCTTATAGGCGTTGCCAGCAAAACCAGAGGTTTGTGTTTAATTATTTGATTATAAGCTTCTTGGTGTGAATAATAATAAACATTCATTTATTACAAATTGAGTTAGCTACTTAATTACTCTTTCTCTCTCTCTCTCCCTCTTTCGTTGAGATAAATTCTTATACAGAAAACTATAAAAAACCAAATGAATTTAATGAAAGACTCCTAATTCATTATTAGATACTGAGTTTTCCGGAAATAACTCTCCCTAAGAAAAACTCATATTATTCTTTTGACTTTTTCTGTGAGTGTATCAATAATTTCTTGATAGAGGAATGTATCCTATGATTAAAAAAATATATTTCAATGATTCTAAAATCAGGTTTTTTCCATAAATAATAAATAACTCTCAAAGAACAACTCATATTATGTTTTTGACTTCTATTAGAAGTCTATTAGAGTTTCAATGACTTATTTTTATAGGATGTATTCAATGATTTTATATTATTCAAAAACAATAATTCGATGATTCCAAGAATTAGGATTTTTCAGAAATAAAAGAACACCTCTCTCAAAGAACACCAGAATATGTTTATTGAATTTTTCCATGAATGTTCCATTTCTAATGGTCATAGGAATGCATTCAATGATTCTATACAACAACAGCAACAAGTTCACTCCAGAAACTTCATCAGCTGACCTACGAAGCACCAGACAGCTGTGAAGCTCTGGAAGACGACCGCTGACTGTTGGACGACCTTGACGAAGGTCGCAGTGATCCGTCAATGCCCTCGCCGACGCCGTCCTCCGTGCTCTTGGCGGACGAGCGTCGCTGCTCGTCTATGGGGATGGCGGGGGCGCCGGGACGCCATCCGGCCGGACACACCTCGCCGTACTTGTCCACGTGTCGGAACGCCTGCACCAGCCGGAGGGTCTCGTCAACCGAACGGCCAACTTGTAAGTCGTTGATAGTCACCTGCAAAAATTATCAAGGCTTAAATTATACAGAGTGTCCCCACGAAAAGTGTTACAGTCGAAGATCTTAGATTTTAAATTAAATTTAAAAATGCCTTGTAAAACAAAAAATGCCTTGTAAGATTTTCTCATGTCAACCTTAGTTTTGAAGATGAATAGATTTTTCGATATTTTTAAAATACGTCAATAACTAGAAAACTATTAATCAAAATCTAATTCTAAGGATACGGTTGGATATGGTTATTCTGTCAGCTGTGCTTTAAGAATTAAGTTTTTTTTTGTCCTTCAAAATTATTTTTTTAATATATGAATATTTTTGTGATAATAATGTGAAATTTTTCTTCTATGTTTGGTTTTGAAGAATCTAAATTTGAAAATCTACTTCGTAAAAATAATTAATAATTGACAATTTTGTGAAGTGAACAACTATACAAGACTTGACCTATTTCGGACTATGTGTAACCTTACCTAGATTTGGGAGAGGGATAGCACAAGGTTATTTTTCTCTCCCTATCATTTTGATGATGTACTTATTGTATGAATCAATAAAGAATAAAGAGGATGAAATTTCCAATAAGATTTACTCAATGTGATTCTTTGTTTGAGGATTTTGAACTTATTATCCTTATGAGTGTTCAACAGTTTGAAATTTGACTTCGAACTCGACGTATATACTTTTCAACTTTGATCGCTAATAAAAAGTTCAAAAACGTCAAACAATTTATATGAATTTTATTAGAAATTTCTACCTCTTCCCAAACACATCCTCTGAATTAGATTTGACTGACTGTTATCTATTTATTGGCGTTTTTAAGATAAATACAAAGCAGTGAGAGCTGAGAACCTGCAGAGAGCTATTTATAAGCTGTCCAGTCTCTGTCAAGAATATGACTTGACAATATCTCAACAAAGGACTATAATATATAATATGGTTCTCAAGAGGAAAGAGACAGTAAGGACTAAGATTGTATTAAATAATAGTATACTAGAACAGGTATCAAACTTCAATTATTTGGGCTGTGATATCACTTATAGGGAAGGAAGATATACTGATCAAAAAATGCATCGCTTCCAAAACATATGCGGTTCCTTACAAGGAATTTGAAGAATATTGCTAGCCAGATCACTAGGCTTATATTTTACAAAACCATAGCCGCACCAACACTTCTGTATGGATGTGCTCGATTCTAGCTAGCATAGCCTCTAAATCACGCTTATTGATAGAGTCATTAGACGAGTTGTCCGAGCCTGCCATCACGGGAGTTGAATCACTAAGTGATCGACTCAGACATCAATCTTAAACACACTTTTCACAGTTCCAACCGCCACTATAGCAGACGACGGAAGAAAAATCATCGCTGAATTTAATAAATCAAACTTATTTTTTCACCCATCTGAGATTTACCGAGGATGGTATTAAAGCTGAACATAAATTTAATCAATATCGATAAAAACTTGAAAATGATAAAATATTCAGTAGACCTCTAAGTTTGTGTTGAAAACTGCTGTTTCAAGACAACTCAATATCACCTGTCGTACAAGACCTCGGTCATCAATGATGAACAGACCACGGAAAGCAGTTCCAGTCTCCTCGTCCAAAACCCCGTAAGCCCGCGATATCTTGGTGGACTTGTCGGAGAGGAGAGGCACCTTCACGCCAGCCAAGCCTCCCTCCTCCTTGGGTACATTGGCCCAGGCCAGGTGGCAGTATTCACTGTCTGTCGAAACTGCTACTACCTGTCAAATTTACAATTAAACTTATTTTATCATTCCAATTATTATTCAACTCTTATGGGTTTTTTAAATGAATATTTTTATTGTTGAAATATTTTATATACAGTATCATAATATCTATAATTATACAGTATATAATAAAAAAAATATTGTATAATATATTTTTATTATTTATATTGTGAATAATAGATAAACTGAAGTTTTCTTCGAGTGATAAATAATTTATTTATTACAGGTAACAGCTTATTTGTTTAGGTACTGTGTAATAGCTTATTTTTTAGCCTTTGTGTATTTGTGTAATTTGATATTAATAGATAATATGTGACATTGTACAAATAATTATCAGATTGTAAAGTATCAGTCTCCAGTCATTTAACGAAAAAATGCTTTTTTGAACTATTTTTGAAGACACTACAGTTTTTTTAATAATAGTTATTAAAAACAATCTTTATAATGATTTATGCAGTTATTCATTTCAAAAAATAATGAGCTCCGCGATATGTGCCGTACCAAGATTTTTTTTGAAATTGAGTATTCAACTCCATCGGAATTGATATACTTGGAGGAACAAAGATGGAAAAACTATGTAATTGAAGAATGTCACTATTTCCTTTAATTATTAGTATTATTAATTCATTCTCTTATTCATTCATTTATTTAGGTTGAAACAGCGTAATATTATTGGGAGCAAGCCCAAAAATTCTTTTAAAATTTACACTATCAACAGAGTGCTGTAATATTTTTCCATATTGAGGTAAAAAAGGGATATTGTCAGTTTCACATAATCTCAATAAGTTTTCAAGTTTAATCATGATTTGATTGCCTGTTGCACAAATTATGTGAAACTGAGGTGAGAATATCTCTTTTATTTCATCTTAACCTTTTCTCTTCCTGAACTTAGTTATCAATGGTGTTTACGTCTTTATCACTTGATGTTATCTTCTCACAAATTTATTGTGACGAGTAATATTGTTGGATGGTTACTCTCAATGAGCCTACAGCTGTAACTGACTGCGGAAATATCTGTTATGATAGAGTTGTTGTTATTAAAGCAAAGATTATTACTGCAGTGACTGGTCCAGGTAATAATAATTGGTTCAACTCCATTTCGTAGTTCCCCGTTGCTGGAAACAATCAAGGAACAAACTCGACTCAACAAATTATGCTTCAAGTGATTTTTACAGCAAGTAGACCTGAGCACGACAAACAACAATTAGACTAACATGTAAAGCCCTGTTTTTATATCCTGTATTATTGAGAATAATATAGCTATATTATCTGGGGAAACAAATCCTCTTGTTGGACTATTCAATACACTTTGTGCTTGAAGGAAAAACAAAAATTATTTAATCTTCTTCCTTTTTCATAGTTTTGTTTATAGATGAATTGATTATAAGTCATTATTAGGGCAAAGTTAGTACTTCAGGTCCTCTATTCCACACAACCCACAATAGATGTTTACACTATTCTATTTCACTATTTTCACTTATAAGATGTTTACACTATTGTGTACTAACTAATGTAGGTACTAACTGATATACTAACACAACACAATAGATGTGAATGGAATAGAAACTATTAATGTAATAGAATTTTCAAATAGATTGGGAAAGAAAAATAGGTAACTACCATTTGTTTATTTTCATGATCGAACAATTTAGAAGATGTAAAAGTATATTTCTAATTATGATACACCTACATATGTAATACGATTCACTAATAAGTCAAAGTAGGCTACCTATTCATAGATTTGAAAAAATCCTTGGAGAAATCAATATTTGTTTTATAATAATTTATTAATTATTGAATAATGGTCCTTGACACAAAACTACATTAACTCTTGAAAGGAAATTGTTACTTTATAAAACGGAGAAATTATCAGAATGGAATTTTGGCACTGCCAACAGAAGTAAAAAGTGTGTTGGGAGCTGCAGAATTGAAGACTTTGTTAGCAAGAAGTTGCAGAAGTAGCTTATCATAGCCGACTATCTAGTCAATAATAATATTATTGTCAATAAAACAATTACCTATCGTTCTGTAAAAATGGTGAAGAAATTATTCATATCAATTCACTTACAAGATAACAACCAATGTAAATATCCAGTTAGAAATGGAGAGTAGAAGAAGGAATTCGAGGAGAAATTAAGTATACCGAGAAATCATAAGCGAAAATTAATTAAAAAATCAATGAATAACAATGTAATAATGATTATAACACTAATTTGGACAATTTCAACGATAATAATCAATGTCTAATAATTTGAAAATTATTTGATATTTACCTCACACTCACACTCTCTGAACTCATTCAGTCGATCTGAATAGGCGAAGAGCTCGGTAGGACAGACAAATGTGAAGTCCAGAGGATAAAATAGCAGCACCAAGTACTTTGATTGGAACATGGACAATGAAACCTCTTTGAACTGTCCATCAACCACTGCTGGCCCAGAGAAGGGAGGGGCTGGCTTGTGAATGTCCGGTATCAACATAATCGCAACTTGGGAATCAACATAATAAAACGTTCAACTAAATCCAAAATATTACGCTGTAAACTATAAAAAGAGTTTGATATTACAGCATTCCTAAATGGCTATTACACATTTTTAAGAAATAAGTTTTATTTTAATGATAGCAATGTAGGCCTATAATATTTGAATTGGAAAAATGATCTCTATATTGTACCCATATTAATTCTGCATTATATTTTGGGCAAATCATACGATACCTCAGTATCATTTGAAACAAATAATTATTCAGGTAATCATGTAGGTAATTGCTAATAATGATAGAAAACGTAGATGCATTTTAATAATCCATAAATATTTATGGTTCAAAAACTAAACCACTCAATTTAATTGTCAATTTTTAATAATAATGATAAAGTTTATAAAGGCTTTTGGATCCCCTAAAGAAGTACACTGTCAATCTCTATATACTATCTATAATTAATTATCTGTACCGTACTACCGGTAGTGGGTGTTGGATTTGTTGTTATGTTGGTAATATTATAGAAAGAAAGATTGACAGTAAAGAAATTACCAGTACCTATGTTTTTTTTCAATGAAATTATAATACTATATGGCATAGTAGAATTTCCCATCCTTAATGGATAAATATAATAGCCTATACAGTACTTAAATTTAGATTTTATAAAATTTATCACTTTGTATATTATCAAGATTGTAGACTGACATTATTACAAAGTTAACTGTCATTGGACAGAAAAGTAACAACAATATGTTATACAAGCATAATTATATTCCAATGTTAGCAAAGATGTAGATAATCGTTTAAAAAGTTGGTATAAATTTTATGTTCTGACAATTAACAGTAATTTTTTACAATATATTATTCTTAAGCTGCGTTTACACTGTGTAACTTTGTTATAAAACTTTGTTATATGTAACAAGTTATATGTAACTTTTGTTAAAAAAATAAGTTATAAAACTTTTGTTATACAACAAAAGTTTGATTGACAAAATAGAATTTGTAACATGTTATAAAACAAAAGCAAGTTTGTGGGTCTCTACAGTAACTATATTACTCAAAGTATGGCCATTGACTGTCACGTGGTACAAATCCGCCATTAAGATTATAAACAAACATTATAGTCCTATCTTATTCATTAAAAATTATTCGGAAATTTGGAACTTATCACTTCTTTTACCGATTGGAAACGTATTTTGAACTTCCGATGAGTTTGGTATAAATTTTCGAAGGCAAACTGATTATACTTTGATATAGATCAATAAAGTTTATTCAAATAACATTAATAACGCTTAAAACATCAATTTTTCTTCCCTCGGGCGCGCATAAGTAGGGTACACCTCAAGGATTAAAATTCAAACACTCATAACTTTTGTCACAATGATCGGATGTCATTGTACCACAGCTCATTCTTCTCGGCTGGTCAAGGCGGTTCAAAAAAATGCTTCATGAGTATTCATGAGTCGAATTCGATCGAAAAATATGAAATTCATCCCTGAGTGTAGATTAACCAGTACTTCAATACACAAAGAAATGACAAATCAAAGCTATGTATCTCGGTATCCCATTATTATAAAAAAGACTTGATCTTGAATTTTAGAATTGAATTTGAATTTTTTCCTACCAGTTTTAGTTGCTGCACACGGAAGAATATAATAGGTAATTGTAATGTAAGATTCGATCGTAAAAAATCAAGAAATCGAAGATACTTTTCCCATAAATTAACGGTCCAGGCATTGATAGGGAACAGTGATTCAAGATGAATTTTAGGCAATTATGCGTAGAGGATGAATTGTCTACAATAATTTGGAATCAATCATGAGTTTCTTGATGTATCAGACTCTTGATTAACAGAAAAATCGCGAAAAAATGAAAAACTGGAATCACCCTTTTTAAAATCGGTTGTAACTGACTAATAATACTGGAATCGAGGGTATTCTTTGTTGTAGTGGAAAGAAGAAATACTTTTCTACATTTTGAAATTTTATCCGAAGTATTTCACAATATTTGGAAATTAGTCATTTTTTGTGAATTGAAATACTGTTTAAAGTACACTCAAGGATGAATTTCTCTATTTTCTTGGTCGAATTTCACATATAATGCGTAATTTGGAACCGCCTTGACATGCTGAGAAGAATGAGCTGTAGTACAATGAGATCTGATCATTGTGTCAAAGTCAAAAGTTATGAGTGTTTGAAATTTTGATTCTTGAGGTGTCCTTTTACGCGCCTCTCCACTAAATTAAGAGCATATAACGGGTGATTCTCATAGAACATGATCTAATGAACTTATATCATGGTGCGAAATCTGAATGTGATGACAATTGAGTTGCTGATGACGAATGAAGCTAAAACTCAAGTGTTTTCCAAAATACAAGGATCAATGTTGTCAGGTTTACCTGGAAATCTATGTATAAGATAGAGCCTGTAGAGCACAAAACTACGCTCAGAGGAATCTTGAATTATACATTTAAATGGTGACAATCGGAAGATATTGTAGATCAAAGACTAAAATTCATCAAAATGATTTTTTTCTAATTTTACTTATTTTTGAAAAATTGTAAGTCAGTACTCATTGGGGATAGAAAGTTCCAAATAATCTCATTTTATTAGTAATTTAATAATCTAAATAAAAGGCGGGAGCAAATTTTTCTGATCAATTACAGGATTTGGCAGAAATAACATAAAAAAGACTGGAAAATGAACCGAAAATACAAGGTTTTTGGGCCACTCTGTATCTAGCACAAGGAAATTTATGTACCCAAACAATGTATTGAAAATCAGAACTACAATATAAAATGCAAGAATAAATGTATATTTAAAGTACTGTAGTTGCAGAAATAAGTATCAAGACTTTAGCATTTAAATAAACAAGTTCAAAAATCTAATCAATTTCAACAAATAAAGCTCTCAAATGCTGTTATCGATTAAAAAACTCAACAATTTTCAGGTGGGGTCCCCCCCCCCAGGTCAGGGTTCTGGATCCGCGCCTATGTAAGCAGCTGATGATTCAGCTACTTCCCCCACCACCTATTTCAACTCCATTCTATAACTTGTAACATGTTATGAGTAGTAAAACGTTTTTATAACACATGTAACAAAAAGTTAAAATACTTTTTGTTTGATATTTACCGACGTCGTGCGGGAAAGGAAAAACTTGTTATAAAACACGAAATTATGTTATCAAACACAAAGTTACATGTAATAAGTTACATGAATTTATAACATTTTTGTTAAAGTTGTTATATAACCATAACGTTTTATAACAAAGTTACACAGTTTAAACGTAGCTAAAGGGAAAACTTGTTATATATAACACAAAATTATGTTTTAAAACACGAATTTACATGTAACAAGTTAAATGAATTCATAACATTTTTGTTAAAGTTGTTATATTAGCAATGTTTTATAACAAAGTTACACAGTGTAAACGCAGCTTTAAGGTGAAATATATTATTTGTTATCTGTCAATATTATTCAAGATTATCCTATGATTTATGTAAAAGAATATTTGACTAAGCTAAAAGAATTATAATTTTTGTTACCGATCGCTTTATCTAAGTTGTAGTACTGGTATACAAATCTGTTTCAGTTCTTAATATTCCTGGAAGCGTTGATGGTTTGGATTATTTATGAGATTTTTTAAAACTGTAGGCAAAATTGATGATTGTAAAAGTTGGGAAGTCGGTGTTTATAGAGTTGAAAACGATTGGTTGTTTTTTGCAGTCAGCTGAGCTATGAATCCTAATTTTATTAGAATTGCAAAATTCAAAAGCATAACATAAATTTACACATTTTCAGCATATAATTTGGATTTTCGTTAATAAAAATTCAAAACACCTGGTAATGTTGATAGATTTTTATTACACCACGGCGAATAGAAGTGTTAACTGTAATATTACAATACTTTGACACTTTGAATTTCAAATTGGGCGCTGTTAATGTAGATCGATTTTAATCGAACATCGATCTTTTCTTCAAACATCGATATTCGATATCCATTCATTAGTTATTTGGAAAAGATCCATTTTGGTTTAATAAATTATTAAAATACATTTGAGAAATATAAATCAAATCTTAAAATTATATACAGCAATGACTTAGAACTAACCTAAATTAATTAAACTCTAAAATATGTGTTTTATTTGGTGCAGTTGGCAATGCAAAACTAATTGTTTTGCATATCCGGTTTCCTTTTGCACTTGCTCTCTTCTGCCATGAGCTGGTCTCTCGAAATGTGCTTTCTGCAATGTCCTTTGATAAATTTATTTTAAAGTTTTTTTTCTGCCAACTTCTTGAAACTTATATTAATTTTGTAGTAGATTTTAACTTAGTGAAAGCAAAATATGCTATGAGTTCTTGTTTTTCTCTTGGTAATTTTTCTGTAATTTCTAATTTATAAAATGTCTTTCAACCTAACCTCCCGAGCACATTGTATGATTTTTCATGCATTAACAATAATATTCTGGATTTTTGGTATGGTGTTTCTTTATTATTATTATAAGGTTTTATTGTTTGTCATGTTTGAACTCTGTAATATGCTTGAAGTGTTGCCTATTACATATTTCTCAGTTAGCCAAAATGCTTTCAAGTCATTATATTTTCCCTTCTTATATTGGAATTAGTTATGTTAGGATAAATTTATACAGGGCTACCCATGATTTATATAAAAGGAAACTGATGTCTTATCCAACACAAGTTTTGGCCCAACTGTCCAGTACAGGTTAATCACCGAAACACCTCATAACTTATATTTTTTTAATTTATTACCATGAATCATATAATTCATAGTCTGTGTCTTTCTTTCAAAACCAGATCAATGGGTTAATTTTTTCAGAAGTCCTTGTTTCCTGACTTAAAAATCATGTAAAACTGCCAAACAATCGCAAGATGAGATTGTACAAATTTAGCTAGAGATCACTCAATCAACAAGTTGAAAACTTTGAATTTTTCAAACAAAGAATCTAATTACTAAAAAATACAAATTTGTTGACAATGAATCTTGGAACTTGCTCCACGTAGTAGAGTACGATTTTACATAAGTTATAGTCTGCAAATCATCAATAAAATAAGAATTGAGTAAACTCCAATCTATTTAAAAGCTGTAAACTTCAAGTTCACTAAAGCTGCGTTTACACCAAAGATATTAACAAAATTTTAATAGCGTATCCAATCCTTATATTTTTCATTAGATTGAACAGAAATTGACAGACACATATGTTCATCATGTGAATGATAAGTTATGTTCAATCTAATAGAATCTATAAGGATTAAGTTATTAACATTTTGTTAATAACTTTGGTGTTGCATTTACACCAAAATGTTTATTTTTCCTTCATAGATTCTAATCGATTGAACATATAACTCAGCATACACATGATGTATGTATGTGTTTGTCAAGTTCCATTGAATCTAATATAATATATAAGGACAGAAAATGAACATTTTCTTGATAACTTTGGTGTAAACGCAGCTTAACTTATTTCATCCAGTATCAGAAAACTAGACAATCTTGGACCATATTAAATTGAACTAGAGACTACCTACTCTAAAGAAATATAGCTCATAAATATAGGCTCTATATTCACCCTGATAGGAAAATGAAATATCTTAAGCTGCGTTTACACCAAAGTTATTAACAAAATGTTAATAACTTAATCCCTATAGATTCTATTAGATTGAACGGAACTTGACAAACACATATGTTCATCATGTGTATGATAAGTTATGTTCAATCTAATAGAATCTATAAGGATTAAGTTATTATAATTTTGTTAAAACTTTTGGTGTAAAACCAGCTTAAGTAATGTTTACTGTATAGTATCATTCACAAATGAACTAGACCACATTTTTTTGTAATTGAGTGAAACAACATATTAAGGAGCTCTATTGAATAGAATACTCTACGGTACTTGACAAAAAGAAGTGATTATCAATCAGTTTTAACTTATTTCTATATTACTAGATTTCCCACTGGATTCATAATTATTCTACATAAACAACAGAATGTTGAATCCTCTTGATCCTCCTCTTATTCTCTCACTGCCACAAAATAATATTACATTTACATATATCATAGGAAAGTTTTCTATTGATAAAAATATAACAAATCTGATTGCTCATAACACCTCCTTAGGCCTGGTATAGATAGATTCAATACAATACTTTCTGTAAAAATCCATCAACCTATTGGTATAACTAATTCTTTTGGTTCACTTTTTTGAATAGGTGGCACTCCTTCTTCTACAAGTATGTCACGTTTTTCTGCATAGCAGTCCTCTTTTTCTGTCAATTTTTTTAATGTCGGTACTCTTGTAATCTTATTCCTGAATCTTCGAATAGGTGTAGTAGTAAAGTTCATGCATTTTGCATACAATTCCTCGTTGAATAAATATATCATTTGCACATGTAGATTGAAGCACAATTGCACTCTATTCTTCTTACAGAATGTTGCACGAGTCATTTTTATGCAAAGCTTAAAAAAGGGCAATGGCGTTAGGTCCAAGAAACAGATAGGCGGTGCAAATTTCTGGATATACACTGGAAAAGAAGATGCAATCAATTAAATCATTGGTAGAAATTTTATATTTATCACTCCTTGAAGATTATTCTCACACCATTGGAGTGGTATACATATAATGATCTCCATTCATGATAGGCTATTTATGTAGCAATCTGAATGATTAATTCATGAATCATCAGTGTTACTAATCTTAAGAATAATGGAGTGATTGAACTTATATGATCTAAATGACTTGAAGTGAAGAATTCTAATAACTTAAAGGGAATTTGTTTAAATTTGAGCATGGTCTATTATTACAGTAATAATAAGCTATAGCTGAAAAGAACCATTTCTTTTTGTTACTGATTGAGTGTACATTATTATTATTTATTATAAGAGAATGGAGACATATTTTCATTTTACAGATCTATTCTTGTATTTCTGTGACTCTCTATTCCATAGTTATTTTCATATTTTATGTTTAGTATGTAAGATGTAAGTTAGTGTACCTACTTAAAAGTGATATTCTATATATTTCCTTCAATTTTCGATAGGTCTACTCTATTTGAAATGCCATGTTCTTTATTTCAAATTTCCAATTAAATCCTGCATGAACAATAATTATATAATTATATCGATTCTACTTCCTTATACTATTCAATCCTTCTTTAAATTTCAATAAATTATCTTGCTCTTAATTTTCAAGCAGGAAAGCCCCGCACACACACATCGATTTTTGGTCGTACGATATTTTGCCGTCACTATGAATTCAATCAGATTAAACGGAACTTGATGAACATCATCTGTTTGAAATCATCTGTTCAATCTAATAGAATTTATAAAGATGGCAAAATATCGTACGACCAAAAATCGATGTGTGTGTAACTAGCCTAACTGATGCTTGAATCCAGTACCTACAATATAATAGCCTACTTATTAACTTACTTCGGTAATGGATAAATATAGGCATGTGAAAATAGCAATCACAGATAGTGATTTGAACAGTGGAAAATAAATAAAATATTACCGAAATGCTACCGTACCTACAAATATAAAAACGTAAAAAAATGCATTAAGAATATCAGATGCTATGTATCGAAAATATCATGTTCTATTGTGGATAAAAACAGGCCTGTATAGAATGTTGAATTAAAAACATTCAAAAGGGAAGGAAAAATATGCAGTAGGCTACGGTAGGCTAATACCAGACACAAACAGGTTTGTTATCCTTACGCTTATCCTTTCTCTATGCTAATACTGTATGAAATTCTCATGAATGGTACTTACACCCATTTTTCTTCGTGTGGAAATTTTTCCCATAAAGAATGCTCAATCTTACAGTTGCTTCTTCCCCTTTAACATATTTTATTACAATTTCAACTGAAATAGATCAATGAGTAATGAATATCATATACCTATAATCTATTCCAATAATATTCAATTTTTTACAATTAATTGAAAGTTGCACTCATTTTTATTGAATGAATTTCATTTCTCTCCACAAGTGAACTAGCATAGTGAGCTCAAAAAATTAATCATCATTTAATAATTAGAAATTAATATGAATGAATAAATTGCTAAGAAGTGTAATAACGGGACTTGAAAGAGTCTCAGTAGGCTATTAGATAATAAGAGTAAAGGCTATGAGGCTCTAGCTCTATTTTCTAAATGAAAATATTCATTTTGAGATTTTTAGACGTAAAGTAATTTCCTTATCCTTTATTTCATTTTATTTATTGATCTATTCATTCATTTTACGAAATAGTATATTTCGCACCTAGGGTCGAAAATGAGACTTTTCCGGCTCGAAATCGGTTTTCAAGTCCGAGGCCGTATTTTTCTCCCGAATTTTTGATAAAATTACAAAGTCCGAAATAGAGTTCATGTCATGTCAAGTTTACATAAAATCAAGTTTATATAATGATAATTATTGGTGATTTACACTACCTACACTACCATACTTATTCATAAGTATCATGGTGATACTGCAACTACATGGTAGAGAGCAACTCTTTCATTCATGAAGCATCTCTGTGTGATCTCCATCTAGGGGATCTAGCTGTTGTGATACAGCATACTTATTCATAAGTATGGTAGTGTAGGTAGTATAAATCATCAATAATTATCATTCGTTGTATATCGTCACCATGATATTATTCGACCATACCATACTATTATGGGAAAATATATTCTAGAACAAAGAACATGAATTTACAACCATGAATTTGAATTTTGCAAGTGGTCGACTATTATATCTATAATATTTAGGTATCGCTTGAATTGAATTGAATAAGAATTTGTAGAAACAGAAGATTAATAATTTGAATATCATTATTGCTACTTACATCCAAAATATTTTTCCTCCCTAGTTTGTAAGTTTTTGTAAGTCATAATTGCCTTTCCAATAATGATGCGAGACAGAGTATAATTAAATTCAAATTTCCCTGGAATTTAAGAAGAATATTTTTGTAATAAATAAGGCCTGATCATCAATTATTATATTCTTCCACCAAGTCAACCGTTGATGATTCTATAAATGCATCCAGTTATGGTGGAATATATAGTTTCCGGTAGGCTATATATTCAATTATTGGCTGAATAAGTTACAAATAATAATTTCTATGATGTACAGAGTGAGTCATATGTATGGGAAGCCTTCAATAAGTTGAAAACTGTGTTGGATATAATACTGTAACTTTCAGGATAAAGTATTGGTCAAATACTCCACCTTTTGACGTACAACTGAATTTCAACCCCTCCTATGATACTAGTAGGCCTATCCAAATTGGCGGCTAATTGAAGTTTTGGTTTTTACTTGAGAATTCAATCAGCCGCCATTTTGGATACAGATATCATAGAACATTTTTATTGATGTCATCTTTCTTGTTTTAAAAATACCTTCAATATGATGTACCACACAATTAGTGTTTACATTTGAAATATTTGAGTTACAACCCCTAAGTCACTCCCTTATGAGGGGTTGAAATTCAGTTGTACATCAAAAGGTGGAGTATTCGACCTGTCAGTTACGACCAGGTCAGTAATCCTGAAAGTTACAGTATCAGGCTACCACCAGTCTTCAACTTATTGAAGGGTTCCCATACATATGACTCACTCCTGTATACCTACAGTGATTATCATATGAAACTAAATTTACATTTCATGGTATTATTATTGATTCTAATTAAAAAAAAATAAAAGCAGTGGTATTAGCTGGATATAATTTTATTTTAACTCAATTTTGGTATCCTTTATTCAGCAATTTCAAGATTTGAACTTGCTACTGCAGCTATTAACTTCACCACGACAAAAATTCTCATTGTAAACGTTAACCGCTGGCATTATACTGGTTGTTATTAATATTGTATTTGAAAATGAATTATTGAAATTACTGCAAAGAAATCTTGAAGGGCTGAGTATTTTACGCTCTTCACACTCATTGATTTTTTTTTCTTGAAGACTACATCAACATGTTTTCCACTGTGATTGATATGATAATTTGTCAAATTTTTAGCGTCTACCTCGCAATGCTCATTTCTCTACTGAGAAGAAGCTTAATGCTGGATTTGCTGATACGCTGCTTCTCCTCAGAAGTGAAAAATTATGTTAATGCAAAAAATGTTTGAAACAGTCAAAACATCAATCAAAAACATGCTGAAATCTGTACCGTTATAGAATATATTATGACATAGT
This sequence comes from Nilaparvata lugens, assembly GCF_014356525.2. NCBI lineage: Eukaryota > Metazoa > Arthropoda > Insecta > Hemiptera > Delphacidae > Nilaparvata > Nilaparvata lugens. The sequence goes on along the minus strand of NC_052514.1, from coordinate 28,718,080 downwards.
ACCGGTAAACCGGGGTGACTTTGTCCCAATTTTGAGGAGTTGAGATTGTCCCACTTTTGCAATCAATACTTAAGTTGCAACAAATCTCTTACAATATATTTTATTGTTTTCTGCAATGTTTGAAGAGTATTTTTCATTATAAAAAGTTGCATTTTTCTCCACTTCAACAAAGATATATTTTTTGAAATTAAGAGACAATGTCAACCAGGGGTTGGGGCGACTTTGTCTCACTTTGAAGAATATTTTGAAAAAAAGTTTGTTTTCATGAGCTAGACAAAGTGAAACTAACTGTTAACCTTTAAAATGAATATTTATATTGAAAACAAATTAAATCCACTTCAAAAAATCACAAATTTTTCTTTAAAAATATTTCAGTTTCTGCAGCCTAAAGATATCTTTTAGTGTCGCTCTTTTAGCCACAGAATCAGCTGAAAATGAATATTAAGATCGTATTAATCTCAAGTAAGGTGAATATTTTTTTTATCCTATTATATTAAGCAAGCAATTTCTGTATATCTGTTTATATTTTTATACCTGATGGTTATCTGGTTATTTATGTTCAATGGATCTCGAAAACGGCTCTATAACGATTTTCATGAAATTTGGAATATAGTAGGTTTATTATATAAAAATTTGATTGCACTAGGTCTCATCCTTGGGAAAACTCACTGAACGACATTAAAAGAATAATTCATCCTTGGCTGAAATAGCTGAGACTTTCGTCATCTGTGGATAGTAAAAAGTGAGCGAGTGATTCTGTGGAAAATCAAAATATCGCCTCCCCAAAATTCATAAGCTGACGTATAGCCAGCTGTGAAATATAAACACGATCATATGAGAGAATAATTCTCAATAACTATTCTTATTATTGATATTTTATTATTATATTATATATTAGTAATTAATAATTAAACAGAACAATATTATTGTGTTATGTTTATCAATAAATGAAAATAACGAGCAGAGCTCGGTGCCCCGATATTCGGGTAGAATACATTATATTTATCATATTTAGATTGTAGTTGCATCATATCCTGCATGATATCACAATTATTACACTGGGATAAAGTCACCTCAATTTTAACCTAAAATTGACCTAGTTGTATTTAACTAGTAGACATATATAGATGAAATATAAAAGATTAAAAAATAATACTAATGAAAGAAAACTTAATAATAACTGAGAATAACAAAAACATATTCTCACACTGAAGTTTATGTTAACGGTCTATGTACGTTCCAATTTACAATCAAATTATTGACAAGCTCACACCCTGTTTCAAGTCATCCCCCCTCAAACTGTATAATTACCAAGATGCTGGTACAACTTCTTTTTGAAAAGTTTAAACGAACCACAAAGAACTATATGATCAGGCAAATCATTCCACTCTCTTGAGGCTTAACAACAAAAGATTTATTAAAAAATACTGTACGATGCAGAGGTATCTGTAACTTATAGCGATGAGCTCTTGTTCGACGTTGTGGATTTACATCAGTCATGAAGGTGAAAGCCTCACGAAGATACTCTGGACCGTCATTTAGAACCAATAGTTTATATGTCAGACATAGAATGAAGAATTTTCTTCGTTCCTTCAATTTAAGCCAGTTGAGATCGTTGAAGAAAGGATAATATGTGCATCCCTTCTTGCATCATATATGAACCTCACAGCGAAATTCATGGATCTCTGCAATCGATCATTCAGTTCATCTGATAGATCACCGTAGACAATTGAACAGTAAAGAGAAATGGAAGGATCAAAGCGTTCACCAATGTAACTCTAACAGATTTCGGTAAATAGTTTCTGATCCTTTTAAGCTGATGCATTCCACTAAAGACTCTATTACACACATGCGTGTTTGCTCATGCCAACTCAGAGAACTATCAATCAAGATGCCCAGAACCTTAAGGCACTGAGAATATGGTATTTCTATACCACTGATGACCACAGCCGGAGAGTTGGCCAGATCCAAGTTATTCGTCAATCTGGGATGACCAACAATCATACATTTGGTTTTCACTGGATTCAATCTCAACCCGTGTGCATCAGACCACTCTACCAGTCTAGCAATATCCGAATTCATGTGATCTATGGATTGACGAAAGTGTTGCACAGGAAAATGGGAATATATTCCCATACATAAATGAGAAGAAGCTTAATGCTGGATTTGCTGATACGCTGCTTCTTCTCAGAAGTGAATAATTATGTTAACGCGAAAAAATGTTTGAAACAGTCAAAACATCAATCAAAAACATGCTGGAATCTGTACCGTTATAGAATATATCATGACATACCGGTAAACCGGGGTGACTTTGTCCCAATTTTGAGGAATTGAGATTGTCCCGCTTTTGCAATCAATACTTAAGTTGCAACAAATCTCTTGCAATATATCTTATTGTTTTCTGCAATGTTTGAAGAGTATTTTTCATTATAAAAAGTTGCAAAGATATATTTTTTGAAATTAAGAGACAATGTCAACCAGAGGTTGGGGCGACTTTGTCTCACTTTGAAGAATATATTGAAAAAAAGTTTATTTTCAAGAGCTAGACAAAGTGAAACTAACTGTTAACCTTTGAAATGAATATTTACATTGAAAACAAATTAAATCCACTTCAAAAAATCACAAATTTTTCTTTAAAAATATTTCAGTTTCTGCTGCCTAAAAAGATCTTTTAGCGTCGCTCTTTTAGCTGCAGAATCAGCTGAAAATGAATATTAAGATCGTATTAATCTCGAGCAAGGTGAATATTTTTTTTATCCTATTATATTAAGCAAGCAATTTCTGTATGTCTGTTTATATTTTTATACCTGGTTGTCTGGTTATTTATGTTCAACGGATCTCAATAATTAAACAGAACAATTATTGTGTTATGTTTATCAATAAATGAAAATAACGAGTAAAGCTCGGTGCCCTGATATTCAGGTAGAATACATTATATTTATCATATTTTGATTTTATTTGCATCACATCCTGCATGATATCACAATTTTTACACTGGGATAAAGTCACCTCAATTTTAACCTAAAATTGACCTAGTTGTATTTAACTAGTAGGCCTAATAGAACCCTAACCAGTTAAACTATGGATATTATAGATATATCAATTGAAAGATAATAAAAAGGACAAAATAATATCTACTCACCGATAAGATGAGTAAAGACTTAAGAGCTACATTATTGGCTTTACCAGTCATATACCCGCATCGACCGGGGTGACTTTGTCTACCACGGGCTGACTTTGTCCCACCTCGCGGAAAACTGTTCAAATCAGTTGAATATCAATCTAGCTCTTAATCTATAATAAGTCTTTTAGAAATAAGTTTTCTAATACGAAGTTTTCCGACAACGAAATCACAAGATGAAGCAAGCAGTTCCGGTTTAGTTTTATGTCAATAATTAAACTACTATATCGAGAATCGAAAAGATAGGTATCGATTGTAGAACCTCGATAATGATCAGGGCTACGGGTATCAATGTTGAACATTGATTTCGGATAACAGAGATCGGAGATAACTGATTTGAATATTTTTCCGCGAGGTGGGACAAAGTCAGCCCAGGGTAGACAAAGTCTACTCCGGTCGACGGGTAGGTATATGACTGGTCTAAAGCCAATAATCTAGCTCTTAATTTAGTCAAGATACAAAACTTATTATTATCTGTTTCATACAGCAACTTAAGTACAGTGCTCTCAGTAAAATTTTTGGGTATATTTATTCAGAGTAATTTGAAGTGGAATCGTCATGTAGAGTACCTACACTATTCCAAAAGTTACCAAAGGTATTTTTATGTTAAAAAAGTTGAAGGAAATAGTATCTTTAAAAATATTATAAAATGTTTATCATAGTTATGTCCATTCTCAACTTCTTTATGACACTATATTATGGCAGCCATTCTCAATCTTCATTTGTATTACAGAAAAGAGCTATAAGAACAATTTGTAATGTACCCCCTTCAACTCACTGTAAACCGTTGTTCATAAGATTGGAAGTCACGAGCTTACCTTGTATTTTCATGTTAAACTGTCTGTTTTTTGTTAAGTTAAATCTACATCTATTTTCATCATGTAATGCATCAAATTTTGATAAGCAAGCAAAATCGCTGATGGAAAGAATTTTTATGGGTCTTGAGCAAACAGCTGCTCTATTATCGCCAAGTGTGATAGCAACAAGTGAAAGATTAGATAATAACGGGTACCATGGCTAAAATTAGAACAGCCGAATAGAAAAGAATTTTATTTGCTATTTATTATATTATATAAAGTATTGAAATTTTGAGGTTAGGCTATAATACCTACTGGTCCACAACCTAATAATCGATCAAGCCATGTAATTTGAAATCTAGCCAGACACCTTGGCAAAATTTTGTTGTAAACAAATAGTATTCAACTAGAGGATTTGGTAAGCAAATGGCGACTTATTGTAAAAAGGAAAAAACTTATAAAATGCACAAAAATTTATTATATGTAATGAGCATGTACAAAACACCAAAAAAAAAAAAAAAAAATATTAAGGAACAGGCGTATGGATACATTTGTGAATTTTGCATGAACCAATCAAATCACAGTAGTCAATGGGCGGCAATAGCAAGCCGATTCAAATTTATCTATAGATATTTTTATAAATGATAAGAATTTATAAGTTATCACTACTCAGTTTATGTATCGGATGTAGTCCAAATAATTGTAGAATATAATACCTAGGATATAGGGAATAGCTTAGCAGATTGGCACAAACTATTTGATCTTTTTAATTGCATAGTAGTGGAATATTTAAATATATGCAAATTTGTAAGTTGGAAGTATGATCATAGCAAATAGGGGTAGAACAGAGCCCACTTGCCTGCCAGATGCTGCCACTAAATTTTATAGAGCACAAGTCCCTTTTTGTTAAATTGTACATTTGAGAAATTAAAAGTTTGAATTCATTAATTAAAATTTGTATAAGACTTAGTGATGCTGTAGTAAAGCGTAAGTCATTAAAATATTTATTTTATTCCCTTGGAGAAGACGACTTCGGCCACCAGAAAATCCAGGACAATAGGAAATTCGGATCGCCACCAACATCTTGTGGAATTCAGCATGTGAGTGATAAATTATCGAAATATATAAATTTAGGGCACCCTCAGTGCTTTGAGTGAAACAAAAATATAAAAAGCTAGCTCATTGGAAGGTTATAAATATTAAAAATTATTATAAAACTTGTGCAAGTCTTAAAAGGTACAAGAAACATATATTACTAGTTAAATGAATTATATCAAATGCATATGTCTAAGGATACACAGATTAAAGAAATATTTAAAAATAATATTATAATGTATAAATGCTCACTCAATCATTAATTTTATAAGCACATTGTAAAGATATAAATGTAGCTCTTGTTCACTGGATAAATTAATTTATCTAATTCCACCAGAGGTCAAACCTTAAGCCCTGAGATATATACTGTGATCTATATGTATTATTATATTTGGGATTTGTGATTCATCAATTGATTATTTTTATATTTTTGGGAAGAAGATAAATATTGAGATTTTTAAATCGACAAGCAGCAGCAAGTCAATACCTGAGCTGCATAAAAATAGTTTAAAATTCGATAGTTTTTGATCTGCAGAGTCTGCAACCTCTGTCGTCCACTCAGATCAATGCCACCGACGCACCGCTGAACCCGGGGATAGCAGATATCAATGTCGAGGGGGGCGAGGAACAGCCCGCAGATCCAGCATCCCAGGAGACAGAGTCACATCTGGCGAAACAAAGCATGTTGTCAGATACGGAACTAGATCCGTTAATAAAGGTAATGATGGAGCAGACTAGCAGTATGTTCAATATCATGTTACAAAGTGCAATGAGTAATATGATGCAGGAGATTAAAAAAGAAAACACAGCAATTAAAGATTCAAATAAACAGGCAGTAGAGCAGGGTATGAAGGAGGCAGCAGACGCAATACAGTCAGTGGAATGAAGGTTGGACACTATTGATAGCAAGGTAGAAAATTATAGGGAGGAATTAAAGGTAATGATAAATTTACAAAAGGAAAATCAGGAAAAGATTACGCCGGATTAGCAGAAAGAATAGATACTGTGACATGCGAATTAAATGGAAGAATAGATAACCTAACAGTACAAACCACCGCACCAATTCAAGAAACAGCTACAAGCCTTAAAGCTGATTGTCAACAGGAAATTCAGAAACAGATTACAATTGCTAACCTGAATATGACTTCTATAGTAGATAAAAATACTAATAATATTGCAGCTATTCACAGTAAACAGGCCAGCATGTATACACAAATGAATCAACTACAAAGTAACCTAATTCAGAACATAGAAACATGTAAAGCTTCAAACGGAACTCTACAAATACAAAAATCAACTTTAATGCAATTAAACCAAGAGATAGAAATTAACAAAACTGCAAGTAATAATCAATGGCAAGTAGCGCATGAGAAACTAATAGAATTAGAAAATCAAATCCAACAACAACCCCATAGAATTCAAACAGATAGTATCAATTCAAATGATATACTGAATGGGTTAGATAGATTTGATAATACTGATTGCCATTTGCAACCTCAACCATTTATTGACCAAATAAAACTAGTTCAAACTCTTGCACCCACCTCTTGGAATATGTGGTGACTCCGCTTAACCAGCTTACTGAGTGGTGAACCCCTGTTGTTTTTTCGGAGTAGAGCCCATAAATTTACATTGTTGGAGGAGTTTATCGCTGTCTTCCTGGAACAGTATTAGAGCAGAAGTAAACAGTTGGATGCACTAGCAGATATTATATCATGTGACTTCAATCCCAATTTAGATGGTGCATATACTACTTTCGTCACTGCCCTACAGTTCAAGAATTCTCAGCTGGATGAGCCAATAAATGATTCTGCTTTAGCAAATATAATCTTAAAAAAGCTACTTTTTCCGAGTTAGAATGGCACTCGCCACTCAACCAATAACTGGTTGTAAACACCTGATATGGCATACAATCTGTGATGGCAATACCAAATCACCGGTCAGATCAATCGTATACACAAAATCAATATAATTCAAAGGTTAATTGGCACACCAGCAAAGCTTATGAATCGGTACCATATGATCACTTCTGACTGACCCCTTGTTTTGAGCATAGCAACGATCAGAAACAAAATAGTAGCTGGAATAATGGAAGTTTTCAGAATCATCCAACAAACCATTTTCCACAACAAACAAATCAAAGAAATTATTATGATGGCCGTGATCGATTGAACACTAATAATGATTATGCTCACAATAATTATAACAGAAATTATAAACTGCCACCACAACAAATAAGTACAAACTATACATTAGCACATGCAACCAGATTAAACCAACAAAGAACACAGAACCCAACACCAGATAATCCACCACCAAACACAGAGAAGACTACAGCTAAACAAATATGACTATATGATACCCCCCCATACAACCCACATAGGCACAGAAAAAATAGATGAAGGAAATAAAGATACCTCAGCCTCATATACCACCTTTGTGAATGATTTACCGGAAATATTATTAGAAGAACAGAAACAAATACTAGAAACCAACTCACCACCAAAAACCGCCGCCCACCATGCACTTAAAACACCCTGAAAACAACAACCCCTATTAAGTATCCTTTTCCCCACCGAAGATCCATCACTGCAGGAAGAGCAACCTGCCACCGAGGAACACCAGGATCATGCAATCAAAGAGTTGGCGAACACAGAGCAGGGGATTCATGGCATGCATCCGCACACAGGACCTGCACCCGCGCACCAATGGACTCCACCGAGGCAGACCAAGGACCCCAAGATGGAGGACCGAGAGGATGGCACCAGGGAGGACGGACTACCAGACAAAAGGAGCATGCACCGCAAGGCTTGGAGGCAGAAGCAATGAGGGAGGAACCGCGTGCGCCAATACAGTCCACATGCACACTTCAAGGAGCCGAGGAGGACACTGGACGACCAACACCAGGATGGAGGACAGGTTGACCGACAGCATGCATCCGCGGCACATACACTTTAAAGAAGCTACTCAGCATTGTGACCAAAAGAATGGACCTAATAAATAGAATGAAACTGGAACAGCTAACAAAACTACTATGGATTCATGCCAGGATAATGATAAAGTGGATTACCATGGGAGATTGATGAAGGATGGAAGGTGTTTGAGAAGATTGAAAGAAATAAGAAGTAATATAAAGAAAGTGAAAGTACCTGGCTACTATGTTGAGAGGTGATATTATTAAAGAGATGAAAAATGTATTGAATTACTGTTTTATGCTTGTTATTATAGCTGTGATGATAATGGAAAGCGATGTTATTGATGTTATAATTAAGACTGTGTTATTGTTGAAGGAATTTGTTGACTGTTGGAAGTCTTGTATGGTGAAATTGTTTGTTATTAAGGCTGTGATGTTTGTTAAAAATTGTGATGTTAATGAAATAATGAAGGGGATAATATTATTGAGGAAATTTATGGCCTAGGAAAAAACTTGTTTCACGAAATTGTTTCCTGATAAGATTAAGGTTTTAAACAGTATTATCAACCAATTACTGACCTGTCTTAATAAATTTGGTATTGAAGTATCACCTCGTGTCACTAAATCCGATTTTTAATTCACTCCAACTGATAGAAGCCTGTAACAAACCAAAGCACATTTTTTAAATATGTGTTTTCTTTCTAAGCATTGTTTAAAAAAGAGCACAAGAGGGGATACGTGGAATAAAATAAGTTAATTACCTTAAAGTGTGAAAATATCAGAAGTTAGGTTAACTGGAACCAATTGAAATAGAAAGCTACAGAATTGTGATGTAAGAAGCAGAAATCTAGAAGTTGTAGACTAGCAAATGCCCACTAAATCAAAAGCAAAGAGCCTGTTAAACACATGTTGATATAAAGCGCCTGTTATATGCATGTCAATAAAATGATTGTTCCCAAAAAAAACTATTTATATATGTTATTTAATGTATCAGTTGATGTTATACAAGGTGCGGCAGGAACGATTAAGCAGTTTGTTTCCATTGTCACATCAGCTGTGATAAAGTTACAAATTTCCACATGGTCTGTTTTTGTTTCTTAGTTAACCCCATTTCAGTAGCCAACATGATTTGGACCGGTGCTCATCGTGGTTTTGCCGTTCGCGCTTATTATGAGAACAATAAATCTGTGATCGCTACACAACGAGCTTTTCGACGACAGTTCAACATTCCACGCAACAACGCCGTTCCGAATGCAAACACAATTCGGTCATGGATTCGGCAGATGGAGGAAACTGGTAGTACACTGAAAACAAATACACATTGTCGTCGCAAGTCCATTAGAACGCCAGAAAATGTGCAGAGGGTAAGAACAGCATTTGAACAATCACCGGAACGCTCTGCTCGACGACATTCTCTTGCATTGGGGATTTCAGACCGCAGTTTAAGAAGGATTTTACATTTCGATTTAAAGTTTCATCCTTTTAAAATAATGATTGCTCAAGAATTACGCCCAGTAGACTACGCCAACCGACAAAATTTGTGTGAGCAAATGCTTGCTCAAATCCCTCCACATGCAGCTTTTTTTAGTAGTGACGAGGCACATTTTCATCTTAGTGGGTGCGTGAATAAGCAAAATTTTTGCTACTGGGCTGAAGAAAACCCTCAAATTATTCATGAAAGACCTCAACATTCTCCTAAAGTGACGGTGTGGTGTGCCATATCACAATTTGGCGTGGTTGGCCCCTACTTTTTTGAGGAGGAAGAAGTGACCGTGACAGTGAATTCCCAACGTTATGTTTCGATGTTGAGAAACTTTCTGCAACCCAAATTAGAAGAGATGGTTGAAGAACACGGGCTGGCGGATTTGTGGTTCCAACAAGATGGAGCTACTGCTCACACAGCTCGAATTTCACTAGACGTTTTGAGAGAGATGTTTCCGGGACGCCTAGTCTCTTTGAGAGGTGATGTTGGGTGGCCTGCGCGGTCACCAGATCTGAGCATTTGCGACTTTTTTCTTTGGGGATATCTGAAGGAAAGGGTTTTCAAAGGCCGCCCTCACACTCTAGCAATGTTGAAACAGCGGATTATTGACGAAGTGAATGCCATTCCCCGCGATATGTGTGCAAGAGCTGCTGAAAACTTCAGAGATCGCCTTCAACAATGTATTGATGCTAACGGTCGCCATCTTCAGGACATAATTTTCAAAAACTAAGTAATATAAAATGGTATATTGAACCGCTTCAGAAAATAAAAACATGTTTCCATTATATATCCTGAGTCACTTTTTATTACTCCTAAAAAATGCTTAATCGTAGCTGCCGCACCCTGTAATATATTTATTTGGATGTTTTATATTATTATCATTGTTATTAACACGTTGTTACCAAAAAACCTCAAATGAAACAAGTTACTATAGGAAGCCAAAACCAATTGTAGCAAAGGAAGAATTGTACCTGATCTAGAGAATATTAAAATAAGAGACCTGAAAATTGTAAATGATTTATGAGCCCCAAAATTGTTACTCGAAAGTGTTTTTGGAAGAGATTAATTGTATGAACCAAAATGTTTGTTATGTAGAAAGTGGGTTGGCATCACTGCCGAGCGGCAGATTTTAAAATGTTGTACTATGATTATGGAGGGAAGAAATGTATTTAAGATGTGATATTTTTATGTTGATAAGGAGGAATTTGTTATTGTCTTGATGGAGATTTAAGGGGGGCATATGCTGAGAAGGTCTGCGAACTGTTAAGAAGTTTTGAAAGTGTTTTCGGCAGATTTTTCTAGGTCATGTTGATGTGTTAAAGGAAGAATTTGTATTAAAAACATTGTTGATTCTCAAAATATTTTGAATTCAAATTCGGGGGCGTGTGTAACAAATCAAATTCTGATAAGCAAGCAAAATTGCTAATGGAAAGAATTTTTATAGGTCTTGAGCAAACAGCTGCTCTATTATCTCCAAGTGCGATAGCAAAAAGTGAAAGATTAGATAATAATGGGTAGCATGGCTAAAATTAGAACAGCCAAATAGAAAAGAATTTTATTTGCTATTTATTATATTATATAAAGTATTGAAATTTTGAGGTTAGGCTATAATACCTACTGGTTGGCAACCTAATAATCGATCAAGCCATGTCATTTGAAATCTAGCCAGACACCTTGGCAAAATTTTGTTGTAAACAAATAGTACTCAACTAGAGGATTTGGTAAGCACATGGCGACTTATTGTAGATAGGAAAACAACTTATAAAATGCACAAAAATTTATTATATGTAATGAGCATGTACAAAACACCAAAAAATAAATAAAAATATTAAGGAAGTATGTATATTCAGTAGGCGCATGGATACATTTGTGAATTTTGCATGAACCAATCAAATCACAGTAGTCGATGGGTGGCAATAGCGAGCTGATTCAAATTTATCTATAGATATTTTTATAAATGATAAGAATTTATAAGTTATCACTACTCAGTTTATGTATCAGATTTGGTCCAAATAATTTTAAAATATAATACCTAAGATATAGGGAATAACTTAGCAGATTGGCACAAACTATTTGATCTTTTTAATTGCATAGTAGTGGAATATTTAAATATATGCAAATTTGTAAGTTGGAAGTATGATCATAGCAAATAGGGGTAGAACAGAGCCCACTTGCCTGCCAGATGCAGCCATGGAACGCCACTAAATTTTATAGAGCACAAGTCCCTTTTTGTTAAATTGTACATTTGAGAAATTAAAAGTTTGAATTCATTAATTAAAATTTGTATAAGACTTAGTGATGCTGTAGTAAAGTGTAAGTCATTTAAATATTTATTTATTCCCTTGGAGAAGATGACTTCGGCCACCAGAAAATCCAGGACGATAGGAAATTCGGATCGCCACCAACATCTTGTGAAATTCAGCACGTGAGTGATAAATTATCGAAATATATAAATTTAGGGCGCCCTCAGTGCTTTGAGTGAAACAAAAATATAAAAAGCTAGCTCATTGAAAGGTTATAAATATTAAAAATTATTATAAAACTTGTGCAAGTCTTAAAAGGTACAAGAAACATATATTACTAGTTAAATGAATTATATCAAATGCATATGTCTAAGGATACACAGAATAAAGAAATATTTGAAAATAATATTATAATGTATAAATGCTCACTCAATCATTAATTTTATAAGCAAATTGTAAAGATATAAATGTAGCTCTTGTTCACTGGATAAATTAATTTATCTAATTCCACCAGAGGCCAAACCTTAAGCCCTGAGATATATACTGAGATCTATACCTATTATTATATTTGGGATTTGTGATTTATCAATTGATTATTTTTATTTATTTTTGGAAAGAAGATATATATTGAGATTTTTAAATCGACAAGCAGCAGCAAGTCGATACCTGAGCTGCATAAAAATAAATGCATACATTTAATGATTTAAAAGCACATGGTAACGTTTTGTGCTAAAGAACTAGTGAGCTAATCTGTGATATTTTATTTTGATATATTTGTTCTTATTTTTACTATTTTTTGCTTGTTGCTCTATATATTTCTATATTTATTTATTTGTTGATATTTTTCTGTGTAATATATGTATCAAATTTTTTATGGTGTATCCTTTATTCATTTCCCCACTTCCATGCATGACCAATCTCATATTTATTTATCGAGTTACCAGTATTGAAGTATTAAGAAAATTACCATCCGACTTTATTCTTCACCGAATAAGTTGGTTTGGACAGCGATATTTAGCGTTGATAATCAAATCTTTGGAAATTATACCTTCCAGAGATTTATATAAATTGCGCAAGAGCAATGAATTGCGGGAGCTCCTGGGCGAGCCTGTAAGAGTTTTGTCTAATTTTTATTCTAGGAACCACAACCAGAATTACCAGAATTTTTTACTCATGCTTTACCGACTGCAGCCAAGCCAGGCAAACCGTTATTCACAAAAATAACGTCAGAATCATGACAACATTAATTCTTATAACACAAGGAATAAATCGAATCTAAGGAATGAGTACTGCTCTTACAAATCCAGCCATATGATTTTTAAGGCCTTTTCAATAAAGTTTTATAACCATTACCACCAAATATTCGAGGTTTGACGCTCAGGGAATTTAAACAAAGAATTACGATTAAAAAAAAGTTTTTAAAGTGTAGATAAATATTTCAATGTTAACATGTAGTCTTTCTAGGTTTTTATGTAATTGCTTATGATGTATGATCTCTAATATAGTTTGTAATATTGACGTGGCCGATACAAATTGTAAAGTGTCTGTCTGTGGCAATAAATTGATTTGATTTGAAATATAATATATATATCTTCTGCTTTTCTATTCATATTAAGTTGAAAACAAATTTCAGTTTTGAATCAGGTCAGTTCAGTTTATGTTCTTCAATCTGCAAACTCTATTATTTTTATGAATGTTCGTGAAACAGGAATATAGCTCCAAATTCCCTATTTGTTATTCAATACCTAGCAAAGACTGATAACTCTAAATTATCTTACAGGTTTACATCAACAAGTGCATGATAGGTGCACGCTTTCTTCAATTGCCGTAGTAGGCAATTAAATTAAAATTGCCTATTTGAATACTGGTACCTATGAAAAATAAGATGTGTGACAATATAATAGGCTACGGTACCTATGTAAAGAATCGAATGCTTACATAAACAAGTATGAACTTGGTGTAAGTGCACGTCCAGTGCCAACGTACCTATTATCAAATTTTTGGTTGGGATCGATTTAGTATGTTATTTTGAGCACAAAATCACAAAAATTAAACGGCGCTCACTATTGTTTTTTAAATAAACTAAGTTCAAAGTAGCACAATGTTACATGCATTTAACCTATGAGTAGCGGCCATTTTGATTATTGAAATCATCAAATTATAATATTCCTAATCTGAGTTTTCCTAACCCAAAGCTTTTCATAAGCTAAGCTTTCCTATAACATAAAACTTTTCCTAACCTAAAGCTTTTCCTAACCTACAGCTTTTCCTAACCTTAGCTACTTATGGTTGCTACTTATAGGTTAAATGCATGTAAAGTTCTGCTACTTTGAACTTAGTTTATTTTAAAAACAATAGTGAGCGCCGTTTAATTTTTGTGATTTTGTGCTCAAAATAACATACTAAATCGATCCCAACCAAAAATTTGATAATAGGTACGTTGGCACTGGACGTGCACTTTAGCCATGAACTTTTACCTTCTAAAGATCTATTCCAGAGTCTCATTGAAGGATTGAACACACAATTATTATTAGGACATAACAATTCGGGTTTCTCATGTTGTATTTTCCTGTTTTTTCCTCCTAATTTTTTCTGTTTCGCCTGCATTTGAAGTGAATATCTTGTTTCCAAATGGTCTACTTTCTTAATTTGGATGTCGTTTGGTATAACATTTAGTGGAACTGAAAATATATTTTTCATTCCACCTTTATATGGAGAAATTCCACAATATCTGTGTTTTATAGTGAAAAAGTTAGAATGGTCTAAAAAAGAAAAAAACGATGTAAATTTTATTTTTCTAAGAACATAATATTATTATAAGGCTATAATATTATCAGGCATGGGCGTAGAACCTGGGGGGACGCGTCTCCTCCAATATTTTATTGTATATGTTATGCCCTCCAGAAAAATTTATTGAAGATTCAAATTATGGCTGGTAATCAAAGCAAACAATATTTTATGGTATATGCTATTCCCCTCGGAAAAATTTATTAAAGATTCAAATTATGGCTGGCAATCAAAACAAACGATACAACTAATGCTTTTCTATTATGCTGGTTTTTTGTGAATAATTTTCATTAAGTAAAACTTAAAACTATTAACTCAGAATTCACTACAACTAATTCGAATTCGATACAACTAATGCTTTTCTATTATGCTGGTTTTTTGTGAATAATTTTCATTAAGTAAAACTTAAAACTATTAACTCAGAATTCACTAATCTACCACTGCCGAATAAGAGGATTTAAAACTGATTTGAAGTAAAATATGCTTTGAAAATCACCATTTTTATAAGCTATTTTTATAAAAATCTTTGCTGGAGGCACCCCCCAGACTCCTCAGTACGTCCCCCCCAATGTCAAACAGCAATCTACGCCAATGTTATCAGGTGCTTAAACGCAGACTGCCTCTTTCAAATTCATTGGGGAGGGGAAGGTTAAAAATCAAATCTTCAGGGAGTCCCGAAAAAACGTCAGCAGTGTTTAGATGACTGAAATCAAAATTTTGACCAAGTTTTTTAAGTAGTAACTGACGAATTTATTCCAATTTCGGGGTGGGGTGCGCCCATGGGCTAGGTCATGTCTGCATGGTCATCTACCTGGTGCAAATTGGAGGAACTTTCAATAATAATTACCTACCATTTTGTCCATGTGAATTGCTCTGTACTCTGCTGATGTTTGATCCTCTCTTTGTTAATGATTTACGCCTATGAATGAGCAAATCATTGGAGCCTCGATCGACATGTATTTCTGCTCCCAGAGGTATCAAAGTGTAGCCGATGATAACAACAAACAAAATTAGCTGATGGAAAGGAACATTCATGGGGTTTCTTGGAGTCATTGGAATAGCACTGGTCATCTGAAACCAAAACTCATTGAAATCGAATATTATCGTTTATTATAAGTTGCGCACATCAATGTGAATCGCATGACAATTTTCAAGTCATGGTTGATGAATGGTTGAAGCCGTCGTCATCGCAGGCATGCGTTTGCAGTGATGTGCGAAAGGCTTAAATTATATTTTAGTGTGATAAGTGAGTGATTAATGAGTTCAATGATAATAAAATAGACTCATACTTGCTACTGATATTGTGGTAAATGTGAATTAAGTAATGAATATTGCGTCAAATGGTACGTGATGGAATCCAAAATTAAATCTACTGCAATCAATTGACGATGAAGATTATTTAGCATTTCGAGTATGGAAGTGTTTTTTGATTAGATTTATTTTACCTGCAAATTCATTCTCGTGTTGATTTCAATTTCTTAAAATAGAATGGAGTAGAATGAATTCTCACATATTCTGTCTAAATAATATAATACATTTCCTTTGAGAGAACGTAAACCAAGAATATTGAAAATACTTTCGATAACCACTGACAACTGTAACAGTTTGAGAGTGGATTCATCATCCTAGTACATGACAAGGCTATTATAATAATATTACATGCAGATAGTTAAATGTAGAATTCCAATCCTATTGTTTAGACATTATTTATAGAAGAATGTTGATGAAATATGGTATGTCCTGATCTGATTGAAAATCCATTTTGAATAAAAATACATACTAGATATAAGTTTATTATCAAACCACAGATTTATTGAAAACTTTGATATTATTGAAAACAGGTTTCGGTTGTTAGCCTACACCATTATCAATCTCTGGTGAACAATACTATCCAATTTCTATTCAATAAGAATAACTATCACTACAATATCACCTTCACAGCTACTGAGAAAGTAAAGATCTATATTTGATGGATTTCCAACAAATAAACATTTTGAAGCTCCGAAACATTAAAATTTGATGTTAAATCTTAAAACAAGATTTATTGGCGGTTCATAGTTCCAGGAAACATAAGGCTAGTTCATAATCCAATATAGTGTAAAAATGTGTAATAATTATCATTGAAATTGATGTTGCTTTCCATGACGAAACTCCAAGAGGCTGATGAAGCTCCTCTTCAGGAGTGAAATGCATTCCTCATTACTCCAAGAGAAGTGAGTGTTTTTTTCAAATATTTACTTGTAACACAGTGTCTTAACCACAACAAAGTAATTATTATTGATCACTGAAGCTTACCTGTAGACGTGGATAATAAAATGTTATTTTTCAGAGTAGGCCTATTCAGAGTTCACAACTAATTTCATTCATCTATCATTGGAATAGCCTAGGTCACTTCTCCTTCATTTTTTTAGATAGATTATACATTTTTAACTCAACAAAATCAAATCAATACTATGAAGATTGTCAATAAGATTGCTCTGCTCCACTATTTTCAACTGGAGCCCAATAGTTGATCTCAATGTTATAATTTACAATTCAAATGAAACTTTTGGTAACTTCAAACACCTAACGTCATTGATCTGAATCATGATTAGAATAATTAATTCTTGTTGCAATTGCAACATAATTACATGTATTACACATTACAATTATTCTTATTGTTCATTTTTCTATTTAGAAATTATCAATATTTACATACTTGAAAAATTCTAAGATTTGTGCTGTTTCCTATTTCAACCGTTTAAAAAGTGCAGTTATTTATAGCCATCCCATAAGAGCTAATAGTTTCCTTTTACTGATAGATTTATTGTTTCCTGTTGGTATGTACTATCATGGCAATGAGATATACCATGACAGTGACATGGCTCTGTGAGTCTAAAAAATGAGTTTATTTTTTACTCTAGAACTTATTTCAAATAATAGTTTATTCATTAGTGAACAAAAGTCCATTCAGTAGCCTATTATTTGTAAAATTATATTTTAATATTCCAAAATATATTAGCTGAAAATTGATTACTGTAGGCCTACCCTATAATTTGGAATGACAAAATCAGCTCAATAAGTGATCAAATATATTCCCAAAAATCATTTTCACTGATTGTATTCTTCGGTTAAATTGAGTTCAAATAGTGTGATGCATGACATGTTGATTCGAATTATTGCGCGTGGATGCAGTTGGAAGTAATTACTTCATGGAATTGACCTGTTTCTGTGATTTCAATTATTGATACTCTTCAAAGGCCATAGGCTATAGGTCACCCATTCACATATTTACTCATAGATGATGACTACGGTAAAGGAAAATCACAATTTCCTTAATTAATTGTTTTAAATTCACTGTTTTGTTGTACAGTAGCCTATATATTATTTTAAACGGCATCTTTGTTTCATATTCCTAATGGAACAGATAAGATAACAGCATAAGTTACAAGTTGTTCTCAGAGGCTTCAATTTGATTAGCCTCACGTGAAATTCTAGGCTTATTTCAGAATAAAAATTATGCTTTGTTCCATACGATGCATCAAATACAATTCAAAAATGATATAATGCATAATAAAAAATGAAATACGACTCACGTGATGTTCATTCAACAAAATTTACAAGAATAACTGAATCATCAAACTTTCTTATAGGTACAGTACCGTAGCCTATAGAATCAACTGTGGTATTCAATATTTCTATATTCCAATACAGTGGGCCGTATGAATAAAGTTGAGCATTTGCTTATACTTCTAAAATATGGAGCATTTGCTTCATTTTCTATGAATAAACGTGAGCAAAACCTTTTGCTCATGCTCATCAAAAAAATAGTTTGAGCATTTGCTTAAAAGTAAAAGCTTATACTCAAAATTGTATGAATAAACTGGAGCATTTGCTCAACTTTTGAAGCAAATGCTTCAAAAAAGTTGAGTCTAGTCTAGAGCAGCTTATCACCTTTTGCTCATAGTAGAATGGCTCAACTAATTCGCATGAGGAAGAGGAAACTATACCAGATACGATCACAACCAATAGTTGAGAACTATAAAACTCTTTTTAGATTCAACCAAGATATATATCACCATTATTCCTACAAAAGAATAAATACAAAATATATGACTTGAAATAAATAACCTGATATAAAGATAGCCATCACAAAATAAGAAATAGGCATTTAAGAAGATGAGAGTGTAGACGATTATGAGAATAAGGCTATTGATATTATAAGAATAATATGCTGAAGATTATTATAGAGATGACATTTTTTCACGCTATTATTTCAAAATTCTAAACTCAACTGACCTAAAACTCTATTCATAAATAGAAAACAGAGCAGACGACGCAAACACAAGCGGTGCCCCCTACTTGCATATTTAGCGCTTCCGTGAGGAAACAAAGTAAGGCTACAAAAGCGAACCAGCTGATGAAAAATCTTTAAAATACGTGAGCATTTGCTCCAGAGTTCAGGAGCATAAGGTAAGAGTATAAGGTAAAGCTTATTCATATAAAAATGAGTAAATGCTTTTGCTTCTACCTTTAGCAAAACCTTATGCTCCATGCTCTTGCTCATGAGCATTTGCTCTGGTTTTATTCATATGGGCCATGTCTATTGTACATTGCAGAGGGAGTACCGTACCTATAGTACTAAGTATTTTGGTAAGTTATTTAAAAGTCATTTATAAACTTTCAATAATAATGAGAATAATGTTGAAGTTATATTTCTTCACTTTCTTTGAAAGTATACCATAAATTATTATTTATTATATACGGTACCTTTTTCTCTTTTCAACTTTTCCTACTTTTTTAATTGTATATTTTATAATCTAATTAGTTATACTGAATCGTTATGTATATTTAATGAAGTATTTGTGTGATATTATATATTTTCTTCTGTTTGCCTTTTCTATTTTACTGTTTTGCTATCAAATAGGCTATGTCATCAAGGCTCGTACTGGAATTTGTCTGAGTGCCTTTCTATGTTTGTATCGAATGAATAAATAAATGGTTTAATTTATTGTTTCTTGTTTGAAATCATTGTTGACAAGTTTCATTATAAAAAATTATTCTTGAATGAATAAAGAAAAAATAATTATTAATCAAACCACTCAGTATCAATTTTTTATATTTTTAACTCATGGAGACCCAATTCAATTTGGTTCTTATCCGTCATAAGATTTCTGCAAATTCTCAATTCCAGCAATATTATAACAACAAGCCTTACAAAGTATTATTTACTAGCGATTGCATTTGTCTAGAATTTATCATCTTTTAGTACAATATATTCATCAAACAATTACTGTACATACGATCGAAATCAATCTACAAAATTGTATTTGTAATTGTATTTATCATACACTATAATGCAATCCATTATTATACCTACTTTCCGCATTTCAATCAAACTCTATACAAATTATCAATATTTGAGATCATGAGTAATACATCACAGGTGATAATCGAATTAAAAAAAATTATCAACTAAACAATCTTCATCTATACAAAAAAGAAAACAAAATTAGCAATTGTTTTTATGTATTTGAGAATTTATCAAAGTGTAATCTTAGAATAGAGGCTTGAAAACATAAGAAAAGAGATCGAGCATAACCAGCCATACTATTTCAAATCAAATTGTCTGGAGACAGGAACAACGTAGAATCAGGAAAAAACTTGTAATTTTTGAATAATTTTCTACAACAATTATAGTACAGTTTCAAACAGAAATGCTTTATAGTAATGTACATGATTTTCCTCTAATCAAAAAGCTAATAAGAATTACTAAAACAAAATTGATGATTTCCAGAGAAACAAATATAAATCTAGAAACCAATATTTGATTGTACATGAAAATATTGATTACTTATTTTTTGAAAATGGGAAAACCAAACAATTATAGCATAAGAAACCAATGATTAATGAAAAGAATATAATTGAAAAACTAGTAAAATATATTAATTGTAGATCCAAATTTATTTTGAAACACCCACAAGTACTTTATATTTATTACTTTACATATGATGTACCTATTTAATCTGAGTTCTAAAAAGACAATAATGAATGACAAAAAATAATCTAAATTCTAGAAATTCAGAAAACATATTCAGCTTAATATGATTTATTTTAATCTGAGCTCTAAAAAGACAATAATGAATGACAAAAAATAATCTAAATTCAGAAAACATATTCACCTTTCAAAAAACAAAGTCAAATCTTAATTTCTCAGCAAAAACTAAACCAACTTTCAATAATGAGATAAAATGGACTAATTATTATCACCCCAAAGTAAGACACTTTTTAAACCAGTGTTAAAGCTACGTAACTTTACAAAAAGTCCACAGAAATTCACCAATTTCAGTGAATTGGTGATTGTTTACTTTGGGGTGAAATGAATAGTTAAAATTAGATTATTTACAAACTGATGATGCATAACAGATATGAATAGTATTTTGGTTTACACAGCGTTGATTGGGTGGTTCGGAACATACCTAAAACCCACAATATAGCTGGGATCTCCCCTTCAATAAAAGCCATACGAATATGTCTGTATTGTATCAATATTTTATTTAATGTATTTTATACTCCCGTATAATAGTCAAGATTCTATATTACATATTCTTCAAGAATGACAAAATATAATTAAAATTCTAGAAACATAAAAAGTGAACCAAACAACCCCTTCAACTTAGTAAATGCTAATACCCTAAAACAATAATTTATAATTTTGTTTTCAAATTTGTGTCAACCACTTGTTGGAGTTTAGTACTCATTTGAAATCCATTTTAGTATTTTTATCAAAAAGAGTTTTGCTACTGCTCTTGATTATTTGAAAAGTTACCGTATTTCTGTGAAAATGTTCATGTACGGTACGGTAGCCTACTTTATTCAATAGCATAATCATAATAAAATCATTTTAACGGTAGAAGCCGGTTTGAAATAAATTGCCTCTCTCTATCTCTTAAAATTCGGCAGTTTCGAAAGAACTGGTTACAAAGTTTACTAGTAGTGCAGTCATAGTAACAAAGTTATAAATCCGGTATAACTTAGTTCTTGCTAATGAAAAATAATTGATATTATTTACTGGCCAAATTTTGTTTGAGAGATAGTACACTACTTTTAGTTTCCTCCAATCAGTATTTTAGTAACATCAGCATTTTTTATTTTCAAACTTATCAGTTTGACCAAGGACCGACATGTGCGACGGTTCTAAAGTGAGACTTATTTATAAGTGACTTAAGTGTCAGTGTTTCTCATCAATAATATCGATGTTTCCAGTAGAATCAACTATAATGACAGATTTTAGTGAATACTACTTGCATGATTCCCAGTCCAGTAGGTGGCGCCGCTAGTGGCGAACGAACAAACCACATCTTTGAACGGAGAAAAAGCAACGACCACTGGAGCCTGAGTACGCATGCGCCATCATATTGAGCCGATTGTCTGGAGTGGGGACTGCTTACCTGCCTGAGAGACAAGTTTGACTATCCTCCGTGCTTTCTGCTACCCTACGTTCTGCACTTTCGGGCTACGGTTCGTTTTGTAACGTTCGTATTCTCTTGGCTAGATTAACCAGAAATCTGCGATATCAGTGGCTGATTGTTTATCAGAGTATTGTTGTGTGAAGCTTTACGCGTGGTGTGAAACCCGTAGGCGGTGCCTGCCCCCCTTTTCCATTGTTTTCAGGGGCCCAAACATTGAAAATGGTGCTTCAGTCTTTGAGGTCGATAATCCACAGTAGTGCGTTTCTGTTCGGAATATTAGCTCTGCTCTCAACGCCCAATGTACAGGTGAGTTTTCAAATGTTCATTTATTTATTAATAGAAAATATCCAGCTCAATTGCTTGGAGAAACATCGTGTGATACCTCTACTGTACCTGATTCCCATACCGAACCCTCATAGTGGCACATATCCCTCCATATCAAAACACACACACATCTTGATGATGTTGAGAGATAAGGCGACATTCTTGTGCCTCCCATCTCAGGAAGTCCTCAAGGAACCTTTTATCTCCTAAAACATTGTGGCGTCAATCCGTCAAAATATTTCATTTTATCTATTTTATAGCCTACATGCGGTTGTGTATTTTATGCCGCAATATTTATTCATCAAGATATTGGGATAAAGATTGTTCATATAATTAATGCATGTTACCTTCTTATGGACTAGATGTACACCTGTAAGGACTTGAAGATCATCAAATTTCTTATTCGGGTACAGTAGTGTCGTTTGTGTTCTGTACAATGATGCCGTATATTTCTAATGCAGTGATAGGCATTGTATCCTAATCCATTTTCCATGCTGTGTAAATGAAGGAATTGCCTGTCTTCTTGAGTTGTGAATATTGATTTTGTATAATCATGTGTAGACCTATTAATCTATGTAGGCTAACTATGATGATTGTCAGTGTTATTTTGTGGTATTACAAATGACATGTATGATAAATAAATAAAGTAAAAGTAGGCCATAGAGAATAGTGTAATGAGTAACTTATACGGTACCATACCCAGTACCGGTACAGTACGGTATATAGGCTAATGAACATATATATGGTTTTTGAGATCTCTAGTTTTACAAAAATATCCCATTGGGTAAACATACCGTATGATGATATTTAGGGTTTATTCAACCATTGATCCCAAGTTGAAGAACAACATACCTTAATATCCAAATATCTAGTAAAAGAGGTGACTCACCCTTTGATGACTCACGAAATGAAACGGCGTCTAGACTCGCGTGATAATGCTCGGGTTGGAGCGTGTTGTGAGATATCATACGTGATCAATTATACCGGCAATGTCTGATAGAAATAGCTGACAAGGGAGTAGAAGTCTCCGTTTCCCCCGGTGAATAATTATTGTTAAGACATCCCTTGTGTGCTGCAAAACTCCGTCGACTCTAACTCAATTATCCAATATGAAGATGGATTAGTTTACCTAGCTAATTTCAGTAAGGGGTCTCGTGCAACATTATGCTACTTGTCATGTATAAATATAGACAACAGAAGTTTATGGGTACGGTCTATCGTCAATTAATTATAAAGACTTTTCCCTTCCTAGGATTCTGCCTTGCACCTTGCACCTGGCATTTGTGCAACCGGACCTCAGTTAGTTGAATTTTCCCAAAACAAAACATAATCAACGTTTTTCAACATAGATTTCTCTGATGAAATTCATCTCAATTCCTGCTTTATTATCCACTTATGCACCTTTGCAATACTCGTGGTTGCACCGTATTATTGTCATAGACAACAAAGGTGAGGGCTACTGTATCTGTTTGATTTGCTATCACAATTTTCTATACTGATTTTCCACTGACATCTCACATTAATCTGGAATATTGCTGAAATTTCTATTTGTTTAATTTATTTGTTTGATTTGCTATCACAATTTTCTATACTGATTTTCCACTGACATCTCACATTAATCTGGAATATTGCTGAAATTTCTATTTGAGTAGAAATAGCAGAATCACCTTTCAAATTAGCCCCCACTCTCTTTGAAAACATTGTTCAGTTGAATAAAGCTTATCTGAAACAATAGTAGCCTAAAATTGGTATCTCACTATTGTGGAAGTAACTATTGTAGAAGTGTAGAACTCGAAATTTGCATCACTAACCATCCAAATTTCAAGCTTGATTTCTTGATTTTCAACAAAATGGAACTCAGAATTGCCATCACTTACCATACGAATTTCAAGCTTGATTTCTTAATTTTCAAAGTCCAAAATTGGTTGGAGATTGAAGTTGAACAGATTCACTTTATCAGTGAAGAGTTTAAAAGAGAAGAAGTAATAGTAAAATTTATGGGTTAGAGAGATTTAAAATTCTGGATTTTCTATCTTGTTTGATGCTTCCCACATAAGTATTCACTAGTGTTTGGGTAATGATGTTTAAAATAGTGGGCCGATCTAAAATCCAGACGCTTGACGGGATTCGAACCCACGACAGTCCCGGCATCAGTCTTAAAGTTTGATAGCGTCTCATCCAAGGCCCTATCACCACACTTATATATTGACAAGATTGAATTTCTATTAGATCAGTCTCAAGAACCAAATAAGGCTGATTCAATTCACGTTCATTCAATCAAAACAACCTTGAAGAATGATACCATTTAATCAATTCAATATTGGGAATCAGTTTGATTCAATTCAATTTGATTCAATCAAAGAATCAGAACGTCCATTGTCAAGGACACACACAGAGATACTTGCGGCCATCATCTCCATTTGTCCAATAAATTTCAGTCATTAGCAGGTTTGATGGGAAGTGGAATTGAACACGGCTGCTGCATGTTATCCCATCCCAAATCACCTCCCAACTCCGCCGACCCATTAATCACTTTGTGTGACCCTTGTACTGAGAGCAACTGGACTCGATGGGTCCTGCGGAAGTGAGGCGAGATGATAGCAGTAAAATGGGTGTGAGGATCTAGGAGGGATTCAGGATAGATGAGATACGAGAACAGTGAGTGAGCTGTGAGGTGATTGAAAGGGATATACATACGATTATTGGTTTTTGATGAATATGAAGAAAATTAACTGAATATATCACGGCAAGACTAGCAGACGGTTTGGGAAGCACAAATGCTATTAAATTGAGAAAAATTTGGAAAGTGTATTAGAATTCAATTAAGCTAATATTAAGAAAATAATGGAAACTTGGTAAAGCGTGAATCGAAACATAACGAAAACCCAGAGACAACATTTTATGAGAAAGGAATATGTACTGTTCTTTTGGATTAATCTACTCAATTTTGCAACAAAGGAAGTTTGAGGCAGTTCTTGCTATTGCTTCTATAGATAAAAAATTTAGTGGAAGTTTCACATTAACATGGTGCATGCAATATTACTCATCATTAGAGATCACATTCTATGCAACATCTATTAGAGGAGTATTTGATGAAATGAGAATGAGATGTAAAATTATGATAATTAGGTTGAAGTGTTGACCCTACATAGAACGGTCAAGTTGAGACCTATCCGCAAATTGCATTCCTTGAACAAGACATCAGACTAAGGAATAAAAAGATGAGGAAGTAAGGGTAGAGTACTGCTGGGCAGTGAGAGAGAGGATGAGGGATGAGGAATGAGTTTGAGCTAAGCTTGATGAGAAAATGATGAGAGTTAAAAGCAGAGAGTGACAATGAGAACTAAAGACTTGGAAATCAGGGATTATGAGGAAGTGACAATAGATATGAGGAAGTTAAAGGATATAATCATAGTGCAGTGAGTGAGAATGAGGACCTCAAACTGAGGAAGGATGGCTTGAAAGGAAATAAGGATAGATGATGGTAGTGTTGTGAGAGAGAAACATAGAGAGAGTAGGCTATATTGATTATGAAATAGGATCAGAAGAGGTTTGAAGTCTGAGGATGGAGTGAGAAGAGATAGTAACTCTGCAGTGAGTAATAATGAAGACATTAGACTGTGAAATAAGAAATGAGGGGTTAAAAGGAAGTGAGGATCAGAGATTGATTGTTCCTGTATAATTGCGTATGTACCATCTGCTTCTAATATCAGAATCTGTTCCTGTTGAAGCTCTATAGCTCTGATGTTTGAGTCTCTGCAGAGATAAGGGAATATCTCTGTCCTTACAAGTACTCAGATCTCTCTGGTGTCTGCCATTTCCATAAGAACTCACTCAACATAGCACCTTTTTTATCCCAGTACTGTACTTGATCGCCAGAATACATAACAATTGAGTTAATATTAAAAAATAGGTTCATAACTTTGAGAAACAAGTACAGTAATTACAGAACATTGCAAAAATATAATACTTTTATTTTGGAATGGCATTATCATTTTTGAAAAAGCTTCCAATTTTTTTCATTGAATATTCAAAGTTCAGAGTTAGAGCATCAGTCTCCTAATAATTATTTTTTGATTTGGAGCTAGGTGCGCTTCTTTTCATCAAAATTGGTGGAGACTTCTATTGAGAATGATTTCCAAAGTTTTACTATAATTGCAAGAAATATACAGTAGGCTATGCAAGAGTTGGGATCGTCCCTTTCAACTTATTATATTAATTAGGATTAGTGTAAGAATTTTATAAATTAGGTAAGTAAAAGGCCTATCTATTTATTCTTTATTGATTCATACAACAAATACATCATCAAAAAAGTTAAGTAAATTCATTATAGGTCAATACTATATTCTTAAATCATAAATACCAGATGCTCCTGGTAGTCTTCACTGATTTTAAGCCTATCATGATCAATTATGAGTATGATAGAAATATGCAGAATAATAATATAGGTTGCATAGAAGTAATTTTTGCAAACTGGTTTTACAGAAAGGAAAGAAGCCTTGTTTATTTTGAATAATCAAATACTCTGCTGTAGACCTTTCATTCTCTCATATGTATTTTAACCCTCGTAGGAGTCAAGTGTGTATATTATCGTGGAGAAATATTTGATTTATTGAACAGTTTCTCAAACGATTTACAATCTTGTCAAAACTGAAAAATAACATTGCCGTGTGAGAAAATATTGGAAGAAGTTGTGTTGAGACCTTTGTTGCCTTATAGACTGATATTTTGACATCTAGAAGGGCCGAAGAAAGAATGGAAAAGAGATTGATTGATGATTTCTTGCATGAATAACAACATTTCGTGGCAAAAATTCCCCTGTAGTTGCTACCCACTCAGATTCAATATGCGTAATATTACATGTTATGTGGGAGTAGTGATGTTGGAACAATAACAGGATGGACAAGGGATGAAATCAATACTTCTACTTGTCGTTTTCATTTAAATTGTCACCTTTTAGACAGGTGAGTCAATGTCTAATCAAAAGCATGATGTCCGCTTCTATTTAAAGGGATCCCAAACAAGTCGTTGACAAGTTTGAATTTCAGGTCTATTTTCACTGTAGAATTCAACAATCCCCGACTTTAGACTCTCATTCAAACTATAACTTGATTCTGTACCATATCTATCACTGTACGGAAAATACTGTATCTTGGAATAAATTACTTGTATTTTCAATATTAAGATTTGAATTCGTCACAACCACTATAACTTTATTATATGTACGCTATCTACCACTGAACGGAAAATACTGTATCTTGAAATAAATTACTTGTATTTTCAATATTAAAATTTGAATTCGTCACAACCACTAAACTATTGAATCATTCAACAGAAATATTTTTCATTGCTATATCATTATCAATTTCTAGTGACACATCACAGAATCTTCATTTTTGTGACGTTTACTAGAAATTGAGAATGGTGTATCAACTGAAACTAGTTTAGCAAGAAAGTTTCAATGAATAATATTGGTTGTAACATTTTCAATCTGTTTTATCCAACATGGATGTCTACCATAACGTGACTTCATCACGGAGTTGTTCACGAATCAGCTGTTTTGTATTGGGTCTTGGATTGTTGTAATCTCAGTTCGTCAAGTTCCTGTTGCTTTCAGGAAAACCAGTGGACACAGTAGCCTATCATACTTGTGTATACTGACTGAGTAGGGCTAACATCTTTTTTCAGGGCTAACAATATTGTTTTAACAAAAATTTTGTTTATTAGAAAAAAATAAATTACCACACATTTACAATAGGGTAACAGGACTAAAAGATCACTCAGTATATTATTATTGCATTTCATTGTATTCTCTCAGAGGATGGATTCCAGTTGAATTAAATTTTAATTTGTAGATTATCTGAGAAATCCCTCACAAAAACTCTATTTATAAAGTAGAATTATAGTACCCTTTGAAATTGCATTATTTTATTTATTTTAAATGGTACTATAATTCTATTTTATAAATAAAAGAAATTAGCTCTGAATTCATACATTTTAAGAAAAAAAAACTTTATTTACTTGATAAAAATGCTTAAACTCGAACAAGTTTCGTTCTGAAGTTTTGAGTGTTAGTTATTGGAAAGGAGTGCAGTGAGATTCACTTGGAACTGTCATCAACGATGAAATGGGAAGGCATTGATGTTATTTATAAGAGTGCTGACAGTTCGAAGTAAGTCGCACGATAGTGGAATACGGTACAGTATTTGAACAAGTTAAGTGAAGTGAATTTAGTGTGGAGAGCAGTATTGGGACGGGTAATCTGAAGAGGGGAATGGGCTTAAAGTGGAAGTGGTGAGGATTAGTGGACAAAGTAGAAGAAGAGGAAGAAGAAGAAGAAGAAGAAGAAGAAGAAGAAGCAGAAGGAGAACAGACGGGCTGAGCACACTATGTCAGAGAGATCCCTTGGACGGATTAAGTTCTTACATCATCACATGCTTAGCGTGCTTTTCTGCTCTGTTCGAGAGAGCAAAACCAAATGGTCCTGCTCTCACTGGGTTAGTAAGCACTAAAGCATTCAACTATTATTGGAAGGTCTGGACTGGATTATGAATTGGAAGGAGTGTAACATTTTTATGAGCATCTGTTGAATGAATGTGATTGTGTTTCTGACACATCGAATGTGTTCTGATTGTCAACACTCAATTGTAATTGTTTATTGTATATAAAACATTGAATTATCAAGAGTGTGGCAAGTTTTATATGCATCTGTTGAGCATAGTATATCACACAGTATATTTGTGTCTAAAAGCTATTCAGTATCGAAATATCAAAGAGTGACATTTTTTGCATACATCAGCTGAATGAAAGTAAATGTGTTTCTGAAAGTTGTCAACATCAAAAATCTAAAGAATTAAACATTTTTATGCATCTGTTACAAGTGGACTTGTATGTAAGTAAGTGGAGGAGAGGTTTTCCTTGAAGATTGTGAGCCTAGCAGTATGGAAGATGCAAATCAATTTGTTGAGTAATAAAGCTTGTTGGAGTCGAACGGCCGTACTTTCACTCGATTGCCCTAGTGTGGAAGAAGTTGACATCTGTTTTTTAATAATATTTATAGCCTACTATAATAAAGAAAGAACTGGCTTATACAAGTACGGGATAGGAAAATTATGTTTGACGCATCATCACGTCTGAACTACTGGACTGATTAACTTGAGATTCTGCTGCATATAGATTCTTAATTAACTGAGGATGAGTTATAGTCCTATTTTCAATTCTTCAAGATTTCATTACGACAAGTTTCCAGTTTGGTAAGATTTAGAATGATCCCTTGCGGAGCATGGGTTACCTGCTAGTTTGAAATAATTTTCCAGTTATTTGTAGATTGTAATAATTGTCATGTATGGCTTACGATAAGTTTGAGCGTGTGGACCGGACTTTAGATACGAAGATTTTAGTTTTTGAATGTTTCAAGTATATTGTTATAGTCCTTTCTATTACTTACCTGGTGGTTCGAAACCCAAGGTTCAATCGTAAAACACGAATTAACTTTACCTATTTTGTGCCTAAAAGTACTCTGGGTCCGTCGAGATATTGAGAATGCTTGTAATGTTGACTGACTGTTTTGGCAAATGAGACCAATGGAACCAGTAGCGTAGTCCTAAAGTTTTGAGATTTCTCTAGAAAATATTAATACAAAAATTACATTGTTGGTTCTCAGCTCAATGTTCTAGACAGCTCATAATGATTTATTAGTTCTTTATTGGACTTTTTCTGTTTCTTTCGCCACCCATACTTAACAATCTTTGCTGTAGTTGAATGTATCCTAGGGAGGTATCTTCTCACTAGTAAACGTCCTATAATATTATCAATCATGAGTGTAAAACTTCATTGTTTATTCAAGTTTCAAATAAAGTTACATTGTCGGTTTAGGCTCGAAACATGTTTTATTTATTGAAGAATCTATCCCTTGAAGAGAATAATATAATCTTCATTCTCTATTCACTATTCTTATAAGTGTGATATAATAACTTCCCCGATCGCTTATTTCGAAACTCATTTCGACAACGAAAATATGCATCTTTCCAGCTAAAACGGTTGAATTTTCAAACCCTAGTACATCACAATGAGATTATAGCGCCGCTCATTCAGTTTGAGTGCTACTCTCGTAAAAATGATGAATATTTGTAATAACGTTGTCATCGGGGTTGGCGAAATATTATAGACTATGACAGCAGCTGGAACGGAGGGTGGTGTTGGTGAAATGTGAAGCACTTTATAGTCACATTCACATGAAACTGCCAGCATTGGTTGTATGGGAGAATGCATTGGTTGTATAATATACGAAGAATGTTCTACGTTTGAAATGTATTTCACTATAGTACCCAGTCTTTCTCCAAAGTGATATTCACTTGAAATTGTCAGCGTCCAATTGAATGGGGAGCATATGTGTTATGTGTATTATGGATGCTGACAGTTTCAAGTGAATCTCACTATAGTAATACTGTAGAAGCAGTCGGATACCATCTGTCGTTTAAAGGCAAAATTATGCGACAAACATTGGTGAGGACAGGGACTCCTGTACTACTTGTATGCACTATGGATAGTATGACCCAGAATCGAAGCGATGTTCTTTTTGTTCTTTGGTTCTGAAACAAGGCTTCTTCCTAACCTTGGAACGATGCGGGTTTCTTCCGAACTAAAGAATAATGACAGCTGCAGTGAGTTTCACTCCAAACTGTCAGCTTTCCTTGTAAATAACATCAATGGTTACCATTCCACCAATGCTGACAGATATGCGAATCTCACTCAACACAGCTCCAGTGCTCCCTATAGTCTACTCCCAATGTAAGTGTCCGGATCTAAATTGTCAGCATAGGTTGAATGGAAATCATTGATGTTCATACATTAGGAATTCTGACAGTTGAAGTGAATCTCAGTATACCACACACGATAGCTTCATGACTCCTGATATTTCTGCTCATTCTACTCTTCCTTTTTCTTTCCACACTCTGTGATTATTCATATATTTATCACGTGATTCTTCCCTGCTGTTCACAGTTCGTTATCTCCTTGGATACTTCTTGACTGGTTTTCCATTCTGTACTTTCTTGTTTCTTGAATGAAACATTGAAATTGTCGTGTTGAAAGTGAAAGTGTTGAAATACCATTTATAAATGAATGATTTATTCATTCTATAGAATATGGATATCCATTACATCACTTTCACTACACATACAACGTTTCACATACTCTACACATAGATATTATGAATTTGATTGATTAATATTACTGATAATATTACCAATGCAACTCGCTTCAAGATCGATCGTTCGTTGTCGATCGTTGCTACAAGTCGAATTTATCTGTATTTTATCCTTATTGTAGGGGTTACCGTAGTTGGTTGTGATACAATTTTGCGTACCTAAACTTTAAATTCTATTCTCTCTTTTGGTATTGAAATATGTTGTTATTCATGCAATGGGTATTGAATGAATGATGCATTCTTCCTTGCAATTACATAGTATTCCTCATTGCTATCACCGATTGGTCTCATTATTCAATTAATCAAGAATCATCCAATCTATTGTATCTCTTCCTCTTCTACCTCTCACCTCTCTTTCTTCCTCAACCTTTTCTCTCCTTTTCCAGCACTCCTATCCCTCCTTTTATCTCTCGTTCCTAGAACATCTCTCTCTTTCTCTCTCTCTCCTATTCTATATCGTGACCATTCTCCTCTCGATTTCTCCTTATTTGTCGCAATCATGAACACTTTCAAGAACATTGTCAGCGCATGAAGTGTCTTGTAGTAATCACTCTCTTTTCCTCTTTTGTCCCCTCTTCCTTCCTATTCCTTTTCCCAACTTTCTTTTCATGGTTCATTAAGGCTCTCTTCTCTCATGTCCCTCTCAGTTAAGAGAGAACCACCCTCTATGGTGAAGAGATCCGTTATAGTGAAGAGAAATCCAACACACTATGACCATGTCTTCACAACATTGTATCTAATCTCCAAAGAGAAAGACAGAAATGCCCCCTCTTGTCACGTGATTACCAGCTTGACAGTGCTCGCTTGGGATAGATTCTCTCTCTTCCACTCTCTCTCTCTCTCAATCCATCTCTTTCCCTCTCTAAACGCTTTAACGAGCAAATCGAGCGAACGTCACGCACGCGCAAACACATTAGCGAGCAAGGCAGATCACTCTCGGTTGTAAATTTAAATTGCTCCAACTGGAAACATACTTTGTGCACAACTGCCGTCTCACTTACTCCCAAATACCAAGCAATGTTTTGTAAAAAATGTGGGTGCGTCTTTCAGGAAAAATTTACTGAATTTTTCCCAATGGACAAGCTTTTTATTGGGTGGAAACTGAGGAATTATTGATTGATGAATTGAACATACTTTGTTTAACGATACATGTGTTAATCATTATGCTGGGTTAATTGGCTTGGTGGAGATTTGAGACTTGTGCATAAACAATGGAATGATTTTTATGATGCTTATACATGAATGAACGTTAACATACTTGGTCACCATTTAATAGTGAAAAAGTACAATTAGAAATATTCTTCTACATTCATGCAAATAACTATATTGTACTACAGGTACTAGGTTAAACAAAACCAATTTACTTTTTCGTTTAAACTAAATAGTTCAAGTTAACCAATTTACTTCTTCGTTTAAGCTAAATAGTTCAAGTTAACCAATTTACTTCTTAGTTTAAACTAAATAGTTCAAGTTCGGGAGTTCAACTAAGGCCCAATTTATACTCTGTAGTTGCGGGATGCAGAAGCAATTCGTCCAACTCTGAGACACATTTCACTAATAAACAATAATGCAAAGTCCATTGGGAAACCCTAATAAAACAAAAGTATTTCTCTTTTGGAATTTAAATCAAATAATCCATTTCAGGCAGAGCTGAGACTTCAAAATCCTTTTCACGACTGAGAGTATATATAATTCTACACGGTCATTTTCCACTTCCTGTCCACAATTTAATAATTTCAGTGTAGAAATACATTATAGTGAACGTGATGTAGTAATAAATAAGAAACTGATAAATTTCGAGAAAAGGAGGCTAATTCATTAATTTGCAATCAGTTGGAAAAGAAATTATTATTCATTGTATCACTCATACATAGATCTTGAATAAATGCAAATCTTAATGACAGTTGAAGGCACAAATTCAAATCTTTGAAAACTCATCCAACGATTCAAAGGAAATTAAAAATTTGAATCTTGATTTTAATGATTGTTACACTTGTCAAGAAGCTTTTGACCTATTTACGTAGAATTCATTGAAATTTGAGTGTCAGAGAATAAATGAACAATGCCTTTCCAATGCTGATTTAGAACTTACTAGGATATTCTATTACTCATCAGAATAATAATTGAAAGAATTGGCTTGTGTCCCTATGAATCAGCATAATTTGTATTAGCTGTAATAACTATAATCACTTCCGATTGACTAGTGCCAGTGAGTTCATTTACACTACTTCCGTCCATGGTATTGAAAATAATGATCCCAAACTGAAATTCCATATCAATGACATTGTTTTATTGGTTTTCTAACTATCTTATCAAAAGTTATGCACATATTTCATTCACAGAAGTGTTTCATTTATCGATAGTTATGGGCCGATTTCTTTCACAGAAGATGGAGATTGAGGTTATAAAAAATCGAATCAATTTTTTAAATTCAATTCACAGAAGTGTTTCATTTATCAATACTTATGGACATATTTCTTTCACAGAAGATGGAGATTGAGTATATAAAAAATAAAGTATGTTAGGAATAAGGGGCTCTAAAAAGGAATTCAAAGAAGTATGTATAAAAATAAGTAATATTATCTTGATAAACCAGACATTTCATGGGAAAAGATTAAAACTACTACTACTACTACTACTACTATACTACTACTACTACTACTACTACTACTAATAATAATAATAATAATAATAATAATAATAATGTTTTATTTTCAACAGCACAATATACAAGAATACAAATTCATAACATTCTAAGCTTGGCTTTCGCCGTCAGCTCGGGTTGAGATTTTCCATAATTTCATCAATGATAAGAATTACAAAAATATTTATTTTAAAAGTGAACATTTAAGATAAATTCAATATATACAAATGAATGAAACATAACAGAGAGATAAAACAATATAAAAGCGAAACAATTTTCAGAAAATCTCAATGGGCTATTCCACAGTATCAACACATGCAGAGACGTTATATTGAACAGAATGCGAATTGTCTTATTTGAATTGTTTTCGATTGAAACTACTATTTTACCTACTAGGAAAAAGCGTGAATATGATCGATATTTTTTGATTTTATGTGAATTTTATATTCACATGAATAACTGACTCACAAAATCTATTTACAACTCATCAGTTATTAGATGATGATGCTTACTGCTGAATTTATCTAAGCGTATGATACAGTAGAAACTGTGAGGCATATCCACTTCCAATCAATTTCGAAAAGCAAATCAGCAGCCTCTTCTATTCGAATTCCTGAACCAGTAAATGCTGCTACCTGTTGGCAGAGTTTATAACGTCATACATAACAAACTGTCGACCAAATTAGGTGAGAGAGTAGGCTTGAGTTGAAAATATGACCCAATATGTGCTGCCGTCTACTGGCAGAATTCTGAGTTAGATTACAAACTGTCGCCCAATCAGAAGTGAATCTACAGTAAATTATATTTAGCTATCCAACAAATGCTGCTACTCAAATCTAGAGCTAGATGCATTTCAAACTATTGTCCAATCAGACGAGAGTACGCTAAGTCTTTCTCTACTATTACATTTGAGAAATAGTTTCTATTTATAAATTTCAATACAAATATTTCCAAAGCATGCAAAAATATTATTCATTCGCTCTATTATTTGAATAATAATAGAATGATTGAAAATCATAGGATCAACTTCATGTTCTACTAGTCTCTCAAAAAGAGACTAGACCCAGTTTGGAAAATTTATTTATTTAAATTTAATTTATTATACAAATTTAATTTGTATAATCAGCATGATATTGAGGAATCCCTCCATATGCAGATTGATCAAGGATGTTGTCAATTCTTTTTCTATATTACTAGAACTACTCAGTGCAAGTAAATTGAAGTATGATGTACGAGCGAGTAATATTTGAAATGTCAATTAAAATTATATTTATGTCAATACTTTGATTCAATTATGAATTTCTTGTGTATCTATTTAAATAGTTCACCATGCTTACGTTTTCGAGAAGTAATATTACCCCGAATTCCACATTACTCATACCCTAAACCTCAGCATTCGTAACTCATACTCACAATTCCAGTCCACATAACTCTTCAAGAGATTTGGAGGATTTTAAAATTTCTTCTACCCATTCCATATCACCTAAACCTAAATCTGAGCTCACATGATTCATACAATCCCAACCAATTTTTCCCGAGCTATCAACCCTTTTCATAACACCCGACACTATCCGATAGGAATGATACAAGTTCTTCCCCCATGACTCTTAACAGATTTCCAAGTTTTTCAAGAGTTCTATTTATTCCGTATCCAACCCTTCTCATATCACTCAACACATGGGTGACTCATATTCACAGTTCCATCCCCATGATTATTTTTAGAAGGAATTTGAAAGTTCTCTAGAGTCACATCCACCCTTTCCAGATCACTCATCCCAATCCTCCATGACTCATCCTCACAATCTCATCCCCATGAGTCAGCTTGGCATCTTAACGCCAGACTGTTGATAAAACCAGTGCAAGAAACGATATTTGCGAAGTTAGGCTGGCGGCGGTTGAATTTATGACCAGTGTCGGTCATTTTATGGGAGTGAGGCTGGCTAGAATTGATTTCATTGAAGCAAGTGTGAGTGGTCTGTGGCCAAGCCGAGTGAGGAGTGTTGGCTTGGAGGTTGGAGCGTGCCAGCCTGCTGCCTGCCAGGCTGTCTGTTTTCTGTTCTCTATGACGCAGCTCTATACCAGATCGATATCCCTGCCACTACTCTCTACTACTATGGCCGTCCTTCTCTCACCCTATGTCGCTCTGTTTCTTCTTCCTTCTCTTATCCCTATGTTCCCTTGTTATTTCCCGATCTTCTTCCTTCTCTTATCCCTAAAAAATAAAGGCAGCGATTCTATTCTATTCTATTCTATCCCTATGTTCCCTTGTTATTTCTCGATCTTACCCGTACCTATCCTTGCTCTTTCTCTTTCTTCTCTTATCCCTACGTTCCCTTGTTCTGTCTCTTTCTCTTACCCCTACGTTTTCTCATTCTTTCTCTGTTTCCCCTACTTTTTCTCTTTCTTTCCCGTCCTGTTACTCCCACGTCTCATTCTTCATCTATTTCTCTTACTTCAACGTCTCCTTGCTCTGTCTTTTTTTCTACTTTCCCCCGACTCATTCTTCTTTCTTCGTCTTTATTCCAAATTCCATCTTCCTGTTACTTTAAATCAACCAAAGATAATAACTTTATAATAAAAATATGTGTCTTTGAGAGTGCTGCTGAAACATAACCTTTTTTGTATCAAAATACTGAAGTGATATAGGAAGGCTATAATCTTTCTTCATCACTTAGGCTTAAAATAGTTCTAGAAAGTTGTCTTTGAAAATAAATTTATATAAATAATACTATAAAATAAAAAACTTGAAAATGGCATTAGTAGCCGAAATATGTCGTGATAATATACAGTAATTTAAAAGGGTACTCAGATTTATATTTTTATTTATATAAAGTAGCCCTAAAGAAAAAAGACAATAATACTATAAGTATGTTTTTCTATTCCTAATCATTCTATGATTATGTGTCTATAATAAAATTGATGAATGAATAAAAAATGTTTTATTCTGAGTGCCAAAAATGCCAATCTTTATCTCTGTCTTCACTCCTTCTTGCTATCTCTCTTTATTCCTTCGTCACCTGTAGCATCAAATTTCATTTATCACCAGACCTTCCACTGCTTCTAACGATGTTTCTCTCATTTCAAAGTCACGTGGTCTGATAAACTATGGGTTTACTCTTACTTCAGTCACGTGATCCATTACAACTCCTGCTAACCATGACTTTCTCTTATTTCAACTACAGTACTATTCTTATCTCTATTTCGTGTACTCTGTAAACAGTTCTTTCTTGTATCTTCCTCTCTCTCTCTCTCTCTCTCTCTCTCTCTCTCTCTCTCTCTCTCTCTCTCTCTCTCTCTCTCTCTCTCTCTCTCTCTCTCTCTCTCTCTCTCTCTCTCTCTTTGCAACTACAGATACAAAAATATTTTCATCTTAATATATTGTTTTGATAATTATTATACTTTGTAAAATCTTTATTTTTAGGGTTGTTTTGTGTGCATGTGTGAGTGAATGGCAACTTGATTAGATCTTCATTTCTGATAGGTTTTCCTATAGATTTATCTAGTGGAATTTGAAATATTGTTTCCATTTGTATAAATAAATAAAGTTAAAATTCTCTTTTATTATATGTTATTGTATTTTGATTAATAGTTTTATTTACTTATATACTAATCTTAATAGTTTTATTTACTTATATCTTATATTTACTAATCTTATGTAATCTTATTACATAATATGTAATCTATTTTTTTCTGTTCTTATGTAAATTTGTCTTCTTTTGTAAAGGGTTGTGTGGCAGAGAGGACAGGAGTCCTAATTCCGCCCTAATAAAGGCATATAATCAATCAATCTCTCTCTCTCTCTCTCTCTCTCTCTCTCTCTCTCTCTCTCTCTCTCTCTCTGTTACTTTACTCTCTTCAGCTTCATTTTTAAAGTATAGAAGAGTAGTGGATGATAATTATATAATATCTCATAAATTTTAGCAGCCCTATGAAGAAAAAGTGAATATTTAATCCATTTCGCTACTGGAGCTTCAGCTCATTATTTTCTTGTTAATTCGATATCTTTTTATGCTATTCATTCAAGCAATCTCTTCTCTCTTCACTGCTCAAATAGCATCACTCTTTATGTGAGTACGGACTGCTGAAAAGTTACAGTTAGCCTTCTTCCCTCACAAGTTCTCTACGAACCATGTATTTTCTTTCATTCTCCTTTCCCCACACTCCACATTTCTTCTCATCTTCTCTTCTATCAGATTCCCTCACATCCTTTCCCTCCCATTCTCACTTATTTTTTATTTGATTTCCTCTCTTTCCTCTTAACTTTTTCCTCATTCCTCATGTCCTTCTCTCAATTGTTTTACCTACACCACAGAACATAGAATGTATAGTGTATATCTACTCCTTCGGATGGAAACATCAGCATTTAATTTGTATTTTCGTTCAATGATAATTATTATCTACTCCACATTCTTTTTGTCAAAACTACCTTTCCAGCCTTAGTCTTTCCACTTCCTTGTCTCTTTCATGTTGAAGATCTTTCTCTCCACCTTCATCCACATTAGTTTCATGAATCCTGTACATATTTCCATTATAATTTTCCCTGATCCGGCATTCATCCTCGTGATATGATATTCAGTCATTATTCTAGACATGCTCTTTCTCTATATTTACTCTTTTGTTTTCATAATGGGCCGCCTATTTACAACTTTTTCATTTTCCTTCTTCATTCTCCTTTATTTCTCTGTATCCAATAATACTGTACATCTTTTTTTTCAATTCCCAATCGATTGCTTTGAGTTGAATTTCATTCAACTAATGAGTTGAATTTAATTCAACTCACCTCATGAATTTACTTGATCTTTTTTCCGTTTTTACCTCGTTATTGCTTTTTCTTCTTCACTATTTTGCTCTTACTCCTTCACTTCCTGTTGGGTTCTTCCTTCTTCCTCCTGGTCCCCTTAAAAATGTTGTTCTCGCACCTCCTCTTCCTTCTCCTTTCTACCTTATCCTTCTCCTCCTTCCTCTTTTTCTTTTCTTTCAACTGTTTCCCCTCTCCTTCTCCTCCTTCCTCTTTTTCTCCTCTTTCCACTGTTTTCCCTCTCCTTCTCCTCCTTCTTCTTATTTCTCTTTCTTCTATTCCTTCTCCTTCTCCTCCTTCCTCTTTTTTCCTCTTTCCACTGTTTCCCCTCTCCTTCTCCTCCTTCCTCTTTTTTCTTCTCTCTCTTCTCTTCCTTCTCCTTTCTACCTTTTCCTTTTCCTCCTTCTTCTTTTTCTTCTCTTCTCACTGTTTTCCCTCTCCTCCTCCTTCTTCCTATTTTTTCTTCTCTTTCTTTTCCTCTCTACCTTCTCCTTCTCCTATTTCCTCTATTTCTTCTCTTTCCACTGTTTTCCCTCTCCTTCTCCTCCTTCCTCTTTTTTCTTCTCTCTCTTCTCTTCCTTCTTACTTATCCCTTTCCTTCTCCTCCTTCCTCTTTTTCTTCTCTTCCCACTGTTTTTCCTCTCCTTCTCCTCCTCCCTCTTTTTCTTCTCTTCCCACTGTTTTCCCTCTCCTCCTCCTCCCTCTTTTTTCTTCTCTTTCATATCTTCCTTTCCCTTTCTACCTCATCCTCCTTCTCCTCTTTTTCTTCTTATTCCACTGTTTCCCCTCTTCTCTCCATCCTCATCCTTCACCAACACTCCTCATCTTCCCATTTCCTCTCTTTTCGTTACCTTCTTCTTTCCCATTTCTCATCTTCCATCTCCTCTTTCTTTCACCATATTCAATTTCCCCATTTCTTCAATCATCATCTTCCTTTTCTCTTTCTCCCTCCCCAAGCCATCGCCTTCCACATCCATTGTGATCTCATTTTTCTTATTTTCATCCCCCACTCACCTTCCCCTCATTGTATCGCTCTCATTTTCTACCTCTCTTTTCCACCCTTCCATCCAATTTTCCTCGTCATCTATAGCCATTGTGTCTGTTTCATGTTCGCACGTCATCAAAGTGTAGACACCATCTCTTTCATCTAACCGTCACTAGTTTTTCCAGGTCAGTTGCCTTCATTCCTCTCCTCGTCCTCCTCCTCAACCTCCTCCTTCTCCTCATCCCCTACCTCCTTCTCCTCCTCCTCCTCTTGCAGCTTTGCTACGACAAGCTCGTTCATCATCATTGAAAAGCGAAAAAAATGTGAGCGTCATAATTATCTTGACAAAATTCTCCCTAATAAATCATGTAGCTGGTTTAACTCTCAGTTTATTGTTAGTTTTCTTTTCAACCTACATCACCGTGGATTAACGAGACCTTGTAACGGGGAGATTAGCAGTGCAGTGTCGTTTGTAGCCTATTGATAGCTTGGACATTTTGCTAAGTGAAGGATGAATATTGATGAGATGAGTTTGTTAGAAAGTGAAAATGTTTATGGTAATCCTCATAGATTACATTTCATGTGAAAATTGTTGTGATGTGAATGTAACCGTTCTTAAGACATTTTATTAAACTAAATCCAGGTATAGAAGAAATTTAGAGATAGCGTCTGTTTTTCCATAATTGTGATTCTATGTGCTACTATAATAATTGTGATTCAATGTACTGTATGAATAAATAAATACACAACCCAATATAATATAACACTGTATAATATGTTATTGACTATCATGAATCGTATGACTAAGGGTGTTGGAAATTCCATCTGGTTTGACTTGTCAGTGCAGTACCGTATCCTATATTACGGCATGTTTCTGTCACTTCAAGATATCTGTGG
This sequence comes from Nilaparvata lugens, assembly GCF_014356525.2. Classification (NCBI taxonomy): domain Eukaryota; kingdom Metazoa; phylum Arthropoda; class Insecta; order Hemiptera; family Delphacidae; genus Nilaparvata; species Nilaparvata lugens. Next base: position 28,677,273 of record NC_052514.1, on the reverse strand, counting down.
GTAGTTCGCATATTTTTGGTTGAAGCACGAATCCCCCAAAATTCCTCCCATCTTCAAAACCTACCCTCCTTCTTTACAATGCCAATACGAGGGTAGATTATCTCTTCCCCTATTTTGATGAGCTATCTGAACATTCCAACACAATACAGATCTCAGGAAGGTCGCCCAAAGCTTCGTGTCCCTCCCTACCCATTTTCACGGTCCAGTGAGTCTGATGAATCAGTTCCATTCAATAATGGTCTCATACTTTGCGTGGGTGGTCAAAACCAGACGAGTGGGTGTCTTGACAGTCTACGAGTATCGTGATGTAAGAGATAATTCTGTTCTTGACAATTTCTGGAAGTGTTTATCCAAAACAAGGGTTGTAAAACAGGGATTTGCCTCATCGGTTCTCTAAATACATTTTGAATTGAACTCGGTTCAAGGGTTCTAGTTGAACGCAATTAACTTCTCCAAGATTGAATGCAATCGAACTTTCTAGATTGGACAATGGCCCATATGAATAAAACCAGAGCAAATGCTCATGAGCAAGAGCATGGAGCATAAGGTTTTGCTCATGAGCAAAAGGTAGAAGCAAAAGCATTTCTCATTTTTATATGAATAAGCTTCACCTTATACTCTTACCTTATGCTCCTGAACTCTGGAGCAAATGCTCACTTATTTCAAAGATTTTTCATCAGCTGATTCGCTTTTGTAGCCTTAATTTGTTTTTATAGCTCATGGAAGCGCTGAATATGCAAGTAGGGGGCACCGCTTGTGTTTGCGTCGCCTGCTCTGTTCCCTATTTATGAATAGAGTTTTAGGTTAGTTGAGTTTAGAATTTTGAAATAATAGCGTGAAAAAATGTCATCTCTATAATAATCTTCAGCATATTCTTATAATATCAATAGCCTTCTTCTAATCGTCTACACTTTCATCTTCTTAAATGCCTATTTCCTATTTTGTGATGGCTATCTTTATATCTTTTGTATTTATTCTTTTGTAGGGATAATGGTGATATATATCATGGTTGAATCTAAAAAGAGTTTTATGGTTCTCAACTATTGGTTGTGATCGTATCTGGTATAGTTTCCTCTTCCTCATACGAATTAGTTGAGCCATTCTACTATGAGCAAAAGGTGATAAGCTGCTCTAGACTAGACTCACCTTTTTTGAAGCATTTGCTTCAAAAGTTGAGCAAATGCTCTAGTTTATTCATACAATTTTGAGCAAAAGCTTTTACTTTTGAGCAAATGCTCAAACTATTTTTTTGATGAGCATGAGCTGAAGGTTTTGCTCACGTTTATTCATAGAAAATGAAGCAAATGCTCCTTATTTTAGAAGTATAAGCAAATGCTCAACTTTATTCATATGGCCCATTATCATTATTCAATATTCAAACTCATCAGCATCATACTGGGAAGCCATTGCCCCAACGGCTAGCAGCCTCATATTCAATCGATCAGATTAAATAAGTGACGTGCTTTCATTATAGGTGTTGTAAGGTTGACTGCTTGAGATGAGCTCCAGTAACTGACAGTTCCTAATAAAGACGAAGCCTAGAAATTAGTTGAGAAGTACTCAAGATTCAGTTTTATTGGCATCTTATATACGTTATTTTCTTGGAAAGCCCCCTAAACCTTTTGGTCATTCGTCTCTCATCATTATCATGGTCATGATCATGATCATCACCATCATCTCTTCCACTGTTTAGGCTATTAACACTTGGCACAGAGATGTTGTGAAATTAGGTGAAATGAAAAGATATTGTCAATTCCACATAATTTATTTGAGTCCAAACTAGTTGCGATGCACTTGGCATCATTGGCATCACTAGTCTACCACACTGATGATGATGCCAAGTGCATCGAAACTAGTTTGGACTCAAATAAATTATGTGGAATTGACAATATCTTTTCATTTCACCTTAATAGTTTAGGCTATTCGTAAACTCAAGGCTCATGTGATATCATACTCGGTCAATCAGTCAAATCAGTTCTTCTGTTCATTTTTTAGCAGTGAATCTTCAACTTCTCAATTTTCCTTACTCTATTATGAAGCTCAATATTCATAATTGAGCTACAGTTCAGGATTCTATCGTGAGTACATTCCTATGGATTCATCTAATACTATGGTGTGGATTCCTTAGTAAATTATCATCAATAGATTGAACACCAATAATAAATGAATTACTGAACTTTTATAATAGTGGGTCTTCAATCTGAATTAAATTTGGAATTGCACCACTTGATATATTATCATTGAATCAGTATGTGTGAAAAATAGGATAAACGAGACTCAACAGCGTTATTTGCGTTATTAACACAATCCTACTCAAATTACTTAAAATATTGTCGATTATCAAGGTTGTTTTACTATACCACGTAGGCTAAGTAATTGATCTATATTAAAGTGATCATTGACTAGCGTCTGAAACACACGCCCATAGTGTAGTCGTTTTAAATATCTATCCATTTACTCATTGCTTAAATGGTCCACCTCAAGCCAAGGCTGGCCTCTGTGGAATGGTCGTTTTGCAATTCAAATCTAGATCCTAGCAATATGCTACGGAGCTTCGGATGTCTTATGGTAATCCATGTACAACAGGTGATAAATGCAATGAGGTTACTATGTTTGCATCATGTTAATGATGTTTCTATTACGCGTTGAAAGCACAATATTGTTCTTGTAGTTATTTATGACTTAGTCCAATGACCATGTATGAATATGACTCATATCAGTATTAAACGATGCGCAAAATATTATAATATAGTTGGGAAGGAAAATTGAGACTTAATGCCTTTTGCCCAGAGCTGTGACTAAAGAATTGGTCAAAAATTGCTGATTTTCCAATATGTTTTGCTATTTAATATACTTTAAAGGTGATTATTCATAATAAATGTATTCTTATCATTACAAACTAATGCTACATTCTATTATGATCTTCATCGGCATAGTTTAGTTTGGACTCCACCTATTTGGATAGCACAATTGTAAAGTATTGAAAGTACAGTTTTAATACTCCCATACAACAGTTTATTGAAAGTAATACCATCCAAAACTGAACTTGATTGGTTCTCCATACTTTGCGGAGTGTGTATAGTGCTCTTGATTGTAGATCAGATCATTCATGCCCACAATCCCACAATGTGTTGTGTGTGTGTGTGTGTGATTTTTTTCAAAATTAGGATTGGAAAACCTTTAAGAGTATGTTGAACATATTATATCTATTTTTCAATTATTGTTACTGTATGTCAGGGAGGAGAGAAAATCTGTTGAAGACAGAGAGGAATGGAGAAGGACGAATCATGTATGGAACTGCCCAAGGGCAGAATACTGATGATGTTATTGAAGGCTTTGGTACTAAAGTACTAACTGAGATGTTCACGATATTCCTAATTCATGATTTACAATAGGCCTACTCTTAAATGAAGATGAAACCTTTTGTTTCCAATATTCTTGTCTGCAATTAGGTTTGGATACATTTTACGGGCACCTAAACACCTACCCTTGCATACATCTACCCCAGTATCAACTTTTCAGACAATGATTGATTACCCTGTTACTGAAATTGTGTTCTGAGCTGTCAATAATTCCAAAATACACGGAAATCGCTTTTAGTTTGCAAATTGGTCGGCAACGACGCCTAATGACCGTAAAAGTTAGCTCACTGTAGAGTTCAGCCGGGCTAAGCCCGAAATATAATGCCCGGTTTCCGAGACCTGGGTGGCTTACATTAATATTCATTATAGGTAATTTGAGGTCGAAAACCACCTAAAACAAAGCTGCCCTAACACCAAGTCCACTCTACCTATCAATGTAATGTATTACTGTATAGGTTTTCGTTTTAAGGTAACAAAAAAATCTAAACTGAAATAGTATTTTAGAAAAATCATTTTGTTCTTTAGAGTTGAGACTTTTCACTAACCTTCACTAACGTTAAAAGGCGACAAGAAAATTCTCTTCTGAAATAGTATTTTCGGAAAATCATTTTTTTTCTTTGGAGTTGAGACTTTTCACTAACCTTTACAAACGTTTTAAGGTGACAAGAAAATTCTAGTCTGAAATAGTATTTTCGAAAAATAATGTTTTGGAGTAGAAAATTTGCACTAACCTTCTCTCTTCCACCCATTCATTAAAAATCTCAATACGCTCAATTGAGTGTTCATGTGGTAAATCTATCAATATTTCTTTCCGAGAAAGAGGTTCAATTTTCATGCATGGAGAAGAAAGGAGCCAATACTATTCCATTATTGGGACGAGTTGAAGATGTTGTCATTTTCTAAGAAATTCGAAACAAGATCATGGTTTTCTTGTGTCATGTTAACTTGGGCTGTATATCGGTTTGGTGTTGATACGAAATCACGGTCATGTAACGTGAAATTCTTAGAACAGTGGAATCGACAACACCTTCAATTTGCTTCTCTTGTGAAGATATTCAACAATATCAATGTCAGTTCCACGAATTCTCTGATATTCTCAAGTAAGCTAGGCTTTCCACCTAGCTCTGTTCACTTTACTGATCATAAGCTTTGTGTTCTCTGAGGTTGTTTCCCTTCACGGTGACAACTTATTTAATTAATGCTCAAAAGCAAGATGTCAAATGAAATCTTTGACAATTACAACTCTCTTAATAGTCTTGAACAATCAAAATGATTTTTTGTTACATTTTCTAAATTGGATTATGTTAATACGTAGTTCATGTCTCTTGTTTTTAGTTCTGAAATTACTCTTCCCTGCCACGAGGAAGTACATTTATTTTAATAAGTTATAATAATTAATCTTTTGTGTTACTACAGCTTCAGTTGGTGTTACGTCCTTCATCTCAGGATAAATTGTAATAATAGTTATTTATTCATTTATTAATAATTTTTACAAAGAAGCACTGTTCGGGAGAGAAAAACTAAGGATACTCCTTTTACATTTTCCTTCCCAAATTTAGATAACATTTTAAAAGTTCGAAATAGGGTTTTGATTTCACTTTTCTAAAGTTAAGTCCATTCTCACTCAAAAATAAATAAAAAAACTTGGAATTTTAAATTTAAATTGAACCTAATTATTGAGTTTCATGAATCATATGAATTAGAATTATTTCTTCTTAGAGAATTATCATCTTCATCAGTAATTATTTAATCCTGTTGTCAATCAATTAAAATTATTTTCCTTAGAGACCATCCTTCATTATGTTTCGGAATTGTGGCTCTATCTTTCCCGCAGTCAATGAATTCTCACAAGACTACTTGATTACTTCATATAACTTCAGCTTGCTCCATAAGCATCACGTCATATTCTCAACCAACTAGTTACACTCTGAATAATTGTGAAGACGTCGTTAATCTTCACTATGAGTTCGGGCAATTCCCACCTTGATGAATAAATTACAGTTGATCCCGTTGAAGTATACTGTGATGGTGTTGCTTTGAAATTCATAAGGAGTTTGAAGTACTTGCTGTTCAAAGCTGCAGTCAATACTCGAGAGACGCGTGTAGTACCTAAAGTGAGAATCACTCCCAACTGTCAGCAACCCCCATATAGTTAACATCAATGCTACCCATCCAACCAGTGCTGACAGTTTCAAGTAAATCCCATCATAGGAAGATACTCGTGGGAACAACTCATTGAAGTGTGTAATTTATACAATTTATTCGACATTCCCTACTAAGCTTGATCACGTATCACGAAACTATAATATGCGAAGTATGTGATGTAACGATAATATGTGATGTATTTCGAACGAAACGTATATGAAACTACATAACAAGTGGGTAAAACTATAATTGATGCATTTTCATCACGATAGGGAACTTGTTGGCTAATCTCTGTCTAGAGTTTCTCTGGGGATGTTCCCTATAACAATAATTCCTCTGGAAATACGTGGATAATTGGCACCGCTCTGTTAAAAGATCAACAACGTTCATTATGTTATGTTTCTTACTCTTATTAAGATAGTACCCACATAAGTCATACTGTAACGTTGGATACATTGCCATAAGTGAGTAGGTATAGGTGTATTTTTTGCTTTAAATTTTCTGAAATAACTAGATATTTTTAGTGTAGTTATTTTTCTTGAATTCTCAGTTATTATCGAGTTCAATATTGAATTCTAACAAAGTGTTTCATACTTCTATAAAATTCATTTATTATTCTATAAAATTCGACATTTATTTTTCTCTCTTGGTATGATACACATTGTAAAAGATTCTCAACAGCTTATTTACATGCTGGTATTGTAGTTATCGTTATCATCTTATTATTTTGTAAGAAAATCATTATAACATATTATATAAATACATCATATTTCTAGTTCCTGAATTTTTGTAGAAAAATTTAGATTCTTGAAATTGAATGTAACTTATCATTGTAAATGTCACTGTTTATTATAGTTTTGGGAAAATCAGTTTTGGGCTGAGCCTGTGGCTCTCCCAGTCATTATTATTTCCTTAAAACATTATTGCTGCTGTATATTTATTTATTTAGTTAATTATTCACAACTTACAGAAAAGTACCACAGGCTTATAAGCCCAAAACGGTTCCAATTCTAATTTATACAACAGTCCAAATGTAGCTAGGTTATGTATCACTTAACATTTACAATTCAAAACACCCAAAAATCATTTTTAAATCGAAAAAATACTTCTAAATTAAATTAAATCAATCACAATTAATTACAAAATTCCAAACTTTGAAAAAACTATAAAATTTTGAGACCGAAAAATAACGATATTCTCCGAACAATGTTTTTGGAAAAAGGAAATTGAGATAGTCACTACATAAGTCTTCAATTGAATTGATTAGTACGTAGACGCTATTTGGTACAATACATATTTGGCACAACCATAAATAAAAGATAGGCGTAAGTGATAAACCTACTTGTTTGTCTCTGGAACAACGCACTACACAGTTATTTGTAAAGATTGATGAATTTCTTTCCAGAACATGACAAACGATACCATACTCTTTCAGTAAAAAGGACACCAATGTCTTGGAACGCGTACAAGCTTTCTTGACCAGTTACTAGGAGCTACAATCCTTTTTTTAGTGAATAAGGGAATTCAATGTATCGAAATGCATCTATATACTCTACCTGCTTTTGTATCAAAACAGCTTCTTCTACGGAAAGTGGATTTGTAATTATTAAATCTCAAGGATGGATTAAAGCCGATCAAGAATTCAATTCTGTAAGCTACTTGTTTAAAATATCAATCTCCCAAAGTCAATGAAAATCCTTGAAACCCATCAGAACTTGGTGATAATTCATGATTATCAATGTTGAATGAAACAACCTCTAGTCTGCTCTAGGTTTTGAAATATTGATTCATTTCCATAACCTTTCTCACTTCTACTTGACAAGATAGATGTATAGTCTTGATATAGCTTTATATATAGAATTTAGCTTTTCGTAGACTGTATATAGTAGAAAATATGAATATATATCCCACTGTCTGCACTTGATTTTGAAAAATTGATTTCCTTCCATAACCTTCCTCATTTCAGCTTGACCAGTAGAAGCTATTTCGCACTAACCTGCTAGAATATTCCATCAATATTCAATGTACACGTATTCCACACACGTATTCAGCTGCGTGATCCATAGCACAATAGTCATGCACTAGTACTACATTGTACTGCCCCGTACATTGTTCGTGTGTGGTTGATCTAAGCCCGCCGATTGGGGACTGTTGAGAGATCCACTTCAAACTGTCAGCTTTTAATATGAATAACACCAGTGCTTCCTATTTAAACAATGCTGACAAATGAAAAGTGAACCAGACTATGTTGAGATTCAGTTCCTCCTATCAGCATTCTTGATTAATTAAATTATTGCTTTAATTATTAATCAATGGTGACAGTTTCATGTGAACCTGAATATGTTAAGATCCTCTTCAATCTGTCAGAATCCTATAAAAATAGCATTTATGCTTCGTATTCAATCAATGCTGACAGATTATAGTGAACCAGACTATGTTGAGATCCTTTTCAATCCGTCAGAACCCTATACAAATAACATTAATGCTTCTAATTCAACCAAAGCTGACAGTTTAAAGTGAGCCTCACTATGTTGAAATACTCTTTAATCTGTCAGCATTCTATATAAATATTAATGCTTCGTATTGAACTCATACTGACAGATTGAAGTGAATCTGACCGTAGAGGAGGAGAGACAGACACTCCTTGCGCTTAGTTCATGGATCGATTGGTTTTGAATATTGCACAGGAATAGCAGTGAGTCATCGACTGAATTGTATTCCACTGCCGCCGTCGGCTCACAAAAAATAGATTCGTCTGAGCATTTTTTAAGGTGAGAAGCACGCTATTGGAATATCTGATGGTCCATCAGGACTAATAATTGTTACGTCAGCCGGTAATGGACTTTTATGTGGCTGTTAAGTCGTCGATTTGCTCATTGGTTTTTCTTCCACCGTCGACGTTTTTGAAATGATGAAAATGTATGATTTGTTGACTTCACTAGGAATAGTCTGTGTTTCAGTATCATATATTTTGTCAAAATTGTACTATCAAGGAATTTTCATTGATTTTGGAGAACAAAAGTCAAAAAAATTTAGTTTCAATTTCAATTCTCCCATGCTCCTCATAGCTTTCCTTTTATTTTATTTCAGAATCTATGAATAATCTGCTGGTTCAGGTCTTCCTTTCATCTATTAATTTGAACCCAAAATTCTTTATTCTTCAGGCCTACACAGGTTTTTTTCCTCATATCCATATCCACTATACATGAAATCAACAAATTCATCTTTGATTCCAATTCTTAATGTATTAATTTTCTTCAGTAGCTTGTCTATTATTTTGTTTTAATTTATTTTTTGCTTTTTCTTTCAGCAGTGAAGTGATTGATTTTATTGAAAAACACTTATTTTCTAAGACTTTATTATTCAATATTGATCTCTCATATTTATTATTGCCATTTCTTGCTTCAATTTTTTATTATCTCTGTATATTTTGTATTGTATTGTTTGCTAACGGTAAGTGGTAGAGTGGACATTATTGTCCAAACTTCGCCACGTCAACAAATAAACAAGTCATTCTATTCTTCATTCTTTATTGATTCATAGAATAAGTACATCATAAAAATTATAGGGAGAGAAGAAATAAGGTAACCTTGTGCTAATCCTCTCAAATTTAGATAAGGTCACTAATATATATTATATATTCTTGAGTAGGTAATCAAATTTTGAGAATGTACCCAAGGAAGTATTAGATTCCAGTTAGGAAACTATTCCAAGTTTGGGTCTTGAATATAAATTAGCATAATATTGAAACGAAGGAGCATAGAAAATGAACTAGCTTTCCATGTTGAAGATGAGGACCACATTATGACACTGGATATCATCTATCTAGCCACTTGAATGGTTACTTGATCATAGCCAACAATCCGTGAAGCTGAAGAACTTGCAAGACACTTGGTCTAGTACGGCTTCATTGTTGTCGAGGTGGTGTTAGATCAAGTTATATAATGGACATAGTCTGTCTGCCTGCGGATAGAAATGAATTTGAATCCATTACAATGGGTGGTCGTTTGTTCTTGACAAACTGAGTTCTCATTCTAAGAACTGACAATCAGTTCTCAAACTGAGTTTGAATATTATTAGTTTTCAATCAGTTCTCTACAGCACTTATTAAAGTATTAGAAAGTAGTGGAGTGTAGGCCTATTTTTACTAGAGTATTTTTAGTGTGAATTGCAATAAAATACATATTTATAGAGTATTCATATAGAGTTTAGGCATGAGTTTTCCATAATTTTTGAATGCATTGCATACATGTTTTGTCATGAGTTTTCCATAATTTTGTACATTTGGAGAACGGAATTCTGTAATGTACATCTGAAGACAGTGATGGTGCATTATTTGAACACTCAAATACGTGTAGTATGCCAAGTGTTTTGAAAATATTGGAATTTTTTGTAGAAAGTAGTTTGCAAATACTGCAAGAATTTCTGTATCAATTTTTATATTGGGCCAAAATATAAAAATTACAAACTGAGTCCTTTTGCATGAATAATGCAAGCAAATATTTCAGTTATTTCCTACTCCAATACTACTAATCAGTTAGTATTTTCTCATTATATTATATGCTGTAGGCTCCAAATCTTTCATAAATTGTAAGTTTTTTCTCCTATAGTGACTAGATTTTTTGTGAATGTCACAGTATTTCAATACAGACTTCACTATAACTAATTAATTGTACGGAAAATAAGCTTAATATTGAGCTAAATGATGCTGATTTTCTGCACATTGCATAGTTCACCTCCTTTTGTGTATGTTCTGAACAGAAATCCACACAAATTTCAATCAATTCGTATGCAATCAGTTCAATAATATAAAATTGTTTGGTGAAATTGGATTTTCGGCATGCCTGAGCAACGCTATTCTTTTGTGAAGTGAGAGGCTACTATTCACTCTCCAAATAGCTGTCTAAAAATGCTGCAACAATAAAACAATGGGAAGCCCAACAATGTATCGTCCTTATCAGTCTCAACCACCACCCAGACATATGGCATATTGTAGGCCTACATTTTGCATTGTTGAGAAGCTAATAAAACTGTCTCCGTGTTTTTGAAAACAAACGAAACCCTCCATTTTTACATAATAAACGCGACTGCTCTTTCACGAGTGTCTTCCCTCCTATTGTAATTCACTACGCAGTGTACTCGTAATGTGAAATGAGTGTATGGGAATGGGGGAGTTCTTTATTTGATAATTCGAGGCAGTTAAGGTTTCTCACAAGATAGTCCCTATGCTGACATTTCTCCATCAACATGTCAACATTTTTATTATCTAATATTTTAGATAATTTATCTCAGATTATATATTTTGAGTAAGATAACATTCATTGAGATTATCTTCTTTCTAACTTCATCAGATTTATTGAAAAATTGAGAGTGCTTTATTTAGATTTCATACTTTATCGGTTTGAAAATTATAGTCAATTATGAAACAATATATTTTTGGTAACCACGATTGTTTCTATCTAAAAATTAGTGTTATGAGAAGCTAGAAGTAGTAGGTTTATAGTAATAGCTTTGAAATACATATAATAATGTATTCTTCGTTAAATCTTTTAGATGAATTGAAAGAAATCAATGCATGCTGTCTGATCCGTTCGGAACACGACAAAAAGCACAGTCAGCTTAAATTTATTCAATTGTTCAGTATATAAGTTGTCACGTGGTAATTTGAAACCACCAAATATTTTTAAATGAGCCAATGAAATGTAATAGAACTATAAAATTGGAAAGAAGGCTAGACCTATCCAAAGAGTAAATCAACTCAAATCAAGTATTATTAGCGATTAGGAGTAATAGCATTATCAACAACGATAAGAAAACATGTATTATTGTGATTTAATAATTATGAGAACCCATTGGTAAGATCAAAAAATTATAAAGCGGCATAATTATTATTGGCGGATTATAAAAAAAAAAATAAAAAATAAAATGCATGAACATTGAGGTTAGAGTTACTTGTTTACGTTTTGAAAAGAATTAGTCGATCTTGGATAAATCGATAATTATTAGAACCAATACTGAACGAATCAGCTGATTATTCGATCAACCCATATGACCGGTTGAATCATATAAAATTCACTCATAAAGGATATATTATGTATACTAAAGGAAGTCGATGTGTAGAAATACAAATAACTATTATTTCTGTATAAATATTTATTATAATCCAAAAAAGCATGATAAATCAAGAGTATACAAAACTCATATAAAAACTAAATGTATTATCTATTAAAATCGTATATTACGATTTATTTATGAATTCAATTTAAGATAAATACTCCATATATTTGTATAAAAACTTCTTTTATTTAATTTTTTCTATTATAAAGCCGAGGAAGCCCTGATTCCCAAGGCAACCAATTGTATTGAGTCTATTAAATTGAAGGCCAATCAGAGAGTAGCTTACAGAATTATTCTAAGAAGAGGCAAATTTTTCTGAAAACCTCTTTCTTCTGGCTTAAGATCCCAACCCGAGAGGATGCACATGGAGTTTAGGGTTTTTTCTTATTCCTTTTAAAAAATTTTTAATGAATTATTAAGCCAAACCCTTTTTTAAATGTAATGTATGTTTGTTGAATGTTAATTATTTGTGAACTCAGTGCTGTCAAGGAGTTCGTAATTGTAAAGATTCCCATAAAAATAGCTTTAATTCGAAAGAAACTTATAAAAATCTGGATCACGCGTTAGCCCAGCAGTGACGAGAAGGAGCCTACCCAATTAATTATTGGAAATAATTAATTCAATCCACGAGAACATCTAGAACTTCAGTCAGTGAGTGATAAGTCAAACCAAATGAGCTCATTTTTTCTACGTTCAGTGGGGGTAATTATTAAAACAAAAGCGCTATTCCAATTAATTAGAATTAAAATAAAAAGTCACCACGTGTTGAACAATATCACATAGTCCATAAGAACATTTTATAAATTTATTTAATATATGTAGGAAGCTTACTTCCATGCACAGCCCGAATTCATATAAATCCCTGAGATCTCATGTTTGAATATTAATTTATTAATTATTAAATTTGTTAATTGAACCAAGTATATCATATCAAACTTATAGACCGAACAGGTTTTTATTGGTAGAATTTTGTATTGACTGGAAGTCTAAGTACCAGTATTAAAATAATATATTTATGAATTTGAAACTCACTATTGTGAATGTTAGCAAAGCCTGTGATAATTATTCAGATTTTAGGAATAGATTATTTAAGTGAATTATAGAGATATTGAATATTTTATGCATATCTGTTTTATGGGAATATATTTTGTGTTTTATGTCAGCATACAAACTTATAGAATTTTTTAGTATATGGAAACAGCTGCCACATCAATAAGGTCTTGCTTTTGCAGAAAAAGGCTCTTAGAATATTGACCGGTGCAGGGTATCACTGTCGACCTCTTTTCAAAAAAACAAAAATATTGACTGTCAAAACCTCTATATATTTCAAGTAATCATTCACACTAGAAAGAATCTCCATAGCTTGAATAAAAGATCCATTATTCATGCTTATAACACCAGGAAAAAAGACCTCATTGATATTCCATATCACCGTCTTGTCATAAGCATGAAACACTATGACAGCATAGGCTTGAGACTGTACAATAAGTTGCCATTGGATATGAAATGTTGTGTAAATATTGTTATTTTTAAAAAATTACTTTTTGAGTGGCTGGTTTTAAGACCTTTCTATTGTTTGACAGAGTTTTTCGATTCTACTTGATGTAATTTATTCTACTTTGTGACTTTAAACTATTGCTTTGACTCTATTATTTTGTAATATTGTATTACTATGACTTTGTCAATTACCTATATTGGTCTACGACAATAAAATCTATTTATTTATTTATAGTTTAGGTTTCTCACAAGATAATCCCTATGCTGACATTTCTCCATCAACATGTCAACATTTTTATTATCTAATATTTTAGATAATTTATCTCAGATTATATATTTTGAGTAAGATAACATTCATTGAGATGAATGTTCTTTCTAACTTCATCAGATTTATTAAAAATTGAGAGTGCTTTATTTAGATTTCATACTTTATCGGTTTGAAAATTATAGTCAATTATGAATCAATATACTTTTGGTAACCACGATTGTTTCTATCTAAAAGTCAGTATTATGAGAAGCTAGAAGTAGTAGGTTTATAGTAATAGCTTTGAAATACATATAATAATGTATTCTTCGTTAAATCTTTTAGATGAATTGAATAGTTCAATGGAATAGATCAATTGAAAGAAATCAATGCATGCTGTCTGCTCCGTTCGGAACACGACAAAAAGCACGGTCAGCTTAAATTTATTCAATTGTTCAGTATATCAGTATACTTGAATAATATCATGACTTAAACATTGAACAGTGTTCGAATTCGCCTTCTAAAAATTAATTCATGCAAGAGATCCAGTTTAATTTTAAAACTCAATTCTAAATCCATGAATTACCTACATTTCGATAATACCATTTTAAAGCGATGGAATGGATTCAGTTACGTTGAAAACTCCATTCAAAATCCATGAAATGGACCCAGTTACCTTGAATACGCACGTTCCAAAAGTTTAAATTCGAGATGGATTAAGTTGAGAGCCGCTCAGTGGAGTGATATATGTTGTGTCTCATGGACAGTGTGAACTTTATCGTAGAGACAAGGGAGGTTGGACAGTGTGTGTGTACCTTGCCGAAAGGTCATCAGTTTGTCACGGGGCGTATTTCGAGCGTGAATGATGGCATTAAACAGGAACGAGGAGGATGGAACCGGGATGAACAGGAACATTGGAACGGGGAACGGTGGACCAGGTGGCGGTAGCTAATGGTCCATCCACACAGCTCTAGTCGGGTCCACACACGTTCAATAAATGACGCATTGCTTATTGATGACTAGATGGACGTCCGATAAATTGAGGGATGGAAATCTGGTTGCTGATGCAGGGAGAAAACAGTTGAGAAATTGCCCAGTTGCCAGGTTTGGTAGGTTAGGCTACCCTGAGCAAAATCACTGAGCGTGAGGGTGCGGCCTCACCTCACTGTTTTCCTAGGCCTGGATGGATTTAATCTCACTCTGGATCGCTCTTCTCATCTTTTCTCCAAGTTCTACCTCTCATATGATCCAGGGTTCTACTCCCCACTCTCACCCTGTCTCTCTCCCGTCTACTCTATTTCTATCTTCCTGACGCGCACTCTCTTTCTCCTTCTCGCTTTTACCCTATCTCTCTCTTTATGATCCTGGCTCGTGTTGGTTGAAAGATAAGCTGGGATCATATAAAAAATCTGGACTCCATAATGCATGGTCGATGCAAATCTACAAATCCGCTCCTCTTTCTATGGGTCTACCAACCAAGGGTTGTTGTAGATTTAAAAAAGGGGGCTATTTCCACTGGAAAACGAATTAGGTCGGTGGTGAAAGTCTAGTTGTAGAAAAAATTAGAGAGGTATTTTATTCGATATTTCATTTACTAAATACTTTCAATAACAACTCAAACTTCTAATCATCTTTATGAAATTTGTAGATTTAGATATTTTGAACCATCTACCAATATGCAACTCATCTTCTCAATAATCAGTCGTTTTTATAGACTTCTAAAAAATTGACTTCCAAAATTGTGATTTTTCAAATTAATTGCTCCTTTTAAACCTTCAGATAACATTTCTCTGATATCCTTGAATATATTTTTGCAAATGAATGATTTGTCAGTATCAACAGTCTCAGACCATTTCTTCTATCGTATTTCTTCCAACTTTGTATTCCTCCATATTCTTGAAATTTTTTTTATCATCTGTGCAAAATAATTTCATCCAGCTTTCACAGAACATAAACTCCTCAAAACACGCCAACTCATTTCTGCTTTTCTGAACTCGCTTTGAGAAACAACTGTCTCACTCACACTCACCCAGCGAGGTGTGAACTTGTGAAACACGGAAAGGACGTGAAAAATAAACGCATTGCACCTTTAATTTTTGCAAGTACTTGTCGTCGGCAAAAGAAATAATAAAAGCCACAACTTCACAGCATCTTGACAATCCGGTCTTTTGAAAAGGCGACACGACGTTTTCAAATAAAAGCTCGCCATTTTCAAGTCCGCGGAATAAAAAGGTGCTTCTAACTCAAGTGGCGGCGGCAACTTTCTGATTTTCAAACCGATAAGGCTCCAGGGGAGTGAGAGAGAGAGAGAGAGAGAGAGAGAGTGTTGAAGGTTGATGAAGGGGAGTGTATGAGGTAGAAAAGTGTTATGTGTTTTCTGATTGCATTCGAACCCGATGAGACTAAGAGAGGGTGTGCTAGATGGACAGAGGGTGTCTAATTGAGAGAGAGAGTGATAGAGAGAGATAACGAGAGAGAGTGTCTGATTGAGACAGAGAGAGAGAGAGAGAGTTAGCGTGAGGGACGATGAAGGGTGAGTGAGAGGGTATGAAAAGTACATGAGTGAGAAGTGTTATGTATTTTCTGATTGGATTGCAGGTGGTTGGGGTGGCGAGGGGTGTGAGGATGGGTTATACCCAGAGGGGGTTGTTAAGAGTGAGACGGTGGCTGGCATCTCATTAACATTCACCGACGGGGAGGGAAACTATTGATTTGGCTTTTATTAGAAGCAAGAAGCGAATGTTTTCCGAGAGAGGTGTTTTCCTCGGGAAAGCTTCCGTGTGCCTTCACGCCTTGTACGGTTTTCCAAACGGAAAATTGAGCAGCAGTGGAAATTCAGATGATTCATTTGGCAGTGCCTTTTGATTGTGCGTCGTCATTTAATAAGAATTCGCAGTTCAATTGGCTGGGAAAGATGGAGTTGGAATGGAAATTGGAGAAATTCCTTGGGGTGTTGAGTGTTGTTTCCGCGTGAATAGGGAAATGAAATGGGGGCTGAGATGAAAGAAATGGCCGACAATTAGTTGAAGCCTGTTCGAAGGTGAAAGGGAAGGCAGGTATTGAATGGAAATGATATGATGGGTAGGAATTTTGAATAGGAAATAATTGTTCTCTTCCGATCTTGAATGTATGAATATTGTAATTGTAGAAGAACGAGTTGTACATGAGATATCGAGTAACAAGGGAGGAGGTAAAATGAAAGAAGGAATAGTATGAGAGCTTTAAGGTAGGAAACCTCGAAGACGTAGATTTGGAACAGGTAAAGAAGTAGAAAATGAGAAATTTAATTCATAGTGAAAAAATATGTGTGGATGAAACCTGGTTGAATAAAGTTGGAAAAGGGTTCGAAGTAGAAGATGAGGAATCAATTGTGAAAAAATAGGTGAAGGGTTTTAGGAATAAAATTTAGAGTAGAGTAGGAAGAGGAAAAGTTCCATCTTTTCCCACTCTAGCTTACGGCAGTGAAACATGGGTGCTGTCTAAGAAACAAGAATCTAAAATTCAATCAGCAGAATGAGATTCCTTACACATGCGATAGGATGCACAAGAGAAGACAATGAGGAATGAGGAATGAGCTTCAGGGATGAGGTAATGAGGGAAGAATGTGGAACAATACCACACACAAGCATTACCAGGAGCTACAATGAAAAGTGGTGGGAACATCTGTTGAAGATGTCGCATGATCGGTTACCCATTGCATAAACCAGATGGCAGAAGATACATAGGGAGACCGAGGAAAAGATGGACGCCGTAACAGGCTTAGCTCACAAAGCTATCACAGCCTTATCCATGAAGACGACGATGACGAGGAAAAGTTTGTGAGAAACGTTTGACAGTAAAGAGAATAGTAGGGAGAAGAGAAAAGCTGTAAAAGTAGAAATAGTGTAAAAGAAGAACGAGTGAAATAAGGAGTGATAGGAGACTAAGAAATATCAGTCGCAGAAAAATGAGTTGATGGAACTGACAAAAAGGAGATAGAATAGACTGAGAAATAGAGTAGAATACTGTCGATAAGTGAAAGAATAAGAATTAGAAGAACAATAAAAATAAAGCAATAAGCATTTATCTTGCTCAGGTTGGAATGGGAAAGAAGTAGACAAGTTATTAGAAGAAGGAATCTTAGAAGATCGTTAGGAGAGATGAAAAGTAGATTAAGTTGACGAGAATAGAACAGTAAGAACTGTGGAGAAGAATTTGGAAAAGTTGAAGCAATAGAAGAGTAAGAACGGGAATGAGTAAGAAGTAAGACAATGAGTAAGAAGGAGAAGACAAGGTAGAAATAGAAGATTCTCATGTAGAAGAAAAAGGTGGAGAAAGAAATGAAAACCAGGATACCCCACAAAAAATTATGAAACTTCTGTATCGATTCCTCTTTTCATCTTGCATCCAATGTTGAAAGCCGACCTTTTTAGTGAAAGAGTTTCCACCAAAGAACTGTGTGCAATCGCCTGTGAACTGTGTCTAATATGTTCTCAATATAACATCGTTTTTAAACTCGGAATATTCTTTCAGGAGGTAGAGATTTATCGGTTTGTTGAAGCTACCTGATTTTGATAGGTTATTATTGAGTAGCAACTTTAAACATTTATATGAAAATCGTTCACTTGGAAATCTTTGAATTTTCAACAAGCTGTGTGGTTTTATTAATTTTTGTTGATGTGCTCAAGCCAATGTATTCGCATCAATTATTTCATAAATGCGCAATAAAGACCTGTTTCAAATCTCTAATACTTGAATAATTTATTCAAAATCTTCATTCTTATACAAATCGAATGCCTCGAGGCTGAAGAACTTTAATCACTTCAAGGAAAAGTTATTCATTTGAACTAATTCAACTTATCTGATTATCCAATTTATGACTAAACTTTCAAACTCATTTAGTTTCGAAAGTACGAGCTGTTCAAAGGTGATGGCACGATAAATTGAGAACTTCTTTCAAATTCAATGATTAGTGTCAGAGTTACTTGAATTTGTAAAATGGGCTAAAAGATTATTAGTATTAAACGAAAATCCAAATTAAATGCTGTAATTCACCCCGAAGACTTCTGCTATGAATAATTGAATAATTGCAATATCTCGGTAATTTCCACATGGGCTAAAAGATTTTGGGCCAAGAATATAGTGTATAAAATATAATATTTATACTGGAGACTAGAGAATTTTAAATGAAGGTTGAAGATGATGTAAAAGAAGAGTAGAAAATTATAGTTCATGTCGAACCAAAAACTCTCATATTATTTTACTTGATTGCCAGTAAGCCAAACTCATCAATATTCCAACTGATTAGACCTTCTAAATCATAAAACCTAAGTGACGGTAGGCCGTAATTTTCGACGAAATACGATAGATTTTAAGGAAGCTCTTGGAAACAAATGAACCAGGGTTAAATCCTTGGGAAATGAATCAGCTCAGGTATAAGGAAGCCCATGAAGAAAGTAAATCTTCGTGATAAATTGATTACAGACTCAAATATCCGAACCGTTGTCATGAATGATGGCAAGTTCTTATCGGGGGAAAAGTAAATTTCGACTGCTATGAAGAGAATCATCTCAGAGCTGACTGCTTATAAAGAAAGAGGAAGAGGAGGGTTGAAATGAAGGATATGGAAAACGAAATTGATAATGCGGTAAGAATAATGATTATCATAGTTACATGTTAGAAAAAGGTGGGGGTAAAAGAACTGGTATGGGATAGGGAAAAGGAGATACGATTATGGGAGAAGAGAAAGGATGGAGAAAACCGAGTACGATAGGAAAATCAGATGTGGAGAAGGAAGAATACATA
Source organism: Nilaparvata lugens (assembly GCF_014356525.2). Lineage (NCBI taxonomy): Eukaryota > Metazoa > Arthropoda > Insecta > Hemiptera > Delphacidae > Nilaparvata > Nilaparvata lugens. Next base: position 28,658,124 of record NC_052514.1, on the reverse strand, counting down.
GGAAAAATAGAGATTGGATAGAGAGGTAAGATGTGAAGGTAAGTGAATAGGATCCATAGGATAAAAAGAAAGTGGGGGAGAAACTTGAAATAGAAAAGAGAGAGAGAGTGAGAAGGCTGTTAGAAAGGAGGTGATGGAAAAGATACAGAAGAAATGTATTCTACAGCTCTAGCCTTTTCTCGCATCCCATTTATCATCTTTCTCTGATGGAAAATAAAGATGAATACGTTGAAGAAGATATAGATTGTAAAGATAAACGAAAAGAATGATATCGGAAAGAATATCTTGAAGAAGATATGGAAGTGGAAATTCGAGAATATAAATTTCGGAAAATCGTTCTGCGAAGGGGGGTTGAAGTGACATTTAATAAACCCCTATAAACTAGAGAGGAAATAAAGAGGAGAAATGAGAAGCCAGAGATAGTACAAGAAGATGAAAATATCATAGAAGGTAGGAGAAAAGAAGAAATATAGAGAAAGAGAAAGAGTTGACTTCGAGGAAAAGGAATGGCAGATTATATAAGAGAAAGTCTTGAGAGAAGAATGTAAATGACGGTAGAGTAAGTTATAGAACAAGATTGGAAAAATTATGGGGAAAAAAGACAGCTGAGAAAAGTGTAAAGAGAATTCGATAAAACAAGTTCTATTATTTTTTGAACTCAGTCAGTCTCTGGTATTAGAGACTGAGTCAGTTTCTAAAAATTGAAATGAGTCCCAGTGAAATATCAAAGAGTACAAGATGAAAATGAAGAAACTGGATGAAAATCACCACAAAAGAGGAGAAGGTGTAAAGGAAGGCAAGATGAAAAATCAAGGACTAGTGACCTCATCAATCCTTTAACTGAGACTCAGATATTAGAAAAGGAAAATTAAATGAGTCAGACAAAAATGTCACAGAGGACAAGGCTGTACCAGAGGGAGAGAAAAACAGGATAGGAGAGCAGCAGGGAAAGAAGAGAGGCCTGGAAGAAGAAAGGACTTGTGACGTCATCAACTTTGGCCATGACACAAAACTCTATCAACGTGACTCTTCTCTACGCCGTCCTTTCATCTGTTTGAATAATTCTTTTTGTGATAGACGAGAGAAAGAGGGATGAAAAAAAGAGAATAGTGGTGTAGGAGAAGACGAAAATAATTCTCCCAGAGAAGGGTGATGAAGAGAGGAGAAGAAGATCCCTGGTTGAAAATGGAAAACTTCTCATCTGCTCCATCATCCCCTCACCATACCTTGAATGCCTGCTTGCCAACGCATTTCTCCTCTTTCTTCTTATTTTTCTTCTTCCACCTCCTTTTCTCCTTATTCTCCTTCTTCTTCTTCTTCTTTTTCTCCTTCTTCAACGCATTTCAGCCGGCCTTATCGCAGATTATTTCCGTTTCCCTTCTCATTTCGGGGCGCAAGGCTGCTGCTGTGCTCCGTCGCGTCTCTTCATCTCTTCCTTCGAGATTCTAGTCTGATTACTTTTGTCGTGAATTTAATCGGCATTCCTCCTCCCCGTCCCCTATATTCGCTAACGTTTCCCTCACCCCCACCCGACCATCACCTTCAAACTTAACGTGTGCCTCGGTGGAACCGTTATCTTCAATCGGATGCTCTGCCTTTGTCGGGTCCCATATTTAGGAGATGCTCTGGTTGATTGTCAACCCTGGATCCTCTGGTTCGTCACACTGCTAGTATGATTGGTTCCACTATAGTATATACATTCACTTTAAAGCGTTGGTATTGGTTGGGTGAGAAGCAAATGTGTTTCCTTATTTCTATGGAACACTGACATTTCCAATTGAATCTCAATTTAGTATGATGAGTTCAACTCTAGTGGGATTCACATTAAACTGTCAGGATTGCAGCTTTGCAGCATTATTTGAATGTAAAGCAAATGTGCTGTTGTTAGGTAGGGTGGTTTAGGTAGAGTAGGTTAGGTAGGATAGGTTAGGTAAGGTGATTTGCTGACAATATCAATGAAATCTCAGTGTAGTATGATGAGTTCAACTTCTATTGGATCTACTTAAAACTGTCAGCATTGGTTGAATGGGAAGCATTGCTATTATACATAAGGGATGCTGACAGTTGAAGTGAACCTCACTATAGATAGAATGGTGTAGGTAGGTGATGTTGAGTAGATTCAGCACGCAAATGATGAGGAATTTGTTGGAGCATTAGTGTACTAAACGTGATGTTGGATTGAATGTCGAGCGCACAAATGATAGGAAATTTGGAGCAGAAATGTACTGAAGGTGATGTTTAGTTGGAGGAAATTTGAGCACAAATGATCAGAAACGCCTGTAAGATAAATGTGTTAGCGAGTTGTTCGAGCAAGTTCAGGGCATGAATTATCAGGAGACTTGAATGACAAAATAATAATGTATTGATTCATTGATTGTTATGTTGATTGTGAAATCTAATGTGGAATGAGAGTTCATTTTATAAATTTGGAAAGGAAACTCACATTAATACAGTTCTTTTATTCATAACCTAGATAATTATATTTTTGCTGTAAGCAACCAGATGATGAATGGGATGTTAGTAAAGGGGAACTCCTGGATCTTGTAAAGAACACAGGTATTGGTTTGCCTAACTAACGTACTTGGAAACACAATAAGCTCCGGTTGACGTGTGGGGTTCTCTGAACCTTTGGATCCTTGAATCCGTCCCTTCAAATATAACACAAAGCTATATTTTGAATCCTATATTAAAACCGTCCATAAGAAAATTCACATTAAAAATTCAATATTAAGGTAGTTTATTTGAAGATTCTAGATGTAATAAACACATATAATACCTTTGTAATGTACACTGACTTTCTGGGTAAAAGAGATGGTTTCGGTGTTATATTCATCCAAAATCTAGTGCTTAATACATTTCAGGATGTAAGTATTTCTATATTCATTCAATGAATCCACAGAATTGTATTATTAAAGCTTCATTCAAATCTACCAACATTGAAAAAGTACACCCTGACAAGTGTAAAGGTTAAGCTTTTGTAGATGAATATTTTCAAACGAAGCAGATAAAAACTTCTAAACATAATAGAGAATATCAATCGAATATCAACCATATCGTATGTAAAAGTTCGAGTTTCATTGGTGAGTTGGTTGGCTCCTCCTCTTGTTTTTATTAGGCTGCTCACAGCCAATCACAAGCCTCCGATTGACGTCCATTTTGTTTCACATTCTTTATTCTTTATTGATTCATACAATAAGTACATCATCAAAAAAATCTGGTGTGGCGCACTCACACAACTTCCTTGCCGTTACGAAAATTGATTACCTGACGCTAGTGTTCCCGCGCATCTAAAGTCTACTAATTCAAAAATCTGAGCCAGCTGGTGTCAGGACAATAACGCTGGAGACAAACGATGTCTGCTCTGCTATCTCTTCATAGTGAATGATTTCATAGAATCAACTGTTGCCAACACTTTGCAATTGAAATAATCACATTTTATCGAATTTCGAGCTTATTTTCAATTTTAGGTGTCAAACTTTGCATAGATGAAGCGGAGCTCCTGGAATTTTTACAGATATAGGACTTGTGAAAAGTCCTATCAAACAATAACGCTGTAAGTAAATGACTATTCTAGGTATAAATTTGATCAAAATCGTTGGAGCCGTTTTCGAGAAAATCGCGAAAACCCCTGTTTTTGACAACATTTCCGCCAATTCAGCCGCCATCTTGAATTGCATTTGATCGAGAATGTTCGTGTCGGATCCTTATAGTGTAAGGACCTTAAGTTCCAAATTTCAAGTCGTTCCGTTAATTGGGAGATGAGATATCGTGTACACAGACGCACATACTCTCATAAACACACACATACAGACCAATACCCAAAAACCATTTTTTTGGACTCAGGGGACCTTGAAACGTATAGAAATTCAGAAATTGGGGTACCTTAATTTTTTTCGGAAAGCAATACTTTCCTTACATAAGGTAATAGGGCAAGGAAAGTAAAAAATGATAGGGAGAGAGAAAATGAGGTTACCTTGTGCTATTCCTCTCCCAAATTTAGATAAGGTAGTCCAAAATAGGTCAAGTCTTGTAGTTGTTCACTTCACAAAATTTTCAGTCCTTAAATATTTTCACAAAGTAAATTTTTTAATTTAGAGGCTTCAAAATCGATAAGAAATACTTCACTTTATTATCACTAAAATAGGAAATATTCACATATTAAAGAAATAATTTTGTAGGACCAAAAACAAACTAAATATTTTAATAACATTGTCGGCCATTTTCTTGATTTGATAACACGTCTTTTTCGGTTGACTCCCACCCATCTGCTATTGGTCGGCTTTCAGCCTATCACAAGTCTCTATTTGACTTGCATTGAATTTGATTCTTCAGCCATTTCCTGCTATGATGTTACTGCAAATGACATATATTTATGTACTGTTTATTTGCTTTTTCATTTTCTTCCAATAAAACTTAATTCCTGAAACTCATTATATCTGCTATTAACCATTGAACAAGCTCCTTCTATGAGATTGAGCTCATTCATTTACAGTATTCACATTCAAACTTCTATCAGTAGAATCAAATCAGTAGAATAAATATATTCAGTATATTAATCATCTAACAACAATCTATATTAATATTCTATTGACTACCACTAGGACTGCTGCATACTATTTCCATTCTGACTCCTTATTGCACTTGTAATGTATTGGAGCCTTTTCATTGCTGATATCTATAGCTGATTACACGGATTGGTTCCTCTTCGAATCGAGAAATTTGCGTAGGTTCATCATGAATTACCCGTTTTTCATAACTTCTCTCACTTCAGGTCGTAGTTTCAAATTATTGTTCGCATGGATATTTGTTCGAAAATTAAGGATTTTGGAATCCCATCATGGTTCAACGGATAATCTCAATCAACACTTCCTAACTCGGAACTCCATTAAAACCCTCTAACTAGCAATCAATCCTCACGGAACAGCATGATAAAAATCTAGAGAAAAACTTTCCAATGTTTTTTGAACCATCAGGTTTTTAATGGTCCCAAAATGTTCAAAATGAAGTTTGCTGGGTTAGAGCTGCTGCTCTAGGATCTATCGCTAAAGTGAGATTCACCTCAAACTGTCAGCATCGCTTGTAGATAACACCTATGCTTCCCATTCAACCAATGCTGACAGTTTGAAGTGAATGTTACTATAGTACATCCGTTATTCGTAAAACCCATTTCAAATTTCACTCCACTCACAACTCCCCAAGTTTATTTCACCTGGTTCACTGGAAAAAAGAGAAAACTCCCACAAAGCGAACCGGCAAACGAAATTCCCGTTCGCTAAAAGCTCACTTAGGTGTGCATCCCGTCTAATTCGTGGACGTGTGTATGCTTTGAGTCGTGTTTTCCCCATTTTTTATTTTATTTACCCCCAATTTTTTTTTATTTCTCCATTTTGTTACTTTCGTATACATAGTGCTGTCAACTAGACTCTGGACATGGGGATTTACTTCTGAGCGGGAAATATTGATCCTCTCACCTACCCTTTTGCTAGAGGGACTCTCTTCATACTGTCAGTATCCCTTATAAATAGCATCAATGCTTCTCACCCTACCAACACTGACAGCTCCACTATAGAGTGAAAACTTCAGTGACGGCTAACACTGTGAAACATGAAAGTTTGTTATAAAGCTCTGCATTTTTGTTGAAGGGGAAGTTTGCATCCAATAGAAACTTTTGTGTTCTTTATTCAATTTCTATTTTTAAACTCGTAGCAAACTTATTTTTCAGTATTTTGTTCCGAGATGACCTATGGTGAAATGTAAGTTATTTAATGTGGGAAGATCGGTCTATAATTTACAGCGTTTTCACTTACTCATTCACAAATCTGCCGTTAGAATTCTACCTTGAATAATAATTTTGAATAGACTTATTCCCATTATGTGTCATATGCTTTACTGTGAGGGCTCTTTTCCAATCAAATCAATGCACATCACTATTGATAAACTAATTTAATACTCAAACACTCAATTCGTTCAGTTTTACCTGTGATACGAAGTAATGATCTTATCTCAATTACTCTTTTGCAATTAAATCAGTTCACACAGTTATAAATAAAAAAATTAATAGTAAAACATCTGAATCAATTCGCCTACCTGCAGGTCAATTTGCAGTGATTGAAAGTAAGCAACCTATCTCAGTCACCACTTCGAGTTATATCTCAATTATTAGAAGTATTTGATTATCACTTATGCGTGATTTTATTCAAATATGCTGTTTTAAAAACTCGAGAATAACTTATTGCATTGTTTAAATTCTTTATAAGCAGGAAAAGATTCAATCAATCCTATTGGAAACTTTGACTGAAACCTTGTTTAAGAACAGCATTACAGTGACTCTATCATATAAAATCATTTCTCTTCCTGAAGGAAAAAAAATCCAAATCTCTTCCACTACCGTACCGATTTTCTGTAAATCTTGCTCCCTCAAAAATAATGCTTTTTGAATCTGATACAATCCGTTATCGTAAATCCCAGTGGCATTATGGGGGAAAATTAATTTGAAAGCAAGTTCTACACATGTACCATACATTGTTAAAATAATATGGACTAATAAAAGCGCACCGTATTATTTCATTGGTAATTGGGAACATGAGAGACTACAGCCGTTTTTCAAAATTCAGCAATCTGCCAATTTCACGACAATAACCAAACTTTTTCGGTTCCCTGAGGGCGTACTCGTATCAAACAGCAGGTAGAAAGGGAGATTGATCATGTGCAGGCTTATATACACACAAGCACAGTTGAGTGACCATGGGAGCCTATGCGATGCGTAACGTTTTTCCAGTGCTAAAGAGTTGTGGTCGTTTCGTCGTGTTAGCCTTCCATGTTATATGCTTTTCTCCCGCATCGAGAGACCATCGATCGTCGCTTTGCGACACTTTTGGTCCCTTTTACCCCCTCGAACACCCCCCTAAATAGCCCCCACACCCCCGAAATTAACCCTCAACCCTTTAGAATGTCACCCAAACTATGGCTGGATTGCACCCCCGATCTTCAAATACAACCTCTGTTGGTGGCCAAACATTAGGGGAGGGGAGGTTTTCACCCCCTCTAGAAGTGCGCCCTCCCATCGATAGCCAAAGCAAACAATTTGTCAGATTTGTCGTTCGAACGCCTAGTCTGATGACGCAATGTATAGACTGGGCGCTTGCCTTCGGCTGGTGGATTGCGCTTTTAATTTGCGATCAAGCAACGTTCTGTCCCACTCACTCATCCCACATCCCATATCCCCATCGCCACCCGTTTATCAAACACGCCCTACTAATTTCAAAAGAGGGTGGCCGACAAATTAAACAATTTTCAAACGCGTTCGCCGCTTCCAACGTCGTCTATTATTCCACAACAAAAGTGGATCGTTTAGCGCAACTTTTGACTCGATTTCGATGGCTTATCAGTCGGGTTAGGAATTTATGAGAGAGCATTCGATATCAAATTGATTAACACATAAATTATTGACACAAGAGAAACGATTGCGCTCTGTTTTTCCACGTCCCAAAGTCGATTAACAACGTCGGATTGGTTCGTTGTAGCCTGTACATGTTTTTGAACATCTGTATTTTATTGTTATCTCTAGGACAATTTGGTTTTGAATCAGTTCGTTTTGATTACTAATTGGGTTATCATACATTGGTATCCTTCTCTAGAGGAGAAGCAATTGAATTTCAACTAAATCTATTTAGGATTTTTCGTAATTTATTCATTAAAATGAACAAAAGAAGTCATATACTGAACAAATTAAGCTAAACAATCAACGCTGATTCAAGCTGATTTTATACTAGACCACTAAATCGCCCAGCCATTCTACAGATAAAAATTGATGAGAAATTGCATTTATTCAAATGCTAATCCATAAATAATAATAATTATTGTATTATACAGTATATATTACTACCTCACTGTCTTAAAAATATTACAGTTTGGTGTACGGGTGAGCATACCTGACCTGATTAGCAATTAGGAGATACCGGGTTCGATCACTACCTCCGTAAACAAAGCCATAGTGCATTTTGGTGACGTTTACGGATGTAGTGGTTCGACTCCCAGGCTGGCAAATAATTTTTGGATATTACTCGTAGCTCTTATCGAATTTCCATCTAGCTGTCAACCTTGTTGTCAATATTTGCAGTAGCAGAGGTCTCCGGAGTGGTTTACAGTATAATTAAGTTTGGATCTTTGTTTAATAATTATTATTTATAGATTAGAATTTGAATAAATGCAATTTCCATCTTCAAAGTTGGTAAAGAGTATTTGGAGTTCGGACACAAATGAGAGGGTACTAGAGTGGTTCTTTATAAAGAATAAATTTTTGTAAAAGTAAGGACTATAATAACCATTTTATTATTGCTGATATCCTCCTGGGTGATTTGTATCTTTGTATGTGAATACTGTATTTGTTGATTCTCAACTATCTACTTTGTTTGTTGTTTGTAGGGTGCGGACCTGCCAGCCGCTCACTTTGAGCCGCAGGTGGCGATGTTGTGTGACTCGAAGGGCAGCGAGGGAGTGGGTGATGGCTCATTCAGGAGTCAGTACATGACCGAGGCCGGACGATGGACCACTGATGCCACACGCAAGGTCACTTGCTACAAGGACAAGCTAGACATTCTCGATTACTGCAAAAAGGTACGCACAACAAATCACTAATCATCATAGTATCTATTTATTCAACTTTCAACGGTACAACACCAATTTTACAAGAACAATATAAAAGTAGAAAAGCAGATACATGCAAAAAACTAAAAAACAATATACAATATTTGAGTATTAAATAATATAAATGATGCAAGCAAAAAAATACAGAAACAAAGTAAAAATAAGTTATACAGATTCTACTACATTCATCTTGCAACAAGAAATGTCCAATCAATTTTTTTGATATCGACTTTGGTTTTCTAGAAATATAAAATTTTTGATATTTTTCAAAAAACTTTTTCAATAACTAGAAAACTGTCAATCAATGACATTGTGAAGAAACTTTATATTCAATTAAACCTCTCTCTCATCATCATTATCAGCCCAATCATAGGCCCATGCATAGGCCTACAAGCCTGAAGCCTTTGTGAGCATCACTATGAGCAAAAAACTTATATTTACCATTCTCCTTAATTATCATCATCAGAGCAAGGATGATGTAATAGGCGAGAATTCCTTAGGATCATGAGATATTCAACCTATTCATTCATTCATTTATCTATATGTACCAGTCATGATCTTTGTAGCCCGTAGAATGTTGTTTCACTCTTAGAAATGGCCATACTGAATCTACAACTTCATAAAATCACAATATTTCACCCTAGTTAGAAGATTGTTCACCATTTTTACAATACCCCAATCTCCATAATGCTCTATCTCACAGCTAAAATATCCATACTCAGTTTCCAACTAGAGAAATGTATATCAAATTTCTAGCCTCAATCTCAGCGTAACAAATGAAGATGACAACATTGATAAGTTATATTAGTCGTAAAAACTGCTCACCAACGTTTTTTTTTATCGCATGGTTTCCAGCAACTGCTAAAATCTTTGTACGTCACGATCATATCACTCGTGGGTTGCTGTTTGAGATCTTGTGCTTCAGCATCTGTAGATCAGAATTTACATGAATTAATCATAAAACCGGCTACAAAAACTGGGTTAAAAAGTTGAAATCGACCGTCTTTTGAATATTGCATACGCCGCTAATTGAAATGGAACAGCTATCAAAATGGTACTATCAGTTTTTATCCATACGAATTCTATTACTGCACCACATTGAATACGGCTGGAAATAATGGTCCAGATATTCATCCCATGGCTAACTAAATGGGGCCGGGCTATTAGCTGAGGTGGATCCATAAACGAAGGTTATATCTATGGTTTATGTGCCTTTTACACGTATCTTCGGTACATGTATATCTGTATCCATGAGTAGGGGCATTCCAGCAAAAAGCATGGACGTGTTCAGTGGTCAATGAAGCTTTTAGCGTGTGTTCTCAGCAGCATTGTTGTCTTGATTGCACTTGCACGCGCACACATGCGCGCGCATTTTGTGTTATTTGTGAGTTAAATGGCAACCTGGAAAGGGCGCGACATCCCTTTTAGGACTGGGGTGACCTTTGAAAGCTTACACCACTAGCATCCTGAGCACAAATGTAGAGCAAACTAGCCGACAAGGCTTTCCATTTACCCAGAATTAGGTCCAACTTTTCTTCAGCCATTTGTTGAGATGTGCCAGGCCAGGGATCACTGGCCACTGGAATTGTTGAGTGTTTTTCGCACTCTGTGTCTCAAGGATTAGGCTCACAACACAACTTGTCTAATTGTTCGCTTTTCCTTCTGCCTTGTCCTAATGCTGAAAACCTTTTTCTCTGATGTATTCAGGCTCTTTTTATCTATTTTTAGTCTCATCTTGAAAACGCTCTCTATCCTTGGACTGTTATGCTCCTAATATTGACACTATCTTATTAATAATTCTGGTATCAATACATTTCCATAAAATGACACAGTTTGGCCCTAACTTTACCGCAATTTCAGCATCAGCTTCTCCGTAATTATTCGTTCATAGACTGACTTTTGATTTGGAACTTCTTATTTGCTCATTTTCGAAAACGAGCATTTTTCAAACTTACTCCTTCAAAATCAACATAATTACATAAAAATAAACTGATGAGACAAAGGATAGTCGATTGTGATTACAGAATAATAACTAGATGATTACATTATTTAATATTCAATTGGATTGATTCATTTTTGTTTCAAACAAGAAGTGTGAACTAAAATAATCTAATTTGATATATTTGTAAGTTTATCTGTTGATGTGTTGAATTATATTTCAGAATAATTAGTGGCACTAGATCATGGACTCAACATTTCAACGCATGCGAGTATTTTGAAACAGGAGATGAAAGTTTGATATGAGAGCGAAATAATGTACGGTACATTGATTGATGGATGAGCTCCATCATCTCTATCGGATTGAATTGAAGCTTGCATTAATAAATAATAGTATATGGATTTGAATTGAGTATGATATAGGAGTTGGAAAGGGAATATGAATACGGAGACCTGTTATGCATAAACTCCATCAGCGAATTGAAGCTTCAACTCTCGTAGTCTAGTAGTCAACTCTATTTGATTGAAAAACTCAACAAAGTGTTGTCTGGAATTGAACGTATGTGATATTATATCATATCTTATATGGGAACTCATCATGGTGGATTAGTGTAGTTTTCCTAAAATAAAAATTCGTTTGTGCAATAGATAACACGAGAATTTCGCGGAGCTTTCCATTGAAAAAGCTTATGGATAATAGGAGAGTTTTCGAAGCTTTTCATTGGAAACGCTTATGAATAACATGAGAGTTTCCCGGAGCTTTCCATTGAAAAAGCCTATCAATTAACATTTTAATTAGATCATAGGGCAAGTAGTCCTGTCAGTAATGCTAATTCGCTAATTAATGTGTATTCAACAGTAAATTGAATATCCGTTTGTATTAAGCACATGTGTGGAGTACACATACATTCATTTATTTTAGCGTGACATGACATTTAAATTACAAGTTACAAACACATTACAAAATCACATCCAGAGGAACACTGTGTTCAAATTCAAGGAATAAGGAAATCTGGTGGGAATAATCATTGGTTCAATGATCTTGTTGATTAATTAAATTAATTAATGTACTGGACATAATATTTATTAGCAGCACCCTGATATTTTCTTTTATCAGATGATAACTGGTGGCTCCTGGGAAACTGTGTCTGAGTTTGTGCGTCACATTATAAAGCTCATCATACGGACAGATAGTCTATACAATTTGCAGCTCAATCTCCGAGAAATCATACATCCATGATTATTTCCGTACAGTTCCATAGAAATGGTATTCCTTTGTTCGGTGTGGGCGGGAATACACGGAACGGTTTTTGTGTGATGTGTTCATATTACGAAAGGGTGAGTTTTGTTTCAATCGGGAGCTTTTTTCTGTCATCTTTTTGTCTCGATTCGTCGTAATTAAAACGAGATAAAGTTGCAGATTTCAACAACGCAAATTACAAGAGAACTGGCACAAATTGAGTTCGGACTCGGATTGTGCTGAGATTTGCATATGAGTCTTTGACGTGAGCGGAAAGCGCAAGGAGCGACTGTGAACAGGTCTGGCCGTTCCAACCGATCAATATAGAGCTGCCCCGCCACAATGCAAAGTCCGATTCACAGGCGGCGTCCGGACTTTGCCCGTCAATTGTTCGATTCTACGCTCCATTAATTTTCTTGCTGCGGTTCCCCCGCTCTTATCTTTTCGGCTTCGTTTTGATGTCTTTGGAAAGGGATGAAGGAGGAAAATGAGGAGGAGGACGAGAAGAAGTATGATGGGGGGAGAAGAAGAAGGATGGAGGAAATGGAAGAGATGGAGCGAACTCTGAGAAAGATCCCGGCTTTGGCGAATGGAGTTATTGAATGGCCCACAAGTTGAGAAAGGAAGCCTTCCTAATCTTTGCCACTGGCTGTTACAATTTGCTGGCTTGTAATCTTATCTCAAATTTATTTCGGGTGTCATTAGTGGTGTTTTACTTCAACCCTTTGTGTAGTTTCCCTCTTGAATCATGAATCATATTATAACGCCATCACAGGAGAATCAGTTTAATGCGAATCTTGTAACAAATTATGCTATTACACCATTCATTTTGAGAGGTACAAAGTATATTTCTCTTGAAGACTGTCACAAATTTTGCAATATTGAGGTGCAAAGAAACAGTTAAAATATACACGTTACTCTTATAAAAATCAAGTTGTTATCCTGAGTAGATGATGCATGGTAAACCCTTAGTACAATGGTTGATAGTTTTTTCTCTAGGTACCCTATTAATCTCAATATTCTCATCCCTTTCTTGAATAGTATTTGTACTGTACTGAATAGTTAATACTTCCATAGCAATTATTGATAACAATATTCTTCTATTCTTCTTATTACAAACAAGGATTAGGCTATAACCTGTTCAGACTCACATCTAGCCAATTATTCAAATAAACATTAAAATGTTTGAAAATGTTTATTGTTCAAATGCCATTGAAATGTATTCAGATAACAATATTTTGGACTTTACTATATAATTCATAATACTGTAAAACCATAGAACAATAGAGCCGTAGACTAGTAAAGCAATGGACCAAAATCAGAAACCTAACCATGGGAAGAAAAACACCCTAGAATAGTAAAGGAAACTACATATAGTTATAGATAGGTACTGCAATAGCTGGTAGTTTGGGGATGAATTTGGGTTTTGTGGTTCATAGCTAGCAACATCTCTCACTCTTTATCACTCTCTCTCTCTCTCTCTCTCTCTCTCTCTTTCTCTCTCTCTCTCTCTGATAGGCGCATCAAAAAACCAGCATTCTAGTATGGCTTGACTGGCGAAATCCTCCTCCTGATAGCGGCAGTCCCTTCGGGGAAATCCTTTACTGGCATATTATGCAATCCGAGTTGTCTTTTTCCTGGAAACATGGCGTCGCTACATCCTCAGGAGACAGAAATAAGGGCGTTCAAATACTGCTCCACTTTTCCCTCGCAAATAAAATATACTCATGTCTTGCTCCTTTCTGTTTCTATTTTGCCAGTGCAAATGTCTTCGCGGAGAGACATAGTAGTACACATCCCTCCGGTGTTGCTCTCCAAATGTTTCATAGCTTCATATTCGAAGTCAAGGTGGTGCACTTACAGCTTTATTGCAGCGTTATGGAATGATGAAGAATATTATGAATATATAACAGCGTTAATATGCATTTCAGATGTTTACCAGAAGGGAAAAATGGTAGAAACTGTATCAGAGTAAGTAGGGCGAAAGATTTGGGATTTCAAAGTAATCTCTGAAAAACTGAATGTATCAAAGTAACGTAGAGTGTAGTAGATTGAATGCATTTATTGTATTCTTCACAAATAGCAACTGATAAACAATATAAATTTGGAAAATTGAGATTGATTTCTGGTGGGACAGAGATTTTTTGTAGTTGTTTTGCTTCGAATAGGCAAATGAATAATGTAACCTAACTCACCAAACTATAAATATTGGAAGATCAGGGATAGTCGATCAAAACTTAGTCAATTTTAGTATCTGAAGGATCAATTTATCTCACCCAGAATCCAAGGAACGATAACTTTGTGCCTGTGCATCCCTTAATTCTTAGCTCTATTTCCGGTGGAGATTGGCCAATTGATTTATTGATCCATGCAATTCCACTTGAAATTTCAGAATCTTTCCATAATGTAGTGTTTCTATGTATCTCTATAATACTCGGTCCTCAAAATTATCTCTACAATTCCATACGCTAATTACTTGTGTAGTTTCAACTCTCTATCATATCCGGGTTACATTTTATCAGAATGGCAGTTTAGATCCAAACCAATCCGAATTCGACCTTTTTTCCACGAGGCTGAGTTAAAAATACAAATTGCACCACAACAAGAAACAAAGTGACTTGTGAGATCGCGTGATTGTATTCACAAATAAAAATAAAGAAAATCTCAAGAAAAAAGAGAGAAGACGGAGGATATTGGCAAACTTGCAGTTCTGATCGGAGAAGAAGGAAAGAAGAAGAAGAAGAAGAAGAAGGATTCGTCCAACTCTTTGTTCGATTGTGAGAAACGAGTTGAAGAAAAACGGTCTGTGATTGGTGGAAGTGAGAAACAATGCTTGGCCATAGTGATATATAGTACATATGTACATAATATACATAGATTACTATGTGTTTGGCCAGTGTCCCCTGACGGTGACGGCCAGTATTGCTTGAAATTCGGGTCATTGACGTAAAGAGAAAAATGTGCTAATTTTCTCTGCTTGGTTTGCTTATATTTCTCGCTAGGAATTTCTAGTGCTTTGTGCTGGGATCCTGGATCTGTTAGAAAAAACCGCTCTTGGTAAAAGATAATGAATTTTATTATTGATAAAAAAATATGTCTGTACTTATCCTTTTGAGTTCCCTGTTATTTCTCGAGTTTTATTTATTTATTCAGTCACAACTATTACACTTATGTGAGAAGACACAACATACTTGTGCCCAAAACCGTTCCTTCTCGAATTTATACTACAGTTCAAATCAATAAGGTTTTATGCTACTATCACTAATTAAAATGAGTTAGTAGATTAATTATTCTCATTTAATCGTTTTTGTCTATTGAAACTCCTTCTCTTCTCAATTACTTATTGAGAGATTGTTGATTTTTGAAACATTATATAAGCTCAGGCTTTCAAATGATCGAACATTTATAAGAAAGTAAAAATTGAAAACAGAATTAGTCCTTCTTCTTCTTGCCTTCAAGGTTTTGGCATATTTCCTATTTACAGAATAAGCTTATATTAATGATAATTAATGATATATTAATGATGATATGAATTTGAAGGAGAGAAAATTCCTCCAGGAACGATATGCTCTTGAATGACACGAAACCTTTGTGGAAAAACTGTTCTGCGGATAATGAAGGGTTGCATTCGAAAAGTCACGATCCTCTCACAATTGCTTCAACTTTTTCTGCTGTTCGCACCGTTTTTGTTGTGTGTCAAGTGGGCGACAAAAGTAACGCATCATGCTCACTCGAGAAGCGTTCCACTTCAGGAAGCTGCTGGCATGAGAATAGTGATAATGCGAGGGTGGATTAAAGTGAGACAAATGTGCAGTGGGCAACGAGGGAGAAGAAGAGAGAAGAAGGAGGATTTCAGGGAGAGGAAGGTAGCCCAACAAGGGGGATTGAGAATAACGAGAGGATGAAAACGGAGAATAAGGAAAAGGAAAAAAGGGAGAGATGAAGGAGAAAAATCAAGAATTGAGGTATGGATGAAGAAGAGAGAGGAGAGGATGCAGAAAAGAGAAAAAGAAGAAGAGGACGAAAAAGAAGAAGAAGACATGAGAACAGAAGAATAGGAGACACAGAATACGTGGAACAGAAAGTACAAGAAGACAATTAAAAAAAGACAAAATTAAAGTCCATGAGAAAAATCAAGAAATATGAGTTCTGGAATAGGCAAAATAATTAGATGAGATTTAAAATAGCAACAAAAGTAAGGAGGAGAGAGGATGAAAAACAATAAAATAGAGAAGGAAACCTTTATGTGAAGATACAAGATAGTGATATCGATATGTGATAACTGATTGGTTTGGTTAAAATCGAGGAAAATCGGGATGAGAAGAATAAAAGAGAATCAAGAGAACAACAGGAAGAGGAAGAAAAGAAGGTTAATAAATAAGATGAGTAGGAGAATTTTCAAGATTTGAGATGCTACACCATTAAGTAAATAGAGGAAAACAATGATAGAGGTTGAGATGAAATCAGAAGATGGAGAACCACTGGAAGAAGAAATGTGGAATGAGGAAACAGAAGCAGAAAGGCAATAACAAGAAGAAGAGGAAGAACGAAAAAAGTAAGACTAAGAAGATGAGAATAGAGAACGAAGAGGGAGAAGTGGAGGAGCAGATTGAAAAAAATATATATGGTAGAGGAAGAGGTTGATAGATGAAAAAGAAGAGAAAGCAAAAATGGAAAATAAGCTTAGAAAGGATGAAAAGACGAAAGAAAAGAGTGAAAAAATATGGCATCCAGCCTAATGAGACCCGATTGTGGCACATTTAATCCAGCTCTGTAATTGCCACTCCTTTCCCCTCCCGCAGAACCCTTCCCCCCCTGGCAAACCCCCTGAACCCTGTCCCCCCCTTCTCATAAAACCCTCCTGGCAAACCCTCTTAAGACCTCATTGTTCCTCCCCGACTACGCTGTACAGAGAGTCACTTCAAACTGACAGTATTCCTTATGAAAAGCATCAATGCCTCCCATTTTACCAGTGCTGATAGGTTGGCGCGAATGTGACAGTAGGATGCCCGGCAGAGAGGTCTAATTGCCTCTGCGGAGAGGATTCAGCTGACGCCCCGAGTCAAGAGAGGCCTACTAACACACCAGAGGAACAAACCACGGTCACAAGTCATCCCGCAAGTCACACGTAGCATCCGAAACTAGTTTTCTGCTTTTGTTTGATAAATAAGTGGTTTATCTATGTATTTATTTATCTAGTTTTATTTAATCATCTAACATAACACAACTCCCAGAAAAGTAGCACAGACTTGAGCCCAAAACGGTTCCAATTCTAAATTATACGACAATGGTTATGATATTCTCGAGTATTTTTATCAAATTTGAAAATCTATCAAAATATCACGTTCTTTTCTGCATAGAAAGTTGAAAGCAAGTGAAGATTCATCAACTGAAACTAATTTTTCAATTTTGTTTAATAAGTGGTTGCGAGATATAGCAAGTTTTTACCAATTCGAATATCTATAAAAATACTTGTTGAAAACATTTTGTTCGCTGTACAGAAAGTTTGTAGCAAGGAACTCTATAATATTAAAAACTAGTATCTCGTTTTAGATCTGTATATAAGAGGTTGTAACAAATTTAAGTATTTATTTTCCTCGTAACAAGCCGAAGAATGCACAAGAGAGTATCGGATTCGAAATGAAAATATAAGAAGAAAATGTGATGTCCAACCAGTGACTTTGATAAAACCTATATAAATAAGTGGTCAGATCATGTCCTTAGACTTCCACAAGACCGTCACTCATTAAATGCCCTACTCCATAGACCAATAGGAGAAGAATATTGGTAGACCGAGGAAGAGATTGACGCTGGAACAGGCTCAAGAAGCCTAATCCATGACGTCAATGATGATGATATTTTCTATCCAGTTTGAATATCTACCACAATGTCCACAATTGAACACTTCCACTATTACACTAAAACTTCGAATAGGTGTTTAGGCCACTAGTTTTATTCAATATGGATATCAAGTACAATATCATCTTTACCGCTAACCAGAAATTGAAAACAAATGAAACTATAACACTCTTAACTAGTTTCCCTTTTTTCAAATAAAGACTAATTTCTATTGGTGTAGGAGCCCTACCTGTGCTGACGTCACACGAATGCACTACGGCTTTTTTTACGGAGGTAGTGGTGAGGCATACTAAGGGAAGTTACAACAACCAAATCTAATATTTCCTTTAATACACGAATCATTGTGAGAATTTCAAATCTTGATAATCAATTTGTTTACCTAACCCAATCCTCCTCATACTGGATGAATATCACTCCTTACACACATAAACCAGTTACTCACACATCGATTCTTGACGTTTGACTTTTTTGCCGTCCTTATGAATTCTACCAGATTAAACGGAACTGGACAAACATCATCTGTTTAATCTAATAGGATTTATAAGGACGGCAAAAAAGTGTACGTCCAAAAATCGATGTGTGTGCAACTGGCTATACAGTTTAAACCAATAGCAGGTTAGTGCCTTTATTCATTCTGTATCTTGTTCTGGGTAGTATCTCGGATTAGTATTTTTAACACGTGGATCATAATGTGCCAGCTATTGATCGCTATAGACAGAGTCGGTTAATAATGGAGAGATTTTGCACTTACAACGTAATTATTACAAAGGAACGAGCATTATTCAAAGGCAATAGCAATGCCTCCATTCATATTAGCGCCTTGGAACTGTGGAAATCATCCACAGGATTAGTTTCAACACGTGGATCATAATGTGACAGATATCGACCGAAATAAGAGGTTATTAATAGAGATTGTGCAGATTGTCAATGAAGCTGTGGCTCTCTGATCATGCTTATAGAGCTTATCTGCTTGTTAACAGAGAGACAAAGCGCTTTCAGAAATAGCTTGAATGCTTGGGCACTACCATTACTCTGTTTAGCTATTGAACATTATCGATTTTATAACAAGAATTCAGGCAATTTCTACTCATTAGAAATTGGTGGTCTTGAAGACAAGTCTACTTCTTCTCATGAACAATCTTATTGGGTTTATCCAACTTGAAATCATTCTCTTCAAAAGTTCAATAATATACATAATAATAGGAATTCCTTCATTAGATATTTTACTCATTCTTTCATATTATGCCGGTTCACAATCATTAGTTGGTCAAATTAAAATTTAATGAATCATCAATCAAGAATGCTCTCCAAATTACAATAGTGCTATAAAATGTGCAATCTAATACAATTCGAGGTAAATTTATAATGCGGTATTTCGGTCAATCCTGCAACATCATCAATGTATCTCGAATTATGGAGAGAGATTCTACAACGTTGAATATCTTCTACAAATTTTTATTAAAACGAAGAGATTCTGCAACATTAAATTTGTCCTACAAATTTAATCAATACAAATCAAAAAATAGACGATACACTTCATTATAAAATGTGTAGGTTTCTTGTTCTATAAGGCTATATCATCAGTATTGTCATTTTTGAGTTTTCTGTCGTTCCTGTTAATCAATTTTGATTAAAATACATTGCACTCATTCAGCTGCTTTTACACCAAAGTTATCAACAAAATGCTAATGACTTAATCTTTATAGATTTTATTAGATTGAACATAACTTATCCTACACATCATGATGAACATATGTGTTTGTCAAGTTCCGTTCAATCTAATAGAATCTACGAAAATTGAGTTATTAACATTTTTTTAATAACTTTGGTGTAAACGCAGCTTTTACTGTATTATAGTGTTGTTGATTTCCAAAGTGTATCAATGTAAACGCAATACAAAATCCCCATTTCACAACATCATCTAAATTCACGAGAATAGTTTCATATGTTCTGTTTTACAAGCATCATAATCATTTCGAGAGCCATAACAAAACATTATCAACCTCTGATGAATAGATTTTCACACAGACTCAAGTGATTCCTCCTCCAATAAATCACGAGAGACCACTTGAAGTGTGTCCACCCTACAAACAGTGAGAAAACATATTCGTCACCTCCCAACTATGTACGTCATTTTGAGTAGAAAAACCTGAAATCCAAAGTGGATTACTGTAACTGAGTCGTAGTGTGATGGAGTGTATAAATCAAGTGAAGTACCATACTTCACCAGAAATGAAGTCTGCACTTCTGGTCTGTCGTTTACACAGCTGATATTTCTAGTCCACTAAGCACCCTCCGTGTTTAGTGAAGCACGAAGCACATATAGGCTTGTGGCGAATAGAGTGTGCTTTTGGCTTGCAACCTGTCACAGCTACTAGCGAATTATTCAATTCAATGTATGATATTCCTCTATATAGCATTTATTTGTTGATCCTTGGGGAGTATTACCCCTTGAAATAGTATACGCGAAATAAGATAGAATGATGCTGCTTGGAATATAATACTATCCCACATATCACACTGTGGGATATTCATATTGTGCATTTATAATCGTTTTCTTTCCTGAATATTCTACATACTTTCTCAGAATTTGTAGAAAACTATAAGTTAACTCATCTCTGGAATTGTTACTTTTCAAATGCACAACGTTATAATTCTTTTTTCTTTTTCACTCCAGTTTTAATTTTCAAGCAATAAGCAGAGAGTAGAGGAAAATATCAAGCTTTTTATTTTTCAGCCATTTTAGTCCCTATATCAACTATATTTTATCGAGACTAGACTGTATTCAAATAAATTACAATCAATATTGATTTACAATCAATGATAAAAACATATTGTAGAGAAAAATCGAAAACTTGCGCTAACCAAGCAGTCAAATGAGATTCAATAACAATAATATGTAATGAGTTTCATAATAAATTCTACTTTTATGATGAATGAGAGACTGGAAATTGTTACGCAGTAACTACGAGCAACACCTACGACTAATTCAATGGAGAGTTCAACCACCCAATATGCAATGTGCTGATGTGACGTAGTATCTATTGCAATAAAAAAACATATTTCTACCCAGTGGCAAGTTGCATGAATTTGGTAGCTTTTTACGTCAGCGTTGCCACCATCAATATACTGTATATTTATTCACAATGGCTTCAATTCTCATGACGATATCGTATTCGTTTTCTAGTATCTATGAAAATGTTTAATTGAGTAAACCTTTCTCCATGTCTAAGCTTCCAATTAGAATAATATCAAAGTAACTTTCTACTTGGCATGAGGATCATGAGCAGTCAATCTCATTATTAATTAAATTCAAACAAAACTAGTACCTAACTGTGCATTGTAGAGTTCCAAAGAAGCTTCAACTCGTCAACCTCTCTGCTAACACAAAATCTTTTCTTTTCTTGGCTATATACCAAACTATCGGAAGAAGTCAAATCAGTAACTTTTCAATTTCCTGCATCTCTTCCACATTGTATTCTTCTATTTTTTCAACTAATTGGAAATTTAGTCCAGTCGAATAGTCGTTTTTCAGGAAACAGCCCCGAAATAGTTTTTCTCGACGGTTCTATATGTATTTTGGGGCGCTGAATTCGAATTTGAAATTTGCTGACACGCCAGAGTAAATAGGAAATTCGATTCAGAAACTATGTCTGTGTCTTGTCTTGTGAAACGATGTATTGTCTGACTGACGCTTTTGTAGCAGTCTTAATTGCCTTGATATTGAAATGATTCCAATCACTTTTACCTTGTACCCTATTTTTATAAACCATTATTGATGATCATACTGATAAATTTTCGTAATCGGTTCTAAGAACGTTTTTAAAATTCGTTTATAATATGACCCTAAGGAAATGTCATTACCGTACCTTGCATAACCTTTTTGTCTATTCATAAAGCCTCTCCATACAAAGCTCTGTTCATCTTAGTGTAAAATTACTATGATCAGTTACAAGAGCCCTGTTGAACTTGATTAGATTGACTTCCTGCTAATTCGATGTTACATATAAAATCAACCCTCACTTCTCGAGCTCACTTAAGAAGAAGACGAATGGAAGAAAAATACCAATCATGTAGAAGATGTTGTTGCTGGAACGAGACTGATCATTCATCTGATGCTGATAGTTTGAAGTGAGTGCTTTGGCAGATGATGGTACCTCGTGTTTCGATCTCAATCGTTGGAAATATCCGATCATGACAAATCAACAACAGCGATAATAGAGTGAGACGGTTTTATGACAGACCTGTTCAAGTTCTCGCCATCTCACTGATATTTCCTTTTGCGAAATCGTAAAATTGAAGTGCTCTTCCAATGTTTACATCGTATCCCCCTCTTAGCGCCATATCTAGGAAAGTAGCTCTTCACTATCAATCTCTCACTCACTCATCTTCTCACACCCACCACCACTTCTCTTTCTTCTTCTTCTTCTCCTTCTTATACACTTTCCTTCATTTTTTCTCTTTCCTACTCTCTTCACTCCTTGTTTTCTATTTTTCTCCTCCTCTTTCATATTCTCATTTTCATCCTTCTTTTCCTCCTTCTCCTCTACCTTTTTCTTTCATACACGTTCCACCTTTCATCTTCATCTTCTTCTCCTTTAACTTCATCTTTTTACCGTTCTTTTCATCTTCTCCTTCTTTATCTTCGTTCTCTTACTCTCCTCGTACGTGTTTTTTCTGTTTCTTTTTTCCTTATTCTCTTTTCCCTTTTACCTTCTTCTCTTTGTTTTCTTGTTCCCCTTTTTCTATTCCTCCCTCTCCTTTTTGTTTATCGTTTCTTCCCACTCATCATTCTTCTTCTTATTCTTCTACCCACCCTTCATCTTCTTCATTCTTCTTTTTCCATTTCTTCCATTCATTGCTTTTTCCTTCTCTTCTTCCTCATTCCTCTTATATTTTTCTTCAACTGCCTCTCCTTCTACTTTTCTTCTTCTCAACCCACGCCAAGACCACTTCACTGCACCCGATTCTTACATCTTCCACTTCTCCAGCTTCTCATGCCCATCTTATGCCAGCTAAGCCTTCTTAACTTGCGGCCATTTTTTCCGCCGACTTGAATCTCTTGCATTGAAACTTCAATATCTTTCTTGGAGAAGTTGCTGCAGCTCTGCCCTCTTTTTACGTCTCTTCAAATGCGTTTTCATCCGTCCTTTCATTTCAAGTGCAATTTATACAGTTTCATCCCATCTCAACATTGTTGTATTCCTTCTTATCAGTATTTTTATTCAATTTTTTCATGAACACACTTCTCTTCTCCACCTTGTTCAGTCTCCCTCTCAAGTTTACTCTAGAATCTATTATTTTACTTACAGCTCAGTTTGCACAGCTCAGTTAGAATGTTGGGAGCTTGGTCCAAGCTGTTTGCTCGAAGTAAGTTGTCCCTTACAGTATTTGTAAGTAAACGAAGGAATGTTCAGTACAATATTATATATTTACTGAGCAAGTGGGTTTCTGCTAGTTTTGAACTAAGCTCCTTACATTCCAAATGGTATTGTGTTAACCAAGCTCAAAATATTATGTACTTGCTGTATATCATGTACTATAATACTTGGGTCTATTACAGGTACCTATAGTATGTAATGTCAGACACGAATAATGCAAAGGTATATTTTCTATATGTTATAATGTACTAGATATTTATTACTGGTATCACTGTTTTTAATTCATTACATTCTGCAATTTCGATTTGGCATTGAGAAACATGAACATTATCATAACTTACTAAATTGTCTTAATCAAATTTGAAATGAGGCCGGTCTGTTCATGAACATATACTGTATGTACCGTATAGAGTGGAAGATGATCAGCACTTTTTGAAATGTACCTTCATACCTCTACACCTAAATACGTATAGTACCTACAATACCCATACCTATAATATCTATGGTGCATAAAATACAGAAACCCCAAATGCTGGTGGCCCAATTTATGATTAACTTTAATCCTGATTCCGTCTTGATTCTTAGCATAAAATTCTCTTAGTTTTGTAGCATTGTTGAAGAGTTATATGGCCTGAAAAAGAAGAAAATATTCTCAAACGATGAAAAGCTGATATCTTGAGAAATATGTACTGTATGCTAGATAAATAACAATCTTACTCATTCAAACTTACAAAATCGAATTAGTTCAAATTTTGTCTTGAAGTCAAACTTCAGCTTCGAATAGTCATATTGGTAGAACGGACTCATAAGCGTATGTAAGCGAAAAATTCACTTCTGAACCACCCCTATCCATTCAGAACGAGAGGGTATATTTATTTATTTACAATGCAAATAACACTAATGTAATAAAATTGAAAGATAAAATAATAAGGTAGTCCTTGTGCTATTTTTCTTCCAAATTTATAGGTGACAAAGTCCAAGATAAGATTAGAATTTCATGTGTACAATTTTTATAAAATTTTGGTCCAAAATAAACATTAAAACTATAAATTTTGAATTTAGATGGCTTAAATTGATAAATTAATTAGAAATATTCCCCTCAATTACCACTTTTAACGAATAATATTGAGTTATTTAAGAAATTTGGAACTATTCAAGAAACACAAACTCGTAAACACTAAAGCTCAGCTAAGGAGACTTGATATTTTCACCCTCGAACTTGTCACAACAGAGCTGCTAAGTCAAAAATTGTCTTACCAAACATATTTTTTCTACCGTTTCTTTTTATAACACATCACTATTGATTCTATTATAGGCCTATAGTAAAGTCCACGTTATAATGGCAGTGGAGAAAGATAGGAAAACAACGTTGCCGATCCTCTGTCTTGTCAATGCCTTTCATAGACGGTAGCTATCACAGGTTTATTGATGTAATATTAACTGTTCATTCTCGTTTAAATTAATCAATAATTATATTTTATTGAGCAAGAAATTATATTTCTCAATAATTTCATAATGCATATTTATAATTAAGATAGAATATTTTGTTAATTAATTATCAATTCTAAATTGTTGAAAGACGATCTGGCAACAGAGCAAAGCGAGAAAGAGAGCGCTATCCGCTTTTTTGAATGTAAGACAAGGATAGGAATACCATTGCTAATCAAACACTGGCATTATAACGTGGACCTCACTATAGTATAAATGTCTACTGTCATTGTATTAATGATTATATTTTCGTTCAATTAACCGAAGGCCCATTCCATACTTACTTTGTTCACTTCATACCATACTCACTTTATACTAGATTTACTTCATTTATATATTTTAAAAATCATTATTGATTTATTTTATTATAATAATGTCTATTGAATTTAGTTCATTCACCGACTAACTCTCTATTTTGGTTTTCGTGGACAGAAGGTCCATTCCAGAGCGACGCACTGCTGGTGCCGGAGAACTGCCTGTTCGACCACATCCACAACCAGACCAAGTGCTGGGAGTTCGACCGCTGGAACGGAACTGCCGCCCAGTCTTGCCAGGACCGCGATCTGCAACTACGTAGCTTTGCCATGCTGCTTCCCTGTGGCATCTCGCTCTTCTCCGGCGTCGAATTTGTCTGTTGCCCGGCCAAAGGTTGGTAGTAGGCTTCATTTGCCAACAAAAAATAAAAAAAATACAATCCAAATCGTTCTCTATCTGTCATATATTGACTTTGAACTGTCACAATATCCTATGAAGCTGCATTCCAAGACATTAGCATAATAATCATAATATTTCTGATTTCCAATGAATTGCAACCAGAAAAGTTTGTTTACAAACACATAGATAATAATTATAATACAATTACAAAAGAGGTTGCCAATAATAAACTTAGTCCCAATTATGATACCCACTATAATAATAATTATGTTTTGGGGTGATCATAATATTCTTTTCTAGAACATGAACAAAAAAATGTTCAAATGCAGTTAGTAATAGTCCTATTGGTGTATAGTCCCATAAGTGGATAGTCCCATTTAATTGTCTCTTTTCTGTATAGGGCTACTTTTAATATAAATAGACTAAAAATAAAAATCTCAGTACCTTTTTGTGTAGTTGAGAAGTTGATATTGTGGTAATTATTCATATTGAATGAAAAAGACTAAGAAATTGTCAAAAAACCACTGATTTATATTGATAATTATCAATAAATCAGTGGTTTTTTGACAATTTGATAATTGATAATTATCAATAAATCAGTGGTTTTTTGACAATTTCTCATTACCCTTTTTTATTATTTTATCACAACATGTTTAACATTCATACCATTTAAGTGATATTACTTGATATCACTATTATCCCTATATATCCCATATATGAGCATCAGTGAATGTGCCCAGAACAGTAAAATTCTTATTCTCATGAGTTCTATAATAAGACTATTCCTACTCAACCCGCGCGATAATAGATAGTACCATTAAAACTTATGGAAATAAAATCATCACTGTATTGTACCACTATCTACGTAAAGTGCCATTAAAACCAGTAAAGCCAGTAAAGTGCCATGGAAATGAAATCGTCCCTCCGTAAACAGAGGTAGTGATTGAACACATGCACTGCTATAGATTTGTGGAAATCCAGCTTTAATAAAACCAATGCTTCCCATTTAAATGATGCTGACAGTTTAAAGTAAATCTCATTCTGTGAGAATAAATGAAACTAGGAAACCAAATCATTAACTATCAGACCACTTTAAAATGTTAAAATTCTTTATAAGTAAATTCAATGAAATCATACAACCTACTGACAGTTTGAAGTGAGTATTATTCTTGTAATCTTTCAAGACTTTACAAACAATAACTTGATTAAATTAATGTATTCTTTAGAAATATTCACATCAAGTAAATAAATTGATTAAATTAATACTAGATACAATAATTACTTTCGAATTTCTAAATCATATGAATACTCATAACTATAATGATGTATTTTACATGGTGTACTTATTGTATGAATCAATAAATAATATATAAAAAATAATTTGAAATCACAAAATTGAAATTTTATGGCTTTTTGGACGAATGGAATCAAAATAATTTCATTATGGCATTGCCAGCAGTAGAAAGAAACAACTTTGGTGCTAGCTGTGAGTTCTAATTACAAATGAAAATGTTAGAAATCGAACAAAATTTGTGTTGCCATTTAATATAAATTTCAATACTCGGAATAAAATGCCTCTGCGAGAGTATATAAATTTCGTATTATATTATTGGTATATCTGCTGTCATTTCTGTGGTGCTGAAATTATTTTACTTTTATTGTAAAGTGTATTCTTATTTTATGCTGTACCACTGAAAGTTCTTGTAAGATATATGAAATAAACAACTTTGAATTGAATTGAGTTTATTATAATAACTTATACCGTACTTGAACTCTCAATCAAAATTTAAGAATGGTGTTGGTAGACTCTCTGAAGTTGTGAACTTCTCTTATAGAAGCCCATGTGACAGATTCTGAAATCAATGTGAAATTTATAGATCTATACATAAGATAAAACAATAAAAAAATTCACACATATCATCCATTATCATATTAATTCATACTCCTCATTGAGGAGTCTCCGTTGTTATACTGTGTGCTAAATATACTTAAGTAGTACAGTTCTGAATTGTGTCTACCTGCCTCTCAAACTTCCTATCCAATTCAACCACCATTGATCGGTTGAAAGAGTTAATTTATACTGAATTTGAGGAGTTTCCGTTGTTATACTGTGTGCTAAATATACTACAGTATTACCGTTGTGCATCGTGTCTACCTGCCTCTCAAACTTCCTATCCAATTCAACCACCATTGATCGGTTGAAAGTGAAGTCATCAATGTTGAATGACATATTTGGTGATGCGATGACAGCTCTGGGCAGAAATCTTCTTATCCTTTTAAGTTGATGCATTCCTCCAAAAACCTTATTACAAACATGAGTAACTTGTTCTCGCCAGCTCAATGAGCAATCAATTAATAAGCCAAGTACTCTGACACTGGAACAGTAAGGAATATTAGTATCATTTATGGTCACTGGAGGTGCACAAGTGACGTCCAATTGGTTCAACAGCCCAGGTTGTCCAATGGCAATACTTCGGGTTTTTGAAGGGTTAAGCGTCAACCTATGAGCAGAAGTCCACTCAACAAGTAATGCTATATCGTTGTTCACTTGATCAATGACATGTGTGAACTGCGATTTTTGAAAATGTGAATAAATTATCAGGTCGTCAGCAAATAGATGATAAGAGGTATTGTTGAGAATCATTGGAGAATTATTAATATAAATTGAAAATAGAAGAGGACCTAACACCGAGCCTTGTGGGACTCCTTGATTGATAATACGCCAAGACGAGACGTCACCAGCTGTCCCCACCACAGCCTGAGATCGACCCACCAGGTAAGATTTGAACCATGCCAATGTGGAGAGAGAAAAATTGCATTGATTTTTCAACTTTCCCAACAGTATGAGATGATTCACATTATTGAAAGCTTTGCTGAAATCAAACTGTACCAAAAGAGTACCAGCAGTCAACTTCTTGTTCAGTGCAGTCCGAATATCATCAGTTATCTTAATCAAAGCAGTGCTTGTACTATGATGAGGTCTGAATCCAGATTGAAACTTGGCAAAGAAATTGAAACGAGACAGATATTCAACCACCTGCCTATGAACTATCTTCTCATGTGCTTTGGATATCGAACAGAGAATATTGATTGGGCGGAAATCATTGGGAGCTGATGCATTTTTAGTTTTAGGGATAGGTTTAATCAATGAACACTTCCATAAGTCAGGAAAAACACTTGACTGCAGAGAAAAGTTAAAGATGTGGGTGATTGTGGGAAGCAGAATGGGAAGTAGCTTTTTGTAGAAAAGAATTGGAATACCATCCACCCCTTTAGCGTTTTTATTTGCGTTGAGGATAATATGAGATACTTCTGCCGGGTAAACATATGAGAAAAAGAATGGTTCATCTGAAAGGACATGAAGAAACTGGTTGATTAATTGGTTTTGTGCTATCTCCTCATTATTAATAGGGGTAGTTGGGTTGATGGGTTCAACAAAATAATCATTTAATTCATCTAGTGGGAGATCAATGCTAATATTTTGCTTCTTATTCCGATGAGCACCCAGACGACGGACATTATCCCATAGAAAAGAAGTAGACTTATTACAATTGAATGTATTGTGGTAGAATCGTAATTTTGCATTACGGCATAAAGATTTAACTCTATTTCGCAATACTTTGAAACTGTTGAAATCAGCCTCACTATTAGACCTTTTGAACTTCCTTTTTGCCCTATCCCTTTCACGCCTTGCTTGTAGAATCTCCCTAGTAATCCATGGCACTGGTTTATGTTTAATATGAGCAACATGGATTGGTGCATGCTTATCGAAAACATCCACAATCATTTGATTAAATAGTGATACTTTATCATTTATATCATTTAAAAGACCAATTTATAAGTGAGATAGTCCCACTTTATAAGTGGGATCTATATAAGTGGATAGTCCCATTTAATTGTCTCTTTTCTGTATAGGGCTACTTGTAATATAAATAGACTAAAAATAAAAATCTCAGTACCCTTTTTACTTTCCTTGCCCTATTACCATAGGTAAGGAAAGTATTGCTTTCCGAAAAAAATTAAGGTACCCCAATTTCTAAATTTCTATGCGTTTCAAGGTCCCCTGAGTCCAAAAAAGTGGTTTTTGGGTATTGGTCTGTGTGTGTGTGTATGTGCGTCTGTGTACACGATAACTCATCTCCCAATTAACGGAATGACTTGAAATTTGGAACTTAAGGTCCTTACACTATAAGGATCCGACACGAACAATTTCGATCAAATGCGATTCAAGATGGCGGCTAAAATGGCGAAAATGTTGTCAAAAACAGGGTTTTTCGCGATTTTCTCGAAAATGGCTCCAACGATTTTGATCAAATTTATACCTAAAATAGTCATTGATAAGCTATATCAACTGCCACAAGTCCCATATCTGTAAAAATTTCAGGAGCTCCGCCCCATCTATGCAAAGTTTGATTTTGGATTTCCAATTATCAGGTCTCAGATATAATTTAAACAAAAAATTTCTAGTGGAAACGATTGAGCATGGACATCTCTTCAATTAATGTTCAGTAACATTTTCACCCAAAATTGAAAATAAGCTTGAAATTTGAGAAAATGTAATTATTCAATTGCAAACTGTTGGCAACTGTTGATTCTATTAAATCATTCACTATGAAGAGATAGCAGATCTCGTGTGTATCCAGCGTTATTGATCTGTCACCAGCTGGCTCAGATCTTTGACTTGATATGCGCGTTTACACTAGCGTCAGGTGATCAATTTTCATAACGGGAAGGAAAGTTTTGTGAGTGCGCCACACCAGATTTTTTTATTATTTTATCACAACATGTTTCAACATTCATACCATTTTCAAGTAAGTGATATTACTTGATATCACTATATATCGCATATATGAGTATCAGTGAACGTGCCCAGAACAGTAAAATTATTATTCTCATGAGTTCTATAATAAGACTATTCCCACTCAACCCGCGCGATAATAGATAATACCATCAAAACTTATGGAAATAAAATCATCACTGTATTGGACCACTATCTACGTAAAGTGCCATTAAAACCAGTAAAGCCAGTAAAGTGCCATGGAAATGAAATCGTCCCTCCGTAAACAGAGGTAGTGATTGGACACATGCACTGCTATAGATTTGTGGAAATCCAGCTTTAATAAAACCAATGCTTCCCATTCAAATGATGCTGACAGTTTAAAGTAAATCTCATTCTGTGAGAATAAATGAAACTAGGAAACCAACTATCAGAAATTAACTATCAGACCACTTTAAAATGTTAAAATTCTTTATAAGTAAATTCAATGAAATCTTACAACCTACTGACAGTTTGAAGTGAGTATTATTCTTGTAATCTTTCAAGAATTTACAAACAATAACTTGGTTGAATTAATGTATTCTTTAGAAATATTCACATCAAGTAAATAAATTGATGAAATTAATACTATAGTGAGGTCCATGTTATGATGACAGTATTTGATCAACTTTGGCTTTGGTATTCGACAAAGCCGGTGGTACTATCCTTTTCTAGGTCCACAACGATGCCAATTATGTTTTTGACAGTGTAGAAATATAATTAATTAATGCAGAGAATCGGCATCGCTATTCTTCTATCTTCATCCACTGTCATTATAACGTGGACCTCACTATAGATACAATAATTACTTTCGAATTTCTAAATCATATGAATACTCATAACTATAATGATGTATTTTACATGGTGTACTTATTGTATGAATCAATAAATAATATATAAAAAATAATTTGAAATCACAAAATTGAAATTTCTATGGCTTTTTGGACGAATGGAATCAAAATAATTTCATTATGGCATTGCCAGCAGTAGAAAGAAACAACTTTGGTGCTAGCTGTGAGTTCTAATTACAAATGAAAATGTTAGAAATCGAACAAAATTTGTGTTGCCATTTAATATAAATTTCAATACTCGGAATAAAATTAGAATAAAATGCCTCTGCGAGAGTATATAAATTTCGTATTATATTATTGGTATATCTGCTGTCATTTCTGTGGTGCTGAAATTATTTTACTTTTATTGTAAAGTGTATTCTTATTTTATGCTGTACCACTGAAAGTGCTTGTAAGATATATGAAATAAACAACTTTGAATTGAATTGAGTTTATTATAATAACTTATACCGTACTTGAACTCTCAATCAAAATTTAAGAATGGTGTTGGTAGACTCTCTGAAGTTGTGAACTTCTCTTATAGAAGCCCATGTGACAGATTCTGAAATCAATGTGAAATTTATAGATCTATACATAAGATAAAACAATAAAAAAATTCACACATATCATCCATTATCATATTAATTCATACTCCTCATTGAGGAGTTTCCGTTGTTATACTGTGTGCTAAATATACTTAAGTAGTACAGTTCTGAACTGTGTCTACCTGCCTCTCAAACTTCCTGTGCATCCAACCACCATTGATCGGTTGAAAGAGTTGATTTATACTGAATTTGAGGAGTTTCCGTTGTTATACTCTGTGCTAAATATACTACAGTATTACCGTTGTGCATCGTGTCTACCTGCCTCTCAAACTTCCTATCCAATTCAACCACCATTGATCGGTTGAAAGTGAAGTCATCAATGTTGAATGACATATTTGGTGATGCGATGACAACTCTTGATATGATACTGTACGTTTTCATGACAATTGATGGTCGATTTTTAATTTATCGATGTTGTTGCAGCCGACAAGTCATCAGTGAAGAAGAGCATGCTGCCGTCGACATCGATTTCGGGATCGGAAGTTTTCGACAGAATGGAAAACGCTGACCGAGCAGTTGTTGATGACGCTGATGGTGATGACGATGACGAGGATGATG
The DNA here is from genome assembly GCF_014356525.2 of Nilaparvata lugens. Lineage (NCBI taxonomy): Eukaryota > Metazoa > Arthropoda > Insecta > Hemiptera > Delphacidae > Nilaparvata > Nilaparvata lugens. The sequence continues at coordinate 28,626,109 of NC_052514.1, read as the reverse complement.
ATCTCGATGATGAGGATGATGATGATTATGATAACTATGATGACAATGCCATTTCTAGCTCGTCTACTACCACTACTTCGACTACTACAACTACTACCACTGCTAGGCCAACTACAGGTAAATTGATTGAATGTTTGGCTTCTCAATTTTGTGTTTTCTTCTAATTATATGTTTCCCTAATTATATTGCCGGCCAGGTTAGCCGAAACGACTAAGGTGTTGCAGCCTTTAGTCTGCTAGCGCTATCTGGTCGTGGGTTCGAATCCAGCCGTTAGGCATGGACAACCAAACTATCTATCTTCCTCTAATTTTATTTTCCTCAACCTAATTGGTCTGTAAAAAGTATTATTATTCATCAAAATCATTTTAAAAGTCCCATTTCGCTCTCTGGAACCATTTCTCTCTTGAATGCTACCTCTTCCCCAAAGGGAGTCGAGTGGCTACTTCACGCCCTAGGAAATGAGAATAAATCCATTCAAATAACATGGTGGCACTTTAATAATTGAGTGGTAGAATGGACATCACTGTCCAAACCTCGCCATGTCATCAAATAAATAGTCATTTTAATATATTTAATTACTGAAATTCTCAACCTGAATTTCAATGTCTGGAGATAAGTACAACTAGAGCTTGTATAGCATTAGGACACCAATGCGGGTCGCTAGTGGGACGCCAAGTGTCCGAGCGAGTTGCGGGGCATTAGCTCTTATCGCATTCGTTTAAAACTTTCCTTATTAGGCTAGGGCCACACGAGCGCACATAGTGCGTCCGTTACAACTTACTTTTTGCGGCCGTCGCCAATGACACCACACGAGCGTTGAGTGTGGTGCGTCAACGTCAGTTGGCTTTACGCAAATTGAACCAGACGAAGCAATAACTTTAGCATTTCTCGACGTGCGTTGTAGCATTTCTGCGCAGTTCAAAAATCACCGTCCGTTACGACTTCCGTTACTTGGTACGCACGTACCTCGTGTGTTGTCACCAATTCACTTCTATGTATTTCTACAACGGACGTCAAAAAGTAAGTTGTAACGAACGCACTTTATGCGCTCGTGTGGCCCTAGCCTTAGGCGGTGTTAGGAATATTTGTAACTCTTGTTTGTTTGTTAGAGCCTAGCGATTCTAGTTTTTTATTTGTAGAGTGATTCTTTAATATCAGTAATCCTATTGAAATTCATTACGGCACGGACACCAGGTTTTTGCGACCGGCTGGTGTCTCACCCCTTGGTGTTCCAGCTTGCTTTACACACGGGCACCACTAATGTCTCTCTCGTGTCCCACTGGCGACCAAGCCTGGTGCCCTAAAGTTATGCGAGCCTAAAAATTGAATTTTAGTTTTGTTTGTTTATGACTGCCATCGCTACATCCTTACTACACACACTCTGATCTCATGGACGTGAATACCAATGTCTGACGTTTATTTCAACTCTAAAAATGTATTATATGACCACTTTTTCAGGACTGCCAACTCCAGACCCTTACTTCACGCACTTTGACCCACGTGCCGAGCACAAGGCCTACAAGGAGGCGCTGCAACGCCTGGAGGAGGTGCACCGCGAGAAGGTCACCAAGGTCATGAAGGACTGGTCTGATCTCGAGGAACGCTACCAGGCAAGTTACCACCTTTTTTGAAATACCACCTTCCACCTTGGGAACTCCTAGAATAATCTTTCACAATCGTTTGACAATATCATATACTTTTACTTTTGATACTTTTTTCAATATAAATTCGTATACCCTTCGAGGGTAAGCTGTTAATATGTATATTGTATTAAACAATATTATATTATATTATATTGAACAATTGGTTATATCTTTCACTCACTGGATGTTTAATCTATTGTAGTATTTTAGAATATTTTGCATACAGCTCGTCGAGTAGCCTATAAGTTTAAACTGTTTAACTAATGTTACTCGAAATACTTTCATTATTACAATTATTGTAATTGTTCATCAATTCCATTTTTCATTATAAGAGCTGATAATTAATGAATTAATTTACTCTCATTATTCTATTGTCAACATAATTGCAAAATGAACATCCTATCTCCTATTTCTAATAATATGAATGGAACACAATAATTATGTTGTCCGTTCAACTAAACATAGTATTTCAACAAAACCCAGGATTTGAATTCTCAAAGCATTATCTTCAGTAGAGCAAGACTAATCTTACATTTTTGGCATTAAATTTCTACAACATCTCTGAATTCAGTGTTCAATGATATAGATAAACATTCCCTTGAAATAAACATCAATACCGAACATGATAAAGATAAATTAAGTGATATTCTTGAAATGTATAAATAAGTGGCTTGAATTATGAATATAAGTAACTCATTTTATAGATAAGTGAATAAGAATATAAATCTCAGTACCCTTTTAAATTATGTTGTCATAAAATGTTTTTAGTAGCTCTAAAGAAAAAAGACTATAAGTGATATTCTTTCCTACTTGCAGATGTACAGATTTGTACGCTCAGCGAGTAGTGTGTATTATACCTAATTCACAAATCATGACCTCTGATATAACTTATTCGATCATAATAATTGTCTATTGTATAATAATTATTACCTACTCAATAATCATCAGCTTATTATTTTTCTTCTTGTTGAGCTGTGTGATCTTGTTATCTTATTGCATGCGATTGTAACTGTCGTGGATAAATAAGATTGAAATTTGAATAATTTTAGAAGATAGTTTTAAGTAATGATTTAATATATAATATATATATATAAATTATGTAAACTTAAACAATTGATGTGCTGACTACTATTTTTGTCAGTACCGCTTAGTGTCGCTCTCAGCGCGCTCATTTTAGTTAGTCTACTTCAGCCACTTGATGTATTAACATGTATTTTTGCAAATAAAATTTCTTTTTAAAAACTGAGTTTTAATGAACGTGAACGTGTTTGGCGCCCGAACAGGGACCCTGAAGAGTTAGTCTACATTTTAGTTAGTCTACTTCAGCCACTTGATGTGTTAACATGTATTTTTGCAAATAAAATTTCTTTTTAAAAACTGAGTTTTAATGAACGTGAACGTGTTTGGCGCCCGAACAGGGACCCTGAAGAGTTTTTCGTGAAAATTGTGCTGTTCATTTAACCGCCAGTTTATATTGATCAATTATCAATCACAAGTGATCGCGGAAAATTCGAAAGTCGGGGTCGCAACTGATATGAACCATCATTGAGACCATCAAGTGGAAGAGTGACTCATCAACACCAACAACCAACAACCACCATCCTGGGAAGAAAGTAAGTTGCAACGAACGCACTTTATGCGCTCGTGTGGCCCTAGCCTTAGGCGGTGTTAGGAATATTTGTAACTCTTGTTTGTTTGTTAGAGCCTCGTGATTCTAGTTTTCTATTTGTAGAGTGATTCTTTAATATCAGTAATCCTAGTGAAATTCATTACGGCAGGGACACCAGGTTTTTGCGACCGTCTGGTGTCTCACCCCTTGGTGTTCCAGCTTGCTTTACACACGGGCACCACTAATGTCTCTCTCGTGTCACACTGGCGACCCAGCCTGGTGCCCTAAAGTTATGCAAGCCTAAAAATTGAATTTTAGTTTTGATTGTTCATGACTGCCATCGCTACATCCCTACTACTCACACTCTGATCTCATGCACGTGAATACCAATGTCTGACGTTTATTTCAACTCTAAAAATGTATTATATGACCACTTTTTCAGGACTGCCAACTCCAGACCCTTACTTCACGCACTTTGATCCACGTGCCGAGCACAAGGCCTACAAGGAGGCGCTGCAACGCCTGGAGGAGGTGCACCGCGAGAAGGTCACCAAGGTCATGAAGGACTGGTCTGATCTCGAGGAACGCTACCAGGCAAGTTACCACCTTTTTTGAAATACCACCTTCCACCTTGGGAACTCCTAGAATAATCTTCCACAATCGTTTGACAATATCATATACTTTTACTTTTGATACTTTTTCAATATAAATTCGTATACCCTTCGAGGGTAAGCTGTTAATATGTATATTGTATTAAACAATATTATATTATATTAAACAATTGGTTATATCTTTCACTCACTGGATGTTTAATCTATTGTAGTATTTTAGAATATTTTGCATACAGCTCGTCGAGTAGCCTATAAGTTTAAACTGTTTAACTAATGTTACTCGAAATACTTTCATTATTACAATTATTGTAATTGTTCATCAATTCCACTTTTGATTATAAGAGCTGATAATTAATGAATTAATTTACTCTCATTATTCTATCGTCAACATAATTGCAAAATGAACATCCTATCTCCTATTTCTAATAATATGAATGGAACACAATAATTATGTTGTCCGTTCAACTAAACATAGTATTTCAACAAAACCCAGGGTTTGAATTCTCAATGCATTATCTTCAGTAGAGCAAGACTAATCTTACATTTTTGGCATTAAATGTTCTACAACATCTCTGAATTCAGTGTTCAATGATATAGATCGACATTCCCTTGAAATAAACATCAATACCGAACATGATAAAGGTAAATTAAGTGATATTCTTAAAATGTATAAATAAGTGGCTTGAATTATGAATATAAGTAACTAATTTTATAGATAAGTGAATAAGAATATAAATCTCAGTACCCTTTTAAATTATGTTTTCACAAAATGTTTTTAGTAGCTCTAAAGAAAAAATACTTGTATAAGTGATATTATTTCCTACTTGCAGATGTACAGACTTGTACGCTCAGCAAGTAGAGTGTATTATACCTAATTCACAAATCATGACCTCTGATATAACTTATTCGATCATAATAATTGTCTATTGTATAATAATTATTACCTACTCAATAATCATCAGCTTATTATTTTTCTTCTTGTTGAGCTGTGTGATCTTGTTATCTTATTGCATGCGATTGTAACTGTCGTGGATAAATAAGATTGAAATTTGAATAATTAAAGAAGATAGTTTTAAGTAATGATTCAATATATTCTATAAAGCCGTGTCCACACTGTACAAATGTTTGACACTCATGTTCGGCAAACACGTTTGTTGAGGGGCTCAGGGACAAACATTTTAAAAAGTTTGGACAATCATTGTTTGACGAACAAAAAATTACTGTTTTTCCAAACATTTTCAGTGTTTGCTTTAAAAACATAAAACCTGTTCTCCCTACTTACAAATATTTTGTTTGGTGACGCGTCCACACTGGCCACGGGCAAACATTTTTTATCAAACATAATAAAATTTGCCCAAACTGTTTCAACAAACATGTTTGTCGAACATTTGTTCAGTGTGGACACGGCTTTAGAAATATCAAATTTTGTGAAAGGGACAGTTTTGGGCTAAGACTGTTGACCCTTTCCCAATCATATGAATTGTGTATGTTTTTACTTCCTTGTGGAATAAAGATGTTCGGTTGATTTGAGATGAATTAAGTTGAAACTATTTGTTGTAGGACATGCGCTCGACCGACCCACGCATGGCGGAGGAATTCAAGCAGCGGATGACGGTTCGCTTCCAGCAGACGGTGCAGTCGCTGGAGGAGGAGGGGGCGGCCGAGAAGCATCAGCTGGTGGCCATGCATCAGCAGCGAGTCATGGCCCACATCAACCAGCGCAAGAAGGAGGCCATGGCCTGCTACACACAGGCCCTCAATGACAATCCACCAAATGTAGGCTATGTTCAATACATCAGTTATTCTTGTTTCAAGTTTCAAGTTTTATTGTTTACATCAGCAATATAAAAAATACAAAACATCCTATCAGATAGGCCTACCTATAACTAACAATATTTAAAGATACTACTTCTAAAAGATTAATTTGACACTATATTATAATGTACCGTATCATTAATACAGTAGAAATCAACTTCAAACTTATAAAAATATCAAAATTTTGGAATGATGTAACTGATGATGGAAATGAACCTTAACATGTTATGTGAGAACCGATGCAAACAAAAATACTATTCACAAAAGAACTTCCACAAAGCCCTTGTCCGTGAATAGGAGTTTGAATAATGGGACATATGGAAAAGATAAGACACATCCACACACGCATTCACACAGTCATCAATATTCGACAATTGGCACATCAGAGCACTCTCCTCATTACATCTTAGTGATATAAACTTCATGTGAACGGTAGAGAGGAAGCCACCACCTATAAATCGACCAATAGGTATTTCAAGTCAGAAAAGATAATATAAGACAGAAGAGAGAAGTAGAAAGAGAAAAATGTTTAGGTTTTATGACAATTTCTCTTTGCTGAGATATTGTCTACTGTGGAAGAATTTCCTATCAAATCATAATATTATGATGATTACTATGACAACACCATAATTTGCAACAGAGTGTTCGCAACCTTCACATCAATTCAGTGGGGTTCTAAATTAGAGACTTCTGCGTGAATTATTAGTCCGAGCAAACCTTAGATCAATATTTCAATAGAAGAATTGGAGCACACTGTTGCCGTTTTTATGCCGATTCTATATAAAAAAAGGCCTAAGTTATCTTATTCGCTCTCTCACACACGTTATATAATTTATGTCATTTAAAGTCAATCTGCAAAATAATCTCTTTTAACTAATCTTGTTGAAGGAAAAACAGAGCTTAGTCAATAGGGAATTGGGAAACTTGAATGGGAAAATTAACAGAGAATTTACAATAGAAATGATCAATTCTAGAGTAAATTCTCGGAAAAACTTACATAGCTCACACTTCCACTACACTTTTAATACACTACTTTACACAAATAACTAATTAATATATAATTAGCTGTTCCTTTGTGTACAGTAAACTGTGCTGATAGTAGCGTGCCTTGTACTCCCTCGAGATTTTGGGTCGTAGACCTCTTTGATTAGACCTCGTTTTAATTTTTGCTAATTGAAAAAGGGAAGTTATTTCATTCTTTCAGGCACTCCAGGTACATACAACAACTACTACTCTGTCAAGACTAATTAGTGATGAAAATATTTCAGTAGCAAAATTCCGTTCTAGTATAAAAGTAGCCTACTATTGTCAAATGATTCCCTTATTCTGCATCACCTCTTATTTGTACGAACCTTTTTAATGATGTCAGAGTAGCTTACCAGTGACTAAAATCAACCTACAAGGGTACTGGAAATTCTTTCAAGTCTTTTGCGTGAATTAAAGATACTTAATTGAAGATACTTATCAAGTTTTATTGGAAGAATCTTATCACGTTTTATGGTTTCAGACCCACCGAGTTCAGAAATGCCTACAGAAACTATTGAGATCACTGCACAAGGACAGGCACCACACGATAGCTCACTTCAGGCATCTGCTGTCCTCCTCACTGGAGCAGGCCGAACGGGAAAAGGCACTCACTCTCGAACATCTAGTCGACATCGACCACATGGTCAACCAGTCGCTGCAAATGCTTGACAGGTAATTATGGGTGCTTTATTTCAAATAAATTGTAGCAAAAATTAAAAAATCCAAGTACTCTTTCTTCAACTTTATTTTGAAGTAAAGCTCTTTCTCAACTTCATTTTGAAATAAATTTGAAAAAGGGGTACATTTTTCAATGTTTACATAAATACAAATAGCCCTTATCAAGAAAGTGAAAATTCAAGCACACTTCTTCGTTCGACCTGATTCATTGGCATCTCTATCTTTAGATATTCATGCTGGGTTGCATCAGGACTTGCTATACGTGGTGTTTACGAACTCCCTACCAGGGCATTGTTCCTGGCTAAAAAACATATCAAAATATCATATTTAATTTGTCCGGAAGTCCTCAGTTACTCACACAGTGGCCATTTTGCTTTTTTCACTTATTTTTTCCAAATAATGGCTGAACATACGAAGTTGAAACTTTGCACAATAATTTATAACAACTAGACAAAGCTACAAAAAAATTATGATAATTTTTAAAATTCATGAAACAAAATGGCGGCCATTTTTGTTTCTTGAAAAACTCAGAAACCGTTGGTTTTACAAAAAAATACAGGAATAACTTTTCTTAGTAAATTTAATTTCCTATCGATTGGTACCAGAGTTTTGAAGATTCGACCAATATTAACTGAGATATGGCAGCCTTAGTGATAGGTGACCACTAAAAGTTTGTTGCAGTGCAAACCAAGGCATGCTGATAGAGTCGCCTCAATGATGCAACAATCCCTATTTGCATTGCATGTTAATAGTAAGCGATTTTAGGTCATTTCGAACAATAAAATAACGTAACCCTCTAAAGGTGGCTCACCAACCACTAAAGCTGCCATATCTCAGTTAATATTGGTTCAATCTTGAAAAATCCGGTACCAATCGATAGGCAATCAAATTTACTAAAACAGTTATTGTTTTAAAGTTTTTGTAAAACCAACGGTTTCTGAGTTATTTAAGAAACAAAATTTTAAATGGCCGCCATTTTGTTTTATGAATTTTAAAAATTATCATAATTCTTTGTAGCTTTGTCCAGTTGTTATAAATGATTGTGCAAAGTTTCAATTTCGTATGTTTAACCATCATTTAGAAAAAAAGCAAAATGGCCGCTGTGTGAGTAACTGAAGACTTCCGGACAATTTAAATATGATATTTAGATATGTTTTTTAGCCAGGAACAATGCCCTGGTAGGGAGTTCGTAAACACCCTGTAAACCGGACCTGCGGCTAGTATATATGAGGTCCTGGTTGTATCCACTATAGTGCGATTTCCTTCAAAGTGTCAGCATTTCTTATCAATATTATCAATGCTGAATTGCTGAATAGGAAACATTGTTGTTATTAATTTATAAGGAATGCTGACAGTTTGAAGTGACTCTTACAATCTGATCATCGAGCTTGATGTATCTTCTAAGCACAACGCTGATTCGGGATTAGAATTTAATGCGTTTGGAGCAACCTAGCTTCAGAGACTTTATTCTTCATTTTTACAAAAAAGCACACCATTGACTTGAATTAACTGAGAAAAAATTTAAAAATCAAGTGTTTAATTTTATTAATAAAACACTAGAGTACATTTTGTGATGTTTTTTTCACTAGAAATAGATATTAGGACGATTATCTAGAGGCTCCTTCTCATGTATAAAGCCCGGGTTACACTAATCATGCAGCGTGGAGGAGTGGTGGTAGAACAGAACACATGACGGTCATGTATGGCATGCACCATTCTAGGCCGTTGTCATCTGATCAGATCGGAGTGGAATCGCAACGCTGCATGAAAAATGTCCCCGTTAAAGCCTAAAATCAGGCTTTAGTCGAAACAAGACAAAGTCGAACTTGTGTCACTTGTGGATCAAACCATCAGAAAAATGGTCACAATTTTGGGCTGCAGAAATAGCCCATAATATAAAATTTCATGTTTTAGGTTTTGAAGTTTTCATGTTTTTTTTACGTTCTTGAGATGATGAATCCTCAACCTATCATGAGATGAGATGAGATGAACTGTCAGCTGGACTGGAAGCTGAATATTTTAACTTTAATATCATCGTTATTTTTGTGTTGGTGTCATGGATTGGTCCACACGTTGACCAATCGTGGACTGTATCGGCCTACAGTGCAGCTGGTGGATCATATTGAAGGCGGATTTTTACGTTTGGAGGAGTCTTAAAAGTGGAGTTGTCCATACGTTTCAGACACTATAGTGACCACACAATTTTTCGAAACGAACCAATTTTCCTCTTAATCTATATTTTCAATTGCATCAATCTCTTCTCTACATCTTTATATTGAATTTGATCAATTTCTCTCTAAATTCCACCAAAATTTTAGCACCAAAATTATATAATCTACTTCCTGTAAACCTTAAACAGATTAATCATCCTAGACAGTTCAAAACAATAGCACAAAATATTAAATATTAAATTTTAGCACCAAAATTATATAATCTACTTCCTGTAAACCTTAAACAAACTAAACCTACTCTAGAACATGGTACACCATAGTGGAGTTGGTCAATTTCCATACAGAAAAACTAAACATGTAGAAAACACATTATAAGAAAATTTCTGAAACTAACTATTCTATATAATTGTAAACTAATATTTTCTGTAATTGATGTAGTAGTTTTAGTTTTTTTGGAAAATAAACTTTCATTTATTTGAAAATTTAAGCTATTCTATTTCCCAACGGCAGTATCTTGAGCTTTTGCGAAAATAATACCTTCTTCTTGACTGGTTAGCTGAACTGGATTACTCATGGTACTCTTACCTAATAGTAGATCCAAACTCCTTCCGATTAGCATTCTAAGAACTCTATATCTTCCCCCACCTCCCAATCCGTGGAACCAATTCGACTTGCAAGTTGATTCTTCAATGACTCTTTGTTCGAACTTTCCCTTTCAACTTTTGCATCCATGGGTGCCGCCTATTGGTAAAAAGTACAACTTTGACAGTTGGTAAGATGCATGTGGTAACAAGATTACGTCCAAGCAACAATTACAAATTTAAATCACTGGAGAAAAAACAATAACTCCCATTCAGGAAAAAAGATTGAAACGTTGTGTCTGGAGAAAGGCCATAAATCATGCTGGAGATGTCGTTTCTCCTATTGGGAGATTCAGTTTCAAATGTCAGCATTGGTCGCATGGTAAGCACTGATGTTATTTATGAGGTATGCTGGTATGCTCATAGTTTCAAGTGAATTTCACTATAGAGAATTCATAAATTGAAGTGTAATACCAGACTAGACAACTGGATTCATTTATGCTCCTTCGTGTTGGAGTCGGAGGTTTCACTCCGTGTGATAAACTATTCATTTTATGATAAGAATAATGAAATATACTGTAGTTTTGTAGGTGATTGAGATTGTGATATGATAAGTTCGTAAACTTAATTATGCTCTTCTCACTTCTAACTAATACAAACTGTATGTTTCTTGTCTTGGTCGACGTATACAATACAAATTTATTCATTTATTGGATAGAGCAAACTATACAATGGTCTTTTGTATAAATAGTCAAAACAATACAATTGAATTAGATTTCAGTTTATTATGTTTAGGCATTCTTATGTCATTTTTCTTGTTCTTGTCGCTCTATATTGATGAATTTCTTCCCTAAAGAATCGTATATTTATTCACGAAGATGCGGTATTCACAGTTTCTTTCTTATTATATTCAACAAATTCAAATTCAAATTCAAATTTATTTCTCAAAAAACATACACAATTATAATAATCTAATATTATAACATATAAAAATAATACAAGAAAAATACTATTAAATATATAAAATGATCCCAAAACTGCAGTATATTATTTTTTTATGTCCATCTATGTTTAAGGAGTAGCCTACAAGGTAAAACCTGTGCGTAGACCTAAGTTGCAGTAATATATTTATTCAATATAAACTAAGAAAAATTCCAGAAACTACAGTGTAAAAATAACCCAGTTTTCTCCAATTATTAATTTGTTATATGGTTTGCAGGTACCCAGACCTGGCGACGAAAATCGGTCAACTGATGTCTGACTACATCCAGGCACTGCGCAGTAAGGATGACACCCCCGGCTCCCTGCTCTCCATGACCCGCGACGCAGAGGCCGCCATCTTGGACAAGTACAGGGCTGAGGTCACCGCCATGCAAGAGGGTGAGCCAACCCTTCATCTATTGATCAGTTTTTAAATACCCTAATATTTGTTCTTTTCCTGAAATTCACCCTTTAATGTGTAAGTTTATCAACCTGTATCAATTAAAGTCATTAAATGAGTGTTTTCAAAGACTTGTGATTTTGACGCTTGCTCGAATGATAAAGAACACCATTGCACTACTTCATAAATAGGTGTTTTCTCTGAGAAATTTGATTTCGACGTATAGTCAAGTCAATTCGTTGAACCACTGACAAAATAAGTAATAAGTTGAACTAAGCCATGTTATTAAATGAGGAAAAACTTCATGAATAAGAAAAGATTTTCTGAAACCTGATTATCCTTTTAAATTATCTCGTCACGACATGTTTCGGCTACTAATGTCATTTTTAGCTACTCAGATTTTTATTTTTATCTATATTAAAAGTAGGCCTAAAGAAAAAAGACAATAAAATGGTGAACTATATGCTTATGTTTCTCACTGTATTTTTTTTCTTGAACTGTGTTCCTACCAGCTTCCCATGGAACAAATAAATTAAAATTTTAGTCTCTTCAATAAACTGTTTACAAATTAATGTAAATAAAGTACCTACATAACATAACCCAAAAAATAAACAATAGTGATACAATATTTCATAAAAAAAACGAAAAACAGTTTACCATTACAACGAAATCACGAGAAAAACCCATTCAGCACACAAGATTTCCTTGTGGTCCGCTGGAGGGAGTCCGTAAACAAGTACAATAATATTGTTTCACTTCAGATTGTTTGTAATCTACTTGTGTGTTGGTTTATCGTCATTATTTTGATTATTTTCATGTTCTTTTTCCTTTCAAATTATCCTAATTATATTTTATAATGTAAGTATGGAATATGGTGAACTAGATCCAATTTCAATACTGCTTAGTCAAAATGAACAACTGATATTTCTTTTTTTTTATTAATTGTTTTGTACAGTTTTGGCAATAAATTCCAATTCAAATTAAAGTGTTTCCTGAGAAATTAGATTTGGTTATTGATTGAATAATACACCGTCGAATAAGCTTAAGGTTTTGATTTTTCTTAGACAAGGAACGCGAACGTGTGCTGGAGAAACAGCGCAAGGAGCAGCACAAGCGGGAGAGAGAGGAACTGAAGCAACGCGTTTACGACGGATCCGCCGCTGACGCAGCAGCTGGTGATGAGGGGGCAACCACCCCCACTGTGGCACCCCCCTCGCCCGCCCTGCCGCCCCAGCCCCCCCAGGTGCCCCAGCAGCATGTTGTCGACCCCCAGCCCAGGGTGGCCCATGCGCTCGCGCATGACATATCGCACGGAGAGCCGGTTAGTCAATTGTTTACATTTTGTTGTTTGAGATTTATTTATTTATAATACTGTTGTTAGAGGCCCGGTTGCACAAAAGCCGGTTAAATTTTTACCGTGATTAATTTCAAGAGAACCAATCAGAAAATACCTTTTTGATAAGACGGCTTCTCTGATTGGTTCTCGTGGACCAATTAATCACGATTAAAACTTGACCGGCTTTTGTGCAACTAGCACTGAGACTTTTTTATTTATTTATTCATTTTATTTATTTCTTAATTGAGTTGTTCATTCATTTATCAGATCCAACAAAATAATACAATATTCATAAAAGAAAAATCAAGCTATTGCCCAAACAGTTTAATTTTGTTCAAGTTTTAATTTTATCTCGTATAGCATATAGCATATTAAAGGTTGAATAAGATATGAATTATGATTAATTCAATGAATAATAAATGTATTATAATTATAACATAATTCACAAATTGTATTTACTCTATTCATGTTTATTATTTTTGACTCTATTCATTAATTGTATTGACTTGAATATTTATCTTTTTTTTAATAAATATTCAAGGATCTCAACCATTCAACATTTTAAATAAGTAGTGAATTAAGATATGATTCAATAAATGAATATACTTGATCTGTAATTCACTTATATCGTATTTATTATGATTTTATAAATAATTATTAAAAAATTGCTACTCTTTATACTCTTCTACCCCATTGAAATTTGTGAATATATTTTTTCCAATTCAATTTTCAGATTTACTATAAATGGTTGTATCTTGTAGTGGGGACTCACTTTTGTCCAACCCATTGTATACCTTGAGTTTACTCTTGAGCTGTAGCGTTTGCAGACTTACTCAGTTTAACAAGAGATATACTATAGAAAGAATTATAGCGGTTCACTATTTTGACAAAAATTCTTGAGTTCAACTCCCAGTTGAATGTATAATTATTGTACCGTATCCTCATATTTGGATTGTGTTACACACTTTTTAATTTTGTCTGTGCTATATCTTAATGTGTTATGGTTGCAGACATACTCAGTTCGACGAGAGGTGTACCACAGGGAGACGAAGAGCGTGTTCCTAACCCTGGCGTTCGCCGGCATGGCTCTGATGGCTGTAATCCTCATCACTGTCACCGTTCTGCGCAGGCGCAGTGCTCGTCTGCCCCAAAACCAGGTCAGTCAACTACAAAAACCATCAATAATTAACTATCAAACTCCGTTCCAAATGTTTCGGAATCGTCTACTGCTACTGGTATCCAGGATTAGACGAGCAAAGTCCCATCCCTAGGCTAAACGGATACGGCAAGCGAAGCGAGCCTGCTAGCTAGTTAACCTTAGAAATCCATTCTAGTTGTTTGGGAATCCTCAACTGCATTGATTTATATACTGATTTTGATTTATCAACCTGTATCAATTGAGTTGTTACAAAATCACATGCGATTATCAGCACTTGAACGTCCCTAGGGAGACTTTGAATCACCATTGGCCAGGGTGAATTTACTATCATTAGAATTGTTAATATTTGCAACATCAAATTCATTTCTATATTTTATTCACTATAAAATTCCGATATATCTGAGACAATGGTTTCATTTCATACTGGCTAATTATTTTGGCCTGTTTGTAAAGGAAACTTCATTTTCTTGAATAAAATGTCAAGATTTTTTATCCTATGTAAGATAATTAGGATATATCTTGGAAGGAAAGTGCAGATTCAACGATTATCATCCCCATTCTCATAATTAATATTATATTCGAAGTTGTGAATGATGTCCAATATGTGTAAAGAACAGTGAAAAGTAAGTGCCTACATGTTGCAGAGAAAGATCCATTCAATGAATACGTAAAGAAAAAATATTATAGTTTCCTATAAATATAAATTTTCTTGGAATTCAACTTTCAACTTGCAATACTGATATCTTGAATACTGTATTTCATTTAAGCCTTTAATTGGTAGTTTATTTTGTTTAAATCCTTTACACCTACGTATACTACTACTACATGATTCCATTACCTCACTAATAAACTCGTATTCTACATGTAAGCTACATTTATTTTATGTGTTTCTTGCTTTTGTTGAATATCTTGGAATAGGTATCTCACTTTGTAGTTGAAATAGACACAAATATTAGTGGGTCGCTTTGGTTAATTTGAAATCACCTCTTCGATTTTTTTTATAACCCTTATCATTTATACGATCATTACCGTTTATACCACAGTATAAGAAGATACCATAGAATTTGATAACGTAGTTGTAGTAGAAGGATGGCCTTCAGAAGTCAGAAAACCAGAATTGCATCCCAATAAAAGCGTGCTTCTTTTGGTATCAATTGTTCTCTGACTTCAACAAGTATTGGGCCAGTGAAAAGTAACTTGATTGATTTAATTTCCTAAGGAACAGTCGGACTTGCCTTGTGACAATTCTCAGGTAAATTTCAATAATTATTTGGTGGATCTAGCTCAATAGAATTGTCAATTTTTACAGATTTTGAATGATTTTGTTGTAATTTTCACTGAATGTAATCCACTACCGACTTGATTCCTTCCCTCTAGAATAATTCAAATATTTTTGTAGGACTCAATTTGGTATTTTTCTTAAATACTTTTTTTAATAAGTGTGTTTTTTTGGAATATGTCCTCCCTACAATACTTATTTTTAATTGTTTATCGCATGGGAATCATCACTAAAACAACTCTTTTTTGAACAGTATTTATATTATTCATTTATTTTTAAAATCATTTATATTGTCGTCCTTATTATTGACAGTCTTGGATTTCGTGATCCATCATGTAGTGGTCACATGACATTATAAGCTATTTATAAATCTACTTCAAACATTGAGTTATCCATCTATCTTCCTAATTCAATACAAGTTTTTCAGTAGGCATTTTTTAACAATTCAACATTGGTTTTTCGGTTGTGTTTGGTTTTTGTCTTTGGTACTGTACATTATGATACTTCAAACGCACGGTAGCTTCTAATTTATTTGAGAAAACAAAATGTTTTTCATAATTACAAATTCTACTTTTTAAATTCAACTCTACTTGTTTATATAAGGAACACTCCCTTCAAAGAACTTTCTCTAATACCTACTGTGGTACCCTACTGCGATACTGTACTCTTGTAAAATCTAGGAAATTCTAGATAAATTGAATGAACAAATATGAATTGTTGATGCATTTTTTTAGGGATTCGTGGAAGTCGACCAAGCTGTAACTCCTGAAGAGCGTCACGTGGCCAATATGCAGATCAACGGCTATGAGAATCCCACATACAAGTACTTCGAAGTCAAGGAGTAATTCTTGTAAGTAACCATTTTTGCCTATCCTATCATACCAATTTACTGTTCAATATTCATTCATTCAACTATTATTACCAAAAAATAATTCTTATAATGTAATCGAACATTTTTGGAAAAACGATTGCATAGGCCCATATACTGGTCTATTTGCCTGGTAATTGTCTAGTTAATGTCATGATATCAGTTTGATTCTCCAATAATATTCTAGATCTAGATTCTAGATGATCAATATTCTTCAGGTATTGATTAGTATGTAAAAAATGACGCTCCAACGACTTAATAACTTTATCCAGTTAGTTTTTAAAAAACTGCTTGTCCATAGTAAGTTCATCTTATCATTTCATGGAAAGCTGGGAAACCTCAAGTTCTACCAGACAAGAACTCTTGTTCTTGTCCGACCTTATCTACCTCACCTGTGAATTTAATATCGATTCACACTTCACTTCTACTATTAATTCAAATCCCAGCGAACAATGTACGGTAACCATATTATCATGAATGGAAACATACAGGTATAGCCTACCTGATCATGTATCCAAATGCACCTGTTTGAAATACTCGAATAACGAAGATTTTGATCATTAATTTCAGTTATTCCTGATATTCAACAAGCTTTGTTCCATTATTCATTCAATTGAAATTCATGAATTGAATTTTCTATAACGTTTTATGCTCATTAATTTAATGAAAATTTTATTGTTGGTTAAAAAATTATTTGTTGTTAGTCGTGTTTTCCATTTCAGTCTTTATTTGATGCTTACATGAAATAACTGATTTTTTTAATAAAATTACTTTTTAGTAAAAATCATACCTCATCTTCAAAACATGAAACATGCTATTATTGTCATGAAGGTAACCCATGAAATTGAAATACGCACACATATATTTAGTACAAATATACCAAGCATTTTGTTAATTGACAGTTGATTTGTGTTTGCAGATATCGTTATGAAGGTAGATAGACAAAGCATCAGATACATGGATGAAATGCTGACTATGCATATTATTACCGCTGTGACGATGTGAAGCAGCCAGCGTCCCAATTGTATATTTTGTACCTCCAATTGCCGTTTAGTGGATTAGACTTACTCTAGAAAGACGAAAAACTGAACAGGGGTATTTTGATAAAGAAATAAATATTATTAATATGTACACTGTAATGTTAACAATAAACAGATATAGTGCTGAATAGGGGAACCGGAACTAGTTGCTATATATATATCTATATATGTATTTTGTGCTGGATCGTAATGCATGATTTAACAAATCATCCATCTTACACTTTATTCTAAATGTTAGGATCAAAATAGTGTAGCAATTAAATCGTGCATTATGATTGGATAATAAGAATATATAAAATACCCTAATTGATAGATGTGTCTACGTACAAAATATCAATAGACGCAACTTATGTGTGCCATATACGGCGTGAATAAGTACCCAACCTGACCCTACCTAACCTAACCTAAACCAGTTTCAAGATAACTTTACCAACACTTGAAAACGTGCCCCTTTTTTCTATTTTTAAATATGGTGTAGATCAAGGTGTGAATGGTTTTCTGCTTGTTTTAGATGAGTGTGATATGTAAATGAAAGAGAAAACATATAATATAACATAATTTAATAAAGATGCAAGTCACTCAGACAAAATTCTAACTGTCCATATATTACTGAGATGATATATCGTAATAGGCTAAACTATAGCAGATCAACTTAGAGAGGCACTTCAGTATGTTAATAAGTGTAGTAATAAACTAGGATTAAGTGTATTTATGTATTACCTTTATTTCTTGTGTAATTTTGTGTTCGATTTGTAACAGTTGATATTATTGCTATTTTTGTGATGAAACAATAAGAGAATTATATTTATCAACGTATATATCTATGAAAAATAATAGATCATAATCATTATGAATGGTTTTAACATGTCGTTTTGAAATGAATGTGTTTGCACTTCTATTTTAGTCCACTTTTTTATTAAATCGCACATTTTATTGAAACTCACTTGTAAGTGCACATTTTGTGAAGGTCTTATTCGTTTCGAATTCTCAATTGAATTGACTTCAAGAAATGAAATTCCATTTCTAACTAGTCGATAAAAAAGAAATGGATTTGATTCTAATGGATAAGCTATTCAACAGGTTTGTGTGTTCATTGTATCCTTGAAAATCTATTCAAGTCCGGATTTAATGATATGATTCTAGAAATGATAGAAGCATAGATCTGAGCTATCCTAATTTTTTATTACTTTAAATTTTAGTTGATATTTTTAACATACAAGATTAAAACTTATTTAAAGTTTCGTCTTGACCAATGATTTTTTCATCAAAACCATGTTATAATTAGAAAGGGTTCTAGCAGAAACAACACTTATTCGCCCTTGCTCCAAAAAAGAAGGAAATACTAGGAATACTCTCGTTTATATTTATAAATCAGAAGTTAGAATCTAATTTGGGAACTTAATGCCAAATGTTAGAAGAGAACTTTTGGAACTATGGATAAAAACTTTCTCAATTGGAGAATTACAAAGAAAAGAATAAGTGGTGTATCTGCTAAAACAGTAATAATTTAACGTTGTCAGTCTTTTTACCAAAACTTTGTTAAAATTCTGCTTTATGTTTTTTTTTTCTTTTTTTGTAACAATCAAAATCACGTGTACAAAATAGATTTTTTAAATTTTAAGTTCGTTTAGTACTAGCTTTAATTTACTGAAAAACATTTTCTATGATGTACAGATCTCTTATTATAGTTGTAAGTATTTTTCAATAATATTGCCCGCCCTGCTTGTATGGTGTGAGTAGTGAATAGTGTACCTCTCTTCTCTATTGGTACCTTATATAGACGGGTAAATGTGAGATTTCTGAGTTAGTTCTTCTCTCTCCTCTTACCTCACAACCTTTCCACAGTATTCCAATTCCAAAATGGCGGCTGGTTCCTCTATACAGCTGGATCTACCGGTGGATAAATATAGTAAGATCCTACTGTAAAATCTAATGCATATTTATTTCATTGTATGTCAGAGCATATTTAAATGAGGACAGCTTTATCAAACTAACTATTATTACTGATGAATAATAATGCTAATACTATGTACTACTACTATTACCACTACTACTGTATTATTCTCGTATTTTTCACTGTTGTAGGTGTGGCTTTTGCTTTATTGATACTGTTCTGTGTATTGTTAAAAGTATAATGTAATCAGAGCATGAAAAATCAGGATATATGCAAGATGGTATGTAACAATAATAAAATAATTTGATGTAAAATAACAAAACGTTTTTGTCATTAATATATAGCTGCTGTTTAAGATTTAAGGAAACTTGTAAAAATCATCTCAGATTGATGTGTGAGATCATATTCACCTTCGATTTTTAAAATGATTTTCCAAGATGAGGCACATTAGCAAAGGACTTTGAAAATAAGGATTATATACTCAGGATGTATCCCGTTTAGTATTGATAGGGTATATCAGAATTATATCCTTGGAGATCCTCCAGGAGCAGGTTATTAAATTAAGTATCCTATCAAGCTTATGGAAATTTTGATGGAAAAACTATCACTCAATATGAGATTAATATTTTTTGATACTTCTATGGAATTTTTTGATATCTGACGTGAAGAAGTAGGATTTGCGAAAAGCTTTTCAAATTTTAGCTGTAAGTTGTCCTAAATCTAAAACGTTCCATCTTAATAAGTGTCTGAAGATACATACTGCTAATAAAATGTTCTAGGCCTATTATTTCAAGATACTGCCTCAAAAAATTGAACACTTTTCGTCTGTTACACTGATGTAATGTTGGGTTGCACCAACCAACATCAATTTCAATCTAATAATTATCAGCTATGTGTTGAGTAGGTATGATCACTTAATACAAGATGGTTGATCGTGGCAGGTGCAACTCATTATTACTTAATCATCACAGTATTCATAGAGTGAAACATATTGTAGAGTTACAATACTACATTATTCTTTGATGATCATTGTAATCATATCAAAGGAACAAATTTAAAAGTTGAAGATTCCTCATCCAGTTTGGTGAAATAATTCGTAGAAAATGTTTCATCAATTAATCACTAAAAGATATAAGTGTTAGTAAATTAGGCATTATCATTCAGGGTCAATGCTAGTATACAATGTTATTATAAAAAAGAGACTTCTTCGAAAATCTTTCCATTGATGTGTGCTATTGATGTGTATGGTGTATTGTGCCGCAGGTGGTAGATGATGTAGAGTGTAGCCTATAAAGTTTCAAAACTGTTTAGATGCCTGGTTTCCATAGTTCTATAAGCCTGGTTTCTCTACGCCTCTTCAATTGTAGTTTTCAAAATAGACAATGATTACATACCATTTATCTAGAAGCATTGAATGTTTGTTGATTTTTCACTCTCAAAGCGAGCTATTTGAAATAAGTAGGTAATCCACATTATTTACTGTGGAGAGAGTGAGTTTTGAATTCACAGGCTTGTAATTTTCAATTTTCAAACTAGACAATGAACACTTACCAAATTTATTAGAAGCCTTGAAAGTTTTTTGATGTTTTACTCTCAAAGCGAGCTATATGAAATTAATAAGTAATCCACATTATTTACTGAGAAGAGAGAGTTTTAAATCCACAAAAAATGGAATATAATTTTTTATATTATAAAAGAGACAAGGCTATTCAATAAACTGGTGCTCCATAGATTACTGCAGGCTTCCTGGGAAAAGTTTTCACCACCAATTGTCTCATTTTCACCACTGCCTCTCTTTCTCCAGGCTCAACAATAGCAGCTTCTTCACTAGTTCTAATCAAATCTTTCTCCATTACCAGGCGTTTAAACTTATTTTCCGAGGGGTTGATGATGGTTGTTAGCAGAGATTTGTCATATTTATGCGAGTAGATGTAATCGTTGGTGCTTCTACGAGCATCATAGAAGCCTTTCGGTATGGCTGCGTCTCTCTTCACTTTCACGTTGTGCGTCTCGATAATCGGCTTCATTGATTTGTACTTCTGAGTCTACAAAGAGAAATCAACAGTTTCCATCAAACATGTGAAATTTTGCTTGAGTAAATAAGTCATCAATTTTTGGACGTACGATGTTTTGCCGTCCTTATAAACTCTACTAGATTGGATGGAACTTGACAAACACATGATGTGATCATAATATGTTCGCCAAGTTATGTTTAATCTAATGGAATTCATAAAGACGGCAAAAAGTCGTACGTCTAAAAATCGATGTGTGTGTAACTAAACTATTATTTCATCTCTTATTATGAAATGAAATATTGTTGAATAATCGTAAAACCGTGCTTTTAGCTGTTCAATAAAGTATGAATAGTGTACCTCTCTTCTCTATTGGTACCTTATATAGACGGGTAAATGTGAGATTTCTGAGTTAGTTCTTCTCTCTCCTCTAACCTCTCCACAGTATTCCAATTCCAAAATGGCGGCTGGTTCCTCTATACAGCTGGATCTACCGGTGGATAAATATAGTAAGATCCTACTGTAAAATCTAATGCATATTTATTTCATTGTATGTCAGAGCATATTTAAATGAGGACAGCTTTATCAAACTAACTATTATTACTGATGAATAATAATGCTAATTCTATGTACTACTACTATTACCACTACTACTGTATTATTCTCGTATTTGTTACTGTTGTAGTAGTCTTTGATGTTTTGTAGGCTCCAAGTCTAGGCAATGGCACTGGAACTCCGTCTACAGTGTTTGAAATATCAATTGTTGAATTCACAATTCAACAGTTATCATGAATAATGATTTATTCATGGATTCATCATGAATCAGACTCCACTCATGTTCAACTCCCCAAAAGTATGAGATAGTGAAAAGTATAAAATTTCTTGGAAGAAGTTTCATTTTCAAGTTGAATTTACAATGTCAACAGGTCCTGTTTGAGACCAAACCAATAGAAAGATTGCCATGATAATTCAAAAGACATGATCATATTGTTCAAGTCGAACTCCATTCGCCTTGAATTTTCAATAAAAATACCATGGCTACTCATAACATATATTATACTAGCAGGTAACCCGTGCTCCGCAAGGGTCCATTTTAGAACTTGACAAATAAACTGACAACTTGAAGAGTTTGAAGTAGGCCTAGAACCATCCTCGTTTAATTAAAAATCTATATTCCAAATTTCTAGTTAATTTCAGTCCAGTAGTTTTGACGTGATGATTCGTCAAACATAATTTTCCTATCCCGTACGTCTATAAGTCAGCTCTTTCCTTTATTATAGTATAAATAAGTTCTTGAACTTGGTACTAACATAATAAAGTGACAGAACTCAAATCTTGTCTAGAAACCTTCCTCAACTTGACAGAATTGGACTGGTTATTAATTTAGTTACCAATTTTAACAACCTGTTTCGAAGAGGTAGTCTCTCTAGATTATAGTTCTATATTAAAATATGTTATGCATTCATGTCCAATAAATGAAATTTGAATATTAATTCTGAAAAATCTAGAAGGAAAATTGAAATTTGGACTTCAAGTTGCACGAGATTGATATTATCATAATCTATGTGCAAAATTTGAAGATTTATATCGCATTCCCGTTTTTCCGGTATGCAATCCACAAGTTGACATGTTTTGATGCGAACAAACACAACCCTACTCTCTCTTATTATATAGATTCTAATATTGTCAAGTTACCACAAAATTGTCAAAGGAGTCTACGATAAAATTGTTCAACGAAACTCAATGATCTATTTGGTACCTTAATAATTAAGGAAACCAATTCAATAATAATGTTCAGTATTTTAAATTTAACTGTATAATAGTAACTGTAATAACTGTATAAATAGTCCAGTTAATAATTCATCGACAAGTTAACAACAGAGCCATTTTTTATTTCATTTAATGGTTGAATATATGCAAAATTCAAAGAATTACTATTACTTACATTGTAAGTAGTAGGACCAACTGAATAAGATGGTGCTACATCAGGTTTTCGCGGAGTCAGTTTGGAGAAGTCCGCCTCGGGTATATGTTTTCTTGGCAATTTTGGATTGTAAGTTGTGGGACCTGGAATAAGAGTTCATTTCATTTCAAAACTAGAAAATACATTATCAATAATACTTGACCAATAATAGTAATCATTATTGTTGTAATGTAATGAACTGAATCAGCATAATAAATAAAAAAAATCGAATGAAAGCTCTATATAAAGACGAAGTAAAACTCTTGAATTGAAGGCCATAAGACCTCATTTATTACTAATTCAGCTTCAATTAAGTTATGTATAGTTTAAAGTACACTTTTTTCAATCGGAGCTATTTTCAAGTGTAAATACATTAATCAACATGAATAATTGATGTTGTACCGTGATAGGTACAATATTTGATAGGTACCGTGATAGCATTAATTTAATTTTTTTCATGCTATTCACCCTTAAAAATGGTTCTGCTAATTTGAAACTAGCTGTGATTTGATTAGAACAAAAAAGTAGGCCTACTGTAGGCTACTTGATGACTTTTATTGTGTTTCAATATTAAGTCGCCCTGAAAAGAATTGAGTACCGGTAATCAAATTACAGTACGATGGTTGAGATGAGATTACCGGTAACAAACCACTAAAATTATTTGGGAAGAATCTGAGAAAGAAATTAACTTTTCACTTTCTCTCAGGCTATGATAGAATTAATAATTATTATGGCTTATTGGATGGCAAGTTAATATTTTTCTTCAATGTTGTTTTCCATCACGAACTGCTTATTAATAAATCACTTTTTGAAAAAACGACTAGCAGTCAGATATTTTACAATAAATGAATTAATCACTCACTGAGTGAGTGATTACTCAAAAAGTGATTTAATATTTTTATTATCTATTGTCATTTTAAAAACAGCTGAAATATTTAAGATGATCTTCATTCTCTTACCATGTGAGCAACGTTCAACTTTCATTTCTATTTTTAAAAAAAATGTTCAACGGAGAAGATTAGATTATTATAAAATCTTAATTCGGTAAGGATAAAATATCAAGTCCCAAAATAATATTATAGTAAATGATGTACCTCATTGATACTTTGATTTTTACCAAATGAAAATATCCTTTCATTTATCATACAATTTTCATCTTACAAAATTTTTGCACAAATTATTAGATTTTTGGAAAAAAATTCCTCAGTTCTGTATCCAGAATAATTATATTGTCTTACGGTAAGCTTACGGTGATTATTACATCATTTTAAACAAACCTGGTGAGTCTCTTCTACATGGAAAATACGGGTTGTAACAAAATTTATGAGTACAATAAGCTTCAATGCGTGTGATTGGGACTTGTTCGGTGTCTTCTTGATTAACTGGTGCTTTGAATTTAGAATTCATTTCGGAAATTCTTTGTTTACTGTTGACTTTATTAGGATAAGATTCACTATTATAATAGGTATGATTAGAAAAATATTTCACATCTGTTTTTACAAGCCCCTTTTCTTCATAATAAAATGTTTAAGATAAAAGCCTAATATATCTATAAATAGTTTGGAATAAGAACTGATTAAAAAAAAAGAGAATTATTCTAGGATATAAAATTGAATGTAGTATTTATGATATTCTCTCAATTTTTTGAATACAAGCAGGAATTGAATGTTTTTTCCTGATGTATCTTCACCATTCAAAATTTTTGTTGGCAAACCTTATTTAGTGCTGTTAAAATTTGTAGAATTCACAATGGCGATGAGATGTGGTGATTGAGTGTGACCGACAGTATAGTTCAAGTCTACAAATCACGGCATGGCAGGAAATAAAGCGAACGAATCTGAGGTATTTTGAAGGCAATATTATTTAATAATTTTTTTGCTGTAAAAGTTGTATTTAAAATAATTCTATAGATGAAACATGTGTTCAACGTGTAACGTCTCCGTCAGCAAGTGACATCTGGTTGGCCTTTGCACTTGAATGCGGATAAAATAAGATTTATCTATCTTAAATATTCAATTTAATTGTTTGTTGATATGTTGTATCAATTTCTTAACTTTAATGTTGTTCTCTTACTTTCACCATGACTTCATGATTTAGGATCGGCATTCGGCACTTATCTAGTTCATGCCGTAAAATAATGGAACATGAATCATCTTACTCTTGAAAGTTCACATTAAATTGAGTTATTTTTCTAGTAAAAGAATACTACAGAAATATGACTTATATTTCCAAAATGTTTAAACTGTATTTAATATAACTTTACTAGCCTAATTAATGCTTCATAAATACAGAAGTTTCTGAATAATTAAATAAGTTAGGCTATGAACAAACATGACCATCAACGTTGCAAAAGTTTAGGCTAGATACTTTTTAAAAATTGTATTTTGAAAATTTATATTATTAATCAACATTTTGTTATCTATCTATCATCAAGGACAGCCCATGATTAACGTTAGTTAATTTTTAACCTTAGATATTTGTTATATAATATATTCTGGTTATGACTCAACTTGTCTGTTTTCAAAATAGGTTATGCTTGCAATTTTTGTTTAAATAGAATTATTAAAATTCTTTGAAAAGAATTTAAAAATGTATTCAATCATCAGTGTTACAAAAGTTAGCTTGTTCTTATAATTCATTTTGAAAATTTTAAGTAAAAAATTACAGTATAAAATGTGCTTTGAACTAAGAACAAAACACTAGTTATTATACATGTATTAGTCTATCCCTTGAGAGATGTTATTCAATTTTCTTTGTAGACATTGTTAAAAATAAATGGTCAAACATTTTGCTGTTAAACTAAGTTTTATTCTTTGAATTCGATGATTAACAAAAGTTTAAGCTACTAGTATTATAGTTTTTACAGTTATTATTAGATTAATCTACAATATCCTTATTTTTACATATACTTTACATTCTTTGTTGAGCCTATTTAATTTCTATAAACATCAACACAGGTGATGTAACTATTTACATACTGTTAATTAGTATTAATCTAATAAGCTTAGGACCTAACATTTCTTCGTCCATTGTATCATAAAATTTTGACTCAACTTTATAAAAATTATTCCACTATTTTCTATTTCTAGGACATCGAAAAACCACAAGATTCTGACAGACAAGAATCAAGCGGTGATGTTCCTCCAATCACTCCAAACGAGATGACCATCAAACATCCACTTCAAAACACATGGACACTATGGTATTATGAACATGACAAAAAGAAGTCATGGATGAAAAATCAGTGCGAAATCACCAGCTTTGACACAGTCGAAGATTTCTGGAGGTAAGTAGCTTGACTGAAATTACCATAACTTACTATCTGTTACATTTAAACTGCAGAGTCTAGCTTTTTGCTTTGCAGATCAGAAAGAGAATATCATTGGTTCTTATGAAAATAATAAAAAAATTCAAGATGCTGATGTGGTTAAAAATAGAATAGGTAGGCCTATGTATCATTTGTAATATTATTGGAGTGCTTTCACATTTTAATCTTCCAATTTATGAATGTTCCTATGAGAACCAATAATATTTTTTTCTGACCAGCAGAGCAGAAATTTATTGGAGGGTAATGGTATTAAAGAAATTTTTATGGTATAAGTTTGACTACCCTACTCGATGCTTATTGACTTTGTCTTGCATCGTACAATGTTGTTTGTTGGTTGATTGAGAAATTGATATTAGCAAAACTCCCATCTCTTGAAACCTATTGAATCCGTAAGTTGTCACAAATCTGCAACTTGAGTGAGGTGATTTAATGTTGAACCAGTAAACTATTTGGAGCCTTTTCCTCAGTTCAAGTTGACTGGGGCAACTGGTTAATAAGTGAAGGAAGACAGAAAATAGAAACCATAATTTAATTTAAAAAGTGATATTATGTAACTTATAGACTTCACACAAGACACAATCTCTAACGTTATAACAACACAACACTTCTCTAATATTTTCTCCAAACATAGAAACAATTCCAATGTAAATTTGATGGATTATCTTTGCACTCTTACTTGCTTACTTGCAATGTCTTCACCACGCTCGCTCGCCTCAAGATATCACCCCGTAGCACCTTAGAAAGGTGCCAGTTCATTCGTATTCAGAGACAACCGATCTCCTAAAACACTGGCCTCAGAAGTGATCGTCTGTCGTAGTAACCAGTTCGAATAATGACAATATGCTGGTATTATTCGAGATTTATCATTCGAATATAATATTGAATAACTAGACTTTCTGAAAGCAATGTAAACTTGAGAAGCTGAAATTTCGATCAACTGAGACCCTCCCACCCGGCTGATTAGTGATCAACTGAGAACGTGATGAAGTGAATGTCATCGCATGATAACACTGCTCTCAGTTTAATCATTTGGAAGTTGGATGTCTCTGTTAAGAACTGCTTCACCAATCCTGTTTGTGTAAGCAGAAGGACATCGTTTTCTAGAGTAGGTGATACACTTACATTTAGAAACATTAATTTCCAAGCTATTAGCCATGCAGCTATGCGATCAATATCCAACTGTAATTGACAGCTATCATCCTGGCTACCATTCTCTCGGAATATCTTCATGTCATCAGCAAAAATCAGACACTTGGACGTCAACTGAAGTGGAAGTTCAGCAAGAAAAGGAGCGGTCCTGAGTTACTTCCTTGAGGAATCCTGTGGTAGTGGGGGGAATCCATTCCCTTGACAGTCACTAAGTTATATTTACCCTGTGGAGTAAATATGATCTGAACAAATTGACCAAAGAATCACTGAAGCCAAGACTAGAGAGGCGATACAGCAACACACTATGGCTTACTCGATCGAATGCCTTTGCAAAGTCGCTATAAACCACATCGACCTCTCCACCTGAGTCCAACACACTCGAAACAAACATTGTAAATTCGAGAAGATTAGTTAGCAGAGACCTACCTCCTTAAAAAGCCATGTTGACAGTCAGAAATCATAGGAGTTACATGCCAAAATTTCTTATATAGTATATTTTCAAAGATTTTTAGACCACAAATTCAAGATCTGTTGTAAATGGTCCCATTAGAACTCATAGAAATTATTTTTATCACTGTACCGGACACGCACTGATACTGATATACCTTGAATTACCTCCCTCTTCACCAATACCAGCAAGGCCTGATGGGTCGCGCCAAGAGTTTATAATTGAAATATGTGCAAATCCAGCTTTGGCAGAGAAAAGCTAGTTTATTATAGATTTGTTTCATTTTTTGATAGTTGTATTGTGAATTGTTTGTTTGCCAGTTTATTCAACCACATAAAGTCGGCGAGTGAGATCCGACACGGGTGCGACTACTCGCTGTTCAAGCAGGGCATTCGGCCGATGTGGGAGGATGACGCCAACAAGGAGGGAGGAAGATGGCTTATCAACCTCGAGAAGAAACAGCGAGAGAACGAACTCGATTCCTATTGGATGGAGATTGTGAGTACATTATCTGTATATTGGTAGGTATTGTTTATACAGGGCTGATGAAAACTATGGAACAGCTGAATATATCTTTTACAAGGGAACTTTGACGATGATAATTCTGATTGAGGATCCTATCTGAATGAAAAAACTACTTTTCTCTCGCATAAAAATCTTCGTCCGTCATCTTGGAACCGCCATTTCGAATCCAACTTTTTTGAATGGGAAGGTTGTCATATGATACATGATTTCAATACAAGATTTCAAGAGAAAATGAATGGCGAAAACTGCACATCGATATCTGAAACCGTTTTAATAAAAAAGTTATTCACATTTAAAAATACTAATAAATCGTACAAACATAAAATGAATGAGTACAGAATATCTAAAAAAAAACTATCAAATTTCACTTGTTTCAGTGTAAGGCTGGCGTAAACCGGTTAGTCAAGACAAGACTAGTCTCATTGCAAATAGACATGTCAACTATGTGAAGTATTGTGACTAAACGTGACTAGTCTCCGGTGAACGCCTGGCCTTAGTTAACATTCTGGCTGGTTTTCCAGCACAGTTTGTCGTTGCATGCACCGCCAAACTTGCACTCTAAGGAATGCAGTGTGAGTTGAAATTTAGAAGTTTGATCTTAGTCACTCTATTTTATTTGGCATACTCTGTTGCAGTGAAAAGTTTTGTGGGGTGGATGTCAATAATTACTATTTATTAGATGTCGATTTTGAATCAAAATCTGACAATCTCGATTTTTTATTGTTATTCTTTGTAGAGACGAAGAAGATAATTATTGCGGATTGCGTTACATATATCGATTACCATTAGATGGAAAATATGAGAACTGCAGTCTACTCTGTAAATTGATTCACTTGATACTGTTAGCATTAGTTAAATGGGAATAATTGATGTTTCTTGAAAGGAATTCTAACAGTTTGAAGTAAAATTCTTTGTAACTGTTGATTTTCGTCAATGAGTTACGAGCTACTGTATTTGTTATTCTATATACTGAATTGTGATGGAGGTAGTAAAAAATGCTTACTTAAAGGGTGGCCCTAAGACACTACCCATCATAAAGATGCATCAACTACTTTACTGCTCTGATATGTTCTTCTTCTACATGAATACCTGAATAACTTGATAAATAACTCTCAACACCTTTAATCGACGAATATTCCAAGTGCTATGATCAACGTTTGTATTCTTCAATATTGGTTGAAATGATGTGTTGATTATGGTCGACGTGTTTTAGATTTTGTGTATGATTGGAGAGGCGTTTGACGAGTACAGCGACGAGATCTGTGGCGCCGTGGTGAGTGTTCGCATGAAGGGAGACAAGATCGGCGTCTGGACGGCTGACGCTGAGAAGCGCAACGGCGAGGGTGTCCTAGCTATAGGGTCAGCATTATTCACTCTGATTCCACACTTTATCATCCATTTTCAATTTGTATACCTTTCAGTTTCGTAGTCCACTTGCTTAACAAATTGTTGAATAGAATAGGATGATTTTATCAAACTTTATTAAATATAATGTTTAGTAGAATCATCCTATTCTATTCAACAGTTTGTCAAATTGTTAGAATTCTATTATTAATAGAATGATTATTATTGTGTGGTCTCATGAAAAAGAAAATCAATTCAAATAAAATAAAAATATAAATCTTAGTACCCTTTTAAATTATTGTATCACAACATGTTTCGGTCATTAAAGCCATTTTCAAGCCTTGTACGAATTATGTTGTTATAAAATAATTCAAAAAGGTACTGAGATTTAGATTTTTATTTTATTTATATTTGAAGTTGCATTAAAAAGACAAAATCGATTCTTTTTGGCCCTCATTACATTATGAATCAGTTCACTTGAGATAACATTTCCAGGATGGGTCGCCATTGGGACACCTTTGCTTCTCTGTGTAGGGGTGTGATCACATTGAATGCGTATATTGCGTGAGCAGCCACATGTAAATACTTCAAATTTTGTTTTTCGGCTCTTGCATGATTTGACGTGCACTTGCACATATACGCATTCAATGTGATCACCCTAAATCAAGCTGAGACTTCAGTGAGATAACCAGGAATGGTGGCCGGGCTGGTGACCGCCAAAATATGGTGTCCCGGTTGGTGACCTTAGTAAACGCAAAATAACTTATGATCTTCGACCCGCTTGGTCACGTCGTGTCCCACTGATGATCCAGCCTGGTGTCCTAATGTAATATATGCGGCGTCCACATGTTGGCCCAATGGAGGCCAATGACCAGCGCCAGTGTGTGGATGGGTGGTGTCCCACTGGTGATCCAGCCTGGTGTCCTTATGTAATATATGCGGCGTCCACATGTTGGCCCAATGGAGGCCAATGACCAGCGCCAGTGTGTGGATAGGTGGTTTGTCATCGTTGGTCTAGATGTGGACTAGGCTTTACCAGGCTGGGCCAACATGTGGACTAGGCTTTACCAGGCTGGGCCAACATGTGGACTAGGCACTACATTATTACGTTTGAGTTCAATTTAAACTCTATTATACTATCATCCTTGACACGTTATTTGATGCATTGAATTGATGAATGCAGAATAATTGATATCATCCGTATAATAATTAATATCATACTTCCCATCACACACAGATGAATAATGTTGTAGGAGTATTAAAAACACTGTATTGTCTATTTTTCAACATTTAAATTATTGGCTTTTTTCTTTTTTGAAAAATAGTTTTAATTTTAGATTAGAAATGCAAGAAAACCAATTATTCTTAGTACTTATACTTAGTACACCCACCAAGGAGTTGAGCATCACATTCTGGAGTTCTTCTTGAACCATTAGAAACGATGATACAAGAATGAAAATTTGATTGAGTAATGTGTATTCAAGACTGACTCAGCTCTACATTTTTCAAGTCCAGTTTCTAGGACTCATTAAATAGTTTATTAGCTAATAAGCATCCTAGAAATTGGGCATCAAGGCATCAGTACTTTGACTTGTTCATTAACTATCAACAATAATAAATAGTTTTATCAATATTAAAGGTGGATTCCCAAATATCAGTATTTCATTATGGTTTTCCACAACATCAAGAGATATTTTAAATTCTCACATTATATGATATTGAAGGAGCAAACAATTGAAGGTGTGAACCCATATATCAGTATCAGTGTCGGCATCCGGTTCAGTGCAAATATTCTTTTCATAAGTTCTAATGGGTCTAATCCTACCAACTCGGTAGGGCTGAGTGGGTCCCGTTGAAGATAGAAGGTGTAAGTCCCATTACAGATTAGACAGACATACAGACTCATTGAAAGAATATTTGCACCGAACCGGATGCCGACACTGATACTGATATATGGGTTCACACCTTCAATATCATTCATTGTAAGATTTAGTAAAATATATCTTGTTGTGGAAAATACTTGACATTTTGTCAATTCCACTTTTTCAAGACAAGAAGCTGCCGATACGGACAGTCCAGCATATGAACGTGATTGTCACTGTAGCATTCGTCTAATGTTATTATGATTCGAATTGAATTCAAATTATAAGGTTGTGTGCACAGAGAGAGTGGTTGGGCGTTCCTAGTTTTGGCGACTATGTTCTTTCTATGGAAAGAATGGCGGCGGTCAAATATAAGCGATTTAGTTGAATCTCCCAATTGAAGATAAATTGAAGGAAAGCAAGATGCTATCAGACAAAGAGCTAGTATCTGTAGCAACAATATCAATCAATATATAATATAAGTGTCTCTCTCTCTCTCTCTCTTTACACAAACATTAAATTGTTATTGGTCCAATCTTCTATCTTCCCACATTTAATGTATTGTAATTCTGTTATCAACAATATGCAAGTCACTCTGAATGATAAACTACAGAGTTGCCAAAATTATTGTCTACGTTTCGTCTACTCTCTTCAACGTCATGAACATATCACCCCTGCCCACATTGCCAGTTCAACATTGAAGCTTCCCGATCAAAGACGTTTTCGAATAGTCAAGCTTGTTAGAGATATCTTGAAATACGGGAATCCGAACTATTTCAAAGATGATTTCAAATTTGTTTCTGGGAGGATAGATAGGATAGGAGGATAGATGCTTCACATACTAGAACCGGAGAAAGTACTTTAAGGATACCCACCATCGATACCCACCATCGAACCACTACTTTCACAAAATCCTTTTTAGTCAGTGCCTGTCGTGCATGGAATGCACTTCCTGTTTCTATCAGGTCCATCGAGAGCCGAGCGAGCTTCATCCTGACTTAAAAAAAAAACATCTTTTGGAACAAATGAATGAAACTATCCAGCCCTAGAACGATCACATGACAACCATCCCTCACCCATCCCACCAATACAAACCTATAAACCTGTTATAGAATAAATTGTATTTATATAGTATATAAACTCATGTTATTTTAATTATCCACTGCATACTGCTGTATATTACTGGAAGTTGATTACCCTGAACTTTCAGCCTACTCCATTTTATTAATCAATGATTTGATCTTATCTACCTATATAATTATTCTACTTTATTAATTTTATGTTTTTTTTCGCTTAAATATTAATATTAATTAATACTTTTACAATATTTCCATTTATAAATAAATCCTTAGAAGAATTAATGAAATTAACGCTTTGGTAGAGAGTTAGTGGGAAGGATATTTTGAATATTCTTTCCGAAGAATGGACATTGATATGGCCAAAGCTCCGCCAATTTATGTAGATGCATAAGAATATTATCTATAGTTATCACAAATTGTTTTTTTCATATCATATATAGTTCAATAATAATTTTCCTAGTCTATATTATGTAAATTCATCTATAATTTTGCTGTATTGTAAGCTATTGTATAAAAGTGTATAAGCCAGTATATATTGTTGTAATCTACATGAATAATACTCAATCAAATAGTACTCAAAGTACTCAATCAATCAATCTCTCTCTAAATTTCATTATGATCGACTTTTCTCATAGCCATAGTTTTGAATCTATATTCAAAATGCTTTTGTAAAATTTATTTTGTATTATTTATCAATTTGAAGTTTAGATTTTCTGTTCATTTTTTATTATAATCGTGATTTTGTTATTTATAATATTCATTTGTATATGTAAAGGGTTGTGAGGACCTGGAGTCCCAACTCCGCCCTTGATAAAGGCACTCAATCAATCTCTCTCTCACGTAACGCGGAACTCGTAACTCCTGACCGCTCTCTGTTTGCACTCACCCCAATTTTTCCAGGCTTGCAGGCTAAGTGCCGGTTGCACAAAAGCCGGTTAAATTTTAACCGTTATTAATTTCACGAAAACCAATCACAGAAGACCTTTCTTATAAGACGGCTTCTCTGATTGTTCTCATGGAATTAATCACGATATAATTCAACCGGCACTATTTTATTGTTTTAGATCGTTTGCAATTGCTATTAGTTTAGTTGTTGATTGTACAGTTCTAAATTCATTCTCTTTTCTATTTCAGGAGAAAACTGAAAGAACGGTTGAAACTGAACACTGTCATCGGATACCAAGTACACAAGGACACTATGGTGAAGGCAGGGGCTTCAATTAGAAACACCTACCACGTATAACGTTCGGGTGCCTATTCTAATTACTAGGATCTGTTGCAATTTGTTAATTGAACAAGTGAATTTGATTAACTTTTGTAATTATCGACCAATAATAATTATTGGTGTTTCATAATCATTTTGGAACATCTATTTAACAAGTTTGTTATCGACAGGTTTATTTATTTAGTTTCCACAATAACTCTTCTCCGGCTTTGTACTACAGTGTTCATTTGTGCTGTGCTGTGCGGTCAGAGTGTTTTGTTTTGTATTTTCTCCTATAAGAATTTCTCTAATATTGGATGTAACATATATAAACATCGAACATAACAGCAATATTGTACTGACATTATTCAATATCATCACATTTCAGATATTTTTCATTTTATCACAGAACATTCGAATGTGAATAGATTTGTTTTTATTTTTTAGCTGTGGCATTCGGCATTCACGTGTGTCTAGAAAACTTTCTTCTTTTACTGTTGAATTTTCTGTAACGCATTGAATATAACCATTTCTCCCATTTTTCACAAAGAATTGTGACTGTTCAACTGTTTTTAATCTGCATTATTGGATTCTGGATCAAATGTAAATAAAATAGATTCTTTTACACGATATTATGTTTTCATTTTCTAGATCTACTTCACTAGTACAGTATTTTCAATAATTTACTAGAATTAAGGGTAAGAATACAGTAAAACTCTAAAAACTCGGGAGTTAAGTAATAAATGAACGTCCAGTATTAAGACCCCCATCCACGATCAGACAAATTTGCGTAAAATCGTATAATCTCAAACCCCACGTATGGAATAAACTTCAATTTTATTCCTTATACCATGATATTAATTTCAGTTTTTTGGCGTGATGTTATAAGTTGGTATTAATTTGCTAAAACAACTCGTTCGACCATGTATGGAGGGGCCTTTATAAACAAGGATGACGTGAAGTAAGTCTCAAAACAACTGTGAATCTGCGCTTTCCGAAAGACCTTATTCTTTGAAATACCTTCTATAGGTACAGTACTAGTTTTACTATAAGATTGACTTATTTGATAAACTTGTTTGTAAATTTAATACATATTTTAAAATTGATAAAATTCTAGATGATCAAGCACGGTTATCAAGATAATTTTTTGTATTTATAAAATTAGAATTGATCAAGTAAAGGTTAAGCTTTGATATATTTTATTAATTTAAATTATTCACACACAATATTTATAAACAATTTTCGATAGGTAACGTTCTAAAGCTGGGTTTACACCAAAGTTATTAACAAAATGTTAATGACATCATTATTATAGATTCTATTTGATTGAACATAACTTATTATACACATGATGAAAATATGTGTTTGTCAAGCTCCGCTCAATCTAATAGAATCTATAAGGATTATGTTATTAACATTTTGTTAATAACTTTGGTGTAAACCCAGCTTGAGTCAAGTACGCTTTTATTGATTAGCAAACAATAAGAAGAACTAATCTTAACGATTCTAGAAGCTCGTGAATAGACTATAGAAAATAAAGTCTTAAAGAAATAGTTTACTTGATAAGTTCATTATTATAAGCAAAGTAAGTTATCATTGACCATTCATTTTTAAATAAATATGTAACCCAATAGTCCGACTCGAATGCTTTAGTTTTTAAATTTTTAACAATTCTTTCTTGAATTAATATCGATCTTTCACGTAGTCTACCAAGGACTGCTTATCCGAATAATTCCAGAATTATTGCGAAAAGTCATGTTATCTTGCATTTTTTAATCATTAAAATTACATGCAGTAATTCGTAGCTTTTTTATGTAAATTTATGTCCGTTTTTCTCATCCTTTGCAAGGATAATTTCGCAAAAAGCATTTTAAAAATCAAGTGAGGAAGAATAATATCATTGGCTCTGAGAATTTGTAGCAAAACCAAGTTTTTAAATGTTCTCCTCTGGGGTGAGGTGTTCTAAGAATATTTTTCAATGGTGAAAATTAAATTGACAATTTAAAAGATAGGCCTATAAATTTATTAAAAAAGTTTTTCTACCAATTCTAATAAATTTGTAATATTTATTTGGTTAATCGAAATATTTTTCTTTCAGGTGTTGAATGTTTTTTGTTGAATTATTTTTATATAACAGCAGCTGTTGTAAATCATTCAATCTTCAAACAATTCACTTTTATCTTAGTCATCATTCCAAATTATCCAGTTAACATTCACAATTTTTTAGTTTCTATGTTTCGGTTTTCAAAATGTTTTAACTGAGAGAAAAGAAAAAAGGTATGTTCAATGAATGTTATAAGTATTTTACAATCATCTATTTAATATTTTGAGAAAATAATATAATCTTCAGTTTTTTCCAGCCAATTATTTTTCTCTACATCAATATGATAAATCAACTAAAATTTGCAATCAGCCTACATTACTTTTCTAACAGTTAACTGAGTCTAAAATCAATTAAGCTTAAATTTTTAATATAAAATTTGGCTACATGAACTTGCTAGGCTTGAATTTTTAGTACATAATTTTTATTATTAAAATAATGTTATGATATTAGTTTGAAATCTGTGATAAAAATTATTTTACTAAACCAATTGAAGAGTTGCTTGAGAAATGAGAATGATAATATCAAATTACCAATTATTTCTGATCATTGGCATTTTTTATAATACTGAGAGTGATGCCCACATAAGCTCTTATAGTTTGTGTAAAACAAGTTGAGACTTGGTCCTCCATCCAAAGAAATTACTGGGTTGCCAAATCGTGTAAAATTGCAACTTTCTGAAATTTCCTATTCAACGTCAGAATTGGATGTATAATATCATCCCCGATATCCTAGTAGTGCTAAAAAAGTTTCAGGGTTTAAGGATTAAAAGGAAATTTAACTTTTATGATAAAATTTGAAACATCGCGAAGATTTGTTTTTCTTTTGAATATCACTTCTCTCAGAATCATGTAGCGTCGTAATGAGTAATAATTTTATATCAAATGAATGGGGAGACTGTCTCCTTTCTATTGGTATCTGGATCATTTTTATCCGACCCATAGTTATTTTTCAATTAATTATGTTCGTCAATGTCGAAACATTTCGAGCAGAAAACATGAAATTTTCGACATGCTAGAAGCTTTTTTGTTCCAAAAGATGAGTAGGTGGTGAAAGCGAGAAAGTTTCTCTGAAATAATTGAAATATTATTTTTCCAATTGTCAAACGTAATTGGAAGAACGTATTTTGGCCTCTCAGGAGTTTCAAAGTCAAGGATAGCGGCTGAATGATGTACCGCCATAATATGGTATACAGCATAAATTATGCTATTAATAGCTGGGATCAACAAATTCAAAATACAGAACGATTGAAAAATTCAACTGCAAGCCAGATAATCATAATAGTGAAAATGACAACCTCGCCTTGAATAATCCAAGCGGTGTTTCATTACAGCCTTTCTAGAGGCAATCAGCTGCTTGCGTTTGAAATAATTCAGTCGAATAATCTTGTAAATTGCCAGCCTTTAGCATACAATTTGGTACACAATGCATACCATGCAGCCACTCTTAGACCAAAATACGATCTTCCGACTACGTTTGACAATTGGAAAAACAATTTCAATTATTTCAGAGAAACTTTCTTGCTTTCACCACCCACTTATCTTTCAAAACCAAAAAGCTTCCAGCATGTCGAAAATTTCATGTTTTCTGCTCGAAATGTCTTGACATTGACAAACATAATTATTAATTAAAAAATATCTATGGGTCGGATTAAAATGATTTAGACACCAATAGAAAGAAGACAGTCTCCCCGTTGATTTGATATAAAATTATTACGCATTACGATGCTACATGATTCTGAGAGAAGTGATATTCAAAAGAAAAACAAATCTGAAACTTTTTTAGCACTACTAGGATATCGGGGATAATATATTATACATCCAATTCTGACGTTGAATTGTAAATTTGAGAAAGTTGCAATTTTACAACCCTGTAATTTCTTGGGATGGAGGGCCAAGTCTCAACTTGTCTTACACAAACTATAGGCTTTTGCGTGGGTGATAAGTGAGAGGGATGATGATGTGAAATGACAACTACTTTTTAGGTGGTTGGAACCGACGGAATTAATTATTTACAACAAGAATTAACAGTTAATATTACATCAGAAATACAGGTATCAGCTATCTTCTATAGAAGGCAAGGCAGAGAATCGGCAACGTTGTTTTCCTATCTTTCTCTACTGTCATAACGGGGACCTGACCGTAGTGGGTTTAAGTAATGTGGTAGATATTATTGAATGAAGCAACTTGAAAATGTAATAATCATTAAACCTGAGATTACTGAGATGATCGTTCTTTCTGTTTTGATGGAAGGTTCAAGGTCGATTCAATTTACTGTATTATTTAGATATTGTTTATCAATATCCAATTTTATAAATTTATTTTTATGATAACAAATTTAAAAACAATAAAGGCTTGTTACACAATTAACTTGAATATATGTAAGCATGTTATAAAATGAGATAGGTAGCCTACAGTACGGTAGGCTATAAGTTATAATTAAAAATTATGAAATTGAAAAATACAGAAATTTTAAAAGAAATTTAAAGCAAAGAAGATTGGTTTACGTGCTAAAAATTTGCTTTGGAACCAATCTTTTGATGTAAATAATACCGTATTCATTCACTTTATTTAACAGATGATGTATAACCAGTAACTTGATAGGAAATAATATTATAATAAATAATATTATTGAATCGACCTTCCATCTAAGCATAAAGTACCGAACTAATATTGGTGTAACAACATACTAGTTACTCAGGAACCTTTACATTTTATTAAATTACTTAAATGAAAATTATCTTGTATCTACACTTCTTGAAATTTTTTATTTCATCTAACTTTCATATCCACAATCATAGCATAATTTGATAGGTAGCTTTTAAAACTTAGATTAGATAAGATTAATAAGCATTTTTGATTTGAAGAAAAAACAATAATAATATATAGGTCCAATTAAATTTGAGATTCATTTTATCTTAGTTTTTTCATATTATTACCAGTAAGATGATAATATTGATGAAATTCAATGTTTTTTACAGGCTCACAAAATTCTAAACAAATGATCAAACTTTTCTGATCAGCCACAATAAATTATGACTTGGAAATTTTTGCGTCTCTGTTGATCAATGCTTGTTGGTCACTTTTCTCTCATGAAAATTCGGTGTAAAACTTCCTTGTAATCGTTTTCGGTGTTGAAGATGTATTAAATTGCAATATTGAATATTGCTTGTAAAATTATAAATATAATTGATCGCCTGTACAATAATTCAAGAATAAATCACAATAAAGCAAAATGTTGAAGGTATTGAGAAAATTAAGTCAAACAAATTTGGCGAAGGAAGTATGCCATCAGAGTAAGAGATGTGTTTCAGCCAAGTGTGTGGATAATTCAACAGGTTTGGTACTTGGAACTTATATAAGAGGCTCAGAAGATAAAGTGGTTCCTGAATTAACAGAAACTGCCTTGAAGTACAACATTGTATCAGAAGGAAAGTTGGTGAGCTTGTTGGGAATATCTGGACCACCACCCAGGAAACATGAATACAGAATTTTAAATGGAGTAGAGTCAACCTACCCAAATGTGACCATGATAGGACTGGGACACAACTGCGTGGGATACAATGAAGAGGAAGAAATTGATGAATGCAAGGAGAAAATACGTGAAGCGGCAGCTACAGGTGTGAGAGTTCTATCAGATATTTGTTATTCCAAAGTGATTTATCTGGAAGATTTTGGACATGCTGAATCGGCTGCAGAGGGGGCAGTTATGGGGCTGTGGAAGCATCAGGAGCACAAGACAGATCCTTCGAAAGCAGATGTTCCCAGACTTCAACTCTTCAATAGCTGTGATCTGGACAGCTGGCATATTGGCTTGATCAAGGGTGAAGCTCAGAATCTTGCTAGACGACTATGTGAGTTGCCTGCTAACATGCTGGTTCCTAGAAGATTTGCAGAGTTTGCAGTGGATTTCATGTATCCTATGGGTATCAACATTGAGATCAAAACCACGCCCTGGTTGAAGGATATGGGAATGAACGCATTTCTTGCTGTAGCTAAGGGATCCTGCCATGAACCAATCCTACTTGAAGCTAGTTACATTGGTTGTGATCCTTGCACCCCACCGATTGTGATGATCGGAAAGGGTGTTACCTTTGACACTGGTGGTTTCTGCTTGAAAACCCCAGAAGACATGTGGCATAAGAGGGGTGATATGTCTGGTGCGGCATGCGTCATTGCAGCAATGAAGGCAGCTGCCACCTTGCAACTTGCTGTCAACATCCGTGCCCTGATTCCTCTGTGTGAGAACATGTTGGGCCCCAATGCCATGAAACCAGGTGACATTGAACGTGCCATGAATGGCAGGACGATTGCTATTGATAGTACCGACACTCAGTCAAAACTCATAATGACAGATGTCTTATCTTATGCTGCCAAATTCAAGCCAACCTTTACATTGGATATTGGAACATTGAGTAGAGGTGTGCGATCTGGTTTGGGGTCAGCAGCTACTGGAGTATTCACCAACAATGAAAAACTGTGGGAAAATATGCGACTTGCAGGCATCCATACAGGAGACAGAGTATGGCGTCTTCCTCTCTGGAACCATTTCGACAAGTTTGTCAAATACAGTGATATTGCTGATTATGCAAATACTGCTGACGCTTTGGGGTCAGCTTGTCGTTCAGCAGCTCTATTGAAGCAGTTCGCCTGTGGAGATTGGATTCATCTGGATAACTATGGAGTTGCTCGTGAAGCTGAACCGTCTGCCAGATATCTAAGACCTGGTATGACTGGTAGACCAACTCGAACTCTGATTGAGTTCCTGGCGCAGTGTACCATTGCTTCTAATGGCGATGTTAAGACTCCAAGGTGAGATAAATTGTTCTTATTCTCATTCTAAGTACAAACATCAACACAACTCATTTGAGCCACTAACACAAAATTTCAAATTATTCACTCAAAACAGACTAAAATGTGCTTTAGAGCCTGGAAGTGGATCCTTGTAATTTAACTGGTTTCATCTTGAGATGAATTATCATTAGAATAGCTACTCACTTTAATAGTGAGATGAAGGGTGCAGCCTGCAGCGGCATAGTTGTATCTCGTCCAATAATTTTAGCAGGGTCTCTCCTTTAATCAAGATTGAATAATTGATTGATATGAACGAGAATGGAGAATATATTATTCATGTTGATACACTTAATGCTTCTGCTCCTTTGACGTTATATCATGATGATATTTACATATCATCCTGCATTATATTAAATAACATTTATGTTATGCTATTTTAGTAGTAGGCGTACAGTAGGTATGCATATTTTATATTTAGTGGATTCTAATGTAAAAAGGTAAAATGTGTGAGGGTAATAGTAGAGTAGATTACCATGAAAATGGTGTAAATAGATTTATCAAAAATCAATATTTTAGTAAAAATTAGCTAAAAAATCATTATAGATAGAAAACTGTTTAATGAACTATGTGAATTTGTTTATATTTCAATGTAACTTGAATAATCATGTAGTGGTTTCTATTGGAGCTTTTTATATAGAGACTGAACCTAAGAGTCCAAGGGTTGGCTACTTGAAGATTGAATTTGTAATTTTAGTTGATTAATCTCCTTTCTAGAAAAATATCTGTACGGTACAAAAATTGAACTATATATAAGTGAGGAATAATGAAGATCAAAAACCTGAAAAGTGAATGAATAAAATCACAATAAAATGAATTACTCGGTGATTTACTGGAATAATTATTTAGATGATATAAGAAATGTTAATTTGTATTGTTTCATTCATATAAGAAATGTTAATTTGAGTTGTATCATTCATGAACAACTAAATATGAAGAAAAGTCAAGTTATTGAGTGGAAATAATTATTAATGATTTGTTAAAAAAATGTTTTTTTTTTGTTTTACAGTGATGAAAAATTGAAACTGAAAGCGGCATCTGGGAAATGAAGCAGAGATAATTCTGGATAGGCCTATAGATTTTCCTGGAAATACAAAAAGTAATCACATAGTTTGTTTTAAATAAAAAATTTAAAAGCTTTCAAAAATATTGTGATTTGTACAGTACATGTTCGATACAGAAATAAAAAATACAGACGTGATGGATACTCGATTATTTAAAACTAACTAGCTGCAATTTCATGCTACATTGAACAATTTAAAAATATAAAATTAAACTTTGTCTTCCCAATAAATAATCATGAGAAGAGAATATTTTGGTTTTAAAATCATTTTTATGATCTAGGCTATGATATGAAGTTTATGGATATAATAGGCTATGAACGCATTTCTCATTCATTTTTTTATCTGAATATATAAAACCTGTATAATTTTTATAAGACTGAAGGGTATTTAAAAAACGTCGGGAGCGCCCGTGGCGGATTTTTTCTATTTTTTTTCGTCAATTGAGCCACAATTTAACACTGGGAGGATAAGGATGTTTCATTAGAAATGAAAAATATTTATTATCTTTGTGAGGCAGTTTTTCTATTAATCCCTTTCCCCCAAAATTAATTAATTGGTTTGACGAGGAAAGTAATAATGCTCTCAATTAAAATCTAAGCATAAGCGTTATGTAGATTCACATCTAGACTCTCAGTATTCCTTATGAATAACATTCTAATGCAACTAATGCTGACAGACTATAGTGAGTCATAATTTTTTTTTATAAAAGCAGATGACGATATAGTCCAGTAAAGGAAAGGTTATAGAGGGGAAAGATGGGAAGACAATTTTTGAACCCGCAGTTCTGTTTAGGGTAGTATGTAGGTAAACATATCAAAAGCCCCTACCCTTACCCTCTGTGCTAAGTGGGTGGGGGTGGTTTAAAAGTACCATTTCTATGTTTCTTGCATGAAACTCAAAAACTATGTATCCTAAGGAATTGATTGTCATTTGAGAAATTAAAGCTTAAATAAATTCCTACAATATTCATTTCACAACTTTTTAATATCTCCTCTAGTTTTCGATATATCCGCTCTTGAAGATGTGACATTTTTGAAAAAAAAACACGTTTGCCACCAGTGTTGATCTATTTTTTCTCTTAACTTTTTAAAAATCGACTGGAAAAATCCATGCTGATTATGAGCTTATAAGGCATTAAATTCTCTTCAATTCGATCTATAATTTCCACACCGGTTCCACACCTTCAACAGAGGGGATAAAGTTGCGCACCATGAAAAATTCTCTACACTTGCCCTGAAAGAGCAAAACATTGGATAAAACTTGTTATTTCAACAATTACACACCTTCAAGAGTGAATATCTCGGGAACTGTTGGGAATATCACAAAATTCCACTGAACAAAAAGTGTAGAAAATTTATCAAGCTTTATTTTTCAATTGTTAATAATGTCGGTTGAAGGCATTGTTCTCAAGATATGAGCGTGGAAGCAAAACGCTGAAAAATTTAACTCTTAAACCACATTCATCCCCTTAGCACATGAGTTAGGAATGGGGACTTTTGATATGTTCTCCTTCTAACTAGTCTCAACAAAGCTGCAAAGTCAAAAACTGTGTTCAAAACATTCCCTCCAAATTCCTTTGTCAATTGGTCTATTGTTGCAAAACTGGTGTTTTCCCACTAACACTCAACACTAAAGCTGCTGCAACAGTTGTAGAGAAATGCGTAAAAGTGTGAAATTATACATCAAATTGAAGAGAATTTAATGCTCTATAAGCTTATAATCAGGATGGATTTTTTCCCA
Organism: Nilaparvata lugens; assembly: GCF_014356525.2. Lineage (NCBI taxonomy): Eukaryota > Metazoa > Arthropoda > Insecta > Hemiptera > Delphacidae > Nilaparvata > Nilaparvata lugens. The sequence continues at coordinate 28,582,349 of NC_052514.1, read as the reverse complement.
TCGATTTTCAGAAAGTTATAAGAGCAAAAATAGGGAAAAAATTGGAGGCAAACGTTTTCTTTTTCAAAAGTGTCACATATTTAAGAGAGGATATCTCGAAAACTGGAGAAGATATAGAAAAATTTGTAGGATGAATATTGTAGGAGAATTATGTAAGCTTCAATTTCGTATATGATGTCATGTCCGTAAGATACATAGTTTTCGTGTTATATGCGAGAAACCAAAAAATGGTATATTTGAACCACCCCACCCCCTTAGAACAAGGTGGGGGCTTTTGATATATTTACCTCCTTACTACCTTTAACAGAACTGCGGGATTAAAAATTGTCTTCCAAACTTTCCCCTCTACACCCTCTTTTGATCATTCATTGCCTGGACTGGAACTTCATTTGTGATAATGAATCAATAAAGAGTCGCTCAAGAATAAATCGTATAAATCTGGTGTGGCGCACTTACACAACACTTTCCTTGCCGTTACGAAAATTGATCACCTGACGCTACGGTAGTGTTACCGCGCATCGCAAGTCTACTATTCAAAGATTAGAGCCAGCTGGTGACAGGGTAATAAAGCTGGAGACACACAAGGTCTGCTATCTCTTCATAGTGAATCATGTAATATAATCAACAGTTGACAATAGTTTGCAATTGGATAATCACATTTTCTCGATTTTCGAGTTTATTTTTAATTTTAGGTGAAAATGTTACTGAACATTAATTGTAGAGATTCTCATGCTCAATCTATTCCACTCGATTTTTTTTGTTTAAATTGTATCTCAAGCTTGATAATTAAGAATCTAAAATCAAACTTTGCATAGATGGGGCGCGCACACACACACACACACACACACACACACACACACACACACACATACAGACCAATACCCAAAAATCTGGTGTGGCGCACTCACACAACTTTCCTTGCCGTTATGAAAATTGATCACCTGCCGGTAGTGTTCACGCGCATCTCAAGTCTGCTACTATTCAAAGATCTGAGCCTGCTGGTGACAGGACAATAACGCTAGAAACACACGAGGTCTGCTATCTCTTCATAGTAAATGATTTAATAGAATCAACAGTTGCCAACATTGTGCAATTGAAATACTTACATTTTCTCGAATTTCGAGCTTATTTTCAATTTCAGGTAAAAATGTTACTGAACATTAACTGTATAGATTTTCATGCTCAATCTTTTCCACTTGAAATTTTTTGTTCAAATTGTATCTGAAGCCTGATAATTGGGAATCTGAAATCAAACTTTGCATAGATGAGGCGGAGCTTCTGAAATTTTTACAGATATAAGACCTGCATTTGATCAAAATCGTTGGAGCCGTTTTCGAGATAATCGCAAAAACCCCTATTTTTGACAACATTTTCGCCATTTTAGTCGCCATCTTGGATTGCATTTGATCGAAATTGTTCGTGTCGGATACTTATAGTGTAAGGACCTCAAGTTCCAAATTTCAAGTCATTCCGTTAATTGGGAGATGAGATATCGTGTACACAGACATACAGACCAATACTAAAAAAACACTTTTTTGGACTCCGGGGACCTTGGAACGTATAGAAATTCACAAATTGGGGTACCTTAATTTTTTTTCGGAAAGCAATACTTTCCTTACCTATGGTAATAAAGCGAGGAAAGTAAAAATGCTACAAAAATATAAATGAAATACCTGATAAAATGGAAATTAAGCAATCTAGATTCCTTGATCGAAACTGAATCTTCAGCAACACGTTGCTGTATTATTTCTTATTACAAAAATCTGATTTGAGCGTCTCTAAAGAGCTTCATGGCTGACGGCTAATGGTTACCAAAATGTATACACATCATGTTACAAAGTTGTCACAGTATACAAGGCTTACATGAGGTTGAGTGAAGAAAGCGAATGATTTATGACACCATGTCAGAATCCATTTGCTTGACTGCTGCCTCTGTTGATATGAAGACATGTATTTGTGGTTCATATATAGATGTGTATAGGCTATACGTTGGAAATATATTTATCTTGTATATAGTCAAGTGTGCCATGTTGGCTTACACATAGATATCATGGTTAAAATATATATAGTTGGACAGATAGAATAAAATATATATGTATGTTAGCGTATCTGCGCTGACGCTTGGTAGGAAGAGGTTTAAGGGTGCAGAGGAGGTGATTGGGGTACAAGGGGGGACTTGGGAGGTAGGGGTTTGTCGAAAACACCCCCTGAGAGCCGACGACGCTTCAGTAGCTCACGCGTCTCGGCGTCGTTAGTAACATTCAGTTTTCCTCTCAGTGGTCGTTTTTGAGTTCATCAATCACGTGGCTTCATCGAACTTGCAACCAGCTGGTCAACCTGAATTCTCATTGAAATAATGACATAATGTAGAATATTATTGAATCATGTTAAGTTGAATACGCGAGCTATGACCGATACGAAAAGGGTTGCATAAAATGATTTTCATTTTTTATTCATATTAATGCTACCATTTTTCAAAAGTAGTAGGCCTAATCGTTCACTTGATTCTATCATTCCATGATCATTGAATTTTTCTGTTTATTAGCTCATCAATCACGTGTCTTCATCGAACTTGCAACCAGGTGGTCAACCTGAATTCGCTTTGGAATAATGCATTATGCAAATTAGTCATGTAAAGTTGAATACACAAACTATGACCGATACGAAAAGGGTTTTTTATTCGTATCAATTCTACCATTTTTAAAATTAGCAGGTCTAATCGTTTACTTGGTTCTTTCATTCCATGATCATTAATTTTTCTGTTTATTAATTCTCATCTCTCAAGAGAGAAATGATTTTCTCCTCTAGTTTGTGTGTAACCATAGAGAAAAGATACCGTTAATAAAATATACCATTCCATTATTCGTCTCTGGTGTAACATGTAACAAAATTCTTTGCGTTAACATTTAACATAGGCTACTTTCACGGTCTTACGCTCAATAATATTTAATCAAACGGTCTTCTTAATAAAATTATAGATTTAGGCCTACATGATTGAACTTTTCAATTCCTATCAGTAATAACATAATTATTATTGATATTTATTATCTCAATTCATTAAATACGGTTTAATTATAAAAATCAATAAGATTATATCATCTCTGACCACTCCCGTGTTTCGGATAGACACGTTCACCGTCGGTCCTGGCTGCCTGAAAACAATCGTCATGTTTGATAAGGCCCTAAAATAGATAAGGTACGACCTGAAAACTGATACCAGACCTGAGCCAGCCACGTCACTTGATATTATTATTTAAAAAATAATCATCCTGCTCTTCAATATTAACTTTTATTTCTTGTCTGTTCTATATTTTATCATAAAGAGATCAAAGTGTTCTAATACTTTTTCATCTTATTGTTTCCTTTGTCACTCTCCAAAATTTAATTGAAAAAATATAGGTAGGCCTACTCCTCAAGTGCTGCCAATCAAAATACGTAAAACATACGTCTGTTTCAATTAACATCTGGTACTGGATACTCAAATATTCAATACTGAACTGAATTTATCATTTGAAGGCAGAATGTTACATTCCATACTCTCTGAATGTTACATTCTATTCTCTCTGCTTGTAGGTTTTAATTTCATTTCGAAGGTACTTTTTAGATATTATAATGTCCATTGTAGAAACTGGATCACCCAATATCCAAACAATGCTGTAGCGGTTTTTAGAGCTTTTTCAAAAATGAAAATTTCGTATGAACATTCCCACGACATCATATTGTAGTATGAACAGAATAATGTTATTCACTACACCAATAAGAATTACTGAACTTAGCCGAAGAGCCAAGCATGTGAAGTGACATGTTCGTGTTGTGTGTATCTTTTCCACGGTAAACATTGACTGGCCAGTATGGGAAATGTGTGCTACAAGGTGTTATACAGCTGTCTGGTAAGTTCCTCATCAGCTATTGTAACATGATTTAAACCTGGGTAATTGGAAAAGGAATCATAATTTATTATAGTCTGGTTCCTCATCAGCTATAGTAACTCACTTTAAAGGCTAAATAGAATAAGAATTCTATCATAATCACAATACGTTTCCATTGTGACCTGAAAATGCGTTTATAGGTGATGCCTAGATTTTATAAATAATTATGTTTAATGATACGGTATGTCATATTATAAAGAATTTGTAAGTTTTTAAATGTCTTGAATATTCTAATTGGCAATAAATGGAATTGAATTGAATTGAACATTGTCAGAAGAAAAGTATTGACTCATGGGAACGCGAATATATTTTTTTAGTCTTTATGTGAAAATGCATCATCAGATCGATTGAGCACGCAATAAACTCTATTCCAATGTTAGGACCCAAAAGCAGATTAAGACAGTAAGTAACGACTACAAGGCAGATAAAACCCCACACAGGCAAGGTCCCAGGCAGTTTTTTGTTTTATTAATCCATATAAAAAAACCTTATCATTATGCTAAATCATTATATTACTGTAAGAAGTTCTATGTTTTGATGATGAGATACTGATTTTTCTGTTATGATTGTACTAATTCTTTGGATGAATGTAATGTTTTCAATTTCGTTCTATTTCAAAAACCACGTTAGAAAGACAGAACGATAACACGTTACCGAGAGCATGGAAAATAGAATCTATATTACTTTATAATAAGAATCCATATATCATTTGAAATTCCTATCTTCTTTGTTGAGATTCAATGAATTTTCATTCAAAATGTAATTCAATATACATTTCAGAACAAAAGAATAGACATGTTCGATCTCCAAACCAACATTAATTTAATTATTGTTGTTACATCAAATGTCAAAAGCCGGTACTATATAAATTGGAGCTCAATTTCATGTCTGAATGAGATTTGAAATGGAGAAGTGTTATGATTCATGAGTGTAGGTGGAGAAAGTGTTAGCCTGTAGGGTGTTTTCATGCTCCTACATTGGAAGCAGAATAATTTCTCCAAACAAGTGAGCACACTCAAATGATGCACTCTAGGTCCTTCTTCACTGAGGCTGGTCTAAAGATAACAAATACATGACACATGTATCCCATCTTTCACTGGTCCAGTGAGTATAGAATGGATATCTTATCTCCTGGTCTGGTGTGTACCTTACTATAATATCTAGTATGTTTTGACGAAAATGATCAACGTACTATCCAAACTATCTTCTTCTACACTGGAAAGTCTGATCTAGTATTGTCTGATGATAGTAAGATTCATTTCAAACTGTCAGCATTCGTGTCAATAACATAGATTCTTATCTTTCAACTTTCAACCACTGCGAACAGTTCCCTTTATCATTAGGAATGAATATTCTTCCCATTCAACCCCTGCGGACAGTCCGAATGAATCTCACTATAGCATGTTGGTTTTTCCCAGTGAAGATCTTATCAGAAATCTCGCTACAATGTGGAAGCGACCAAAATATTATCATATTAATGATAATAATCCATGAAATCACGATAAGAATCGGAAAATCCACTCTGAGCAAAGATGGAACATAGTTTGCGATCTCATCAATGTCCCTGATTATGAGCATTTCTTCCTTGAAGGATCCGATTGATTTGAGGAGCCCTACTTCACTCTCATATCCTCATTTCCACTGTTCGAAGTACTAGATCAACAATAACAATATTGAAAAAATATATGGTTACAAAGAGTGTGAAGATTGAAGTTCGTATGTAGGATATTGCTATTATTCAGGAGTACCCCCCCTTTCAGCACTTAACACTGCTGACCTTTCCCCCTCCACCTGGATTTAATTTTGTCATTTTCAGCACCAAAAGAGTGTGTCTATGTCGACATGGAAGAGCGCCTTCCAAGTATGGTGTTATTGGAAAATAATTTCTTGTGAAAAGGTTTGGTGGTATAATGTTAGCCGAATCAAAGTGAGAGAATACTACCTCCACTAGAAGGAGCATGGTGCTGCTGGAAATTAATGAATAGCATGTGAATTATGAAAGGATCTTAAAACTAGTTGAAAGGAACACCTTCCAGAGAAAGAAATACTAGACTACATATAAATGAGGATAGAAGAGAGATGAAGAACCATTACTATACAGCGTACTGCTGTTAACAAAACATGAGTAGAGCAACAGCAAAACCAAAAAGTTCAAAAGATTTTCCTTTCAAGCCAACATTTTCTTTCAGAAATATTGGATGACGAGATGAAATGGGAGCTGAGTATGCTTTCCACTTTCATGCTTTTCACCTTTTCTTTCACTTTTCCACTCTTGATGTTTTTCTAGCAGCGAGAATAGTCGAAAGGGAATAGCGAAAGTGTGAGGTTTCTCATTAATTCTGGTGAAGTATAGTACCTAGTAGCTTTGGAAAGTTTGCATGTGGAGTATTTTCTGTGGAAACAAAGTACAGTACTATGTTTTGTAGAGCTACAGAAACTTATTTGGAACAAAGTACTCCATAAAGCGAGATTCACTTCAAAATGCAGCATCGGTTCGATGAAAAGCTTTGATTTTCTTTATAAAACGAATGTTGATAATTTGAAGTGAATCCTTCAAAGAAAGAAGCTTTATTAAAGCAAGAGGTTATTATTATCAACAGTTAGTTGTAGTCCATCTCGAACAAAGATGAGGATTCAGTACCATAGAAAAAGCTTCAAATCCTGATGGAGAATTATTAATTTTAGTCTCTATACAAATCTAAAATCATTGTCAGTAAATCTAATTTATACAAAATGAATGGAATCCAAAAATGGGACAAGCTTTCAAATCTGTTGAAATTTCTCTGTGATTCCTTGGATCATTTTGAATAATGGAGTTATGAGTTGATAATAACTCTAACAAATTGAGAAACATTCTGCAGGAGTCACAACAATAATTGAGCAAGAAAATTAAGGTCTCTTGCAATTATTCTGCTTTATATGTTGGAAAGAGCTTTTCAGCTTCTGAGAAGATGCGGAAAGTTATGGACATCTTTTCTCTTTTGAATTTTCTGCTTGTTAATTATTGATTGACCATTTAAAGCGGGGGTCTTCTATATCATTTTTTACAATATTAAAAGAATTAGGCCAACTTATTTTTAAAAAGATAGAATTGATTCCTCTAAAAAATGAAATGCACTTCTCACGGGCTACGATTTTGAAGTACGTTGTTAGTTAGCTAATTAGGATGCATCACAAGAAGATTTATTCCAATTAAAAAGAGACATAGCTTTGTGAGTTTCCCTCATAGAATGTGATGAGTTGAACTTTTTATCCTCAGCACTTCAAAAAAATACTGGGATAAATAAAAAGGAATAACGTGGAACAGGATAGCATGAAATATACTGGATGAAGAAACGATAAACGATCATTCATAAGAGTGAGACAATTAAGTCTACTATAAAATATGAAGTTTTACATTAATGGAATCTATCGGTGTCGAGAATATTTTCATTGCAGATTTTTTTCCTGATGAGGATTTATTTGTTGAAGGAAACAGAATTGCGACAGTAAATTCTATTGAAAAAAGTATAATGTAAATAGAATCTATCCAAGTAATAATTTATTATTAATAAATTATCTGGATAGTTTTATTCCAGATTTTTCTATCTGATGGAGCTTCATATGTAGAGAGAAACAAAAGAATACATTGTAAGTTGAGTTCTAGAATGCTAGTTACTCAATTCAAGTTGCTGACTTAACACAGTGAAGGCGCAACCCGCTCGGCGAAGTATAGCATTTGCCAAGCGTCTCAGTTTTATTTTCATCAATTAATTGAAAAACATGACTACTTTTATTGGCACTGAAACCTAGCACAAACACACCCTTTACTTAGACATCTCAAGGTAACTCTATGTGAACTGCACTAATTAAAATTTTAAATTTCCAACATTGTTTCGCTCTTATTGAAAGAATGTAGCAGCTTAATTGAAAGGTGTTCAACAACTACCCGATTCACATGTAGAAGAAAGTTGGAACTGATATATGGTTGAGGTTGAGAATAAATTAAAGTCTAATCTCGAAGTATAATAGTAGTTACTGGTCCTGCAATTGTTATTTATTATCTGCTCATATATTTAAATTATATGTCATGAATCAGGTTGTTGAATAATTGCGAAGTAGTCCAGTAGTCCTATAAATTGATGGTATCGATCGAACTAGATAAGTAACTTTTTATTTATTCTGAGATTGAACTATTATTCTGGGTAATAAATGATCGACACAACAAAAAAAAATACCGTAGGTGTCTAGACTATGGCTGAAAATCATAATACTCCATAATACTCTTCCCTCTTTAGGCCCTCTTTAGGGAAGAGAAGTTTATATTCCCTCTTTAGAGGTAACTCCTCCCTCCAGACAATTCTCTCTGAGAAAATCGTGCAAATTATTCTATCAACCTTTACCGTTTATGTAATCATTACAATTACAAACTCAACGTGAATTTGTAGAACTATGTAGTGCTAACATCAATAACTTTTTTCACACAACCCCATTTCTTACAAAACCACGAAGTCATGTAAAAGACCACAGGTTTTCGGGTTTGAGCCGAAGTCATTCTACAATTAACAATACTGTAGAGTGTACAAGAAAAGTACTGCGATGATAATATAAAATCATAGCATCCTATAAATTTGTTTCCACATTTTTGTGTTTCATAATCTCTGGTTGTCTACTGTACTCCTGGTTCTTATAGCTATCGGGTGCGGTAGCGAAACATCCTTTTTTTAAGTGAACGCCATTCAGTCAGCTGATGTCGTATTAGAGCAAATTTGGTCTCGTTAGAGAGGCCAGACCGTAAAGTTCTCTTCCCAACCTGTCCAGTCGCCATCATGCATTGGAACAATGAGAAGAGCTTATTTGCCGTTGGGACTTATTTTTCGAGCGGATGTCCTTTCAAGCGCATTTCGAAATGTACCCCTTTGGTTACTGTTCCGGACCGGGAATCAATTGTTATGTGGGTCATTACGTTCAGACAAACTGCAAGTGCAACAAGACAAAGTCCTGAAGTCCCTCGGCCTATTAGGTCACCTGAGAACATTGAGGCAGTGAGCGTTTCAATATTGCGATCACCACAGCATTCTGCGCACAAACATGCGTCTGCTCTTGGACTTTCCGATCGTTCTGTGAGACGAATTCTTCATGATAGTCTCAATTTCCATCCATCCAGATGGCAATAAATTGTGCAGGAACTTTCTGAACGTGACTTCAATTGAGAGTACACTTTCTAGGACGCCCCATCGCAATAAGGAGCGATTTGGAGTAGCCAGCCCGATCTCCCAATTTGAACCTTTATGATTTTTTTCTAAGGGGGTTTTTGAAATTCCTTGTTTACGTGAACCTTCCAAGGACCCTACACGATTCGAAGACTAATATCAGGGAAGAAATTGCCAACATAACGCCTGTAATGCTAGCAGGAGCCATGACAAACGCCTGTAATGCTAGCAGGAGCCATGACAAACGCCTGTAATGCTAGCAGGAGCCATGACGAACGCCTGTAATGCTAGCAGGAGCCATGACAAACGCCTGTAATGCTAGCAGGAGCCATGACAAACGCCTGTAATGCTAGCAGGAGCCATGACAAACGCCTGTAATGCTAGCAGGAGCCATGACAAACGCCTCAAATAGGTTTACTCAGTGTATGATGGATGGGGGACGTTACCTACCTGATTTCATATTCAAAACAAATTGAAACAAAACTTTATATATGTGTCTACATTACAAAAAAATTAATATAAACTTTCTGATCCATACAAAGAGATTTATTCACTTAAAAAAAGGAAGTTTCGCTGCCGCACTCTGTATATTACATTCAGAGTGTATAGAAGGTTACATTCTACGTATATTCATACACTATAGTGAACGTTTACCTGGCAGCCCAGTTTGAATGGGAAGCATTGGTGTTATTCCTAAGGGATGCTGACAGTATGGAGTGATTCTCACTGCAGTACCGTAATACATTGACGTCAACAATGCAAAATACTCCATGTACCTACAGTGACGTAACAGCTACTTTATCAGTTATAGTTGAGTTATAACTCTTCATGAATTGACACTTAAACAGTTGACCATGACATTACCAATACAATGCAGCACATTTTGTGAATGAAAAAGGCCTACAATGCACGCTCTGTGGTAGTATTTCTTTTTTTCTCACTACCGAACTGTTCTTACTATTTATGTAAGGACCAGTTTCTTCCAAACAAAAAGTGGATGACGTAAGATAATTATCTGTCATTCATTTGAGCACCAAAAATAGAGGGCGTTGACTGTCAATAAATTGATTACTTTGTATTTTTAAGTAATTATTGTTAACCTTTCTGTGCCGTATCCACGTTGAGACAAGATCCTTTCAAACCAAAAGTCTCTGACATAAGATAATAATTATTTCCAATACATTTGAGCTCCAAAAATAGAGGGTGTTGACTGACTGTCCACAATTATTCATTCAATTGATACGTATAATTGATGTTAACCTTCTGTGATTTTATCTATGCTCAGACTAGTTTCTTCTCATCAAAAAACCATGACGTCAAATAGTTATTTTCAATTTATTTGAACTCCAAATATAGAGGGTGCTGACTGACAGTTCGTGAATGTATTGATTGATTTACTTTGTAATTTGAGATAATTGTTGTCCTATCACCATTGCAGCTCCTGGAGTTTGAGACAAAGACATTCCTAGTACACGTGAGGGCAGTCAGTAATGCCATAATATGAGTATATATATTGAGTGTTTACACATAGTTATAGTTGAAATAAATTGCACATAAAATATAGTGCATGATCGGGAGCAAGAAATATAATAACCTTGAAAGATACCGGACCTGACTACGCCCTACACTCGTCCATCATAATTCAATAATTCAACGCATGGACTTAATTTAGATGACGTTTTTCTAATTAGTGGCCTGCTTGCAGCTTTCGTTGCGGCCCATTGTGAAATGGCTCATTAGAAAAAATTCATTCATCTGCATAAAGTATGGGCTACTGTCAATTACCGTACTGTCAATGTCAATTCTAGTCAGTATACCAAAGCCAACTGCGTAGGGTAGTCCTTGTATGAAATCAAGGACCACACCAACAGTTCAATCAATGATAATTAGTGGTATCCCTCCAATAAAACTTAGCCTACTGTTGGACCTCAAAAATTTATTGAATTTGTATCTACTGGCCTCTTCTTCTATCGATGGAGATCGATCCTTCGTTCAATATAAAATCCGGAAAAGAATATTCCTGAAATGAGAAAAACATTTGAGAAAATTAGTGATATTCCTCCAATAAGTCGTCTGTTGGACTTGACTGGATTGATATTGTTATGAATTGGTTGTACCGGTATACCTTTTTTATTCTTGTCTTACTTCAGTTGATGGGGATAAATCCTTCGCTCAATATCAAAACCGGAATATTATAGGCCTACTCTTGAAATTGGAATAAAGAACGCGAAAAAAGTTGAGACCAGGATTTGCTTGAGTAGGCCTACGAAGTCATTGAGTAGTCATTGCCTGTATGCTCACCAATTTCCAACATTCAGGTCACATCCATCGAAAAAATCGGTTCGCTTGCTTATTTCACTAACTTTATTTTTAACTCTCTTACGTTTCCTCAGTGATACTTTTGTCTGATTTACTTGATGCGATTCATTTTGTTGAAAGTATTGATTTAATTGACAATGGACATCAATTTGTAATTGATCCATTCATTTCTCAATATATATCTATTATATTTAATGATTAATACTTTATTTCTCACTATTTTTTGGTTCATCTTGACTCTCGATTCTTTAGGTTCAATTGCATATTATGAAATGTTAACACAATGCTGTATCGTAGAAACATAAAGTAATCTTCAATGTTCTACAATTTATGTTTCCTTGCAACTTTGTAGTCACTTTTGGTTGATCTTGAATCTTATTCTTTACTGTTAACTATGATTGATATAATTATCATAATTTATCCTTCATTCTTACAAGAAGCACATTTTTGAAATAATGGGAGAGGAAAGTGAGGTTTACTTGAACTATGTCTCTCCCTAAAACGATCTACTAATTACTCTTGGAAAATAAATTATGATTATACTATTGGAAAATGAACTTCTCAGTCACTTTTGGTTAATCTTTACTCTTATTGTTCTTTATAGTCAACTATGATGTATATAATTATCATCCTTCATCCTTAATTTTTACAAGAAGCACATCATTGAAATAATTGGGAGAGGCTATCAAGGCTATCTTGAACTATTTCTCTCCCGAATTCGATCTACTATTCCATTTCTTGGAAAATAAATTATTATAATACATTTAATTTTCGAACAATATGATCGATAATGACTGTAATGGGGTTCATGAAAATTTCACCTCGTTCAAGGCCACTGCTTTCATATAACTCGCAAAATGGGCTGATAGCATCTTCAGAGTTGCTTGGGAATTCAAAGCTCCAGGAAAAACGCTTAGAGGTAGGTTGAGGATTCCATCATCATATCTTGAGTTCAGCCAGATATTATATCCAACATTTCTGCTGGAGAGAGTGAGAAAGGAAGTGATTGAGTGAGACAATGAGTGAGAGAGTGAATCAATGAGTGTGCTAGTTGGTGAGTGAGGGTGAGGGAGTAGGTTGGGAGAGTGATAATGAAAAATGAAAGAGAGAGATTGATTTACTATAGGAAAAGGAGAAAGTGAAGGAAGAAAAGGTGTGTGAGTGTGCGAGAGCGTAAGAGGGAAGAGATTAAGTAAGAAAGAAGGGGAAAGATTTGTGAAATACTGGAGAGAATGAGATAGGACAAAATGTGTGAGTCTCCATATGAAATAGGAATCTCTTGAATTGAGAGTAGAACCTACGAAGAACAAGATGAAATTGGAAGTGTGATAGAATGATCACTGATATAATGTTCCTTCATTTTTTGATTCTAATCAAAAGTGAATAAAAACTGTCTGTAGACTGCAGACAGAATATTTTTCACTATTTCTTGTGATCACCACATTTTGTGATCTTTTATTACCGGTAAGGAAGAAAGCTCTTGAAAATGCTTACTCATATAATTTATATGAATGTTTATCAAGAAACGTAAATGCTTCCGAGAATATTGGTGAGTGAATGTATGATGTGGGGAATTTGGATTAGGATTGGGATGAATAGAAAGCAAATTTATCTGCTTAAGATTGATTATGTTATCTTTTACTAAACTCTCTTTTTCTGTCAGCATGACAACAGAATTACAATTATATTTAATTAGCTTATGGTTGTTTTAATTCTCCATTACTAACTCACATTGGCTGTCACTATAACAACCAGATTGCTTCTCTCCTATTGGTTAGCTTGTTGAACTCTAACTTAAATCTTATTGGCTGTCGCCATGGCAACAAAATAGCTAATCTCTCATTGGTTGAATTTCCACTCGAACTCTATCCGCTGCCGCCTTGACAGAGGAAGTTATATTCTCTCTCTTTCTCACTTCCTCTCACTCACTCACACCCACTCTCTCTATCACTCTCCTGTCTCTCAAACTATCACTTTTTTATTCTCCTTGGCTGTATTATTTCTCATTCAACCCACATTATTGTCTCTCAAGAAGAGAGACAATATACTTATTATCTTTAGGCCTACTTATTCCGCTAGTCTGTTTAGATACCAGCTAAACATTTAAATTTAGTACTCCTATATTAGTACTTAGTATACAGTACCTAGCAGTCGTTAGGTCATGTCAGAGGCCCTGAAATTGATCAGTTGCGACCTGAAAACTCTGACACCAGACCTGAGCCAGCCAGGTCACACGATATTATTATTATTTTATACTACTCGTTTATTAACCTGAAATAGGATTTCTTGAATTTCTTTTATTATTTAATAATTTTTATAGAAATCACTAGTATCCTCCCCATACTCCTTTATATAAACACAACTAGTTTCAGCACTCATGCCATTTTCAAGTGACATTTATTTTAATTTATTCAGTAATCTTTCTCATCGATTAATCATTGTGCTAATACAGATTCTAATCATTATAATACTGTACTCATTGTACTTTCCGAACTTGCTATTTTCTTGATACTCCATAGCTATGGTTCCAATGAATTGAAGGTTTGAGAATGGATGAGTATCTGTTTTCCTTCAGTTTCTCCAGGGAGGAGGCTGAAGTACCCTCTCAATTCTCGCACATCACAAGTATTCAACTTTTTCGGTTTCCTGATAAAATTCTGGTAAGATAGATATAAATGATAAAAATGAGAATGATTTGTGTGAAAAAGTTTACTCTATTGATGAAAAATAACTCTCTAACTCTTCTATTAATAACATTGTCACAACTCCAATGGCAGGAATGAAATTTAAGGCAGTCTTATATGATAATTTTTTATCCCTACTATTAATATCATTTCCATATTCCTTTTTTATCTCATCTGTCACATCTACTGCAGGCTTCATGTATACAACGTTAGTCTGTCTACTAACTTTGTCATGTATACACTATCATTGAATGGACTCAATTTCCATCTGGACCAGCAGTATTCAATTAGCTCAATTAGTAGACATTACTGATAGCTCAATTAAGGAAAACTTGGACGAAATAAACCTTCAAATAGTGCGCTCCGTTACTTCTTCCATGTAGACCACACGTATTTATTGTTATTGTCTTATCTCACGACATGAATTAAGCTTCGATAATATTGAACAGTCAGTTATAGTAACATTCTGTTCAAGGCGAAGGAAAAGTTGATCGATTCATATTACAAAATGAAACATGATAAGTGATAATCAATGTAACAGCATAACATGCTAATAATATTACAATAAAGTTTGAGAGATTAATTTATTGAATCTCAAATGTACTTATGAAGGATTGATCTTCTCATTTCTTGTAGCCTCATGCCTCATCAATTCGATCGAATAGTTTGGCAGTAGATAAAAATTTTTATAGTCCGTACAAAATTACTTGGAGGAATATGCGGCGCAGAGAAATGGAGGGAGATCAGCCAATTAATAGAGTCATAGGTAGAAGCGCAGTTGCCAATATTGGTCGATTAGAGCCAGTCGTCTGACTGCTTCCAGACAGGTAACTTCGTATGTGAAGCATGAGCACATGAACAGTCACTAGAAGTTGAAGAACGGTGGCCGGTTCAGAACGGTAACATAGCACCTCCGTATCTCTCCCGCTGAATGCTTTCTCTGCTGCGCATGTTCCTCCAAAGTCAAAGGTTATTTTGTATCGACTAAAGTTACAAATGCAGTACGTATCTTCAATCTTTTCATTTTATGTGTAACTAATATAATCAAATCTTGCAAATTCATATGTGGACGTTCACGTGTATTTTCTATTACGCCTTGTAACGCTCCTTGGGGGGTTCCTGGTTTTTCGACTTGAATAATACCTCAGACGGAGACGTCACACAGGTATAAAATCTTACACTGAATCCTCGGTGTTGTAATCTCAAATTTATAAGTGTGTGGATGAATACTATAGAATACCAGGCTGAGAGATTCAGTATAAGATTTAATTTAATAGTCCAAATCGCGGGAGGCACAAACTCCTGCACACCCTTGATCTGTTCAATGACTATCTCTATGAGAATAATATTCTTTGCAAGTATGCGTCGTAGTGTAGCAATTGCTAGACACCAGATTCAGAGACCTTGAATTATTACCTGTATTGTGGACAGTGCACAAAATCAAACAGGTCGAGCAAGGAACTTGGTGCATATAATTTACGGGATTGCGCCACTAATAAATTCCGACGGTCTAGGCTAGGTTTGATATACCAAATGCCGTTCGGAAGATACTTCGCGGACAGAATCTTTCCAAGTTTCAGGCTCTATTGTATGATTCTTTACGCTGTAGCTGCTCTGCTCTGTGGTGGAAACCTTTATTCCTAGGTCGAAGTAGGGCACAGATAGAAGCTGAGATATTAGCAGGTAAGGACAGAGAACGTATAATGTCGATCTGACCCCACTTAATATTTCCACTTAGATCTGTTCCTTGAACCAAATTTGGATCAATAATTTCAATGATCGTTTTTGATCGGTGCTTGACAAGTACAAACGTGCCAAACACAAAATCTGAAGGGCTAAAGAAATAATCGAACTCAGGAAATAAAGTATTAAATTTGAAATATAATGAGCAGTTATAATAATTAATAAACAGTACAATTTCAAGATTTGATAAACAGGTTTTGGATAATTTTCTGCTGACAGGCTTATTTAAATTAGTGCTAAGATGCTGGGCTATCATGCACGTTCTTTTTACAAAGTTTAAAAATTCTTAAAGATAAATTATGATTGTGAAATTTAATCAGGGTCGTGGTTCAGGCAGATAAGGACAGTTAAACGACCACAAAACTTACAATTACAATTCATTACACTTAAGCTATTTGCGCTTTCGATGTGGCCATTAATAATTAGCGAAGAAAAAATTGCAGTAGTTTCTGTACTTTTCGAAGCGAAGGGTGGGGCCCCATAAAACTAAAAGAGAACTCACGTGATCCTTCTGGGTATGGTGGTTTCTTTGAATTAATTTAGATTCGATGGTTCGTCCAAACTTCAATCTTCAGCACATGGGAGATTTTTTAGAAATTAATTATTTCCTTCACTAATAAAAATGAATAACAAAATTTAGATTCATGGAAGTAATCAATTGATAGAATAATTTTACAAATATAACGAATAATATTGTCTCAGAGATAGGCTAACATTTAAAATACATAAATTTAACAAATAAGAATCTCACTAGAAAAATGGTAACTTTGAGAACAAGGTCTTTACAGTGAAGGCATTGAAAGGGAAGTAGTGTCTCTCTTCTCGAAAAACTTTTGCTGAGCAGTTCCGTCTTACTTAATTTGTATAGAATTTTGCTATTGATGGAAATAGTATGACGTATACATCACGTCAGAGATGAGTAAGAGAATAGTTCTTGCTTTACAATAAATAAACTTAAATTATCTGCCTTTTATTAGTAATTAACTTCTCTTCATATTTCTCCTTATTCAACATACAATGTGTTACCGCAAATGATGAGGCCTTTTCTAGTTGCTGATAACAAAAATAGAATATCATGTTTGAATATCATCCCTTTTTGGTATCATATTTTTTTCTGACCTATGATTGGCCTACAGAGATTTTTACATCAGTCCATGCGGTTGATTCTATAATAATTATTGTATAATATTAATATTTCATATAAGAGATTCTTATTACATTAATAAATAAATAAAAATGAATATTATAATTCTTATCAATGATAATGCTTGTATCATGACCATGCTCGCTTTTATAATATTTAACATGTTGTATATATATTTCTACATATATATATACACTATATATGTACACTATATTTCCATTAATAAATTATTTTAACAATAATAAATATATTTTATTTTGAAACTCTTAACCTTATTACAATAATTATTGGTTTTCAGAAGTAATTATATCATCGTTTTGAAACGTAAGTTCAGCAGTACAAATAATTCATTTTGACTAATGTCTTGATTGCATTCAAAACAGCTGTTCACTAACATAAACAAAGTTGTAACCTCCAAATTTGATGGTTGACTATAAACA
Organism: Nilaparvata lugens; assembly: GCF_014356525.2. Classification (NCBI taxonomy): domain Eukaryota; kingdom Metazoa; phylum Arthropoda; class Insecta; order Hemiptera; family Delphacidae; genus Nilaparvata; species Nilaparvata lugens. The sequence continues at coordinate 28,564,898 of NC_052514.1, read as the reverse complement.
ATTTACAAATTATTTGCAATAAATTATAATTTTCAATAATTAATTCTTCCAAAATATGCCTTATAGAACTGTGCTCTTATCTCAGTTTCAGCTGTTGATAAGTATAATCTTCATTGCTATCAGGTAACAGTACATTTGATACTCTTCCTAGCCTTTGACAATAATAATGTCTTTTATTTCTTTGATTTATTTTATTTTTATATTCTATTATTTTTTAATTGGGATATTGTGATTAGAAGAATCAATGACGGGCCCAATATATCTTTCGAAAAGTGAACAATTTCAAGCCTACACAATGAAAATTTTCAAATAGCTGCGACATCGCTACTACAAAGTTGACATACTTTTAAAAGATGTTTTGTTGAGAAATAGTCTTATTAGAGAACGTTATCATCCAAATTCACCCTTTTGTATAATAATAACTATTGTGTTAACTACTGGGTACCTCCTTTTAAAAGCCTCTATACACTGGCCAATGAAAACTATCATTGGTCAAAGTTAACTATGAACCAGTGAAAAACTGATTTTCTGCAAGAGAATTTTGAGAACCTAATCTAAAATATCTTTCTCACTGATTCATTAACAAGACATTGATCTCATGGGAATTTTCATAAAATAATTAATAACTAAGTATAGATAGATAGATAGATAAATGGCTTTTATTTACACTTTACAATAAAAGTGATGTGGGCGAAATTGAGGCAATAGAAGCCCCCTCTTCCATTTAACCCATGAAGATGAGTAACATAGAAATAATAATATACATTACAATTTGAAATTAAATGATAATTAAAAATTATAAGGAAACTACTAAATCAATTTGCTACAAATTGAATAAATTAAGAGGAAAAAAAAGAGAAAACTAAGAGCAAGAAATCTTAATAGTGAATAAATCTCACTCACACAAAACATTCACACACACACACACACACACCCACACAATCACACTTACACTCACACCTCTAAAGAACATAGAGTAATTCTGAGCGCGCTGCAATCTCTGAGTAAGTTGAACAGTCATGTCCATAGTCACTAAGTCACAGTAGAAAAAAAAGGGGAATATCAATGTTTTAACTAACATGATTTTAGTAGGAAAAGGTAAAAGGTGTCCAATCCTTTTCAAAGAGTTAATCCCAGCTACAACTTTGTTACTGGTCGAGTTTACATGGTCTGTCCAGTCGAGAGTATTTGTAAAAGTCAAACCAAGATTCTTCACCCTAGTGCTGTAGTCAAGTTGAACATTGTTTATTCTTATGCGGGGTAAGTCATTAAGGCTTAGTCTAGTCAAGAGTCTTGAGTGACCCACAACCATGACCTGAGATTTGCTCTCATTAATTTTTAAACCATTATTCTCCGTCCAGGTGATCACACGGGCAAGGTCATGGTTCATGTCACTCACAGCTGTCGCCGCATCACCAAGCTTGAAATGCTTATACAGCTGCAAGTCGTCAGCATACAAGTGATGCTCTGTAGTATTTAGTACATGAGTCAAGTTGCCAATGTATGCACTGAATAGCAGAGGACCCAAGATTGAACCTGAGGGACACCTCGTCCCACTGGTCGCCAGCGCGAAGAGGAACCCCCAAGTCTCACACACTGACGTCTATTCTGCAAGTAGGACCGCACCCATGCCACCGTCGAACGAGAGAAACCCATACCCTCCAGTCTGTACAATAGGATGGGATGGAACACACAGTCAAAGGCCTTGCTGAAATCAACAAGGACAATGAGTGTGAGCTCCCTGCCATCCATTGCTCTGCGAACGTCATCAGCCACCTTGAGAAGAGCAGAATTGGTGCTGTGACCAGACCTGAATCCTGACTGGAAGTCGCTAATAAGCCCCCTACTGCAAATAAATTCACTCATCTGTTTGTGGACAATCACCTCTAGTACTTTGGAGAGCACAGATAGTAAGCTGATGGGTCTGTAGTCTGAAAGGGAGGACGGGTTGGGAGTTTTGTTTAAGGGTATGACTATAGATGACTTCCAATTTTCAGGAAAAACGGAAGTCATGAGAGATGTATTTATGATGTGGATGATGAAGGGAAGTATCAGGAGAAGCATAATTTTTATGAATTTCAATGGTAGATCATCAGTCCCAATAGCATTGCTCTTTATTTTCAGTATAGCGGCCAAAACGTCACTTGCTGAGACACATGAAAAGTAGAATGGCTCTCCAGTTACTTGAGCTGGCAAAGAGTTGATGTAGTCATGGGCACGATCCAAGCCAACAGGTATGTCGGTAAAAAAGTTGTTGAGATCGTCCAGTGAGTGAGACACAACAGGCCCGCCCCCCTCTCCACCAACTCCAACAGACCTCAGTCTACGCCACTTACAAGCAGATGAACCAGCAGAGGAGATCAGATTTTGGAAATATCTGGATTTGGCGTTTCTGATGGTCTGCTTGCACAAATTTCTCATTCACTTGTAGCTATTGAAATCCACAGAGCTCTTTGTGCGTCGTGCAACTCTACTACACCGATCGCGCTCGGCCTTCATCTGACGTATTTCTCTTGAAATCCATGGAGCAGGATCCCTTGTCACTCTGCGCTGCACAAGTAGAATATACTTATTGAATAAATAGGATACACCATTATGCAACTCATTCACCATGTAGTTAACATCATTAGTTGTGTAAATGGTTTGCCAGTTCAATGCCATCCCCTCATTGAATAACTCATGGTAGTTGATGTTTTTGTAATCTCTGTATTCAATGATTTTTGGCTTCTGTTTGGGACTTTTTAAGCCATATACAAGGTAAACCATATGATGAGCAGACAGTGCAGGGAAAGGGATCTGCCCATGGCCAACAGCCGACCGCTCATCACAAACAGCAATCAGGTCCAAGAGCGTATCAGACGTAGCGGTATGATGAGTCGCCTGGAGGGGGAGCAGGGTCATGCCACCAGTATAAAACATAGTCGTGAGTTGAGTCTTGTCATAGGTGTCACGTCCTAGGTCAGTGTTAAAGTCTCCCATTACAGCTATATGGCTGTACGGCAGCATGAGACACAACAGGGTATCTCCAAAGTCACTCATGAATCCTATATGAGGTGGTCGATAACATACTCCAATCAGCATTTTAACATTATGAGATTAATTTCAAGGAACATGTATTCGGGTCTATTGGAATCGATGAATCGGATGAATACTTATGACTCGGCAGCAAGGCGCGCTTAACAAACGCAGCAACACCTCCACCGTTTTTATGTAAGCGATCGTTACGAAGGAGTACATACCCATCAAGTTCCACAAGCCTATTTGAAACGTCAGGTTTCAGCCAAGACTCCGATACCAAGACAACGTCACAATCCTGGCCTTCGAATACATGCCTGAATTCGTCGATGTGACAGAGGAGGGATTGTGCATTCACATGAGCAATCTTCAGTCGGCCGGGAAATGGAGTGACCGCCCGCCTAAGCAGCTCGCCGGTGCTCAGTGCGGCAGCATCGTTATACTGCTGTGTCATTCAAGTTGTAGAATAGATTGGGCATTAATGACGCAGAGTATAAGAAGAAAAAGGCAAAAACTAGGCAGCTTAAAATTAAAAGATTCAAGTTTAATAAAGACAAACGTACCACATTCACACCAACACATATACAACAAAACAACATTATAATATTGAAAGAGTAATACAAAACTGGAATGCATGCAATGATTGAGATTGAGAGTACTCAATGATCTTACTCGTAACTGGCCAGTGAAATTCGGCTCCATAACTATTATGAATGGAAGAGAAGGGGGAAAAAACAGTTGTCTGACTCAATATTAGAAGAAAGGAAGTTTCTCAGCTATATAAATGCTCAATTTACTACCATTTCTAATTGAATGAGATTTATCACAACAACAGAAAATTATTAGTGGATTGGTAGCAGCCATTAATATGAAGAACAAAAGTTTTGAGGGAAGATGCAGTAAAACAAAATAATCATAATGATAAAAATACAGGAAAAATAATGTTGGAATAGAGAAAAAAGTGTTAGGACACTGTTCCTTTCATGTAAAACTGCCGCACAGTTATCAATCTTGGAGTAGTATGGTCAAATGTAATCACTGTAAAATGTATGCACAAATGTAATCAAATGTAAACATCAGTGATATTGAAACCCTTATTAACCTTCAGGAATGGTTTGACAGCTTCATTCCAATTCTAAATTAATATACTAAATTACTGTATTTGATGCATGCAGAGTTCCCACTGATGATAGTATTTCATTGTAGTCTTCAGGATCAATGATTTGTAGTTTCTTCCTCAGTTGTTTCTCAGCCAACCCAAATGCTCTATCAGCGGGTAAATAGGAATGGCCTCGAACCGGAAACACCCACTCCAAGTTGATTCCTTGCTTTGAACAATATTTTGTAAGCATGAAAAGCATAGCATAGTTTTTATTTTGGCCCGTGCAAGAGTCACAAAACACATGCAAAGTTTTAATGTGTCTATTGAGAGGCGCTTCAACAATGATGGGTAAAACCCTATTCAAAAAATGAGATAGACAGGAGACTATCTGATTACTACCTCTTCCATATTCACTCTCCAACCAACTATAGAAATGAACATTTTCTTTTTTTAGTGATGCCTCCAAGTCATGAATAATGATTCCAAACGTATAATACCATAACTGCCGGGAATAGTAGGCTTCAGTTATCTGAGTTTTTGGTAGTGTTTGGTTTTGCATAAGATCAAACACTATTGTTATGATGTCCCTGGGTCGTAGGTTCAAATGCTTATAAAAACATTTGCTGCGAGTTTTATGAAGAACTTAGTATTTTTCATTCAATTAATATTTAATAATGAATTCTTATTTTCTCAAGGATGGTCTGTTGATATCAAAACATGAACAGATGGGATATAGTACGTTTTGGAATGATTCCATACAGCTGGTAAACAAGAAGCATTGGATATAGTATCTTTTGAAACTATGAAGGATATAGTAACTTTTGTAACTGATCAGTTCAGGAATATAGTACATTATGCCATGAAACTGAATTTTCAACATCAATTTCTATGTGTTAAAGTATGTTTTGGCATAAAACAAACTGCAGAAATCGATGGAAACGATAACAAAGTATTTAGAAAGGCCAAAAAGTGAATTTGAGAAAAAAATGGATTTAGTACCTTTTGAAATTAAGCTTCTCAATTATGCCAATAACTCTTGAATATAATTATAACTGCAATAATAATGGAACTATTAATTAACTGAAATGATTAACAATATATGCAAATAAATAATATGTATAAGATAGAAAACTGTTCTTTTAAATGATTTTCCTTGAATTCTTAGTTAATATTTAGTCCAAGGTGACATGCTTATCTGAATAGATACAATCAGTGCTCACGACTCATTGGAATGAATTTTGTCACCCTCGCGCCACATCACTCTGCCGTCGATCGTCCACGCATTCCTGATGCCCACTCTAGCTGCCACCTCACGGAAGTGAGCATGTCGTCGTCTCGTGAGGTCCTCTCTTATAGTGATATCAGAACCCTTGAGTTGCCTCCTCGCCGATAACACCGAACGCCGAGTCTGTAGCTCACGAACTTGACGATGACAGCTCTCGGTCTCGCCTGAGTCGCTCCAGTACCAGGAAGACGTCCCACTCTGTGGCAGCGGTCGATCTGCGCTGCATCCACCGCGATTTTCAATCTGTCACTACACAGCTTGGTGACAATCTCGGTGACATTTTCTAAGTATTTATCTAAGTATATGTATATTAGTAGTGATATTCACTTAGTGAGGTGTGAGAAATATTCTTTGGATAATAAACGTTGCAATAAAATGGAACTATAACGGTTTTCTCGAGGAGGGTCCTCCCTTTCTATTATCCTCCAAATGGTTATTCATAATGAACCATTAAAATTATCAAAAAATAATTATTTATAATCCACAATTGGATCTTTATCATGTGAATAGCATAGATGGCAATGTACATCTCAATAAGCCTACAAGTCTCATTTACTCGTTCATTTTACCATTAAAACTTTCTTATATTGTATCAGGCCGTCCTAACTTAGGCTGTATTGTAGGTGGAACAAATGTACCTAGAATACCGTACATTGGTTTCTATATACATTGGGTGGAACTAGTACTTCTTATCAAACTCAAAATAATTTCATGCTTGATTTATTCCAATACTGCAATCAAGGTCCCCTATCCTTACAAACCCATAAACTACTACATCATGATCTGTTAACATGATAAAAACAGTGCATTATTATCTCCTGACAATAGTTTGCAAATTTCGCTATTACGCTCATTATTAATCCATTTATCATGCGGCCGCCCGCACTTCCACTTCATAATTCTTTCTCAATCCGAACGGTATTGCTTTTGGCAAAACTCCTCCTCTATTCAATTCTATGAAAGCCGGAACCTTCGGATGAGAATTTATTGCACTGATATAAAGGCAGATGCAGTTCTGACAACCTATTATAGACATGGTTCGGATTTAGGTTCGACTCGTACTAAAATATCAGATTGTACTTGAGGGTCAGGTACTCTTCTGATCACTGATTTCTATCTTGATCAGTTATTGGATTAGTATATGCTCACTGGTTCAAGTAGAGTAATCGAAGGCTTTTAACACAAGGACAAATTCTGAACGATCTATACTACAGTTTACTACATTATAGTAAACGTACAGTAATGTATTGGATACATTACATTAGACCACAGAGGAAAGAACTATACTTACCACTATCTCTCTTCTATATTACAGCTACTCTCTTCTATCGTCCGTGATTAGACTATATTCTATAGTACGCAGTATTAAGTGTATCGCAAATACCAACAAAACGTCCATAGGGAAAAGTCGAACCCAAGTTATGAGCTCGTACTTGAAGTGTAAAATATTTTCAATCCACCACATTTCAACTGGAAACTTTATTGTCTTGACAGGTTTAGAATCAAGTCTAACATGGTGTTGATAACAACTGCACTCTCCATGTCAGTTTTCAATTATAGTGCTCTCGACAACTTCTCATATCTGCTTCATGTGAGAGTTGACACTTGTATTAATAATTGCAGGTACGCTTGAAATGAGTTATGATGGGAGATGACGTTTTTCATCGAGCAAGTAATGCTTTTTCATGACTTGAGTGGTCATGGATCGAGTTGTCTTCTATGAAGGTACAAGCTTTTACAGAATCAATTTGCTGTGACTCATGAAGTCATGAGTGGATAATGTGATCTACGTCAACCTTAACAGAGTATGCCTAATACATATGAATAGATTTTATTAATTTATTTGATGGATATATAAAGTATACCATCATCAGTATCCATGTTAATAATAAAAAACCATCATGTTATACTAGTGTAATCATAATATAAGAGTAAGGTACACTATACTCATATTATAGTATAAGGTATACTCGTATTATGAGATTGTCAACCTCATTTGGGTTGAATGAACCTCATTTGGACAATTCAACTTCTTATAACAAAACAAAGAGTCAATTCTGGATCAATGGAACTCCACAGACTCGATCTGTTGGTCTGCAGCTCTTCAACAAATTATTGACCGAGCGAAGTAAGGTCTAAGATTCAAGTCGACGGTTTGGCATTTCTCTTAATGTTTAAATTTTTATATGTTTATATGTTGCGCATTTACGGCGAAACGCGGTAATAAATTTTCATGAAATTTGACAGGTATGTTCCTTTTCAAATTGCGCGTTGACGTATATACAAGGTTTTTGGAAATTTTGCATTTCAAGGATAATATAGAAGGAAAAAGGAGCCTCCTTCATACGCCAATATTGGAGTAAAAATCAGACTATAGAATTATTCATCATAAATCAGCTGTCTAGTGGACTATAATACTACCCGTTCAAAAACATCGAACATCTTGGAAATGTATCTTTCAATCAACGTTAGTAGACAGTTGACTATAATCATGGCCACCTATGCTATACTACTATGGTGGCTATGCTATAATACTACCCGTTCAAAAAAATTGAACATTTTGAAAATGTATTTTTCCATCAACGTTGTAGACAGTTGCAACCAGACCTGATAACAGCGCTCACACTCACATTCCGCGACGACACGTCACGGTACGATAGGACAGAAAGCTCTATGTTTATTTAGGATTTTTTCTAGACATTTTAAATTGATAAATTATTTATTAATTTTCGAGAAAACATAACAGATCAATGTAACTTACTGAGCGCGAGGTCTACTGTTCACAAAACTACTAGTACTTTACAACCTAAATGAGAGGTATCTCTGAATAATAAAATTATTTCAATGGAAGGCCAAGTTAATCTATTATCTCACAAATCTATATTATTGATTCAAAATAATTGTATATCTACTCATGTTACAATGATACTACTTTACTAATCCTCAAGACAAATGAACTGGAAATAAATTCCACGTAAATTAGAAAGAGGTGATATCAATTATTGATTATTTTTTTCATTTTATATAGGACGAGTTGGAGAATCACTCAACTACACTCACTGGATGAATTTCCAACTTGATAAAAATAGCTTTGAATGGAAATATTATGTATTTGTTTGCTCCATAGATAAAACAAGCCTCTAATAAAAAAAGAGAAATAATGGAAAAGTTAATTTGAGAGGAATTATTGAGGTTTATTCTACCCAGGCTTTCTTTCAAGAAGTTTTAAAATCCATATAGGCTGAATAAGTATCTCTCACACCCTCTTCCTCTTTTCTTCCTCTATGCTCCCTTCTCCCATCCTCGTTCTCCTCCTCCTCACTCTTCTTCCCTCTTCAGGAAACCCCTTGTGAAATGATAAACAAATGAATTTCAAATTTTATAACTGAACACAGTCAATGGCATTTATTCAGGTTATTCATCAATACAACTCATAAAAATTTATTTCTTCTAGCCTCTAGTCAAGATAGCTACTTGGGTAACTAACAGAATAAAACTTCTTTCGTTCATTAATATTAATTTTTGCTTGAGATACCAATTTGGATAGGTAGGCCTACAGTAGGCCACTATATATCAATCATATCCAAACCTCCATGCCACTCACAAATTTTGCTCGCATAAATCAATCACCAATTATTGTAATGGGCAGCTGGCAAGAATTCAACCATTAACATGATATATTTGCTGAATTTTGCCTTCACGTCAAGACAAATAATTTGAAGCCCACACCTGATCCACCCAAGTTTGGATCTTATATATTATGTACGGTAGTAGTGTAAAATATGAATATATATATTGATAGTAAAATAGTAAACTTGTCTGCTAATAGTCTGAGGTTATTTCCTGGATTTAATCTGTAAGCATTCCTTAGGAATATGTTTCCATTTAACCAATGCTGAAAGTTTGAAGTGAATCCTAGATATCTTATTGTTGGTTTTTTCCACGTCCAGTGACCCTGTGATCGGTCATCTCAACGTTGTTGATTATTTTGTTGTGACTAGTCAACAAAGGGGAACTCAATATTAGCGCTAACCTTTCCTCAAACTTGCCATAAGGGGAGGAAGAAATGCGAGCATGATGGAAGAGAGTGCGTGTGAGTGTTAGTGCGTGTGTGGCTATGTTTATGTGTGACAGGTTAGTAGGAGAGATTAATCGAGCAGGGCTGTAAACAGCAGCATTGAAAACAACACTGCTGATTGATCAGTGCTGAATTAAAGGAAAAAAGCGGCTGGAATTGGTATGTTGCTCGGGTAACATCTGACCAACTAATGGCGGTGGCTTATGGAGGTTGTTAGGATAGTAAATGTTCCATAATTCATTTACAATAAGGAAAATGAGAGTGTGAGCCCGGGTCACAACCTGCTCATTGAGAAGTCGAGCAACATTGGACCTTCGCGCCTCAATAACAGGAAAGTAGCAACAGGAAAATAGGCGGCTGAGATATGTGAACAGCCAAAAGTGATACCCATTGTGAAGGACATTATTGGAGTACCGTACATTTGATTAGATCTCGCCTATTATTGTTGCAATTCGTGATTCGAACAGGTGTCGGTTCTGTTAGTCGAGCATATCAATATCAAACTCCAATAAAGCATGCAATTTCAACAGGTGTTAGTTAAATAATAATAATATTTGTATGGCTTTTATTGGTAGGGAGTTCCAGGTGTTAGGTTTGTCAAAGTCATTGGAAGTATTTGAATTCAGGACTTTTAATTGGATCTTGACTTGACTTCGGTTATAAGAGCATTATGTTTAAAATAAGGATCAGTTATCGTTGAATATGGAAGTTTCAATTTCTAAGCTTGCAATTCCTAATACTTTAATTTTTGTCACAAATCAATAGAGGTTATAAGAATTTGATGAAAGATTATTAGTATATTCGATTGAATACTGACTTGACTATTTTTCAACTTATCCCAATAGTTCTATAGAATGCAACTTCTGTTAGTGGAAGATAAAACTCCATTCAAAACATGTGATTTTATAGTTCAGTAACATGAATATCTCAAAAAATATCGGATTTATCGAAAGCCTCTACCAAACAAAACTTGTAGGAAATTTATTAAGCTTCATTTTTATGTGTCGATTATGACATTGAACACATTGTTTCTAAGATATAAGCATGTAAGTAATAAGTGGAAAATTCAACTTTCAAACCACCCTCATCCCTTCAGCACATGATGTAGGGGTTGGTATTTTTCATATGCTCACCTCCAAACTAGTCTCAACAAAGCTGCAAAGTATAAGATCTATAATAAATTGTTGCTGAACAGAACATTTCACTCTCAACACTAAAACTGCTGCAACAGTCGTAGGGAAATGCGTAAAATAATGAAAAACTACATCAAATTGGAGATAATTTGATGTTCTATCAGCTCATAATCAGCACGGACTTTTTTACTTTCCTTGCCCTACTACCATAGGTAAGGAAAGTATTGCTTTCCAAAAAAAATTAAGGTACCCCAATTTCAAGTTTTCTATACGTTTCAAGGTCCCTGAGTCCAAAAACATGATTTTGGGTATTGGTCTGTGTGTGTGTATGTGTGTATGTGTGTGTGTGTATGTCTGTGAACACGATAACTCCATTCATAATTAACCGATCGACTTGAAATTTTAAACTTAAGGTCCCTATACCATGAGGACCCGACAATAAGAAATTCAATAAAATTCAATTCAAGATGGCGGAAAAAATGGCGGATAATTACTAAAAAACCATGTTTTTCACGTTTTTCTCGAAAATGGCTCTAACGATTTTCTTCAAATTTATATCATGGATAGCTATTTATAAGCCCTATCAACTAGCATAAGTCTCATTTCTGGGAAAATTTCAGGAGCTCCGTAATATTCTTGAGAAAAATGGCGGAAAATGACTAAAAAAATCATGTTTTTCACGGTTTTCTCGAAAACGGCTCCAACGATTTTCTTCAAATTTATACCATGGATAGCTATTTTTAAGCCCTATCAACTGGCATAAGTTTCATTTCTGGGAAAATTTCAGGAGCTCTGTAATATTCTTGAGAAAAATGGCGGATAATGACTAAAAATCCATGTTTTTCACCGTTTTCTCGAAAACTGCTCTAACGATTTACTTCAAATTCATACCATGGATAGATATTCATAAGCACTATCAACTGGCATGAGTCTCATTTCTGGGAAAATTCCATGAACTCCGTAATATTCTTGAGAAAAATGGCGGATAATGACCAAAAACCAGGTTTTTCACGGTTTTCTCGAAAACGGCTCTAACGATTTTCTTCAAATTCCTATCATAAGTCCTATCATGTATGTCATTTTCTTCATAAGTCCTATCAAATGACATGAGTTTTTCCTTGGAAAATTGCAGGAGCTCCGTAATATTCTTGAGAAAAATGGCGGATAATTACTAAAAAACCATGTTTTTCACGATTTTTTCAAAATAACTTGACCGATTTTTTTCAAATTCATACTCTGTATAGTTATTTATCAGCTTTATTAACTGGCATGAGTCTCCTTTCTGGGAAACTAATGGGGGGTCCACCCCATCCTTGAGAAATGGACTTTGTAACCTCCTTCTCGTGCATGAGGTAGGTAGGTAGAGCAGTTCATAAAAAGAACACATAGTCGAGATATTTCATCTGTAGAACAGCTGTTTTGACGACTTTAAAAAAATGACGACTAAAAAAATCATTGAATTTCACAATTTACACAAAGGAAAAAGTACACTGAAAACAATTATATATACACATATACAAAAGTCTGATCGTAGTTTCGAATATGAGCAAGGAAAGTTGTGTGAGTGTACCACACCAGATTTTTCATCAATCGTTCAAAAATTATAGGGCCGAAAAGATGAAAAAATTGGAGGCAGAAGTGTTTTTTCAAAAAATATTTCACTTTCAAGAGCGGATATCTTAGAAACTATGAGAGATATGGAGAAAATGTAGAGGCAAAACTTGTTGGTAATTTTGTAAGCTTCAATTTTGCACAGAACACAAATGTTCATAAGATGCATAGTTTCCGAGATATAAGCGAACAATGAAAAAATGAAAAAATTGGAGGCAGAAGTGTTTTTTCAAAAAATATTTCACTTTCAAGAGCGGATATCTTAGAAACTATGAGAGATATGGAGAAAATGTAGAGGCAAAACTTGTTGGTAATTTTGTAAGCTTCAATTTTGCACAGAACACAAATGTTCATAAGATGCATAGTTTCCGAGATATAAGCGAACAATGAAAAAATGAAAAATGTACTTTCAAACCACCCCCACCCCTTAAGCACAGGGGGTAGGGGTGAGGACTTTTGATATGTTAATCCTCTTACTATCCTTAAAAGAGATGTGGAGTTGAAAATTGTGTTCCAAACTTTTCCCTCTATAATCTTTCGATGACTGGACTATTTAAGAGGAGTAAGGTTTCTCAGAAGTCAGAAGAGGATGTACAAATTAAATTAGAAAATTACATCATTAGAATAAATTATCGTTATGAGTAGTTATATATATCTCACAAGTGTAGGCTTTGATAGTGAGAGATTTGGAAAAGTTGAAAACACAGATTAAAATGTTATAATATCAGCATTAATGTGTTAATTTAAGTTTTGTCAACGGAGGTTACTGGTATCAAAATTCTAATTAGAACACAGCTGAATACCCTTCAGACTTCTCAACTATAACAAGATAGCTAGAATGTTTTTTTTTTTTTTTGTAAAGGACGTGAGAATTCCAATTAAAAACGTGACAACGTTGTAACCTTCCAACTTTTTGATATTGACTTGAATAAGAGACACTAATTTTATTTTATGCTGTTAACTATGTTATAGGACTTGCATATAGTCTCATAACTTTTATAGTCTCATTCTCATACTATCAGAGTGAGCTAGAATGTGAGCACTATCCTTTTAGGTTCCAGCCTTGTCGAAAAGTATACTGATTCACTTCTCAATTGTTCTCAAACAATCTAGAACCTTAAGCAACCCAAAAGCAGCCAAAAGTCCTTCCAATGCTTTTAATAAAATGAATTGACGCTATCCATAACGAATAAGTTGTGAGAGTAGTAATTTTCATCTTTAGTAAAACAGGGCATGATAGTCAGCAAATGAATTACTTCTTGCAATCTCGCAATTACAATCTTGCTCTTATAACTGTATAAATTATTATTTCAAGTATCCAATGAAAGCTCTATAAATAGAACCAAGAACTTCTGCTACTGTTTTCATTGGATATTTGAAATAATTATTATGCATTAATAATATTCCAGAAGTTGGTTAACAGCAATTTGTAATAAAATCTTCCATCTTGTTCTTATATTATCAACCGATTAAGTACAAGAACCAGTAGCCTATTAGAATGAATAGAATATGAGATATAATATTGTGCTATTTTTGTCTTCTATACATAATCCAATACTTAATCATAAATTTGGGTTGACTAGGATCAAGTTCGGATATTTTTGATCAAATCTATTCGAAAAACCTGAATCACGTCAAGCTAGAGGTCACCTAGAAATCATTAATTCAAAGGTTAATTTATCAACATATTTTTCCGACTTTTGACACTAGTGTTTTCTCAAAATACTTCAGAATGAGGATTTGCTTGGATTATCGCATACAAGTTCGACTTTTGTAGTGATTAGAATTCAGAAATGAGTTCATTGGAGTCACCTTGTTCAAGAAATTGTCCTTGCTACTGATACCTATTCCGTGAACTTGAGAATTTTTTTGGTACTTCAGATTGATAATCAAGTTCTATATGGGAAATGAGTTGCACTAGAGCTTGAATTGACTCATTTGCGCATTTTGGGCCACCCAAATTCTACGAGGTGATGAATATTCATTCAATTTCATTTATTTAATTTATCATGTGAAATTTATTACTATATTTAAGGAAAGGCTTAACCAGCTCATGCTCAACTCTGTCTCTATTCCAATTTATACTCCAGTAGAATATCCAATCCTTATTGATTGGAATAAATATTTAAATGGATGAAAGACTTGAAACACCAATTTATTGCTTCAAAAAAATTACATTGCACATCTGACCTCAACTTTGATTATCTTCTAATTTCTATACTGCTATCCTTCTGATATTGCATTCATAATTCCCAAATGCACTTTCCAATAAAATGGAAAAAAATTGAAATTTACATAGAGATGTGAGCTTGTTCAAGATAGTGTCCTCCTAATCAAGAACCTTATCTGTTCCGCAAGATTGTGAAGATGACCTCAAAATGGGCATTCATTCATCTTACTTGTAAGACATTTACTGTGAATTTATTTCCCAACCAGTGAATAAATATAGGTAATATGTTTTTGTAACACATGAAGTACTTTCAGACACGATTTTCCGCTTCCTCCAAGAAGCATTTTGCAAGCATCTAGTTTCATATTGGAACAAATAACATCCACGTTTATTATACATTTATACCTCCACTTGCTCCCCCACAGTTTGGCCTTCGGATTCTGGTTTTATGATTTAACCATTAACTCTATATTATTAAAGTTCTAATTTAACAGTTGCATTTGGTTCTGTTTTCTGATTTTATATGCTACTTTTAATTGAAACTTGATTTGCATACTGTTAGTACCTGACTTGTTTTACTCGGTTAAAGCGGCCTGAAATGAGAATTACTCAAGTTATTGCTCATTTGGAAGTATGAAGTTCCTTGAAAAATCAGGAGAAATACACGAATAAGTTGGTACCGATTTTCTTTTTTTTATCCTATTGAATCGCGTCACCAACCTTCGCTGCAGAAGAGAGTCAACTGAGGAAATTTTTTTCTAGAAAATAGTGATCATGGAATAAATTGTGATCCACTTCTTTAATGAAGCAGTCTTATCTTATCTTATCTGATAAGGAAATCTTCATGGAGTTGTCAATGCTTCATCAGCTTTGAGTGAGTTTTTGATAGAAAAAGAGGGACCAGAAGCGAATTTGTTGTTGCTTTTTACATTTACAATCCAACAAACAGTATATTTTACTGAATTGATGGGGAAATCAGAGATCTGACTTTATAATTATAACAGGAAAGTGATTTCAGGGAAAAATATTTTTCAGGAGGAGGGAAGGAAAAGGAGTTGATTTTCATTACAAAGCAGTTATCATGTTTTGTTATACTAAGTAAATTTGAAAGTAAATCCCATAATTATGCGTAGTTCAAGTAATAAGAGGTATTCTGGCAATATCTTATCAAAAATACCGCAACCAATACAAATAGACGATATTTGAATAGATGCATTTTATGTATTTATTACAATATTAATAGAAATTTAGACTATTACAAGCTAATCAATGAAAATATAAATTTTTAAACATTTCGATAACATATAAGCGTTGCGTGGAAGATAATAATTTTACCAATCATTAGCTAACCAATAAGAGAACAGCAAAACAGTCGTCATGACAACGGCGGAGGGTGAATACAACCAATCACAAACCAACCAATGATAGAGCTGCGATCGCGTCGTCATAACAACAGCCAATGAGAGTTGAGTAAAGTGGAGTTTAACCAATCATGAGCCAACTAATGAGAACGTAGCAGTTTTGTAATTATATAGTGGTGAAAAACTAGAGTGCATAACAGAGAATGTAACAAACAACAAGCTATTTTCTGAGTTTTGTTGTTGTATGAATATGAAAAAGAATAGATTTGGGAAGAAGCATATTTTCCGCAAATGTTATGTACTCCATGTGGTAAATGAATTTATCAGTCTATTTCAGTCTATAGATTCCTCTGATAGTCTACATTGTAATATACTTATTAATCTTCTAGGACTAAGACTACGAAGAGTGAACTGAGATGCTACTTGGAGAAAATAAAAAATTTTCAAGTAATAATATCCATAATTATAGTAGTTGCGCAAATACAGTATGTTTCATGCATCAAGCAGACTGAATAATTCCCTGTGGGAGAAAAATTTTCAAATCCGGCCCTGCTCCAAGAAACTTTTTTCCCATACCAATACAAGGTGATCACTGAGCTTAAAAATATAATATAGCCTATGTACGGTACGTAGTATGATTCTTTATCATTGAAGGAGATCGCCAGAGCTCAGACTCATTCCCACTTTCATAATTCAATAGCAGAACTATATTTATCACCTGTGAATAATATTGCACACATGACATTCCAATCCCGCCAACCAGTTCCAAATAGGAAAGCGAGTTTCTCCAGTAATAGCCGACTGATTGCACTTGCAGTATTTTTCTGCGCTGCCATAAATCTTTGCTCTATGCGTACTTTGTAGACAATTTTGCATTACAAATTGAAATGGCTCAATAAATAACGAAAGTTATGAACATTTTTCGTTATAAAAAATAGATTATGCACATCACGTCCATTTACAATAATCAAGGGAAGGACGCAGAGCAGGATAATATTTTCCTAATGAGACTGACAGAAAAATTGATAGGAAAAATAGTGCTGACCTACTTTGGGGTTGAAATTGACTTGGAAGTGTGATAATGATAGTAAAGTTACATGTAAAACATTGATATATTGTTACATTGTCTCACAAAAGACATGACGATATTCAAATACTACTCGTCGATAAAATACTGCTCGTAGAAGATATTTAATTTTATGTTTAAAATTTCATGTTCATATACAATTACGATCAATGCGGTACCGTTATGAAGCAGGAGTTTGCGAATTAATTAAACTTCCATAACGTATTATAAGAATGGAATAAATATTCTTATTATTCAGAATTAGTCTCTTCAATAGCGAAGTAGTAGTAATAATAACATCAGAGCAAGAATCGTTGATTTCCTACTTCCCGGAAACCACTTATATCGTCAATCATACACATTTTATTAGTTATGTATTCAATCTCAACCCATTCTTCATTGAATTATTATAAGATAATAATGTACTTGGAAGTAATGCCAAACTCTAGATATAGATTACCGATAAAACTCATATAATATCGCTGATTCATAATTATAATATCAAATAAAACACTGATTGGAATTTATCCTTGTCTCTTTTTTGGACCACCAGTGAATCTACAAATAACATAGGTTTAACACTAACCACTACGGTAGGTTTGACATAGGTTTACACTATGTAACAGAGCTATAGAGCTACATGTAGCTCAGCTATATAGCTCTGCTACATGTTTAAAAAGTGACACTGGAGATCTGCTATATATAGCCGGGCTATATAGCAGTTTTAAGCCTATTTTATCAGCTATATAGCAGAAAAATGAGCTAACAAAAATTTTGGTTGTCTCATTCCTTACCTTTTGTTCCTTACTCCTCTCCCCTTTTATTCCAAATTCTTGTTCTTCCCATTTTTATGTGCGTTCTTCTGTGTTCCTTTTCCGTGCATTCCTACTTCTCTTTGTATTTGATCAGTCCTATGAAATTCATACTTTTTTCTTTTCTACATTACCTAAAATGCTTTAAAACTATGTACCGTAGTTCCTGTGCTCCCTATCCTTATGTTTTTTTAATTCTGTATTGAACATCGCTATAATATGCTTCTTATCCCCGTGCTCCTTATTTCTATGTCCCCCTTCTCTATGTTCATTATCCCTGTTTTCATGATTTCTGTAATTTTTCGTCCTGTTAATTTTATGTTTCTTCTTTCTGTGTTCCTTATTCCAATGCTTAATATGCTTGTTCGAGTTTCTTCTACCTGTCAACCTTAGCTCATTCCTGTTTTGCACATTGTACTTATATTCATATTGCTTTAGTAGGTTAACAACATTAAAATTACAAAAATTAAAACATTATTATTGTGTACAACTTTTAACAGAAAAAACACATATTTATCACTGTGTTTCCTTAACCTGTCTACCTCAGCCCGTTCCTGTTTTGCACATTGACCTCATATTCATATTCATTTATTGGGGCAACAACATTGAAATATTACGGAAAAAACAGTTACATGTGCTTCAACACACCTCCCTTATCGGTTCTCTCGAATCTTCCCTTTTTTGCAATGGATCCCTATACAATTTGAAACCCCTCCACTTCATATTTTCACTGAATTCCCACGCTCTGGCACCGCGACCGCTAAAATTACACAATACCGGATAAAAAGGTGGACGCGCAAACTGGTTTGATGTGACGGAGGCTAATTACCATTACTTAATACAATAACAGTAAAGTCGGTAGCCAGAGAAAGGAAAGGAGGTAGCAATGATACAGTGAAGATGACCTTGTCCATGACCGGTGAAAGGTATTCGGTGATTGGCCGCCGCCATTGTTTGGCTGCATTGTCAAGGCCGCGATTCACTTTCGCGCGCTTATTTGTTTTACACTCGATTCTGTGATATTGGATTTGACTCCCACATTCGCGGAGAACGAATCGGTTGTCATTGACCTTCGTTTCTTTTCTACCACTGTGAATGTCTAATTCATGATTCACTTGTTACATATTTTGAAGCAAGTTATTTGTTGTATACTGTGAGAATGCCTGTTACATGATTCACTTGTTTGTTGTAGTACAGTTACTTATTATTGTATACGAGTGTGAGGTTGATTTTAATGCAGAAAGAGTTTATTTTAATCGACAGGGGATCGAAGTACGTGTGGAGTTTATTTTAATTGACAGGGGATAGTAGTGCAGTAAGAGTTTTTTTAATTGACATGGAATAGAAGTGCAGTAAGTAGAAGAGTCTATTTTCATCGATATATTATATATTATAATTATATTTGTAATACTATAGATCACAAAGGCATTGGTGGCATTGGTATGAAATAATCTTATGGGTTGCCCCCTCAATGGCGGATTTCAATTCCAAGTACGATACTAGCGCTGCATGTGAGTCTATGCATCTAAGGTCTTTGGGTATGTCATTTACAACATCTAATATTGTGTCTTGATCAGATGGAATCAGATGATTCCAAATCACGTGTCGGCGCATAAAGGACAGTCTGTGTGATAAATCCAAAAAGCGGCAGATATCTTTTCGGCAAGCGATTGGTGTCGTGGTCGCGCTGATAAGCTATTGATATGAGATGTAATAAGAATGATAAGATAGGTTCCATGTTCGATGCTTCCATACATCTGCTACCACCGTTGTGAGGTTGCTGCTACCACCTACCATTTCTGGGTCTGTTTAGAAATCGCTTCCTGGTGGTTAAAAGCCCTCTTAGAAGCTGTAAGTTCACTCATATCTCTTCTTATATCCATCTCATTACTTACGCAGCTTAGAACTCATGGGGGCATCATCCTCAGAAAAAAAAATGGAAATAATTTGGAAAATTGTGAAGTGGATCAATTTCCAATGTGATATATGTCATTGATTTGAGTTTGATAACCCGTGGCTAAATGTCAAATTTTCCTATTAAATTCCAATCAATATAGTATGGAAAACAGTAGTGTTGATGTATTAAAATTTCACAAGTGGAAATTCTCTATCACTAACTTATCCTCAATCATGATCTAGGAATTTTCAATGTACCTTATAGAGTAGTCTTTCAAATTTGTAATGAGTGATCACTGGATCTCTCATCCGAATTTCACACGTAGAATTTCATCATTTGCACTCTATTCCATTTTCGAACTCAAACGACTGATAACTGATTCTACATGAATACTATGGTTGAGCTTTTTTCCAACCTTAATATTATCTAGATAGAAATAAATGGATTTAATGATTAAATAATTAACCTGATCCAGAGATAGGTCTATTACTTTATGTACGACTTAATAAGTTTGAAACTTCACCTCATAAAGTTGATTGGAAACTTCCCTCACGAGTTTCTCTCTCCCGGATGTTGTAGAGAACATCGTGATGTACAACACCACCGGAAGCTAGCACTAATTGATACTGAACAACATCTCAACTCCGACCAGTGTGTGATTCCGTAATTAATTTATAACTTTATCACAAACTTCCCTACTTACAGGAAGACTCCCTCTCTCAGTTTCCCTCTCTGTCTCGCAATCACGACGGTACTTGACCCTGCCCAACAAAATAGAACAAGGTTCTGTCTGCAAGGACCTGAACTTAAAAACTTTATACTTCTGATCTACAGCGATCGGTTCAACCCACTCGATAATAATAGTGCAAACTTATTTACGACCCTATTATCTTTAATCGGGGCCCTCGATAGAAAAAATGAATGATGGTAATGATACTAAGTTTCAATTGGAACAACTAACTACCTTCCTGTTAGAATAGTGCCGATCTATACTTGCTATACGTGTTCGAATCACATTTCTCAGGCTGTATTTGAGATCGGTTTCATCGCGAACATTCATTGGAGTGAGTGGTGATGTTTATATTACCCATGAAACAGCTATGCCTGAATTATTGCAGTTCATGTCCTCAATACTCGACCCCTGAATTCCTCGGGTCAAGTTTTCTATATACTTCCGAGAATTTGGCCAAGTACAATAATTATTGAACATTAAATTTTGATTCATGATCGTCCCAATTAAAAATTTGAAGTACGATAACGTTTTCCGGATGCCTCAACTCTGTGGAGTGTTTGTACGATTACTATTCAATAACATTACAATATGTACAGTGAACCTAAGTGAGATTCACTTTAAACTGTCAGCATTGATCTAATGGGATGCATTGGTGATATTTTCAAGGAATGCTGACAGCTTGAAGTCAATCTCACTATGGTGATATTCACTTTTATTCATACGCGTATAATGTATTTGTATTTGTATACTATGTTGTATAATTAATAAATTGTGTATGATGTTTGTATTGTGTTGTAAGAGTCAACTTGGAAAGCCTTGACTACATTGACTAATAAGAGTTATGCTGTTATTATCATTGTCTATACTGTTCCAGTATCAAACACTTGTACCAATAAATTTTAAGTAATGATTTAGTGTACTTGCTATTGCCCTTGGATAGTAATCTTTTCGTAATAAATCCGATTGATACTACGCAGTACAAAATTCATTCATGTACTTTTTTAAACCGACCCCCAAATTTATGAATGAGTTAACGATCAAACTGGAAATGTTTGTCTTTGAAAATACCTTTCGAAACAATGGAATATTATGTGGATTCACATTTTTCGAAAAAAAAACTCTTTTGCAGGTGTGAAGATAAGAGGATCAAATTCTCTGATTGTCTCAATCTTCTTTCTTTTCTTCATGAAAATAAAGTTATTGAGTGAGCTCAGATTTGCAAAGCTCATAGGAAACAGTCTGAAAACAAATAACTAAAGTTGTGAAAGCTCACTAGGAAAATAGTGGCACTTTCATCTCCTCAATTTCAAATTTCCTCCACTCCTTGATCAAAAAGAAATGATTATTGTAGAACACATTTCAATAACAATTTCCTCCTCCGCTCGATGAAAAGTAAATGATTCTTGTAGGAAAAGCGGCAGTTATTTAGATTGGCTCTGATATTAGCAGTCATTTGGTGGTGACATTTGCGAGTGAGCTCATGCCTGATGGCCAGACAGAGGATCTGGAGTTAGAAGTTTGCCTCTGCCTGCGGGGTACTCTCTTTAATATTACTTCTCGCCTCCAGAGCTATCGATCCTCTCAGAGGAGAACAAAATGCCAGGTCCCAGCCATTCCTTATCCCTCCCATTCGGCTTCCTCTTTCACACCTTCTCATTTCTCCGCCATTCTCTCTCTCATTCTCACTCCATTCGCTCGACACGAGTCGCTCTTATTGTGAGTGCTTCGCCTCTCGATAGCTTCCCTTCCCGTCAAGTCCTTGACTGCTTGATTCCTGGACACGGTTCCCTCTCCTCAAACGAAAACAGATGATAGTGGAAATTTCAAGGTGATTCTTTGAAATTCGGATCACTTTTGAAGTTTCAGAATGGTTGAATTTGATAGGGGTTAAGCTCATTAATTTTCAAAGTCTGAAAGTGGTATGGTGGCTTCAAATTCCCAAAACTGATATTGTTGAATGGACATCATTCTCAAATGAGACAAAATTTCAAAATAGAATCTGTTATTTCTTCTGGTATTCTGAGTATAAATGGAGGAGATTTTTCTTAGATAGCCATCCATATTAAATGAAAATATTTGAAACTGTAAATAAAACCAGTAATCAATCAGGCTAATGAGAGAGCTCACTAGAGATAAAATGACCAACAACCAGTTTCTAGTATTACCTCAAATAATAGTGGGAATATCTCTTCAAAGGGTATCTTTATGTTTTTGTTAAGTGCTCAAATTGGTTTTCTCATTTTATTATTTATCAACTTGATAACATTATAAAGCTTGAAAAAGATCCAGCTTCATGATCAAAAATTTCCTCAATGTATCTGAACTACTTCCAGTGAACGTTCATCGCAATCAAGTCTATGTACTTTGGAGTGAATTCACTTTCCTCTATCCACAAACATAAATATTGTTGGTGAAAGAAAATCTGACAAAAATTTGCGTTGGAAAATCTCTCGTGTTCAATTGATTGTGAAAAAGCAGCTGCCTCAAAAATATCAGTGTCAATTTTGTCTTCTTGTCAATTTGAAAGAAGCTTTGGGATAAGATTAAAAAATGCCATGACGCAGACATTCTGGCTTGAGCATTCCTTTTTTCCAAATAATCAGAGTTTAATTGGTCATGCTATGGGAGCAATTTAATTTGAAAATTGCAATTAGCTAACTTGATTGATCTAATTGGACATGATAATAGAATGATTACTTTTCACTACACGTGAGTTCCTGAGGATCACTACTCATTATATCTATATAATCGGGAATTTATTCATGTTTGAGTTTTGATTGGTTTATTTGACAATCTTAAATTTGAAGTCAGTTAATTATTATCGATGCCGTTTTCAAAAGCTATTGTTAAAACAGAATGAAGACTGGAACATGGAAGAGTCTAGCTCAGCTGAAACTATATAAAATAAATCTATTAATAATAGCGTCTTTTCAAACTTGTTTTATCACTCCAGCATTCAAACACTGATCATACTTCAAAATAATATTCCAAGTTTTCCAGGAGCACTGTAGAATACTTTGATTCTTGTTCCATGGATACTAAAATTTAGAGAAACATTATATTATGAATTATCCTTCAATTTAGATAATTTTATAATACACAGGGGTGACCTGACTACCCCCAAGCTCATAACTCATAACTGTCAGTAGTTAGTACAGCTGTACATAAGCGGTCACCATTCCTAAGTAAATAATTTGAGCTTAAAATTCCTAATCTGTTATCAGATATGCCTATAGTCGCTGAATTGACCAATAACGTGATGTGACCAAATTTGTTTCATTTGAACGACCCCCCCCCTCTAGGGTAGCATTCTCCGTCCAAACCCCTCCCCTGTGATATATACGGTGTTATTTGTATGGCTTTCTGTTTGTCCTTCCCAACCTATGATAATTTTTTTTATTATCACACATGAGTGTTTCCCATTACAATAATTCAGGGAGCACTATCAAGTAGTAGCTTACTGATAGAATAATGGAATAGAAGATTTCAACAGCATAGAGAACACGCGAAAATCTCGTGTTAAATTCAATGCACAAACCTGATGAGCTGGAAGTCCAGTTTAAACTAAAGCGTCTTTCCCTTTTCCTACCTACTGATATCAATCGATATTCCACTAAAGTTGAGCTGCGTGACTGGCAATTAGGTAACTAACTAGGAACGAACTCCCTTTTTTCTGTTTGATCAATCATGTCCATTCACATTAAATCAGCTCAGCTTTGCTCAATCACGAACTATTTCAAGATGGCACGATTCATGGATATTATAAAGGGATTTGAGTTTTCTAGCTGCTCCAAATTGTCAAAAACTCCATTAAAATGTCAATAGAACATTTGAATAGACCATTTTTGGTTCGAGTTTTGAATAGTTTCCAATAATCCATTAATTTTATTGTATTCTCGCAGAAATAACAAACAATCTTCTTACATGAAACAAATTTGGTCACATTACGTTATTGGTCAATTCAGCGACTATAGGGATATCTGATAACAGATTAGGAATTTAAGCTCAAATTATTGACTTACGAATGGTGACCGCTTGTGTGCAGCTGTACTAACTACTGACAGTTATGAGCTATGAGCTTCAAAATCATTTCCCGGCGGTTTGGGACTCTCCTAAAATTGCAAGTCTGTTCATCTCTCACTATCTCTCCATTTCACATGCATAGACCTAGAATTTAAGAAGGCAAAAACCTGTTCATTAGAATACAGTGAATGAGCAATTACGCAGTTCTAGGAATTGTAATTTTCATATTTTTCAGCTTCAAATTGGACCTTATGTTTGGGTGGAGGAAAAAAATCTCTTATGGCTAATATTTTAGAGTTCTGTAAAGTTAATTCGTAATCTCTAAACTCATATTTAGAGTCCTATGGAATTCATTAACAGGATATTGGAGTTTGGTTCAATAAATGACTGAATTCGACAATGAAAATGACTGAATTCGACAGTGAAAATGACTGAATTTGAACAATTATTCGACAGTGGAAAGTTACATTATTCAATCAACCTTGATATTTTAATAATGAGTAACAAGGTGCAGCAGCTCACGTTTTAATGTTTTAAGCCATATAATTATAAATGATAGCTATTGCAAATTGAATTTAATGAGGTAATTTGCATTGAACGGTGATTTACATGTTGATTAAGTTGTAGCCTGCAATCGATACAATAAATCGGATCCAGAAAATCTATCACGATAGCTCAATTTAGTGTTTTCACCACTTTTTTACTTTTAATTCAATGATATTTCTGTGACGTATAAGTATCATAGTCAAAGATTCTCTGAATAATAACAGAATCGAAAGGAAAATAGAAGGGGATTGTATCAATCTCTTATTTTCCAGATTCGAAATATATACATAAATATATATTTTTAAAATTATATTTTGATGAGTACTATATTGGAAAAATAATGCAATTTATCGTTATCGTCACTCTTATTGTAATAATAACTTAATCAATTGCCAAGGATGATAACAGGTGGAATGTAGAATGTAGACCTGAATGTATACAACTCTCTTTTATACCTCTTCTCAATAATTTATTTAGGATATTGTGCGGTACTGGAAATGATTGTGTCGTGTAATGAAGGCAAAAATGAGGGGAAATCTACCTTCCTCCTGTTATCATCCTTGGCAATTGATAAAGTTATTATTATAATAGGTGGAAGGTAGATTTACCCTCATTTTGACTCCATTACACGACTCAATGATTTTCAGTACCGCACAATATTCTAAATAAATTATTGAGAAGAGGTATAAAAGAGAGTTGTATACATTCAGGTCTACATTCTTACTAATTTTTATAACATTGCTATTTTTTATCTCTTGATCTCTCCTATCTTATTAAGCTTGGTATCTTCATTAGCCATGTTATCATTGTTACCTCCTTATATTCTTCGGTATGGAGGTATGATAGCCTTGAAACCTTAAGATCCGTGTTCCCCGTTACTTCATATTATATCGTTGCTGTTTTACAAGAAATTTCACCCAAGAAGTTACATAGAATATTCAATGACAGGATAACACTGAACTGATTCTATGTGATCTGTCTAACAAGTATTAGGGCTTTATAGATTGATATGAACTTCGAATTCCTTACAACTTTTTTCGTAATAATGGATCGATTATCGATCAATTTAATTTTTGAAGCTAATATAGGCCTAAAGTACTTCACTATATTTTGAAAACTTTCGGTATCATGAAAATCTTCAGCAGTAGTACATTATTATCTATCATAATGAGCACCCTTAAAATAATTACAACACCAGTCTATTTTCAATGAAGGTCATTCGCAACTGTTTCTAATCCGCTTAAGTCCGTTATTTCAAGAGATTTTCTATAAATACACCTACGTTATTACAGAGGCTGGCGAATTGAAAAAACCTCACCTACGTCCAGTAGTCTGTAAATATCTATCATATCGATTTAAACGACATAATTGGTTATGTAACGGGCATTTGATCGGTAATCAGCTTGCGAAAATTGAAAATAAAAATGAACCAAGTCCTTGGTTCTTGAAGAACAGGTCCTATTCTTATTCAATGGGGCGTGGTTTTGCAATGTATTTAGGCCTATATTGAGATACATTTTGAACTGTCAGCATTGCTTCAATAGTAAGCATAAATGTTGAATGTAAGAAATGCAGACATTTGTATATTGAATGTCACTAGGCGAGGCTCCATAGCTGAGTTATTTTTGCTAACAATATCTTACTAACTTATCTACTAAGCATTTTTTTGAGGCGAAAGCATTATCGACCAATGGCACTGTCAAGACCTTATGTAGTTATCGGACTTGGAATTCAGGCACTCTAATTGAACATGTTTGTTAACTTACATACATGGCTGCATAGCTGCAACAGGAGAACATGAACATGAAAAATACTTTGAATAGTTCTGAAGTCGAATTGGTTCTCTAAAAAGTAGTTGAAAAAAGTATTTAAGAAACTGGAATGGAAGTGTTTGAGTTGGATAAGTGAAGAGTTTCAATTACTTCGATTATGAAGTTTTTTTATAATTTATTAGCCCATGACAATAGTTTGAATGAAACTCAATCTTATTGTAACATGGGCGTAGAAAAACATGTGACATTGTAACATGTGAGGTGATTCTAATCTGTAGTCTTTGGAGAATAATCTCTTTCATTCAAACATGAATTCAAAAACACTTATTCCATCCTCTGTTTTTCCCTCCTCAATAAGAATTAATATCTTTTCCCAATACTTATCTGGTTGAATTCAATTTAACACCTCTTATTATGGATGTTCTTTCATCCTAACAGAGCTCACAGGTTGCATAATTGGATGTTTTCAAAGTACGACTCCGACGTCAACCACTACCTCCGTTCACGGAGGTAGTGCGTCAACTCACCAAATTTACTATAAAGATTAATTCCTCCTACGAATCAATTTTGAAGAAGAAAATAATAAGTTTTAAACTGTGATTCTTGCTTCTTTATTCACTATATTTCATAAAATGTAGTGCAGGAAAAATTCAACGTACATTAAATTCATATACTGTCGTACATTGTTAAATTTCTCAGTCATGGTTCACGGATATTACAGGGATCATAAAATTATAATAAATGGCTACATTTAGAGATTCGATAACATTCATCCCCTACCAAACCTGCTTCATTTCCTCAGCTAAGTTTAATTTACCAATTACGAGAAGTAGATAAAAAATAATAAGCCCTAAATGTCAAGTGAGTTATACCACTACTTCCTCCACCAAATTATAAGTTTGCGGAGAAATTACTGTTCAAAATTACTGCGTTCGTAGCAAATTTCACCATTTTTGCAAATTAAGAATCCGCAATATTGCCTACTTCCGCTTCTGACATGTGTACGGTGCACAGTGCTAATTTGTAATACATGTACACAGTACTGACACCACACACCAAATCGTGACTTGGCGCAGTAAGCTTTGTTTTGACCTTCACGACACGTTTCAAGGTCACTGGAGCACGTGGAGTAGGTACTCGACAACACCCTAGCGCACAATTGGTTACAATAAGTCAAAAACTAAAAAGTTGCATTTTTATAACTTGAAACATGTTTTGTCCTTCGTCCAGTACTTTGAAAATACATACTCCTACTCTTAAGTGGTACTCTTCAAACAGTCAGCATTGGTTAAATGGAGATCATTGAAGGAATGCTTACAGTATGAAGTGAATTCCTCTACATGTAGGTACTCTACCTTGTATTTGCTTCTGCTCTAAAACGTAGAAATTATAGTTTTTATCGATGTGAACTGTAGCAGCCCTGAGATTGCTGTTCATGGTTGTTTAACACAATTGAAATTCAATTTATATGTTAACTACTCTGTACCGATAGACAGCCCTAGGCTGCATCATGCCACTCTAGAGTCTAGACTAGCATTAAGGTTATCAAACAACTGGCCTTTCTCTTCCTCACATTTGAACAATGTTATGAGTGGTAGCTCAATGTTATGAGTGAGCCTGTATAGGTGGATTTATCAAGGTTTATGCTTTGTTTTTTCATTGATTATTCACACGTGGATTCATCACTTCACGTGCCACATGCTTTCATTCAGATACTTCCAATTTTTCTAAGGGGGTGTCCACATAATCTCAAGTTAAAACTGTGTGAAAGGAACGTTTTAACACACTTGTCTATTCAAACATCTAATCATTTCGCTGTACGCCTCTACCAACAAGTATTGTCTCACATTAAGACAAAATCAATGTGTTTTATACTAGTAGGTAACCCGTGCTCCGTAAGTGTCTATTTTAAAACTTGAACATCTGAAAACTTGACGTAATGAGATCTTGAAGAATTGAAAATAGGCATATAACCATCATCGGTTAATTAAGAATTCATATGCAAAATTTCAAGTTAATCAGTCCAGTAGTTCAAACGTGATGATGCATATTCATTTATACAATAATTAAATTATCAAAATGATAGGGAGAGTAAAACGTTCTAATTATAATGAATATATAGTATGCTTTGAAAAGCATCAAACATAATTCTCCTATCCCGTACTTTTATAAGCCAGTTCTTTCCATTATTATAGTATAGATTATTCCACATTATTTTACATGTATTTTTACATTGATTGCTGCTGAGGGTGACACACACACAAAAATATCTACGAGAGTAGCTATGAGAGTAGCGGAAGGATGAAGGATGATGGTTAGAGAGCAGTGAACTTCAATGGAGCATCAGGTGATTTCGAACCACCGTAAAGCAATAAATTATTAGTAACTTTTATTGAAGATATTTAATGGAGTCTGCTCAGATAGTCACCCTTCCAAAAATCCAAAAAGAGTAACAGGTACGCCTTTTAAGTCACTGAGCAAATTTATATCAGCGTGAACACGGAGCCAACTGATTCCATCACTTATCTACTAACACTTGATTAGATTGTGATATTATTAGGCTGACAGCATGAATATGAAATACCCTCGATGATAAGTGAGGCTAAGTTAGTATAAGTGAGTATTAGTTACACATACTCCAATACACATAAGTTCCAATTTGAAATTCATTCTCAACACATCAAAGAGATAGTTGGCTGCTGCATTTTGGATGGAACAAAATAAGAAAAAACAATACTCTCTGGAGGATCATTTAAAATAATAGTGTGATTAATTATTTCATTTCAGGTAGACATTTTCATTATTTTATTCTAGGTAGAAAAGTTTAATAATGATTTTTCGTGCTATCGGATAGGTACATTAGACTGTCGGTCCTGGCTGATATAATATAAGAGACATAAGGCCTATTTACTTTTTAAGTTATATACTCAGGCGAGTGGAAATCCTGGCTCGATCTTAGAAGAAAGAGAAAAATAATCACCATTGGTTTGATGGTTTGGAAACAGTATTGAAAGCCTTAGGAATATGATTATTTTTTGGGAATGAAAAATCAATTTTCATATCCGAAACTATTCATCTTTCCAATTCCAACAGTCAACATTGCAGTGGAGAAATAGTACAATAAATCAGGAAATACACGCAATAAATAATGGATAACTTTTCAATAGATACAAACTCTAGACATTGAGCCTGGTTTAAAAAAAATCTATGGAACTGATTTTTCAAACAGAATTCCCAACAAATTACTCAAATGTCATTCCATTCTAGATCAAAAACCACTTAATTAGTCCCATGAAGCAGAATAATATTCCCATAGTTGATCTTAGAAAAAAAGGAAAATAATCAGCAGTAGTTTGACAGTTTAGGTTGACAGATTAAGTTTTGAGATTATCATAATATTTTAACTTGAATTGAGTCCAAGTTGAAAAAAAATTGTTTGGACACGTTTGCCTCATCAACGTTGATTTTTTATTAAAAGGGATAGGGAAACTCATAGTTTTAAGTTTGGAATGTTATACTTTGAACTTCCGCTTTGATATCTAAATGTTTATATTGGAGAGAACAAAAGATGTTTCAGGAATCCAGACGAATCAGGAGTCACAATATAATAATGTTCATTCCTAACTTGGATATAATCTATATTTGGAAAAAATCTTTTAAAACTGTGAGTAATTCGAGATCAACTACAAGATGTAATCAATTGAAACCTTAGAAGACAGAGTTTGATGAAAATAGAGTTGAAACACAATAGAAGATAACAAGTATCTTTCTATTTTCACAACACAACTAGTTCCAACTCTTCAAGCCACTTTCAAGTGTAAATAGAAGAATATAATATATTATAAATTATATATATAATATATAATATAGAATATATTATATTTTTCACACTTGAAGAGTTGGAACTAGTTGTGTTGTAATAAAATTAAAGGGTGCTGGGTATATTTTATTGTGTTTTCATGATTTCAATGTCTTATAAATTGTGATTTTTAGAGTAATTTTTGCGTAAGATTCATAAGAATGAAACGAGATTCTTTGAGTGAAATTGAGTTGCTTCTGTCGAAGGAATATTGAATTCCTTGCAATCTCCAGTTCATTTATTCCTATTGGGAATTCATGGTTTTTCAAAGTGAATTCAATATTCATAAGTCACCCAAAATATGAACACCGTAACGATGATTAATACATGAAATCAATAGAATATGATGATTACTGTATGCTGAGGATCTCCCTAGATTTAGGAGATTAGAAGATGAACTAAACCAGGAAAGGGTTGACGCATGACAGGATTCGAGCCCACTCAATGCAACCTTCAAAAATAGCCCACTCAATCTCACCTTCGAAAACATGACCTCATTCTGTATTCTGCAAGTGTCCTAAATGCTTCATCAATTGAGGAAAAAACATCTCGATATCCTGAGTCGTAGTTTTCCTTCTTGTTTGTTTACAATATAACTGTATGTGTATAAAATTTGAGGACACCTTAGTACTTCTGACTTCGGTATTTCCTTGATATTTTTTATAGTTCAACTATTATAAACTTGAAGTGAGAAGAAACTTGAACTAATGGGGAAAAGGAATTCGAAAATTCGAGCGCGTTGAATCTTCCTAGATTTCTATCTCATTCTCTTCTATCCTTATTTTCTCTCGATTTTCTGATTTTCATCCCAAAATATTTCGTTGATTTTCTCCCTGTGTAACAAGATGATTATTAAATTCAACCCCTGCATATTCTTATCCCATGTTGTTCTCCATCATGAAACGCGTTCACAATTCACTTTTTTAAGGAAATAACTTACTTCAATCACATTCATAGAAGCGGATAGAATGCAATTTGCATAACAAACTGGGATAAATCTATATTTGAAAACTTGCTATATATGGTTTGATTTTATTCATATTTCAACCTTTTTTCATTCATGTATTTATTTATGTACATGAGTCGCAAAACAAAGTATAAGTAGTTTGATATTATTCATATTTTAAAAATTATTCCATTCATCTATTTATCTATGCACATGAGTTGCAAAACAGAGTTGTAAATACCATTACTCTGAAACTAAGCCCAACTATAGAATGTTACAGTTTTAATTAAAAGAAGCAACATACTCAATACAATATCAATAAACAATGAACCCAAATAATCATATTCTTGTATTTCATCCAATTATTGCAGGTTGTATTTCTGTGATGGGAAACAATATAAACATCGCCCACTGGTGAAAGAATCTGTTTGGTCAGTTCTGTTTGGTCATCAAATGATTAAGGAAATCTTGTTTCCTCTATTTCATAAATACTTTCCCATGATTTACTCTGGAGTTTCCAAGTCACTCATTGTGATTCTTATAATTCCTCTTTATGTTTTTCCAATAGCTCCAGTACAGAAATAAATTATTCATTGATGGACAATAAAGACATTATTATAATGATGATAATCCTTATATCAGTTCAATCTTCCAGGACCTTCTTGGCTATCAATAAAGCTGATCATTTTCTCATGGTTTTCCCATGTCTCTGTAGATAAAACAGAGAACATAACGATTTCCATCGTCATTAGGCAAGTCGAAAATAGACTACGTATGTGATCGATGAACAAGTGTTTTCTCATTATTTTCTTAAATCCTGCTCAAAAGTCTTCTCAGAAACTAATTAAAATCTCATCTCTTGTTTTTGTGGACTTCCCATGGACCTCCCATAAGAAAATAAGGTTTTCTACCAGTTTCCGTTTGGTATGCATTTCAATATTTTATCTGACTCCCTGGAAAGCCCCGATCCTTTCAGAGATAGAGGAGGTTGATGAATTTTTTCTAGGAAGCCATACTATCATAGAAGTGTTGGAGTGAGACTAGTTGAAATGTTGTTTCCAATCTTCTGACCAAATAGAATAATATTTCTTGCAAGGCACTCGGAGTTATCGTGTTATTCGTTATCTTGTCACATGAACCGCCTCAGATTTTGGTGGCTGATGGACTTCTTGAGGAAAACATTACTGTGGTGAGATCCAGTTCAAACTTTCAGCATAAGTTGAATGGGAAGCATTGATATCATACATTAGGATTGCTGACAAGAGAATTGCTGACTCGATTGCAGCAGCGTTATTCCCAGTGCTTAGATAGGATCTTTGCATTGAACCGGTTCGAAAAACACACTTCTCACCTTTCCTCAAATATAGCTATTATCGAATTTTAGTGAGCCATTAAGTTGTTATTAGAAATCACTTATGGAGGTAAAATAGTCACAATCAG
Source organism: Nilaparvata lugens (assembly GCF_014356525.2). Taxonomy (NCBI): domain Eukaryota; kingdom Metazoa; phylum Arthropoda; class Insecta; order Hemiptera; family Delphacidae; genus Nilaparvata; species Nilaparvata lugens. The sequence goes on along the minus strand of NC_052514.1, from coordinate 28,532,049 downwards.
TTACTGACTCATAGCTATTATCTTATGATTTTCTAGATCAGGACTGAATGAAAATTGGTAAGTCAACATCTCGTTCAGGAATGAGCGAAATTTTATATAAAAGTACAGTATCTGAATGTATTTATTTCATTTCCCGGTTTAGGATGGAATTTCTTGAGTTTTCTCATTTCTCCTTAACAATTTCTGTTGAGAGCAAACTAGCCAGGAAATCAGAGAACCAGAGCGACTGGCCAGAGTGAATACCAAGTTAACAGGCAAAGTTATCACTTTCAACAAATTGAACAGGTTACAATCAGATGAAGATTGAAGTAGAATATTCATTTATTTATTCACAATCGTCACATGGTACATCAAATTTTGAGTATCACTCAAATGACTGGAGACATGTCGAAACAATAATAATGAAAATGATTCCTATTTCTAGGAATCAACAATTTCTATTCCTATTAGTTGTACACTAAAACATTGAAGATAGTACACATTAGCCATGAAGTCACAAAACTCCACTTATTGCAAAAATCTCGTCAAATATCAATTTTTAGGGAATTTTGTTCCACTTGATAAAATTACTATTAAAATTGAAAGTCGGCAGCATTGTAAATAGTTTTTTTCTCAATTAATATTTCCTTGACTGTTTTATTGAATAGTTGTACTGATTCTATGTTTCTGATGACTGCTGGAAGTTTATTCAAATATTCAAGAGAAGAATGGAATAATTTGAGAACAAAATATTTTTCCTTCAACTCATATCCTATTCTTCAGCAAATTTCAGCAACCGGTATTGTAAGATCAAGACTAATCATCCCCTCTTCGTTTATACTTTTCACCGGAGACTAAATGAATCGCAAGAATTGAGTATTTTTCCGTACGTGAAAACTTAACTTCTATGGTTACTGTTACATGCTTTAAAAATACATAAATCTCTTTCGCAAACCAATTACATTCTCATCATTCAATCCAGTTTTAAAAACGTTGTAGATGCTGGTAGACGTGTATATAGATAGAATCCAGTGAAAAATACGTATCAATAAATCAAATTTGAATAACGTTCTTCAACACTTCCAGCATTCTTGCATAACATTCACATGACTTCTGTTCCAACTAACGTGTTCATTCAAACACTATGACGGAATAAATTTGTGAACATGAGGATGATTTGTCATGAATGAGATAAATATCATACTTGATGATTCAAGTCTGATGCCAAATTACCCCATACAAAAGGTTTCTACGCATGTTAACCGACTTGCGTAATAAATTTGATTTCTTTATGCAAACTAACCTTGCCCTTCAAGATGGAATGTCCCCTAGTTTTAACTGAGCTCTGTCCTGCTCAACAAGTAAGTTCAAACAAGCTTTGTCCTGCTTTAAAAGTAAGTTCTGTCCTGCTCCAGAATATATATCCTTCTCGCTTCAACTCACTTCGCCCACTACTGAATTTATAGAAAGTGATAGTAGGGGGACAACTCTATCGATTCTTACCACGGATACATCGTGGACAATAAAATCGGAGATAGAGAAATATTTACAGCAGGTGTGAGTGTGAAGGAAAAGGATGTAGACAAACAGCAATAACATAAACACTGATATCTGATTCCTTGCACGCGTCTTTTATGTTTGTTTATTTGTTCTGGCCTCAATTGATTCGATTGACTCAAATGATTGGTGACTCAATTGAGAGGAGACTGAATTGATACTGGTGAGCATAGGTCACTTGATAGTTGATGGATGATTGAATTGAAAGCGTATTGGAGATGTCTGTCTTGTTCTATTATCATGATGTACTGCTGTGAACTGTGTTAAAAGACTTCCAACTCAACTCTATTGATACTCTTCGAAACCGCCGTTTATTGCACTTATTCTGATATTCTTCTTTATTCATCTGTTTGAGAATAATTTTTTGTTCATTGAGATTATCGAAAGCACATTATTCCACAACTCTTCAAACACAATCATCCAATACTATAGAATTTTGAACGAGGTTTGTAATAATATATATTTCTTATCTAGGTTTTTTTTCAACTCAACATGTGCATATATATATATATCATGTATACTAGGAAATATAATATCGTAACTGAAAATAAGGGAATTTTTATGTCAGCAGTTTTATCACATCCATGATATTCTCTGATTCTGTTACAAAATCTCATCAATAATTGAAATTAAGATGTTTAATTTGATTCCATGGTAGAGTAGTTTTGGAAAAATCTACGCGACAGTTCTTGATATAAGAATAAGAATAGAAACAACGCAAAAACGAATCAAAACATTTCCTCAAGTATGTTGTGGAAAAAATGAGTAATTATTGAAATATTGGATAAATTCTCATTCAACTTTCCTCACTTTACACCCAACTAAACTTCAAGGAAGAAAGATATTCGCGGAAACTATGCAAGTTCTCAGATTTTGAGATGAGAAAGGTGAAATGCATAATGCAATCATTTCTTTGAATCATCTTTTATTGTGAAAGAAAGAAAATCTTCTTTGATTCCTTACTTGGCTAGTTTAGTTTATCGACACTTGACTGTTTAAGTTTGCTATAATTATTTGAAATTCAAATCACTAACAAACATTTTTTGAAGACAAACTAGATCACAAATCTTGTCTGAAAAGATTGATGAACTGCCTTTTACCGACTTAACACTTGCGTTTCCACCCTTGATTAATACACATTAATTACCCTTTATTAATACACTCCAGATTAAAAGCAACAACCAATTCAGTCAACAGAATTCAACCCTATTTATCTTTTGATACTTCTTGAATAATAAACTGCAGAACGAAGTGTAACTCAAGACTACTCGTGATCAGTTTTATTTCCAGTATTTATCTCTTGACATTCCGAGTGCAGTTGATTGTATCCTATTAGTCAACGTCCAATACAGAACACAACTCAATCGATCCAACAACCTGATACATTCTCTACAATTTATCAGCTAATTACGTCCTGTGTAAGCGGTGGACTTCCCAGCTTCTTCACACTTATTATGTTTTTCTCCAGAAACAAGTAAAAAGTTGATGCACTTAGCTCATTAGATGCGTCACTAAACGGTCTGAAGGAAAGTACAGCTACTAGAAATGCAACTTAACCTCCAAGGAGAGCCAGTTTATGAGACAAACGCTCATTCGTCGAGAGGTCGTTCATCTCTATCATCTCTTGTCGTTCGTTCCTTTACCTTCTCATCTTTTATCTCGTCTCCTAATAATTCAACTTTTCTACTTTTCCCTTTTTCCCCTTTTCCCGCTGTCCTTTGACCGGTTTGTCCACATTAATAATTACTTGGCGGCGCGTCATCTCTTGCTGGACTTTACCTGCTACTTTAATTTGGGCAACATTCTGACTGCGAAATACCTGTGACGCATGTGGAGCCTACGTCTAGTGGAGATTCTTTGAGGTAGCTCGGTCTTAATTAATAATTGATGACTCCATGGTAGAGTAGTTTTGGAAAAATCTACGAGACAATTATTGATATAAGAATAAGAATAGAAACAACGCAAAAACGAATCAAAACATTTCCTCAAGTATGTTGTGAAAAAAATGAGTAATTATTGAAATATTGGATAAATTCTCATTCAACTTTCCTCACTTTACACCCAACTAAACTTCAAGGAAGAAAGATATTCGCGGAAACTATGCAAGTTCTCAGATTTTGAGATGAGAAAGGTGAAATGCATAATGCAATCATTTCATTGAATTATCTTTTATTATGAAAAAAAGAAAATCTTCTTTGATTCCTTACTTGGCTAGTTTAGTTTATCGACACTTGACTGTTTAAGTTTGCTATGATTATTTGAAATTCAAATCGAAGACAAACTAGATCACAAATCTTGTCTGAAAAGATTGATGAACTGCCTTTTACCGACTTAACACTTGCGTTTCCACCCTTGATTAATACACATTAATTACCCTTTATTAATACACTCCAGATTAAAAGCAACAACCAAGACCAATTCAGTCAACAAAATTCAACCCTATTTATCTTTTGATACTTCTTGAATAATAAACTGCAGAACGAAGTTTAACTCAAGACTACTCGTGATCAGTTTTATTTCCAGTATTTATCTCTTGACATTCCGAGTGCAGTTGATTGTATCCTATTAGTCAACGTCCAATACAGAACACAACTCAATCGATCCAACAACCTGATACATTCTCTACAATTTATCAGCTAATTACGTCCTGTGTAAGCGGTGGACTTCCCAGCTTCTTCACACTTATTATGTTTTTCTCCAGAAACAAGTAAAAAGTTGATGCACTTAGCTCATTAGATGCGTCACTAAACGGTCTGAAGGAAAGTACAGCTACTAGAAATGCAACTTAAAACCTCCAAGGAGAGCCAGTTTATGAGACAAACGTTCATTCGTCGAGAGGTCGTTCATCTCTATCATCTCTTGTCGTTCGTTCCTTTATCTTCTCATCTTTTTCTATCTCGTCTCCCAATCCTTCAACTTTTCTACTTTTCCCCTTCTAATCGCTGTCCTTTGACCGGTTTGTCCACATTAATAATTAATTGGCGGCGCGTCATCTCTTGCTGGACTTTACCTGCTACTTTAATTTGGGCAACATTCTGACTGCGAAATACCTGTGACGCATGTGGAGCCTACGTCTAGTGGAGATTCTTTGAGGTAGCTCGGTCTTAATTAATAATTGATGACAACATGGGAGAGTTCCAGATTTGAGATTGGAACACATCGTGTGCGTTTACTCACGTGCTTAAGTTGATGCTCTAATCTGATGAAGATCGTACAGGAATGAAGAGTTTTGAACTCAGTTCCTATCTTACTGGGAATAATAGCGAAAAATGTATTGAAATTGAAAAATTATCATATGCATTTTCATTGCCATACACCAAAGTTATATCACCCAGTATTGGTATAAAATATACTGTTGTTTAAATCAGTTTATTTAAGTTCTATAAATTCAGCAATGAATAAGGTGAGATATCCATACAGTCGAAATGATAATTTCTTGGTCCATCTCGAACTTTATTTTTTCCGTCATTCAGAACTATAACAAGCAAGAAGCGCACCTGCTGCATGATATAAAATGTCAAATTGAGACTCATAAATATACTATTTTTTACTTTTATACCCACATACCGTCAACTATTTGAATGTGTTAGAACGTTGAAAATGAGTTCATGAAACTCGAAAGCGTTACTGTATGGGTATTACATTATTATATTACTGAATGTTGGTATGAGAGTGGATCCATATAGTATTGGTCATACATGTGAATAATGTGTCTATATGAATTACACTTTTGTTGTGAATGTGATATTTTTATTAAATAAGAAAGCCTGAAATTGCTTCAATCAGTTGATGATATAGTCTGAGAGAGGATAATACTATAGTCCGTGCAAATTTACTTTAGACTTGGAGGACTTTGCGGCGCAGAGAAATGGAGGGAGATCAGCCAATTACAGTGATGGATTGAGTCATAGGTGGAAGCGCAGTTGTCAATTTGCCGATTAGAGTCAGTTGAGTCTGTGATTGCAGAGAGGAAACTTTCTAAGTTTAACATGAGCGCTTGAATACTTATTGGAAATTAGAGAACGCTGGCTGGTAAACAACGGAAACATAGCCGCCTTTGTATCCCTGCCGCTGTATGCCTTCTCTGCTGCGCATGTCCATCCCAAGTCAGCAGTAATTCTGAACAGAGTATAATTAGCACTTCAGTGCTAAACAGTCTAAACTGTATTTAAACAGTCTAACTCTGTATTTTGATCTTGTTATAAACAGTGATAATCAGAAAAGCTTATAGCTTCTAAATTACAGAAGATAATCTAAATTGTTTGAACTTTGACGATTTCATTGTTCAATTCAAGAAGAAGCCAATCAATGGTTGCAGATTTAGGCTAAAGCTCCACTAAATCAAAGGTTTTAATTTTTTAAACTACAAAAGTCTAGTTGCTGAAAATGTCCAAATTGATGAAAATTTGTCAACGGTACAGAAAATGTAATAATCGTATTTAATGCCAATCCAGCACCTGAAATTGAAGCTTAAATGAGTAAGCCTAGGTATGAAATCAAGGTGGTAGACTCAATTTAAATCAAATATATTTTCTTATTAAATTGGCTCAAATCTGGGTTCAACTTCATAGGCTCTAAGAGTTGAGTTCAAAAAGAACTCCACCCCTTATAATAGAAAGGCGTGGACTCAAGACTTTATTCGTGCTTTCGTTGAATAATTATTGAGAAATGGTTCATAAAAATTATTATAGCCTCATACGCAGTTGATTATAGTCATTCTCATTCATTGCAAATTCAGCTCATTCCATTATAGTTATTTTCTTACTCTGACATTGAGCATACAGTAGTCTATAAGTTAGAATCCTGTTCTCTAACTTCTGACCAATCCAGTTTCAGATTAAAAATGTATGAAGATGAAGCGTTTTGAATCTTAAGTTTAATCCTTTCATGGAAAATGACGAGAATTCCATCAAATACCAATTATAATTGTTGTCAATGGATCCCCAATTATCTCTTTCTTGGTTAGACTGAGGATGATGCCTTACTGCATTGAAACCTAACTTTGACTCAAATATATTATGCGGAAATGACAATATGGCTTTTATTTATCCTTAGTATGGAGAAATCTCACAATATCTCTGTTCATAGTGTACAGTATATTTTTCCTGGAGCTATTGTTATGTCAGTCCTTAATTCGTGATAAAGTGATCATGTTGAAAAAATGGTAAATGAGAATGTTCCTTCACTTGCATACTATCCACCTCATCTTGATAAATTTGTAATCAAAAGAGGAAAACATGTTGAGGAATAGATAAAAAGTGGTGAACATTTTTCAATAAATTAATATGAATGTATTCATTTTGAATAACGGCGAATTATTACATTATTTCTATGACGTTCATTGAGACCTCATAATTGAAAGCAAGCTCCTTCTTCCTCTCTTTCTCTCGCTCTCTTCAAATCCAACCAATCTCTCTCACTCACTCAATCACTCTCCTTCTCTTTTCCACGCCCTCTCTTCTCCTCACCGAATCTGTCTCATATTTTATCTTGCAATATAGAATATATCTTCACTCTTCTATCACAGCTACCTAATATTTTTCCTATTCTTGTTGAGCAATTATTGAGTAACTATAAACACATTAATTGAACACTCTTACAAGAGTGTAATTCAGAACGCTCTGCGCTAAATAAAGTATCATGACTGCACTAAGAGAAGTATTATAGGATTGAACTACTCCATTGACAAGATGAAACTGACCACTGTCAATCACCTTGAGAAATTAGATGAATCACCTTGATTCTCTTTCATTATCACTTCCACTCACTCTTTCCCTTTCTCATCCTTCCTCTCTCCCACACTCTTTCCCTCTCTCTCTCACGCTTTCTCTCTCTCTTTCTCTCTTTCTCTCTCTGTCTCTGTCAATATTTCTCTCTCTCTCACACACATACATTTCTCCATCACTCACTCTATCTCTCTCTGATTCTCTCTTCTTCTCTCATTTATTTAGCATTTCATTTCAAGATCAACAACTACATAAGAGATGCCCTCTTATGGTTTCGGCATTATATTGTAATCGAGAAACCTTTCCTACTTAATGAGCTTTCTTTGCAAACACGGAACTTTTAATGAGATTTCTAAGGTTTTCAATGAGGTGAGTCTTGAACTAACAAGTGTTGTCTTCCTTCAAAAATCATCGTTATTCAGAGCAGGACAACATTATTCGCTCTACATTGAAAACGGAATCTGATTGGCGATCGAATGATGATGTAAAAGCTGTCTTTGTACTTGAAAATAAGTAACTGAATAACTTCTACTTTGAAAATGAAGTTACAACTTTATTGAAAACTTCGTATCAATAATAACTATTGATATTAAATATTGTAGTGAAGATTTAACAATTAGTCGAAAATTAAACATCATATGATTAATGTACTACAATACAAGCACTACATTTCGTATTTCAACGAATTGAGAGCTGTAACTTGTATGATCAACTAGGCTTGTTCGTGTTAAAGTTAGCTAGTTAGCGGTTCAGCCATGTTTGGAACACCCTGAAGAAAGTTATGTCGTTTCCATGCTCCCTCGCTCAGCTTCTTTGATCATGAATGATTGGAGAGATGGAATGAGGTTCTAATTGTACAATGTGACTTCATTGAATATTAACTTTCACTGCAGGAACAATATACAGTATATCCTTACTTCCACATTATTTAAAAAAAACTGTGGGTACTTCTCAATAGGACAAAAAGACATTTGAAGAGCTAGAACCACTACCAAAGTTCATTACTGCAATCTCAGATCACTGACTTGAGGAGGGTCCAATCACGATCTATCACACACAAAAGTAATGAAAGACTATTCACACTACTATATACTGACACACTCATTTTACTGATCAGAACAGCTTGATTGCAGTCGAGAATGATTGGAAGAAATAACATACACGTATTTCAAAACTCAACTCAAAGAAAAAAAAGTTCTTTTCAAAAAGTAGCAAATGTATCATCCAAGTTTGTTCTAATCGATAGATCCCTTTATTATGCGGAGTCAGATTGTTTATATTGCCATATATTACTTCTTTAGAGCCGAGTTTTCACTATAGGGTTGTCAGCTAAGTTTTTAAGAAAATTGCGGCAATTAGTTGGAATTTTTTTAAAACAGCACAGCAACATTTTGTTGCTAACTTGTAGAAATCCTTGTTTCAACAAAGCTTTTGTTTTTCACTCATATAAACATCATAATACATCCCCTAAAGCTGCGTTCATACCAAAGTTATCAACAAAATGTTGTCCACAAACAGTTTATACGAAAAATTTGTTAATTTCCTTGTAGAAGATGTTGTTCTTGAATATAGAACAATGAAAGTTGACAATTTTTGACAAGAGCATTGTCGGCGTGAGCTTGTAGAGGGGGGACATTCTTTTGTTGACTTTCTCAGTGTTTCCCAAACTAAATGAGAAACATAAAGTTCCATGAAAAGAAGGACTCCTGGAAGATGATTTTTCTGTGCTTTCTGAGAAATCGGCAATAAATTTTCGCAATTATTTGTTTGACAACTCTACTGTAGACGCAGCTTTACGCTTTCCACGTTCTAAAAAATTTTCTATCACTTTTTTGGGATGCTCTGATGGTTTTAAGCATGAGGTTTTAACTTGCCAATCAACTTCTTAGGGAACGTTCTCCAACCTTAGGGAAGTTCTCCAACCTCAGGAACGTTCTCCAACCTTAATTACGTTCTAAACGTTCTCCTAGTTTACCGGTGTTTGATATTACATTTTACGAACACATTTTAATCTACTGGAGCTCTATGGTAACTTCTTGTTACCGTATTCATAGACCCTGTTCCAACAGAAAGTATTTAATGTAACATGACATCCTACACTTTCTGGTTCCAACCTGACCTCCTGCAATACAGAGTTCGTAGCCAGCAATATCTGTGAGAGACCGATGTGCATCATAGAGCAGAATATTATCCAATAAGCGGGACAGTTCAAAATTGTTGCCTGAATACTTGGAGCGCCTGGGCAGACTCGGCTCTGTGCTCTATTTCTGGCACGCGGCGAATTCCCCGTCAGAGCGTCAGCGAACTAAACACTGCTTGCTGAAAGTGTGTTGTGGAAAATGACTGTTGTTGCTCTATGTTTTGAACTTTTAGTGCCCAACTGTTCTGGTTTTGTCTTAAGCTAAAAGTGTTTAACTGTTTTGGTTCTTTGTTTTGAACTAATCGTGTTAACTGTTTTGTGGACTGGATCTGAAGTTGAACTAGTGTTGGTGAGTGGAGCAAAAATAGAAACTAGTTTTAAAGATAGTTGAATAGTAGTCGACAGTTTTCAGTTGTGCTGAGTTTTTTTGGTACCCCAAATCTGTAACAGGTATGTTGCTGTTCACATTCTTTGTATTGTTACTGACTTCCTATTTTATAATCGAGTTACATTTTCCAAACCATTTGTAATTTGTGTGTTCAAAGTTTTGTATTCGACGTTGACCATTCATTGTTAAAAGTATCCCAGTCAATAAAGTAATTTCTATTTCTATCTTTTCTTATGCTGTTATCCGAGGAGTACACTGTACAAGTACAAATACAGCCTAGTGCTCAGTGAATAGTTTCCAGTATAAAGTATAATAATGTCTTAGCAGAGAAAACTTCTATGCTAGATTGTTCATTCTATGGTCCTAGTTATTGACACATTTTTAATGGAATATTGTAAGATTTCATTCGAAGTTTCGAAGCAGATATTGGATTTTGAAATGAAAGGAAGGTTTATGAGAAGGAGATAGAATGGGGGAAAGTAAGAGAAGGGAAGGAACATGAAAGAGGAAATCGTAGAAAAAGGACGTTTAGTACGAGTATCATCAATGAAAAAGACAAATTTCAAGTGCATTTTGTTTGTTGAAGTGTACCAGGAGTAACATATAACTATTTTGATGCGGGAAAGCCATTAATATTGAAAAGGATACCGTGATTCCAATCAAACTAAAGTATTTGAAGAGAATGAGATATTTTATGACCGGCGTGGAGAGTTGGCCTAGTTGGAGAGATAGATGTTTGTTCCGTTATTAGACATGATTTATGTTGAAGCCTTGAAAATCTAAATGAACTCTCGATAAACTTGTTACTCGCGGGTCCATATTTCCAAATTAAATCTTTTACCATGCTTCCGTTATATTCTTTCAATTGGGTACAGAAAAAGGTTTTATAACCGTGTACTATGTTTTGACGAAAACCAAGGCCGATATGTACCATCTTCGCACAACATCAAACCAGGATCACTTGAAGATTTGGTTGCATTCATTATAATAAGTTAAATTTCGGTTTTGAACAAAACTGATCATACCCCGTTTAAACTTACATAGTCCCAGGTCCATATCCACCATCAACGTTTAACACTAAACCATGTCTACTTATAGGTATAGTCAAAGAACCTAGAATACATGTATTCGAAGTGGACGAGTAAATTAGTTATGTCACTAATAAATGATTTACAAATTATTGTCATAGAGAGATGCTCTTTTATTTGGAAAGATTGGAAAACTCAGTTTTTTCTCGCAGACATGAATGCAAACATAGGTTTAACAAAATAATCTGGTACAACAAAATGACCAACTGTGATTACCTACTTATCGAGCAGCTTACAAGATTTCTTTTAAACATGTCATAAAAACTTCGGAGTTGGTAATCAGTCCTTATAAGACTTTCTTTTCCTTTGACGGTTAGGAAAACCACACACTCCTTGCATAATTTTTTTCTGAAATAGGAAATAGTTTTTAATTGAGTCATTAACTCACATGATACACAATGGATCAATTGCTGATCTGAGTTTTCAATAATTGCTAATCGCTTCAATGATTGACAAGACAGAGGTATTGACAAGAAGTCACATATTCCTTACCTATCCCAACAAATAAAATGTTGACCTCATTGTTGTCTTATGACACTCAATGGCTTTTTTCAAGATCTGAGGTTGAAATTTCCATTTGTGAACAATCAATGTGATAAATCAGACAAGTGATATTCATAGAAATTTAGTCTGTGATCAATATTGTAATATTAGAAGCAGAGGAAGCAGATGAATCATTGTGAGAATCTGTGAGCCATTGCTGTATTTTGATAGATGCAGATTATATCTTGGAAAGATGCCAATTTTATTTGTGTTTCGGTGTGTTGCATTCATCTGAATGAAATTTCCAATCCAATCATCAACGCTTCAAATATCATTAATTCTTATTCATCAGTACTATTTAGTAATGGAAAACTTTCATCAATATTATTAACCACCTCTATATGGAATAATTTGTGAAACGTCGAAAATATTGAACTGTCAGCGAAAGATTTTGTAAGAGATTTCGAAAACATTAGAGTGGATTAAACTAGGTTTTGCGGATTTTACTTTCTGAATATTTCTTCTTAATTATGTCTCTTCGAATTTAATGGAATTGAATTAATCTTATCTATGCTAATATCATCTTCTCTTTCCTTGATTTTCTTACGTTCTTATCTTCTATCGTCTTTGATAATCAAGATCTAACTTTCTTACTTCCACGCTATGATCAGTTAAAAATCTCTCTGGGTGGCACCTAATTAATGATAATTTTGCAAAAAAGGTTGCAATTTATTTTGTCTTCACTTTGGTCCAACGCTGGATTTATCCTCATCAATTAGATTCTGGATTTTCTTGAACACCGGATGTCCTTTAAACTCCCCCGGACACGGAGAGGAGTATAGAAATGAGTTTTCCATGTTTGAAGTTTGACAATCCTGTTTCTACTGGCAGCTCTGCTGTTAATCCAGTCAAGGTAGAGAAATAATGTGAATTGCCAAGTAAATATTGATGGGGTTCAAGAGCCAATCTTTCTCCTGTGGTCTTAGTTTTGTTGGGAATCAAAACAGAGATCTAATTAGTGAGAGAGTATTGGTACACCATCCTCAAATGTATGAAATATTATAGTATTCTCAATTTGATAGTATGATTTGAGATTATAAGTGTTTGGGAAATGTTTTAAGAGTATTTTATACCAGTTTAAAACTTTTTCAATCATCTATAAGAAATTGACATGTTTTTTGTTGACAGAACATCATCTTTGTAATACGAGTTTTGATAAATTAGGTTTTCGGATACCATCCCTAATATAATTTTCGACTCCTAAAAGTGAGGTTGTTTCATTAAATTGCAACATAAACAATATTTCAACAAACTGAGACACATTTTTGGCAATTTTAGTCCCCACGAATCAAGCCTTTTATCTGCTCTTTGTCTTTTCAACGAATTCTAACTTGAGTGAACTAATCAAAAATGAAATGCTGACATAACTTATCATTTTTATATCACAATTTCAAAGATTTCTATAACAAATAATGCCTATTTTATGTGACAATAATTATATGATTCAATTGCTCCTGCTCCATTCATATCACATTGACAAGAGTGTAGAGACGACACTACCTGCTTGATAATTCCATCCGGCCTGATATAATTCGCGCTTATAATGTTGTCAGGGATCGAAAATACAGTAATTTTGTTGTTTGCAGACTTCTATGTGTTCTGTTGATAGAATTGTTGCACTTTATAACAACATAATTATTTAATACTTAATTGTAATTTTGTCCATTTCCTCCCAAGTCCCAAGCATTCTCGGTTCACACCATTGTTTCTATCTGACAGTTGGTTGAACAGGAAACAGTTGAATCTTGTATAGTTTCCAATCGAATGTCCACTCATTTCCGTTCTGATTCCTCCTAAAAAATATAGTAATTGAATAAGATTATTATTAATTTATTTATTGATTAATATTGGATGACGATCATTTCTCACAAATGTTCATCAATTCTTGCTTTTGGAAGACAATGATTCAATTAATATGAAAGTTATATTGATCAGGTCTTATCAAACTAATCTGAGACAGTGTGAAACTGATAGACACGATGTATCACAATTATACAAGTATCTCATCTATATTATCATTCGAATCTCATCTTGAGCTCCTTAAATTTAAAATGGTAGTGTCAATATTTGAATTAAGAATGTGTGTGATATTAACCATTGGACAATACAAAACTTACTGGACCTCGGTACTGATTCCAAATCCCTGCTATCGTTGAATAATGTATCAATAACTTGATGATAAACACTCAAATCCAATAGTGAAAAGCATGAATTTGAATTTCAAATTTCTATCATTACATACATTGATTTAATGCGGAGGGAACGTTGCTTCTCAGTTTCGAATAACTTTGAACATCAAATAACCAATCTGATAGTAAGAAGTGTGGATTTGAATTGGAAATTTGTGAATACATCCCTAGGACAATGCAAAACGTATGAATATCTTCTTATAACAAGCTATTCTTTTATTTATACTGGAATTGAACTCTTTGTTCAACACACTGAAAACACTAATAACTCCCAAACACATAACATTCAAAATAAATGAAGTTATAATAAAAGTAATTTAAATTCAAGTCAAGAAACTTTCGTCTGTATATAATATATATACTTCCACTGATAATATACATAAAATAATATAATATGCATAATATATATTGTCTCTTTTCTGCCTAGGGCTGCTTGTAATATGAATAGAAATACAAATCTCAGTACACTTTTGAATAATTTTAACAGATGAATGTCCGAAACATGTTGTGATAAAATAATTCAAAAAGGGTACTGTGATTTGTATTTCTATTTATAATATAATTATATTATTCACTGATAAATTCAAAGCCTAAACATGGTTTCCCAAGATTAAATCTCCTCTACTATTGAAGGCTACATGATTACTCCATTGTCTCCAAAAAATAATTAATTGTTATTGTCCCATGGTCAGGAACAAATTCTGCTAGCTTGAGGCACGGGTAGTTTCTGAAACTTAAGGTCACCGTCACTCGAGTACAAACACTGGACAACTGTGTGAAAAAAAGTTGTCACAACGTTCGGAACACCGTTTGAAATTGTCACCGATAGGGCTCAGAGAGACTACAGACGGTAGAGCAAGACAAGCCTTGTGTCGTGGGGACCACACGCCATGGATGGGCGGGGCGGAGTCCTGGAGCCCCTTTGGAAGCATATAAGCAGCTGTTAGTTGGCTGCCACTTCAGTTAGTAAACCGCTTCGTTTAGTTCCACACTCACCTTCAACTACTAATCGTGCAAATCGTGTTGTCGTGCTCGTGTTACGTGTGTTCTGTACGTGATTTTGATCGATTTATTATCGATAATTTGCTATCGATTAATCAATTATCGACATAATGGAGACGAGCGTGATTGCCAGACAAGCGTACCATGAATCAACAGCCCCTGTGAGTAGTTTTGAGATTTTCGTTTTGGAAAAAAGTTGTGTGATTGTGGACGATATTGATGAATTGTGAGTGGATAATGTTCGAAGATCAAGAGAGTGGATCGTCGAATTGGCCACAAATATGGAAACTGATGATAGTAATAAACACCGAATAATAAAGGATAATTATTTTCTTAAATTTGTCCATTCCGTATTTTTGAGAGGGTAATATTTGAGATCAAAACTTTTTCTCCACCTTACCATCACACTAAACTTATTTCTAAACATCTTTGCATGATAACACAATTAGCAAAATTTGTCATGAATGTAAAGATATTTGTCCAAGATACTCCATATTCTTTATTGTTCATAACTTCTCTTATTATTATCATTGTAGAAATTGGCTCAATCAAATCAATGAATATCATACAATGTAACTTGAAATTTATATTGTTGAGCGATTGTGGTGAAAAGCTGCTTCATGCTTTCTTTAATAATGAACTAATTATTCTGATAAAACTTACTGTGTAGTAGTTTACTCCACTAATAAGAGTTACCCTTCAATATTGGTAGCAATAGTAGAGCGATGATATAGGTGTATACAAGGTACCTCAAGGTACCTAGAATACATTCTAGGTACATTTGGTGTATATGGGATTGGTGCAGGCAGTCCTCCAATGTGGTACCCTATTGTAGCATGGGGTGCAGCCTTTTCTACAACTATTGAACCATTCAAAAAGCTCATAGTATGATGCTAAGCATAATGTGTTAAGAATAATGCTGAAAAAGATCTATATTAACCGTTAGGGGGACTATTTGTCGCAGCAAGGGTGTTAAACATAAAAAAGGTATACAATGGGTCACTTCTCTTTATGTGTAGGAAGAATGTTTTTACAATGTTGACTCACGCACAACACACACTATAAGGATGGTGTTAGTAATGGTAGAGGAGATAAGAAGGGAAACGACCACAATGCAGAGACATTCCTATTATCTGGCCCAAAGATAATTAAAAAAATTACCACCAGAATTGAGAAAAAGAAACAACCCTGATTGTTTTAAAATGTTTGAATGAGTGTATCTGTTTGTTTTCGAAACTATGACAGCAAATTGGAACCATATTGTCTTATTGATGAACTTATCAGAATACTCAATTATTGTACATATTAATATTATTATACGAACGGACAACGACTTTGGCCTTCAGTAAGTCAAAAGCGAGAATTCGCTAACGCTCGTTCAATCATGAGCCTATGTTTGAAAACTACAGCTATGAAAAGTCACTTCTTCTCTCTTGTACAGTACCTATTATTGTTGTTGTATTGACTCCTCCTCTAAATACGAACTTGTTCCATATTGGAGGAGTAATTTTCAGGGGGAATGTATTGTAAAATGTACACTTTCTGGAAATGGAATGAATTTGCATTGAATTGAATATATTTTTCTAGTCATTTTTCACTGTGCTGCGGTTCTGCTAGATAGAATAACATTCTTCATAAATTAACAAAAACTTATCTCATTAAAAAAATGTTCCGTTATTTTTTATTTAATCATGTTGTTAATTGTACCGTACTTTGTCGAAAATTCACTAAATCACAAGTTTTCAAACATTCATAATATGCTATCAATATTCCTTTATCGATGGACATAGAATTTCATGTTGATTTCACAAAAAGTGTGTTATATATAAAATTAATTCCACATAAAGAGGATATTGATGAATCTCGTCGCATCTTCCATTTATTTATTTTATGCCATAAATTTGACGAAGAATCACACCTCTTGGCGGAAGTATGGATTTGTAACTGTTCAAATTTCTGGTTTTTCGATTATGAACTCAATTTTCAAGGGTAATCTCCATGAATAGGAAGATCAATAGCATTGAAATTGAATTCTATCGCATGTATTCAAAAGGAGAAAGAGGAGAGAATGCTAGGAATCTACTCTGACTTACTGACTTGACTGAGTTGAGGAAATAATAAACTTTTTCAAATTCAATCATATTTTCCATGCAAAGTCGAAGAATCTACTTTTTATGTGAAATCGGATATTCTATGAAAGTTCTTGTTCCATTTCTCATATTATAACATTCCAATGTATCATATTATATCACCTCAATGGAGGTTACGAGCCTAGTGAAACAAAATATTTGTGAACTTGACTTTGAAATCGATACATTTCTTCAAAATAAAATTAAATGTATTGCTAGAGGTAGGAAAAGTATCAGAAGGTAAACTAATATATTCTTAAACTCAGTGGAATTCAGGAGAGATTTCAATATTATCAGCTGTTTTCCTAGTACGATACTGTGAAATACTGTCAACGTTAACCGTCAAAACTCAGACGAGACCCAGATTCTATATAATGCAAATAACATGATAATCGAATAGAATAATAATATAATTGCAATAGGTAATGCTTCATTAGATAATGCATTGCATGGAAGTGTGATGTTTCCCGCCCTTAGATACTTCGAGAAGGATTAATCGCTTTCATTTTCATTGTGATAATGGTAGAGTGGTAGTGAATGAAGGGGCAGAATAGGCATCACTACACTCATGAATAATTATTATTGTTCTTCTTCATTTTCCACTTCTTCTTTCCCACTTCTTTCTCTCTTTCTTCTTCTTCTTCTTTTTCTTCTTCTTCTTCTTCTTCTTCTTCTTCTTCGTCTTCATATTTTGTTTCTCATTACCATATATTTTATTTTTCTTCGTCATCTTTCTGTCTGTTCAGATCTGAGAAGAACTGAGTAGATAAACTGGAATAAATATAGTTTTCCCGACACTTCTTAGTTTAATAGCGTTCAGTACTTATTTATGTATTAATAGATAAACATAGATACATATTAATTGCATTAATTAAACATATTAACTTGCAATAATAATAGATTCCATACCATAGAACTACGCCATTAACTTCAACTAGAATGAACTATAGGATAATCGTGGCTCGAAACAGGTTCATTCATCTTCAATGACAAGAAGTTGGAATCCACGTTATTATATTATCTTGAAAGGCTCTAATAGTATGAATCATTTGAAAAATCAGAATCAATAATATTTATCGACATCGTGTCTTATCTTTTGGCCATTATTTTCCTATTGTCACCTCTATTAATAGCATATTGAATTCAGGTTCCGGTTAATAACTATTCCACACTTTCTTGACCTTGTTGATCAATTAGATAGCCAGAGGTAGTTGCCAACTATAACTTAACACTTCTGTTGTCTCAATAAAGATAAAGACAATAAATATTGTTTGCCCAGGGGCTAGCAAATAATATTTCAATTATTCTTGTGTTTATTCGTGAGTTATGGTGGCGAATACAATGCCAGCTCTGTGTTCTTAGTATTGCGTGCTAGATTATCCAACCCAAACCACTTCCTTGAAGAACTTTGTAATAACAAATCTATATATCATTTTTCCTATAATAATTCAATTTTGAAATATTCAAGCTTGTGATGAAATAAATCAAAATCTTTCACAGCATGTACATTTATTATCATTAGCCTATTATTGTTGGTGTTCAAAATTGAGTTACATTCATTCATCCTCATCTAACTGATACTGGTAAAAGTGAACTAATAAGACTATTTATAGGAATCAAAATAAATCTCGTCCCAAAGTTCAAACATTAGTACTATCTTCTCACTAGGAAATAGATTGCCATCAAATAATATGTTCAAAATTGAGTTACACTCATCCATCTTCATCTGTAAAACTAAACTGGAAAAAGTGAACTACTAAAACTAGAAATTAAAATATTGGTCCTCCCAGAATTAAAACATAAGTGCTATTTTCCCATTAGGACATCAATCGCCATCAAATTACAATCATGATTATAATTTTTAACTGTAATTTCACATACGTATAATGATATATGTTCATGTATCTATTCACATATCTATTCATGAAAACACTGCCAACGTCCTGTTTCTTGTATTTGGCAATTATTGTTCAAAACCGTTATTCATTATAGTGTAGTCTACAACGAAGATTAAGGATTGACTAGGGGATTCAATGATGATTTCCATGTTATAAAAAAGTTATAATTCTCACTGACCATTGCACCGTTGGTCATAAAAAACTTCACATTTTTTTACACTAATAAACTTCTAGAGCTGATTGGTATGAGCATTGAAGCAAAGTCAAACCAAGATGTTCAGATACTCTCTGAACGTTGCAAGTTTCCCTCCATCCAAATTTCAATTTATTCATGCAAATGCGTATTCGAATCTGGAAAACTTGTCAGGGAGTCTTGGGAGCTAAGTAAGTCAAACACAAACTCTTGATTGGTTTCTACTCTGAATAGGAAGGACTTGACGGCTCCAGTTAGAATTGCTTTTCGCCTTCCGAGTAGCAGCCTAGCAAATTGTGCCGAGTGCGTTTCCAATTTGAAGGTGCTGAGTGCTGAACCCAAAGTTGTTCTAAAGTAGTCCTTTGAGCCTCAATTTCTCGAGAAACGTTTCCCTTGAGTGATATGAGCTGAGGGCGTCTTGAATTCAAATGTTATTCATCTCTAGAATTCTTACTTGAACTTGAATATGCCATGTAACATGAATGTTAGTTGTGGTATCTGGATCATGTTATCGTTGCATATTATCAGATAGTCGGTAGAATGAGTAGGCATTGCCAGTTATGAGATAAATCTGTCAGTTGATTCTTTATCAAGCTTTTGTCGTGTAACAAGATTTTGTGAGAAGTTCTTTGCAAAGTTTTGTGAGCGATTTGTTGCAAAAATTCGTGAGAAATCTCTTTTTGCGGAATCTTCTTTAAAATTTAGTGAGTAGTTGCAAAATATATAAAGTACGTTACAGAACAGTTGTTCTGTCTTTCAACTACAGAAAAGTTAATGAGATAAAAGATGGAAATTAGATCAATGTAATCGAAACTGTCATCAACTGACGTGAAATTTGACGTTTTCAATGATTGACTTGAAAACCTCTCATAAAATTTGTGTCCAAAAATGTTTGCATTGAATGATAATATTCAACAAGCAATTAGTGAGTTAATATCGGTGAGTTTTTACCTATACTTTTTCAATTTTATTTGAGAAAGTATCAATTGTAATTCAGGATAGTCATTTGTATTTGTACTGATGTCACATGTAGATGAGAACAGTCAATTATTGTATTCTGGAAGTTATCACTTTTAATTATTGGAAATAATGATGTGATTAATTCTCAAATAAAATTGACTGTTCTCATTTACATCTGATGTTTTCTCAATATTGCAAATGACTACTCTGGAATACAATGTTATTGATATCTTCTCAAATACAATTGGGAAATGAGTAGTTCAATTTGATAATTGTTGATAAATTTCCATAAACTTTTTCCGATTATTTTCCTCTACAGTATATTTTCTTCTAGCACAGAAAAGACTTTTGAAGTAGTAGGCTTACTACTTCGCAACGTGGTAACTTTTCTCACTCATCTCTTTTCTTATTCTCACATTAAAAAAACAAGTCAATATCATAGGGAAACAGATATAAACATAGGGCAGAGCAATATAATAGAGAATAATATGCTATTGTTTCTCTATTGCAATATTCTCAAAACTCAACGTACCTTTCGAGACAAAAAATTGAACTTTCCTAACTTTTCAACTAGTAATTATGATGATATATTTTGAAGCAATCCAACTATCATATCTTTGAAAAAATTAATCTAAATTCATAGCAACAGGTTTTTATATGGATTAAGTATTATTGTATAGGCTACACCTACGCAAAAGCCTAAGTGATATTGATAGCAATGATATCAAAATTATATATTAAGCAATTTCTTAAAAGGTCACTTGAGAAAATTAGAAGTCATAGATTGAAAACTTTTATCCTTATCCTTAACAGTGACATGGACCTATAATGACATAATCAGAGGTTTCATACATTATTTGGTAGTGTAACACTCAAGGTGATAGTCTCCAAACAGCTTTGTGTCACATTAAAATTTATCTGATACATTTCCTCTTACACAATCAATGCCTGGGGGAACAATATATGAGAATTTCAGAGCTTTAAGATACATAACTTATCTCTCAATAATTTTATCGATATTTTTATTGATCAATCAAAAATCGCATGACGCACAATTAGCACATACAATCAAATCACAGCTGGTAACTTACATGTAATTATTATAAATCTTTTTGAACCCAAAGTACTCCAACAACAGTAATAACACTTACATTTTATAGTCACTAACTTTAATGAGTTTATGCTCCATGTTCAGTTTTAAATTACATTATTCTATCACGGATACGTGTTGATACCTTCTAGGTTCTTGCTTAACGAAAATAACTGAGCCTACTATTTACCGTACTCTCTTTTTGGATTGGTGAGTAAGTCCGGTAAGTAAGCCTAAGAAAGAAGACTGTCAAGTTGGTATGAGCCTTGAACTTGTTACTAGCTTTCAAGGTTGGTAATAAAGGATATGGCATTATAATAAAGGTGTCAGATGAGAAACCTAATGCAGAATTAAGCTGTGGGGGGTCGTCCGACTGGAATAATTTGGGTTATTATTCAAGTCAACATGGAATGCTCCTACGAATAACACAAACTTTAGTGTCTAGTTAGATAGCAAAGTATATTCTGATACACATCGTTTCTCAGAAAATCGCTAATTTATGAGCATGCTGGATGCTGAACTCATACTGTTTATAATGAAGAGTGAGAACAAGTTGAAGAAAAATGTTGTAAGCTAATGAGCCAGAATTTTAGCCTGCCTAATTGGAAATTTGTAGAATGTTCCTTGTGGATTGTCTACTTTTGCTCGAAGGAAGAATGAAACACGTCAGTTTTGGAGTATCAATAGTGTTGAAATTGGAAATAGTTCATTCTTTAGCAAGCAATATTGTATTCATTGACTGTACACTACGCTTTTTTGTTGAATTCAATATTTGATCATTGTTATTCTATAATGTAAGTTACTTGTCATTGAATAGAGAAATTTATTATTATTTAAAGTAAAATCAGTCTGTTTGTTAAAAAATTGGTGATGTAAGATTTGATAAAAAGTTGTAATTGTACTTAAACATGATTTTCCACCGTCCATGAATTAGTAGTAATTCCAAAAAATCCAGCACAAGACCAACACAACTTGAAAGAAGTTTTTAAATTGAAGAGCATCAAGAATCTGATCAAATCTAGTTTTCAACAATGTCGAAATCTCGTACATTGTAGAAAATTCAAATCTTCTCACACAAATAGGGAAAAGTGAAACTTGATTTATTGATTGCTATTTCTTCAAGCCCTCAACTCTTCACGGAAAACTTTAAAACATTTTTTTGTTATTGGTGGAAATGTCCTCCAATGATTGACTTCAGCGGAGAGTTCACAGCTGTACATATCCATGAAATTATTTCATGATCACAATATTCATAATGAGTTACGTACACTTCTCTACAATGAGTTTAAGATTTCACATTTCAGAAAGCTTCCATAGACTTACAAACTTTTTCAATTATTCTAGTCATGTCTTCTCTTCTCATAAGTTTAACGACTTTCTCAACACTTGCTCTCCAACATACTTTAAGCATGAGCAGGAACGTAGAACTCACTTCAAGTTGCTGATTACTCTCAGCAAATTTCCCTTCTTCACTTGTCCTGTGAATGAATCTTAATATATTCTCCCAAGCAGCATACAAAACATATAATTAGATAGATTTGTTCTTCCACTCCATTTTCTACTGGTTGTATTCGCAATAAGCTACTTCATTACAAAATATTTCCCAATGTTTTCAAGTTTATTCAGTTGTAGATTCTCTCCTAAATATTTTGCAATAGTGGATTATTCGGTCATGTTGACAGCTTTCAGCAAAATTAATGCATGTTTTTCATGCTAATATTTCGAGGAAGCATGAAGTTTTAAGTGATATTTCTGAATGGAATCCATTTGAAGTGGAACTGAATAAAAATGATATTTTCAAGCTTTACAGCTTTTCACCTATGTATATTTTTTATGAACTGAAGACGTCTTATCAAGTGCTTTCAAGCTTAATCACTTCTCGATTCAGTTACTTTACTATGAATGATATGAATGCTGTAGTTTTTCCACTTTATTTGTCATTTTATTTGACTCTCCGAAGTACAGTATTATCGATGATTCCAAAGTAATGTATAGCTCTCCCAATCACAGTCGACTTACCTCGAGTAGTCTCACGTTCAACTCACGTTCAACTTTATGATAGGTACTCAATCATTACCAACCTCGAAGCAATCACGAAGTAAATTGAACATGATGACTTGTTTTTTAATGGAGATGTCAAATCTGGTGAGACTTATCTTTCAACTTGTAACAAAGATCATTCATCACTTCAACTAGTACTGTAATTCTTCGGTTTTTGGATCTCCTCTTCTCTCTAGGTAGATATATATGTTTATTTCTTCCTTGCAATGAATTGTTTTATCCACTCTTTTAATATGGGTACACTTTGAAAAAATCAACAGAATAATTCTCACCCATGTCATGTCATTTGATCTCTTCTTCTTTCAAAATAATTTAATTCCTCTATTGCAAAGAGCTCCTTTCTTCTAAGAGACATAATTTTCCAATAAACTCGTATTTGTACATCATTTTCCATCATGGAAATCTTTCAAAAATATTACAATTCCATCATTCCATATTCGACTCATAGATTCTTTTCAATTCGAAGAATGCCTCAAATATATATTCTAGCAACATATAGGTATAGTCTGAGACATGCATCTTTTGTCACATATTATTGAGGGAACGTGTTGAAATAGACGTGCTGTCTATTCCATATGTTGAACGAATGAGGACATAGCTGTGAGTGGCGTACTGAACTATTTGATAAGTGTGCCCGCTTGATAAGGATGTAAGTGAGAGTGCGTTTTATCAGTGACAGGAACTATCAATATTCTGACAAGCTATGATGCGTAGTGCGCTTAAATGAGAGCCAGACGGCTGATTATTATCGAACGTAACATTGGGTTACCATATTGGAAAATTTCTCAGCAAATAAGTACCGTAGTACGAATAGTTCGAAAACTAATCATTCTCACATAGAGATTAATTTTATAATATCAACATTGATTGAATGGGACGCACTCAAGTTATTTATAAGGAATGTTAACAGTTTGAAGTGAAACTCGCTATATTTATATCAGTATCAGAACCCACTATAACCTGTATATCTTTCGCATGGTGGCTTTTGACAATTCTCACAATGAAAATACAGTATAAATTAATATGGATTGAAATAAAAATTTCCCCACAGTCGACAATAAAAGTCAAAGAAGAACCAACATTAATTTTCAAGCAGAAAACCTTGGAGATTACATTACAACTCCTTATTAATCGAGTGGCTGATGGAGTAACATTGAATATCCAGTAAAAATATTTTTGATAAAGCAAAAGAGCGGGTCTCTTATCAAACGGAGGAGACTTCAAATCTCAATAAACAATTACCACAGTATTATAGACATTAAATATATAGAGAAAATATTCTTGATGAAGCAATAGAGCGGGTCTCTTATCTAACGGAGGAAGCTCCATATCTCAATAAACAATCACCAAAGTCATATAAATGAATTCACTGTGACCTTATTCATAATGAATTATAATATAAATTCACTGTAAGATGTGAACTGTGCGCTGTAAATGCATCATTACAATAACAACAATGATAAATAGTTCCAACAAATAGTCGTATCTAAAACCGACATGCATCATGTGTCACACTGCAAAACTCTTCTACCTTCCACTTGCAATCTTATTTTCTTATCATAAAAATTTTCACGTGAATTTTGAAAAAATATAAAAAGTTATTCAGTACACGACCCCCATATATTTCAACTTCTAACCTTCCATCCAATCAACTCTCAAAACATTCCTGAGTAACTGTCTATTGCATTACAATATTATTCTGTCATCACTGCGTAGGAATGCCATTTATTCCACATTTCTCGAGACAATCCCAGATCAGATAAGACATCCAAGACCTTGATCTCGCGCTGGCTATTAGCAGACAAACTCAGTGTTTATTTACACAGACGATTTGCTAAGTCACTGCTCAAGCGCCCTGCAGTTCAAGTTCAAGACTATTGTAGAAAGTGGTCTCTGTTGAAAGCCAAGTGGACCACACGGCTCACTGATCAGACAAGAAAACCAGATCACCTTGCCAAATGCCGCCAATTCCATTAATATATCAGAGCCGATATGGATTCAATTCCACTTCTTCACTATTTAGCCGACAATTCTACGAATTTAAAACTGATATCAGTTTAGTTCCACTTTTCCTCCATTTAGGATTCATCATTTGCGCCGCTTTCAAACCTATGTGATATATAAGTAACCTAAAGCTGCGTTTACATCAAAGTTATTAACAAAATGTTATTAACTGTAAGATTAACATTTTGTTAATAACTTAATCCTTTATAGATTCTATTAGATTGAAAGGAACTTGACAAACACATATGTTCATCATGTGTATGATAAGTTATGTTCAATCTAATAGATTCTATAAGGCAAATAACTAAATAAGGAATAAGTAAACGCAGCTATAGTCATAACCATGTGCACTATAGCCTACATAGTAGGTACGGTACTTCTGTAGGTAGGTAGCTATCGTACTCTTTCTCCAGTTTCACCCATATGTCCATTTAATGTCATCACTAAACTTAATCTACAACTGAAATCATTAAAATAATGTCATCTAACAGAAGTAATGTTTGGAGAGATAATGTACGATTTAGACGACAGCATCCCATCCAATTTTTTTAACTGATTCTTACAGCAGAAAGACTGTGTTTACTGTTCTTCAGGGGTGCCCCGCTTTAAGCCCGTGGACGCACCCCCCTAAATTTGGAAAAAATCAGCTTCTACCCCCATCTATTCAAGAACCTCCCCCCCCCCCCCGTGGGAACCCCGCTGTTCATTATTATTTATTACTTATGTTTGCACGAGTATTCGGATTTTCTCTCCTATATGTGACAGAATATTATTCCTGTGAATCACACAATTTCTTTCAGTCATTTACAAATCATAGATAACTACATTTATCTCTGGTTTTATTACTTGTATGTGAAAGTGCATTGAAGAGAGCAAATTTGTTACAATATTGACATAAACTTTAGAAAGATAATCGAGTGTTTGCACTAACTCATTTATTATGTTATCTTCTCCTCAATTATTTAACGACACTATATTATCTGAAGCCTTCAAATAAACGTCAAAGCCTTATGTAAGATTATGTAAGCATATTCAAGCTTACTTTAGCTTATCTCGAGCAATAATGGAATGAAGGTGAACACAATAAATCGTGGGTATCACTCATACATTAAATAAAAAACTACCTTTTTGAAACATCAATAATTGAATCATCTACAGTCTGTCTAATATATTGGTAATAATATTCGTTTTCACATGGAAACTATAAATTTATCTTGGTAATTTGTGCTGCAGTAAAATTTCAATGTTATGAATGTTGATAACGCTTTCAACTAGCAGAAAAGCCAGCTGATATAAGCGCTGGTGAGTGAAAATAGTGTTATCACTTCACTTCAGTTATTTCCGTACAGCGTTTGAAGCATCATTGAAAGCATGCTTAAAAAATTTTCCGTCATCTATTTTCTCTGTTCATGACAAAACAATCTGTGTTGATTGATTGTGAAAGCTCGGGATATGAGTGCTTTAGAAACGGTGAGTTGGGTATTTATAGCTTTTAAAAGTGGTTTTTGTTGAGGAGAGCGTGGTTATTTTCTTTTGTACCGTAAGTATCAAACTCAGAGTATAATGATATGATTTTAGGTTAAACAGATAAACACGATCCAGAACCTAAGAGAAAACCAGATCTATACCTTGTGGAAAATACGTTTTTGCTTGTGCTTTGAGTTGTTGATTACACATAAATTTCAAATCGTCAATTTCTCACCCCAAGTTATAGGTTATCAACTTTGTAACGTTATTGTTCTGAGATTTTCGGAATTCTTACATAAGTTTTTGTTAAATATATCAAAAATATACCGTAGGCTAGGCTACTCAAATTTCTCAAACCGAAGAAAATGTCTCTTGGTAGTTGTCATTGCGTATTCATTCAATTAATGTAAAAAATCGATCTATGCAAAGTCTCGTTCAAAGTAGCCGTTAGAAGAACTATATTTTCGAAGTTGGCAATAGATTGTGCGAATATATTGTATAAAAGTGAAACTTCATTATTGGTGATTTATCAGTTCATTCTACCTGAATAGGATTAAAAAGGATTTTGTGTTTAGAGTCTCCATTTCCTATCTTACTAAAATTTCAAAAACTTGGAGAGAAATTGAATGTGAAATATTTCATAAAAGCACCATATACCCAAACCTCTCTATACTCACCGTACCATACATAATAAAGCCATAATTAAGTAAATTAATCAGAATGGTGGAAGAGCAGATATCGTTACATAGCTATTGTATTTGGTCACTTTCTCTATTCATCAATTCTTTCGAGAACAAAAGTATTATGCTAGGGGTAAACACCAACAACCAGCCCCCCCCCCCAAGTCCGCGCATCCTACCGCTCTCCACCACCCCCAAAATTGGAAAAATTCAGCTGCTTCTCTTGAATTGGAAAATCCAACAGATAATTCAATAGCTTTGAAACCCCACATAAACTTTGTCCTGACAGATGTTTGTAAACAATAATCACCATGTCATTCGCTATTATCTGCATAAAGAATGAAAGTTAAACATGGAAAACGGGTGGAGTATTCATTAAAACATGCATTGTGCTAAAGATCCATGTAAGGCTCTAATAAATGGTTAGAGCTCTCAAAATAGAGCAAAACCAAACACTTTGTGTTGTCATTTAATATGCAAATTACATTCCCTTTTTATCTCAACAATAGAGTTATTTTTTATTGCATCGTGCAAGATGGAAAATAACATTGACAACCTAACAACATGTAATGTGTAGGCAGATCCTGGAGATATATAGTACACTGTACTTTATCGCCTACTGCAAATTTTGCAAGTATAATATCATTAAAAGATGCTAGAATATCTGTAATCAATTCAACTAATAATCCATTATCAACGAGGACATGATTTTATGTAATGAATTTCTCGATTTGTACTTCTTTTATTGAGATTTTATTATTGCACTTCAACCAATATGAGAAAATCTCATTATCTCTAATGGGGAATGGTGATGATGTAATGGAAAATAATGAGAAAAATATTTTCAGCAATAAATCAAGCGATAATGCTTTTGAATAATTGCAAACCAATAGTCTCTCCACTTAACGTCAGGATTAAATTCTTTGCATTCAGAGTCTTTTAAGAATTATGTGGTATGAAGTCCCGAGAACTATAAAATGCAATTTAAAAAACCTTCGAAAGTTTTAATTGGCAATCTACTGTTTGAGCTTTTTACTATAAGTTTTAATTATTTTCAAACTTCATCCATTTATCAATCTCATTATGAATTGGAGTTTTTGTGCAACTTCCAATTTGAGTTCTTATTTCTTGAGTACGGTATAGCCTTTTGAGGTGGATATAAAATAAATCAATTTGAGATTGAGGTGAATATAATCAATAAATATGATCAATTATTGTTATCAGTTCTCATCGACAGTAGATGCCGTAGTCTTCAATTGGAAATGAAAATTCTGTTGAAATACCTACATCAAAACAGACAGAAAGCTTATTATGGGCATTATCCGCAATAAAAAAGTAGGCTATATTGATGACGTTATAAAAGATGAAAGATAGCAAGCTGCGATTGGAGGAATAGAACAGACAACAGAACCTAATCATTGAGAAATATGTTGAGAAATAATAAAATAGTTGAGAACAGAACACCTCCATTGGTTTCAAATTCAGCCATTACTACTTTTGAAAGTATATTTCCCCGTTTTGTATCAATACTTATCTATTCTAGTGCAACCTTTTGCACTTTTAAATTAAAAAAATTTAATCCAATTACAAATGTGAATGAAATATAATTAATTCTCCGTCTAACAATGATGATTTCAAATATGATTTGAATGATGATTCTTCCTCACTGATGATTTCATCTTTGAATCATGTTCTATAAGGTACCGTATTGAAAATCTCTTTTGTACAATTGCATTTCTTTTTTACAATTCAGGTTCGGGGAGCCGGGCCGGCCGCCAACGAGATGAGGGTGGTGCAGACCCAAGGTCAGAAGTTGCAGGACAAGGTCAACGTGTTGGGTCAAGGTCAAGTGGAGACTCAAGGTCACCGCATTGTCAAGATCAGCAACAAGGACGGTGAGAGGGTTCTGCAGTTCTTGCGGAAATTCTTCTTCATGGACGAGCCTCTGAATATCGCCGTCGGTCTCCTCGATGAACCGGGATCAACTTGTTCAGAGCTTGAACAGTACTGTATTGACTCTATTCCTGATGGTAATTATTATATATGGAATAAAATTAGATATAAATTTCACAATAAATACAAAAGGCTCTCAACTATACTACTATTAGAAAAGCCTACATCCGCAAAAAATATGTTTGCAGATAAAATTTGTTATCAACTCAATATGATACTGGTCTGAGAGGCAATAGCATAAAGTGCATATTTTCCTATAGATGTTAGAAATACAGAGAGACCCCTAACTCAGAGAAATACTCAGAAATGTCTCAAATTAAAAAAAAAAACACTAGAGTTGAATAATGTTAGAATATAGATCACTGAAATACCAGTAATTGAACAAACCAGACAGTCTTAATTGCTACCAGATAACTTATAATCATCAACAGGAAGTAGATTTATTTTAGGAATGAAACACATTATTGTGTGTTCTATTATGAAGTTATACAGTATTATATTTTATAGTTATACAGTTATATAGTATTATATTTATGTAGGCTACTCTGCTAATTAGAAGTAAAACCAACTGCTAGTTAGCTGATGGGAGCAAACAAAGCCAATTTCGAAACTGAGCAACTATAACTCGTACTCTTTAGACTAAATAATAAACGTAGGCTACATAATAAATGAGCACAGTAGTCCATAAGCACTGCACTAAAATGATTTATAAAGCAATTTGGTTTTGTGGTCGCGCTGATAAGCTATCGATAAGATAAGTTAAGCTCCATTCGCCTGCTACTCCCTATGGGTAAGTGTGACCACTTCAAGAGTACTTGATGAAAATACTCTTCAATGTTTCTTTCCATTACGAACTGCTTATAAATAATCAGGTTTTAAGACTTTAATTACGACGTAGCAGTCTGATTTCTTAGCAATCTGATTGCTATGTCGTAGTTTAAGTAGGCTATTCAAAATTTAAAAATAATAAGTATACAATAATAAGTATACAATAATAAGTGTATGCTTAGCCTAAGCTGTTTTTTCCTTTTTTGAAAACATATCAAATGTAACAAAATACCATTCAATTATGAAGTAATGTGAAACTTTATTAATGACTATAGCAGGTAACACGTTCTCCGCAAGGGTCCAATTAAAAACTTGACCTAATGAAATCTTGAACAATTCAAAATAACTATTCTCGGGAAATTAAGAATCAATATATACCAAATTTCATGTTAATCAGTCCAGTAGTTCAACGTGATGACTCGTCATTCATGAATTTCCTATCCCGTACGTGTACAAGCCAATTCTTTCCTTTTTTATTTAATTATAGATATAGATTATAAATGAATAAATGAGAGCAGAGAATGACAAATGGACTAAAGAGATATATAAATAATGAATGAATGATTTCATACACAATCATTTATAAAATCACTTTGCTTATATGGGCTACTTTATTCAAATAAAAACAATATAAAAACTTTTAGTACCCTTTTATTAAAAACTTTTAAATATTTTAATGACTAGTTTTGACCATAGGTTTGTTTTAAAGTTTTTAATGAAAGGGTACTAAAAGTTGTTATGTTGTTTTTATTACAATCATTTATTTATCCATTCATTTGTATAAGTGTTTTATCATTACCATATTTGAATTTATGGGAGAAAAAAATATTAGACGAGCTTTCAAGTTTTCCTGTCCTAGATTCAGACAACAGCGTAGTCCAAAATGCGGTTGGATGTGTGTAGTAACGGATGACTTGTGGTGCTTGCAGGAGTCTCGTTCATGGCGGTGAACTCCCGCGGAGAGGTGATCGGCATCTGCCTGAACGGCGTGGATGTGCGAGGCAAGAGTGAGGACGAGGACAGCAAGAACTTCGAGTGCACCAACCCCCGCTTCGGCAAGATCCTCGGTCTCTTGCAGGACGTCGGCAAGCAGTCGGATGTCTTCGGCCAGTTCCCCGATGTTGACCGAATGCTGGAAGTGCGCATTATCTCGGTGGATGATGCTTACAGAGGGCAGGGCATTGCTAAGGCTCTCATCGAGAAAACCAGGTTTGTTTCTAGTTTGTTCAACTAAATACTGTAATATCTGAGAAAAGATAACATAACATGTAGCTCATGCTATTTTCCTCAATGTACGGTGATTTGTGGAATATAATGAAGTGCGATCCATATACGTGTGAAAACTATGAATTTGTACATTGTTTTGTGGGCTTATATCAAGACTGATGACTAAAACATATCTCTACAATGAGCTCAATCAGCTATAATGAGCTAATAAATAAGCTACAATGAGAAAACAATAGATAAATGAACAAGAAAGGGAAGAAAATACACAATAAGATATTGCAACAAGCTACCAGAGCAGATAACCCTTTTCGGATAACCCTATTTCTGATATGACTCAATCTGAGATGTCCATCATTGTGTGGCTCGTTCTAATGCAGTTTCCATTCTCACATTCAACTTCCATTGAATGAATTTTGCACTTTTGCACATAAAACAATTTATATATATTTTACACTGTACATGACAGTGAGGATTTCCTATTTTGCTAATATATTGCTTGTTTTGGTCCATGTTAATAATATTTATTCATTCATTACTGGGATTTATTTATCATTATTTTATTCATCCATATAATGAGTTCAGAATGGTATTGTATCTATGAATGTATGATGAAACAAATTGTTAAGGTGGAAAAAGTACAGTAGTAGATAGCCCTCTTGATTCTCGAGGAAAATTTAATCTACTGATTCGTATTTGGTAGATGAAAATTCATTTCAGTCATAAATTTAAACTCGTTCCACACGAAGAGTTGAGGAGAGAGAAATATATTGATATTGATCTTGTTGAGTGTGGTTTTGTAAAAAAATTGGACAGAGCCTGTATGAATTTTCATTTTTCGTGTTCTTTCTACTCTCCATTTGTAACGGTTTGATATAATGACTGAGAATCTGAGAGCTTTCTATTTGACTTTTTAATAGATTCTATTTTGTGAACATACATTATTTCAACTGTATCTAGACTACTTGAACTGCTATTCAAATAAATCAAGGAGTACAAGACGTTTTGGATGACAGCCAGTTTATCTTTCCTAAATTTCAAATTTGTTCATCTCATCCAACTAATAACGATGAATGAATTATGTTTGATCATAGATTAAATAATTAATCCTATTTCACACACAATTTTTTTGTGAATGAATTATGTATTTACTTACTTTATGTGATCAACTGTAACGAAGAGATTTTCAACTAAATACTGTAATATCATAGATAAAAGATAACATAAGATGTAGCTCATGCTACATGGTAATTTCCTCCATGTACGTATTGGAATACTACAAAGTTTGTAGATTTTTTCTTCTATACTACTTGAACTGATAAAACTTCGTATTGGAAGAGCGAAGCAACTACCCTTTTTCAGATGATGTTCCAATGCAAGAGGCTCATCAATTCTAATTTAGTAGGCTACACACAAAAAAACAGCTGTGTACGTAGTTTGTAACTGAGAATAAATCCAGTTTAGTACCTAGCGTTGTATCGCTGTATAGTACGGTAACTGAATCCAAGATCAAGCGCATTACCAATTCAAATTGTTTCAGACTGGAAGGCGAGAAAATGGGGATTCCTCTGATGCGGGTGGACTGCACCAGCGCTTTCTCAGCGAAAGCAGTCGCGCGACTCGGCTTCCATTGTGTCTACACACTCCAGTACGCCGACTACCTTGACAAGCAAGGTCAGCGTGTGTTCGACCCACCCTCTCCACACACCTGCTGCAAGACCTTCGTTCGTCATCTCAACTAGGACAAACCAGCCTGCAACACAATGACAGTTTCAAGTTTGGGACGAATACTATTTGTGGCTAGTTTTCTGCGTAAATCTGAGAAAAATTGTCAAGGTTTGAATTCTCTGACTGCCCAAATTGTTCTGCTCACATCGTTATCTTAACAGAAGCAAGCAAATTTACAATGGAAGAGTAGGCCAATTAATCCGATTTGTGGCTGGTTTTGTGTGTATAGATGTGAAACTAACCAACAAAATCAGATTATCACTGATTCCCCAAATTGAACTAAAACAAACAAATTTGTAAGACTATAGCCATTTTCATATGTGGTAGGCTTTGTGTACAAATCTGGAAATACTATCCACCAAAATATGAGTATTAGATAGTATGTTTACGTGCCAAATTGTATTGTTACAATCAAACTTCAACTGGCCTGAGTGAAATCGTTAAATATGTTGACTATATTTCAATATTGTGTTGTGAAACTATCATAGTTTTTGTTGACAGAAATTCTTATTAAAGTATAAATTGAGTGTTACATAAATTTCGTTACATATTTAATAGGAAAAATTGTTATTTTTATTCTTAAGGTCAAGAATGAGAAACTTGTCATGATCTATAAGTATAGCCAGAGACTTGGATTTTAGTGTAGACTTACATAAATAGAAAACACTTAAAATTTGTTGTGTTCATCAAGAATCAGTATATCATAAGTTTGAAATTATAATTGATGATCTGATTATGGAGTTTATAATCGTTATGATAATACAAAGAATTATTGCACTATAACAATAACAAAAAATCTAACAGTAATAGAGACCCTTATGAACATTTTATACCGTATCTAATAAAATAAATAAAGATACATCTGACTTATAAGTGGCTTCAACGGAATCAATACGGGAATATTGAAATTTATTATAATGGAATATTGAAAGGTGGGGTGATGTATAATTTTCATTAAAAAAATTAATAAATTCCCTTCTATGAGAGATTTGAGAGTTTTCAAAAGTCTATAGGCCAATTCATTGATATTGCTCTTGTACAACCTAGGTAGTCTGTTAATACATTGGGTGGGTTTTATCATTCATCATAACATTCAATGAGGAAACGCTGTATCTTTACAATAGAATATTCATATGAGATGCATCAGAATACTCACTTGACTCAATCATTTTCCAAGTTGTCGTAAAAGCAATCTTAGTTTGTTGCTCTAGGATTTATCAAGTAGGCTACCTGATAAGATGGATGTTGTTTCTACACTTTCACAGCTCTATGGAGGAAAATCTTATTTTATAAGTATTAAAAACTGTAAAGTTAAAATCATATCTTTTGAATTCATAACGGGTATAGAGGGACTTTATGCCTGTATTTGAAGTTCTACTATCCTATGCCTTTTTCCATAAGAAGTCTCTCATTGTTTTGAGATAGCCACATTCTCATCATCTTTTTGTCATGTGATATAATGATA
The DNA here is from genome assembly GCF_014356525.2 of Nilaparvata lugens. NCBI lineage: Eukaryota > Metazoa > Arthropoda > Insecta > Hemiptera > Delphacidae > Nilaparvata > Nilaparvata lugens. The sequence continues at coordinate 28,497,757 of NC_052514.1, read as the reverse complement.
AACTGTTGAAACATTAAGTTTGAAGCTTGTATAGCTTTATAGGAGTTAGAGTATTTAGACTAAAAATATTTTAGAGCAGGTTCCATCTTAATTTCTCTTTGTCATCTTATTTTTGATCTTAGCCTCTACTGATACAGGTTGAAAATAATCTCAAGTATTCCCACCGATCTTTGATAGCAAAATCTTGAAGCTTGTTTGTTCTGATTATGACTTCTCTTCCACAGCTTCTAGAATTATTTTCCCAAGTTCATAGATCGGCTAATCATGAGATCAATTTTATAGCTTTGATATTTGATTGTGAATGCATGTCAATTATTGTATGTTGAGTATTGAAAATTTATCATGGGACCTGTTATTCACTTTTCTAAACTTTATAATAATGATAATTGATACATTCGAATTAAACTTATACTAACTACTTCTATGTTACAAATAATTATGTTTGCCAGATAGTTTTTATACAAAATCATTGCTTAGTAATAAGAGAAACATAATATAATGTAAGCTTCGATGAATAATATTTGGGAATACAATTGCTTTTCTATTGATTCCATTTTTTCAGACTAATCTATTGTTGTATTGATTGTAGAAACTTCTAAAATAGTTGATCAAGAATAGTATTTTTAAAAATTCATTGTACCTTTATTTTTAATGCAATCACTTGTTGTAGTTGGCCAAAAATTATAGTTCAAAATTTCATTGAGTTGTTCCTTCAAATCTTCAAGAACATAAAAACCTTTTTATTGAGACTCAGGAAACTTTAAAAAGTGCAGAAAACTTAAAATTGAAATTTTTTTGAAAGCAATTGAAATTTTTGTTGGTAGGGCAAGGAAAGTAGAAACCAACATGATAATTACCGTAACGTGTACTGAGATAACCATAAAATAATTATTTGGGCACTATTACTTGATAATGCGATGGAAACACAAAACCTGTCATGTCTTCTAGGAAAATGAAAACGGTACTATAGTGATTTGATATAATAGAAATAAAAGGTACGGTAATATAAATGTTGATGTTCAAAATATCGTAGAAAAATATAATTATTGTACTACGGTTAGAATGAATGATGCTATAATGTGTCATTATTTACTTCTCAGAGACTAATTTCATATTTTCAATTCTTTCAATATATTTCAGTAAATTTTCTTACTCTTTCAAATCTATGTAATAACAAAGAAGTACCTGCCTGCATGTAAATCTGTAAATATGTTTGATAATATAAGTAATGCTTCTTCCTCCAATGACATGATAAAATTCCATTTAAAAAAAATAAGTGTCATAATATTTTGCCAGGAGCTGATCCTGAAGATAAGCTTCTACTGTTATTTTTAATAATGTTGTTCAGAATGATAGATTTATAAACTTCAAATGAGTGGGAAATCGATCAAGTTTTAAAAAAGCATTCTGAGCTGAAAAGATTACGATCAAAAGCATTTCGTTTTAGTCAAATTATGATTATTTTCTATTAGAAAATTATTATTCATATTTATGAGAATGTTGAGCATGTTGCTGCTCAGAATGATTACAATGAAAGCAATGAGACTGATGTTGATGATGAAGATTATAATGAAAGATTTATGTGTATATTCATTCATTTTCATAGATTAGTTTAATGATTTAAATAATGTTGATGATAATAAAACTTCTGTGATATATAAACTGTGTTGTCTAAATTCATTTTAAGAAATCACTACACCTCAACTGAAACTTTGATCATTCCTTGTATAAAATGTGAGATCTATAAAAATAATGCTTCACATTCAACCAATGCTGAGATCTCAACCAGTGGATCTCATAATACTAGTTTAATCTCATTCTATACTATGAAGATGAATATTTCCTCATTATTTTCATCTCATGAATGAGCTAGATGTTTTTGCTGTATTCTATTGTTCTGCATATTATTTTATAAATAATCATTGCTGAAAATGGTTACCGTATAAACATCAAGCATAGTATTTATTAATTTGAGTGTGTCTCTTCTCTCTTGAAGCTGGATTTTAAATGATTCTCAGGAATAATTTGGGAATATTTCAAGTTAATATATAAATACCAACAATTTCAAAACTTCAAGACCCTTTGAACTAATGCTGATAAATGGCAATGAAGCAATGATTCAAACAAAATACTTACTTCCAACTCAATACAGTATAAAAGAAATGAAATTCAAAAGTTGAGAAGTAGAAAATCTATATCAAATTTCTTATTTCCTTTTGACGATGGAAAATCAATTACGGGATTATTTTTTTGATGAAGTTTCATTACATAAAACTTCACATAAGGCTATATTTGTCCTGACATCCTTATATTTTTTATAGTCGTGAGGCTTATTGACGGCTTGATTACCGTAATTGATAATTAATTATATACTCAGGGGAGATGAAACTCCTATTATAAAATTCCCTCTAATCAAAGCCATACGAATATTATTATTATTGTTCTTGGTGTTTTTCTTTGTTATTAGAATAAATAATTATATTGAAAAAGCACTTTTATTTAATCGAGAAATTGATTTTTACTCGATTTATACAATTGGAGACAGAATAATTAACCTCAGCCTGTTGTCCTCTCCCAATCATATTGTATTTTATGACTTTTGGCTCTGTATGAATGAATAAATGAATAATGCTACCTTTTTTATTATCTTAAATAGCTGGCCCGGCGAACTTCGTACCGTTAAATAGTTAATGCATCTCATGACAAACTTTAGCTTGATACACACCTGAGAAGGCGCGATGCGGCATTTTGCATTCAGGTGTTTCTTGATGCTTATTGGTTTGCATGGAAGAACTTACACACACTGGATCGGGCATGGCGTGGAACGGTATGATAAGTCAATCTCCGTAAGATCAACATTTTGTATCACCAAGCCTCGCCTCCTCAGGTGTGCTTAGCCTTAGATAAACTATTTTTATGAAAATTATCCAACAATCAGTATTTACATTCATAACTCAATATGGACTTCCTTATATGCTTGGTTAGTTGTTCAGCAGTTTGTATTTTTAGATACAGTTGAATGCAGCTTGCTGGGAAATGGAATGGTATATCTCCTTGCTGCTGGTTTTCCCGTGCATATTCTAAATTTACAGCATTTCCAGTTCTACGACCCAAGTTTGGTCGTCGTTCATACCGCGGCATTATTATTAGAATTTTGTGAATCAGTGGAAAGAAAACAGAAAAAACACTTTTGGTACTCAGGGGACCTTGAAACGTATAGAAATTGGGGTACCTTAATTTTTTTCGGAAAGCAATACTTTCCTTATACCTATGGGGCAAGAAAAGTAAAAAAGATCAACCGACGGCTGTTGAATGACGCAATGATTATAACAGATTTTTATTTCTGTGTGTGGCCAGCTCACAAAACTTCTCCCATAGGATTACATGTAAACTTTGAAGGACCGTAGGAAAGAGTCCTAAATTTGGATTATAAATTAGACAGTCCATGAACCTGGTCCTGAAAACATAACTAACACAACTAAAATAAAATCATTAAATTCGGTACTTACTTCATACTTCTCTCCTTAGTCATGACCAGATAACTGGATTGACTGTGTCAGAAAGTGGACCTGACTTGGTCCATGTCGTAGAGTTGACATATAAACTATGTCCATAATAAACATTTATTTACGTTTGTAAACTTATAGTCAAACATATAAAAATATAAAACATTTAAGAATAGTAATATTTAAACTTTTTCAAGATGGCCTTGCCTGCAGGCATTACATTAATTATCACTCGACGTTAGCTGATGTTTTTAGTGGCCTCCACTGATTAGAATGGAGACTCTATTAACCAGTTTTTGATTTTTGTTCTGAAGCTCCTGTCGTCCAAGTTCTTCACACTGTCAGGTAAGGCGTTGTAAATCCTCAGGGCTAGTATTGGAAAACAATCCTTCTTACTCAGCCTGCAGAAAGGGATGTATTTTCGCTTTTCCTCTGGTGTTGTAGGAGTGTCTGTTTTCTCTTCTTGTGAGGAAGTGGAAATTATCCCTTGCGTGCAACAGGGAGAGCCAGATAATTATACCGTGAGTATTCTCAGCTTTCTTCTGCTGGAGCAGTACATCTGTACAGCCTGGAGCGTGTCCCCATAACTGAAGTCCATAGTTGATATGGCTATGAAACATAGCAAAATACACCTCCACCAGATGCTTCCTGGAGATTAATAGCTTCAGACGTCTCAATAGGTACATCACTCTGGCTAGTTTCCGACAGATGTTATCAATGTGGCTACTCCAGCTAAGTTTAGCATCCAGTGTAAAACCCAGTAGCTTTACTTCTGTGAGATTGTCAAGCTGCTCCCGAACAAGAGTGCGTGTTGTCTTCTGGGTTTTGCTTTCATTAAGCATCAGCTCGTTGCTAGTGAACCACTGCTTCGCCTGCTCAAAAATATCTGTTGCCAACCTCTTGGACAAATCTGGTGCTCTACCCCTTGCGAAAATAGTGGCATCGTCAGCAAACATGAGGATGTTACCCATAAATCCGAGGTCATTTATCATTACCAGGAACAGAACAGGACCAATTACTGAACATACACACATAAAAAAGTGGGTGCACACATAAAAAAGTTATTGAATACCGGTATAAAGATTTGAGGCTTGATTTTTATTTATATAGATCAATAAAAGCGTTGTGCCCTAGACATTTAAATTAACCGCTTCTTAGATTGGCAAAAAAGGGACTCAATACGTAAGTCAGAATAAATGATGAATCTCCATCACTGAAAATACTATTTTTGCATTTTGAGCTCCTTCATAGTTCAAAATAAACTCTTCAATAAATTCAATCCTTTGAAAGAATTTATTATTGTTGTTCTAGTGATTTGAGAGGCAGAAGTCCTATTTTTTATGACAGTCGTTGAGTCTTAACTTGACTCTAGTGGTAGAATAACATATAACCTCAAATATTTGAGTTTGAGGTTAGAAATATTCATGCCTTTGTGAAAGCTGTGAATAATTTGTATATCTGACTAGTTTTATATTAATTGAATATTATCGTTTAGTTTTCCGTGTTAGAGATTGATAATTATCAATATGAGGGTAGTTAAAGTGATGAACAGTGCCCCTTCTATCAAAAACATTCAGAGTTATTGCTTAAGACACTTATCTCTAAGTCCAAGCATTAACAGTCAAATTGTAAGTTTTACAAGTAATACAGTAAAATTATTATTATTAACTAGAATTTATAGTAAGCAAAGAATTCATAACGACCAAATTAATAATACGACGTATTAAATTAAAATTCTATTTATACTTTTGAATCATTTCAATTCCAAAATAACGTACTTTATACTTGATGTCATTCAAAGGACTGGGGTTGCTAGTTTGTACCCAAATCGTCAGTGTAATTTAGGAACCAAAGAGTCATCTAAGTTGTAAAGGTTCTGGAACGCCGAAGAAGGTTGGTTTTTTATCCAATATTTGCAGCAAATGCAGATGCCTATCCAGCAGCCTCTTCCTCAATGTTGAACTAAAATTCGCGTACTGCATATTTTGCACTTCTCTAGGCAGGGTTTTAAAGCATCTTGTTATGGCTCGACCCTAGTTGGGAAGCTGCTCTGGGTCCACGCTAGTCTGCATCAAGGCACTTTTAGTCTGGTATTTATGTCTGGTTCCTTCAAGATTGTGATCAATGTTTCGGAAGCCGTCTATGCAATATCTACAAGTGTACCGGTAGTTATAAAGCTCTGATCCTAATTAAGACTAATAATTTTTTGTATTGAACAGTCATCAACGCTTCACAAAAGCATGTAGAATGCTGTTGATGATCTAGTTTTCTTGTAGCGTTTTCGAATGAAATATTAATTTAATTAATTTTTTTTAATTATTTAGCCTACTCAAGGGAGGCTTGAGATACAGCATCTCTTTGGTTTTGCTTACTGTCTCAAACCTCCCCATAACTTTTGCTCTAATGAATTGACTACAGTAATATCAATCTTCCCAATTGTTCTGTTTGAAGATGTATGCACAACTGTATCACAATTGCTGTAATGAAGAGTATCACTTAATATACTAACTTTAGATGCCATAAAAACACAAAAATACTATTAAAAATAACTATCTTGAAGGTCCTTTGTGATGCTACTGGGAATGAAAAAAGTAACTGAGGTAGCATATATAAATAGTGACTTTTTCCTTGTTCAAACAATAATTATTTTCCCAGTTGAAAATAATATTCTAGTAAAATGATTGTAGAATTGATTGATTGATTCAAGGACTAATGTTATATGAATTCATATTTTGATGGACTATTATTGAGATGAAACATTCATATAATGATACTTGTAGTCAAGTGCTTTTCAATTCCTTTTAATAAATATATCTCAAATTTTAAAGAAATTTAGCTTTTTTGTTATTTCAATTTCAATTAAGGTATGAAGCCTCCTTTTATTTTTCTCAAGCCTCCCCTAAGAGGGGAATGTTGAGAAAAAATATCAGGACATATTGAAAAAAAAAAGAATTCAACAATTCTTACAAAAAACAGAAAATGCCTAAATGATACTCAAACACTGTAAATATAATAATATTCATTATTTCTTTTGAGGGGCAAAAAGAAAAAACCCAAGAGACCAGTGATGGGTGAAAAACCTGACACAAATGTGGGTCAAGAGGCTGAGTCAAGGGTGGCCAGGCGCCCTAGAGGCAACTTGGCCGCCCCTTCCTCAGCGGAAGGATCTACAAAGAAGGCCAGGAGTGGAACTCACGTGGACCAATCAGTCTGAAGAGACTACCAAGCATATATCACACTGGATTGCAACCAGGTGATGAATGGAATGTTAGTATAGGGAAAAAACTCCTGGTTCTTGTAAAGGACATAGGTATTGGTTTGCCTAACTAACATACTAGGTACTTGGGAACACAATAAGCTTCGGTTGACGTGTGGGATTCTTTGAACTTTTGGATCCTTGAATCCGTCCCTTCAAAAACAATAATAACAATAAACTCCTATCGTGATAAGTCTGATGTGTAAAAAATATCTCGTTTAATAATTTAAATTACTCGACATGTATATCAATACGTACATTTGATTGAATACATAATTGTCACACGTTTCAATTTCCTAGGTTCATTTGAAAAAAAAGTTTGCCAAACGAGAAGGGGTGCAGCCAACCGAAATTGAAATTGATGTGAATAATCAGTTTGAAAAGCTAGCTGAAACTGTGACTCCACTTGCAAATAAACCTTATAACGTACAACTCAAAATCAAAAGGGATTGGAGTCGATATGTGTTGAATCAGTTTGTCTCCAGCAAGAAGAAAGAATTGTGTACAATTGAGTCAACAATTCCATCCGTGAGTATATCAGGACTAGAATCAAGTATTAGATTATGAGTTTCTTAGATATAGAAATGAAATATTTCATTGCCATTAAAAAGAAAGACAACAATACAAATAATATAAAAATCACTAATTCTTGCTTATTTTAATGGCACACCCAAGAAATAAGACAAAAGAGCTATCTGAATACAGTAATTGCCATGTTTCATCATTTCTTTCCTATTAATTAGTCTTATAGAGCTCAATATTGCTGGCAACCCTCGCTATGGCACTTATGAATTATTTGGGCTCTATGAATAAGATGAATCGTTATAATATTGATTGTGAGAAACAGGAACGGTAGTCCCATCCCACCTTGTGATAGGGACCATGTTATTATAGCCCGTATAAATCAATCAGGAGATTTTAAAAGATTAGCTAGTTAACTTACTTTGATCTCATCTTTTGTTTTCAATTAACTTGAGTTTCTATGTTCCAAGTAAATATTCTAATCAAGGAAAATGCATACCCTTATCTATGAGAACTGCTTAATCAATGTCTGATATTAACTCCATTGAAGAAAGAACTATTGTTCATATTTAGTAAACTCTACTTGAAACAAGTAGCTACACATTAATGTTTGAAGTATTGAACAACTTCAATTTTGGGGATATCTTTTCCAATTTGAGCCGTACATTAGAATAATAATAATGATATCGAGTGTCTTGGCTGGCTCAGGTCTGGTGTCAGAGTTTTCAGGTCGCAACTGATCAATTTCATGGTTTCTGTCATTCCATTAGAAAATACGGCCATAATATTATTCAGTATAATTTCTTATTTCTCTTCGATTGAATTCAGTTGAAGTATACATGGTTTTTTCTCTACTTTACAGCCTGTTCTTGAAGGATACCGTAATAAAAGTGAATTCAGCATTAGAAATGGTGCCGATGGTAATCCAAAAACTGTTGGAACTTTTATTGGTTCAGCGGGACTGGGTCGATCCATCTGTGTGCCACCAACTCATCTTATCAATACGCCACAAATTCATAAGGATATATGTAAGGTATGACTAGCATGTCGTTCGTTTACAATTCATTTTTTTAGTAAAGCTCAGTTATATTAAAACTGCAATATAAAATATGTTCAGTAAAACTGCAATATAAGATCTGTTTTATTAAATCTGTGCCAGAATTGTCAATTGCTCAAAAAATAATGTGTCAACAGAGTAAGGATAGTGGAGGCTACAAATTTTTTTGAAATTCACATTTTTGTGATGACTTAGGCTAGTATTCACAAGAAATGACAGTCTTGTCACAAAGCCAGAGTCTCAATTCCTTGGAGCTTATGTACTGTCTCTTTTTCTCTCCGATATTACAATAAGTGATGTTTGCTCAGTGCTAGTGTTTTAATATCATAAGCTGAAACATCTTCATCAGTGTCACCTTATTGATCAGAAAATTCCTTGGTAGGCTACTATACAAATTATAGTTATTCATAGTTATTCATAGTTATTATAGTAATATAGTTATTCATGCGGATTTTGCTACAGCCAGTTTAATCGGAATCTCAGTTTAAACTGGATGAAATCCATATCATGTTTCGTTTGTTAAAATGAATAATGAATTGAGTCACCAGTTTTCAGAAGCTGGTCACCGTGGTCACTGTTTTCACGGCTAGTCACCGTGCAACCAGCCCTAAATTATTGTACCGTAATTCATATCAATTTATCTTTTGCTACTTCCTTCCATTCACCCTGTATTGTATTATTTAATTAACTTTTTATACTAATTCACATAATATGTTTGTATGTCGTTGTTTAATATTGACCACAGCAGAAAAGAGTAAAACGTGGAGTAATTTTGTAAAATATAATATCTTATCACCTCCTTCTACAGACATTACCCACTCTTGAGGAATCGATGGCGTCATACACAAAAAAACACGACACTTTATGTATTACAACTGTATGTGAAATATAATACAGTACTGTACTTATTGCCCCAGTACTTCTCAATGTTTCCATAAAGATCGGCAGAATGAATTTGCGCACAAATATGAGCCTATCAAGCCAAGCCCACCTTGAGTGGACTCTCTATTCCTGAGTTCAGTATTTTACCTGGATGCGCTTAATCTGTATACAAAATATACCAAAATAAATGAGATATTATTATTAATACGAACCGTGCATAATCGTTTTTATTCTTGATCATTTGGAGGTAAAATGTAACAAAAATATTTTGTTGACAGTCTTTTGAAGACTACATAAGATCGAGTGACCTACCAGCCTGTCACGACCTGCATGACGGCGGATTCTGGAGACCAATCTTAATCAGATCAAATCGGAAAGGTGAATGCATGCTGTGCATTGCTGTGCACCCAGGCGACAAGACAGAGGCACAAATCGACGAGCAAATGAACGCCTTGAAGGACTATTTCACCGAGAGACGCGATCAGCTGCAACTTGCCAGTCTCTATTTCCAAATTTGGTAGGTGGGGGGTGGATTTTCTCATCTACTTCTTCACTCAACTTGAAAAAAATATATATCTTATATCTTAAAATATAGAATATTCGTATAAACAAATATAATTCGCACGGTTCTGTGAAAATGTTACTATCTCCTTAGTATTAAGATAACTTTATCATCATCATCATCATCATCACTGATAATGAAGATTTTTTTGCAAAGATTCCACTGAGTCTCTGTCAATGTTGTAGAACCGTTCCACAATGAAATAAAAACACACATATAAACATGTTGTCAAATTCTACACAGTTCCAACATATGTGTGTTTTTATTTCATTAAGAATTTCATTATCACTGTTGTAACTTTTACACTTTGTATAAGTGTATAAGTAATGTTATACACTCACACGTTGTAACTTACTAACTTGGCCTAAATCTAGTTGTTTAAAAGGTCTAATTATTATGTTATAGTGAGGTCCACTTTATATTGGCAGTGGAGAAAGATAGGAAAACAACGTTGCTGTTCCTCTGTCTTGTCAATGCCTTCTATGGAGGGTAACTGATAGCGGTTTATCGATGTAATATTAACTGTTCATTCTCGTTTAAAATAATCAGTTATCCTATTATATTAAGCGAGCAATTTCTGTATATCTGTTTATATTATATTTTTATATCTGGTTATTTATGCTCAACGGATCTCTAACGATATTTGAAACATAGTAGGTTTATGATATAAAAATTCGATTGCACTAGGTCTCATCTTTGGTAAAACTCGCTGAACGACATTAAAAGGATAATTCATCCTTGGCTGAAACAGCTGAGACTTTCGACGTCTGTGGATAGTAAAAAGTGAGCGAGTGATTCTGTGGAAAATCAAAATATCGCATCCCCGAAATTCATAAGCTGACGTATAGCCAGCTGTAAAATATAAACACGATAATTTTAGAGAACTGTGTTCTGTTTATCAATAGTTTATAAATAAATAACGAGCGAAGCTCGGTGCCCCGATCTCTGGAGAGAGCTTTGATAAGTTTTCCTCAAGGGAGAATCGACACACTTTTTGGCATTCAGACTGTGAATCAAGTAGTGTTAACATTGATCTAGCGCACGACTCTCCGCCTCATGGACAGCGATTACCAAGCGAGAAGTGACCGAAGAGGTGCCAAGTGTACAACCATGAGTTTTATTACTTCTATTCCAACGTTAAGATTTAGTTTAAGAGTTAGCCTAGTTCTGGTTCATGTATAGTTATTACAAAAGTTATTGACTATTTAAATTTGAATGCGAATAATAGATCTGAGCGGATTGTATTGAAGAGTGAAAAATGTAAAATATTTAATAATCATTATTAAACGAAAAATCAAATTAAATGCTGTAAATAAATTGAATAAATGCAGTTTCTCATTAATTTCCATCTGTAAATATTATGTTTTTTTGTTTATATTTGTTAATCATACAAATCGGTTTCAATTGTCATCTTTCGTTTTCAGCAAGCACTCAAGGTGTACAAATGAGAGTGCACCGTACAGACTCCTGTACGGCGAGCCACATCTTATAGAGAAGATAGGTGGATATGAGTTTCAGATTTCGCCGGACTCTTTCTTTCAAGTAAATGTCGAAGCTGCAGAAAAGCTATATGAGGCGATTTTTCGAGTTGCTGATATGAAGCCTTACTCCTTACTGCTTGACTTGTGTTGTGGCACTGGTAAGTATTATTATGCTATACAGATCCCTGGGTCACTTTTCCAAGTATAATAATAATAAATAATAATACATTTTTTCCAGTTCTATTTATTCATACATATAAATAAATAATTTATTATTTGTGCTAGAATGAATATGATAGACAAAATATTACTGAATCTGACTTGGCAAATTTTATACTTACAATATCTTTACTCAAAATAAATAACATATTCTAAATCCAGAGATCATGTATTTCTGATTTATGATGAGCAGAACAGATTATAGGTTGAAATATGTATAATAAAATATTCTCATTTATTGATGTAAACACAAAATCATACAATAGTCTGGAGGAATCAAGACTATTAACTGATTCAATCTCGAATTTAGATAATTGATATGGTCCAAATATAAGGTTACGTTACGTGATACTGTATTAAAATACCTTCACTTAAAATAAATAATATATTATAAATCTATGATGACCAAAACAGATTATGGTTTAAAATATGCATCGTAGAATATTCTCATCTATTGATGAAAAACATAAATTTAGGCAATAGACGGAAGGGAAAAAGATTCACTTCAAAACTTATTGACACAAATAGAAAAACATACAATAGTTGGGAGGGAACATGACTCACTCAAAAACAGATTCTCTCCCAAAATTTGATAATTGATTTGCTCAGAAAATACTATTTTATTTATTTATTTACAATGCAAATGACACTAATGTAATAACATTGAAAGATAAAATAATAAGGTAGTCCTTGTGCTATTTTTCTTCCAAATTTATAGGTGACAAAGTCCAAGATAAGGTTAGAATTTCACTTGTACAATTTTTTATAAAATTTTAGTCCAAAATAAACATTAAAACTATTAATTTTGAATTTAGATGGCTTAAATTGATAAATTAATTCGAAATATTCCAAAATATTCGAAATATTCGAAAATGCATCAGAATTAAAAAAAAACAGCCTCAAAACAACTTTCTCAAATCACTTTATAAAAACTACAGAAACACATTAAACAACATGATAAAAAAATCTAAGTATGACTACTATAATAATATACTACTCCAAAGCAGAGGCAATTTGAAAAAGACATGGGAGTGTATCAATGATCTATTGAATATAAAACGAGATAAAAAATACCCAATATAGATCCCGAAGTTCTAAACCACCATTTCACGCATGTAGGTCAATTATATGCTAATAAAATAATAAATAACAGCCCTAGACAACGTACTCATGCCGATTCGTCAATCCCCTCATTCAATTCATTTTATTTGGCTGATACAAACAATGATGAAATAATAGACACAATCAGTTCTCTCAGAAGTAACTCTTCTCCTGGAGTAGACAATTTGAGTTCTGCCTGTCTGAAAAAAATAGCTTCCTATATTGTAGAGCCTCTTAAAATTATAATAAATAAATGTTTTTTGGTAGGTTATTTTCCTAAACTATTTAAAGTTGCTAAAGTTGTTCCTCTTTATAAATCAGGTGATAGATCAAACCCCTCAAATTATCGCCCAATAAGTTTAATAAATAATTTAGCTAAAATAATGGAGAAAATTATAACGAAGAGACTAGTAAGCTATTTGAATAAACATAGAATTATCAATAGAAATCAGTATGGATTTAAGAGTGGCATATCAACAGAAGATGCAATATCCGACTTTTTGGAAAGAATAATTGAAAACTTCAACAGTAAAAAGAAAACTTTGACAACTTTCTTAGACTTGGCAAAGGCTTTTGACACTGTATCTCAGTCAAGATTATTAGAGAAGATGGAACACCTTGGAATCAGAGGCTCACCTCTCAAACTATTCAATAGTTATCTAACTGAACGGTATCAACTACTTACGCTGAATACTTTATCAAGTAATAAAAAACTTACCGAATATGGTCTGCCTCAAGGCACTGTTTTATCACCAATACTTTTCCAAATTATATTAATGATTTTCTTAAAGTTGACATTGGGAACTGCTCAATCGTATCCTTCGCTGATGATACCGCTCTCACTTTGACTGGCAATTCCTGGGAGGACGTGCGCCTTAGCGCAGAAAATGGTCTCAGAGTAGCACAATCATGGCTCGATGAACATCTGCTTACTTTAAATGCTTCTAAAAGCGTATTCATGACTTTCTCACCCAATGCCCAAACACAACCTCATGAAATAGAAGTATTAAAATACACCAAGTAAACTGCAATTGTCAACAATCAACAAATCACTGCTTTTGTCCTGAAATTCGAAAAAAGGACCGAGTAAAATACCTGGGAATACTGTTGGATCCTATCTGAGATGGAATATTCATATAAACAGCATGTGTTTAAAAATAAAATTCTATTATATAAATTTCATCAAATTAGAGAACTAAATAACTTGAAAATAGCTCGATTAATCTACTTCTCTTATGCACAAGCTGTCTTACAATATGGAATAAGAGCTTGGGGTGGAGCCTTGAACACACATTTTGAAAAACTTTTCATAATTCAAAAATATATTATTAAAACAATTCTAGGCAAACCCAGACTTTATCCTACAAGCGATCTTTTCAATGAATTCAAAGTACTAACTGTTCGACAGCTGTACATAAAAAATTTGATAATATATATTAAGAAGAATAAAAATAAATTTCTTCTTCGTGAAAGAAACTTGAATTTAAATTTACGTCCTATTAGAGAAACATTCCATCAGACAGGATGGATTTGAATGTATGTAGAAGACAATTCACTTACTTATCACAGAGGATAATAAATCTTGTTCCTACTCATTTGTTGCCAATACAAGCCGGAGCAAAAAACTAAATTGCGAGATTAAGGAATGGATAAGATCAAATAAAACTGAAGAAAAAATCTTCTAAGCACCAACTGTTTCTTGTTTTTATGTTTTGTTTTTTTTTTTATCATAGAATAATAATAATTGTGCTTTACTAACTTTTATCTAATTTAATCTACAAAATTATATTTGTGTGTAGGTATGTTCCACTAATCTTTGTTCTTATTTTGGTTTAATTTCTTAGTTTATATTGAATAAATATATTACTGCAACTTAGGTCTACGCACAGGTTTTACCTTGTAGGCTACTCCTTAAACATAGATGGACATAAAAAAAATACACTGCAGTTTTGGGATCATTTTATATATTTAATAGTACCTATTTTTCTTGTATTATTTTAGATGTTATAAAATTAGATTATTATAATTGTGTATGTTTTTTGAGAAATAAATTTGAATTTGATTCCACTCAATTACCACTTGTAGCGAATAATATTGAGTTATTTAAGAAAATTTGTAACTATTCAAAAAACACATTTTCACTGTATCAATTTGAGTCAAACTAAGAATGTTAGATGTAATAGCCTAAGTATTAGAAACTGAATCAAAAAATAATATTCTAAAAGAGTCTAAAGAGATTTACAGAAAAATCAATAGTAATATTTCTGGTTCATATAATCTCTGAATCAAAGGAAAGTGTTGGTTAGAATTTAAATGATTTTCAAATCGATAGGAATTTATCATTCATTTCTCTTGAACGCAAAGGAAATTCCAAATTCAAGTAACTATCCTTTAAAAGAAAATTTCTTCCGAGAGTTTATAGTTCAAAACGTCTGATAATTTATTGTTATTTTTCAACACTGTTTTATTTATTTGTTTCTTTGAAAGTTTTCATTTGTGTTGTTGAAATGTAGGAGTTGTCAGTATCCTGGGAAGCTCGTCTGTCCGGTCATGCGTTGGGGTGGACTGTGTGTTGCAGGCAGTGCAGGATGCCACTGAGAATGCTCGAATAAACAACATCCAAAACTGTGCCTTCCTCAAAGGTAGAATCGAAGAGGTAACATTAGTTTTCAATTATAATCAGTTGTTATTTTTTCAATTTTTTGTGAACTGATATTAAAATTACTTCATATTGTACTGTACTTGACCTTTTTTACGTTTCTAATCCTTCAATAATTAGTTGGTCTATCTTTTTCAAATTGTTCGTGATTCGATGCTGAATACCTTCATCATGAATTCGGTTAGAAATTTTCTTTTTTTTACTACAGTCAGCACTACATATCTGAGCTAATTCAACCTCCTTTCCAAGTATCCAACTATCCGCACTACTCTGACTGCATGTAATTTTGTCACTCTGGTGGATAAATTGGAAAAGCCCAAAACTACATGAAGAAATAATCGATGCAGTTGAATCTATTGTTTTAATTCATTGAAGTAAATCTAATCCATGAATGTAATGGTGTATTGAATGTAATTACACTAATATCCATTAGTGTAAGGAAGTGATTTATTATTTAAATCGCACCTTAATTAAATTCATATTTAAATCTTTCGATTCTTAATCCTAACAGATCATTCTTACAAAGTCAGCCATTTTAAACGGATCATGTTCAATAACATGGGTGAAGTTCTATTTTTATCTCAGTTCTGGATAGAGCCGATTATTCCTCTGTACTTGATCCAATTTTTGTAGATTTAAAAAAATCTTGACTCAAGTCTCATTTTTTCAGGTTTTGAGGAGGGTTCTGAAGCGATTAGATTCTTCAGCTGATATTGTTGCAGTATTAAATCCTAGTCGAGCAGGAATGCGTGAGTAGTCCATCAAAAGTTAATGAATAATCGATTTATTTCTCTTTTTTAAGTACCTTCTTCATTATGAAGGTGTGAATTTTTGTTCCTTCCAAGTTCCAACTCTTAACTTGCTTTTGACTTGCTCTAATCAGTAAACTTAAAAACAGTGTCTAGAGTCTTATGTCTTCTAAAATAGTTTTCTCGTATCTTGTAATTGAACTACGATCAATGAATATTGTATATTGAATCATCTATATTATGCTACATGTACATTTATAATATGCTATATTATGACATGAATATTATGCTATAATATAACATGAATATAGTATATTATGAGTATAACATGAATATTATATACTATAGTATAACATTAATATTATGCTATATTATGTACATGTATAATATGCTTTCACAAGACATGTATTTCAACATTTCTTGTGAACGAATATACACCATTTATTGTTACTATGATGTGGACAATAAGTAGAGTTTCAAATTCTCTTTATTTATCAGTAAATCTTACTTGTTCATCGCGGATATTGCTCACATGAGCTTTTTGCCTGGCCGTGGGTAATGAATGGAATGAGGTGATGAGATGATTAAACGTACTCATAACTCTGGACGGGATTTGAACCCACGGTCAGGCAGTGTTAGTAGACTGCAGGCTGCGACCTGGCTCAATGCTAACCTGGCCTTACTTCTGAATATAGAGTTCAGTTTATGAAAGGTTTCAAACTTTCAATATTCTGTTGACTCCACTTTTTTGACATTCACAGGAGAAACTTTGCATTACAAAAATTGCCTATTTCTTGGTGTAGAATTGTGGATTAACTCTCTTGTGGAAACTGGAATCTGAACAAAAATTTATAAATGTTGCTCTATTTATATTAATTCAAAAAAGACAACACGTAAGGGCTAGGTAAGGGCTATAAGCCTGTTTTTTCCATTTCCAATAAATTTATGATCATGTGTTGTAGAATAGAATATTCAGAAATATTCTATTCTATAACACATAATCATAAATTTATTGTACTCATATTCAGAAATATTCTATTCTATAACACATAATCATAAATTTATTGTAAATGGAAAAACAGGCTTATAGCCCTCACTATCTCATTCCCAAATTTTGATTGAAAATTAGTCCAAAAGAGGTGTATGATTGTAGATTATATGGCAATCTTTACGTTGTATAACTAGTTACTGTGGTTGCATAACTCTTGTAAATCTTCCATTAGTACCGTTAATTGTTATGGAAAATTGCTTTCGGATTGTCAACAAGTTCTATTCGTGACTATTAAGACACTTTCTACGTTTCTTCTTGTTACTGTGGTTGCATAGCTCTTGGTTCAATGTTACATCATTTTCATTTAATGGTGATGGATAATTTTTAATGGATTGTTTATTTGTACGTTAGCGCCTGACGTGATACACGAACTACGTAACTGTGTGCAGATTCGCAAACTGATCTACGTGTCATGTATGGCTGACTCGCCGAGCATGATCAAGAACTTCAACTGGTTGCGGAGCCCTCAGTTCAACGAATCACGTCCTTTTAATGTCACACGTCTCATTCCCGTCGATCTTTTCCCCCACACCTATCACTGTGAAGCTGTTATAGTGTTTGAAAGGTGATTTTGATCTTAGACCAATACCCTATCTCCAGTATGTGAATGACTGAAATAAAGTCACTTAGAAATATCAATTTCTTCGCATTTCAAAGCATATTAGTATGTCTGAAAACGTATTCTTCCTATCACAGTAGGTTCCGTACCTAATTATTTGTATTATGTGATGTATGTATAAAGTGCGTTGAAGACGTTTGACATTACTTTTCTGTAAATAAAGTGTTTATTATAGTTCAATTGGTTTTATTTTTCTTCAACCTTTATTGATCTACTTAGGATACCTGAGGTTGATTGGATGTCCATGAATTATTGAAGAATTAATTCTTCTATTACTCTGTGAATTGAAATATGCGGTAGAGTATTTCTCTTGACGTGTTTCTTTATGGACATGCCCGGGCGGCATGTCTTTGTTATGATCAAAACCATAATTTGAACTAGCGTCAGCGAGTTCTCACTTTTGATTTACTGAAGGCCAAAGTCGTTGTCCGTCTGTTTGTATGTTCTACAATAACTTTAAGTAGAATTGATCAATCACCTTCAAACTTAGAAAACGTATTCTTCGAACCTTTTTACAGGTCAAGTTCGTTGGACAACAAATTTGAATCATTCCTTATTCGTCCTTTTTCAGGATATATAAATAACATTGAAAGTGCATAAGAAAAAAATGTGTTTTGATTTATCATTTAGTCAGTTGAAGAATTCATTGCGTGCAATTACTACAATTTTTCTATTCATTCGTTCATAAAATCAGCTAATACTTTTTGGAAGCTAGCACACAGACATTCATGATTCCAGTTAGTTAATATATAACTTTTACATCAACAAACTGATACGGGTTGAGATATCAATGTGCGGTTTTTGCCATTCATTTTCTCTTGAAACTTTATCGAAATCATGTTTCACATGACCACCTTTTCATTTAAAATAATTGATTTGGATTTATATGAGGGTCAAAGATGTTAAACCAACAAAGTAATTTTTAATTTCAAATAGGATTCCCAATGAATCCTACTGTCAAATTATTCTTGTAAACTAAATATTTAGCTGTTCATTATGTTCACCAACTCTGTATAATTAAAAGTTGCGGGTTACAATACAACAGTTCATGAGCGAGTTCTCCAACCCAGGGGCTCACTAGTATTATTATTATGCCTAGTACAAGTACAAGTAAATTTCAATCTTTAGTGCAATGTTGAATAATTTATTTGCAATATTATGATGCACGTTTTTACTAAAAATATTTAATTACAGTTATAATTTATAAATTAAATTATAACTGAAATTGAAAAATATAATTTATCATTTTCGGTTTTTCTTTGTCTTATGTACAAAGGTGCAGTTTGAACAATCTATTTAAAATTTACCCGTGGTCTGTCTCTACCCCTCCCTTCAGCTGTGAAAACCTCAGAATTGCCTATTGAATCAATAAAAATGCATTTTGTCTCTAATTATTTTTAAAATTTTAGATGACAACTTGCTGGTTGGCACAAAACAGGGTCATCTGTTGATGTACTCTGTCACGCCAAGGAATGGCGAATTGAAACGTGACATGCAGCTACTAAGGTACAACAAAACATTCAGCAAGAAGCCAATACAGCAATTGGAAGTCGTTCCAGAGCACAACATCCTGATCAGACTATCAGGTGAGTTTGTAATTTGTATCTTCTTGTCTTGTAATAAATTTGTTAACAAACATAGAATAACTATTCAAAGTTTAAGTTCAAGGAGGTGTATTTAGAAAATACACATATCTATACCAAAAATTTGAAAAATATGTTCTAAAATATGTATTTAAATATACATTACACCAAAACTGTAGCTCTTATAGTTTAGTCTATGGATTGAAAATACAGTAATGTTGATTGAACGTTTCTTGTTCCAGACAATGTGATTTCCGTGCATGACATGGCAATTATCAATTTTCCAATTATTACCACTATACAAAAAACCAAAGGAGCAACTCTGTTCACTATGGATGTCAAAGTAAGTAATCTACAGTGTTATTTGTCATAATACACTCCTTTTCAATGACACATTAAATGAAGTATTCTATAAAAATATTCGAACATTAACGTTGAACATCAGACGTGTGTCTTAATTCGCTCTTTCTAAATTGAGGATCAAGATTTGTAATAGATAGTGGAATTGGCAATTTGATTTTTTCAATCAAATTTCATTCTTATGACTAGTGAATTACATAATATTCAACCTACTTTATTAATAATGTTTATTATATGTTTTTATTTTCAATTATGTTTATGTTGTTCCTTTCTCAATCATTCATAGTTGAGAATGATATTGTATGTATCAATGTATAAATAAATATATTTCAATCCAACTCACTCCTTCTCACCTTACAATTTCTCAATGGAAACTCGGTCAATATTTCTTTGTAGAAACACGAAAGATTAACAGGAGGAGTAGCAGTGACCGTCCGAATATGCGTTGCTGTCAAACGCAAACTGCAGCTATATTACTGGAAAAACTCAGATTTCCATGAATTCAGGAGTGATCTGACAGTGGCCGACACACCCCGGGCGCTGGAATGGTGCAATGAGACAATTGTTGTTGGCTTGAAGAATGATTATTCAATAATTGAGGTGAGTGTGCCTCAACTTGTCTGATTCAGTACCTATTAAATCTTCATTTTCATTTATTTATTTATTCAGTCATGTATAATTATCAACTTATGTGAGAAGGCACAACAGGGATAGATTAAAAAGATCGGGGAGAGGACAACAGGCTAAGCCCTGCTTTTGACATTAAATGATTCAAACCCCAACGATGCTATAAGGGTTCAATTTATTTGCGTTCTCAGAATGGATCTTTATTGGGCGCGTTTTTCACGCTCGTATAGTTTTCCTAATTAGATACAAATGCATCCTGTAAAGAGCTGAAAAAGTTCACCCCGTATAGACACAGTTGGGGCCTATAGGCTAATACCCTGTTACCAGACTTCTAGGATTCTTTTAGATAATATAATTGGTTTCAAGTATTAGTGAAAAAGAATTATTCTGACAGAATTTGAGATTCGAAAGCATTTTGTCAATAATTTCCATTCCATACGAGTATCACCGATTCAATTCTAAATCCTACATTATGTCCAGCATCACATATATTCTTGGAAACAATCCATCTCCGCTACGCCGGTTTGAAAAGGACAGATTGATTAACATTAGGAGATATGTCGGCGGGGTGGAGATACGTTTAAGCTATGCTACGGCGGTGTGAAATGACCTAGTTATATGCCTCAAAATCAGTGATATGAACACTGAACTTGATATACTATTGTAATTTTATATGTAAACACTGAATTTTTACATTCTCCAATGAAATTCAAAATTAATGCACATAATGAGATGATAATATAAACTGTAATGAATATTATAATGCATGTGGTTTGCACGCTAATACATCTATTTCTATTAAGTTATTTCCGTTCTTGTTTAGTTAGACAGCAAATATACGATAATTAAATGAATATATTACATGCAATCCACAAGCGAATATATTTAAGTATGGTTTTTTACTGTTCCAGTTGAGTGAGGCGGCAAAGACTAAGGAACTGTTCCCTACGGGGAAGTCGCCAGAACCGATAATCACAAAGCTAACTGATAATACGTTCGCACTTGCCAAAGAAACACAGAGTGTTTTCATGAATTATTTGGGTGACCCCACTGTGACCTATGCTATCAAATGGTCGCAAACACCCAATGCTCTAGGTATGTAACAATTGTTCAATCGATAAGTCAGTGACGATTCTATCTAAAGTGATAGAATGCATCTTTTTGAATTGCATATGATTTTGGCTGAATTTGCTTTATTACTCTCATTTCACTCAAAATTAATCCGCCGAATGCATAAGGATATATTTGACAACACTGGGAACTAGCGATAAAATCAGCTGTCAGCTGCGGTATGCAATGATGCATGAAATTCATAACTTGAAGAATTTGAACCAATCTTGGACATTTCAGTCGCTTCTCATTGCTTTCAACAAGGGCTGGTCAGCTGAGGAACCTACTTAGCACTATTCTCTCTAGGACAAGACATTTTATGCTGAAAAACGTTCAAATATAATATTTTTTATGCCCACATAAGCTCTTAGGCTAGTGCGTGGGTAATAAGTGAGAGGGATGATGATGAGAGATGACGACTACTTTTTAGGTAGACAAGACCGACGGCTTATCGTCTCCTCCAAAAGACGGGGTGGCCGTATCTATGTGATTGTGCTGTGGTCAAAAATTTTTGCCCCGGTCGAAATTTGAACTCGGATTCTCTTGATTATTAGACCTGTGCGTTATCACTTACTCCAACGAGCCACCCAATCTAATATGATATAAACATAAGTATGGCTATGATGGGGCCCTTAGGTCCACCATGATTCTATGATTTATTTCAGCCAAAAAATACATTATATACATAAGGCATGTGCACAATCTCAGTTTTATAGAAGATGGATCAGCCTCTCGTTTTAGCCCATAATGTGACACATTAGAATGTATGCGACCATGTGAACAGTTAATCGTGGTTTAGCGTTTAATATATATGGTTCATATGGCCCTACAATCCCAACCTGTTGTTTCCCAACAGTGTGCAAGTACAAACTACGATAGATTAATCCTTATATTTCACTTCTCAAGTTGAACGTTTGTCTTTTCACTTCAAGCTTTACTATTTTTTGCTTTGTGTTGTAGTGGAGGTGATATTTTGGTTCCATTTTTTTACATTTTATTCATTTATTAGAGCAAACAATACTATAGTCGGAAAATAAAAAACAGGCTGTTGCCCAAAACTTTTTCAATTTCCTAATTTTGTATTTAATTTGTTTAATATGTAGGTTATGTCTATTTCAAGTTATATTGAATAGAAAGACTACAAATTTATCAAAATAGATACATACCGGTCTCGGCTATCAAACCATAAATATACAATATTTGTGATAATCAAAACCGGTATTTCGCTATTTTAATAAATATTTGGTTGTGATAACTTCATCTTCATTTAATATATCTTCATAGGATCAGTTTTGGGCTTGAGCCTGATGATCCTTTCCGCAAGTAATTATACTTAATGTAATGAATGAATAAATATATAAATGAATGAAAATGATTTTCAGTTGTGTTATTAAACGAATAGATAAATTAATTTGTTCTCTTGCACTTTACGGTAACTTTATTTGTGTTACAGCTTACGATGACCCCTACTTGTTGGCCCTGCTACCGACCAGCGTGCAAGTGCAAACGTTCGAGCCAGTGATGAACGTGCAGACTCTGCCAGTGAGCGGCTGTACGGTGATCAGACGCTGCAAGCAGGGCGTCGTGTATGTGGCATCCCTCGACCATGTCTGGTGTCTGCAGTCGGTGCCTCGCGAGAAGCAGATTCATGTGCTGCTAGAACGCAAACAGTTCCAACTAGCGCTCAAACTCACGGTAACAATAATCCCCTATCAAATACCATTAAATATGAGTCAAGGTCTTTTTTCATAAAATATAATTATAATAACCTTTTTAATATAATAAAATGATAGATGAAGAATGTAAATTATAACAACTAGTTTCATTGTTCACACCATCTTCAGGTTATAAAATAAATCTCAAATTTATTTTTATTTATAAAATATAATAACATTTAAAAAATTCAAATCTTTAAAATTTATTTTATTACCTGAAGATGGTGTGAACACTGAAACTAGTTGCTATAATTCATATTCTTAATCTATTATTTTGAAAAAGGGTACTATAATCCTATTTTATAAATAAAAATAAGTAGCTTTGATTTCATACATTTTAAAAAGAGTTAAGGTCTCTTTGCCTTACGCTACGCTACGCTGAAATACGTCTTCGGAAGACTAGCCGACCTATCTCCCAAAATTGTAAGCTACGCTACTCTGATGTCAACGGGATAGATAAGTAGCTTGGATTTAAGATTAGGAGATAGGACGTATTTCAGCGTGTGAAATAATTAAGTTTGAAGATTCCCTTACGAAAAGTGAGATGGTTTTCATTCAGAGAGGTCATTTCATCGATTTTATAAAATACCCTCATAGCTATTGCACGTTCCACACCAGTCCTATTATTCATGATTACTGAATGGCATTGGTTTCACATCAACTGTGCAGAATTTCTAATAACTGTCCGCTCTACAGTTGTAGGTAATATTGTAAAAAATTAAATAATATTAAATAAAGAATATTTTCAAAATTTCCTATGCTCTTGCCCTCCATATACAGAGTGTCCCACGAAAAGTATAAACGTCGAAGACCATAGATTCCACATGAAATTTGCAACAAAAAATGTTCAATAAAACTTTCTTATCGACCTTAGTTTTTGAGACATATAGATTTCTCGATATTTTTTAAAAACGTCAATAACTAGAAAACTATCAGTTAAAATCCAATTCTAAGGATATGGTTAGAAAGAGGAAATAATTCCAATAAGATTCATAGAATTTGTTCCTTTGCTTGAACATCTTATGAGTCTCTTCAATTTTGATTCCATTACGAACTGCTTGTTAAATAATCACTTTTGAACAACTAATTACGACATAGCAGTCAGGTATTTATAAATAAAAGCTATTAGTTTCTACTCACATTAGTGGAGCGCTTCAACTTCAGGTTGATGAAGGGCCTAGTGTCCGAAAGCGCTCCACTAATGTGAGTAGAAACTAATAGCTTTTATTTATAAATACCTGACTGCTATGTCGTAATTAGTTGTTCAAAAGTGATCCTATGAGTCTTCAAACTGTTTGAAATTTAGCTTTGAACTCGGCATATGCACTTCAAACTTTGAGCGCTCATAAAAAGTTTTAAAACGTCAAACAAAGGGAAAAATTATTTGAATCTTGAAGGAAATTTGTTTATCTTTCCAACCATATCCTTAGAATCAGATAGTTAGAACTGATAGTTTTCTATTTATTGACGTTTTTCTTAAATATCGAATAATCTATACCGTATACCTCGAAACAAAACTAAAGTCTATGTAAGAAAATTTTGAAGGGCCAGGGGTCACTAACTATTCACGTTGCCTCTATCATTTTTACCGTTTCTTTTGAGACTATCGTAAATAATATGTTTGTCCATACTGCGTTTCAATGAGCTATTATTACAATAATGCTTGGCTCGCTTCCAGTCTATTTGAATTCGTTTTATTTCAGAACTCATCAGAAAACTCTGAGGAAGACAAGAAGAAGAATGTGTATCAAATCCAAACTTTGTACGCGTTCGATCTCTTCCGTAAAAAGCAATTCCATGATTCAATGAATGAATTCTTGAATTTGAAAACAGGCAAGTATCAACTGTATATTTTCATATCAACTTAATAAATAATTATTCTATGAAATAGATATTACTCCCCACGTTTATTCTATTCTCTTTCTTATTCCTATTGGTACTTCACAAAGTGTCATAGGATACTCCCAAGTTCTGAACTATACACTAATAAAACACTTGAGGTGATATATTATAATGATTAGATTTATTACTTACAACACTATAACACACGGAGGTAAACTATAAATTGATCACTACCTAATAAATTACACAGAATTATCACAAGCTTACGTTACTAGTATAAGAACTGTTTAAGAATAACTGTCACCAAAAATAATAACTGTTGCAACAACTACAAAGATGTATTATCACTTTAATATCTGTCTCGATTATTATCACTCTGTCATTATGAGAAGACGTGAGCATGAGCAATACCACTGTAGTTTGTCAACCGACTCCCGACTGCAACTCACGCCATTTATATACGCAACAGAACTTTCGAGATGGTTCTGCAGGTGTCGAACACGCTCGACCAATCACAGTGCATGGAGCTTGCCAGAGACTTCTAGAAGATTCAAGGGTGCGCTCGCCATTGGTCGATGGTTCCCCTCACCAAAACCCGAACACACTAGAACGATCTGGAAGCCCCCTTGCTTCCCCGCGTTAACCCTCTGACGGCCCTGCTTCCTGCCTCCTACCATCCTTCTAAAGGCCTCATCCATAACATTATTAATGTGGTCTTGATAAGAATTTACTAACTTATATTGTTTTTGTACGGTAAATTCTTTCGCTACTCGAACTCGCTATTCTATAGCTGTCATCCGAGTATAAATTCGAATGTTTCTAAATTCAACTAACACCCTTTCGTAACCACTTTTGAGAAAACGACTTGTTTCGAATCTAAAGTAATTTTCAAGTCTTCAATTGTCAGGTAAAAGGGGGGTGAAGATTGGAGGGAGAAGGATAGAATGTATCAAGTTTGTAGATGACATGGCTGTGCTGGCTGGAAATGAGCGCGCAATGAGTGATATGTTAAAAAATATCAATCACTGTTGTGAAGAGTATGGGATGAGAGTGAATGTGAAGAAAACAAAAAGTATGGTGATCAGCAAGACTCCAAAGAAAGCAACAATCAACATAGGATTGCATCACATTGAACAGGTATCATCATTCAGGTACCTTGGGTGTATGATTAAAGAGGATATGCGATGTGATTTAGAAGTAAAAGTGAGAATTGCAAGAGCAAAGGAGGCATTCAGCAATATAAGAAGATTGGTGAGTAGCAAAATGCAAATAGAACTGCGGAAGAAGATGGCCAAGTGTTTTGTGTGGAGCGTGGCTCTCTATGGAGCGGAAACCTGGACTCTCAGAAAGCAGGAAGAGAAGAGATTGGAGGCCTTTGAAATGTGGGTGTGGAGGAGGATGGAGAGGATCAGCTGGATGGATAAAGTGAGGAATGAGGAGGTACTGCGTAGAGTAGGAGAGGAAAGGAATATGGCAGTGATAAGGAGACGAAAGCGGAACTGGCTGGGACACTTGCTGAGGCATGGCGGACTACTTGTGGAGACAATGGAAGGGACTGTGCAAGGAGGGAGGGTGCTGGGACGAAAAAGAGTGAAGTTGGTGGATGATATCAGGGAGGAGGGAAAGTACTCCGAGATGAAGAGAATTGCACAGGACAGAGAGGAATGGAGAAGGAGGAATCATGTTTAGACCTGCCCTAGGGCAGAACACCAGTAATAATAATTGATATTTATCGATTTCATTCTGTATAGATACTATACAGAGTGGCACAAAATACACTTCCCATGAGGTATGTAAACCTAAGCTTTATGATGGGTAGTGCCAAGATGGCTCCTCAGTACTTGAGGAAAGGCACTAGAGGATCATGCCTAAGTAAACATAGTGTAGCGGCGAAAGTAGAGGGTAGCGGAGAAGGTATTGACTGATTGATTGAGTACTCTATTTATCTCGTATACTGGCTGATACACTTATATACAATAGCTTACAATACTGCAAAATTATAGATGAATTAACATACTATAGACTAAGAATATAATTATTGAGTTGTATATGATATGAAAAAAGAAATTTGGAATAGCTAAAGATAATATTGTTATGCATCTACATAAATTGGCGGAGTTTAGGACATATCAATGTCCATTCTTCGGAAAGGATATTCAAAATATCCTTCCCACTAGCTCTCTACCAAAATCTGAGAATGTTGAAAAATATTGCATGCATCTGAATGTCTCCGCTTCTTCTACCTTCTATTCTAGGATGTTCTAAATAAAAAGTCATTTCATTATTTTCTAGCAAATATTTGCCGCTCCGTATGTTCTGACATTCTTGAATACATGCATTACTTTTCAACACTCTCAGCTACCCCCCAAGTTCGCTGCTCCACTATATTTTAACTCCAATCATTATTTATTTATTTACATACAAAAGCTCATAAAATAAATCCATGAAGAGCCTTATTGACATCAACTAGTTTAGATACATAATATTTGATGCAAAATAAGAATGAAAAATAAAATAAATTGTAAACACAATTTTGAATACTAATAAGATAAGAAGAGGCGAAATGAAAATAAAATAAACCAATGATAATAGAAAATGAAGAAGAATGAAATAAAAATAATAAAAAAAATGAAGAATAAAATAGAGAATAGAGGAAAAATAGGGCTTTAGAAGAGAGAAAAAAATGAGGGAGTTTAGTATAATAATTTATCAATCATGAGTCAGCTATAGAGCGATATGCTAGTTCACAGGATTTCTTAAAGGTTTGGAAACGGTCAGCAAACGGATCAATGCAGTGGCTTATTCTATTGAACAAACGTAAAGTTCTGTATATGTAAGAATTACAATGATGAGTCGTTCTGATAAATGGCATGTGAAACAGAATATTTGGTCTTGGTCTATCAAACGGGACATGAAGTTGCAACATACTTATAAATTCTGGCATGAATACTTGATTGTTTAGGATATTATATAATAGAAAGAGGGAACTGACAGATCTCCTTTCTTCCAATCTTTGAACATTAAATATCAACCTTAGATTGTCTGTTGAAAAAGCTATCGGACAGAATGCGTTGAACTTTTTAAAATAAAGATACCTTAAAAATTTATTCTGAATTTTTTCTAAATCAAGATTAGCGATGCTGTGAAATGGAGCCCAAACTAAAGCAGCATATTCAAGTTTACTCCTCACTGTAGCATAGTACAATCTCAAAACAACATCACATGCTGTAAAAGGCCTACAATTTCGAAATAAAAACCCTAGCGACCTATTAGCACCATTCATAACATGTGTTAGGTGTTCCTTAAACTCAAGAGTAGGGTCCATTATGACGCCCAGGTCCTTTATACGGATAACACAATCGAGGATTGCATTATTAATATTGTAATTGTAATGAAAAGGATTTTTCTGACGTGTGAATATCATGTATTTTGTTTTTGATATATTTATTTCCAATCTATTTCTCAAACACAAGTCATGAATCGCATTCAGATCCCGCTGCAAGAGAGAGCAATCCTCCAGACTAGAAATAGGTTTGAAAAGTTTTACATCGTCTGCAAAAAGCAAAATACTAGATTCTTTAATATGGTCAGGCAGATCATTCATGAGTAGGACGAACAACAAGGGACCAAGGTTTGATCCCTGTGGGATCAATCATTTTGAAACAACAAATATTAATCATGAATTATGCTCATTTTAGTTACCAAACAATTGTAATTTTTTTTAAACAATTTCTATTCTTGAAGAATATGTAATGAAGAATTTTGATTATTGACTAACATCGTGTTCTTTCTAGATCCGTACGACGTGATCCGTCTATTCCCGACGCTGTTGCCCCAGCAGGCTCGGGGCGAGGCAGTGAGTGTGGATGCCGGCTTGGTGAGGCTGGAAGACAAAGACCTGGAGTCCGGTCTGTTGGCTCTGATCGAGTACCTGACCGCCGTCCGGCTGCAGATGAAGACTAAGGGCGCAGAGTCCACGTCTGACGAGAAGCTGTTGCAGATCATTGATACCACGCTGTTGAAGTGTTACTTAATTTACTACTGTATATATTAGGTTACATAAATAAACACAGAGATAAAACAGCAATGGCGTCTCGCCTAGTCATGGACTACAACTCTGTGTTTTATTTATGTTAACCTAATATATAACAGATACTATACAGAGTGGCACAAAATACACTTCCCATGAGGTATGTGAACCTAAGCTTTATGATGGGTAGTGCCTAGATGGCTCCTCAGTACTTGAGGAAAGGCACTAGAGGCTCATGCCTAAGGGTCAAAACATAGTGTAGCGGCGAAAGTAGAGGGTAGCGGAGAAGGTATTGATTGATTGATTGAGTACTCTATTTATCTCGTATACTGACTGATACACTTATATACAATAGCTTACAATACTGCAAAATTATAGATGAATTAACATACTATAGACTAAGAATATAATTATTGAACTGTATATGATATGAAAAAAGAAATTTGGAATAACTATAGATAATATTGTTATGCATAAACATAAATTGGTGGAGTTTTGGACATATCAATGTCCATTCTCCGGAAAGGATATTCAAAATATCCTTCCCACTAGCTCTCTACCAAAATCTGAGAATGTTGAAAAATATTGCATGCATCTGAATGTCTCCGCTTCTTCTACCTTCTATTCTAGGATGTTCTAAATAAAAAAGTCATCTAATTCTTTTCTAGCAAATATTTGCCGCTCCGTATGTTTTGACATTCTTGAATACATGCATTTTTTTTCAACACTCTCAGCTACCCCCCAAGTTCGCTGCTCCACTATATTTTAACTCTAATCATTATGAAAATAATATATTTATATTTATCAAAGATATTATATCATGATAAGATTTTTATAATTTGAAAAAATATATGTTACTGAATCTATTTTTGAAACAACAAATATTAATCATGAATTATGCTCATTTTAGTTACCAAACAATTGTAATTTTTTTACAATTTCTATTCTAGAAGAATATGTAGTGAAGAATTTTGATTATTGACTAACATCGTGTTCTTTCTAGATCCGTACGACGTGATCCGTCTATTCCCGACGCTGTTGCCCCAGCAGGCTCGGGGCGAGGCAGTGAGTGTGGATGCCGGCTTGGTGAGGCTCGAAGACAAAGACCTGGAGTCCGGTCTGTTGGCTCTGATCGAGTACCTGACCGCCGTCCGGCTGCAGATGAAGACTAAGGGCGCCGAGTCCACGTCTGACGAGAAGCTGTTGCAGATCATTGATACCACGCTGTTGAAATGTTACTTGCAGGTCAGTATGATTTTCTATTCAAATTCTGTCTAAAAGCCCGTTACACATGAAATATTCCATAAGAGATCTAGTGTAACGCTAGTTCGCCTCCATGGTGCACATTGGTCCTTCTATACAGTGCAAGAGTTTCTTGAATGTGATATTATTAATATCTAGCAGAGTAGAGTTTGTATGAGTCTTGTTCATAAAATAAGCTATATTGTGATAATGTTACACTTGTGGTACAGTGTTGAGTGTTTTAGTCAGTTTTGTGTGTTGCTTTTTTGTATGACTGTATTCGGTTGGTTCAGTTGTTGGTTGTATTGTCACTTGGTAACTTTTATTGTATTGTTATGATTTTGTTACTTTTATTGTATTGTTTCTATTGGGACTTTTGCCTATTACTGCATTGTATATGTTTATTGGCAATAAAATATATCTTATCTTATCTTAACGCTAAATGGACTAGCAAATGATGGCAGTCAAACAAACTTATGTTTTCCTGACCAAAAACTACACATCTCGAGAGATTGGAAATATACAGTGTTTATGTAGGCATTTGAGACTCATGAGCGTTATATGTGTTGTGTATCTGCCATACGCTAAATAAATAAATAAGAGATCTTGGACTAACTTCTATCAAATAATATATGACTCCCTTATTAAACCTGTATTAGAATATTTTATAAAAAATGACCTATTTCACCATCAAAAATCTTCGCGAAATAATTGATCGCCTTACCTTTGGACTTTTTGAGACCCCAAATTAAGGCCCCTTAGATATCATTTGTTGCAGATTAATGACACAACTCTGTATTATGTGCTCTCAGATTTCTCACTTGTTGCATATTGTCGATAGAAATCTGCTGAATGCTACTTGCAAGTGCATGATTTTCTATTGAAATTCTTTCATAAATATTAGTTTGAAGATACAGTGCTATTTCCCTTACAATTTTTGTTGCATATTATCTATAGAACACTGTTGAAGTGTTACTTAATTCACTATTGATCTCAGCTATGCTTGATAGCGGTTCATATATTTTCGGGCATTAGTTTTTCTAGAATCAATCAAGATAGACGGAATTCAGGAATATCGTTTGCTATTCGAATGACAAGAACATACTGTACCTATCATACACACTTAATATTTATTAATAAATATTGTATTCTTTTCTTGAGATTTATTTTTATTTCAGACTAATGATGCATTGGTAGCGCCCTTGCTGAGACGCAATCACTGTCATCTGGAGGAGACAGAGCGCACGCTGAAAAAGCACCAAAAGTACAATGAGCTGGTGATTCTGTATCAGACGAAAGGCATTCACAACAAAGCACTTGAGATCCTACAGAAACAGAGTGATCAATCCGACGGAGGTCTCAAAGGTCCTGATTGGACCATCCAGTACTTGCAGGGATTAGGTTAGACTAGTGATTCATTTATTTATTATGTAATTGATTTCGGATGAATCATTCATTTTAGTGGTTGTAACACTAAATTTATGTAGTATGTTGTTTTCTCTCATGATAGCTGCATGTAGGCTTTATTCTCCAATGACCGCATGTCACTTGTCAGTCATGAGATGAACTCATCAATATATTAAATTGTTGGGTAATCAATCTATTTTTTTATATTGGTTTGTATTTTTAAACTTGGATCCAAGAGATTTTATAAGAGAACATTATTTGAGATGATCTTTCAGTGTTTAACTTTTATGAATCTGGAATTCCCTCTGTGTAATGAATCTATTCTAATCTATGATACTCAGTTCTTATCTATTAATATATATGGCTTAATAATTCAGAACAGTTTCTGTATAAATCGGTGTTCTTCTGTATAAGATATATAATATAGTTTTGAATTATTCAATTTGTAGTATCTTTTTTAGCTTCACTAAAGACATTGAAAGCTGAGTTATTGAGAAGCTCATTCTATTTTCAAAGTTCATTCGACTTTGAAGTTGAATTTCAAAAAAAACAAACAATAGATACATAAAGATAATAACATTTGAAATAGATAAATTGGAAGTTCCTTTCATAGGCACATGCCTCACGTACAAATATATCGTTCCTATAATCTAGTCTTGTTGGGTCAGCTTAATCAATTTCATGATTCAGTTGAAGTAACTGAAAACTAAGAAGGGACAGATTTACCTTCTTCATGAATTTTACTCTGCTCTTATAAATTGAAAGCTACATTTAATTGCCCTTTTATACATTTTTTTCTCTGCCCTTAATTAAATATTCTCTAAAGGTTATAAAAGACTTTAATTATAACTTGAGTTTGAATCTGCAGGTAAAGAGCACATAAATCTGATCATTCAGTTCTCTGGCTGGGTCCTCGATAAGCATCCAGAAGATGGTCTGAAAATATTCACTGAAGATATGCCAGAAGTTGAACAGTTACCAAGACCACGCATTCTGGATTACCTGCTACGAACTCAGAAATCTCTTGTAATTCCGTACTTGGTGAGTTCTTAATTTAGTCAATTTTCCTATTACCAATCTTACTATTTATTCCACTATGACTCTAATTTTGGGTTGAGAATACCGTATTCCAGATCATTGAACTATTCTCCTAAAATTTAAAATTTTAAAATATTCTAAATATGAGTCAATTAATGAGACACGATCTTCCAGCGGTAACGCATAACGAAATGGCACCTGGCTGTTTTTGAACCAATTAATATTTATATACTGTACCTTTATTGAAAATTTCTGAATGTATAGGAGTGATCATGAGTAGGAGTATTTATAGATGTGTTTGAATATTGTTTTACAATATGTTTGGAAAATACTTTTGCTCCAATGATAGACTCGAAATAGTATAAACAAACATTAATAAATCTTCTTCTTATTGTGTCTGTCTGCTGATGTTTTGGATGTATTAGCAGGAGTTCCACAAGGCTCAATCCTCGAACCATTTCTATTTTTGATTTATATGAATGACTTTCAATGCAATGTAATTCAATTAGGCCTGCCTATACTATACGCAGATGACAACGTTAATGTGCATTCATAAAAATATGACAAATGTGAGAACAATGCTATTAGAATGCATTCAAGCGTCTAAAACCTGGCTGGAAGCAAATAATCTTGTTATCAATGAGGATAAGACAGAACACATCTATTTCTCTTTAAATAACGAATGTGAAAAACAAGCTGTACAATTTCTTGGTTTGTACGTAGACAGTAAATTGACATGGAAGGAACAAGTGAACTGTGTAAGCTCAGATGTGCTTTTGACAAACTATTTTGGCCTTTTCCATTCCCTAATAACATATGGAGTTATACTTTGGGGCAATTGTAGCACTGCCACAAAGATACTTATTCTTCAAACAAGAGTGGTTAGAATAATCGATGGCCTGCAACAAAGAGAATCTTGCAGAGAAAGTTTTGTTAAATATCAAATAATGACAGTGCCAACTTTATACATTTATCATGATTTAGTTGAAGTAACTGAAAACTAAGAAGGGACAGATTTACCTTTTTCATGAATTTTACTCTGCTCTTATAAATTAAAAGCTAAATTTAATTGTTATTTTATACATTTTTTATTTTCTCTGCCCTTAATTAAATATTCTCTAAAGGTTATGAAATACTTTAATTATAACTTGAGTTTGAATCTGCAGGTAAAGAGCACATAAATCTGATCATTCAGTTCTCTGGCTGGGTCCTCGATAAGCATCCAGAAGATGGTCTGAAAATATTCACTGAAGATATGCCAGAAGTTGAACAGTTACCAAGACCACGCATTCTGGATTACCTGCTACGAACTCAGAAATCTCTTGTAATTCCGTACTTGGTGAGTTCTTAATTTAGTCAATTTTCCTATTACCAATCTTACTATTTATTCCACTATTACTCTAATTTTGGGTTGAGAATACCGTATTCCAGATCATTGAACTATTCTCCTAAAATTATAAACCTTAAAATTTTACAATATTCTCAATATGAGTCAATTAAGGAGACACGATCTTCCAGCGGTAACGCATAACGAAATGGCACCTGGCTGTTTTTGAACCAATTAACATTTAAAACCATGGACGATATCTGTATACTGTACCTTTATTGAAAATTTCTGAATGTATAGGAGTGATCATGAGTAGGAGTATTTATAGATGTGTTTGAATATTGTTTTACAATATGTTTGGAAAATACGTTTGCTCCAATGATAGACTCGAAATAGTATAAACAAACATTAATATCTTCTTCTTATTGTGTCTGTCTGCTAAGAACGTGGGCAATCAACATGGCTATCTTCACTTTATCCACAGCAATACGAAATATTTCTATGGAGCTTTTTCCACAACAGGATTGGATGCTGTTCAGCCAAGAAATTCTTCTTCCACCTGGGCCCCCTTTCCCTTGAAAAATCTTCCCTTGGGACATATCTTACGTCATTTCAAAATCAAATTTTATTGTTCACATCGGTAAATACACATTAAATAATCATAGTAGTCTGGAATACATTGAAAAGCAGCAAAATACAGAATCAAAATATTCCAGAAAAATGAATAGCATGCTTATACATACTCATTTTTCATTACAAGTCCCAGATACTTTTGCATTTGATGGTGATTATTATCTCATATGGCCCATTGTCAATGTCTTTCCTTAGTGAATACATTAATAAATGGCAAGGAAAGTAGTGTGAGTGTCCCACACTAGATTTTTTCTATTAGTGTGTCATAAATTCTCTTCCATCGTTACTTATTTGTTGGTTGTAAAATCCTGATTTTGAGAAATTTCAGCCACAATGTTTTGTGGAGAATTATTAGTGATCAATTTCTGCAATTTTTGTATGCATATCACTTTCCAATTCAAATAATGTTTTTGTTCTATTCCAGGAGCATGTAATACACGTTTGGAAGGACACCAATCCCTTATTCCACAATGTTCTCATCCACCAATATCGTGAGAAAGTACTAGAATTGTGTCGCGATGATGCCACACAGCTACAAATTCAGCAAGGAAACAATTTGAGAACAAAACTGTTGAATTTCCTTGAAAAGTCTGAGCATTATGTACCTGAAACCGTTCATGTACACTTTCCTTATGACAGTAAGTGCCTTTACTATCTATAAAATGAGGTATATAACTTATATTATTAACAAACGTCATATACTTATTAACATCTCATCACATATACGTATTCCATGAGAAACGTCTTTAATTAAAACACTCAGGGCCGGTTTCCGAGCTTGGAAGTTAGCTAAGCTATAGACTTTAAACAGCTGAAGTCAGAAAATTGACTTTTCCTACAGGTACCTTGGAAAGTGACTTTTTCTGCACTGATTGCAGGCCGCAAAGAATCACTTTTCCGCTCTAGAGCGCAAAGTATTACTTTGTGTACTCCTAATACTTTGCGTATTATCTTGCAGCCATCCCAATCAGCTGTTGACATTGTTGGCGTGTATTTTGAATGCAAATTTGTTCTATCTATATATTTTTTTAGATTTTCAAATAAATAAAAATTAAAACCATTAAATTATACATTTTGAATATTATTAATTATTCATTATTTCAAATAATATTTTTTTCATTCATAAATTGATTGGTTGAAAAATTATTTAGAAATTAAGATTTACTCAAAATTATTCAAATTTTCAGATTAATTGAATTAATTTAATTTTTAATTTGAATATAATAATCGATTATTAATTTTCAATTGGATTATCAAGTTTAAAATAAATTAAAATTGTTATTAATAACAAAATTATTCATACAAACATTTGATGGATTTCAGCCATCATTTTACCCATAATCAACCACTTTTCTTATTCAATAGTAACTGTAGGAAAAATTTAATGTGAAATACGTGCGCAAAGCTCCTCTGCTGCACTCAAGAATCCTGCTAAACTCAAGTAAACGTTTATTTCCGATAAGCAAACTGTCACTTTGCGCACTAGTTGCACAATAGTTATTTGTGCAACTAGTGCGCAAAGTGACAGTTTGCTGCACAGAAAGAAACGTTTACGCACGAGCCGTAGGCGAGTCTGGAATAATTGTTTCTTGAGTGCAGCAAACGAACTTTGCGCACGTATTTCACATTACATTTTTCCTATAGTTACCATTGAATATGAAAAGTGGGTAATTATGGGTAAAATTCCCTGAAATCCATCAAATGTTTTTCTGAGTAATTTTATTATCAATAAAAACCTTAATTTATTTAAAATTGAATAATAATAATTGAATTATAATGATTAGTAATTCAATTGAAAATTTATGTGACTGCTTGAAGGGGGTTTATGTTATGTAAGCATTGAAATGACTATAATCAAGGCACATAATGACAAGGCAACGCTGTTCTCCACTGCCATTATAACGTGGGCCTCACTATAAGTGTTACCAACTTAATTTTGATTTTGCTGCACTGGTGCTCCATATAACCTACTAACTATTTTGCATTGTCATGCTGCAAATCTGGAGTACGCAAAGTACTCACTTTGCGCACTAGTGCGGAAAAGTGATTCTTTGCGGCCTGCAATCAGTGCAGAAATGGTCACTTTTCAAGCTATCTGTAGGAAAATAACTGTTTCGAAACGGGGCATAGTCACAGTTTTTATGATAATATTTATTTTCTCATTTCTATAATTGGAAACGTTTTTCCTTGACGAAATTAAATATTCCTAAATAATTCAAAATAGCTGAAACTTTACACTATTTTCTCTTTATTCTATTTTGTGTTTAATTTTCTAGTTTTTCGAAATTTAATTTAAACGTGAACTACGACTACGCCCTGTTTTGGAAAGCCAATTTTCTAACCCCAGCTGTTTAAAGTCTAGAACTTAGCTAAATCCCAAGCTCGGAAACTGGCTCTTAATGGTGAAACATTCGTCAGATTTTTTCTGAAAATTCATTTCTTGAAAATGGGTGATATAGAGTGTCAACATGGGAATTTCAAATCAATGTGAAATTAAATTAAATTTATGTGGGGCAATAGAAACTATTCATTTTGATTCTGATGCATTTCTTGCACTATTTCCAATAATTGAAATTGAATAAGCCATTATCATTATGTATTACAATATTATTTGAAATAAAGCATTAAAACAAGATCTGTGAATCTTTGCTATAGTTATTCATATAACATATAGTCATTACATACAGGAAAAATACAAGCTTTAAAAACTAGCAAACTGTTACTAATTTTATTCATTGTAATAACATGAAATGAAAAATTTGAGACTTAACTAATTATATACTATATCAGTACTATCTTCTGTATAATCCTCTGTTTCCTAATAAGATGAAACTTTTTTGTAGGCATGTACGAGGAGAGGGCGATCATCCTTGAAAGGCTTGGAAAACATGAACAAGCACTCAGTATCTATGTTATCATAATGAATGATATTGAGAGAGCCATAGCCTACTGTGATAGAGTTCATGCCAAAGGCTCCACTGATGTAAGTTGTTATTATGCTTATCTCATCATAATTCGAAGTCATACTGCCATAGAAATTTCTAATGGAATCAATGATAGCTCAGCAAAATCATTGTAAACTGGAAGCATTCTGTCTCCTGTTGAAAGGGTTATCGAATGTTCTCTATACATAGTTCACTACAGTATGGTTTCAAAGTATTATTCGACTATCAATTGTAAATAAATAATTTATACCTATCATAGATTTCGTTTTACATACATTCTACAGTTTTGGAAATTATATGACCACTTTGACAAGTTGCATGGTCATTGTTAGTATCTTAGTTAATTGTGATAAATCATGATGATTAATCAGAGCTTGCATACTGCACCATCATTTTGCATACTTCATTTTTGACAACTTCCCAAGTAAATGAAAAATATAATATAAAAAATTGTAAAATAATCGTTACCTGTTCTAAAAACTTCAATTTGTTAGCATTCTCACATTAGCGTGGGTAATGAGGTGAGAGATAGTACGGTCACAGAATCGATACAGAATGGAAACTGTCAATAAAACGCCTATCTAACAAATGCTTTTTACATGGCGCAAATACTAGACACGTCACTTGACCTTGGGAAGTTCCAATCCTGGTCTTCTGATTGGCTCGTAGCAGTGAACGAGATCAATTGATCCGGATCATTAAAGTGATCCGAACCTACCATCAATACTATTACAATGCGGCGCTTCCTAACAAGATGGCGGATTTTGGCGACAGGGTACTAGCCAAGTTTCCATACTGTATGTATACTGTGGTACGGTACTATAAATGCTAGACGGAATGGGAATCGAACCCATGATATGCAGCCAAGATACACTGAAATGTCAACGCTCCATACCTCTAGGCTCGTCGTTACTTATTGGAGCCCAATAGGTTATAATCGCATTCCTCGTCAGTAATTTTTTATTCTTTTTCATCAATTTCAAAAGTACTGTGTTTTACTAACATTGAATTTTCTAAACATTTTTCTAGTAATATTTTATTTGAATACTCTAATAGTAATATTTAAACCCTTGAATAGGCAAGTGCTTCTGAGTTTATGACGAATATCTCAAACAACCCCAAAAATATGAATGCTTTCTCCCTATCTCTAATATTAACAGCTCTGTTTGTAATGAACAAAGTCAATTTTTATTTTGTGAAACCAACAAAATTTAATAAATCTGATGGAATAGTAATTATGTTAAACATGGAATAAAATTAGATATTCTGGATATAAATATTGGTAATACTAATTCTTTAAATTTTAAAATAACATATGGAGACGTAGAGTTTTGCTGTACAGCATTGTATAGATCACCTAATGATACCGACGCTTTGGCTTTTTTAGATGATTTGGAGATATTCCTCAGTCAAACAACTTGTTATGAAAACAAAATCTTGATTGGAGATACAAATATTGATATTTTGGGTAATGATCTAACCCAAATAGGTCATAAATACTTGAATATGCTTTTGGAATATGGCTATACTAATTATTTACACGGTTGCACTAGACATTCATTATATCGTGAATCATGTATTGATCATCTGTTTCTCAAATCTAAGATATGTGCATTGAACCCAGCTATATACAATATTGTTCTATAACAGATCATGAAGCTATTATGGGGCGAATTCAGTTTATAAAAAATAGTAGTTTAGAGCCTAATAAGAAGCCTGTACAGTATGATGCATTATTTTTTACGACCACCTGTTCAAAATTAAAATTAAAGAAGTGTCATGGGATGGAGTCTATTATGAAAAGGATGCTAAAGTAGCTTTTAGCAGATTCTATGATAAAATAGTAGATGTTTTTAATTCGTGTTCATCTTCGAAGCAGAAAAGTAGTAATAGAAAGAAACGATTGAAACATTGGATAACTAAAGGGTTATTGAAATGTATCAGGAAAAGAAATAATATGTCACTTAAAATAAGGGAGCAGCCGTTCAACACGATTAATGTTCGTTATTATAAGAAATACAACACTATTTTGAAGGCACTGATACGTTCTGCAAAGGAGATTTTCTTTAGAAATGAGTTTGTAAATTGCGGTAAGGACTTGAAAAAGGTGTGGAAAACTATAAATGACGCTACTGATTCCAAATCTCGAGACCAAAATGTTATTCAAGAAATTAATATACCTGATGGTAGAGTAGTAAAATCCACTGAAAGTGAACAAATGGCTGAAGAGTTTAATAAATTTTTCATTGATGTTGGACAGAGAATTTCGAATAGGGTCAAAGAGACAGGTTTAAATTCAAATCATATCCAGTATAAGGTCGATAGATCATTTTGTAGGTCGGTTTTCTTTTATCCAGCTACGGCCTGTGAGGTGA
This sequence comes from Nilaparvata lugens, assembly GCF_014356525.2. Lineage (NCBI taxonomy): Eukaryota > Metazoa > Arthropoda > Insecta > Hemiptera > Delphacidae > Nilaparvata > Nilaparvata lugens. The sequence continues at coordinate 28,457,859 of NC_052514.1, read as the reverse complement.
GAAATAACATATTGGGGCTTAAAAAAGGTACTGCTCCGGGAGTAGATGGAATCTATTCAAAATGTCTGATAGAAAATTCTTCAGCAATATGTGACCCGTTGAAGCATATTATAAATCTTTGCTTCCAACAGGGGTATTTTCCAGATGAAATGTAAATAGCTACAGTTATTCCTCTCTATAAGGGTGGTAGTAGGACTGAACTTGGTAACTATCGTCCTATCTCCCAACTCTCAAGTATATCCAAAGTAATTGAAAAGTGTGTAAAGTCGAGGCTGGTATCCTATTTGGAAAAACACAACATTTTGTTCAGTAATCAATATGGATTTCGAAAAGGTATGAGTACATCCGATGCAATTTTTAGAGTAACAAGAGAAATTTTGAGCAAATTAGATAATGGGGACAAATGCTTAGGAATATTTCTGGATTTACAAAAAGCATTTGACACAGTTGACCATAGAATTCTAATGGATAAAATGGAAGCAATAGGAATAAGAGGTATTGCATTGTCATTCTTTGAGTCATATTTAAATTGTAGAAGACAAAAAGTTAGGCTTGATAAAAAGACAAGTGGACTATTAAATGTGAATATTGGAGTTCCACAAGGAACAGTGCTTGGGCCAGTTTTGTTCTTAATATACATAAATGATTTATTAAATATAAATCTAGGGAATTGCTCCTTGTACTCTTTTGCGGATGACACAGTTGCTATAGTTTGGGGGGAAACTTGGCCAATCACCTTCCAGAGAGCTAATAAATGCTTTGATGTTATCAAGTCATGGTTAAAGAATAGTCTCCTACATTTGAATATTCAAAAACTAGATTTCTTCCCTTTTCATTGTCGTCCTCTGGATTGCCTCCAGATAATACTGACTGTAAACTAGTATCACATAATGTAAATTGTGCCAGTCCATACTACAGCTGTGGATGTCCTACATTAGATAAAGAAAATGAAATAAAATATTTAGGTGTAGTATTGGATGTACATTTACGGTGGAGCTCGCACATTTCATACATCTGTTCAAAACTTAGAAAATTAATTTATAAATTCGTTCAATTAAGGAATGTCCTTCCTATCTATCAATTAAGAATGGCATTCTTGGCACTGATACAGTCAATTATCTGCTATGGTATTGTATCCTGGGGAAGTTGTGGGAGTTCAATTTTGCAACCTCTCATAATTCTTTATAAAAGAATAATAAAATATGTTTAAAGAGACCCATAAGATATCCAACCGAAGTATTGTATAGAGAATTTGGCGTTTTTAGTGTTGATACCCTATTTGAAATAAATCTTTTGAAGTTTGTGTATTTAAGACGTTCAGAGTTTCCAGTTATGGATGAACATGTATATTCCACTCGTCGAAATCTTGCTAATAAATTAAACGAAACCCTTCACAAGAAGTAGAGTGGCCTGCTTACATGCTTTTGCTCAGGGACCATGACTTTTCAATAAACTGCAATCAGATATACAAGATGCACCCAGTTACAATTTGTTTAAGAATAGACTTAATCGCTTCTATGAAGAAAAACGTTAATAGAGGTGTAATATTATTTTCATTTTTTTGCTGTCTTCAATCAAATGTAATTTATTGTTAAAGATTCATAACCCCATCTTGTGAAAAGCACACTGATTATTGTATAAAATTGACTTTATTGATGATACCTCAAAATTGTTATTGTATTATAATTAAGTTGACTCAACTAGAGAGCGAGACATCCCTCAACACAGGTTTAGCCTAAAGAGGGATGCACTGTGGTTTTTTCTGTTACATGCTTAATATTATTATCTATGTTCAATTATTATGCTTAAGGTATGTATTTGTATTACCAATAAATTGTAATGTTCAACCATTATGTTTAATGTATGTATTTGTATTACCAATTATTGTAAAAATGCAGTGAAATAAACGAATTATAAAAAAAATTATAATTATATGATCCGAACCTAGCATCAATACTATTAAAATGCGGCGTTTCCTAACAAGATGGCGGATTTTGGCGACTGGGTACTAGCCAAGTTTCCATACTGTATGTATACTGTGGTACGGTACTATAAATGCTAGACGGAATGGGAATCGAACCCATGATATGCAGCCAAGATACACTGAAATGTCAACGCTCCATACCTCTAGGCTCGTCGTTACTTATTGGAGCCCAATAGCTTCTAATCGCATTCCTCGTCAATGCTTTTTGATTCTTTTTCATCAATTTTAGAAGTACTGTGTTTTACTAACATTGAATTTTCTAAACATTTTTCTAGTAATATTTTATTTGAATACTCTAATAGTAATATTTAAACCCTTGAATAGGCAAGTGCTACTGAGTTTATGACGAATATCTCAAACAACCCCAAAAATATGAATGCTTTCTCCCTATCTCTAATATTAACAGCTCTGTTTGTAATGAACAAAGTCAATTTTTATTTTTTGAAATCATATCTCAAAAATCTGCAATAGCAATAGAACCTATTGCAACAGTTGAATATATTTTGAAATTTTTGCCTAATTCACTTATGTAATATTCTATCAGATATCGCTAATCTCTTATCTTTTTCTGATATCAAAAAATATTATATTTTATTATATCTTTCTATACTTTTTTGAAGATAGGGACCGATAGAAGATTTGCATTTCGTTCCTTGTTTCCCATTGCACTAATTTGATAATTGTGTCAGGTGTTTGTACCACTAATCCGCCTCCTGGTCGATCCACCGACGGCTTCCGGATGGCTGGGTGGCCTGACCACTGGACCAGACAAGATGGGTCGACCGAATGTCGACAAAGCGCTGGAAATACTGGAACGCAAGGCCGACAAAATCCCGCCTTTGGCTGTGCTCGATCGATTGCCTGACAACATTCCGCTCACCAAAATCAAACATTTCCTGTCGGCCAGCCTGCAGACGCAACTCAACAACCGGCGCAGAACGCAGATGCTCAAGGGGCTGCTATATGCTGAGCATCTGCAGGTATGGATTGTATTTTGAAATCATTTATTCCTCTCAAATAATATTACTAAATTAAGACTATAATTATTATAGTCTTTTTCTTTATCGGAAGTATGCTTCCACAATTTGTGTCGAAATCTTTTTTTTTTACAATTTATATGTATCGCCATTTGTAACCAATGTTCGTATTTTTGAATAATTATTATTAAACAGAAATCCCAAGTAAATGCTGTAAATCACCCCGAAGACTTCTGCTACTGCAAATACTGACAACAGGGTAAACAGCTAGATGGAAATCCGAGAAATTATAATTTCCTGGGCTATAACTTTTTTATAGTAGCGCTCATCGGATTTCCATCTAGCTGTTTACCCTGTTGTTAATATTTGCAGTAGAAGAAGTCTTCGGGGTGATTTACAGCATTTACTTGGGATTTACGTTTAATAATAATTATTCATTAATTTTTTTATTTGAACAAATACAACTTCCAATTTATTTCCAACTTAGTATTTTTGATTTTTTTTGTTTTGGGGGGCTCCACCAGATAGCAGAAGTAGGTAGCTGAAGATGGTAGAGCAAATTATTTATTCTTCAAACATGTACAAATACATATTGCATTATTTATTTATACAATATGACAATTTCCACTGAGTCTAACAAGACCCATAGTGGTACGAAACAAAATAGCACTGTACATGAATAAACTATACGGTAAGTATTAATGTAAAACTAAAAGTATAATAGATGAGCACAGTAAAAATTAATATAGATTACTTCAAAAACAAGATAGAAATAGAAAAATGAGAAGGAAAAAAAAGTCATGCAGTTCGTGAACCCATGCAAAAATCATTATCTACATTTCATAAGTAAGTAATTATAAAAAAAGGAATACAACTTCTCCTCGCTACCAGCCATAAGTCAATACCCAGAAGCAAGAGCTAGGTGTCGGTGCACTCTATTGCATAATTATTCTCGATTACATAGTTACATCTTAGACAGGAGCTGAAGAGTTTAAGTAATACAATTAAGCTGAAGAGTGAACATTCAAAAATGTTATCAATTTCTTTAATATCTTCCCAGGTTCAAGAGATGAGGATGCATCATGAGAGCAAGAGTGTCACCATGACTGACATGAACATATGTCCTGTGTGCAAGAAACGCTTTGGAAATCAAAGGTTCCTTCCTTTATTATATTATAGATTAATATTCACTTTTTTGCTATAGAGTGTGGTGTTAAAAATCATCAGGCCTCCTATTAAATTAAGGTTGGATGTGATAAAAAGTGTACAAGAAAGAATACTACAAGAGCTACTATTTTCATTTTATTCCTTTCCCAAATTTACTTCAACAGGAATGGTCCAGTAAATCCTGTAGCGTATCAATATCAGATCCTCATCCTATATTGAGTAATATTAATAACCTATGGAGATTATGATAACTGAACAATTACATTGACAGGATGAGTAATATTTTCGAGTTAGTAGAAAATACATCAATTTATTCAAGATCCTTTTCTTGCTATAGCTAACGTCTCGTCATAAGAAATCCGTGCCTCAGCCACTATACTGGAAAGTTGCGAGAGATTTATAAGTGCGACAAGATAAGAGCACCACATAATGGATTCTAAGTGTAATAAATGTTACCAATTTATCGCTGGGGTTGGAACAGTTGGAAAATATTACTTGTGGAGTTGAAGGGGACTGGAGATTTCTTGTTCTTCCCCTGCGGCTAACAAACTTACATTATTACCGGGTCTTTTAATTTATCGTCGCCATTAACTCGGTTTAGAAGAGGCCAAGGGTGAGAAAAGCCACCAAAATAGACTGGATGAGTTATTTCTTACTCTCGGAGTCGGCTTTTCTGTGGCCACATACTAAAGGGTCGTAAGAAGAACTGTAGCTTTTTCTTTGACTTCTGAAATGGTTAGCTCTTTAGTACTGTAATTACAATAGTTATTTATTCATTTATTTATACAATATGACAATTTCCACTGAGTCTAACAAGACCCATAGTGGTACGAAACAAAATAGCACTGTACATGAATGAACTATACGGTAAGTATTAATGTAAAACTAAAAGTATAATAGATGAGCACAGTAAAAATTAATATAGATTACTTCAAAAACAAGATAGAAATAGAAAAATGAGAAGGAAAAAAAAGTCATGCAGTTCGTGAACCCATGCAAAAATCATTATCTACATTTCATAAGTAAGTAATTATAAAAAAAGGAATACAACTTCTCCTCGCTACCAGCCATAAGTCAATACCCAGAAGCAAGAGCTAGGTGTCGGTGCACTCTATTGCATAATTATTCTCGATTACATAGTTACATCTTAGACAGGAGCTGAAGAGTTTAAGTAATACAATTAAGCTGAAGAGTGAACATTCAAAAATGTTATCAATTTCTTTATTATCTTCCCAGGTTCAAGAGATGAGGATGCATCATGAGAGCAAGAGTGTCACCATGACTGACATGAACATATGTCCTGTGTGCAAGAAACGCTTTGGAAATCAAAGGTACCTACATTTATTCTCCCAAGATTATGAGAAACTATTACTATTTTTTAACAATTTCTCTGTTGAAATTTTGATTGACAAAATTTTTAAATTACAACTACTATACTTACATTTTTAAGGAAGTACGTCTTATAACTTTGAAAAAAGTAGGTCTATACAATCCTAAATTCCAAGTTTTAACCTGAAATAAAGACTTTATCTGCTACCCTAATGAAACTTTTCCCTGAACATTTGTAAATATACCTATTTATATACTAGACATTGAAATCTTCATATATATAATATTATATTTATGTATAGTATAAAAATATCGATGTCAAAGAGTACCGTATGCTGTATTAATATTACTCTATAAATTTCATCCTATAAATACTTATTCAATCAGAATTTATTTATCTTGTATAAATGTAGAAAAACTATGTTTATAAAAAGTTGAAAATTAAACATTTTTCTCTTGCTATTTAATTTTATCACCTTGAATATAATGTTCCAAACCTTTCCTTTAAATTTGCATTGTGTACTTTCTGTGTACAGTAAATTGTTCCTGTTCCAATCAAAGACCTTAAAGATGCATAGACTCACATGCAGCGCTAGTGTCTTACTTGGAATTAAACATGTGGAAATCGGCCATTGAGGGGTCAACCTGGAAGATTATTACAAGCCCATAAGTGGTGATTTGTTTGTGGATGGTGAATTAATCAATGATAAATATTGAATTATTTGAAATTTCCATAAATTCTGGTTACATAGAAACGATGGAAACATAGCTGGTTAGATTACCAGCAATGACAAAGTTTTGTTCAGCTATAAATTGTAGCAATAACAGATCAAATAGAACTGTCAAGTGTCAACATTTCGTATCACATGTAACTACAAACAATTTAGCAATACGTTTAATAATACTTGAGACTAATTTTAATTGCTCACTTGTTATTCATTTATGATAGTTTGAAACTTTGCAACCACTCATATTTAATTTTTGCAGGTTTTGTTCAAATAAATTGATTGTAATAAGGCCCAAGTTAGTTCTTACCTATAGTGAGGTCCACATTATAATGGCAGTGGATAAAGATAGAAAAATAGCGATGCCGATTCTCTGAATTAATTAATTATATTTCTACACTGTCGAAAACATAGTTGGCATCGTTTTGGACCTAGAAATGGATAGTACTACCGGCTTTGTCGAATGATAGACAAGGATAACAAAACCAAAGTTGATCAAATACTGTCATTATAACGTGGACCTCACTATGGGCCTGGTAGCCTAGGTAAGTTTACTAACACAAGTTAGTAAAAATTTATTTTTATACATTTAATGTCTGATTATTAGAGATTTTTATTCTAGTTCTATCCTTTGTATACCAGTAGCAGTACTGTTTATAAAAGAATATGCTAAATTACTAAAATGGCCTAAATATTTTGGTAGCCTACTTGTTTTGTAAACAAGAATTAATACAAAAAAGTCTGGGTGAGGAAGTAATATTTCTATTAGGCTAACTGATTTAGACCATTCAAAGAATCTGAAATGTGATTTATTAGGAATATAATAAATGAACCTTGGAATATAATAAAATAGACCTTGATGCCTGTTTTGTGCTTGAAATATCTTGAATACTCTCACATGATTTTAAGTCTGCCTAATCATCATTCAAACATGCTTAACTCCACTACTAGAGCTCATATTACATACCGTATCTGAATTTGCCATTTTGTAAATCTTGATATGAGGAATACGAATAAAGTAACAGTAAAGTAAAGATATTCAAACTAGCCTTCTGCATTTGTATTTCTTAAATACTGTTACTTCATACTCTCATCCTGTATATTTATTGAGTATAATAATGTCAAGCTATCCATTGATCTATAAGTTAATCTAGTTGAACAAGGATTGTATCATTAAAATAATGATAAAGCAATTTTAAAATTATTACATATTTTTTAAAATTGTTCAAATTATCACTTTGATTACTCTACCACATATATACATAGTTTATTGAATGTTGTAGACTACTCTAATGTATAAAGTTAGTACCTATTAATTTATTTTGGCTGTAAATTTAATTATAGCACTACCATTTCAGCTCGTGATTTGGTATTTGAATAAAAATTTAGAGCTTTAATGCCATGAGCTATGAAATAATAGTTTAAAGTTTGCCAGAAACTTATGAATTCTACTACTACGGTATACAAATATCACTTTGATATATTTATGATTACGGAAATAATGTCTAATTAATTCATTTACCTATTGGAATTATAAAATTATAATTTTATTCAAATTCATAAAGTTGAGGAAGTATAGATGAAAAATACAATACTAAAATATGGCACTATTTATCAATGTTAGAACTTATAAAATATTGTAATATAAAATATTAGAACACTATTTATAAATGATCGAAAAAATTGCATTTTTATGAAAATTCAAAGCACAAAACTTTTAAAGCCTATGTTATTAGATGAATAAGGTTATTTATAATAACCTCGTTTTGAAACACTGCTTGTTTGTCATGGAAACCAGAAAAATTAAATAGCAGTTAACTTACATTTGAGTAAAGGCAAAATGTCAATTACCGTAACTTACCATACACTTATGTCAGTGAATTATTAAAACTATATTATATCTACAGGACTATCAATTATGAGGACTTGGAAAATCGATTATTGGTAACTTCAAAATCGCTTTAAATCATATAAATGATATACCCTTAGTTGAACAGCCTAATATCACGGAATAAGCGTAGTGTTTCTTTCCTCTGTGCTAATATTAAACTGTATTGCAGCGCCAAAACAGCATTTTCTTCCCTATGAATTTTGAATTTCTCGCGCTAAAATACCTCAATGGCAGCCTTCAACTTCAAGTAAGAGCTGGCATTGGAAAGGCCTTAGACCAGTTATAGATAGAATAGACATGCTGGGAAGTCTAGCCTCTGAAGCCAATATCTACTGCCATATCGCCAAATCATGACGTCATCATCGGAAAGAAAACATTCAGATTGTGTCTATTTCAGAAGGATGTGAATTATTATTTATTGAAAAGGTGAAATCCCTCTGAAATAGACACAATCTAGTATGGAAAACAATGTAAACAAACTCTACAGAAAAGTTTTCTATCTGATGCTGACGTAACGATTTGGAGATATGGCAGTAGATGTTGGCTTCATCGACTTTTAGTATGTATATACAATGGGCAGTGTCTACTCTATAACTGGTCTAATTGTGGAGTTTCTGCAACAGCTGTTTTATCTCAGCTGACTACTGTCCAGAGTGACAAGTGTCCATTATAATTTGAAGGTTATAAAATAATATAGTTTTAGTTAATGTCAAGTTTCAGATCTCTCACAAGTCAAGTAACAGCTCGGAAGTCAAAATTACTAAACAGGAAGGCAGCATCATAATATTAGACTATTATCAATTTACAGTATTTGATGAGTGATAAGGGAAAAATTATTCTAGGTTATTGACTGAGTTTATGGCGTATCTTATGAGTCACCATGAGAACATTGCTTGAGCAATTAATGCAACATATTATATTTTGATAAAAGTTATTTACAGTGATGGATATACTTGCAGCTGGAGCTGTCTTTGATCACAGTACTTTGTTCGAGCAACTTAGGAAAGTTTTATTAAAATTTAATACGAAACAATCCTCTCAACTGGCTTGAATAAGAGAAACTATTGTCTCATTAGTTTAGTAGGCGTCAGTGCATTAATTGTACTTTGAGTAAACATCTATAAAAAAGTAAGTAAGTTATCCTAACTTTTCAACTTCATTGTTTTTTCTATCGTCGACCTTGTCTTTTCGTAGATTAATTGCTCAGAAGTTATCACTTGACCCAAATTTGAAAGTTATCATACCTTCAATATTTATGAAGGTCCAACAAGTAGCTTAGTTTGATTTGTTTCTTATGGACATAACATCAGTTATTATAGTTTATGACTTTTTCAAACATTGAACTCAGCCTTATAGACAGTAAGTTGTCTTACTTTTTTAAATCTATAATCTACAACCTATCCTCTTATGTTTTTAATTAATATCTTATCATATTCATTGAAAAAATTAAAAGAATTTAATTTCTCAGTAGATTCTCGTTTGCTTTGCAACATCATTCAACAAACTTGGCACATATTTTAGTTGGCAACTGAAAATCAGCATTCAGGTTTAAAAAATAAGATAACCTACGCTCCACATTTTGTATTGATGAGCTCACAAGTTGGATATTTGACCCTACGACCAGTTAGCTGTATTTATCAATTATGTCATGATAACATGATACGAATTGGCTATAAAACGGCACCGTAAATTTTTTTACTTTTAATTTACTACTCTGCGCTCTATTTTTTGATAATATCAGCCTTTTTAATAGGCTAAAAACAGCTTTTTTCTGCTGATGATAAGCTATGTGCTCAGAACTTAAACTGTCAGCAAATTATTATTAAAATATAGTATTTGATATAATGAAAATTTAATATAAGCTAGCTAAAGTCTGTTATCTGCCCATCACAGACAAACTAAAAACTAATATACATAGATATATTCCAGCTCGATACCTACATGAATTTTAAATCATAATTTACCTAAGTTATAATATAACTTGATATACATACTTTTATGTAGCCTATGTCACGCCCTCCAAAAGCAAAGCTTCCTTTTCCCAATTATCCTTTAACGTCTTTAAGTATTTCATTTATACTCTACGGTCTCAAGAAAATGTTACTATACTTAAATATAAAATTTAATTTTTCCTTAATACTTTTCAGGTTTATTGTGACGTAATGTGGTGATATGGCTTTGTAAAATTCTTATTAGTTCTGAATGACAATGGCAATAAAAGAAAGAATGAATCACTCAAATTTAGATTATTCAGACACTCAGCCTCTGGTACGAGATGAAGAGTACCCCGAGGTAAGAGCATTTTAAGCAACTTATCAAAATTTATTCAACTCATAATGTTACCAGATCACGTAAATTCAAATTGGCCCTTCTGTTTCACTTGAATGTTACCTTAAAATTTAAAAATTTGGAGAAAATTGTCTTTGACATCACAATTCCTCCATAAATATTTTGAAAACAGATGGAAGTAAGTCCTGAATGATCAATTTTTTTCATATAATATCAGAATAACAAGATTTATTAGATGAAGAAAATAAAAACTCATTTTCTGTAAAATTAACATTTTCTGAAAATATTTTAAGAAATTAATATACATTTTTCTATTATCACTGTAGTTAATTTCAAATTATTATAAAAAATTTATTTTTTTTATAATTATTAGAAATTTTGTTAAGAAGTTGTTTCAAAAATCACGATGAATCAAGTTATGCCAAAACACTTTCCTAGCAGTAACTTCAATCATGAATTCATACTGCCATAGAGTCTGATTCTATGTGAAATGTAAGTGGTTAGGCCTATTACTTTATTTTATTTGATGTTAGACCGTACCACCTGAGGAATTCATTCAATACTCGTATCTTACTCATATTTACTTCAATGCAGATAAATTAATGTACAACAATTCAAATATATGCTATGCTATCAAAAACTTTTTCTTTACAAAATTAGCTACAAAGATAATGTAATACTTCATAAAAATGTTCGATGGGTTTTTACATAATATTGGTGTCTATTAAAGGTGAATGTTTCTGTGCAGAAGCTAATTTCTCGATTTTATCATGAAATGAAATCATTCTTATCATCAAATGAACTTGAAAAATGTAAATTCCACAGTTCTGCGGAATTGTTAGTGGAAGAGAGGCATCTAATTTGTTTTATTTGTAAGATAGAAAATTGAATAAAAAAAACATGAAATTTCGTTTTCAGGATTTTGATGATGCAAGCAATATAGAAAATCATCGTCATTCTGTGAGTAAATCACAAATGACCGAATCAATTGTTATTGGAAGTCTAAATATAATTGATTCAAAATTTGAGGTGAGTGTTCTCTTCCTGAAATATATTAAAAAGTACCAAAGATTCCTCTCATTCAACTAGTTTAAATTCATTGCAATTAAAACATACAATCTTTATACAGTTTAAGTGGTAATTATTACTACTAAATATATAAAAAATTGATAAATTCTCGATTCCCAATCATTTTAATGCACTATAGTTGTGATGTCAAAATACCTTGTAATGCTACAACACTTTGAAGTGAGTCTCAATTTTGTGAAAATTCATTTTAAGTTGACTTAATATTAATTGATTTTAACCTTCAATTAATATTGATACCAAAATCAAGGTTGGCTCACTTAAAATATTGTTGCATCATACCAACTAATCATCTAGCTAGGAAGGAATTTAATTCCGCCCATTTAAGTGTATACCAACTTGGAAATTAATAGCTCTCATTACGCTTTTTATGATTCACCTATTTTCTGTTCCAGAGTCTCGACTACGAAACATGTGAAAACTCTTTGGAAATAAATGAACAAACTTCAAAAGGATATAAACTAGTGGTGAAGAAAAGTCTGGCAAGATGGTTCATATTCTTGGCGATTGGAGTGCTCACAGCTTTCGTTGGTATCTTCATAGACATTTCGATAGAAGAACTATCAAATTTGAAGTACTCAATCATCAAGAGATGTATCCTTTCCATTGCATGAGCTATAACTTAATAAGTCTTTGGCAACATACGTCACAATGATATTTTGGTCAGACTGCTTTCATTTCCGAATCTAAGGCCCGGTTGCACAACAGCCGGCTAAATTTTAACCGTGATTAATTCCACGAGAACCAATTAGAGAAGGTGTTATTGAAAAGACGGCTTCTCTCATTGGTTCTCGTGGAATTAATCACGGTTAAAATTTAACCGGTTGTTGTGCAACCGGCACTAAGACTGTCAACAACAGTCGAGAGATAATTGCCATTCCTAGACTATTTCACTAACTATTTTAGTTCAAAAAAGCATTGTGTATTTCAAAAATATTCAGTAGAATAGCTATTAATTTATTATTAAGAGGGTAAAACGTGACTTATTGCTTGAGAAAAACTGTTATCGCGGACCGATCGGTTATAGAATAGGTTATCCTTAAATCTAATTCATTTTCTGTGGGAGAAACCCTGTGATATTTAATAGAGAATCATGAATCGTTGAATTCCTGTGCCTTTACGACAACTCTACCTCACAGTCTTTTTTATAATCACTCGCTTATACAAAGTGAATATTTCAAGCTAAGAGAGCTATTTTCCCTTTTCATGCGAGTTTATTGAGGGTAAGATACAATCATTAAAGAATATTTTCCATTCATCTCAATTCATCTAGATATAGGGAAATTTAATAAAATGGTTTATATGATTGAATTTTTCATGCATCTATCCTATTCCACACTCTTTGTGATTTGAAAAGCTATTATATAGTAGTTGAAGCTTAACACTATGATATCTATTGGTCGATTCTGAGAAAATGTAATGAAAGTGTTTGTTGAATACAAAAACCTTGAATTAAAACTGAATCTACTTATATCTGATGTATGTCATAAAGGCATGACATAGCTGCCACATTAAAATGTTGATAATCAAGTCAAATAAGCACGTAAAAGTTGAATAACTGAATTTTTCATTGAACTTGAATAATTACTTTTCAATTGTTTAATGTTTATTGATAAAATCCTATTTATGTGTAGTTATCCAGTTACATTGCCGACCTCAAACCTATTTTTATATATTAACTTTTCCGTGATCATGTATATTAATGTATATTTTCTTTAACTAATATCTTAGATATGGATGATTGCAGTGCGAATAGTTGCTTATACATTCCGTTTTTTATTTGGACTGGAATCAATGTTATAACTGTGATAATAGGTTCTCTGCTCGTTACTTATGTTGAGGTGAGTTATAGATATTCTAATACGTTAATAAGTTGAACAATTAGATATGTTGTCAAATTCTACACAGTTTTATTCGGTATACGACCATGGTTTCGTGACCACACAGGTCACATTTTCAAGTTGACATCTTCATCTTCGTCACGAAACCATGGTCGTGTACCAAATAACACTGTGTTGAATTTGACAACATATGTGTGTTTTTATTCCATTATGGAACGGTTCTACAATATTGACAATGATGACTTAGTCGAAGTTTTACATATGTTTTTAAAATTTAATGTTCTGGATTTGAAAATTTTATTTCAAACTAGAACCATTCTTCTTCATTCTATAACAATTAAATACAGTTCGACTAAGATGTCATGTATGCTAAGTTCTTAATTTATTGTTATCAACCACAAAGGTTCAGTAAACCTACTGTTAGTCATTTCATCTTGTAACTTCAGAATTATACAAGTATTAATCATTGTTTTTTTACAGCCAATCGCTTTAGGAAGTGGAATACCTCAGGTGAAATGTTACCTGAATGGTGTAAAAATGCCTCGAATCGTTCGTATCAAGACACTGATTGTGAAGACCATCGGTGTTATCTCGTCAGTTGTTGGTGGATTAGCTGGTGGCAAGGTAAGCACAATTTCAAATGAAGTTGAATACAAAAAGAAAATTAGTCGAATGAGGTAAATAGTATCTTATAAATAGATTTGATTAGAGTGAATAAGAATAAAAATAATTGAAACATTAGAAAAGGTAAAAATAATAATTGCCAATAGTTAATTTTTCATATTGACAGATCTTTTCTATTCACAAATAGGATTTGTTATATTGATTTTTTCAGTTACAAAATTCGGGATGAAAAATAATAACGTTAAATAAGGTATAAATCTAAACTTATAAAATTCTTATCTCACTGACTCACTCACTCACTCACTCACTCACTGATCACGATTTCTGGAAAACTACTGGATGGATTGCAACAAAACTTGGAATATAGATTCCTTATATACGTCCTAGATGCTTACTAAGAAATCTTTTGGTGATATTTCAATGCTAAGGGTGGTTTTTAAGGGTTTAAAGTTCGTCTTTTAGCATGTATATTCTTCTTCTCCCAATCTCTTAATTATAATAATTGAAAATGTCCATATCATATGTTACTATAGACCTATAATCTAGAGAGAGTAACTCTTCGAAACAGTTGTTAACTGGCAACTAAATTAATAATTTTTTCAGGTTGGCACCAAGTTGAAGAACTAATATTATAATGCATTTATCGAGAACAAATTGATTGGGACTCCTAATCATGCGGATTGATTCAGGGTAGCATACTATCACCGATCTTATTCAATATTTATGTAAATGATTTCGCAAGCCTGAAATTTAAAAGTAAAGTTATGCAATATGCTGATGATAATATTTTATATATAATACATAAAGATTTAGGAGCAGGGTTAGGTTTAATGCAGAAATATCTGGATTTGGCAATTAAATATTTCTTTAATAATAGTTTAAAAATAAACTCACAAAAGACTAAAGTAATAGTATCCATAAATCAAAGACTTAATGTCAATGAGAATGAATTTGTTAAGTTAATTGGTCATGAAGCAGAATGTCTAGACAATCCACACATGAACGGATGTGATTGTCAAAAACTTGATTTTTGCGACAGCTTAAAACATTTAGGAATAATGTTTGATGATGATATGAGATTCAGATCCCATAATAAATCACTTTTGAAAATAATGAGAGCTGCTCTTTATAAATGTTCAAGAATTAGCTATCACTTTCCCATTACTACTAAAAGAATGATCTACTACTCAATGGTGCAGAGCACTCTCTTCTACGGAATCACCATCCATTATTTAGCACCCAAATATATAAAACAGCCACTGCATAGGGCCGTAGAAAGATTAATAAAAACACTTTTCAATGGTGTTGAACGTCACTTGTTCGGCATTATGTCGGTGGAAGCTTTAGCCAGGTTCACAGATTTGTCACGAAACTACTATAAGAACGAATATAGAGAAATGAACGAAATAGAATATACATTGAGACATAGGAATTATAGAACCCAGAGATATAATAATGCCTATGTTAAAAGAGCTCCAGAATTCAGAATACCATTTCTGTTAAATTCATTGCCATTAGAGCTGACAATGTTACAGAGTAAGAATGAGATTCAAACAAAACTCAAAGTGCACTTCATAAGGATAAATCATTTTGATTAGTTTCAGGAAATGAGTTGTGTTTTGTTTGTTGTGTTTGTTCGAGTTTATGTATTTTTTATTGACTATCTATTATATTTTTTGAGTTTAAAATAATTTTAGTTTTTCAATGAAGATATATTATGATTTAATAAATATTTGTTCAGAGTGAGTAACATTAGGTGATATCCCAGAGTGCTTATCTTGTTAATTGTCGCTTACCAAGTAAAGTCTTTTTCTATAAATCTTATTTCGTTTAGTTAAGTCAGTTTAAGTTGAGTTAATTTATGGTGCAATGGACAAAAGAGAACAATCAGTTAAAAAAATTAAGAAATATAATCAGGTTAATTAAGAAATATAATTATTGTTATTGATTTTTTTTATTGTATGTAAAGGATTATTTTTATATATCTCTCAAATAGCTTACAGCTAGAGGGATACTATCGCACTATTGTAATACTCAAATAAATAAATAAAATTGGGCACTGCTGCTTCAATCAGAGCTATTCCTGGGAGTATAGATAATTTTTATTTTTCATAAAACAAACTTTTATAACGGGAGTTGCTTCCATCAATTGATCCCATTCTATCAAGCCTAATTTTGTTTGTATATCCGACAGACAGCATCAATGCTCCCCATTCAAACAATGCTGACACAATGATGTGAATCTTACTATAATTTGGTTACTTTAGATCAGATGAAGATAATAATGTTGATGAACGCTACTGTTCCAATTTCAATCATGTTTGACATTTTTGATTTCTATACCAGTTATTATTATTATTATGTGAAATAAGCTCTTATTTAATGAAATCATAATCATTGAAGTCAATTATACTAAGCAAGCAATCTCTGTTTGAATATGTGTGTTTGTGGATATGTATGTATGTATGTTGGACGGATCTCGAAAACGGCTCTAACGATTTTGATTAAATCAGGAATATAGTGGGTTTGCGACAAAAACATTTTTTTGGAACAGGTTTCAACTCTGGGAAAATTAGCTGAAGCTCCTTGAGAACGGATTATTAGTCCCTCAAGTAGCAGCTGATCAGAAAAAAGTTTTCCATAGTCTGTTGAAAACGTAAGAGAGTGTGAGCAAATGAAAAAGATTATGATAGCTGTAGATGAGTTACCAAATTGGCCGACCTTATTTTAAAGTATTCATGGAATGAACATCTGGAAGAATAGGTTTAGAAAGTGACCGTATGGTAGCAAAAGAAATTTAAAATCGATCTCTCCAAACATATGGTAGTTGAATGTAATGTTCATTTTAAGGTGATAGAAATGCAACTAATTTCTTCAGCTTCTGTTGTATTGGTTCCTCTGTTGCTCTATGTTTGTACACAGCCATGGCCTTGAGAGAGCCAGTTGCACTGTCTGTTAATTCATAATCCGGACTAAATACCACGATAATCAATCAGAGAAGCCTTCTATTAGAAAAAACCCTGCTCTGATTAATTCTCATGAAATTTAATCCTGATTGAAATCGAACAGGATTTTGTGCTACTGGGCCTGATATTTTCATGTTTTAAAATCAGCTAAAAACTAAATCGAAAAAAAACATAATATTCCATCAGCTGCTCCTATTTCCTTTCATGATGTCATTACATGACACAAGACAAACCGATTGATATTGATAGATCACAAGTAAATACTAAAGTTGTCAATTTAGATAGAAATTAAATTGAATTACATGTTAGTTTACATCCAAATTTTCATCCCTAAGCTTTTAGTTTCAAGCTAAGATCAAAGAAAGAAATCATACAATGGTAGTCAATAATCAAAGTGATTGAATAAACTCAATTCAGATTTATGCAAATTCACATTAAAATGATATCATTTTAATCTTTATGATAGTAAAGTTTAGGACATGAGAAATCAGCCAGAATAAAAGTTATACTAACTATTATGAATGGACTTCCATGGAAGAAGGAATCAGTGGATTGGCTGCTTTTACACTTTTGGATAAGTGAAACAAAAGTAAGCGACATGCTATGCCAAAATTTCCAGAATAAGCAAGATATCCAGAATAAGAAGCACCAGAGTCATGAAGTTCCGAATCAACTTAATTTGGAATTTAGTCTTCTATTGCATCAAGCAAAAACAAAAATAACATGATCACTGCTTATTTGATGACTGTCAACGGGAAATATTAATTTCCAATGAATAAAGTCGAGGTCAACTCTTAAGCCCCGCCCAATATTTTACAAAATTCGCTGCAAATGGACTACTATTCTACAGAGCACTTCCAATACATTAATTAATCATTCAAATGATTTGACTCGATAATTTTCATGCCAAGTTGTGGCCTAATCTCAAAAACGATTATAACAATTTTGATAGGATTCAGATTATAAATGTTTCACAAAAATAATTTTATCTTTCAATTCCCGTAGCGAAGCACGGGTTCCCTGCTAGTAATAATATAAATCTGAGTACCCTTTTTAAATTATTTCTTCACTGCATGTTTCGGCTACTAATGCCGTTTTCAAGTCAAGACTTGAAAATGTCTGAAACGTAAAAGTCAAGTCTTGAAAATAGCATTAGTAGCCGAAACATGCCGTGACGAAATAATCTAAAAAGGGTACTCAGATCTATATTTTTATTTATATTCAAAAGTAGCCCTTAAGAAAAAAAGACAATTAGATGTTGAATGAGGTATATGAAAATGAAAGTAACTTGAATACAAATGAAGTTGAGAAATGTAAATTGAAATACGATATAGAGTTGATTAGATATCATATTTAGTCCTTGACTTGAATCGTTCAATGTGTTCCACGACGAAACCTTGTGAGTTGATGCTTTTCTTGACAATAATATGACTTGATGGATTGATATTGATAATGAAATATGAATGCTTACGTAAGTCTTATTGATGTTTTACGTTGAAGTTTCATGATTAGAACTTCTCAGGGCAATTATTTGGTGACATAATACTTTTCTACGAACACTTGTTGGTGTGTTAGACACGTTTGGTAATAATTATAATCTCATTTTATGCTGAACTTCCTCATGGTTATTGAGGTAGTTATCAATTGCCATGAGCAGAAAACAATCCTCATTTTAGTATTATTTTATAGCTATTGGAATATTGAAAGAAATCAAATCTAACTTGAAATATAAATTGAAACACGTAAAGTTTGTTTTGTTCAAATTTGCCGCGGCTTCTTTGATACTTTATCTAGTCCTTTAGTATAAGCATTCACCATCCATTTACACTTATTTTCCATTTACAACCCAATTAACGGGGGTTTAATGAAAACAAAAACTTACACATGAAGGAACGTTTGCTCTGTTTCAGTTCAAATCTCATGGAAAATGAGTAAATATTGCTGCCTCGGAAACCTTCATTAACTTTGTAAATATGTAGTCATTAAATATTTTCATCTCATATTATCATACCACTAGAAAGTGGCAAAATTCAATATTCGCGACTCAATATTCTGTATAACTAGGACGGTCTGTTCAGTTTGCAGTTATCCCAATGTCAATTTTCTCATTATTCCAATAATCCTACCTCAATTTCCATTACCCAATCATCAATTTTTAATTTTAAACAGTTCACACTAGACAGCTCGAGTGTCGGTGCATTTTTATCAGTTTTTTAACATTTCTGTGCCGACTAGTGACACCTCTCCAACTTTTTGGCGATTCCAATCGTTCAAATATACAAACATATTGAATTTAGCCTAATTTTGCTTAATCTTATTTCAGCATTCCTATTCTTCAATGTAATAGTTTTTCAACAGTCATCCTCGAATAGGAAAATAAAAGATGCACAAATGAAAATAAACTTGCAGAAAGGTTCAAGACTCAAAATAAATGCAAATAATCAAGATAAATAAGAGGCACATCTTGAAATCAACATACTAGAAACAGTTCGCTCAACTTACGATGAGTGTATTTCAAATTGTGTCCAGTATTTCAAATTTGCGTTATTTGTGTTTTTCTAAAATGATCAGAACATTTCGAATAATATCAAAATAATGCCATTTAAAAGTAAAAACCAAACCTATTTTTGAAACACAATTAGAGAGAACCTTTTAGCCGGCCGGGTTAGTCTAGTGGTAAGGAGCGTAACAATCTTCGATCTGCTAGCACCGCCTGCTTCGTGGGTTCGAATCCCGCCGAAGGCATCGATTTTTGATCATCTCATTAATTCACCAATGCACTTTCCATCATCCACGAACAAGCTAAAAGCTTGGGCATCATCCGCCATTTACAAGAATATGAGGAATCTAATCATGAATTCAATGATAAACTAATATTTGTTCAAATGAAATAAGTTAGAAGAGAAGAGAAGGAGATGAAGATATGAAGTGAGAGAAGAAAAAGGAAAAGGAATTATTCGATAACGAGAATAGGAGAGATGAGGTTATCTTCATCTAATTTTATAGGTAAGACAAATTGAAATCTGGCCGATCTGAGGAACTCTCCTCAAGTTCTTTATCATCGAGGTGATATTAGGATAAGAATAGTCACCTAGAATTACCTAGTAAACGAAAAAAATTAAAATGCTTTCAAATATCCCAGCTAATAAAAAGTTTTTCATTTTTTGAGAACATCCTGCCATACTATTTCTACTTCTCATGATAAGTATATTTTTTTGTTATACTGTACATGTCCCTGTCCCTTACAGGGAAAACTTCTTCTTCTTCTTCTTCTCCTCCTCCTCCTCCTCCTCCTCCTCCTCCTCCTCCTCCTCCTCCTCCTCTTCCTCTTCCTCATCCTCATCCTCTTCCTTTTCCTCATCCACATCCTTCTCCTCTCCTCATCCTCCTTCTCCTCCTCCCATGTGTCCTCCGTCTCCTTCTCCTCCTCCTCCTCCTCCTCCTCTTCAGTGTTCAGCCTTTTCCCACTTAGCGTTTCGGGTCAGTCGCTTCCAGGAGCCTCGGTCATGGGCTTAGTTTGGTGTTAGTCCCTATACATGCTTTCCTCTAGAGATGCGATATTTTCAATGACAAAGTGTAATAGGGCACTATAATAATTAATATAATTAATTATACTATAATAATTAATTTTTGAATGATGAATTTATTGTGCTTTGAATGACAGGAAGGGCCGATGATCCACTCAGGAGCAGTGGTGGCGGCTGGCATATCGCAGGGAAAGAGCACCACACTGAAGCGGGACTTTGGAGTTTTCAGCTATTTCCGGGAGGATCACGAGAAGCGTGATTTCGTGTCGGGTGGCGCCGCAGCTGGGGTGGCGGCCGCCTTTGGAGCTCCTGTTGGTCAGTTGCAACAAATTTCCATTGATTAACAAGTCCCCAGAAGGTCTGTATGTCACGTCTATTAAATTTAACCGTGATTAACCGTTCATGCTGATTGAAAACCTCATCCGCTTCTTTCATTGGTTCAAGTGGAATTCAGCCATAAATAAATCACGGTTAAATTTAATGGACATACGTGCAACCGGAAGTAACTCTTGAATGTCAACTTTGAGTAAACTCTCATTGGTTCAACTGTAAAATAATGATTGACTTTGAAAATTTTGATATAGGTACTTTAATTCAAATAAAAAATGATGGATCTTGAATAAAATCATATCGTTGGTCATGACAACAAATCAGATATGTTGATCAAGTCTATCAATCTATAACTGCCAGATAATACTTCTCGTGAGATAAGCTGATTGATTGCAATAGTTCAACAGCTGAACATAATTCTGTCTCACTCCCACACAGGCACACGCATCTTCCGTTATCGACAGACGACGAAATTATCAACTGTTTTTCCAAGGATGAATAATTACTCTCCTTTTCATGTCCTTCAGCGAGTTTTCCCAGGAATGAAACCATGTGCAATCGAATTTTTATATCAAGAACCTCGTATAATATTGCAAATTTCATCAAAATCGTTAGAGCCGTTTTCGAGATCCGTTGGACATACATAAATACATAAAATCAGAAATTTATTATTATTGTATTTAAATATTTTTATTATATATTGTATTTAAATATTATTATTGTATTTATTATTATTGTATTAATTTATTGTATTCATTATATACAGAAATATTATTATAATAGGATACGTATTTAAAGCCGGGAGTTTTGAATGTTATCCTTGAGTCTGCGCCTCCTCTCTACTCCTGTTTGTTAGCTTTATTCTCTCTCAGACTCGATTGCACAATCAACATCTTTCTTCTGTTGTTTATTTAGTCTGCTTTTATCACATCAATAAAAAAATTTAAAAATTACGTTTTGAATTTCATAAATACAAGAAGTCTTGGAGATTCTGATGACAGTTTCATCATTTCTTAGACACTTTATGGTCTGCTTTCCATCTCTTGTTGATTATTTTTTTCCTCACAGTTTTTTCAATAATAACTAAAATCGTATAAAAGTGTAAACTAAATTAGGAATCTCATGCTTATCCGCAGAAATTCCTTGACGAATTTCCATTTTTAATGTTTAGTAAGACTTGTTGCGAAATCGCAATAATGGCTATGTCAGTTGTGCAAATGATTTTCAAGATATGCGACTGAAAAATAATTGAGAATTCGCGAGGATGATGTCATCCTCAGATAATCTTCAATAATCATCGATTTCTGTTATGGCAATTTTGATGCTTTTGCAGATGCCTTCACATATTCAGTTTATCTTTCGTTAGCCATATTCTACTTTAAATCTACTATGTGCTTGTTTTCATATGGCTTATCTTTCAAAAGAAATATCCACTTTAGATCGATTATGTGTTTGTTCTCATATGAAAGAAAATTCAATTCTCAATTAGATAAGTGACATATTAAATCTTGTGAAGTTTTTAATTTTCAATAAATTCAAATATTGAGTCTTATGCAGACTATCTCATAACTCTGATTCATGATTGTGCAATCAATAGTGCCTTTATCCAAAAGTAAAACACATATGATTGTTGTGCAATAAGTAGTGCCTTTATTAAAAAGTAAAATACATATGATTGTTGACACGCAAATGTCGTGTGTCAAGA
This sequence comes from Nilaparvata lugens, assembly GCF_014356525.2. Lineage (NCBI taxonomy): Eukaryota > Metazoa > Arthropoda > Insecta > Hemiptera > Delphacidae > Nilaparvata > Nilaparvata lugens. Next base: position 28,435,418 of record NC_052514.1, on the reverse strand, counting down.
TTGAATTGTTAATTTTATATTTCTGATGAAATTCTCAGGGCTTTATAAACGATTTATAAGAAAGTTCTTAGCCAAGCATCGTTCTCTGATTACCTAGTGACCAACAACATAATTCAATAAGAATTCCAACAGTTAGTTGAACAATTCTGATTGGTTATCAAAACGTTCTTGGACGTTTAAATAGAAAATCTTTAATACAACAAAGGAAAGAATCGGCTTATACACATCAGGAAATTCACGAATGACGCATCATCACGTCTGAACTACTGAACTGAATAACTTGAAATTTTGCATATAGATTCCTAATTTACCGAGGACGTTTATAGGCATATTTTCAGTTATTCAAGATTTCAGTACGTCAAGTTTTCAGTTTTTCAAGTGCTTTAATCAGACCCATGCGGAGCATGGGTCACCTGCTAGTCAAATTCAAATTCAAATTTATTATTTTTCATTACAATCAAATTTGATAAATCCATACAATTATAAAACTAGCTGCAAATAATAATCAGTGGATATAATGAACAACAAAAAAATTTATATTTAACAAAAAACCAAACCACCGTGATGCTGATTATCAGTTGGATGATACTGACGTATGATGTATGACGTTGGATGATATAGCTTCAACTGGATGATGGAGATGATCAAATTTGAAGCTCCATGGAATAAAATTTATTGGAAACAATAATGTTTTACTACTCACAAAAAAGCAAGAAGCTTTCGTACGTGAGTAGGAGTTGAAAAAAAACCCATTCACACACACAATCACACACAAGTATGTTTTTCAATCATAGACATATTTAATTTTCAATGAATATAGATATTAGTATTATATATACCGTATCACTAGTATAATTTAATTAGTATGATTTAATTAATTGGAGCCTAAAACATCATAAGAATAATTTGAAAAAAAAAGAAATTTTGTATTTAAAAAGTAGGAAGTACAACAAAGAGGAAAATCACAAGGTTTTTTTCAAGAGAAAAGGAAGGGAAAATTGCAAAAGCTTATACATTCATTCAAATTAGAAATCATCAGCCCACCACTCTAAAAAGGTTTTCTAACTCTATTGGTGACTGAAGCCATAGCCAAATTTTCAATTTATTGTAGAATTTCCTGTAATATCTCTCACTTCTAATTTCATTTGGTAGAAGATTAAAAACTTGGGTCCGAGAAATAGAAAACATCTTTGAAATGTAGTGGAATTTGGCTTTGGGACTTTCAACATCAGTTGCATTGATTGACGTGTCACCCGATGATCATCTTCATTAATGGGTCTAGCTGAAAGTCCTATACTACCACTCATTCTGTAAAACAAGGATAACACCTTCAGCACATAGATGTATCTAAAAGGGAGGATTCCCAACAGTTGGAAAATTGGAAAGGTATGAGTCCTTCTATTCACACCATGAATAACTCTTACCACTGATTTCTGCAGTGTGATTAGGCTTTTAAAATGAGATAGGAAAGTAGACGCATAACAAGAGATTCCATATTCCAGTCGACAATTGAAAAATGCAAAATACATGACACGTAAAATACTCACTGAAAGAATTGCTTCAATTGATGGAATCTTCTTAGCAATATAATAGGTACATCTTGATTTTCTGTATATGTAGATTCCAAGTCAGCCCATAATCAAGAGTTAGACCCAAATACTTGACAAAATCCAACTGCTTGATGACATCACAGCTACAATTTGGATGATTACAGCCATCTTATGATACTTGATTGGGTCAGTAAAATGAATGGAGCTGATAATGAAAAATTAATATAACAGGTTTTAGTAGCATTGAGTGCTAATTTATTACAATCAAACCAGCAACGTAGATCTATTAGGTCAAGCTGGATCATTTCCTGTAGTTCAATTTCACTTTTGGCAGAATATGCCAATGCCGTGTCGTCAGCAAACGATGTTAAGATCCATTGAATGTGTTGGAGAACAAATCATTGATATATGCTAAGAATAGAATTGGACCCAAAACCGACCCCTGAGGCACACCATACTCAATTGTTGCCAAGTCACTAGTACAACTACCAATTGACACATACTGCTTCCGGCATGACAGATAAGACTTCATCCACATGTTGGACACTCCACGAATATCCGACATACATAATTTTTCTAACAGAATACTATGTTGCACTGTATCGAAAGCTTTTTAATATCAAGAAATAAACCTGAGGTCCTGATCTATGAGGCTGATTCATTCCATAATAGATGTCTGACATGAATTTATTTAAGGAATTTATTTTAGTCCTTCATCAATACGACCCTAGATTCCTTCCTACTTTTCTATCTTCTCAATTTTTCTATTGAATTATTTTTATCTTCAAGCTCTTCAATAAATCTCAAATGACGACATATTAAGAACTCTGTGCTTGGAAAACAGAATCATAAGACCTCCAAATCTAGTAAATCTTAGTAAACCCTTAATCATTTAATCATTAATCAACATCAATTAATGATTGGGAGAGAATCAACAGGATAAACCCAAAACTGTTCCTCTCCCTAATTTTGTTAAAAAATCCAAATGAGGTTATGAAACACTTTTATAAAGATCACAAAAATTCACAGTCCAAATATACAAAGACTATATAAAGACGATTCATGTTAATCGTTATTTTAACATGATATCACATTATAACTAATACATTTACCTATAGTGTAATTTCAAGGAGTATTGATAAAGTATTTTCCAATTTTACAGGTGGTGTATTGTTCAGCTTGGAAGAAGGTGCTAGCTTTTGGAACCAGAGCTTAACGTGGAGGATATTCTTTGCTTCCATAGTCTCAACATTCACTCTGAACATTGTTTTGAGTGCCTACCATGGCCATCCAGGTGAATTTATAACTTCAATTATCATAATTCAAATCCCGCTAGTCTCCTTATGCATGGCATCAAGTACCCTGCCTCTGTACTTTACTGTAAATAAAAATAGAAAGACGCAATATTCAACTTTCTCCACTAATCTATACTATAATAAAGGAAAGAACTGGCTTATACACGTACGGGATAGGAAAATTATGTTGACGCATCATCATGTCTGAACTACTGGACTGATTAACTTGAAATTTTGCATATGGATTCTTAATTAACCGAGGATGGTTATAGGTCTATTTTAAATTCTTTAAAAATCACGCAAGTTTTCAGTTTTGTCAAGTTTTAAATAGACCCTTGCGGAACATGGGTTTCCTGCTAGTATCAAATACAATTGGATCGATTGAATAAAAACTAGAATCTAAGTGAGGTCCACGTTATAATGGCAGTGGATAAAGATAGAAGAATAGCGATGCCGATTCTCTGCATTAATTAATTATATTTCTACACTGTAAAAAACATAATTGGCATCGTTGTGGACCTATAAAAGGATAGTACCACCGGCTTTGTCGAATGATAGACAAGGATAGCAAAACCAAAGTTGATCAAATACTGTCATTATAACGTGGACCTCACTATAGTGATTAGCAACTAGCCATAGGTTCTAGCTATACAAATAAGATGATGCAGCTGGCTAGAACTCTAGCATTTGCTTGAAAGTACTTAGAACTAGCAATTACTAGCTTTTATTCAATCGACCTGATAATAGAGGCCTATTCATCCAGTTTACGTAATTTAGAACATTGGTAACATGATTGAAACATTTTTTAATTAAAGTGTAATTTTGTATCCAAAAAATTTGATAATTAGAAACAAACAATAAATATTTACAAATAATTAATAATTGTTAATTTTGTCCAGGGGAGCTGACTTATTCCGGTCTGTTAAACTTTGGAAAATTTGATAGCCTGAACTATGAGCTGTTCGAACTCGTGCTTTTCGTTCTGATGGGAGCCATTGGTGGACTACTGGGCTCTCTCTTCAACTACTGCAACTACAAACTAACTGTATTCCGTATGAGGTGAGATATCAATCAACTCATCCACATCCGTCTCCCATTTCATTCAGATGAGGATTTGAAATTTTCTTATTTTACTTTATTATAGTTCTCTTGTGTTTCTAGATTCAAAAATATATTATAGAATATAATAGAAAGAATGCTTTATTATTCAAGTTAACACTATACACATTTACGGCTTAACCGGAAGGTTCAGTCCAAAGTATATACATTCTCGGTATCATTCAAAGAACAGAAAGTCGCATATTATACACTTAAAGATAAGTGTATAAATAAAGCTACACATTTACGGCTTGATTAGAAAATCGCCAGCCGGAAGGTTGAGTCAAAAGTATATACCGAGAATAAAATTCTTTTAAAGAACAGAGAGTCGTATATTATACACGTATTTTTCTGTAGAGTACAGACGCTTCACATTATTTAATATGTAATCTATAATGTTTATTCTTGTAATGGGAAGGATATACGTCTTCTCCAAGAATAGTCTATTTACCTTTAAACTATACTGTTTTACGTAGATACTACAGACTATTATTCTATCATTATAAAGTTGTATTTCATCTTTATACTGTTCAATAATTTTCAGATCATAATTTATACATTTTATTGAAATATTAGCTTTAAGCCTGGTTTTCACTATTAGAGCTAGTGGTCGAGTAACTGGCGTACTAACTCTACCGAGCTAACTACTCTACTTACTTGGTCGAGTATCTGCTTTCACTACAATCGAGAATAGCAGGTAAAGTGTGTTGTCTAGTGAACAGAACTCTACTCTACTCTACTTTACTAGCTCGAGACCGTTTTCATTAGCATAGTAGTGGTAGAGTAGAGTGAGAAGTGGTGGTTGAGGAAGGCAAGTGGTAGAGTACTATCCCACTCTACTCTACTAAAAACTATTACTCTACCATGAAAGTTTTCATTGGGAGAGTTCACAAGATAGTTAGTACTTGCCCAGGGAACTCTACCACTAACTCTACTAATGAAAACCAGGCTTATTTATTATTAAGTATAATCCAAGCCAGCATATTTATTCTATGATATAATAAAGAAAAGAATTGGCTTATACATGTACAAGATAGGAAATTCTCGAATGACGCATTTTCACGTCTGAACTACTAGACTGATTAACTTGAAATTTTGCATATTATAGATTCTTCATTTATCGGGGATGATTATTGTTCTACTTCAGATTCTTCAAGATTCCAGTAGGTCAAGTTTTTAATTAGACCCTTGCGGAGCACAAGTTACCTGCTAGTGTCAAGTTACCAGCTTTATGTGACAAAAACTAAACTAAACTAAAATAAGCTAGTCATGAATAAATAAATCTGATTTATTTTTTATAACGTGAGTAGTCACGTTATTTTATGATCATTTCCAATTGTGACTGCAGGTACATAAGGGCGAAATGGATGAAAGTGACCGAGGCAGTGACAGTGGCCGCTTTCAGCGCATCGATCGCCATGCTGATGATCTACTACTTGGATGAATGCAACCCACTGGGCCAGGACCCGACCAAATACCCGCTGCAGATGTATTGTGCTGACGGCGAGTACAACACCATCAGTGCCTTATGGATGCAGGTGCCCGAGGCTAGTGTACGCTCGCTCTTCCATGATCCCGAGGGTGAGCAACTATTAATCAATTAATTAATCAAACGATAAATCAATTTTGAATAGTGTGTTGGCTTTCTCGGCTTCACATTTTTTGAATGGTTTATTTTTATTACTCTTATCCAATGTTCATTCATCAACTTCTTAATTCTCCATTATAATGATAATTTATATATCCATGATAATTTTTCTAGCTTTGAAGAATAGTCAAATTCAAAATTGGATATCCAAATCCAATTCTTTTTTCTTTTTATTTCCCACCAAATTCACTAGATAAACAACTTAAGCTAAGGGATAATCTATTCTAATCAATATGTAATTAATTAAATTGTTAGTGTAATAAAAATAAACCATTCAAAAAACTATGGAGCCAAGAAATCAAACACACTCAATACGACATGATGAGAAAAACGGATAGAATAGAGATTATACAACAAATTGCATTTTAAATGTCATAGATCAAAAATCAGCATAATAATGTTTGTTTCTCTCATCCAATGTTCATATTATATCAACTACTACTCCTCAATTGATTTTTTTATAGTTTTGGAGTGTAAATTGTCCAATTCAAAATGTAACTTATATAACCTATATTTTCATATTGTTTTATAACAGAAAACGAACAGTTTTGAGCTCGTCTGAGTGAAAGCACTGTCCAGTGCCCTAGTGGCTTCCTATACTTAGATTGGATTACAAGGTTGCCGTCTTCTTTATTAGACAGCTGTGATCCAAGCTATTCCAGTAAATCTAATGTAATATTAATTAGTGATTCTTTAATCTATATCAAATGGAGTTTATTAGTCAAGGAAGTATCATTTTCTCATGATTTCCATAAACATTCACTGCAAATGTATCACATTATTTCACATCACATTGGAAAGTAGTTCATCCCTCAATCATTAAAAGTATTCCTTGATTCAAATTTCATCAATAAAATACCTTCAATAGAATTTGTTTGTATCAAAATTGAGGGAAATAATTATTTTGAGAGGAGTCATCTGTCAGATCACCACGTGCAGTGAAAAGAGGCGCATATTGATAAAAGCTGATTAATTAACGATGAATTTCCTTTCAAAATTCTATCCTATCTCCTCATATCAATCATCATCATGATAAAAATCGACTGATCCTCAAGCATGTTTACGTTTCTTATATTAACTCTGTCAAATCGTGTATTCTTTTCTCACTCGCAGGTTCTCAGAACATGCAAACGTTGTTCCTATTCGTGCTAGTCTACTATCTGCTCTCGATATGGACTTATGGCTTGTCAGTATCGGCTGGTCTCTTCATTCCATGCCTACTCACCGGTGCAGCTTGGGGTCGATTGTTCGGTATTGGCCTTGAAACCCTCTTCCCTGATGCGGTAAGTGCCACATCTTTAGGAACTTGATTCCTGCAATAATTCATAGATGTTGCAGGTTCTTGATGCTTTTGATAAAGTTAGCGTCAGAAAACATCTTAGTTCATGATAATTTAGCCCCCCTGTGGGTTGGCGGAGCTTTGAGTCGAACATCGAGCATACTCAAGAATGTATTGAAAACCAGAATTCACCCACAGTATCCCTGATTCTCGTAGGAGGCGACTAAAAGGGACCCAAAGACAACTCCAGAAGTTGCCTTGCCCTCAAACCCACGGGATCTGCCCCATCAGGGCAGTTTGGAAGGGGCAAAAAGAAAAACTCAAAAGATCAGAGATGGGTGAAACTCCAGGCAAAAATGTAGGTCAAGAGGCTGAGTTGAGGATGACCAGGTGCCCTAGAGGCAATTTGGCGACCCCTACTTCAGCGGAAGGACCTACAAAAAAAGCCAGGAGTGGAACTCACGTAGGTCACGAGTTTGTGGGTGGAGAGGCCAAAACTCACCACTTCTCAAAGAAGGGCGGCCATTCAGGCAAAACTTCTTGGGAGAGGTGAGACTTTTGACCCTGCAGAGTTTCGGGGGGGGGGGGGGCAAAAAGAAAAACCCAAGAGACTAGAGATGGGTGAAACTCCAGGCACAAATGTGGACCAAGAGGCTGAGTCGAGGGTGGCCGGGTGCCCTAGAGGCAACTTGGCCGCCCCTTCCTCGGCGGAAGGACCTTCAAAAAAGGCAAAGAGTGGAACTCACGTAGGTCACGAGGACTAATCAGTCTGAAGAGACTGCCTAGCATATCACACTGGATTGCGATTAGCAACCAGGTGATGAATGGGATGTTAGCATAGGGAAAAACTCCTGGTTCTTGTAAAGGATACATGTATTGGTTTGCCTAACCAACATACTAATTGGGAACACTATAAGCTTCGGTTGACGTGTGGGGTTCTCTGAACCTTTGGATCCTTGAATCCGTTTCTTCAAAATAATAATAATAATAATAATAATAATAATAATAATAATAATAATAATAATAATAATAGTAGTGGACGACCACACTACAGGTGGGATGGGGTAGTGAATCATACAGAACACAAGGTATCCCAATCAGGCGAGGCATATTCCAGGGGGACAGTTTGAGCCCCCTGTGGTTCTGTATGGCTCTAAACCCATTGAGTAGAATGATCCTTGACTCAGGCTATGGGTATGTACTTGAAAGAAATCCTCAGGTGAAGGTATCACATTCCTTATATATGGATGACCTTAAGGTTTATGCTGCCAACCAAGACCAGTTGAAAAATATGCTCCAGCTTGTTAAGAACTTCAGTGATTCAATATGTATGGAATTCGGATTGGAAAAGTGTAAAGTGCTGCATGTGAAACGAGGCCAAATATCAGGAGAGGGTGATGGAGCTATACAGTGGACTGAGGAAGTGCTTATTCAGTGTTTAGGCAGGCCAGATGAATACAAGTATTTTGGGTCTTGCTCAGCACTTATGCAGAGCTGATACTGTCATAAGAAGAGAAATTCAAAGGAAGACTGTGCAAAGACTTGAGAAGGTTTGCAGAACAGGGCTTAGCTCTAGGAATAAAATATCTGTTATAAATACCTGGGCAGTCCCTGTGGCCATGTATACTTTAGTCAAGTGGACAGATACAGCTTGGCAAGAGTTTGACAGAAAGGTAAGAACAACTTTGACAAAGAATAGACTTCATCAACCCCGTAGCTCAATCCAGAGGCTCTACCTGCCTAGAGGTGTTGGTGGAAGAGACCTCTTGAGTCTGGAGACTATGTGTCGTCAACAGGAAGACAGACTGCGGAAATACTTCCAGAATGCAAACAGTGGTCTGCTAAAGGCCGTTTGTCTGGTAGACAGGGAGTACAGCCCATTGCAGCTGGCACATGGAGTCCAACAGCTAACAGCCAGTTCAGTAGAACAGAGGCTGGAAGCGTGGAAGCAGAAAGAGCTGCATGGAAGATTTGCTGCAGCACTTCATTCTGATTGTGTTGACAGAAAAGAATCAATTGAATGGTTGCAGACTAGTGGAATATTCGGTGAGACTGAAGGTTTCATGTTTGCCATTCAGGACCAGGTAATCAGCACTAGAGCTTACAAAAGATATGTGATGGGACTCACAGTGGATAGTAGCTGTCGGCTCTGCAGGAAAGCCATAGAAAAGCCAAAGCATATTTGTGGTGGCTGCTCTGTACTAGCTAATACAGAGTATTTGCAGCGGCACAACAATGTGGCCAAAGTGGTTCATCAGGCATTGGCGAAAAGATATGAGTTGATAGCGATTGAGGTGCCCTATCACAAGTGTAAGCCAGAAATGGTCTTGAATTGTGAAAAGGGAAGACTTATTTGGGATTGTTGTATGACAACTGACAGAGCAGTAGAGGCTAACAGGCCGTCTTGTTTGACAGAAAAAATAAAGAGGCTTACATAATTGATGTGGCAGTGCCCCTTGATGAGAATCTTGTGAGTACCATTGCCGAAAAGAAGAGAAAATACCAGCCCCTGTCAGTTGAACTAAAAGATATGTATAAATTAAGGAAGGTGGTGATAATCCCTATAGTAGTGTCTGCCAATGGACTGGTCACAAAAGAATGGAGACAAGCAATAGAACAACTGCAGTTGGAGAACTGGCATATGAGAATTATGCAGAAAGCAGCAGTTCTTGGTACAACTAATATTGTACGTAAGTTTCTAAGCCTCTGATCTGGAACAGATACATTATAAATGAATTTATGTTCACTATTTGGGTCAAAATTAATAGTGTCTTAAAAAAAGGTGGCCATTATACACGAATATGTTCACTATTTGGGCCGAAACTAGTAGTGTCTAAAATAAAAAAAGAAAGGGTTCTAGTACGAGTAATTTTTATTTAATTAGACTATCAAATAGTCATATTAAAATAAATTATTTTACATAGATATTGTCCATTGCAATGAATAAGTTGTCAATAAATTTATGAAGAATCGCTACAAATATATGAATGAACTATTATTGCAATGTATAAAGGTGCGTACAGACTTTCGCTCTGCTCCGCAACCGAACGTCACTCCAGCAGAGCGATTGATGATCGACCGGGGAGCAACAATGGTTCGACCGGGGAACGCGAGAAGATCTAACATCTTCCGTAACGTTCATGATGGGTGCGTGGGCGGCGCGACTGTAGTTCGATGGAGGAACGAGGGCGGTACGAGGGAGGAGCGTGCTCGGTGCGGGTTGGAAGAGCGTATATGTGTACACAGCTTAATATGTCAACGCCGGGATGCACTAACCTTGATCAACTAACTAGAATCAACTGATTGTACCTTGTTGTCATTAAGCTGATCCATGTTTGAAATTATTGATTGTATTTTTCATATGTTATACGTCTGAGATATGTACAAAATATTGCTAAGGGTGGTTACTAATGTCAGGACAAGTGTGTTAAACAATCAATCTTAAATATTTTGTTGTTTATTTTTTCACTTTTTATCATCATAATTTGTTATTAGTGATTTATTTATTGTAATTGGTTGTTAGTTTCATGTTATAAGCTACTGAAAACAGCTGTTTTTCGTTCGAAACCTTTGGCGTGAATGTCTTTTTCGTTCAAAGACATGTCTATTCACACATGCTCGACACACTTGACCTGTCGTTAATGACCACCCTAAGCCTTTCAAAAAGAACAGCAATAATTGTAATTTTCAAGTACATATTCATTTTCAATATCTAATTTTTTTGTACTCCTTGACAATAACTCAAGTGTATCTGACAAATTGTTGTAACAAATGAATTTTCTCTTTTAGAAATCTGGCTCAGTGAAAATTCCAGAATATTCTGGTTTAGATTTCTATAGAGGAGATGTTGAGAAACTTATCGGTCAAAAATAATCAAAATCATGTAGGTTATTCAAATTAAAGTATCATGAGATGTTGAATGATCGATGTCTTTTGCATTAGAAAATCTATTCTTTTTAAATTATTTGATAGCGCACATTTTGCAGTCTTTCTTTATGAACTTTGCGATAGTTTTTTTTTGTATTGTCCTATCATTCCACTGACTTTTTTCATCAAATCAAACTAACATATTTCATCACGTTTCTATAGCATTTTAATTCATCTTAATTCTTGCACTGTATTTCTTTATACATGTGTTGTATGTACTATGTTTGTTGTGAATTGTAAGCATGTTATGTAGATGAATGGCTTGTTTTTTAATGAAAATAATAGTTTTAATTGACTCCAAGCAATTGTCATAGAAGTTTGATCAGTACTAAACTATCAAATTGCTGTACACTTTTTATAGCACCTAGCTAAAGTTTATCGTACAATTCTTATTTTGATGAAAGTTAACCAATTTTTCTTTCAATCGCTAGAAAATTGTTTTCTACCGATTGTATTTACAATTTTCATTTCTGATGAAAGAAGTCCGGTTGTGGAGTCTGGTCTCATAAAATGTCAAACTATCTCAAGATAAAGTTGGGTTTTTTCTGGCTCAAAATTACTCAAAAATTTCTAATTAGTAGAGACTGAAGTGAAATATTTCTGTTTACAATTAGTTTTCAAACATCAACATTTAAAATTTCCAGTTTTCATTCGATAGTTTTCAAGTGAAAATTGAACTTGAAAGTGAAACGTGAAATCATACCTCATTATTTTTTCGAAACTTTTATTCATCAGGGAGAGAAACAGTTTCGGGCTATGCCTGTTGTCTTCTCCCAATCATATTATTGTATGATGTAATGATTTCTGATTGTCAATAATTGGAATAAATAAAATGGATAAATAAATAAACAAATAAACTTCATCTGAAAAATATTTTATTTTTAAATAACTGGAATAGAATTTTCTAATTTAGCAGTATGTTTGTTGTTGATAGGCATGGGTAACACCAGGCAAGTACGCATTGGTAGGAGCAGCGGCTCATCTAGGTGGTGTAGTGCGCATGACCATCAGTCTCACTGTCATCATGATTGAAGCCACTGGCAACATATCGTTTGGCCTGCCTCTCATGGTCACGCTTATCACTGCCAAGTGGGTCGGCGACTTCTTCAATGAGGTAGTATCAACCTGAAATATCAACAACTGTAAAAAATTGAGAAAAATTTCATTCTAAATTCAAAATGGTTTGTTTTCTTGGTTTTTGGTGTGAATTGTTCATTTCAAAATGTGACTCTCTAAACCTAAATTTTTGGATCGTGTGCTATCATAGTTTTTGAAATCAAGTTATCATAGAAGGAAGCAACAATGAGAGTATACTGATTAAGAACAAAAATATGTTGGGCAAATTGAATTATTGGTTTTTGACTTGCAACGAATTGACTGACTTTGAATGTTTCAACAACTGAGGGAATTCTTTCTAACATCACAGTCTCAACGAGATTCAGATCTTCTGCAAATATATGTACCTATAGGGTTTGGTTTCAATTGAAAATTTCCTTTAATACCATAGCCCTAATATAATAAGATCGAGCTCATCTAAAAATGTATATGTAAGGTCTAGTTTCAAAATGTACATAGAATAATTTCGAAAAATTGCTTGATGAAATAAGTGCTAGGGAGAGTTGTTCATACAGAAGATTGCTAAAATCTTCTGCTGTCCTCCTCCTACTTCTCCTCCTCCCCCTACTTACGGAAATCGTTTTTAAAATCTATTTACTAGCTTAATGAAAATCAATTTCAATTTTACATTCTTATCATATTCCAATTGACTTTTTAAAACATTTTTGACAAGTTATTTGCAATATTCACATCCAATAGTTTTATCAACAGTGCTGTTTCTTTCATTTAAAGCTCAGTACCAAATCGTTTTTCAAAAACATTAGGTTGTATTCACATCCAGTTGAAAGCTTGATCAGCAATGCGTTGTTTCAATTGATACTTGCTAATTTACATTCTCCTCTCTCTTTTAACATATTTCAATAAACTTGTTAATTTGTTGGCAGGGTCTCTACGACATCCACATCCAGCTGAGCGGAGTTCCCCTCCTGGCCTGGGAGCCCCCTCCCCTCTCGTCGAATGTGCGCGCGCATGCGTTCATGAGCTACCCGGTTTACACGCTCAAGCCAATCGAAACGGTCGGCCATATTGTCGACCTACTGAAAAACACCACTTTCAACGGGTTCCCGGTCACTGATACCGAGCATAAGATCGAACCTAAGGTTGGTATTTTCATCAATAGAAAGCTTTATTTGTCATAAGGGACATGCCCTATACAAAGAGTTGTTCACGAACATCTATAATATTGATGAATCTGCTTTGTGCCATTTTTGAGTGTACCGGAAACTATAGGTGTTCGTTACCTGATAGAATAGAAAAAACGTTATAATGTATTTAAAGATAAATACCTGCTTATTCATTTTGTTAGTGGTAGAGCATGAGATCTTCAGGGGCTTAGCTGCTTTGTTGAACGATGATATTCACGCACCCAAAAGACATTTTTTTCATAGCACGACGTATACTTCTTTGGTTATTCACAACACTGAACTATATGAATATTGGAGGTACCTCATAAAAAAAAATTATCAACTTCTGCCTACAAATTTCTCCTATCTTCTCGTGTCGAGTTCTTCTGCCAAGTGGAAAGACCCAATTCACCCAATCCTCACATAGCTGGTGATCATGGTCATTGTGACCAACTGAAAACTTTGGGACTAATGTCATCTGAGTTATTATATGAGAAATAATCTATTTTGGGCTTTGGAATGCTCTTACAGTTAGCCTATTTTTATTAATACAAAATAATCCTATTAATTATTTGATGAAAAGACAAAACTCAAGTAGGATAACATGTACCACATATAGTAGAATGAGTCGATAAATTCTTTCAATATTATCGATTTATTGATTTATCAATATTGCTGGTGACAACGATAATAAATTATTGATATTTCTATTACTCTCATAACGATAACTCTCATTCCAGCTCTTATTACATAACAGGCCTTCCAGCTACTTTTATAGAGTATACCAAACAAAAAACCATCAAACAGAATCCGTTCTGGATTACAAGAATTTCATTCCTGAATATTAGCCTTCTTGATAATCAGAAAATACAAAATCTTCAAATTATGAAGTTTAAACTGTGCAACTTCGGCACCGTACATACAATAACATTGTTTTTGAAAATGTTTATTTTCAAATTACAAACTTGATTAGCTTATAATCTAAATTCTTCTGGTAGGACATTTCACAATATTGTTAAAGCTTTATATTTGGCTTTCTTGCTCTGGTTTCTTTTGATATTTTATAATATTTGCGATGGAGTGCTGCTTCATCCATGCATTACATAAAAATAGTACTCCATTAATAATTGTGGATAGAATATAAATTGAAAAATATTAAGCAAATTATTGCTTTCATGGCATTCAGCACATTTATAACACTTATGTAAAGTGCATTGAACATTTAATGACACAAGTAGGACATAGATTTTTTTATTATTATTTGGTAAATTAAATTTTATAAATTTTTCCATTCTGATTTTCGAATTAATTCATTTTTGACGTACTTGATTCATAGTAGATTTTTCTTACACCATTCAGTTTGATAGCCTTGAATTTTATTAATTACAAGGTTCCTTTGAAATACATAAAGATTGGACATTAAAATATGTTCAATAAACAGGTTACATTTAGTGTCATTTATACAATAAATGATCACTACAATACGAAGAACAATTATATGATTGAATTTTATTAATTACAAGGTTCCTTTGAAATACATAAAGATTGGACATTAAAATATGTTGAATAAACAGGTTACATTTAGTGTCATTTATACAATAAATGATCACTACAATACGAAGAACAATTATATGATAATACAATAATAACTGCATGAGGAAATTGACTCTACTGATTATCTGGGGTCCATTTACTAGTAGAATAAGGAGAGCATGAATGAAATTAAGGTCGTTGATCTGTTTCCAGTAGACATTGTTTGCTGATACGAATTCGACGTCTAGGATTGATACTTTGAATGAAAGTGTTGGTCATAGGTAGGATGGCAATATCAGTAAGCTCCTTCAGTCGGGTAAATGAGTCGTTCTGTACCAGACTTACTTGAGAACCGGTGTCTTTGAACTCCAAATCTGCAATTTTGACACAAGCATAAATTTGAAAAGATGTGTTTCCTCCTTTAACGTCCTCACATTCTTCCAACAGGGCTTCGTGAGTATCCTCCGTGAAAGCAATGTAGCCTTTTTCTGTCAGGTCGTGTTGACGCTTCATGGAACTGTTACTAATGGACTTGTTGTTAGTAACAGTATTATTTTTAGGCGTAGTAACCTTCTTGAAGCGGATATGTTTTGGATGCAGCCTGGGATGAGCTTTATGCACATGAAACACACATGTACCTGCTGATGACAGTCCTCCATTTGTAGTGCGGGGTTGGACGGGACGGGTAGCGGCAGATAAGTCTAGTCAGCTGGATTTGTCTTCATTCCATTGGCCTCTGCTAACAGACTGCTGTGGATTCTGTGATGCTGAAGACGGTTGATCACCAGTTGTATTCTTATTCAGCTGGGCTGGTGTGCTGTTACTGTAACGCTCCTTTTGTGGATGTTGAGTGGTTGGCTCTAGTACTTGGTTGTTGCTGTTATGCTGGCAGTTGAAGTTGCTACCTGACCTGAAACCTTGTTGTTGAGACTGGCCGAACCTACGTTTGTCCTCCTTGTGATTTTGTTCACGATGATTATAATGGTCTTTGTTAGTTTTCTTACCATAGTCATCACTTTTTTGAATTCTCCACTTCTGCCTTGATAATTCACAACATTATCTGGAGCAGTGGTGAATTGCTCACGAAATTGTATTGTTTGATTTGGAAGATTGTTGCTGGCTGGATTTTTGTTATTTATGGCTTGAATCCTATGAAGACAATTTTCCAGTTCTTTAAAGGTAGTGATAGTACCTGTTGCAAGAGCTAGTTGGACATGATAAGGCAATTTCTTAAGGACCATGTTTGCAAGATTTGACTCTTGTATAGGAGTGTCAAGTAGAGAATTCTTATATCTGATCTCAGCTGCAAAAGATGAAAATGAATCATAATTTCTGCTATCATACTGGGAGCATATTATTTCAGAAAGTAGATTTTGTTGTCTATCAACTGACCAGAATTGACCTAAAAAGGCTTCTATGAATTCTTTCAAATCAGTGAATTCATTGGCTCTTCCTTGAAGAAACAGCAGTGGTTCATAGCGCAGATGAGTTGCTAGTTTCAATTTCCAAACGGCCCATGGAATTGCCACTAGTTCATCAATAGCTATCAACTGATTTGAAAATTCTCTTAGAGACATGCAATTAGCCGTGTTATCAGAAGTTGAGAGGTTGGAGAACAAATTTGATACACTTACCAAATTGGTGGCACAAGAATTACTCTTGCCATATGAATTAGATAAACGATTTTTTAACTGGACTATTTTATTGTTGGCAGACTTGAGCTGTGACTGTAGAGCACTTTCCGTAAAGATTAAGTCTTCTTCAACTTCTTAAGATCAAATTTATTAGAACTAATAGATTCTTTCAACTTAGTTTGACCTAACTCAACATCAGCAAGCTTTGATTGAAGATTAGTTTTTTGCTCATCCAATTTGTAAATGTTGGCTTGAGTTTCAACAACAGTTTGTTCCCCTTTTCCATTTAGTGAGGTGCAAACTTCATTGATTTTGACATCCTATTGTTGGCTATGGATTTTTTATCTACCTTCAACATTGGCTTCTTGAGTAGCTAGAGACTCATTCATTATTTTAGTGAAAGTGTTTTGTTTCTCATCAAATCCATTTTGGAGTTGAGTTAAACCAGTCTCAAATTGGAGTTGGAGATCTACTCTGGTTTGTTTAATCTGTTCTGTTGTACTAACTTCAATTTGATCCACCCTATTATTTACTTGAACTAGTGAGTCAACAAGTTGTTTTTTAATAGAACTGATTTCTCCTTTCATTATGGTTACATTACCATTAATGACCTGTGATGATTGCTGAAGTCCTTCGATTTGCAGCTTATTTAAAGTATTTGAAATGATAAAAGTTTGAACTCTACCTCGTCCTGATGTAGGATAGAAATGCTTTCGTTTTATATAAAAAAGACTCTGCTGAGTCATCTTGTTAGGTAGGACATCAAATAAAAAAGTTACTCCTAATCTTAGAAACATTTATAGAATTATAATGTTAAATTTTAATATTATTCGTAAGTATTTTTCCATTTTAATAATATCCTCTCCCTCTATAATGATCCCTTTTTCATCTTCACACTGTTACTGAACATGTAATTGAGGAGGAACAATATTGCAAAAATGCATGAAACTGATTTTTGCCAATCCCGGGATCAGTCCCCGGGATCCCGGGATTGATATTGGATAATCTCGAAATACCGGGATTGGAAATCAATCGCGGGATTGACATCCCTAGCTGGAAGGTTCCACCTCGCCTGAATATGTAATTTAACCCTTTCGCACTGAAACTTCAGATCTATTCGTTCACAATTTTACAATGGTAACAACAGGTAAAATATTGTACCACTTTCTCTTGCTGAGGGTGATGTCCTCATGAGGTCTAGCTTTTTGCATGTGTAATGAGACTGATGATGATGAGAAACAAGTGGACCTACAGATTTAGTGGGCTCCGAACCTTTGTATGTGATTTTTAGACTGATAAATTATATTCAGAGGGGCCTCTACAAGTGATCATCCTTCCAAAGGGAGTAGCAGGTACTTGAATCTTAATTTTATGTAATCGAAAGCTTATCAACTCGATAACAGAGACAACTGCTTCCCGAAAAAACAATAAAATTCCAATTATGATGTGATGCCATCATTTATGACGGCTGTTATTATCAATATCAGATAAATTATATTGTACTAGCAACTATAGGGATATCCACGTTATAATGACAGTATTTGATTACATTGGTATTGCTATCCTTGTCTATCATACGACAAAGCATCCTTTTCCAGCTCTTTAACTTTGCCAGATTTAATCTCAATTATAGAAATTCATTATTTAAAAATATATTTTCTTGATGAATAAAATGTAATTGATTATTCTTAACAAGAATAAGCGGTTATAAAATTTCATTAGATATACAAGTATCAGCTATCTTCTGTAGAAGGCAGAGAATCGGCAACGCTTTTCTCCTATCTTTATCCAATGCCATTATAACGTAGACTTCACTATAGCATACATTAAATATTCTGTTCTCAAAACTATTTCATATCAGTTTTTCAATTTCCACGGTGATCATAAGTTTTGAAAATTCTGCACTCGTTCACAAAAGCTTTGGGTCCTATTTTTAGCGTAAAACTGTGGCTCATATTCCTCGAAATTGAAACCCTGTGCCTCGAAACGCGTCTGAAATTTACAAAATATGTGCGTAAAGCTTAATGTAAGAGGAAATTTTTCATCATTAGATTATTGACCAATAATTGGAAGAAATTTTACCTTAATGCCATGTAGGCTAATATATTAATTATATTATAATTGATTTTATTTTGTTTAAACTCAATTGAAAAAGAATTAAAACTATTGCAGAATGGCAATGCAGTTCGAGGTCAGTCGTTTGGCCGTCTGCGAGGACTGATCTTGCGGTCTCAGCTGATTGTGCTGCTGCAAAACTTGTCCATGTTCGAGGGAGATGTCTTGTCTTCCGATCTCACGCCTCACTTGTTCCGCAACGAATATCCTCGGTATCCTACTATAGAGGTAATTATTCCTCATATTATAATTCCGAGTTTGCTTCAATTGAAGTATTATCATTCTTGAGTAACTCATTTCTTCAGAAACAAAATCCTACAGATTATAACACATTAATTTTGAACATTCTTCAATATTGAAAACCTTTATCGTTCAGTAGCTGATTCTAGGAGCAATAACATTTTTCAATCAATCTACAATTTTTCATGGAAATACATTGTTCATTGAATATCTGTCATGTTTGTGGAGATAACTGTAGAGCCCATCATATTGATTCAATTTGACTTTTTAGTTTCTGTTCTTCTTGGTTTAAATAAGTCGACCATTTTTGTATGTAACCCTGTAAAATTTAAGAGAGTACTGTAATTTGTACAGCATACTTGTTCAATTATTCTTTTTCTGTATCCATACAAGCTGTTTTTCTTTACTTTTAAATTATAAAATGGTATTATTTACAGAATATGAACTAGGATTGCATCTTTGCATATACTGTACTCCTCATGTCTCCAACTGTTATTTCATGAATCTCCTTTTATATATATATATATATATATATATATATATATATATATATATATCTTTTATATATAAGTTTATTTATCTTTTGTAACTCATTTTCTTCCTGTAACTGGGCACCCGCCGAAAAACCTTTGGGTTTGGCAGGACCCTCAACTGTTTGTATTGTGAATAAAAATGATATATATATATATATATATAATATACTCAGTATATATATATATATATAATATATATATATATATATATATATATAATATATATATATATATATATAATATATATATATATAATATACTCAGTATATATATATATATATATAATATACTCAGTATATATATATATATATATAATATATATATATATATATATATATATATATATATTATATATATATATATATATAGAAAGTATGAGAAAGGGAACTCAGTTCCCGAAAATTTCCCCCATTTCTAATGTAAGTTTTTAAACTTAAAAACTTACATTAGAAACGGAAATTTTCGGAAACTGACTTTCCTTCCTCAACCGAGCAGTGATATATTTAGATAGTATATATAGATATGTTTTTGTTTAATAAATATGAATGTTATGATAAGTAGTTATGTTAGTCAATCAACTCGCATCCAATTGCTTTTTTAGGAAGTACATGTCCCTGCGGAGAAGAGTGGTTGCCGCATAGATCTTCGTCCTTTCATGAGTCAGTCCCCATACACTGTTTCTCTGGTGAGTTGGTTAAATCGTTGATATATTCAACCAGAGTTGATCAATTGCCATGCAAATATTCTTCCTGTGAAGCTTCAACTATTATAACTTATATAATTTGAATTTTCAATTTTTCTATTCGAATTTACACTGGAAAGAGAGGAAAAATGGAATGATAACCAAGTTTGTAGCACGGTTTTTACAAATTCATGCACAATACATTGTTCATTGAATATCTGTCATGTTTGTGGAGATAACTGTAGAGCCATCATATTGATTCAATTTGACTTTTTAGTTTCTGTTCTTCTTGGTTTAAATAAGTCGACCATTTTTGTATGTAACCCTGTAAATTTTAAGAGAGTACTGTAATTTGTACAGCATACTTGTTCAATTATTCTTTTTCTGTATCCATACACGCTGTTTTTCTTTACTTCTAAATTATAAAATGGTAGTATTTACAGAATATGAACTAGGATTGCATCTTTGCATATACTGTACTCCTCATGTCTCCAACTGTTATTTCATGAATCTCTTATATATATAAGGAGATTATTTGTATATAATGATATGTATATAATGATATGTATATAATGATATGAATATAATATGTACAATGTATATATATATATAATTTTCGGGAACTGAGTATATTATATATATATATATATATATATATATATATATATATATATATATATATATATATATATAGAAAGTATGAGAAAGGGAACTCAGTTCCCGAAAATTTCCCCCATTTCTAATGTAAGTTTTTAAGTGTTTTCAATCTATTTATATCGTGTCTCCTGTTTTCATTTATATATATATATATTATATATATATATATATATATATATATATATAATATACTCAGTATATATATATATATATAGAAAGTATGAGAAAGGGAACTCAGTTCCCGAAAATTTCCCCCATTTCTAATGTAAGTTTTAAGTTTTCAATCTATTTATATTGTGTCTCCTGTTTTCATTTATATATATATATATATAATATATATATATATATAATATATATATATATATATATAATATACTCAGTATATATATATATATATAGAAAGTATGAGAAAGGGAACTCAGTTCCCGAAAATTTCCCCCATTTCTAATGTAAGTTTTTAAGTGTTTTCAATCTATTTATATCTTGTCTCCTGTTTTCATTTATTTATATATATGTATATATATATAAATTAAAACAGGAGACACAAGACATAAGTAGATTGAAAACACTTGAAAACTTACATTAGAAACTGAAATTTTCGGAAACTGACTTTCCTTCCTCAACCGAGCAGTGATATATTTAGATAGTATATATAGATATGTTTTTGTTTAATAAATATGAATGTTATGATAAGTAGTTATGTTAGTCAATCAACTCGCATCCAATTGCTTTTTTAGGAAGTACATGTCCCTGCGGAGAAGAGTGGTTGCCGCATAGATCTTCGTCCTTTCATGAGTCAGTCCCCATACACTGTTTCTCTGGTGAGTTGGTTAAATCGTTGATATATTCAACCAGAATTGATCAATTGTCATGCAAATATTCTTCCTGTGAAGCTTCAACTATTATAACTTACATAATTTGAATTTTCAATTTTTCTATTCAAATTTACACTGGAAAGAGAGGAAAAAATGGAATGATAACCAAGTTTGTAGCACGGTTTTTACAAATTCATGCACAATAAATTATTGACATTTGTATATGTTTCTGCATTACTATATTACAAACGTGTTCGATGCGTCCTACAGTTTTTTACTCAATTTATCTTCATTATTCTAAACTAAATTTTTGTATTTGCAGGTTGCTTCCTTACCTAGAATATTTAGATTATTCCGTGCCTTGGGACTGAGGCATTTGATTGTCGTCAACGATTACAATGAGGTAATTATTAACAGTCAATTTTACTATCTCATTAACAAATATATTGGATTGAATATTCATGTAAGCTTTTCAATCTGTCACTAACTGCGATATTTGAACTATGTTATTCTCACTTGTAATACAGTCGTGCAGTCATTCTTCCAATAATAAGTAGTTGTATTGGAAATGAGCCCAACTTGTCCAATACTGGTCTTGTCTTGTCTTGACTCCTCCGTCAGTACCGTATGTAAAAATGTTCACAGTTGAAAATAGAGATTATTCTGATACTTACTGATTTTCTTGTATTTATTTGTAAGATGCCTTATATTATATCATTTGTGAATGGAGATCTTTACTGGACATTTAAAAGCTTTACCTTTGGATTCGTTAATGACATTGGACTGCCCCTGGTGTTGTAAGATTATTTATAAAAATCAACTAATAAATAATTATTGTGTAAAATTTGAGTTGTAAGATTGTCTATCAGAAGTTAGACTACGTGTTCTCGACAATCCACAACACTCACACTTTCAACAAAATCCAGACCTCTATTGGAATTGTGAATTTGTTCTTCTCTAATCAACAATTATGATTCTTTCTACACTTTAATTATTGTCTTATCTTATTGGAATTAATTGTTTACAGGTCGTTGGAATGGTAACCAGAAAAGACTTGGCTCGCTATCGAGTTTGGAAACACAGGGGCCATATGGGAGTAGAAGAACTGAGAGTCCTAGAGAAAGTCCAATGCTGAAGACAATACTATTTTAATTGAAAAACATAATCAATCAAAGATCTGTGATAATTAGTGTGTGCCTTTGTGTGGGTGATTAGCCAAAGAATGGAAGAATGAAAAATTACTCAATTTTGCATTTTTAAATATGATCGAAATTAGATTATTAGTTGGTATTTCATGTGTGAAGCATGCAAGTATAATCTTGTATTAACAGATCTGAAAAATTCTATTCATGTATACTTTATATTATACTATTATTTTATATTATTGGTATTCATCGCATTTATATTTTAATTCATTAATCAAATTTCGTATCCTTGCCTCAATGATGTAGGAAGGTGGAATTTTTCAAGGTTTGAAACTAAAGTCAATAAGTTGAATATTATTCTCGTACGTATCAAAATAAGAAATAATTTCATTTTTAAACTAAACCTTATCACATGTTATTTTCTCATTCCATTATTTTATTTGTATTTATTATTCTCCTTTGTACAGCTCTAGTTTTATATAAGTTGAATGAGTTCTATTATTATAAAAAAGTATTTTTATTTGAAGCCTCGTTTTTCCTTCTCTCTTATATGGTACTCCAGTTTTTTGGATGAGTGTAATAATTTCATATGATGTTTGAATAATTTATCCATCAATTATCTGGCTTGCTTACCATTATCAATGTTTGAGAATTTTATTAGGAGTCACAATCATCAATGAGTCGTACAGAATCTTATGATGTTATGATTATTTATACTTATAAAATTCTTATCTCACTGATCACGATTTCTGGAAAACTACTGGACGGATTGCAACAAAACGTGAAATATAGCTTCCTTATAAGTCCTAGGTGCTCACTAAAGCTGCGTTTACACTGTGTAACTTTGTTATAAAACTTTGTCATATGTAACAGGTCATATGTAACTTTTGTTAGAAAAATAAGTTATAGAACTTTTATTATACAACAAAAGTTTGATTGACAAAAAGGAATATTTGTAACATGTTATAAAACAAAAGCATATCAGTTTGTGTGTCTCTACAGTAACTATATTACCCAAAGAATGGCCATTGACTGTCACTTGGTAGCTACAAATCCGCCATTAAGATTATAAACAAACTTTATAGTCCTATCTTATTTATTGAAAATTATTTGGAAATATATTGGAAATTTGAAACTTATCACTTCTTTTACCGATTGGAAACGTATTTTGAACTTCCGATGAGTATGACATTTTTGAAGGGAAACTGATTATACTTTGATATAGGATCAATAAAGTTTATTTAAATAACACTTAAAACATAAATTTTTCTTCCCTCGGGCGCGTATAAGTAGGGTACACCTCAAGGATCAAAATTTCAAACACTCATAACTTTTGTCACAATGATCGGATGTCATTGTACCTCAGCTCGTCAAGGCGGTTCAAAAAATGCTTCATGAGTATTCATGAGACGAATTTGATAGAAAAATATAAAATTCATCCCTGAGTGTAGATTAACCAGTACTTCAATACACAAAGAAATGACAAATCAGAGCTATGTATCTCGGTAACCCATTATTATAAAAAAGACTTGATCTTGAATTTGAATTTTTTCTTCTATTTTAGTAGCTGCACAGGGAAGAATATAATCGTAATGTAAGATTCGATCGTAAAAAATCAAGAAATCGAAGATACTTTTCTCATAAATTAACGGTCTAGACAGTGCTATGATAGGGAACAGTGATTCAAGATGAATTTTAGGCAATTATGAGCTCGTAGAGGATGAATTGTCTACAATTTGGAATCAATCATGAGTTTTTAAGATGTATCAGACTCTTGATTAACAGAAAAATCGCGAAAAAATGAAAACTGGAATCGTCATTTTTGAAATCGGTTGTAACTGTCTAATAATACTGGAATCTAGAGTATTCTTCATTGTAGTGGAAAGAGAAAATACTTTTCCACATTTTGAAATTTTATCCGAAGTAGGCTATTCCACAATATGCAGCTTCGAATATGGAAATTGGTCATTCTTTATGAATTGAAATACTATTCAAAGTACACTCAAGGATGAATTTTCTATTTTTGGTCGAATTCCACTTATAATGCGTGATTTGGAACCGCCTTGACATGCTGAGAAGAATTAGCTGTGGTACAATGAGATCTGATCATTGTGTCAAAAGTTATGAGTGTTTGAAATTTTGATTCTTGAGGTGTCCTTATGCGCGCCTCTCCACTAAATTAAGAGCATATAACGGGTGATTCTCATAGAACATGATCTAATGAACTTATGTCATGATGCGAAATCTGAATGTGATGTCAATGGAGTTGCTGATGATGAATGAAGCTAAAACACAGGTGTTTCCAAAATATAAGGATCATTGTTGTCAGGTCTACCTGGAAATCTTCATAAGATAAAGCCTGTAGAGCAAAAAACTACGCTCAGAGGAATCTTGAATTTTACATTTTAATGGTGACAATCTGAAGATATTGTAAATCAAAAACTAAAATTCATCAAAATTATTTTTTTTTCCAATTTTACTTACTTTTGAAAAATTGTAACTTAGTACTCATTGAGGATAGAAAGCTCCGAATAATCTCATTTTATTAGGAATTTCATAATCTAAATAAAAGGCGGGAGCAAATGTTTCTGATCGATTACAGGATTTGGCGGAAATAGCTTGAAACTAGAAAATGAACCGAAAATACAAGGTTTCTGGGCCACTCTGTATTTAGCACAAGGAAATTTATGTACCCAAACAATATATTGAAAATCAGAACTACAATATAAAATGCAAGAACCAATGTATATTTAAAGTACTGTAGTTGCAGAAATAAGTATCATGACCTTAGCATTTAAATGAACAAGTTCAAAAATCTAATCAATTTTAACAAATAAAGCTCTCAAATGCTCTTTTCGATTAAAAACCTCAACAATTTTTAGGTGGGGGTCCACTGTACGACCACCCCAATCGCCCCCCCCCCCACAAGTCAGGGTCCTGGATCCGCGCCTGTAAGCAGCTGATGATTCAGCTACTTCCCCCACCACCTATTTCAACTCCATTCTGTTACTTGTAACATGTTATAAGTAGTAAAACTTCCTTATAACACATGTAACAAAAAGTTATACTTTTTCTTTGATTTTTACCGTCTTCATGCGGGAAAGGAAAAACTTGTTATAAAACGCGAAATTATGTTATAAAACACGAAGTTACATGTAATAAGTTACATGAATTTATAACATTTTTGTTAAAGTTGTTATATAGGTAACCATAACGTTTTATAACAAAGTTACACAGTTTAAACGTAGCTATAGGAAAAACTTGTTATATAACACGAAATTATGTTTTAAAACACGAAGCTACATGTAACAAGTTAAATGAATTCATAACATTTTTGTTAAAGTTGTTACATAACCAATGTTTCATAACAAAGTTACACAGTGTAAACGCAGCATTAAGGGTGGTTTTTAAGGGTTTAAAGTTATATAACACGTCATAGTCATAAAGTCATATAAAACGTGTATATTCTTCTTATTCCAATCTCTTATTATAATCGCTGTGGCTACAGTTACGGTAACTGTAGCTCCATTCGCGTTCCGGTAAACATTTGCTCATGCGCGGCTACCGCTATTTACATGTGCACTGTGGTGTTGATGGTTTTTGGTCACATGGTTATGATTTCTAAGTAACCTATCGTTTCAATCATGAAGTTTACATTCTTCCAGGATTTGAAAAAATATGGTAGTGAAAAAAAAGGATGAGCTTGTATATTATGAATTGAAGTACAAATGTACTATGGTGGTGTAATGGAAAGTAGGTCCAAGTGACATTGACAACAAAAAGTAAGTTCAAGGAAAAAGATATGCGAAATTCTTTTAACGAATCATTATAGACCTAAGCTAATTATTACCTAAACTCCCGATTTTTTTGTGTTGGAGGGGGGTGTAGAGGGGTTCTGTACCCGAAACCCCGAAAGATAGATTAAGAAGCAACTTCAGAAGTGATACTTTCAGTTTCAGTTGGTGTTCAATTTTCAGCTGCTCTAATATAATATTATGCTCTATTCAGATATGCTACACCATACATCCGCATATATACGCACTAAGCTCACCTTTTCTAAATACAGCATTGTAATGCATGTATGTATATATAATATTTATATGCATTACAATGCTGTATTTAGACAAGGTAAGCTCCGGTAATGAGTGCTGTGATAAACCACAGAGAAGAGATGAATGACAATAGCGGAGCAAGGGGAGTAGGTGACAGAGTACTACAACTGTTGGAGGGGGATTTCTGAATTAGCGGGGAAGGCCTGTCGATGGTACTGATCTCTCGTAGCGAATTGAAGAACTAACTGTTAGTCACCCATTTTACCCCCCTCCACACCCACTCCATACTGCTGGTCACCCATTAAGCGCAACATTAGATGAGTTCTCTGTCCTCTTCTCTGTGGATAAACGAAGTTTGTTGGCGCATGCACAAACGAAGTAATAACTTTACCGGAACGCGAACTGGAGCTACGGTTACCGTAACTGTAGCCACTGCGAATAAAATATTTCTGGCCAACTGACATTGCAAAGCTAGAGAGAGATAGTGCTATCTGTTTTGTTGCATGTTAGACAAGGATAACAACACTATTATCAATCATACACTGCCATTATAACGTGGATCTCACTATATGTCGTAATTTAGTTATTGAGAAGTGATCATTAATTTGCAGTTCGTGAAAAGAAGTTAAATTGAAGAGTACCTATTATGAATGTACCGTATTGTGTTTTCATAATAATTTTCCATGAAATTATTAAAATCTATTTTGTATAATGACAGCTTTGACATATTCAAATTTTCCGCGCCATGAATTCCACAGCAGTTTTCTCTGTTCATCAGCTGAAGCTGAATCAATCCAAACAGCTGATTAGGATTCGTTTGTGTCGTCTGCTCATGCACCATAGATACAGTTTGTTATGTTATCTTCTGTTATTATATGTATGTATTTTGAGGATTATTGTATTGTGTGCAATAAATCAGCAATGTCTTTTATCTGTGAAAAGAATATTTTAAATTTGTATTGTACAGCAGTTCTCATAAAAGAATCTGCATTTTTTTGTTTGAGTTAACCTATCAAATCAAGCAAGAGTGGTACAAGACTATTTTACCCATGACTGATAGCAATGTTTGTAAATAATGAAAGTATTTTTCAAATACATTACAAATTGAAAAAGGTTATTCAATTCAAGTGTTTAGCAGAGTAACAAGCTCTTTGTTATTTGTGATTTTGATAATCAAGTTTTTAAATCTCAATAAATTGAATAATGACTGCGGTTAACGTCTAAAATGTAAGTATTAAGCATAATAGCTTCCTCTAATCCATTTTACTTTCCTCGACTTTTCTCGGTTTTAATTTAGTTATAGTTTTAATATAGTTAATACAATTTTTGCTCTTTTCAGATTTTATGTGATAAGTTACAACTTTAAATATTTCACCTTGAGTAAATTGATTTGAGTTATAATCTACAATTGGCTATTTCCAGCACATTATGCAAATTGCAATTTGCATACACGAAATCTTGGTTTTCTCACCACTGTTGCTGTAATTTCCATTTATTGTTATATCGACCAATGGACAGAAATATCTCTATCGTTGCTAGTGACCATGAAATAGCTTAAAACTTTTAAGACAATCATCTTTAGCTGAAGTATTTGTACTTTTAGTAGGTACCTAGTAAAAGTTGAGCCTATTCCAATGATTACCGGTAGTATGAGCATTTTACTTGAATTTATCCAGGTGAGATTAATTTTTAATTTGATTAAATCGCGAAAATTTTATAAATTACAGGAAAATTCTCTAATGCACTTAATTTTTGCCAAATGTATTTTGTGGTTTGAATTTGAGTTGAGCTAGTATTCAATTTCATATATAGCCCTACTATATTGATTTGGTTCATTTTATAACAGCAATGAATAGGACACCAATCTGTACAAATGTTTGGCTTTTAAAATATATAAGCCTAGATAGATTTAATTTATCAATTGCTACTTGTCGTCTATGGTAACATGGTTACCGTACAACAATTTACAATTTATTATACAAAATGTTTTTTAAAAAGTTTTTATTATATTATAAAAATATGCAGTACCGTAGTCTTTATCGTTTTAACTGATTGTTTCTCATTCAGTTGATAAATTATTTAAATTTTACTTTTTCAGTTGCATTAGAAGATGATGGAAAGCATTGAAACCCAAATAGAACGATCTTCACCGGCACTTATCTATTCTGAATCTGGAGAAACCAAGAAAGAAAAATATGTAAAAGAAGACAGGTAAGCTGAATTAATGTAAGTTGAACTCAATATGCAACTCTTTAAAATATCAGTTAGAAGACTAGGTACCTAATAAGTAGGCTTTTCTTTTTTTTCAATTATTCGGTTCTTGCTAGCAGTATTCAGTGATCTCCATCCATGATCAGCACTTGCTGGATAGATTGCGTCAAAATGTAGCCAAAAAACCAAGATCAAAATGGGAGCTCAAAAACACTGTATTGACTCTTCATCGAGGAAGTAGAGTGTAAAACTGACTCACAAGCTTCTCACGAAGTGCCCTCTCAAAGATCTTCTCCTCCTGCTTACGGAAATGCATCGGCATCATGTTGAAAATGTTGAGTGCACGAATAGTGAAGCGAATCAGTCTGGCATGAGGCAAATCAATATCATTGCTCCTTATTGTGGCTTCTCATGTACTCTTTGCTAGGAGGTATGGTGTCCTCTGCTTAACAGTAATAGCCAACTTAACAGATACTGACTATATACTGTCATAATCTTCAGTCTCCTCAAGATTTGTGCACAGTGTTCCAGGTAATGAGACGAGGTTCTGGTGAACCTTCTTTTGTAGGGGCAGGATCTCTCTGCAGTTAACTGCATGACCCCAAAGCACAGTGTCATAACTGAAATTGCTGTGGATGAGACCATGGTATGCTGTAACCAAAGAAACATGGCCTTACAGTTTTCGCATTACATGTGTGACTCTTGGCAGTCTATTGCAGATCATGTCAACATGCTGATCCCATTTCAATGTGGCATCCATTATAAATCCAAGCATCTTCACACTGCATTCCCCGAAAATTGGTGGATTCTATCTTAGAGTGCAGAGTGGATTTAGTGTGTTCCTCTCATTCAATGCAAGTCTGTTCACCCAGAACTAACCACAGGCAACCTTCAACAGTTGAACAGACCAGTGGATTGTCAAATCAACATCCCCATACCTGGCAACTACGAATGCCTGTCATCTGCAAATAAGAGAGCTCTTCCATCTAGCCTGAGATCGTTAATGAAGATGAGTAAGACGAGAGGTCCCAGGATAGAAAGAATCATGAGGCCCGCCACAGCATACATTACGAGCCATGATGCCAGATGAGTGCAACTTGAGGGCCACCCCCCCCTCAACTCCATACATCTCAAGTTTCTCTTACAATATACACTGAGAAACACAGACGGATATTGATCAGAAATGGGCGGACTTACAGCTTTAGATGAGTTACAAACCACCAGGAAGAGATTTTTAAACTCATTTAATGTTATTTAGAGGGGTTCGGCTTGTGTTTATTTAGGAAAAGTTCCACAAAATCTCTGAATCAATTGTACATTATGATAATCTGTCTCTTGTCAAATACATAATATGTATTTTCTTCATCTTACAGGGCCAACTTAACTACTTCGGAGAATCGACTATTTCCTGGTAAAAAGGACACGAACCTTCGACGTTCACCCAGTCTACTGCGGAAGCGAACTCAACTCAACCCAATTGTTAAACTAACAGGTAAAAAATTAAATAAAGAAAGTGGCACTACCTCTACTATCAGGATTCAACAGATGAATTCAGAGATTAATAACACGTTTTTGTTAGAAAACACATGAGGTTTTTTTCAAATTCGAGGAATGGTTCTCCAAATTATGAAGTGTAAATTCAGTTGGCAAAGTAACTGGTATAGAATGTAAATTAAAATTACTCTATATGATTTAATTAAGCTTTTGAAGTAAAAACTGGGCTTTGAATTAAGTACTGGACTCTGAAGTAAAAGTTAGGCTTAGAATTAAGTATTAGACTCTGAAGTACCAGGCTTTGAATTAGACTTTGGTGTAAAATGGAAATTAAATTCGCTGTAGATGATTCAATTATGTTTTAAAGTTGAATTTGGCTTGGTTTGGCCAAAAAACGTATGTGATTTTTGGAAATTAAGGGAAAGTTTGTCCTCTGAGGCAGAACCTTTTCTATTGGCATCTATTGGATGAGAACAGTGCCTTCTTTGTTACTGTTAGAAAAATGGCTGCTTAAGGTCAGCAGGGTAACAGACACTTCAAGGTGGTTCGAAACCCACTTGAAACTGTACTCTCATCTCTAGTCGTCATCACTCACAGCATTACTCATACTCGATGGTTCATGTGCGTATGTAGAAGCTACCGTATCCAATCAAATTAACAAAAATACCTAGTACCCTTTTATTTTTTGAAGACACGACCGGTTCGGGCAATAAAACATTGTGTCCAAAATGGAAGGTGATGCTATAAAAAGCTTTTATTTATTTCTCAAGTATTTCTTTTATAAAGTACCGTAGCCCTCAAAAAATTAATAAAAATACACTCATCTTATTGCGAAATCGAAAATGAACTCCTCGTTTGAATTGAATTTTTAACGCTTATTTGAATTCTTCAATAGACATCTCAAGGCATATTTTTCTTCAACATTGTTTGAGGATCTCAAAACTGTTCACCTTCTCATATATTTATCATTTGGAAATTGCAAGTCGACTAAGTTCAATACCGTATTTTTCTTTTAATCTCAAATTTAACAGTGTATGGTAATATTATGGATTGATCAATCAATTGAATTATTTCAATTTTTGCAGATCCCAATCATCCTTATCGAATAGGCAGCTTCCAGACAGTGCAAGACAAAGACAAAGACCGAGTCAGTTCGTTCACCAAACGAGTCATGTCAGCCAAACTATTGAGGGTCAAACAGCTGCAAAATCAATTGAAAGAAGCTGAGAACACCATCAATGTAAGTGATTTTTATGTTTGATTCATTTTTCCCCGAAAATTCCATATAAAATACCTTTATAGCATACTAAATACTTCATAGCATTGTAATTTGTTATGTCTAAAAAGTACTGATGTGTGCTCTAAGGGTGGGCACACACCAGTTAGCCAAGACAAGACTAGTCACGATTAGTCACAATACTTCACATTGTTGCTTATGAAGCAACACACACCGATTAGTCATTGCAATTAGACTTGTCTCCATAGGCAACTGTGTGAAGTATTGTGACTAAACGTGTCTGATCATGTCTTGTCTTGACTAACTGGTGTGTGCCTAGCCTTACTCTTGATGAGTCAAAACCCTTGGTGTTTCTCATTACTTCACTGTCTATTTTAACTTTACTCCTGGGCTCTACAACTCATTGAGGGTTTTGGCCTCCCGTTCATACGCCTCTCCATTCATCTCGATCCTGTGCCCTCCTTCTCCATCCTCTGATGCCCGTCTGCCTCAGGTCAGCCTCTACGTCATCGATCCATTGCAGTCTTGGTCTTCCTCTCAATCTCCTCCCATCCTGTAGACTTTGTTTGCACTCCTCGAGTCACTCAGCCGCTCTACATGGCCTTACCAACTAAGACGCCTCACCTTTATTCCAGCTACAATGTCTAGATAATTATAAAACTTGCATCATATGATTGTTGCGGATTCTCCATCCTCCTTATTGACTATTCTATACAATAAGTTTGCAATTTTACGATAAGTACAGCATAACATATTTTTTCATTCAATAATAGCCAAATCATAGAAATAAACAACTATTTCTTGTTCGTAGGAGAGTAACAACAGACACATGCCAAAACTGTTCTTTTCTCAGAGTTTGATAATTTTATATTGTTTAAATAAGGTTAAATTTCCATCTAAATTCAATCAAATTCCATTATGGCGTGAAATTACATCTTCTCAAATATTGGAATTAAATCTTCCCAATATCCATTTTTTAAATTAATTAATAAATATTTCAAATTATATTAGCGATGACTAGGAGAGAGCAACAGGCTTAGTCCTCTCAAACTGCTATCCTCCCAAATTTTACAAACATCAACAATTCCAAAATTAATAAGTCTGAATTTCACTTTTAAGAATTTAGGTTGAATAATCTGTCCAAAAACATAAAAACTGGAAATTTTGAATTTGGTTGGATGAAATACTCACTATAATGATTCAACATCAAGGTGCACAAACTACTGAACTTGAACATACCTTATTTCATTCGTTATTGTTACTTTAGTTATATTCATAATATTTATCAATAATGATTGATGTTTATTCAATTCCTAGGAGCTAATCGATGAGAACCGAGTTCTCCGGACACTAAAGAAACGTCAGGATAATGCACTGAAAAAGTATGAAGGTGATCAAGCCCAACTACCGCAGCTAATACGGTCGCATGGAGAGGAAACTAGGGTACTTTCTGTCAAACTAAAACAGGTAAATATTCCAATCATAATCATCATTAGGCTATTCTATAAACAAGCCAATCGAATATCTGCATAATATAAAAATATATTATGCTCTCAAGCACTGATTTTCAATGAATTCCAGCTCTACTGGGAAGAAAGAAAATAGCATCGGTTCTCATGAGAGCGTTCACAAATTTTCAGTCTGTTAATGTGTAAACACTCAAATAAGAATCAATGGATTCTTCTGTTTTTCATTGGTGAGGAAGATTAAAAATTCAAGACTTGTTTCAAATCATTGAATTTATAATAGAGGCAGAGATTTTAGCTGTAACGGTCAGTCACTCTTTCTAAGGATCTCTTGTGTTTTATCTTTCAAGTGTTTCAAACATGTATCAACTAGTGGCACTAGCCATGTATGATGTACATGAGAGGATTGTTACTTCTCTAGTAGCTGTGACTGTGATGCTAATACATAGACAATAAACCATATCGGAATATTGAAATGTTCAATGTTCTGTTCCAATGAAAACGTTGAAAAGTGTATCATGCAACTCAAAATACTTTATAATAAAAACTCATAAAATGCTAAATTCCATTTATTAATATAATCGTTGGGTCGATCACTTTTCTCATGACTTACACTAATTTAATTTTGCGTTATCAATCTATAGTCAAGGTAAATGAATCCACTATAAATAATGCAATAATTCTACCATAAATAACATAATTGTACGTGAAAGAAAACAATCCCACCTGAAAGAACTCAATCCCATGAGATAGAACACTACTCTACTCTATCACAATTTTGTACTATTGGTAATCTTTCTTCAAGTTTATTTATCAATTTTTGTCTATAAAAAATCTCCAATTTTTTTCACTCGTGACACAATTGTTTCAAAATAATTTTTTTTTCACAAATGTCTACCCACTTTCTTCTATCCATTACAGTCTATATTACTATGTTTTCAGTTTTAATTTAGTTTTTGTTGTTTCTTTAGGCTAAACAACAGCAAAAAGAGCTGGAAGTGAAGTTGAGGCGACGAGATGAAGACATGGCCACATTGAGAGAGCAGCACAACCAACTGGTCAGACTCTCGCAGGACAAGCACCTGCTCTCAAGGGACAAACTCACAAAACAGCTGGAAAAACTGCAGCAGACCGTCGATGAACAGAATGAGAGGATACAGGTCAATTAACATTATGATTGTCTAAATTCGATTTTTTTTAGATTTGTTATTCTATTTTTTCCCGGTTGCACAAAAACCTGTTAAATTTCATCGAGGATTAAATGCCTTGAGGACAAATCAGAGAAGGCTTCTTTGAAGAGAATTGAAGGATTATCAGAAAAGGTTTCTTTGAAAAGAAGAAGCGCTTCTCTGATTGGTTCTCGTGGCATTTAATCATTGTTGAAATTCGACAGACTTCTGACAGACTTTTGTGTAATCTGGCTTTGAACTGTAAATTGTACTTGAACTATGGTAAGTGAAAATCCCCTGTTTTGGACTGCGCTATCTATTAAAATTCAAAAGAGAATTCTTTTGGGTAGCGCCTGTTGTACCTCTCCTAGTATTTCTAATTACAGTCGAACCTCTGTATAACGAAGACGATTATCCCCGAGAAAAAATTCGCTGCAGAGAGGTATTCGTTATTGAGAGGTTCTGTCAATCCTATGGATCGTATAATATCGTATCACGGCAGTAAATAAATGAATATGGTACATAGAACATATCGGGAAAATAGATAGGGTACCTATTATTAGGCCAATATTAATATGGAAATTTGAAAATTCATGCTGTTTGGAAAAAAACATGTTTTTTGAATATTTATAGAATGTAATAAGTAAGTAAACTCACCAATTTATTTTCAGAAAGCTTGATTTGTACTATTAGTGGAGTTTAATCAAAGTACATACTCTGTAGCAATATTTCTCAACTCTTTACACTACTATTAGATGGAACGCAAAATACGGTTATTTTGTCAATAACTTCACTATAAATATCAACTTTCCTATTTTCTAATGTTTCATATTTGAAAAAGTTAGTTATTTTTGGTTCAATTTTGCATTTGAATAAAAAAATCATGTTTGATAAACGACTCACATCTATTCAAACAGTCAGACATGTCTGGTACACTATTTTCCAGTTTTAATCCTTGCCTGATAATTTTGAAAGCCTCTAGAACTTCTTGACCTGACGGATTCTTCTCCTCAGGCTACGTCACAGCTATCATCATCATGGTCAGTTCAAAGAATTGAAATGTGTGACAAAAGCAAGAATGGGGAAGTCTAGTCGTTCACCTGCCTGGTCTACAATAATGACAAGTTCTTGGAATTCAATATCCAGTAACTTGCATTCAATTTCCGACATGTGTTTCACCCTCTATTAACTGTCTACCACCCCATCTTCTTCCTACCTGAATTGCCATTATTTTTAGTCTATTGACCTTTCTGCTGAAACTAAACAATTCCTTGGAAATAACCGTCTGCTTCCAATACATACTACACTTTGTATGTTGAAGTCAAGAGAAAACTTTGTTGTTGAGAGGTCCGAAATTCTTTACATAGAGGTAAATAAGCAGCTAAAATCAAAAATGTCATGGGATCAGGTAAAAATTCGTTGTGTAGAGGATTTCGTTAAGTAGAGGTTCGTTATAGAGAGGTTCGACTGTATTTGTTTCTGTATTTATAGACATTATATTGTGTTTTAATGATAATAGATATAGAGGTAAATTTATATCAAATAATTGTTTTCATCTCTATTCACTATAGATCATATTTTGATCAAATTACGTTTATAAGGCCCAAAAGTGAAGTGACAGTGGCGTGGCACTGACTTTTTGTCACTTCCACGCCACTCCAATATAAACATATGGTTCAATGCAAACAGAAGTGGAGTGGCAAGACGCCACTCTGTTTGCATTGAACCATATGTATATATAGGTTAGAAAAGACAGCACCACACCACCGCCACGTCCGCTCCACGTCTAAAACTAATGTCAGTCACCGTTAGCCTACACATTATTATTAAATGTTGTTTGTACGAATACAGAGTTAATCATTGACCCCATATGTCCAAGTTCATTTACATAGAGTGTTGACCGGGTTTTAAATGACTAAAACTTGACTATAAATTACAAAGGTTTCAATCACTATGACTGTGATTTTCAATACAACAAAAATGTCTGCACTTTTCTGATTTAAAGTTGCTCACTTTGAGGAAATGTCTCAATTTACAAGAGTGATACCGGTACTGTGAAGAGCTGCGATGAAGGCCTAACGCTTTCTGGATTGAGGTGGCGTATGAAGACGCTCTGTAGATTCACTAATATTATATCTGACTGTGAAAACCTAAATATATTCATTTATACAATAAAGTACATTATCAAAATACAGTGACTCATTGCATCAGGGATACACAAATGGCGGTCAATCCAGAAACGTAGAGAATTTACTATACTCTTTGGGGTAGTTCAACATCCAACTTGATCAAGTCATTTCAAAGAAAACCAACCACATTTTCAAACTATATTTCAAAAACGTCATAGAATGTAATGGAAAATGACTTACTTTGCTATTTATTAATGAAGATTCAATGATTGAAAACTAAGTACTTGATCATTAAATTTAACGATCTTCATCTAGTTTTCTATTTGAACATCACATGGGAGATGGGACTGTCTGGAAGGTTCATGTTCTCTTAATTTCTTTCTGAATCTTGCTTTATTGAGTGTCAATCATTGCATACACTTCTTCAAGATGATAATGAATTTGTAAATATTCGTAATTAGGCAGAGTTAGAGCTTTATGTAATGACTTAATGATCTGTCGTTGGACTTTATGTGGACTAATTCCATGATATGTTGAAACTTCATTGGTTTTTCAGATAAAAAAACAAATATTAAAACATTATCATAAGATTTTATAAATGAGATTTTTTATATATATATATTAAAACAGGAGACACGATATAAATAGATTGAAAACACTTGAAAACTTACATTAGAATTGGGGGAAATTTGATCATATAATAATAAATTTCACAGCTATCAAATATATATATATTAAATGTTCAATAAAAATGAAAAATAAATTCCATTCAAGTTCAATTCTACAATTCCTTTCTCCAATTTTAGTCTAATTCTTTTTTGATTTCTAATTTTAAATCTCCTCTTTTCTATCAATTCATAAGCTACACCTTTCCTTATTCATAACTCACTCAAATCTTAAATATCCCGTTTGTAACCGCCACCTAAATACCCCATAATGTCTCCTGAATCTGTACCCTTTTTCTCTCCATCCGTCTGCACCGTGTAATCTGTTGTTTCTGCTGCTACAATTGAGGCTCCGTGTGTACTCTGTGGTCACACCACCATTGGATTCAAAACTGCAGTCTTCTCGGTTGAGAAAGGAGACACACTCTCCGAAAATTTCCCCCATTTCTAATGTAAGTTTTCAAGTGTTTTCAATCTATTTATATCGTGTCTCCTGTTTTAATTTATATTACAAACTTTAAAGTGTCTTCAGTTATATATATATATATATATTATATATATATATATATATATATATTATATATATATATATATATAACAATATACAATATATATATTGTAATCTACATGAATAAATCCTAATCCGGATCTAATCCTACCCTTCTTGCTATTCATTCCATCATTCTTTCGAGGAAGCCTTACTTGTAACAGCTTCTGAACTCTTGCCGTACATCATATCAAGCCTTAAATAATTAAAATATTAAATTTCACTTTTATGGTTTAAAATTTTTAATTTTGTTTTTTGTTTCTTATTATTGATATTCAATATTGATCATACTATAATCTATTTTGTTCCTATTGAAGTGGAAAACTACAAGACGTAACCTATTTCTGACTTTGAGTAATCTTATCTCAATTTGGGAGAGGAATATCACATGATAATCTTATCACTCTCCCGAATGATGTATTTATTATAAGAATAAAGAGTATTACATTTATAATTGAAGTGGTTTTAAAAATTGAATTTTTATACACTGCTTCATATTATATTCGCAATTAAAACAATATTTTATCTCATTTTAGTTGCTGACCAGACGAGTGGAGCTAGAAGGCAAGAATCACAAACATCGATTTGCAGCAGAAGTGTCCAAGCACAAACGAACCCAAGCTGAATTGACGATGGCGCTTGAAACAATCGAAAACCTCAAGAGCTTAGTCGAGGTAATTGCTTATTTGATAATTCTAAAACCAATTTATACCCTTTTCATTCAGATTATCTTGAACCTTTGAAGCCACGAAATCTTTTCTCATCTATGCGAATAATACACTTGATACCTTTTTTCATTTCGTTTTTATTAATTCCAATATTCAACTGCCATATTAAAAAACGAACAATTGCTGTAGAGTCAAAGTTAGTCTAAATGCTATTCTCATCATCAGTTGAAATGAGCCAGGAGAATCAGAATATAGATAATATTATATTGTAGTATTTTCTATGAGAATATTGTATTGAAATAGATAATGAAATAATCATATCCAACACAACTAATGATAGCAAATATTCTGTTCTTGTAACTATGTTTTTATTACCACAAACTTGACCCAATAATGTTTCATGACTTTTCCTTTCTGAAAGAAATAATAATTTGAGTTGTTGAAAAACAAATTTATTGCAATTTATAAAATTGTGTTGCAGAGTATTTAGAACATCTTAAAGTCGGAAATATAGCAAGGTCAATTGATTTATAGCTATTGTTTCTAATGTCGGAATCACTTTCACTATTGCAATTGCATCATTACAATTCTAATTTATGTGAAAATAGTGTCTCGAACTTAATTTTAGTTTGAATACTACTTATGTGTTCTATTGCTGTATCATGAATTTTTCAAGTATTCAAATACTAGAAAATTAATGATTATTTACTACACTTTATGCTATCAAATGATTTTATTTGATGGCTTACAGTTATTGGCATGTGATATCATTGGAAGTAATTCTGTTTGATTGGTTATTCTGATTTGTAATCAATGTGCAGATTTCCATCCTTTTCCTATTAGAAGATTCCATTCTATTCAACTTGATGCAAAATAATACACACAATTTGCATATTTCAGTCCACTTACTGCTTTATCTATGACAATATTGTAACGTGATTATCAATTTCCACATTGGGGAATTATCACGCCCAACATTTTAATTCTCAGGTTTTTCTATTTCTCACAAATATATGATCACTAACATGAGTTTTGCAATAGAATGTTGCATTGTCAGACTACACTACAAAGATCATTCAACATACAATTGAAAAACATCTATATTAATATTCATCATATTTTGTAAGAAACTATGTTCTTTCAAAGTGTGAAAGAGTATCCAAATCCTGAGTCTTCAGTATAAGAGATTTCAAAGTATAGTTGAATTAGTAATGAAAATTGAACCAGTCAAAAGAAGATAATATATAGTATAGAAATGTGTGATGAATAACAACAAAAGATTGCATGAAAATTTCAATTTATTGCTGCATAATTTTGTACAAACACATCATGTTTGAAGAATATTGCAAATATTTGAAAAGCGGGTTGAGTGAAAGCATTTGCTCCCTTGAAGAGGTCGCAAAGGCTGGTTTGTTCCGTGTCAAATAGTCTGTGGCATACCTCAGTTCTGGGTGTTCTGGACCTGCTTCTGGGCGTAGTAGGGGAAGTTCTGGCCCTGGTAGTTGTATGGGTAGTACTGGCCCTGGTAGTAGTTGAAGGGGTAGCTCTGGCCCTGGTAGTAAGATGGGTAGTACTGGCTCTGGTAGTTGAATGGGTAGTTCTGGCCCTGGTAGAAGTATGGGTAGTACTGGCTCTGGTAGTTCTGGCTCTGAGCGTAGTATGGGTAGTACTGGCTCTGGTAGCTGTATGGGTAGTACTGTCTGTTGTAGCTGGCTGGGTAGTAGTTGGACTCGTAGCTCTGTGGGTAGTAGCTCTCGTAGTTCTGGCTGTATGGGTAGTAGCTGTTGTACTTGTAGGATGGGTAGTAGCTCTGGCTGCTGAATGGGTAGTAGCTGTTATACTTGTAGGATGGGTAGTAGCTCTGGCTGCTGAATGGGTAGTAGCTGTTGTACTTGTAGGATGGGTAGTAGTTCTGGCTGTATGGGAAGTAGTCAGCGCTGTAGGGTCCGTAGTACTGGTCCTTGGATGGGTAGAAGTTGCTGCCGTAGCTGTATGGGTAGTAGTTCCTGTTGTAGAAAGGTCTGAAGCTGCTGTAATCCTGGTATGGGTAGTAGGAGTCATAGTTCTGGCTGTAGAACAGGTCCTTGACCACCTCTTTGTTGGGGGCCTCCTGGTGGAAGTTCTCGGCGGCGACAAAGCCGACCAGAGCCAATAAGATCAGACTGTACTGCATGGTGAGAGAGTTGCTTTTGCTGTGCTGTCTATCAGAAGCTGTGAGAGACGATTGACAATTTTCCCAACACTTCGCTCATCTTATATACCTTACAAATTGTATTATCAATACAATAAGACCCACTTGAAGCTGACAGCAGTAGTTCAAAGGGAAACATTCATCTTATGAATAAGAAAGTCTCACAGTTTGAAACAAATCTCATGATAGTAACGGAGAGGTCAATTGATCTGTAACCTTTCCCCCTTATCAACCGGGGCTATGATTATTTGCCTCCATTACCACTTCAATCATCTCTCCGACAATTATTGTTTTAATTAAAATTGCATTGACACTTATTTTCTTGTGAAATAATTGTTTTGCTCGCACAATGATGCGAGGGCATTACTCTGTGGAAGATGAATCGGTGCCAAGTATTGACAACAAGCTGTGTCAATGACCTGATTCAAATGATATTTGTGTAAAAGTTGTGCATATTCCACTTCGATTTGCGATTTAATTACAATATTGTTGAATATTATTTCTTAGGAAATAAATGTCAATTCCAAAATATGATGAAATATATTACATACTCCAATGTGACTGAAAGATCTGTTAGTCTTGTCTTGTAAGCTAGTTTTTTATCTGTCTTTCCGGTCGGTTTTTTATGTATTCAGGTAGTGTAGACCTACCGGTGATCTTCTATATGGTTCCATGAATGACCAATATTTTCTAAATAATATTTGTCTATTGTTCATTCACTATTATCCAATAATTGCTAGTCTTGAAAGCTAATTATTTTTAATAAATTGTTGCCTTCAGGTGAATTAGAACGCGTTCCAGTGTTTTCAAAAATACTTCAACACAAACATTTTACAAAACTTTGATGATTGTCATGCTTGTAGTATTAGCTATCCACTGCTAAATATTGCTCAATCAAATACCATTTATATTTTATCATGCCTATCTTCTGTTTCAATCATAAAAAATCGATTATTTTCTTGAAAAATTAGGTGTGTAGTAAGTAAACTTTACTACTAAGAGTAGAAATAAAGATTTGGTAGGTTACGAGTATGCTATGAGAACATAATTTCAAAAAATGAAAGAATTGAGACTTGGGTAGAAAACTTCATTTTCCGTTTTATTTCATTTCCCTCACACATTTAATCAAACTGAATTATTCTCACTCTCATTATCCTATGTATCTCATTAAGGCAATTTTATGAGACAATTTTTTTGTAAAAGTTTTTCACATTCGAATATTATCAAGACTAAGTCATATAAAAATATCCTAGGAGCATAGTCATGAAATCATCAGAATCTAGTACAGATCATTTCAGATCATGATAATAAAATTTTTATTGAGATTCCTCACTTTCGAGTTCACCTCATGTTTCTTCATGAGTCTTCTACAGAAATAATATGTCTGCATGCAATATTTTTTAATAGATAATAATTATAGAATTCTTCAATGTTGTTTTTTCCATCACGAACTACTGACTATTGAATCACGTTCTTTGTTCTTAAAAAGAACGACTAGCAGTCAATGTTCTTCATTAAATGCATTTATTCACTTACTATGACAAGAGATCTTTTGTCTCATTGTCTGAATAATTCTTGAATCTAAAAGATCTCCTTGTCACAGTAAGTGTATAAATTCATCTATTGAAGTAATTATAGACTAATGCGATGCTTATTTTCTCTTGTAGAATCAAAAGTAGTTAGAAATAATATTGAACTATGGTATTAACAACTAAATACTATTGAAACACTGTTTGTGGAAGATTGTAGTCAATTTTCATTACATCATTCGTTTTAAAACCCTTGAATACTTATTTTTTTATTTGTAATAAAAAGTTACTTTTTAATCTTTACTTTAAAAGCTAATTTTTAAATTTACTTGTGTAAGTTTGTCTAAAGCAGTAAAGTAAAAGGTTTGTAGAAAAATCAGCAAAATCCAAAACTAAAAAGCAAGACCTGAAAAGTCTAAACTAAAAACTGCTGTAACCACTCAACAAATGAGTTTTCAGTCATAATACTTTGTGAAAGTTCATTATTAATATAGGCCTATTAGAATTTATAGAAAAAAATCAGCCTTCTACCTTTGGTGAAACTACCTCAAATTTTCTCATGGCTGTCCTGTAAAATTCACTCAATTGGAATTTGCAGCTTTTTCTTTTAGTCCCCACATGTATAATAATATTCATCTACGACTATGTTATGTGAAAATGACAACATCACAATCAATCACTTGACAGGGGTCTCTTCGCAATGCATCTCCAATACTGAGATGCTATAATGAGAAGAACATTATGCAACGACTTGAATAGTATAACACGGTTTTCGATTCGGTGGCATCAACATTGAAACACGGTTTCTGATGCTGGCAGCAGGTCTCAGTTTGTCAAGTTTACACTAAATCAAATATTCAGTTTGACAAGTTTTCAGTACATCAAGTTTTCATTGCGAAGAATTCTCATTCCTTCAAATTTCCAATTCGTCAGTTCTCTTGTCAATCAAGTTTTCAACTTAATTCGTCAAGTTTTCAGTTAACTAATATTGTGATTCCAGGCGAAAGAGAGATACATCAAT
Organism: Nilaparvata lugens; assembly: GCF_014356525.2. NCBI lineage: Eukaryota > Metazoa > Arthropoda > Insecta > Hemiptera > Delphacidae > Nilaparvata > Nilaparvata lugens. The sequence goes on along the minus strand of NC_052514.1, from coordinate 28,392,648 downwards.
TCATGTGCGCCCAAACTAAGCCGGATTCAGACTTCAACTACAGACAATGGAGAGATAAGGTGAGAAAATACTCATTCAAACTCATTAAGTGAAGTTTTTGAATTCGAGTTGATAGTCGAAGTTCATTATTAGTGGAGCTTCAAGAAGTGATCTTTGAGTAAAGGAAGAGGATTCTACTCAACAATTCGATAGATTATGATGTAGGAGAATGAGCTGGGGATCTCATCTGTTTTTTTTCTTTTTTGAGTACTTGAACTTCAAAAAATTACTCAGTCCGATTAAACATAAAGGGCCGGTTTCCGAGCTCGAGATTTACCTATGCTCTAGACTTTAAACAGCTAGAGTCAGAAAATTGGCTTTCCGAAACGGAGCGTAGTCGCAGTCCATGTTCAAATTTAAATTTCGAAAAACTAGAAAATTGAACACAAAATAAAATAAAGAGAAAATAGTGTAAAGTTTCAGCTATTTTGAATTATCTAGGAATGTTTTATTTCTTCAAGGAAAAACGTTTCCAATGATAGAAATGAGAAAATAAAGATTATCACAAAAACTGCGACTACGCCCCGTTTCGGAAAGCCAATTTTCTTACTCCAGCTGTTTAAAGTCTAGAACTTAGCTGAATCTCGAGCTCGGAAACCGACCCTAAAATAAGTTGCCCCTTCTGAAATTAGATGAAAATAATGTCGGTGATATAATTTTATATCACTGTTATGTACAAGTATCAAATTTATTGTAAATTTGTATCAAATTTATTAATATACTGAATAAGCTTCAGTAATAATTTGTGAGAGATATGTTGAATATCTACAGTGAAGAAATTTTTCAAACGTTATGGCTTATACGGTACTTTTATTGAAGGTTGATGCTTGTAAAGGAAGATATTCGTAGACATCTAGTCACATTTGATGGAACAAACTGATGGATGACAGATATTGCACAAAGTCAATACTAATAAATTATGTTAAATTTGTTCATTTTTATAGCTCTCAACTCCCAGATTCGATTCGTGAATTGTATGTTGTCTGGTTTCAGATTCAGAAACGTTTTGAAGCCAACGCAATTCCTGAACAAAGTCTCAGCCACACGACTTGAACTGAATACGGTAAGCCTCCTTACACATTTGAATCAATCAACATGAGATTAATATTCTGTTAATAATAGAACAGAAAATATTATTAGTTCCTATTATAATAGGATATCCTATTCAACTGCTCTTCCTAGTTAGAGAGGAGCCCTCAATATTGAAAAAAAATTGTTCAATTACAGTCGATTTAAATAAATATTGTACTTATAAAAAATACAATTATACAATAAGAACATCATCAATATGATAGGGAGGGAAAAAATAAGGTGACCTATTTATTGTTATTATTCCTCTATAATAATTATTTAAATCAATAATAATTCCTTTCAATAATTCATTTTTTTCCCAAATTTAGATAAGGTTACCCACAGTCCGAAATGGGTTAAGTCTTGTTGTTGTTCACTTCACAAAATTTTCAGTCCTCAATTATTTTCACAAAGTAGATTTTTGAATTTAGATGCTTCAATCAATCAAATTTAAATAATCAATCAGCATCCACTAAGCTCGTTCTCAAGCGTGTTGAGTTTGATTTTGTAAATTTTCAATGTGTTTTTTATGCTGATAAAATTGAAATCAAATTATTTCATTAGCTGACTATAATTTCAATGCTCTATTGATAGCGAGATTGACTTTCAACTGTCAAACTGTCAGTCTTTATTTTGTATAGTTAAAACCAGCGCTTCTAATTCAAATAATGCTGACAGTTTGTTGCGAGTCTCTTTATAACAACTAGGAACAAGCTAACAGAGCTATGTTAGCTTTTTATTTTTTCCATGTTTGCATTAATGTCAATAATAATTTCAATGATACATCATATTTTATTGCCAACAGCTCTTCAGTGTGGTTTCGATCAATTGTAGGAATGAATGGAATTCTTTTGATTGAAGGTTGACGACCCATTATCATTAGATAGTGCAGTTCTGTATTTGAACTAATTGAAGAACAATAATTAAGAGAAAAAATGAAGATAATAAAAAACTTCATTTGGGAGAATATAGAAAAGTGATTGCATATCTAATCAAATATAAGGTGGAAGGTTCATCCCAATTTATCCCATTTTGAGCGAAGTTCATTGATTTTTTTCCATTCGATGCCTACTATCAATAGATGATGAATTTATGATCAATTTCGCTAATTAGTTAATGAATTGTATTAATTTATTACCAGTCCAATTTATTTTCCAAGCCTGCACACGTCGATAATAGAACTTGGATCATTTCTAATGGAGATTTCCGAACAGTTCATGTCTCATCCACTGATCAACGTAAAATTCTGTTAAAAAGATGGAATCTAGTTTATCCCATTCGTTCTCCATTTCATAAAATTAATATCTGTATTGTTATTTTGTTGACTCCAGTGAACTTCAACTACTTTTCACTATACTAATTTATATCAGCTTTCAATTTCGTAGTTTGTGCACAAGCATTGACTTCTGCTGAGTTTAAGAAAAAGTTGATTAGTTTTTCATTTTTTTCGGTTTCCTTAGAAGTTGATCATTTCTCATTATTATGGCTTTAGACTCCGTATTAATCTGAATAGATTCCAAAATAATCACTATCACCATTATCACATTTATTCACCTTATTGTATTCTTTAAAATCCAATACATCAATTCCCCACAATTTCATACATACAAATATGTAACAGGCTAGCTAAATGTAACTACCGATTTTTTATCACCTAAAAATTGGAAGATAATTCAAAACAGTAGGTATCTAAAGCTGCATACAGACCTGAACGCCACGAACACGAGCATTTCACTTTACATCAGCTGTCTATATCTGTGGTTCTACAGAAACAGTAAGTTACAGATATAATAAGCTTAGCATCAGCTGATGAAAAGTGAAATACGCTTATTCGTGGCGCTCATGTCTGTAAGCACATTAATATGTAGGTATTGAAAATCACTTCAACAACAGATGAATTAATATAATATATGTCTAGCACGTTGTGGGTTAAGTGGAAGAGGGGGCTCTTATTGCCTCAACTTCACCCACATCACTTTTTGTAATATTATAAAGTGAAAATAAAAGACATCTACCTATATATCTATCTGGAAGCGTTTCACTAGACCCCAGCTTACAGGAAGTAGGCCTACCTTGGTACGCCTTGTTCCAAGGTATCGAGGTACGCTGAAGCTTATACATAAACGTACATAAGGTTACTCCCTGTATGCTAAAGATGGGGTGCAGTGCCTTGAAACTGTGCTTCCATACTGTGCCAAACAAATTCTGTATTAATTCATCTTACTGCTGTAAAAGTGAATTTTGAAACTTAATGTTTTATATTAAGTTTCACGTTACTATCGTTCTAGGTGATGAAAAATCGCTAGTTTAGTTTAGCTAGCCTGTTACATTTTTACATGCGGTACAGTGCCTTGAAGCGCCTCCGGACTCACTAATCATGTAACTGGTCAGAGAAAACTTCCATGATTATAAGATTGTTTCATCTTATGAACTGGTATTAAAAGCAGAACTCGATTCTTAATAGATTATTGACTAACAGTTCATGTTATTTTAGGATAAAAACTTTGTAAGAAATATAATTTATAATTTTCCATTCAATTCAATAGGGCTACTTTAAAGTCAAATTAACTAAAATCACTAGTTGAAACTAGTCATGTTCAAATGCAAATGAAAAAAGAGTACTTATAATTGTATGTAATTATTGTTTATCATATTTCAACTTAATTCTAATAAATTTAATTTTCATCTCGACAGGCCCGCCTGGAAAACCGTGTCGTAGACTCGGACGACGCATCGCAAGCGTCCACGAACAGCGCCTACGACCGTTCCTCGCGGCAGATCGTCGAGTCGGGCGCCGAATTCCGTAAGAAAATCGCATCCTGGAAACTGCGCAACCGACGACTGCCGGCTGTCTCAATGCGGGACGAGACGCAGCCGCAGCCGGCCAACGACAACACTTCCGACGACAACTCGAGTCGTCCAAAGTTGGCGTCGTCCGACTCTGGCTCAGCCACCACCAAGCGCGGACCCTCCCGAAGAACGTCCGTCGACTCCGGCGCTACAACCATTAGGAACAGCGAGAATGGTTCCATTGAAAAAAGTGTGGACGATGCAACCTACGCCATCAATACTCCCGTACAGACAAACGAGAAATCACTTGATGTTCCCGATTTTCCTAATGAAGATTCTGGGGGAGAAGAATCTCCAGATATTAATGATGGTTCAAAATCGTTCGATTCAAAAGCGGATCAAGATGTATTGAGGTTAAGTCGTTCACCAAAGAAACAACAGGAATCAAAAGACGAATCAGATGTTTTGAGGTTGAATGATTTACCAGAGAAACTGCACGGATCAAAAGATAAACCCCGTTTGAACGATAGTTCTCCAAAGAAATCGTTTGTCCACATCAGAAGTAAACCAGATGATGATTTTGATGATGACGATGACGACGACGACGATGATGATGATGATGGTGGTGATGATTTCAACAAGACAACATCCTCAAAGAAAACGTCCATTCACATTAGAAGTAAACCTGAAGATGTTTCTAGCAAGAGTACATCTTCGATATCAAAGAAATCATATGTTCACGTAAGAAATAAATCTGTTGATGATGATAATGATTTTGGTAAAACGACATGTTCAGTTTCGATTGGTAGAGAACTGAGAAGGTTGGAAGAGAAGCTGTTGACAAGTGATGTATACTCGATGTCGGTTGGTATGACGTTTGAAGACCATGCTGATCGGGTGGTGCAAAGGCTCACCAAAGAATCATCAGTCAGTGATGATTATGAGGATGATTTCGATTGTGTGCCCAACGGTGTGGATGTGGCTGTAGGGGCCCAAGGTGATAGTTTCGAGTTCCCGGATTTGGATTTGAAACGCTTGACGTGCAAAGAAAGAGAAGAATCTGTAGTTCCTGTCAAAAACACAAAATCAAACACGTCTCTAAACGATCAAAACTGTGATAAAAGCTCGGTAAGAGCGGAAGTTCTTGATGAGAGTACAAAATCACGTCTTCTGCAAGCGTTGAAAGACATCGATGCTGAAGATAAGCATAGTGGTTTGACTGAGTGGAGGAACGGTGACATTCTTCCCAGTGTAGCTCCCGTTCAAGCACTTTTCAAACCCAGTGATGATAGCTTGCTGCATGGTATCACTAAAACCAACAGTAATACATGAATATAAATATTGGTATTGCAAAATTATCTATGTTTGAATGTTCCAGGGAGTGATCTATATTTAGGATCGCTCATAAATCTTCTTGGGAATAATCCCGTCCAGCATGTTTTTAGATAATGTTAATTTTAATAATTCTCACATGATGTATCATCATGATATATTTTTACATCATTTCATCTTGTAAGTAGATTAAATTCTCAACTATAATGGAGATTGTAGATTGCTCTAATTTTGTGAAGAGTGTTCAATTCAATTTGTTGAGAATTTTATTAATCAATCTACTCTAAAATGATACAGTTTCATACGGCATGTATGTAAGTATTGTAAATTGGAATTATTATGATGATGATTGTTATATTGAGAATGAAGAAAGCAACAGTAAGAACATAGTAAGTATGAACATAGATAAGAACTGAAAATGATAATTAAAAATGATGAGGTCGAATGATCATTTTTGATCACTCATGAATCTTCTTGAGAGGAATATTGTGTCCATCACATTATATAATATTATGTAAATATTGTAAATTATAATAATATATTATCTTGATTGTTCTGTTGAAAACCAATCAATCAAACAACATACTCCATGAGTATAAAAATGAGAATTGAAGATAATATGGGTGAATGATCGACAACTTATCAATCCTCTTGAAAATAATAATTCCGTCCATTACATGTAAAATTACATAATGTGAATATTGTATATTTGTCTCAGATTGTTATCACGATCATTCTGTTGAGAATATATAATGTGTTTCAAGACTACAACATCGTTAATGCCTTGTATTATTTAAAATTCATTCGTCCATTTGAATGTAGATGTTGCTGGTTTTTATCTAAAATAAAGTAAATATATTATTTTATCTTTTCAAAAAGCATCAGCTTATTGTGCATTTTGATATTTTTGAATAAAACTCAAAATGATTAGACCTAAATTATATAAAAATAATTGATTTTTTACTATCAAAGTACAATGGCATTTTACCTGAAGTCTGCAGTTTTTCTGTATTTGAATGATAGATTCAAGACTTACGTTTTCACAACCACTTATCTATTTTTCTTATTTCAATCTACAAGTCTTTTTATTTAAACTTTGAAAATTTTCCGTCCTTTGAGATTGCTGTTGGTTGGAATTCAGAATGATCCATCTTATAAAAAATTATTAATATTTCATTGAAAAATGTAAATAATGTCAAAAAGCATGCTGCTTGAGAATTAGGGATTGCTACATTATGTAGTCTTTTAGTCAAAGTCTACAAAATCACTCAAGACTGATGTAGACTGCTTTCCATAAAAAATATTAGTAGGCTATTAATTATTTTCTGCTTAAAAGTTCATTTTATAAAAGTCGACAATCACAAGTGCCTAGTTCAATAAGTGTTTATTATTTTTACTTTCCTTGCCCTATTACCATAGGTAAGGAAAGTATTGCTTTCCGAAAAAAATTAAGGTACCCCAATTTCTAAATTTCTATACGTTTCAAGGTCCCCTGAGTCCAAAAAAGTGGTTTTTGGGTATTGGTCTGTATGTGTGTGTGTGTGTGTGTGTGTGTGTGTATGAGTGTATGTGCGTCTGTGTACACGATATCTCATCTCCCAATTAACGGAATGACTTGAAATTTGGAACTTAAGGTCCTTACACTATAAGGATCCGACACGGACAATTCCAATCAAATGCAATTCAAGATGGCGGCTAAAATGGCAAAAATGTAGTCAAAAACAGGGTTTTTCGCGATTTTCTCGAAAATGGATCCAACGATTTTGATCAAATTCATACCTAAAATAGTCATCGATAAGCTCTATCAACTGCCACAAGTCCCATATCAGTAGAAATTTCAGGAGCTCCGCCCCATCTATGCAAAGTTTGATTTTAGATTTTCAATTATCAGGTTTCAGATATAATTTAAACGAAAAATATTGAGTGGAAAAGATTGAGCATGAAAATCTCTTCAATTAATGTTCAGTAACATTTTCACCTAAAATTGAAAATAAGCTTGAAATTTGAGAAAATGTGGATTATTCAATTGCAAACTGTTGGCAACTGTTGATTCTGTTAAATCATTCACTATGAAGAGATAACATATATCGTGTGTATCCAGCGTTATTGTCCTGTCACCAGCTGGCTCAGATCTTTGAATAGTAAACTAGTATGCGCGGTAACACTATCGTCAGGTGATAAATTTTCATAACGGCAAGGAAAGTTGTGTGAGTTCGCCACACCAGATTTTTTTAATTTGCAGCATTAATGAGGTATAATGCAGCATATTTATTAATGGATCTGTTTTAAAAATGCTCTTTTTACTTTCCTTGCCCTATTATCATAGGTAAGGAAAGTACTGCTTTCCAAAAAAAATTAAGGTACCCTAATTTCAAGTTTTCTTTACGTCCCCTGAGTCCAAAAACATGATTTTAGGGTGTTGGTCTGTGTGTGTGTGTGTGTGTGTGTGTGTGTGTGTGTGTGTGTGTGTGTGTGTGTGTGTATGTCTGTGAACACGATAACTCCATTCCTAATCAACCGATTAACTTGAAATTTTAAACTTAAGGTCCTTATATCCTTATACCATGAGGATCCGACAATAAGAAATTCAATAAAATTGAATTCAAAATGGCGGATAATTACTAAAAAAACCATGTTTTCTACGGTTTTCTCGAAAACGGCTCCAACGATTTTCTTCAAATTTATACCATGGATAGCTATTCATAAGCCCTATCAACTGACATGAGTCTCATTCCTGTGAAAATTTCAGGAGCTCCGTAATATTCTTGAGAAAAATGGCAGATAATTACTAAAAAAACATGTTTTCCATGATTTTCTTAAAAATGACTTGACCGATTTTTTTTTCAAATTCATCCCCTGTAGGCCCTATAATTATTTATCAGCTCTATTAACTGGCATGAGTCTCCTTTCTGGGAAAGTAATGGGGGGTCCACCCCATCCTTGAGAAATGGAATTTGTAACTTCGTTCTCGTGCATGAGGTAGGTAGGTAGAGCAGTTCATAAAAAGAACACAATCATAGTCGAGATATTTCATCTGTAGAACAGCTGTTTTGACGACTTTAAAAAAAATCATCGAATTTCACAATTTACACAAAGGAAGAAGTACTCTGAAAACAATTATCATCATCATTATCGATCTCCGTCTCCAGTTGCCCGGGTGCGGTTTACGATGCCTCGCCATGTCTGTCTGTCCAAGTAGCTCCTCTCCTCCTCCAACCTCCTCCTCAACCTCAACCTTATATATAAAACAATTATATATACACATAATATATATAGATCTTAAATATATATATAGTCTGATCGTAGTTATATGTTGCCGCCAATCGTCATTATGTTATTCCCCTAAATTATTCTTGTTTGAGAATGGGGCTTACAGTTCAATGAGCAAGGAAAGTTGTGTGAGTGTACCACACCAGATTTTTTGAATAAATATGATGTAATCTGATTGTAGAGGAATGATCTAGTCATTATAAATTCTAGTCAATCAAATTAACAGTTGTAGTAGTTGATATGCCATCTTATTTATCTCTTTTCTCTATAGGGCTACTTGTAATATAAATATAAAGAAAAATAAAAATCTCAGTACCCTTTTTGAAATATTTTAATAGGTTCAGGCCATAATTTTACAGATATAAATTCCAATATGAAAATACTAACAGAGATAAGATAATAAACTTAATCCAATTAGACACCAATAACCCCATTTTTGATAGAATCTAAATGCGAATTTAAACCCAAAATTTACAGTCGTCCTAGTTCATAAAAACATATGAATACACTAACATATGATCAAAATAAGAATCTTCCAGCAGTATTTATTTATTCACTTCATATCACTTGAAAATGGCATAAATAAATGTCCGAAACATGTGATAAAATATTTCAAAAAGGGTACTGAGATTTTTATTTCTCTTTATATTCAGTTGTAGTAGGTTTATTTTGAACTGATTTATAGAAACGTTCTTGTTCAAAGCTTTGAAGGGCCAGCCAAATTCTTCTATTAAGGCAATTGTTAATTATTAATTTTCTCATTCACTATTAATAAAAACTTAATTTACGTTTATTAAATTATATTCAGTAATCACTGTACTTGGTTCATAGACAGAAACACTAATTCATTACTGATACGGTAATCTTCTTGAGTTATAAATTTATAAAAATTATTGAATAAGTTGTAATTTTTCATTTTTTCAAATAGCTTCGTCAAGTTTGAACGTTTGTGAAGGTGAATAATTGAAATTATCAAGTTACTATCATCAAATCCGTCCTAAAAAAACTATTTTTGTCCTCTAGCAGTACTCTTATCTTTATCTCTAGAGTATGATCCACGTTTATTCACTCTATCAAGTTATGGACTGTCAGGAATCATTGTAAAATACTTTCATCTACCTATATACGTTTTTGGTTCAATTCAAAATGCATTTATATAGAAACTTGGTCCACATTCATGGCTAATTAAAAAGTATTGACTCTTGTGAGCATGCACAATTTCCAATTTATTTGTTAACACCTAGTCAACTAATAACTATTATCATTTGAGTTGAGTCTTTGTTTTTTTATACAATTCATTAAATTAATTATAATGATTGAATTATACAAATCATGATCATGATAACTTATACTTGACAAAATTGAACATCCATTTGATGCGCCTAAAATTATCAATTTAGATTCGGAATCCAAATTAAGTTACGTTATCAAGTTAGGAGCTTGGTTCATGTGATTCATAAAATTGTACAGAATAAAGTTTAAAATTTTATCTTTGTCGATAAAATTAATCAGTTTGATCCTAATTGATTTACTATTCTAGTTCCAATTAAATTCAAAATGTAATAAGAATTTATATTTTTTCAAACTTTTATGAGTGCAAAATTGGAAACGTTATTGTATTTTGTTCTAGTTTTCATAATTTTTATATTAATATAAACCATATTTTCGCCACACTGCACAGAAAGCAGCTGTTTTCCAGTCCCTACTTAGATCTGAAAGACATTGTTTGCAGACGACTCTCGTCTGACTTCAGAACAGGTTTCTTTCCGGCTAAGGCCGGAAAGAGTATCCTTTCCGGCCGCTAACATGGACACAAACGGCCGCAAACCTAGCGCCGCAGTGCAGGATGGTTTCTTACAGCTTGGCGTTGTTGTCTTGCTTGGAAGTGTTTCGGCCGCATTGCAGGATGACTGTTAACGGTTGCCGGAAGCTCAACAGCTCGATTTTTTCGATGTGTACTACCATTAATGACTTTTCTTGATGATTTTTAATTATTTAAAAACATTGTTGACATTCTGAGCCTTTAGGCTAAACTTGGGGTCGCTGAGAACGAATCTGCAATCAGAATTTCTCTATCACGAAAAATAACGAAAAAACCCAGCTGTTGATCTTCCGGCAACCGTTAACAGTCATCCTGCAATGCGGCCTAAACACTTCCAAGCCAGACACCCATTTCAAATGACAACAACGCCAAGCTGTGAGAAACCATCCTGCACTGCGGCGCTAGGTTTAGAGATGACTTGAATAGAACAGACCAATCAGCATCTCGGGATCACAGTCCCAGAACAAACATTAACGAAACCGCCTAACTTTTTGGCGTCAGCTATATCTGTAGTGTGGCGAAAAATATCGTACGCGACTCTCTCAGAAAGGTGTTTACGGTATTCGGATAACATATTCCCGGGCTCGGCAAGCCTCGCCTGGGAAACTATCCTCATACCGTAAACACTAACTTTCTGTGCTGTAGCGTAATATACTATTCTGTGATTAACACTTTTTCTGATCAACAGAGACTATCGTATAAGAGATTTTTTTTTAAGGGAACATTGTTTTTATTTAAAAAAATATCATAGCATTATCTTTCGTCATCGGCATTATTCAAATAACACGAGTTCTTGTAAATTGTGTAATAAATAATTCTTTGTCAAATTAATAGCCTATTTAATGTTTTGAAAAGTTATTTCATGTTATATTTACCTTGGTAAAGTTATGCTTCAACATTATCCTTTTTCAATTGGTCAATTTTGAAGAAATAGGAGGAACTCATTTTATCAATAATGATCATTCTTTCTAAAACTGAAATTCTTCCATTAAACCAGATTGAATAGTGGAGACCTAGCCTTATCTTACCCTCCACAAAAAATCTACAAAACCTCTGGAACAGACTCTTAAAATTCCACGGACACCTAGGAGTCTGTGATCCTATTCCAGGGGACCTGTTGATAATTTTATTGATTTAGTTGAATAAAATTTTCTTGAAATACCCTTTACAATAACACAAAAGTACAAGAAAATGAATGACTGAATTTCACATTAACTAAATAACCAGTTATATAATAGTTACTGTAACAGTAAAAAGGTTTTTAACCTGTGGATGAAAATTGGACAACCTCTGCAATCTAGCAGGAAAACAAAGAACTACATCTACAGAGATTTGAGATTTAGTATAGATACTTTTCATTCGACAATAATTGATGACGACAGTCGATTTGCTATCGACAATGATTGATTGACTAGTCAACTGCTTCAATTCGAACTAATTTACATACAAGATTTTTTTAGTATTGATACAAGATAATTTTAAAGATGCTACATTTTTGACCAGTATTCAACAGTTACTGACTTCATGCAACGATCAAATCTCAATAAATTCAAGAACTCCACAAGAATATAACACACTCAATATTTCTATTTATATCGGTCTGTGCAAAGTATTCAGCATACATTATTTTGATTACCTTGGATTTATCAATGAATCCTATTCCTATAAATTGGACTCTTGTGAAATTCACTTTGAATTTACAGCAATCAATGATTTAGATAACATCAATAACTCCCATTCAATCAATCACAGTTTAAAGTCAATCTCACTCTAATCATTTTAGCAATAATGTATAATGAACATAATTATTCATAATCTAACCAGTAACCACTAACAATTGATTGTGAAGTGAACAACAACAACAAGACTTAACCTATTTTGGACTATGTACATCCTTATCTAAATTTGGGAGAGGAATAGCACAAGGTTTCCTAATTTTTTTTCTTCCTATCATTTTGAAGATGTACTTATTGTATGAATCAATAAAGAATAAAGTTTCCATAGCATGCATACAAACTGAATGGGAAGGGCCAGATAAGAATAACCACTAGCCTATCTGTTAAAGAATATACAAATTTATTATTAACATAATATTATATATAAAAGAGTGTTTACACTGTGATCAGTATTCATATTACACTAAAATGATAAGTTACAGAACAAAAATACTGTATAAAGCTATTGCACTGGTTCAAATTGAGAGCTTAAAATTTAATATATTATTTAATAATATATTTTTTGGATTTTGATGCATGAAGAGAACTAGAGTTCTCCCATAGCAACGATGATGTTGGAAAGGGCCGTGCGTGCGTCACTCTCACGGAACACTTCTAGAACCTCCATTGCTTTTTGCGAGTGCTCTTTCTGCAGCTGTTTGGTCAGAGAGATTCCAGGACCTTTAGATACGGCACTGTGCACCTGCAAACACGTTTACTTTCAGTAATATTGGCAATGGAAAATTTTGAAGTATTTGAGATTATGTCTGTAGACCGTGGATGTTCAAAATATATTTAATATATTTGTGGATGTTTTGTGTATATTTCATTGAATAATATACAGATCATTTATGAATTATTGATGTTGAGCAGACTATTGTTAAATCATGATTGATGAAAAATATAACGTTATATTTTCTACCTATTAGAATGGAATGAAAATCTTCAAGTACCCAATTTTTATGTTTATTAAATAATCACAACATGCTTCGATTCACAGCCATTTTTTACAGCTCATTTTTCACAGCATCTTCTAATTGCAATTTTTATTCGAATCTTCAGTAGGCTATCCAACTCAACTTCAAAAAATAAAAGCTAGATAGAGAAAAGTGAATATCTATCTACCTATGTTGATACAGAATCCATCTTACTAGAGGACTCGAATCGCAGTATTTATCGAAAGTATTTCATGATTTAAATTTGACTCAAATAGGCAAGTGAAACTAAAATTAAAACTGAAAGAAACTAGAGACTAAACGTGAAACACATTCACAAGTGAGATAAATTAAAGACTGATTTCTCGCGTGTAGAGACGCATTTTCAATATTGACAGATTCGATTCAATTCAGAAGAAAAGTCTAAACAAAAGTATTTTAAGTAGGTATTCATGAAAAAATCATTACAAAAAAAATTACAAGAAAAATTTAATTAAAATTATGTGTTCACAGTATTACTTTGTGTTAGTACTAATAATTAAAGTAGTAATTCTATGTAATTAAACTTCCATGTAGCACTATTGAAATAAATTATTAATCGTAGAGCTTCAACTCACTTATGGAATATCAAGTTTTACTATATCACTGAGTAGGATTGTGATACTAACCTTAGCATAGTCGACGTTCTGTACGGATTCGAGTCCGTTGTCGATTTCATCGAGCAGCGAGGGGTCGTGTTCCAGGTGGAACATGACAGGAGCCGAAGTCAGGCTGAACATGGAGCCAGGCACGTACTGAGAGCCATTTGTGAATGGTTCCAAGTCCAGGCAGGCCTACAATTGACCAAACAATAATTCATATCATGACCAAACTGGCAGTCACATAATTGAGAAAGATAAACAGACAATAATTCACTATCTAAAACTAGACTTCAGACAAGTATATCCTATTATATTAGGCGAGCAATTTCTGTATATATCTGGTTATTTATGTTTTACGGATCTCGAAAACGGCTCTAACAATTTTCACGAAATTTGGAACATAGTAGGTTTATGATTTGAGGATGGTGAATCCCTAGCACTGACTCTTTGTGACCTAAGCAGAGCATTTGACTGCGTTGACCATGGAATTTTGTCTGATAAGCTCCATTACTATGGGATTGTGGACTCAGCTTTGTATCTATTGAATTCCTACCTGACTGGGAGGGCACAAGTGGTGTCTCTGGAGGGCTTCTTCCAGCCCACTTCCTGTGAATTTTGGAGTGCCACAGGGTTCAATACTGGGACCAATCCTGTTTATCATAATGATAATGACTTGGACAACAACGGCTCGACTCTGCTATTTGCTGATGATACGTCCTATCTGGAGTGGACCTACAGCATGTGCTAGAACTGTCAGCAGAGCATCTCCAATCTTCAACCTCATGGTTCAGGCAAATCGCTTCAGTTGAATGAGAACAAGACACAAAACATAATCTGCAGTTTGTCTCGCAGCCAGCCAGCTGAACAGGACCTGTAAAGCTGTTAGGGTTGTCTTGGACTCAAAACTGAACTGGGCTAGCCACATCCAACAAGTGACCAGGAGGCTGTCGCGAATTTGTTTCTTGTTGCTGAAGCTGAGGGGACATGTGACAGAGGCATATCTGGTAATGACTTACCAGCACTTTTCCACTGCCATATCTCCTATGGTCTGCTCATGTGGGGTCATTCAGCAAGGGTGGTGGAAGTACTTAAGCTGCAGAAACGGGCTGCACGGATTATAACTGCTAGCGAACATCGAGCACACTGCAAGCCCCTTTTTGTAAGACTGGGTATTATGACAGTTGTCAGCCACTTCCTTCTTCTCTGCCTGCTGCATGTCAAGAAGAGTCAGCATGGTTTGTTGACTCGGAATGATGTGCACCATCACAACACTAGGCATCGAGAGCTGCTTGACATCCCGAGGGTACGTCTTCAGAGGTCGCAGGTGTGTTATGGGAGTGCAGCATTACGCTACTTCAATAGACTGCCTGCAGGAGTGAAGCAGTTGGATTTGCGTGATTTTGAGAGAGTGGTGACCGGATTTATGAGAGTCAGAGCCTACTATGAAGTGCGTGAATACATGAGTGATGATCTGACTCAAATTTTAACTACTTAGTCACTTTCTGCCATCTTGATCTTGACTTGAGTATGAAAGTGTTGTTTTTATTGTATAATGACGCCATCGATCCCACAGATGTGGGTAATGGATGAAGAAGGAGGTATATAAGGTATATAAGGTATGTTTTACGGATCTCGAAAACGGCTCTAACAATTTTCACGAAATTTGGAACATAGTAGGTTTATGATATAAAGATTCGATTGCACTCGGTCTCTTTGGAAAACTCGCTGAAAGACATTAAAAAGATATTCATCCTTGGAAAACAGATGACAATTTCGTCGTCTCTCGTTAACAGAAGATGCGTGGCCTGTGTGGGAGAGAGACAGAATTATTTCCAGCTGTGTAATCATAATCAATCAGCGAGAAATTTTATCTAGCTAGACAATTTAATCGATTTGATCAACATAATCTGATTTGTTGACATGACATGATAATCCTCCTAAACTAGAGTATATAATCATTTTCAAAGTTGATCATTATTTGACAATTTCAAGTGATTAGTGAGTGTTATTTTGTTATTTAATTTGGTTTGTATATAATCTAATTTTTTTTTTCAAATGTTTGAACAGAAAATTGAACCTGAATTCAAGTGTATGGAACATAACCTACTTTCTGGACTATTTATAGTCTATAAATCAAAATTCGGATAGAAACAGTTTTGGGCTGTGCTGTTAGTACTTCCCCAATCATTTTAAAGAATTGTGTTTGGTTTATCAAAAGTCAATAAATAAATAACGAGCGAAGCTCGGTGCCTCGATATTTGTAAGAATATGAACATTGAATAATAAACAATTGGCAAGTAGATTGGTTTTTGCATTGATCATATTTTCATCCGGTATTCCCAATTGAAATATAATTTCAACCCTTTTGCTAAAATCCAGAACAGTGGAATCACTGACCACTGGAGTTGTATATGAATATTACCACGGGAAAGTTGAAATATAAGAAACTAAGCCCAGAATATAAAATAATCAACAAAGAGTTACTAAATAATAAGTTAGCAGAGGCAGATTGGTCCAGTATCTATAATATTAATGACAGACAATGCTTTTGAGAAATTTTTGTACATCTTCAATAGCTGTATCGGAACTACACCCTCAAACAAACCCTGGTTAACTCCTCAGCTGCTGAGTAGTATAGAAACAAAAAATAATCTTTATAAAAAGACATTATTACAACCTTATAAATGATAAATTATTGCCTTTAAGCCATCAAATACAGCAATTGGTTCGTCAAAGTTTACAAGGTACTAAAATTGGTTTTTAATAAATATAGAGTTCAGTCTATCAAAATACAGAAATATCACAGTAAGATTCAGGTACTTTTGTAAAACACATTGACAGTCCTTTCAGGAACACTGAAAAACTCATAATGAAAGCCTTATCAAGAAATACAGGAAACTTCGCGATAAAATCAAAATTCAAATTCAAAACTCCAAATGTATTTATTTTCAAAAAACCTTAACCAATTTAAGAAATAATGTGAAAGAAGGCTGGAGAATCGTTAATAATCTGATCGGCGAAACGAACACAAAAAAAGAAGTAAATCGAATAAAATCAATGACAAGCGCGTTGCTGAGTGAAAACATAGGAATTGCAAATGGTTTGAATAAACACTTTGTGTTAAAATTTCAAGTAATACGCATGAAAAACCCAATACTACTCACACAAATGAAAAAAACTCAGATCATTCCAGAAGTCACTTTAAGGAGCAGTCGCTCATTCTCATCTATGTTTTCATGCCTTATCGAGCCATGAAGTTGAAAATATTGTAAAATCTATAAAGTCGAGAAAGGCTCCTGGCTTTGACAATTTGAGAATTGATTTGATAAAAGATGTGGTTGGAAAAATATCCTCCATCCTAAGTTATCTATTTAATCTTAGTATGACCTCAGGAAAATATCCCACTCAACTAAAAAATGCCATAATTGTTCCAATTTTCAAAAATGGGGATAGAGAAAACTCAAACAATTATAGACCGATAGCACTATTATCTGTGTTTGCTAAAATTCTGGAAAAACTAGTTCGTATCAGGTTGGTCAATTTTTTAACAAAACAATGTTTTTAGAGTGAGAACCAGTTTGGTTTCCAAAAAGGTCGCAATACTGAAGATGCTATGCTGAAACTAATTTCCGAAATTTACAATGGCATAAATGAGAACAAGAAGTGTGCTAGCCTCTTCCTTGATATAGGAAAAGCCTTCGATACGGTTAAACATGATAAATTAATCACTAAATTGTGCAATGCAGGAGTGAGGGGTGTGTGCAACGCCTGGTTCAAAAGTTTTCTGGGGAATAGAACTTAACAAGTAGAAATTGGAGAAGCCCTTAGTGAGAAAATGTCTATTACTTGCGGTGTACCTCAGGGATCATGACTTTCCGCTGAGTTATTTCTTGTTTATATTAATGACTTGTGCAACAGTGACCTCCATGGAGCCATAACTGCATTTGCCGATGATACCGCACTGAGCTACTGTGCTGATAGAAAAGACCAATTAGTTCAAATGCTCACGGAAGATATACAATCTTTAAGCTCATGGTTTCAATTAAATTCCTTAGAACTAAATGCAGAAAAGTCCAATATAATAGTTTATGAGCTGCGATCTGATGTTAAAGACACTGCTAGACCTAATTTGTGTATTCCATTGCATACTCCTGCTTGCAAATATCCCTACATAAATTGTAAACGCAATTCCATAACTGAAGTAAAACAAACCAAATACCTTGGAATAATTATGGACTCAAGCCTCACTTGGTGTAAGCATATTAATAAATTGAAAAATCACCTCAATTCAATAAGTCGGAAAATATATATCACATCCGCTATCCCTTTCCTGAATATATTTTGCGCTCTCTATATTACGCGCTGATAGAAAGCAGAATACAATATGGAATCGCAGTATGGGGTGGTGCATACTATTCCACTATCAAACCACTTATTGTAGGACATAAATATGTAATGAGGACCTTAGCTAAGAAGCACCGTATGACAAGTTCATATCCCTTATTCAAATAATGGTGGTTTCTCCCACTAATATATTTATATTTCTATAAAGTGTTGATGATCTTTTTCATTAGAAGTGGTAAACTTAATCCAGCTAGTAGCACTTATAGCTTGAGATCGATAGGGAACTGGATTCCACCCAGACCCTATAAAGAAATCTATCGAAGACACTACCTATATATCTCACTAATATCACTAATAGCATAGAGAAACAATAGCGTAAGTAGATATCCCATGGTATAGGAAGTTTATGTCGTAACTTTTACTGTTATCTCAAGCCGATAGTCCACGTAGTTCTTTTCCTTGAAGCTGTGTGACACTGATATTCTCTCATATTGTGCCGTTCATACACTCTCACCCGGCCAAAACAGAAAAAATCGACAATAATCGACAGTAATCGGCTTGAGATAACAGTAAAAGTTACGACATAAACTCATTATACCATGGGATATCTACTTACGCTATTGTTTCTCTATGCTAATAGTGTATAACATGTTACCCTTAGAATTGAAACAGCTGAATAATATGGTAAGCTTCAAGGTTAAATTAAAAGTCTGGTTATTAGAAACGAATGATGTTGAAGTCTTCTTCAACAAATTAACTTGAATCCTGATAGAAATAATTTTTTAGACTCCGAAATCAACAGTTGATTCCAATGGTGTATAATTCAAGTAAAGGACTGATTCTCAATAATATTGACAACACAAAATTAGTAAGTTGTAGCCCGACCAAGCACCGTTACCACAAAATAACAAATTAAAACAAACATTTAATATTTTAATCTAAATAATACATAAGTTTACCTTATTTTATTATTATCTTTTAGTTCTTATACAAATTATAAGTGTGTTTCTGGTTTATTTATTTATGCTGGGACTCCCATATAGGCCTTTGCCTCGGGAGTACCTAATTATTTCCTTTCAGATGTTGGTGTTAAGTTGAATCAATAAAATGAATTTGTGTGTGTAGAAGTGATATTTTGTTTTTTTACGACATTAGCTATATACAGACTTTTGTATCACTTAACTATTCATACAGTTCAATAAATATTATTTTATATGATATTGTTTTTGTTCTTTTGTACACATCTTCATGGAAATAAAAATTATTATTATATTGTCTTAGCTCAAGTCTGTTTCACTAGACGTCAGTTGGAGGGTGAGTGAGTTGATTGATTGTTTAAAAATAAACATTTGAAATACTTTGTGCCGGTTGCACAACAGCCGGTTAAATTTTAACCGTGATTGATTAATTGTTTAAAAATAAACATTTGAAATACTTTGTGCCGGTTGCACAACAGCCGGTTAAATTTTAACCGTGATTAATTCCATGACAACCAACCAGAGAAGCCGTCAAAAACGCCTTCTCTGATTGGTTCTCGTGAAATTAATCACGGTTAAAATTTAACCGTCTGTTGTGCAACCGGGCCTTTGAAGTGAATATTGTGGATGTGAGTCCACCGAACATGTACAGATCTATAAAATCTATTACATTAGTCAAATTTCCTTGAATTCAAGTTTTCTTGACATTTACCGGCTTGAGTTAACAAATAATCAGTTTAAAACTTGGAACATAAACGACCTATACCATAGGATTATCTTTTCTCTATGGTAAAATCCAACCAAAAAATGGAAAAAATAAGATAAAAACAGTTGCCAGTCAATGTAGAATGTATAAAAACAACTAAATAGGAAAGTATGTTGCAAGAAGATTATGAAAAGTAGGATGGAAGTTGAAATTAACTTGATTTTTACTTCATAATATACTATTATTATATACTTTTGAGGTTATGAAAACATGACTTCAAGTAAACTTGATTTCAAGTTTTCAAAATCGTCCCTCCCATTCAACTGAAACGTTAAAAGGAAACTTGACCAATGAACGCATCTTTACTGAGCTAACTTGAAATACAAACAATATTGAGAAAATCCTATTTCTTTTGAACGTGGATATCAATATATACTTGATTTAATACTTGATATAGACTTGAAAAGCTTTATTCCACATCTACATGTTGGCCAAAGTACACATGAAAAGTATCTAATTATGATTTTGGTATTATTTATGCTTACTTTTGATTTTATTATTTTATAATTTTGATTATAAAATTATGTATTTTCTTTAATTTGTTTTGAATATTCAATTATTGTATTGTATGGCCTACTGAAGGCCAATGTCGACCAGCGCAAGTGTGTGGATGGGTGGTTTGCCAACGCTGGACTTCATTGGGCACTGGTCACATTGCAGGCTGGGCCAGCTTACAGGACTAACATGCAGATGCGGCATCAAAGTCGCAATGTAGTTTACCTGCCAAGCGAGCGCCAAATGCTTGCCGAACCGATACCCCTGGTCCTGCATATGCGTGCCGTGTCCGGCCAGCTTGAGCGTGCCCTGACACGACTTTCCGAGCAGACTGCCCGCAGACAGCACGTTGCGCGCAGTCCAGTCGTCCAGTGCGCATGCGCTGTGAATCGATGGCAGTGGGTTGTTCTGCTTGTCGCGGCGGCCCACGAACTCCCCTTCGGCCAGGTCGCGCACCGCGCTGCTCATCAGCTCTACCAACTGGCGAAATCAAAACATTTCAAAACAATTGAACAGTAATAGGAATTGGATAGAACATATAGAATATTTCTATTGGGAATTGATTCTTTTGGTAGATAAAAACAGTGAAATACCTTTGCTAGTTCTGGAACTTTTACCTATCAAAATTTGGGAGAGACAGAGATACATTTTTTGGCTTAGCCTGTATTCCTCTCCCAATCATAATGAGATATTTTATTATTTGTGGCTGTGAATGAATAAAATTATGATGAAGGATATGTTTTGATAAACTATGGTTATTTTGGTCTATCTTTCTTCGATAGGGCTACTCTTGAATAGAAATAAAAATCTAAGTACCCTTTTTTAAAATTGTTCATTTACATGCTATAAATAACTTGATCATCATGGCCGAAACATGTCGTGAATAAACCATTTCAAAAAAGGCTACTTGGATTTTATTTTTTATTTCCATGGTTATTTACTATAGAGTCGATGACAAGCCTATGATATATATATCCCTTCAAAGAGAGGTCTGTGGCAGATAATTAACCTATGTATCAGTTTACGATATTACATTTTCCAGCTTGTCGAGACTCGATATCATGCGATTACCGTAAACTATGTATGAGTTTACGATATTATATTACCCAGCTTGCCGAGACTCGATATAATGCGATTATCGTAACCACAGAAAAATAAGGAATAGCAATTATTTGTTCTCATTTGTTCTTTCCTCAGTGCCGTAACATACATTACCGGGGAAGACATGAACAATTTTTTTTCACACGGCCAGCAACTAATTTGCAAATATGTAAACAAATCAACAGTAAATGACTAAAATATAAACTACATTCACAACAATAAAAACATCTAATTTATTCAAAAGTATGTATTAATTCTTATGGGGGGAAACATTGTCATTTTTTTTATTTAAAAAATATATATTATAATATATAAATATAAATATGAATATTGTTGTGAATTTAGTTTATATTTTGTCATTTGCTGTGTTTTTGTTTACATACTTGCAAATTAGTTGATATTGCTATCATTTATCTTTTAGTTTAGAAGTGGGCTATTAAATTTAGAAAAACAATAACTCAATTGGAAAGATAAAATATAATTATATTATAAAGATAATTATAGGCCTAATTATATTATAAAGATAATTATAATTATATTATAAAATGTAATTTTGGAATACTGTAATTGTGAGAACAGAAATAAAGACCTGCAATCTACATTACCAAGTTCAGTATAAACAGTTATCTCAGACGAAAGATGCATCTGCTTGAAGCTAGCTCGTCTCAGTATCATACCTTCCAGGATCCTCAAATCATCAATCTACTGGATTTCCCTGTAAATCATGGATGATGCACGGAATTCCTGCTTCACTCAGCAACCTCCTCGTCTCAAGAACATCCAACTTTCACATGGAACGACTTTACTGACATTCGCCCGATTTCCATTCCAATAGAGTGTGGTGGGAAAATAGGAGAAAATAAATTCTGATAAGTTAATAAATGAAAAATAAAAGATCCTCATAGAATAACCAGAACAGGAAGACACAGTAACTAACTTACAAACAGAAAAGTATTCACTTCCCAACTTCTCTTTTATAGAGTGATCAAGTTATTCTCAAAATCACAGATTTGAGATGAAATTTTGAGGACGAAAATACAAATAAGAAACATGAATTATAGTCCGTGAGAAATTACTTTTAACTTGAAGAGGGGAAACCGATTTCTCCTACCACAGTTTGTAGCATAGACACATCCTGCGTACAATTGGATACGCCCTCTTATTCCGGTTCTCATTCTCGTGATGAATACATGTCCGCAACATTCACACAAACCAATTAAAACTATGAAAAGTTTAACTACTTACTATGTAAGTAACTATAGTCGCAAACTATGAAAAGGGCTAATCTACACAAGGGTCAATTGTAGGGTTAATCTAACTTATAAAAGTAATTTATATTGATAGTTTTACTCTATGCTAAGTTTAATTACATATTTTCTGATAATTCAACAGCCATTTGAAAAAAAAGTTATCAATCAAGGAAAAACTCACGTCCTGATTGCGAAGTGCTGCTAGTTCAGCACAAGAGTTTCCAAGCAGATAGTCACCGCTGAGCAGAGCTATCTTGTTGCCGAAAGTCATGTCATTGAGTACGGCTGGCTCAGGGTAGAGGCCCGGGTAGATGTTGACAAGTCCCTTATGCACCAAGTGGCTGGTCCTTATCATTTCAGTCACCTCTGCTAATGCTCTTTGGCTGAAACATTGGATTATATATAACAAGTCAAGGTTATTGCGGGTTAATATAGAAAGATTGCCACATTAAAATAAATGAAAATTAAACAATTTCACAATTCAATTGCAACGATTAGACCTCGATTTATACAAAATTACTTTCTCCTTTTTCATGTTACATCTATTTCAATTTTTGTGAACTAGTGATTTGTTAACTCGAAATATTCTTATTTTTGGAGATATGACAGCAAAGAAGCATGCTTATTACATTTCAACATTGAATTTCGTCATGAGTACAGGTGTCCCAATTGCGATATCAACCAGTTCTGAACGTTGTAATCACACAGACTAGAGACCCAAGACAAAAACATGGAAAAGTGCGAAATTATTATACTTGAGCTATTAAATTAAATTATACTACCTTAATAAAGAGATAATAGATCTTTTCATATAATCTTTAATCTCACAACGCACGCTCAAATAAATTTAAAATTGAAATAATAATAAAAAATGAACTTAAACCGAATCACATGAAGAGTTTACATGAAAATAAATTATTCTACTACTTGTAATTACTGGATTTATACTATATTTACTAATTGGAATTAGGGTGATTCATTAGGAAAATTTGGAATTACCTGTGAAGAACCCCAGCAGCCTTGTCTTCTTCCATCTCATCCACATTCAAATGTCCAGCTGCTTTGGAAATCAGCAACACTATTAAACCCCATGCTTGCATGTTGTTTCGTCCATTGTAAAGCAAACTCCTGGAAAATGAACATCAATCAGAACCAGAATATTTCAAAATCATCAAGATGTGTAAAATCTGAAGTTCCTCCACAAAAATGTACATGCAGGGAGGAGAATATTCTCATGTGTGATACTTGATCAAATTTATGCTTAAAATAAAATAATAACAATGTGACTCCATTGAATCGTACACATTGGAATTAAAAAAACTAAAATATATAGATTCATGATTCCTCCTTCTCTTTTCCTCTCTGTCCTGTTCGATTCTCTTCAGCATCAAGTTTTTCCCTCCTCACTGACATCATCCACCATCTTCACTCTCCCCGCTCCAGCACCCTCCCTCCATACACCGCCCCATCCATTGCCATCACAAGGATGTGATTGCCATCACATCACAGATGTCCCAGCGAGTTCCGCTTCCGTCTCCTTATCACTATTTGTGTACAAGAGACTGTTGAATTTACAGAGACTGTAATCATGATTAAATGTTACGGAAACCACTCAGAGCTTTTTTTGAAGAAAAGGATTCTCTGAATGGTTCTCGTGTTATCTGTTCATGTTTGAAATTGAATATCCTTTTGTGCACCAAGCCTTGAAAATTTTGAAATTAAAAAAGTTGAAAAATTGAATCACAATTTTTTAAGAGAAAGTAAAAAAGTAAGTGAACACTTAATTGTACCAATTAGTGATCTATTAAAGGTGATCTATCTACATCACTCAATAAATACAAATTCATTAAGATAATTTAATCACAAATATTTTCAAATTTGTTTTCAATTTTATAAAATGTTACTATAGAAGTTAATACAATTACAAATAATTTCAAATAAGACTTGAGAGTGGCTTGATAAAACTTAATATACTTGAATTTGGAAGAATAAAGCCATTAAATTAGAAAAAAGGAGACTTCAAAAATGATATCTAGAATAGCCTAAATAAGTTGACTTGATTGACACAGCAATTTTTAAGAAGACACCTTCACCGGAAATGAGTAGGCTATACAGAAGTGTTCAAGGACAGCATACATATTGCCCAGTTAGATCAGTACAACTATTATCTAGGAGACAAGAATTGTCAAAGATTATTTCAAGAAATAATGGATTAAGAACTTTAACTTTGAAAACATGATTATAGTAAAAAACTGAGTGGATGAAAATTTATTCATAATTTAATACTTGCAATAAATGCTCTAATTGGAATGGAATTTTCTTTAAATAAATATCAACATCAATATTAGGCTAAACCTTCCAAATGTGACCAAGTTGAACTTGATTAATTCCAATACAGCAGTAACCTGTTGCTTATGCACAAGCTTCAAGTAATAATATTATAGAAATATTAATTTTATTTTAAGGTAGGCTACTAAGAATAAGAAAAAAGTTAGTTACCTACTAGACTAAGTAAGAAAGCGCTTCAAGGTCTGTTAAGCTGCAAGCACAAAAGAGAAAATAGTAAGTCAACTGTTAAGAGTTGAACTCAGAAAAAAATCTATAATTTCCATTTTAAAATAAAGTAGGACCTATCTTACATGGATTTCAAAATTTATAATAAAAATTGTACTTACTTAGCAGTTTTCAGGAGTGGATGATTGGAGCCTACTAGTTTTCTCAGATGTAACGCAACATTGGCTATTTCATCACTGAGGAGCCACCTGAGACTCAAAAATGAAGTTGGATATCCAACAACTTTTTCTGCTTCTGACACTGCACGGTTCCAGTCTGGTCTCTGTTGATTTTGGGCTAGTTTACCAGTAATGTTGAAGTTTCTGTTTGATGTATGAATCCTTTTTGAATCCAATAATGCACACACATTTGAATAAAGAACCAAAGACTTTCTGGCACCATAGCTATTTTGTTTGGCCAAATATGAACACAATTTGAGGGTACTGCACGCTGACATTTTTTATGGATTGAATAGAAAAAAACTTGAAAAGACAGAGACTCTGAGAAGCGCAAACAATATGCTGCTGGAAACGGAGAAAGTGATTACCTGATGGCCATGGTCTGAATCTGCGATGAGCACACACCTAACCCCACTACTCACAAAACTGTGTAATATGGAAAGTGAAAGTCGTACCATTCAAAACCTGACTTAATTACCATTTCCCGGTTATACTTCATTCCACACATTTGTAACGTGAGTGTTCAGTATTGGGCTTGCTCCTGTCCTTCCAAGAATTCTAAATAAACAAAATATAAAACTATGAGCTACAGTACTACAGTTCTTGATGCGTGAAGGAATTAAATTCAACCTTGATGAAGATCCGTCCTTAGAATCTTTATTTTAAAGCTAGAAACCTATTATAGATTGAATACTAATAATTTTTAAAGTTATTCTTACACGTTTTTCATTTTTTCAAATTACTTTCTAACAAATTTATTTTAAAAATACTAACTTATTGGTTATTCTAATAAAAACAATACAATAACCTCTTCAACAAAACAACTCCATTCCAGAGTCGACTTGAATGGTCGACATGCAGTCGATTCATGCAAGATCGACAAAATTCAACCGCGAAGTTCAAAAATAATTTTATGAGTGAGCTTTTGGGGATGTAACATATTGGTTACCGTACTGTATACATTCTTTAAAACAGTAGAAATTAATCAATATTTATATTAAAATAATTATGAAAATAGCTAAAATAGAATAAATGCTAAAATCTTGAATAATCCTCAACTCAAAAACATTCAAAATTATCATTATAAAGTGGTGCGCACCAGCACCAAAACCTTGGACGCACTCCCCTCCCCACTAAGTTAAAAAAATTAGCTCACACTTCCCCCTATAAAAAACAATTTAGTAGTCACTAGCCATGTCATTTTAAACACTGATGGCCTTTTTTTATTTCTTAGGACCCCACAAGATTTTATTTTAAACATCTTTCAGATTTTTTCTATTAAATTATGTTTACAAGTAATGTGTTGGCAGATGACAAAATGATTCTTCTTAATATTCGTGAGAAAGAAATATGAGAGTCAACAAATAATTACGGTACCTATGGAGTTGTTGTTAATTATTTTAATAACAATAATAGTAAGATGTGATTTATTTAAGAGAAACAATCAAGATTTACAATACCTATCCAATTCAACTGTTCAATTTATTGTGCATACTTTATGGAACACACTGAAATATTGGATTTTTCTGGCAGAAAATCAATTTAATCAATAAAAAAAGGGACAGGAAAATCCAAGTTCTGGATAAAAATAGCCTATATGAAAGAAAACGATTTACAAGAAAGAAATATATTTGTATCACAAAGACCGTTCAAAAAAAATTCATCAACATTTTTGTGCTAAACTGACCTCATATAGATTCGAATCTGTAAATTATCCTCACAATGCAAGCTTACTCAAAACACAGAGAAAGGAATATGTTTTTTATTCCATGCTCAAAGATAACTGTTATGTTTCCTAAATATGAAACTAATCTTTAAGAAAAACTAGGTGAATAATATTGAGCTTCGAATAATTGATTTACAAAACCAGATTTCAAACCAGAATTTGATGTTTGTGGAATGTGATAGTACCCTTATTCTATAATATAGGATATTATATCATATAATATTATAATTATATTAATCATATAATATTATTATAAAATTGTATTATAATTGACCGAGCGAAGTGAGGTCTAAGATTCAAGTCGACGGTTTGGCATTTCTCTCAATGTTCAATTAAATGTTTGAATGTTTGAATGTTTATATGTTGCGCATTTACGGCGAAACGCGGTAATATATTTTCATGAAATTTGACAGGTATGTTCCTTTTTTAATTGCACGTCGCCTTGTATAAAAGGTTTTTGGAAATTTTGCATTTCAAGGATGATATAAAAGGAAAAAGGAGCCTCCTTCATAAACCAATATTAGAGTAAAAATCGAACTATAGAATTATTTATCATAAATCAGCTGACAAGTGATTTACACAGATGTGTGAAGAAGCCAGTCTATTACTGTATTTCCATAAGGTCTATAGTTTTCAATCAGGTACTTGTGGATGAGAATACTTCGTGAGGTCTACTGTTTACAGAACTACTAGTATATCTAATCCTTCAGATAAAAACACATATATTGGGTTTGTGTACAATATTGATTGGATAATGATACTCCATGAGACGGGAATTGAAAAGAGAGCTGATGAAACAGGGGGGAAAAGGGTCGAAATTTGTGTAGAGTCAGAGAAAGTGGGTAAGTGGTGGCGCAGGGAGTGAGGGAGAAGTCAAAAAAGGTCTAGCAGACTGGCGTCAAGTTTCCGGGCGTCGGAAGAGTCGACATTTGTTCCCAAAACGCAGCAATCGATTGTGGCTCAAACGTACACAAAGTACCGTAACCTTGGTTAGAGCTCATTGTAAACAAATAATGAAAATTATCGACTTCTGATTTCAGGTGCCAACTAGAATCTTGAAGATGACTAGATACATCTATTATAAATAGTTACTGGATGTAAATGATCAATTCTTGACGATGTGATCTGGAAGATAGATCTATAATTTTTATTGTGATTGGATAATAATTTACCATCATTACATATTTTCTGTAAGCTTGAAGTCACAAATGTTGAGACAAAAATCTGGTGTGGCGCACTCACACAACTTTCCTTGCCGTTATGAAAATTCATCACCTGACGCTAGTGTTCCCGCGCATCTAAAGTCTACTATTCAAAGATTTGAGTAAGCTGGTGACAGGGCAATAACGCTGGAGACACACATGCGGTCTGCTATCTCTTCATAGTGAATGATTCAATAGAATCAACAATAATTTGCAATTGAATAATCACATTTTCTCGAATTTAAAGCTTATTTTCAATTTTAGGTGAAAATGTTACTGAACAATTATTGTAGAGATTTTCATCCTCAATCTACTCCACTTGATTTTTTTCGTTTCACTTGTATCTGAAGCCTGATAATTGGGAATCTATCTGCATTGATGGGGCGAAGCTCCTGAATTTTTTACAAATATGGGACTTGTGGCAGTTGATAGAGCTTATTGATGACTATTTTAGGTATGAATTTGATCAAAATCGTTGGAGCCGTTTCCGAGAAAATCACGAAAAACCCTGTTTTTGACAACATTCTCGCCATTTAAGCCGCCATTTTGAATTGCATTTGATCGAAATTGTTCGTGTCGGATCCTTATAGTGAAAGGACCTTAAGTTCCAAATTTCAAGTCATTCCGTTAATTGGGAGATGAGATATCGTGTACACAGACGCACATACACTCATACACACACACACACACACACACACACACACACACACACACACACACACACACACACACACACACACACACACACACACACACACACACACACACATACATACCAATACCCAAGAACCAGTTTTTTGGACTCAGGGGACCTTGAAACCTATAGAAACTAGAAATTGGGGAACCTTAATTTTTTTCGGAAAGCAATACTTTCCTTACCTATGGTAATAGGGCAAGGAAAGTAAAAATAATTGAGAAACTGATTTCAATATGAAAGTTAAAACGATATTTTTTGACCGAGCGAAGTGAGGTCTCAGATTCAAGTCGACGGTTTGGCATTTCTCTCAATGTTCAATTAAATGTTTGAATGTTTGAATGTTTATATGTTGCGCATTTACGGCGAAACGCGGTAATATATTTTCATGAAATTTGACAGGTATGTTCCTTTTTTAATTGCACGTCGCCTTGTATAAAAGGTTTTTGGAAATTTTGCATTTCAAGGATGATATAAAAGGAAAAAGGAGCCTCCTTCATAAACCAATATTAGAGTAAAAATCGAACTATAGAATTATTTATCATAAATCAGCTGACAAGTGATTTACACAGATGTGTGAAGAAGCCAGTCTATTACTGTATTTCCATAAGGTCTATAGTTTTCAATCAGGTACTTGTGGATGAGAATACTTCGTGAGGTCTACTGTTTACAGAACTACTAGTATATCTAATCCTTCAGATAAAAACACATATATTGGGTTTGTGTACAATATTGATTGGATAATGATACTCCATGAGACGGGAATTGAAAAGAGAGCTGATGAAACAGGGGGGAAAAGGGTCGAAATTTGTGTAGAGTCAGAGAAAGTGGGTAAGTGGTGGCGCAGGGAGTGAGGGAGAAGTCAAAAAAGGTCTAGCAGACTGGCGTCAAGTTTCCGGGCGTCGGAAGAGTCGACATTTGTTCCCAAAACGCAGCAATCGATTGTGGCTCAAACGTACACAAAGTACCGTAACCTTGGTTAGAGCTCATTGTAAACAAATAATGAAAATTATCGACTTCTGATTTCAGGTGCCAACTAGAATCTTGAAGATGACTAGATACATCTATTATAAATAGTTACTGGATGTAAATGATCAATTCTTGACGATGTGATCTGGAAAGATAGATCTATAATTTTTATTGTGATTGGATAATAATTTACCATCATTACATATTTTCTGTAAGCTTGAAGTCACAAATGTTGAGACAAAAATCTGGTGTGGCGCACTCACACAACTTTCCTTGCCGTTATGAAAATTCATCACCTGACGCTAGTGTTCCCGCGCATCTAAAGTCTACTATTCAAAGATTTGAGTCAGCTGGTGACAGGGCAATAACGCTGGAGACACACATGCGGTCTGCTATCTCTTCATAGTGAATGATTCAATAGAATCAACAATAATTTGCAATTGAATAATCACATTTTCTCGAATTTAAAGCTTATTTTCAATTTTAGGTGAAAATGTTACTGAACAATTATTGTAGAGATTTTCATCCTCAATCTACTCCACTTGATTTTTTCGTTTCACTTGTATCTGAAGCCTGATAATTGGGAATCTATCTGCATTGATGGGGCGAAGCTCCTGAATTTTTTACAAATATGGGACTTGTGGCAGTTGATAGAGC
The DNA here is from genome assembly GCF_014356525.2 of Nilaparvata lugens. Classification (NCBI taxonomy): domain Eukaryota; kingdom Metazoa; phylum Arthropoda; class Insecta; order Hemiptera; family Delphacidae; genus Nilaparvata; species Nilaparvata lugens. Next base: position 28,362,120 of record NC_052514.1, on the reverse strand, counting down.
TTATTGATGACTATTTTAGGTATGAATTTGATCAAAATCGTTGGAGCCGTTTCCGAGAAAATCACGAAAAACCCTGTTTTTGACAACATTCTCGCCATTTAAGCCGCCATTTTGAATTGCATTTGATCGAAATTGTTCGTGTCGGATCCTTATAGTGAAAGGACCTTAAGTTCCAAATTTCAAGTCATTCCGTTAATTGGGAGATGAGATATCGTGTACACAGACGCACATACACTCATACACACACACACACATACATACCAATACCCAAGAACCAGTTTTTTGGACTCAGGGGACCTTGAAACCTATAGAAACTAGAAATTGGGGAACCTTAATTTTTTTCGGAAAGCAATACTTTCCTTACCTATGGTAATAGGGAAGGAAAGTAAAAAGGAGCATCCTTCATAAGCCAATATAAGAGTAAAAATCTGACTATAGAATTATTCATCATAAATCAGCTGACAAGTGATTACACAGATGTGTGGAGAAGCCAGCCTATTGCTGTATTTCCATAAGGTCTATAGTTTCAATCAGGTACTTGTGGATGAGAATACTTCGTGAGGTCTACTGTTCACAGAACTACTAGTATATCTAATCTTCAGATAAAAACACATATATGGGTTTGTGTACAATATTGATTGGATAATGATACTCCATGAGACGGGAATGAAAAGAGAGCTGATGAAACAGGGGGAAAAAGGGTCGAAATTTGTGTAGAGAAGTGGGTAAGTGGTGGCGCAGGGAGTGAGGGAGAAGTCAAAAAGGTCTAGCAGACTGGCGTCAAGTTTCCGGGCGTCGGAAGAGTCGACATTTGTTCCCAAAACGCAGCAATCGATTGTGGCTCAAACGTACACAAAGTACCGTAACCTTGGTTAGAGCTCATTGTAAACAAATAATGAAAATTATCGACTTCTGATTTCAGGTGCCAACTAGAATCTTGAAGATGACTAGATACATCTGTTATAAATAGTTACTGGATGTAAATGATCAATTCTTGACGATGTGATCTGGAAAGATAGATCTATAATTTTATTGTGATTGGATAATAATTTACCATCATTACATATTTTCTGTAAGCTTGAAGTCACAAATGTTGAGACAAAAATCTGGTGTGGCGCACTCACACAACTTTCCTTGCCGTTATGAAAATTCATCACCTGACGCTAGTGTTCCCGCGCATCTAAAGTCTACTATTCAAAGATTTGAGTCAGCTGGTGACAGGGCAATAACGCTGGAGACACACATGCGGTCTGCTATCTCTTCATAGTGAATGATTCAATAGAATCAACAATAATTTGCAATTGAATAATCTTATTTTCTCTAATTTTGAGCTTATTTTCAATTTTAGGTGAAAATGCAACTGAACATTTATTTTAGAGATTTTTATGCTCAATCTTTTCCACTTTTTTCCACTTGAAATTTTTTGTTTCAATTCTATCTGAAGCCTGATAATTGGGAATCTAAAATCAAACTTTGCATAGATGGTGCAGAGCTCCTGAAATTTTTGCAGATATGAGACTTGTGGCAGTTGATAGAGCATTTTGACTTTTCTAGGTATGAATCTGATCAAAATCGTTGGAGCCGTTTTCGAGAAAATCGCGAAAACCCCTGTTTTTGACAACATTTTCGCCATTTTAGCCGCCATCTTGAATTTCATTCGATCGAAATTGTTAGTGTCGGATCCTTATAGTGTAAGGACCTTAAGTTCCAAATTTCAAGTCATTCCGTTAATTGGGAGATGAGATATCGTGCACACAGACGCACATACACTCATACACACACACACACACACACACACACACACACACACACACAAACACACACACACATACACACACACACACACACACACACACACACATACAGACCAATACCCAAAAACACTTTTTTGGACTCATAGGGTACCTTGAAACGTATAGAAATTGGGGTACCTTAATTTTTTTCGGAAAGCAATACTTTCCTTACCTATGGTAATAGGGCAAGGAAAGTAAAAAGGAGCATCCTTCATAAGCCAATATAAGAGTAAAATCTGACTATAGAATTATTCATCATAAATCAGCTGACAAGTGATTACACAGATGTGTGGAGAAGCCAGCCTATTGCTGTATTTCCATAAGGTCTATAGTTTCAATCAGGTACTTGTGGATGAGAATACTTCGTGAGGTCTACTGTTCACAGAACTACTGGTGAGATAGGTACCTTGGAAAAGGGAAACCTCAGAAAACAAGAAAATTTGAGATTATTGTAATTGAAAATTCCATGAAAATGATCTTCATAAATCATACGGTATTTTATTTTGAAAATTTGTAACTTCAGCTTTTAGAATAATACAATAATTTAACTGTTTATTTAGTTTGTTGTGTTTTCGTCTACTTGAGAAAAGATTGAAATAACATTTCATTAATTCAAAATTAAATGTTTAAATGTTTAAATGTTTAAATGTTTAAATGTTAAATGTTTAAATGTTTAAATGTTTAAATGTTTAAATGTTTAAATGTTAAATGTTCAAATGTTTAAATGTTCAAATAATTAAATGTTTAAATGTTTAAATGTTCAAATGTTCAAATGTTCAAATGTTCAAATGTTTGAATGTTTATATGTTGCCCATTTACGGTGGAACGCAGTAATAGATTTTCATGAAATTTGACAGGTATGTTCCTTTTTTAATTGCGCATCGACGTATATACAAGGTTTTTGGAGATTTTGCATTTCAAGGATAATATAAAAAGAATAAAATTTGGTGTGGTGCATTCACACAACTTTCCTTGCCGTTGATCAACTGACGCTAGTGTTCCCGCAGATCTCAAGTCTACTTTTCCAAGATCTGAGCCAGCTGGTGACAGGACAATAGCGCTGCAGACACACGAAGTCTGCTATCTCTTCATAGTGAATGATTTAATAGAATCAACAGTTGCCAACAGTTTGCAATTGAATAATCTTATTTTCTCTAATTTTGAGCTTATTTTCAATTTTAGGTGAAAATGCAACTGAACATTTATTTTAGAGATTTTTATGCTCAATCTTTTCCACTTTTTTCCACTTGAAATTTTTTGTTTCAATTCTATCTGAAGCCTGATAATTGGGAATCTAAAATCAAACTTTGCATAGATGGTGCAGAGCTCCTGAAATTTTTGCAGATATGAGACTTGTGGCAGTTGATAGAGCATTTTGACTTTTCTAGGTATGAATCTGATCAAAATCGTTGGAGCCGTTTTCGAGAAAATCGCGAAAACCCCTGTTTTTGACAACATTTTCGCCATTTTAGCCGCCATCTTGAATTTCATTCGATCGAAATTGTTAGTGTCGGATCCTTATAGTGTAAGGACCTTAAGTTCCAAATTCCAAGTCATTCCGTTAATTGGGAGATGAGATATCGTGCACACAGACGCACATACACTCATACACACACACACACACACACACACACACACACACACACAAACACACACACACATACACACACACACACACACACACACACACACATACAGACCAATACCCAAAAAACACTTTTTTGGACTCATAGGGTACCTTGAAACGTATAGAAATTGGGGTACCTTAATTTTTTTCGGAAAGCAATACTTTCCTTACCTATGGTAATAGGGAAGGAAAGTAAAAAGGAGCATCCTTCATAAGCCAATATAAGAGTAAAAATCTGACTATAGAATTATTCATCATAAATCAGCTGACAAGTGATTACACAGATGTGTGGAGAAGCCAGCCTATTGCTGTATTTCCATAAGGTCTATAGTTTCAATCAGGTACTTGTGAATGAGAGTACTTCGTGAGGTCTACTGTTCACAGAACTACTAGTGAGATAGGTACCTTGGAAAAGGGAAACCTCAGAAAACAAGAAAATTTGAGATTATTGTAATTGAAAATTTCATGAAAATGATCTTCATAAATCATACGGTATTTTATTTTGAAAATTTGTAACTTCAGCTTTTAGAATAATACAATAATTTAACTGTATATTTAGTTTTGTTTTCGTCTAACTTGAGAAAAGATTGAAATAACATTTCATTAATTCAAAATTGAATTTTTACAGGTTACAATGGATATTAGAGTGATGATGAATATTAGATCCTATCATAGGTTGACTAGAAATTCATTATTTCAAGCCTGTGTTAGCTGGGCTAGTATGTAAAAGTAGTTGAAATAGAGTTATGAGAAAACGTAAAGATAATAATTAATAATTCTCTACAATTGCAGTGAATCAGGTCAGAAAACTAGGTACCGTACCAATCCAGTTAAAATGAAAAAAAAAAACAGAAAATAATACAAATATTTCATTTTTTTGAGGTTTTATGATTTTCTCTAAAACCCAATTTATAAAACATGATTTTATAAAACACTTATTCCATAAAGCAATATTAATATTCAGTCAAGTATTCATGGAGAAGTATAGGCTATGGAGTATATGAGGATTTATCTACCATCCCCTCCGAAATGGAACTTGAATATTTTTTTGAAGCCGGACCAGCCACAAAAACAGCTTCCAATGTCATTCTGTTGTATGAATCGAAAAAATACAAGTTATGAGAGAAGAATATAAGTGAGAGAATAGCACAGTGATAAATTATGAGCTAGAAAGTGAGTGGCATTTCAAAGTTATTCAATTTTGTAATTTTTTACGATCTATTGTTATGAAAATATCCCATATACACAGCCTACCTCATATTACTCTATAGTTGATTATAGTTTATTCAGTTTCAGGCATGTGATTGAAAAGTAGGATTGCCTATATCCGTATAAGTTCATTGTAATTTAAATAATACATTCAAGTTCATTATAGTTCATATCCTTTAACAATTCTCCAGCAGCTTTTTCTAGAGATTACCCACATTATTCCCCAGATATGGTAAATGTAGACTTGTGGTGGGAGGAACACATCCCCCCACCATTTGGAATAATGGTTTTATTGCCCCCTTAAATAATGTTTGAGCACTAAAAAAATCATGAAAACCTTAAATTTGAAACAAATTATAGATAAAGTTAAAACTAAGCCTATGATGATAAAGTTTGTTCACAAATCGCTTTGCAGCATGCTATTTAAAAATGATAAGGCCTATTCAGGGCTACGACTAAATATTTTTTGAAACAATCAATAAATAAATAAACTGATAAAATTCTATATCATTCCATTTTATTTGTTATAGAATATTTCTAATAAAAGATCCTGGGGAATTTCCAAGGAAAAATCCAATTAAAAAGTGGCCTACTTAACACAATGAAACTTGAATGGAATGGAATTTTCCAGGGAGAGCCACCCGAACATTGAATAATTACATAAATAATAAAACCATACTACCCGATTTGGTGGGTGGTATGGAATATGGAACCAATGACATTTTTTCCATCAAAAAGAGCATCAAAAGCTGATTCGATTGTAACTTGAATGGGGTTTTAGTTATCAGATGGAAATTGCGTGGAATCGCACTCATTTTGAAGGTGTATTTTCTCGGACACTCCTCTGGTGGGGTGTATTCCATACCCCCCCCCCGTGACTTCAACAAAATTCAGGTGCTTTCTACGCTCTAATGTTCCGATCCCTTTCGAAATTTTTTCTGGATACGCCACTAGTCTATTATCTTCTATCCGTTCATACATGCAATATTATTAATTGATAGAATCAACAAACAATTATTCAATAGTCGATAAGTGGTATGATATCGTAGCATACTATAATTTGAATGTAATATGAATGATACGATACAACAATTATAGTATGAATAGATTTTTTGAAGATCCAATGTAATTTATAGATAATATCCACAAATATAAATGCTTTAGTATTTTGTTAAATTTACTATTCAACTACTGTTAGGAGAATCAAGCTTGATTTTCTGTCTAACACGACATACCCTGACTTCTGTCAGCTGTTGCACCATCTTATTCTCATAGACAGTACAGTAATATAGCAGTAGATTAGGTTACTTATCCCCTTTAGCCCTCTATAACTAGCTCTGAAGCCGTCTAGTCGTCGACTGACAGTTTGACACAAATGGAGATCACCTCCCTAGAGCAGTGCAATCACAACTCTGCTATAATCAGATTCAATTCAAACTGCCAGCATTCCTAATATATAACATCAATGCTTCCCATTCCTGTAACGATGAACTTATGAAAGTGAGTCTCACAATATAGGTCAAATCCAGTTCGGTACTCTAATTATCTATTCGGTACCTAATCTAAATGAGCTATTCTAGTATCTTTCAGTGGCGTAGCCAGAAACAAATTTCGGGGGAAGGGGATCATAACATTGGATTAGAAAGCACCTTAACTTTGAGGGAGACACTGGGAGGTATGGAATACCGCCACTAAAGGGGGGTCCGGGTGTCCTCCCCCGGAAAATTTAGAAAATATACTCTTAATTGGTGCGATTTTACGCAATTTCCACTTTCAAACAATCCATTTAAGTTTTTTTGGTGATCAGTAGGCCACTTATTATTTCGATTTTCCCTTGAAAATTTCATAGGCCTATAGCTTTTGGATTAAATAACAAATAGAATGGAATGAAGAACGATTTCATTGGACGTTAAATTGTATAAAAAAATATTTATTTTGTAGAAGAACTACTCATTATTATTCTGATAACAAGCTAGCATGCTTAAATTTTGGCTCCAAAAACACTATTTCAACTAACTTTAATGGCTATTAGTTTTAACTTGATTGACAATTTTTTTCAAATTTACATGACTTTCATTCAAGTGTTTAAACTTTCATTGATTTTTTTTGGGTGGGGGGGAATAAAACTTTTTTTCAAGTATTAGAGGGATGTGTCTCTCCTGTCCACGGTAGAATTTTCCTGTGGAACTCATGTAAGTTAATCATAACAATCATGATTGCTATATGGGTCGCAAAAGCTGCTCTAACATACATAAAGTAGTCGTTTTCATTTGAAGTTGTTTTCATTTTTATAAGTACAAGTAGGCGACAAGAGTCCCCCAAGTCATCGCCCTAGACCCCAATATACTCACACACGTTTTTGGCGGCTTTCACAAGTACTTATATGGGTCATTCGGTGGTGAAGCCATTCGAATATAGTTGTTATCTGTGGTGAAGTGTGTGAGTGCTATTCTGCTGCTATTACACGGTAGAACCTACTGGACATAATAACTGTTAAATTTTCGGGGGTACTCTCTAGAAAAAGTTGCTGGAGCTTTGTTTAAGGAAATGCATGAAACTGAATAAACTATAATAAACTAGATCAATATAAGCTATATTAAATTCCTTTATAATAATAGGTGGTAAAAAGTGAACTAACTTAGAAGTGCTATCAGTAGTTTCTCCATCCCTTGTTATCTAGTCCCTACGCACTAGATCACTCACTTTCTATAAGAAAATACGGTAGCTCATTATTATTATCATTGCTATTGCAGTGCTATTCTCTCATACATTACCTATCTTTCTCGACTGACAGTTTGACACAAATGGAGATCACCTCCCTAGAGCAGTGCAATCACAACTCTGCTATAATCACATTCAATTCAAACTGCCAGCATTCCTAATATGTAACATCAATGCTTCCCATTCCTGTAACGATGAACTTATCAAAGTGAGTCTCACAATATAGGTCAAATCCAGTTCGGAACTCTAATTATCTATTCGGTATTCGGTACCTAATCTAAATGAGCTATTCTAGTATCTTTCAGTGGCGTAGCCAGAAACAAATTTCGGTGGGGGATCATAACATTGGATTAGAAAGCACCTTAACTTTGAGGGAGACACTGGGAGGTATGGAATACCGCAACTAAAGGGGGGTCCGGGGGTCCTCCCCCGGAAAATTTAGACAATATACTCTTAATTGGTGCGATTTTACGCAAATTTCCACTTTCAAACATTCCATTCAAGTTTTTTTGGTGATCAGTAGGCCACTTATTATTTCGATTTTCCCTTAAAAATTTCATAGGCCTATAGCTTTTGGATTGAATAACAAATAGAATGGAATAAAGAACAATTTCATGGGACGTTCAATTGTATAAAAAAATATTGATTTTGTAGAAGAACTACTCATTATTATTCTGATAACAAGCTAGCATGCCTTAATTTTGGCTCCAAAAATAGTTATTTGTGCAACTAGTGCGCAAAGTAACAGTTTGCTGCACCGAAAGAAACGTTTACGCCCGAGCCGTAGTCGTGGGCGGAATGGTTTGTTGAGTGCAGCAGAGGAACTTTGCGCACGTATTTCACATTAAATTTTTCCTACAGTTACCATTGAATATGAAAAGTGGGTAATTATGGGTAAAATTGCCTGAAATCCATCAAATGTTTTTCTGTGTAATTTTATTATTGATAAAAACCTTAATCCTAAAATCCTAAAGTCCTCGTTGTCCTTGGTTATAATATAAAATTAATAATTTGCTCGTTGTGCTTCGTTGCACCTCTGCTCACTATAGCAGCCCAGTCACTGTTACCAACTTCATTTTGATTTTGCTGCACTGTTGCTCCATATAACCTACTAAGTATTTTGCGTTGCCGTGTTGCAAATCTGGAGTGCAGGAAAAATTTTCCCGCACTAGAGCGGAAAAGTGATTCTTTGCGTTCTGTAATCAGTGCAGCAATGGCCAATTTCAAGGTAACTGTAGGAAAACACTATTTCAACTAACTTTAATGGCTATTAGTTTTAACTTGATTGACAATTTTTTTCAAATTTACATGACTTTCACTCAAGTGTTTAAACTTTCATTGGTTTTTTTGGGTAGGGGGGGAATAAACTTTTTTTTCAAATATTAGAGGGATGTGTCTCTCCTGTCCACGGTAGAACCTACTGGACATAACTGTTAAATTTTCGGGGGTACTCTCTAGAAAAAGTTGCTGGAGCTTTGTTTAAGGATATGCATGAAACTGAATAAACTATAATCAACTAGATCAATATAAGCTATATTAAATTCCTTCATAATAATAGATGGTAAAAAGTGAACTAACTTAGAAGTGCTATCAGTAGTTTCTCCATCCCTTGTTATCTAGTCCCTACGCACTAGATCACTCACTTTCTATAAGAAAATACGGTAGCTTATTATTATTATCATTGCTATTACAGTGCTATTCTCTCATACATTACCTATCTTTCTCGACTTACATATTACACAATATAACGAGAATATGGTATTGGAAGCTAATTGAATAAAAAATAAACAATGCAGGTTCCATTCCGGGAGGGGATACATCCTCCTATCCCTTCCCCTTGGATATCCCATTGGTATTTTTCTATATTACCCAGCTTCTTCAAGAAGAAGAACTCTGCCATAATTAGACTATTATAATCAATTACAAAGAATAACTAGTACCCTTACATTATTTATTTCAGAAAGGACTAGTTTCGAGTGATAAATCATTTATAAATTCTAGGAATTATATGAAATATGAATTATTAATTTTGTATTTTCCAATTTCTCTAAAATGATTTAACTATCTATTATAAAACACATTTTTCATTTGAAGTTGCTTTCCATGACGAAACACTATATACTAGCTTTGTTGAAGTTCTGACACTATGTTACTAGTAAATATTTGAAAAAACACTTACTTTTGTTGGAGTCTTGAGGAATGCATTTCACTCCTGAAGAGGAGCTTCATCAGCCTGACACCAGGGGCGCTTGTTCTTATGGGTTGGACTGTGTGGCCAAAATGTGGAAAAATATTACATTTGATTTGAAGTTAAGTTGATCATTTAATAAGTTGGATTTGTCATAGTGGAGGTGTTTGAAAATTTCGTATTGTTCTAGTGTGCGAGTCTCTGGCTTTTTTGAAGAATGTGTAGGATTTCGAAATTTTTTTCTGGATACGCCACTAGTCTATTATTTTCTATCCGTTCATACATGCAATATTATTATTAACAGATAGAATCAACAAACAATTATTCAATAGTCGAAAAGTGGTATGATATCGTAGCATACTATAATTTGAATGTAATATGAATGATACGATACGACAATTGTACCCAAGCCGAGATATTTTTATTGAACTTGATGTACCAACATTAAGGCAAACGTTCATGAAAACCGTAATACTCTACATAAACAAGAATCACTCTCTATTTTCAGCTCGCACTACCCCTTACAATATGCGAGTAAATCATTTCAATAGATACAATATGCATTTGATCAAGCTCACTACATGTAGGCATCAATTCTTTTATTACTGTAATCTTTTCATCAACTTAGTTCCGTCAAATTTCATTATAGAAAAACCAACTGGTAAATATCACAAAACTGTGGAAGAGTGGATAAACAGGAATTTCTTTTTTAAATTAACGCTACAATAGATTTAGTTACTCTTAAGTATTCTTTAGTTATTCGTAAGTTTTTGATGATGTTCAATCATATATATATATAATTATTTAAAAAGCCAAATAGAATAAGTATTCTACAAATTTTAGTTAAGCGCTAAACTTGTTAAATCTAATAATGTAAACTCACTGCTGGCTCTCAAGTTCTTACTTATGCCAGCAGTCGCCAAAATAAAGATAAATTACGGTAAGTTTTGATCTAATAATTAAGTTTGAGTTTTGCTTATTTGTTTAACACTTTGTAACTTAATATATTGTAATATTGAATAATAATAAATTTAATATTGTAATATTGAATAATTATAGTATGAATAGATTTTTTGAAGATCCAGTGTAATTTATAGATATTCTCCACGAATATAAATGCTTTAGTATTTTCTTAAATTTACTATTCAACTACTGTTAGGAGAATCAAGCTTGATTGAATATTCTGTCTAACACGACATAACCTGACTTCTGTCAGCTGTTGCACCATCTTATTCTCGTAGACAGTACAGTAATATATAGCAGTAGATTAGGTTACTTATCCCCTTTAGCCCTCTATAACTAGCTCTGAAGCCGTCTAGTCGTCGACTGACAGTTTGACACAAATGGAGATCACCTCCCTAGAGCAGTGCAATCACAACTCTGCTATAATCACATTCAATTCAAACTGCCAGCATTCCTAATATGTAACATCAATGCTTCCCATTCCTGTAACGATGAACTTATCAAAGTGAGTCTCACAATATAGGTCAAATCCAGTTCGGAACTCTAATTATCTATTCGGTATTCGGTACCTAATCTAAATGAGCTATTCTAGTATCTTTCAGTGGCGTAGCCAGAAACAAATTTCGGTGGGGGGATCATAACATTGGATTAGAAAGCACCTTAACTTTGAGGGAGACACTGGGAGGTATGGAATACCGCAACTAAAGGGGGGTCCGGGGGTCCTCCCCCGGAAAATTAGACAATATACTCTTAATTGGTGCGATTTTACGCAAATTTCCACTTTCAAACATTCATTCAAGTTTTTTTGGTGATCAGTAGGCCACTTATTATTTCGATTTTCCCTTAAAAATTTCATAGGCCTATAGCTTTTGGATTGAATAACAAATAGAATGGAATAAAGAACAATTTCATGGGACGTTCAATTGTATAAAAAAATATTGATTTTGTAGAAGAACTACTCATTATTATTCTGATAACAAGCTAGCATGCCTTAATTTTGGCTCCAAAAATAGTTATTTGTGCAACTAGTGCGCAAAGTAACAGTTTGCTGCACCGAAAGAAACGTTTACGCCGAGCCGTAGTCGTGGGCGGAATGGTTTGTTGAGTGCAGCAGAGGAACTTTGCGCACGTATTTCACATTAAATTTTTCCTACAGTTACCATTGAATATGAAAAGTGGGTAATTATGGGTAAAATTGCCTGAAATCCATCAAATGTTTTTCTGTGTAATTTTATTATTGATAAAAACCTTAATCCTAAAATCCTAAAGTCCTCGTTGTCCTTGGTTATAATATATAATTAATAATTTGCTCGTTGTGCTTCGTTGCACCTCTGCTCACTATAGCAGCCCAGTCACTGTTACCAACTTCATTTTGATTTTGCTGCACTGTTGCTCCATATAACCTACTAAGTATTTTGCGTTGCCGTGTTGCAAATCTGGAGTGCAGGAAAAATTTTCCCGCACTAGAGCGGAAAAGTGATTCTTTGCGTTCTGTAATCAGTGCAGCAATGGCCAATTTCAAGGTAACTGTAGGAAAACACTATTTCAACTAACTTTAATGGCTATTAGTTTTAACTTGATTGACAATTTTTTTCAAATTTACATGACTTTCACTCAAGTGTTTAAACTTTCATTGGTTTCTTGGGTAGGGGGGGAATAAACTTTTTTTCAAATATTAGAGGGATGTGTCTCTCCTGTCCACGGTAGAACCTACTGGACATAACTGTTAAATTTTCGGGGGTACTCTCTAGAAAAAGTTGCTGGAGCTTTGTTTAAGGATATGCATGAAACTGAATAAACTATAATCAACTAGATCAATATAAGCTATATTAAATTCCTTCATAATAATAGATGGTAAAAAGTGAACTAACTTAGAAGTGCTATCAGTAGTTTCTCCATCCCTTGTTATCTAGTCCCTACGCACTAGATCACTCACTTTCTATAAGAAAATACGGTAGCTTATTATTATTATCATTGCTATTACAGTGCTATTCTCTCATACATTACCTATCTTTCTCGACTTACATATTACACAATATAACGAAAATATGGTATTGGATGCTAATTGAATAAAAAAATAAACAATGCAGGTTCCATTCCGGGAGGGGATACATCCTCCTATCCCTTCCCCTTGGATATCCCATTGGTATTTTTCTATATTACCCAGCTTCTTCAAGAAGAAGAACTCTGCCATAATTAGACTATTATAATCAATTACAAAGAATAACTAGTACCCTTACATTATTTATTTCAGAAAGGACTAGTTTCGAGTGATAAATCATTTATAAATTCTAGGAATTATATGAAATATGAATTATTAATTTTGTATTTTCCAATTTCTCTAAAATGATTTAACTATCTATTATAAAACACATTTTTCATTTGAAGTTGCTTTCCATGACGAACACTTACACTATATACTAGCTTTGTTGAAGTTCTGACACTGTGTTACTAGTAAATATTTGAAAAAACACTTACTTTTGTTGGAGTCTTGAGGAATGCATTTCACTCCTGAAGAGGAGCTTCATCAGCCTGACACCAGGGGCGCTTGTTCTTATGGGTTGGACTGTGTGGCCAAAATGTGGAAAAATATTACATTTGATTTGAAGTTAAGTTGATCATTTAATAAGTTGGATTTGTCATAGTGGAGGTGTTTGAAAATTTCGTATTGTTCTAGTGTGCGAGTCTCTGGCTTTTTTGAAGAATGTGTAGGATTTCGACATTTTTTATCACTTTTATTTGAAGATACGACTAAAAGCTTGTCAATATTAATACTCTTTGCATTTCTAATACAGTATTTTATTTTCAAGTGATCAATTGCAAACTGAACTTCACATAGAAAATGTTAAAATTGAAAAGGCGACTGGGCGGGCGAGGCCCATCTCCCAGCCGGAGCGTGATGAGCGGAGGCTGCTTCCCATCTCCTATAGGCTACAGGTAGAGAGTTAGTGGGGAGGATATTTTTAATATTCTTTCCGAAGAATGGACATTGATATGTCCAAAGCTCCGCCAATTTATGTAGAAAATAATTAATTGTTATGCATAACAATATAATTATCTATAGTTATTATATTACAAATTACTTTTTCATATCATATACAGTTCAATAATTATTTTCTTAGTCTATATTATGTAAATTCATCTTTAATTTTGCTGTATTGTGAGCTATTGAATATAAGTGTACAAGACAGTAGGCCCTATATATTGTAATATACATAAATAAAGTACTCAATAATCAATCAATCAACCAATCAATACAGTTGTTGAATTGGAGTGTATTTTGAAGTGCATTTTTTTCTTTGATAACATTGAGAAAACTGAATGGTATTTCTATGACACTATTATTTAATAAGTGAAAATTAAATATTGTTTATCAGTCATAAGTCCATATAGTTTATCGTTGATGATTATTCTTTAGTAGGCTACTGTAAATCTTCCTTGAAACTACACATTTTTCTTCAAAAATATCGCATTTTAATGGAAAATATGAATAGAAATTTTATTTGCCAAAATACCTTTGTCAAAACTTTGTATTGTCAAACAATACAGTTTGAAATATGAACAAATCAAAAATAAAATAGAAAAATCTGGTGTGGTACACTCACACAACTTTCCTTGCTCATTGATCTATAAGCCTCATTCTTAAACGAGGATAATATAGGGGAATAACATTATGCCGATTGGCGGCTAAATAGTTTTATTAAAACTACGATTATACTATTGTTATTGTTTTCAGAGTACATTTTCCTTTGTTTGAATTATGAAATTTGAGGATTTTTTTAAAGTTGTCAAAATAGCTGTTCTACAAATAAAATATCGACGTGTGTTCTTTTGAATAAACTGCTCTACCCACCTACCTCAAGCACGAGAAGGAGGTTACAAAGTAAATTTCTCAAGGATGGGGTGGACCCCCTGTTAGTTTCTCAGGGAGGAGACTCATGCTAGTTGATAGAGCTGATATATAACTATACAGGATATGAATTTGAAAAAAATCGGTCAAGTCATTTTTGAGAAAATCGTGAAAAACATGGGTTTTTAGTGATTATCCGTCATTTTTCTCAAGAGTATTACGGAGCTCCTGCAATTTTCCCAGAAATGAGACTTATGTCAGTTGATAGGGCTTATAAACAGCTATCTAGGGTATAAATTTGAAGAAAATCGTTAGAGCCTTTTTTCGAGAAAACCGTGAAAAACATGGTTTTTTAGTCATTATCCACCATTTTCTCCTCCATTTTGAATTAAATTTTATTGAATTTCTTATTGTCGGATACTCATGGTATAAGGACGTCAAGTTTAAAATTTCAAGTCAATCGGTTAATTGGGAATGGAGTTATCGCGCACAGGATAAAACTGATCTGATTTCATGAAAGTATAGAATGAAAATTTCCATAAGTGTATGGAAGTAAAGTTCATTGCATAGCATGTTTTTATAATAATGCCATCTTCTATACGGTACAATTTTGCTCTAGTCAGACTCACTTCAATCTGTCAGCACAGCACTCCTTACATATAGGCCCTAATACCAATGATTTCCAGTGGTAAGCACTTACAATGCTGAGCGTATGAAATTAAAATCACTCTACATGTAATTTGAAATTGATGACTCAAGTTATACATCCTTTATTTGCTGACAAGGAAGATAACACAGCTAATTTAAGGGTAGAAACCAAACAAGTCCTAATCTCTCTGATGATAATTTTCCTGTGGAACTCTTGTAAGTTAATCATAACAATCATGATTGCTATATGGGTCGCAAAAGCTGCTCTAACATACATAAAGTAGTCGTTTTCATTTGAAGTTGTTTTCATTTTTATAAGTACAAGTAGGCGACAAGAGTCCCCCAAGTCATCGCCCTAGACCCCAATATACTCACACACACGTTTTTGGCGGCTTTCACAAGTACTTATATGGGTCATTGGGTGGTGAAGCCATTCGAATATAGTTGTTATCTGTGGTGAAGTGTGTGAGTGCTATTCTGCTGCTATTACACCCCCACAGTTGAGCAAAGGAGCCTCGCAACCCTTTGCAGGCCAATCAAGGATAGCAGAGCGCATGCGCGGTGGACTTAAACGGCGTCGCTTTGTTTTCGCCTTCAGTCGCTCGAGGGATGTCGAGGGTGGAGGGTGTGTGTGACGTCATCACTAACAGCTCATCCATGCAAGCGTCCGTGTGAACAGGTGATCATATTTTTGTATTTTTATAAAATTTGTTATTCTCATATTGTTCTTTGCATGATTTCTTTCAATTTTTGAATTAAACATGAACAATCTTTTTAATTCTTTGATTTGGAAGATGATAGGCCTCAATTCAAAAGTCTATAGAAACAGATAATTTATTGTTTTATCTAGGTAAAATTTGTTATTTTTGAAAATGACTTCCATTTTGTGTGATTTTTATTAGTTTTCTTGAATTTTCAAGCTGATAGATATTAGTCAAGTGAACCTTCCACACAAGTGATACATTCTTGCAAAATAATTTGTTATTATTGTAAGTACCTGTTATCTTGTGTTAAATTAATTTTAATGTTCAATTGAATGAAAGAAATTTACCTTATTCTGACAAGGAATCAGCCCTCATGATGTAAGATTATTCATATTTTAAAGTTTTGAGGCCAACGCACACGGCAAAAGACAGATGTATGCAGACAGTCGAAGGTAAAATCAAACGTTATGGTACATGCAGACGTGAGCAGATATACGCAGTCAGACAGACGTCTTTCAGCTTTGAGCAATTTCTCTCCATGATATTTTTTTATTCTCATTTCTTATGTAATATTGAATGTCATTTTCTATTCCAACTAATATAGAGTACTATATGAGTTATTCCAAATATTTTAAAATTCCAAATTCAACAAATTTCATCCATTATTGATATCAATGTGTCAAACACATTGCAAAATATTCAAATTTTTCCAGGTATGGGGCGGAAAAGGGTTATATTCCAACAGGCCGAATGTAGAAAACAGATATTATGTTGAGACAATCCAGAATATTACTTAAAAATTGAAAGATTTAGTCCCAGACTGACAAATGTTCCGATTCTTCTATACTGTTATTCAGATTAAGTCTTTATAAAGTTAATGGAAATGATAGGCTGTCAGAGTTGCCAACTTCTGTTACTCTACTGCCTTCTATAGTAGATAGCTGTGATTCACGTTATTTTTATATTCTGGTATATCTGATATGATATTAATTATTGACTCTTGTTGATAATGATAATTTCTACTCCAAATCTATTTTATTTGTCAAGAAAATATATTTTCTCATGATTTAATAATAATTCCTCCTAAAATTTGTTGAATGAGGATATTGATATTGTGGAACTTTCCATAATTATTGAAAAGCACAGTTTTATTTTGTCACATCCAAATTATTTATTAGTGCAGTTTTCGTGCTGAAACCATCACATTGTCTTGAAAAATAAAATACATTTGTGATAATTTCAGCAAGAAACTGCACTAATAAATAATGTCGATGTGACAAAATAAAACTGTATTTTCCAATTATTTTTCATATTTGAGATATATTCTGGTAGAACACACAATTTGGCAACAGTGCAGACTCGGAAAAGTATAGAGCTATCTGCTTTGTCTCATTAAAGAAAGCATAGCAAACCAATCTTAATTAGGTGCTGACTATATAATGTGAAACCACTAACTATAGTGATGTGAAAAACCGTTTATTCTCTAACAGAGCTAACGTGGAATAAGAACAATATTGAGAAATTCATAGTTGTTTTGAAATGGCGTGGAGAATTTCCTTCATTTGGATCAGTTCTTCCCAGTCTCCGAAAATCAACTCCTTTCTTCATGAACTGCTCAAGCTCCAGATTTATCCATTTGTCTGCCATCGTAAACTAGCGCTTTTTCCAACTCGGCACTTTCCACCTTCCGGCGTCAAAACTTGCCGCCATTCTGGGAAAGCAATGCGAAGTTTTCCCAGCTTGTTTTTTCACTCGGTGTCAACTCTTTGAACAGATGTTTTTGGTTCTCGGTCTTCCTTTCGGTCAACTCAATTTGCGGCTGAAAAATAGCTGGCGGCCAAATTGCTCTACGAAAGTTTCAGTGAGAAAAGTCTTATGAAGGAATCAAACATCAATGAAATGTGCCAAGTATTTGACTTGTCTCTGTTACATTGCTTCTCCCAACTTGGCTGTTTATTGGAAAAGTTTTGTGCCCTTCAATGAAAAAATACAGATTTTGATGAATAAGTTCAAAACTCCAAGTTTTTATATTGTCTATTGACTGTTGTAATAGTGTTGTCTTCATGAAGTCAGTGTTGCACGATGATAGATTCACATAGGCCTCCAGGGTAGATTGAAATGATGGAAACAGTTCAGTATTTCTTAGATAATTTGACAGTATATTTATTATAGAAATATAAACAATATATTATTATAGAAAATATAATTTGACAGTAGGTTCCATTTGAGATTCTATTCGGATGAAAAAACACTATTCTTCTTTCTATTTCTTCAAAATTTTGGACCGTTCTCTTGGATCCAGCATATTTTTTTAAATAGGAAGGTTGTCATTTTTGGTGCATGATTCAAAACAGACTTTCAAGAGAAAATGAATGGTTAAACCCGCATATCGATATCTCAAACCGCCGAGATAGGTATCAATGTGCGGTTTCTGCCATTCATTTTAGCATCCAAATTCTGTATCGAATTCCACTATCACATGATCACTTTCAAAAAAATGAAGTTGGATTTATATGACGGATCCAAGATGGCGAACTAAATTTTGAGGCTACAGAAGGCATTTTTATCAATTCGAATAGGAACCTCAATGAAACCCACTGTCCAATTATTCTCTTGAGAGAAATATCAAGCTGTTTTCATAATTTCCACCAAACATGTTCAATTACAAGTTGCGGTTTTCAAAGTTCAATTCAACAGTTCATGTGCGAGTTCTCCAACCCAGGGAGAAAATATATTTTATCTTAGAGATATTAATTCAATGAGAACGCGCTTTGAATGAATTGAAAATAGAACTCAATTAATAATTCCATTCAGTATTTTATATTTCTCTCAGTCTAGCCAAGAATGAATCGAACTGAATGATGCGAATGTTAACAATTTCACCCATCTTTCTATTAGGGTGTCAAACCTGCATTGTGAAATCAGGCCATGGCTCAATATATCGCATTTAATACACATGAACTGCCCTACATTGAAGCTTTAATTATTCAAATAATTATTTAGTCCAAGTGCTCAATATGTGTGCTGGCTATAACGAGAGAACTCAATTATTGGAGTAGTGATTTCAGAACTTCCTAATGCCAAAATCAGGAATTATAATTAGTTTCCCGGTTTCAGACTTATCATTACAGTTATACAATGACAGGGATCTTCTTTTTCACAGTGATTTCATATCTTACAAATGCGAAAATCAGGAATATTGGAATAATTATCATCCCCAACGATAGACTACAAAAACCACCATTATGATTGAACAATGAATTGAACTTGATGTAATGGGCTATGAGGCTTCACTGAAAATTGCTATGTATTAATCGTAGTTAGTCCCCGATTTCTATCCAGTTTTTATATAATAAAATTGACCAATATATTAATATTAACTATGGGGCTAGTTAAAATCAAAGTTAGTATCAATATTGGTTAATATTAATATAAACAATATAACCAAATATTAATATTAACCAATTGAAAGCCTTTCGACATTGGGACATTATTATATTATTATTATTATCAACATTGACATTGAAGTACTGTAATTCAATGATTTGATGATCATATAAATATCAAAGATCATACATTACAATATCAGAAAAATCAAAGTTAAAAGTAAAAAGTATAAAGTATGACTGCAGTGATAGGTTTGGATGCGTCAAAGTAGAGTTTTTCTGAGTTTTCGAATTATCCTTCAAGGCTATAAATCTCTCCATCGCCATACATGGCTATAAATAAAGTTCCTGTATTGTCATGAGAGAGAAACAGGGCGACAAAACATAGATGCATTCCCAGCTTGAATTGTGAACCGGAATTGAGTCTTTCATTCATAAGTAGTCTAATACAGCCCTCAACATTTTTCACAGATGAATAATGATACAGATGATAATAAGAAAAACTTATGAATTGATGGGAATATTTTTAAGATGAAGAATGGAAAGGACAGAAATGAAGAATAGAAGATCAGTTGGTTTGCTCAGTGATAAAATTATCTTTCAGTGTTGACTCCTTTGTCCTGATATTTTCTTCAAATATAAGACTAAGCACAAAACTCAAGATCACGAAAAACAGAGAATGGGGAACTGAATCAAGGTCAGGAAAAATATATTTGTTTACATGTTTCAAAGCATTTGGAAGAATTCCAGAAATTCTCCACTATATTATCTGTGAGAAATCCGGACTCGTATTTCATTTATTTACGATGGGGGGATGATGGGCTGATGATTCGGTAATTTATTCAACAGTTCACTTCACAATTGTTTCCTTTTGAATAAGTTACGAATCGAATAATGATATAAATCATTTCTTATGCGCGAGTATAATAGCTCTGGAAAACTCCGTAGTAGATTCGATTTTGTGATCGGGATTTCCTTTTTGGCACAAATTTCTTGTGACTTGAAGATGAAAATAGCATGGGAATAGGAGTAAGTTTTTTGAGCAAACAATTTTTTTCCCAATTGATTTTTTGAATCAATGGTTCAATCATTAGCTTGAAAAAATACTTTCAGAGATCTTTCTTGGTATGAATTGTTCTGAAATTATTGTTATTTTTTGTTCCAGGTCGATTGTGAAATAACGATTAAATCATGATAAATTTGTTGACAAGTGTATCGTGATGCTGAACGCTCAATATGAGCCCAAGCGCTCTGGAACAAGAAGAACAAGAAGAGGTAAGTGATATTGAATTTGCCGATTCAATTATTTTGATTTGTTGTAATAATGAATGAAAATAAATTACATACAATTTGTTTTGCAAATCTGTGACCTAGAATCTACGGCTCCATTTTCAAATTTTGTTTATAGTTTATAGACAGCTCTACACCACATAGGCTATAATAAAAGTTAGAAGACAGAAAGGTTGGTCACTCCCAAAGTTAGTAGTCAGTCTACTAACGTTGGGTCGCTCCTATAGCATTGGTGTTCTGTCAACAACGTTGGACTATAATAACTTCTATAGCTTCTACCCTTGTTTCTCTCTTAGTCCATTTGTATATTGAGACGCGAAGCGACGTGACATGACGTTACTTGAGTCTGTTATGTTGACACGTGCTAGCTGCGTCTCAATATGAACGTTGTGATATGATCATATGATATTAACTCATCCAGCAGACTCGGGTCACGTCATGTCGCGTCGCGTCTCAATATACGACTAGCCTTACTTGCACGTATTATTTTCCGCTTACACAAATTGAAGAAACCTCTTAATTTGAACAGCATCAAATTAGACACACAAGCTCCGTTAATTAATATCTTCCACGGATAACAGTAGTGAAAATCAAGAATGTAAATGATGGTGATTGGAGTTACAGCAGAATTGGTGATTTCTGATTGGTTATAGTTATAATGATCCGTAAAATTTTCCGAATGTGAATTTGTAGTTGCTTGTTGAGGCTCATGCCTGCACATTTATGCCAACACCTTCTTCAGTTAGTGTTGCCTAACTGGTTCAAAATAGGCTAATCAACCCGCTACAAGATAAAGGACTTAAGTACTGCATTTTCCCCCTTCTGACATGCTACCCTTATCAACACTCCTCTCGAGGGATTCACGCTCCAACCGCAACCCCCCTTCTTCTCCAACTAATCACCTTCTTCACCATCCCCTTCTTCACCATCCCCTTCTTCGCCATTGCTCATTCTCATCCTCTATTACTACCTGTTTCTTCATCATCTACTACGGTTCTTCTTCACTGTTTCTCTATCCTCCTCCTCTTCCTCTTTCTCCTCATCCTCCTCCTCCTCCTCCTCCTCCTCCTCCTCCTCCTCCTCCTCCTCCTCCTTCTACTCCTCCCCCTCCTCCATTTCCTTCTCCTCCTCATCCTCCATTTCCTCCTCCTCCTCCCCCTTCTCCTCCTCCCCCTACTCCTCCTCCTCCTCCTTCTACTCCTCCCCCTCCTCCATTTCCTTCTCCTCCTCATCCTCCATTTCCTCCTCCTCCTCCTCCCCTTTCTCCATTTCCTTCTCCTCCTCATCCTCCTTCTCCTCCTCTTCATTATTTTACTCCATGGCTTTCACTTCTCCACTGCTACCCTCTCCTATCCTCATTATCATCCTTCTGCTCATTCTGCTTCTCTTCTTCTTCATCCATCTTCAACTTCTCTTCTTTCTCCTTCTTCTCATCCTCTTCTGACTGAAACTGTCCAGCTCTAGAACGATCACATGACAACCATCCCTCACCCATCCCACAAGTTTGTGGGGTACTAGTTTCAAATAAGTTTCCTTTTTTATCTCTGTATTTAATCTGTTTATGAAGTAATCGATCGCGTCATCAATACTCGAGTCAACTAATGCATCCAAATCCGACCAATTGCAATTTTTTAAATTCTTTTTTAGATTATTATAGTGTAAAAATTCCTGGTTATCTGTTGTTTGTTGTGTCATTTTCACATTTTCATACAAGCCCAAATTCATGCAAGTTAAATAGTGATCAGTTACACTTGTTTTTATTAGCGAGCCAATTGTTGTATCACTGGAAAAAGAACTATTTTTAAAGAAAAAGTGGTCTATACATGATTGGGAACCGTTTGACTCTCGCGTGGGCTTGTTTATAAAAGATTTGAAACCATTTGAAGAAAGTAAATTAAAATATTCGTTTGTTACGTTGGTGTTTCGGTTTAAATCAATGTTGATATCGCCAGTTATTATTATGTTCGGACTGTTAGTTCTGTTTAGGTAATCAATGCACTCATTCAAACTATTCAGGAAAATAGTTAGATTAGAAGAAGGTGACCGATATATAGCGACAATAGTTAATCTGATATTTGATTTCTGTATGACATCAAGTATTATATTCAACCCTATACAGTCATAAAAGACAATTGTGCGGGCGAAGCCCGCCTCCCAGCCGGAGCGCGAAGCGCGGAGGCTGCTACCCAACACTATACAGTCATAAAAGACGATTGGGCGGGCGAAGCCCGCATTCCAGCCGGAGCGCGAAGCGCGGAGGCTGCTATCCAACCCTATATAGTCATAAAAGGCGATTGGGCGGGCGTAGCCCGCCTCTCAGCTGGAGCGCGAAGCGCTATTTTCCTGAATAGTTTGAATGAGTGCATTGATTACCTAAACAAAACTAACAGTCCGAACATAATAAAAACTGGCGATATCAACATTGCTACCCAACAATATACAGTCATAAAAGACGATTGGGCGGGCGAAGCCCGCCTCCCAGCCGGAGCGCGAAGCGCGGAGTCTTCTAACCCACCCTACTGGGGTGCGGGGGGCAAAGCCCCCTACCGAGCGCGAAGCGCGAGTTTATATTTCAATCTACATAAATAAAGCACTCAACCAATCAATCTTCCTTTTCCTCCATCTCCTCCCATTCCAACTACTATGAACTGCTCTTAGTTTTCTCTGATCTTAATTTCTCCTCCTCCTTCACCGCCTTCTCTCTTTCTTTTTCTCATTCGTCTTCTTCTTCCTCTAAACATCATTCTCTGTTCTCTACACCTCCTATTCTCTACAACTTCTATTTCTCCACCAATTTTTTGATATTTGCTTCTCCTGTGCAATTCTCTATCCTCCTTCCACTTAATATCTTCACCAGCTCATAATTTCTCATCTTCCTCTGTCTCTCTACCTTTCTCAACTTTCTATTTTCATCTTTATTTTTATGACTGTATTGAAATACTAACTTCATCACCGTTCTCCATTTTTCTCCTTCTTCTCCCTCTAGCAAGTTATCTGTAATTCACTCCTATTCTTCTTTTTCCTCTCCCATATCTGTTTCTCTCGGTGTTTTTTCTTCTGCTCCTTTGCGTTGAATTTGCTCTGCACCCTAGCCTCTCCTTCTATTCATTCTCAATTTCTTCTTCTTTTTCATCGTTATTCTCCTTTCACTCCGCCTCTTTCCACCTCTTACTGTAACTCGACTACTGTAATTGATTCCCCTTCCTTCATCGTTTTCCTCTACTTCATACATTTTTCTCGAGCTTCTCCTTCCCCGACTTTCCTTCCTCTTTCTCCTCCTTCTCCTCCTCCTCCTCGTCCTCCTCCTCCTCTTTTTCCTCCCCCAAATATTTGTTCATGTACTCTCCTTCCTTATCCAACTACCCTTCTCACTCTCTCTCTAACAAACACTCCTTCTCTTCCTCCTATTCCTGTTTCTCCTCCTCCTTTTTCCCCCAAATATTTATTCTAGTACTTTCCTCCCTCATCCAACTAACCTCCTCACTCTATTTGTAACTCAAATCCCCCTCTTCCTTCTATTCCGGTTTCTCCTCCACCTCCTCCTCTTCTTTCCCTCTTCCCAACTTTCCAACATCTGACACCCCTAAATAATCCTGCCCCACCCTTTTCCCCGTTTCCAGCTAACGATTACATCAAGCCACATTTTCTGCACCCTGATCCGCCCTTCGCAATATGAACTTTCCCCTAATCTTCAAGGATTCTGTCTTCCGAGACAAGGTCAAGGCTCCTCCAATCGTTCGAAATAAAAGGCGATTTGCATGCAACGAATTACACTCTCTTATCTCTTGTTCTACAGCCATGTTCAATCTTCTTAATGGTTATGTCTGTTGATGCTTATCTTTGCCACACTTTTGGAGAAACTATGTACATTATAAAGGTAGTGGAACTTCCAAAAATGTACATTGTTGTTTGTGAAGAGAGTAGGTCCTACGGGTGGTTGATATTAACTTTCACCCAGGTTCTTCTAGTTTGAGAAAGAGTAATTTCCTTCATTTGAAGATGTATAGCACTACAGAATTCATAATTGTCTGGCACTTTAAAATCTTACTATAGTAAATTGGAGGTGGAAGTTCAAACTAAATATTATTCACTAAATAAACAACTAAACTGAACTGTCCATCGGAGGTCGCGCGTTTTTTTTTTCAATTCCTAGAACAATGCCTTCAATGCGACATTCACCACAACTGTTGTTTTTCATTGAAAGATAGGTTTAAATGATGAGAAATGCATTGTATTGAATGGTTTCTCAAGGAAAAAGCTATAAAAATATACAGCTTATTTCAAACATTTATCGATTTAAGGCTGTCTCCCACATATTAGTGAACGTGTCTGGTAAATTGAGAATATTATTCCCATGAATTTTTCAATGGGACTATCCAAACCTGTTTGGCCAGGCTGAGTGGGAATAGTGCCATTTGAACTCATGGGAATAATATTTCCACTGTACTGTATTATGTAACTGACTCTGATACCGATGAGTGGAAATCCAGCTTAATGTTGTCTGGACACTTAATCGACTCTAATGAGTGCTAAAAACGAAGAAAAGTTCGTGTAACGGATATTATTAGTTTTTTCAACTCATCTCATTGAAATTAGGATGAGAAAAGAATGGAAGCTTTTGATGATTGTTGTGTGTATGGATTGTGAATTGAGTGTGTAATTGAAGAATTTTGAAGTGACACATAACCTAGCTACATTTGGACTGTTGTATGAATTAGAATTGGAACCGTTTTGGGCGTAATTTAGCCTGTGGTACTTTTCTGTAAGTTGTATAATTCTGAATGATTGAATATATGAATAAAATAAAGCTGCTTAGCACCAACCTTTATGCATTTACTTCTATCAATAGCACTAATAGTTATCCTTTTTTGGCTCTAAAACTTTATCAAAATATAAAACTGGGATTCATCATAGTTATCCTTTGTTTGGCTCTAAAACTTTATCAAAATATAAAACTGGGATTCATCAATCACGATATGATTTACAGTAATATTGACTCATATCTAATATCGGACAACGAAGTGATAAACATAACCTATTTTTGGACAATTGCCATCCAAATTTGGGATGAAAGGAACAGTTCTGGGCTTGTGTTGTTCCTTTCCCAATCATTCGTAGTTGAGAATGATAATGTATCTATCAATGTATAAATAAGTAAATAAATAAATATCCTGAATTCAATGACAGTTTCATCACCGCTCTCTGAATAAATTTGTCTAATAATTTCAAGACCTTTATAATGGCATGATTATTCGGAGTGGAGCTATGTACGGTTTTGAATACAAATAATTTCCACATGAAAGAACAATTTTATCGCAATAGATTTCAATATTGTGGCTTCGCCTGCAGAATAGCAGAATGAAAAGCCGGTTCGTTCAGTTCAAGTGTGCTTTGATCTTTGAATGGTTGGAGAGAGAGAGAGACATCCCCAAGGGAATGCGGTCCGGAAAGTGGAGAAAAGTGATTCCGCGTCCGGAAGAAAACAATTTGGCACGGAAAAAGTGAATCGAGGGGCAAACAA
The DNA here is from genome assembly GCF_014356525.2 of Nilaparvata lugens. Taxonomy (NCBI): domain Eukaryota; kingdom Metazoa; phylum Arthropoda; class Insecta; order Hemiptera; family Delphacidae; genus Nilaparvata; species Nilaparvata lugens. The sequence continues at coordinate 28,336,220 of NC_052514.1, read as the reverse complement.
TGAATTTCAGCTGTTGGAACCGATGTAGCGCCTCTTCTCTCTTCTCTCTCATACACACCACTTCTCTCAGGTCCTCTCATCCTTCTTCCTCTCACATATGCCTTCTCTCTGTCACTCTTTCTCTTTCCCTTTCTCATCCCTCCAACTCTCACTGTAGAGTGTTAATGGAATGGAAAGGATATTGTTGAATATACTTTTTCAAGAATGGACGGTAAGTTGTTAGAATTCTGCCAATTTACGTGGATACGAGACAGTATCATAATCATAGTAATTTCAAATTCTATTCCATCTTCAAATTCATTAATAATGATGTTCAGTTCATACTTTGTTAATTCTCTGAAAAGTTTTCTCTATTTTTAAAAATATATTTATTAACGTATAAGCATAGAGTAACGAAACTATTATATCGTTCATCTCTGGTATAAGCAAGCATATATTGTTATTTATATAAATGAAGAAATCTATTCTGATATAAACCCTCAATATTTTTTTATTTCTCACTCCCTCTCTCTCTGTCTGACACTTATCCCCCTCTTTCTAATCCTCTTCCTTCTTATTTATCTCTCTCTTATACAATATATCTTTCAATCTCTCCCACCTTTATGAAAATTGCTCAGAAACCTAAGTTCACTTTAATAATACATTTATAACCTATTTCGAATTGCTGAGTTTATAACGCTTCTTCCTCATCTCAGTTCATTGTCAATCCATAATCTATTAAATCCATTTCTGTTTATCAACAAAGCCTGAATCCAGTCTCCACATGTATATTACTAGTGTGTATAGTAAACTTACAGCAGGATTCAAGTTGACTTTTCGTGGAATTGACAACAATAACAGAAATAACAGTCATCGTAATAATGACGGTAAACTTATGATTGGCACTTCTATTGTGATTTTCACCATAGTCACATTCCAACCTTCTATTCGCGTATTCTATTTATATATCCGTTATTCTGTTTTCTTATATGCAGTATTACCTGTCTGTAACTTCTATAATTTCTTCTCTTCCTACCTCTTCTCATTCTGACCTCCCTCCAAATTAGCTCAATTCATGCTCAAAACTAGTTATACTGTATATTTTTAATAATATAGACATGCTTACTTCATTTCTATACCAGATCATTAACACTGTACTCTATGCTATCTGTATCAATCCCTTCGCTCTCTCTTACTCACTCCCTCTCTCTTTCCTTCGGTTTTTCTCATCCCTCCAATTTCATTTTCTTATTATCTATCTCATTTTATGCACCGGATATTTACTACTTTCTTCTAATATCTCTCTCTTCATCCACCTTTTTAGACAATAATCTTACATAATCTATGTGTATTCTCACACAGCTTAGTCCTCTCTTCACATTCTTCTCTCTAACAACCGTCAACTGCAATTTGAAATCAATCTACTGATTCATATTTCTCGTTCTTATTTTCCATCTCTCTGTAGGTCTGTACACTCTCTTTTAATTGTCTATCCTCTTAATGATTTTCATATACTTTCTGTATTTTTTTTCTGCTGTGTTTCTGCTGGAGTTTTCTTCCTGTTTTCAGACCTGGTTCCTGTGACTTCTTGCACGCGCTCTCTCTTGCCGCCGCCCTGGCTCTCTCTCGCTCCCCCACCTGCTCGCTACCATCAGCATCTACCACTGCAAACTGCCCACCACATTGGATTATCTGCTGGACTCTGACATGAATAAAGGAATCTGAATCTGAATCTGAATCTGAATCTGAATCTCGCTCTACCTCCACTTGGACCCGATTCTTCCACTACCGGATACCTACTCGCTCTATCTCCACTTGGACTAGATCTCCCACTACAAGTTCTTCCTCAATCTTCATCTTATTCACCATTAGGATTATTCATCACCGGAACTCCACACATCTACATCTTATTGTGTTTAGTGAATTTTTTGAACTAGTGCTATAAATAGTGAAGGGAGCCGAACTGCCAAGGCATACTGAATGCACTCGAATCAAGAGACTTTTTCATTTAGGTTAAGTTTTATCAGTCCCATTCCCATTTTCCCCGTCATGTGTCGTTCTGAGGTCGGTTCACGATTGGTCTGCTGCTTCCATGATGCCTCTCACTGACACGTCAGCTCGCTCGCCCTCAAGTAGGTATGATTATTTCAATAATAGTAATAATGACGCAGGTATGTTTCTAGCAAATAAGCTCCACTCTTTCAAAAAACTTTTCAAGGCTGCTCACCTCAACGTACAATCCCTCAGCTATCACATTGATGAACTCAGAGCAATCTTTCGTTTTCAGGACTTCAATATAATCGGAATATCCGAATCATTTTTGAAGCCTAGTATTCCATCAAATTTTGTTGCTTTGCCTGGATATAATCTTTTCCGGAATGATAGATTAAATAAGCTTGTGGGGGTGTAGCAATTTATGTGAAAGATGGTATCAAAACAAAAGTTTCAATCACATCTAAACAAGAGTATTGTTCAAGACCAGAGTTTATGCTACTTGAATTATCCTTATCCAGTACTGATAAATTACTCGTTGGTATCTGTTATCGCCCACCAAAAATAGGTCATTTCACAGATTTCGAAAGTGCCTTGCTTTCTCTTATGCCTTGTTATAACCGTATACTAGTTATGGGGGATATGAACACCGACTTGAACATGACAAATCGGAACTTTGACTACTTTCAACTGACTACAATTTTCCAATGCCTAAACATGACTATTTTACCTCTCGATCCAACTCATCATACTAATGAATCAGACACACTCATTGACCTTCTCATTGTTAGTGATCCCAATGAGGTTGTTCAAGCAGGCCAAATCTCAGTCCCAGCTATTTCTAGACATGATTTGATCTACTGTGTACTTTCCCATAAGATACCCAAGCCAGAACAGAAAATTATCACTTATAGAGACTTCAAAAACTTTGATGAAGCCGCCTTCCTGACTGATGTGGCTCAGACTCCATGGCATCAAATTGAAGCATTACCCTCAGTTGATGACATGGTCAAGACTTTCGAGAATTGGACTTTGACTCTGTATGACAAACATGCACCTTATGTGACAAGGAGGATTAATAGAAAACGACGAGTACCGTGGATGACTGAAGACATACTTAAGATGATGGGACGTAGAGACAAAGCACATAGAAAATTTAAAAAGACATTTGACTTGGACAGTTTGATAGAGTATAGGAGCCTTAGAAATAGAGTTAAACAGGAATTACGGAACTCAAAGATTAGGTACTTGAATTCGTTTATGACAAACAACAGACAAGACTCTAAATCACTTTGGCAGGGAATAAGAGAATTCGGGCTTGGCAAGCAGAAATCGAATCCACAAATTGACTTAGCATTGAACAATATAAATGACCATTTCGTTTCACACTCTAACCAACGCGACGAAGTTGTCATTGCTAATCATATCGATGATCTTGAAGAGCAGGTTACAAACTTAGATTTACCAATTACTGATCAATTTCATTCCCATCCAATCTCAGAAGAAGACACTTTCAGAGCAATTCAACGTATTCATAGTAATGCTACGGGTGTTGACAAAATTCCTATTAAATTTATCAAGAAAATGTTATTTGCTGTTTTACCAACCATTACATACATTTTCAACAAGTCTATTGAAGAAGGCATTTTCCCTGAAAACTGGAAGTTTGCTCTGGTTCGCCCTCTAAATAAAGTTCCATCACCCAATAAAGTTGAGGATTTTAGACCAATCAGTATTTTACCTGCATTGTCCAAAGTGCTAGAAAGACTCATTCATGCTCAAGTTGTAAAATTTCTAGACAACAATAGTAAGCTTCATAACTTTCAATCAGGCTTTAGAAAATTCCATTCAACTGAAACAGCTCTGCTTCGTGTCACTGATGATATAAGGTTAGCTATGGACCAAAGAAAATGCATCATCCTCACCCTATTTGATTTTTCTAAAGCATTTGATACTGTTGATCATACAGTCCTTCTGAATAAGTTGGCTATTCTTGGTTTCATTCACAACTCGTTAGTTTGGTTTAAATCCTATCTATTAGGTAGGAAACAATGTGTATCTGTCGGTGACAAAAAGTCTACTTGGAAAAACGTTATGCATGGAGTACCACAAGGTTCAATTTTAGGCCCTCTCCTCTTCACTTTGTATGCTAATGACCTTTCTTCCATTATCAAATTCTCCAGTTTCCATACTTATGCAGACGACCTTCAAATATATTTAAGCTGTCCCATAACAAAAATTAACGAAACAGTTGGAATAATGAATCAGGATATCAATTCGATAGTTGAATGGACAAAGAAAAATGGCCTTAAGCTTAATCCCATCAAAGCACAGCCCATTATAATTGGATATTCTCGTCTTATAAACAATATTGACTATAAATCGATTCACAAAATTAGTGTAGATGGTAATGACATTCCTTACTGTAGCTCAGTTAAAAATTTAGGCATTATTATGAATAATACTCTTGACTGGTCAGAACAAGTGAACAAAACTTGTAAAAAGGTATTCTCAGCCATGCATGCATTGAAGAAAATGCACGATATTCTCCCTAGAAACATTAAATTATTATTGGTTCAATCTCTCATCTTCCCACATTTAATGTATTGTAATTCTGTTCTTAACGATATGCAAGTCACTCTGAATGATAAACTACAGCGTTGCCAAAATTATTGTCTACGTTTCGTCTACTCTCTCCAACGCCATGATCATATCACCCCAGCCCACATTGCTAGTTCAACATTAAAGCTTCCCGATCAGAGGCTTTTTCGAATAGTCAAGCTTGTTAGAGATATCTTGAAATACGGTAATCCGAACTATTTTAAAGATGATTTCAAATTTGTCTCCGAAGGTAGGAGGATAGATGCTTCACATACTAGAACCGGAGAAAGTACTTTAAGGATACCCAATCATCGAACTACTATTTTCACAAAATCCTTCTTAGTCAGTGCCTGTCGTGCATGGAATGCACTTCCTGTTTCTATCAGGTCCATCGAGAGCCGAGCGAGCTTCATCCTGACTTTAAAAAACATCTTTTGGAACAAATGACTGAAACTGTCCGCCCTAGAACGATCACATGACAACCATCCCCCACCCATCCCACAAATACAAACCTTTAAACCTGTTATAGAACGAATTGTATATATATATATATTATATAAACTCATGTTATTTCAATTATTCACTGCATACTGCTGTATATTACTGAAAGTTGATTACCCTGATCTACTTTCAGCATACTTCATTTTATCAATCAATCATTAATTATTTGATCTATTATTTATTTACTCTTATGGCTTTTATCGGCAGAGAGATCCTTTCGGATGTTCTGCCTTGCCGTATTACCCAATGTCATTTCCTATCAACACTCAAGTTTATAGGTTATGTCTTGGGTTCTTCATTTTTCTCACTAAAAATTTGCACTTTCACTTCCTGAGTTCCTTTGATCTTATCTACCTATATAATTATTTTACTTTATTAACTTTCTGTTCTTCTTCTCTTAGATATTCATATTAATTAAAACTTTTACAATATTTCTATTAAATGAATAAACTCTTATTTTAATTAATGAAATTAACGTTTTGGTAGAGAGTTAGTGGGGAGGATATTTTTAATATTCTTTCCAAAGAATGGACATTGATATGTCCAAACCTCCGCCAATTTATGTAGATGCATAACAATATAATTATTATCTATAGTTATTATATTACAAATTGCTTTTTCATATCATATACAGTTCAACAATTATTTTCTTAGTCTATATAATGTAAATTCATCTATAACTTTGCTGTATTGTAAGCTATTGTATATAAGTGTATAAGACAGTATATATTGTAATCTACATAAATAAAGTACTCAATCAATCAATCAATCAAACCTTTCCGCAACCAATCTCTCCCACAAACCACTCTCATGGAGTAGGAAGGCGTCACCCACCTCAACAAGGGCAAGCGAAACCCAAGGACCGACCCATCATAGCTCGACTCTGCAGCTACCGGACCAGGAAGATGATCTTCGACGCTAAGAGGAAGCTCAAGGGTTCCGGCGTCACGATTCGCGAGGATCTGACTACGGAGCGTCTCAAGATCCTCAACGCTGCGGCCGATCGTCATGGGCATAGGAATGTCTGGTCATCTGACGGGAGGATCAAGATCTGTATCGGCGAGGGAGGGTCCAAGAGGGTCCACACAGTCGAGAGGATGACCGACCTCCTAAATTTAAAGGTAAACTGAATCAGCATTCGATGACTAAAGTGCCCTTCACTACAATAATAGGAAAATCGTATTAATAAATTTCACAGTAGATATACCTTGGCATTTTTTATGAGCTGGCTCTCTGTTCTATAAATGAATTTTTTCACTGCTATTTATGATTGTATATACGGCAATTATTTCAAATTAAGGAAATTCACATTTGTTAATACTCATTAATAATTTATCCTGATATTAATTCTTAAAACTACGCTCTATGGAGCAACTGCTATACTCCAGATGGTATTAAGAAAATTATTATCTCTATTTTTACTAATTACATCTCTTACCAAAATCAGTCCCATAATTAATAATTTTCGAAATGCTGAAATTCAAATGAATTGGATAATTAACATACGTTATATAGGTGATACTATATAGGTTGTAATCTTTCATATATTAGGTGTACATAATGATCTCATCTACCATTGTCACAGCTCGAACAATGGAAGACATGTGTAAAGAATTATTAATAGAACAGAAGAGTGAGTAGTCTGTTCATATGCTTATATAGGGGCTGTGTTTCATTTTTAACGTTATCTTAGACATTCATCACTAAAATATTACAGTACTCAACTTACTACTTTTATCGTTATTGAAACTCCCAATAGTTAATATTATACTTCTAATACTATATAATATTTTTCATACTTCACCGCTCAATCCTATTTAAAATTTCTCTTCTTAATCTTATATTTATTATGATTACTAGAATATAGTTGTAATTATTACATTTATTATAACTGTTGTGATTTTTGCGATGATGATTATTATTCTTTTCTATTCTTCTTCGTCTTCTTCTTCTTCTTCTTCTTCTTCTTCTTCTTCTCTTTCTTTTTCTTTCCTTCTTCTTCTTTCCTTGATTAATTCAAGATCACAATACGATGTTCTAGTTCTTATTCTATAGTTCAGTTTCATAAGTTCTTCTCAATTGTGCACATTCCTTCTTTCTCTTCTCTTCTTCCCTGTTATTATCATTATTTTCCCTGTGATTTTTCCACTAGCTATCCAGCATGTTCAAATGTTTATTTCTCTTTCTATCTCTATTTCTCTTTCTACCCTTTCTCTTTCTATAGGTGCGTACAGATGTGCACGCCGCAAACATGGGCGATTCACCTTTGATCGGCTGATTATATCTGTATTTTTACAGGAACGGTAAGATACAGATATAAAAAGCTTTGCATCGGCTGATTAGGGGTGGATTGCTCGTGTTCGCGGCGCGTGTATCTGTACGCACCTCAACTGAATACTTTCTACTAATATCCATATTTGATATTCGATCCTTTCTCACATTAAATCATACTATTCCTCTTCCATTTTAAGTGAATATTATTCATTATCAGTTGTATTATGTATCTTTTCACAATTAATAACTTTCTTCAAAATTTTTTTGTTTTTCAGCTGGCTTTTTCTTCTCTTTTGCAGTCTTTACTGGATCCCATTTCGCTCTATCTCCACCTTGAACACGATCTTCCACTACTGGATTCCATCTCTCTCTATCTCCACTTGGACTCGATCTTCCACCACTGGATTCCATCTCTCTCTGTCTCCACTTGGACTCGATCTTCCACTACTGGATTCCTTCTCGCACAATCCTTACTTTGACTAGATCTTCCACTACTGGATACCTACTCGCTCTAACTCCACTTGGACTAGATCTCCAACTACCAATTCTTCCTTAATCTTCATCTTATTCACCATTCGGATTATTCATCACCGGAACTCCACAGATCACAACATCTACATCTTATTGTGTTTAGTGAATTTTTGAACTAGTGTTTTCAAATAGTGAAGGGAGCCGAACTGACAAGGCATACAGAGTGCACTCGAATCAAGAGACTTTTTCATTTAGGTTAAGTTTTATCAGTTTCATCCCCATTTTCCCCGTCATGTGTCGTTCTGAGTTCGGTTCAAGGCTGGTCTGCTGCTTTCATGATGCCTCTCACTGACATGTCAGCTCGCTCGCTCTCAAGTAGGTATGATCAGAGACAAGAATAATATTACTTACTTATCCTTCATCTATGGTATGATTATTTCAATAATAGTTATAATGATGCAGGTTTGTTTCCATCAAATAAGCTCCACTCTTTCAAAAAACTTTTTAAGGCTGCTCACCTTAACGTCCAATCCCTCAGCTGTCACATTGATGAACTCAGAGCAATCTTCCGTTTTCAGGACTTCAATATAATTGGAATTTCCGAATCATTTCTGAAGCCTAGTATTTCATCAAATCTTGTTGCATTACCTGGATATAATCTCTTCCGAAATGATAGATTAAATAGAGCTTGGTGGGGTGTAGCAGTTTATGTGAAAGATGGTATCAAAACAAAAGTTTTTATCACACCTAAACAGGAGTATTGTTCTAGACCAGAGTTCATGCTACTTGTAGCTGAATTATAATTATCTAGTTATGATAAATTACTCGTTGGTATCTGTAATCGCCCACCAAAAATAGGTCATTTTACAGATTTCGAAAATGCCTTGCTTTCTCTTATGCCTTGTTATAACCGTATACTAGTTATGGGGGATATGAACACCGACTTGAACATGACAAATCGTAACTTTGACTACCTACTTTCAACCGACTACAATCTTCCAATGCCTAAACATGACTATTTTACCTCTCGATCCAACTCATCATACTAGTGAATCAGACACACTCATTGACCTTCTCATTGTTAGTGATCCCAACAAGGTTGTTCGAACAGGTCAAATCACAGTCCTAGCTGTTTCTGGACATGATTTGATCTACTGTGTACTTTTCCATAAGATACCTAAGCCAGAACAGAAAATTATCACATATAGAGACTTCAAAAACTTTGATGAAGCGGCCTTCCTGACTGATGTGGCTCAGACTCCATGGCATCTAATTGAAGCTTTACCCTCAGTTGATGACATGGTCAAGACTTTCGAGAATTTGACTTCGACTTTGTATGACAAACATGCACCTTATGTGACAAGGAAGATCAATAGAAAACGACGAGTACCGTGGATGACTGAATACATACTTAAGATGATGGTACGTAGAGATGAAGCACATAGGAAATTTAAAAAGACATTCGAATTGGACAGTTTGATAGAGTATAGGAGCCTTAGAAATAGAGTGAAACAGGAATTACGGAACTCAAAGATTAGGTACTTGAATTCGTTCATGACAAACAATAGACACGACTCTCAATCACTTTGGCAGGGAATAAAAGAATTCGGGCTTGACAAACAGAAATCAAATCCCCAAATTGATTTACCATTGGACAATAAAAATGACCATTTCGTTTCACATTCCAACCAACGCGACGAAGTTGTCATTGGTAATCATATCAATGATCTTGAAGAGCAGGTTCTAAACTTAGATGTACCACTTATTGATCAATTCCATTTCCATCCAATCTCAGAAGAAGACACTTTCAAAGCAATTCAACGTATTCATAGTTATGCTATGGATGTAGACAAAATTCCCATAGAATTTATCAAGAAGATGTTATTTGCTGTTTTACCAACAATTACATACATTTTCAACAAGTCACTTGAAGAAGGCAATTTCCCTGAGAACTGGAAGTTTGCTCTGGTTCGCCTTCTGAATAAAGTTGCATCACTCAATGAAGTTGAAGATTTCAGACCAATCAGTATTTTACCTGCATTGTCCAAAGTGCTAGAAAGACTTATTCATGCTCAAGTTGTGAAATTTCTAGACAACAATAGAAAGCTTCATTACTTTCAATCAGGCTTTGGGAAATTCCATTCAACTGAGACAGCTCTCCTTCGTGTCACTGATGGTATAAAGTCAGCTATGGACCAAAGAAAATGCACCATCCTCACCCTATTTGATTTTTCCAAAGCATTTGATACTGTTGATCATCAAGTTCTTTTAAATAAGTTAGCTATTCTTGGTTCTAGTCACAACTCCCTAGTTTGGTTCAAATCCTATCTCTTGGGTAGGAAACAATGTGTTTCTGTTGGTGACAAAAAGTCAAATTGAAAAAATGTTATGCATGGAGTACCACAAGGTTCAATTTTAGGCCCTCTCCTATTCACTTTGTATGCTAATGACCTTTCTTCCATTATCAAGTTCTCCAGCTTCCATACTTATGACCTTCAAATTTATTTAAGCTGTCCCATAACAAAAATAGATGAAATAGTTGGAATCATGAATGAAGATATCAATTCGATGTTCGAATGGACAAAGAAAAATGGCCTTGAGCGTAATCCCATCAAAACACAACCCATTATAATTGGATATTCTCGTCTTATAAACAATATTGACCTTGAATCGATTCACAAAATTAGTGTAGATGGTAATGACATTCCTTACTGTGGCTCTGTGAAAAATTCAGGAATTATTATGAATAATACTCTTGACTGGTCAGTCAAGTGAACAAAACATGTAAAAAGGTATTTTCAGCGATGCATTCATTGAAGAAAATGCATGACATCCTCCCTAGAAACATTAAATTGTTATTGGTTCAATCTCTTATCTTCCCACATTTAATGTATTGTAATTTTCTGTTCTCAACGATATGCAAGTCACTCTGAATGATAAACTACAGCGTTGCCAAAATTAGTGTCTACGTTTCGTCTACTCTCTTCAACGTCATGAACATATCACCCCCGCCTACATTGCCAGTTCAACATTGAAGCTTCCCGATCAAAGACGTTTTCGAATAGTCAAGCTTGTTAGAGACATCTTGAAATTCGGAAATCCGAACTATTTCAAAGATGATTTCAAATTTGTTTCTGAAGGTAGGAGGATAGATTCTCCACATACTAGAACCGGAGAAAGTACTTTAAGGATACCCAACCATCGAACCACTATTTTTACAAAATCCTTTTTAGTCAGTGCCTGTCGTGCATGGAATGCACTCCCTGTTTCTATCAGGTCCATCGAGAGCCGAGCGAGCTTCATCCTGTCTTTAAAAAACATCTTATGGAACAAATGACTGAAACTGTCCGGCCCTAGAACGGTCACATGACAACCATCCCTCACCCATCCCACCAATACAAAACTATAAACCTGTTATAGAATGAATTATAAATTCATAATATGAATGGGAATGTAGTACCACACAGCAACACAGCAAAATACCTTGGAATGACTCTTGACGCCAAGTTGAGATGGAAAGAGCTTATCAAGATGAAAAGGAGCGAGCTAGGACTCAAATACAGTAAAATCTATTGGCTGTTGGGCCGTCAATCACAACTCTCATTGGACAACAAGTTATTGATTTACAAACAAATTCTAAAACCTGTCTGGACGTATGGAATTCAGCTTTGGGGCTGCTCTAGAACTTCCAACATCAGTCAAATTCAAACATTCCAAAACAAAGTACTGCGAACATGGTGAATGCGCGATTCACCGCATAAGGAACAGCGATTTGCACCGAGATCTGCACATCCACTATGTGACCTGTGAGATAAGACGATTGGCAGCCCATCATGAGTCACGTCTTCATCAACACGACAACACCGAAGTCATCCAACTACTAGACAAACAACACTGAACTCACTAGGAGGTTGAAGAGAACAAAGCCCTTCGAGTTGGTGTAGTGCTAGTGAAGTGAAAAAAGTATATTGAATAGAAGTGTAGTGAAATAATTTAAAGTAGTGAAATATAGATTGGAACTGTAGGCTCCACTGGAAGACTTTAGCAATGAAATTTATTTAGGATAAGAAATAACAGAACAAAATTAATGGTTAGTCCTAGTGACTAGTTTTAATAGAGATAACAAAAAAATCATATGAGCTCATTTATATTCACTCATTATATAAACTCATGTTATTTTAATTATCCACTGCATACTGCCGTATATTACTGAAATTTGATTACCCTGATCTACTTTCAGCCTACTCCATTTTATTAATCAATGATTTGATCTTATCAACCTATATAATTATTTTACTTTATTAACTTTCTGTTCTTCTTCTCTTAGATATTCATATTAATTAAAACTTTTACAATATTTCTATTAAATGAATAAACTCTTATTTTAATTAATGAAATTAACGTTTTGGTAGAGAGTTAGTGGGAAGGATATTTTTAATATTCTTTCCGAAGAATGGACATTGATATGTCCAAAGCTCCGCCAATTTATGTAGATGCATAAAAATATAATTATCTATAGTTATTGTATTACAAATTGCTTTTCATATCATATACAGTTCGATAATTATTTTCTTTGTCTATAATATTATGTGAATTCATCTATTACAGTTTGGATGATTGAATTTCAATGAAGCAGTCTTTTGAAGTGCCCGTTTCTATACTCTTATGAAGCATGAGGATGAATTGGTTTGTGTCATAACTGAAATATGAATAAAATTGAAAAAAATATGAATATGAATATAACTGATGAGGTCGAGGCTTCATTTTTTATAGTTTCTTCCACGGCTTACAAAATGTTATCTCGATATTATTTGTTCGCACTTGACTGAGAAGTGTATTGTAGAACTCCTACTTCACGAATGCTTGCGATGCTTCAAATAAATATCATAGTGATCTTTTGCAACTCATCCTTTTATTTCATCATCCATTTTCATCATTTCCTATTCGACTTGGGAAACAAAACAGGATATTCTTCATGAAAACTAGGAAAGTTGATTTGAGAAAAAAGAGAGAAGCACTCAGCCAGCAAAATGCCTACCTCTAGTCGTTTGGACTTTGAAGCTCATATTTATCTGAATAATTCAAAGCTTCAATAAATCATGCATAATAATCCCTTTGACAGATTTTACCTCCACATTTCTCCTGCTTTCCTTATTGGAAATTCTTAACTGGAATATCAACATGTTTTCCTCTCTTATAAATAAACAAAAAATATGAACAGTACTTTCAGATCTTCTTCTACAAGCTCTAATAGATTTCTCGCACTTATGATATTTTTATAGTTCCTTATTGTATAGTTCTTACTGTAGTTTCTCACTGTATAGATCCAATATTGATTATCATGTATCACATCTCATTCAATAATTTTATGTCTATAGGAAAATTATTGCAAGTGTGAAGTTGGAGGAACAATTATTGTCCTCGACCCAGGAATCTCATTATCGTATGAAGCATAATTGTGTGTCCTTCAGAGGAGAATACATTTCTTTAGTAGAACTTGAATGTGCATTACTTTAATTTCATTTATTTTGACTGTTCATTTACATTTACATTCACATCAATTTCCGTTATTCCAAATCAAAAATAAAGCCCGAAAAGAGATGAAACTCAAATTTTATAAAGTAATGGCCGTCCCTACACTTTTGTATGGCTCTGAAACCTGGGTACCAAAGAGAAGGGAGTGGAGCAGGTTACAGGCGGCCGAAATGAGATTTTTAAGTTCAGTAAAGGGATGCACCAGAGAGGACAGGCTTTATGATATTGATATCCGTAGAGAGCTCAATGTGATCTCTATACCTGAACGAGTTGATGAGAATCGACAACAGTAGAGAGAACACGTTGAGAGAATGGGAAACGGAAGAATTCCGAAAGCTGTTATTGCTTACAAGCCAGAAGGGAGGAGAAGTATTGGCAAACCAAGGAAAAGGTGGGAGAATGTTTGAAGGCGGAACAGGTATTAATGCCTACACCTGTAAGAAGACGACGAAGACGATTAATTTCATAGTACTATTGTTATAACTCATCAGGAACTGTATAACTTTGGATCCAGAGTTGTCAATTTTCAATGCACTTCTTGAAAAAGCTCTTTCAAGTATTTGGGAAATCATTGATTCTTCAAACACTACGCTCGATTGTGTTTAGTCATTCTCATTACTTATAGCTTTTTATCAAATATAACCTGTCAGTATTTGGACTGTACATCTTTGTGTTCAAAATTAGGGAGAGAAACAGTTTTGGGTTCATTCTGATTTTCTCCCAATCATTAATTTGATGTTGTGATTTTGGAAATAAATAAAAAAAAAACAAATAAATAGAAAATAAGTAAACTAAGCCAAGTATTCTATAAGTAGTAATCTATCATATGGGCTTGACACTATCTATGAGTATCTCTAATCTAGTCAGTTTCTCTTCTCTGTGTTAACAGTGAAGATGAAAACCTTGATTGAACAGAATTTATCGATAACCAACTATAAAACTGATACTGTAATAATCTGTCCGATCTAGCCTGAACAAAACTAGAAACTGGAAATGGTTCAATCCCTTCTTCATTAGGGTTAATTTGTCAACTTAATGATACCATATTATTCGATTGTTCACCCGAATTCTAATTTGCCTAATAATATTTTGCTCCAGCAAAGCTAAATCAACCAAGCAAGCAACAAATAACCTACTCCCTTCTGAATATGGGTTACTGCAGTTTGCAAATATGACTAAATCAATAGCTACCGTATCAAAGCAACAATACTAATCCCACTGAATATTCAGATCCGCAATTTGCAAATATTATTGCGTCATCCAACACAAATACACCGACACATGTATACAGACTTAGCAGAAGATGAGATTTATGTACACATATACATACACAAATAGATTCAACAGTCAGAGGTACTGAGATAAATCCATGGATGGATATGCACACAGGTTTATCATACATATTTGGACACAATATACTATATCAGGTATTTCACATTATACAGAGTGGGTGAAAAGTCTGAGAACGGCTTAATATCTCATACACAAAGGTAATTTGACGGAGGGTGTGATTGGGGATCCTACTCAATTTGAAAATACTACTTTACTAGGACCTTAAAATCTGGTCTGCCATCTTGGATCCGCCACATTGAATGCAACTTTATTTTTTTAAATAGGAAGGTGGTCATGCGATACATGATTTCGATACAGAATTTCAAGAAAAAAAGAATGGCGAAAACCGCATATCGATATCTCAAAGCGTTTCGATGATATTCACATTATTCATCAATACTACTCAATACTACTACAATTAATCATCAGTCGTTGCGATCGAGATGTCAGAGTGAAAGGTTGTGTCTGAGGCTCTGTTACTTTGTTTCAACTCCCTAGTCGTTTAAAAGATGTGAAAATAAGTTACATAGGAGTGATGACGAATTCTTAGTGATACAGTGTTCGTCAAGGAAATTTCTAATTGCGTTTTGTTTTTGTGAATATTGATCGATTTCACTTTTGAAAAATTTCTACAAGCTTGAAAGTTAAAGATGAATCAACGGGCAACAAGGTCAAGAGCTGGCTCAGTAAATAGTGGGGATAGGAGAGAAGATGTTTTGTTGGCAGCGGGATGCGGGGATGGGTGGTGAGGGTAGTGCTGATAAGCAACCGAATCAACCAAATAACAATCCAAGTGACGATTTAACTGATGATCCAGCTTCATCCAATGCTAAGTTCGAAATTGTTATCAATAAACTAAACGTGATTCAGAACGACATTGCGTCTATCGAATCTGAACAAAAAGACATTATTAAAAGTATTGAACATTTATTTGGTTTAAATAAAGAAAACAGCTCATTAATAGCCTAGACAAAAATACCAGAGACATAGGGAAATGTTCTGATAATATAGCTTCAATACAAAAAGACAGCGTGCAAATGAAAAGTGTCATTGGTTGATAGACTTGTTTCCGAAAATAATGATTTACAGCAATATACGCGCAAAAACTGTATCGATATAATTGGCGTCCCTTACAATAGAGAGGAAAATTTGCTTAATATTATTAGACACATTTCTTCATCAATTGGCTTCTCACTAAAAGACTATATGCTAGATAACTACCACCATCTTCCTGCTGGCTTAAAATTTACAAAAAAAGAACCCGAAAAACATTCTCCTATTATTGTTAGGTTTTGCGCATATTCTTATAAAGGTCTTCATGAATAGTAAAAAAACCAAGGGTAATCTGTCATTACCTCTGTCAATCACAGTCCCCGATCACACCCACCATCAAATTACCTTTGTGTATGATATATTAAGCCGTTCCCGGACTTTTCATTCACTCTGTTGTAATGTTATTTTTGCCATAACATGTGCCCTGCTTGGCCGCAGTCGGTGGAGCAAAGATTTTTGAATATATATAATATTTTTTGTGACTCCTGAAAGAAAAATAGGACCAGTTTCTTACAAGCTCTTTTAGGAGCTCAAACAATTCTCTGCTTTCGCTGGCTGCAAACGTCGGCCGCTTTAACAGTTCACAGTTTTTGTGACTGATTTGGTTGACTCCACAGATATAGATGCAGGAGAGGTAGATTATATCTCCGGGCTTGGGTTCGGCCTCATCAATTTTATCTTATGAACATGAGCTTTGCAAAAATCTAATAAATTACTGATAGAAGATAAATATATGAGTGAGCATAAAATTATAATAGATCAAATATTAATAAATATCCCCTCTGTGCATATTTGATAGTTAATCTCATAAATGCTTCTTAAAAATATCCCCTTCACATTTTAAGACTTGAGCAAGTTTTGATATTATTTTTAATATTTATATAACCCTTCAACGAGCTAGCTCTATTTAATTGTGATTATTTTCGAAGCACTGAGGGTCCTCCTAAATAACTTTTCAATTCAACTCACGTGTCAAATTTCACAATTTTGATGACGGTCCGGATTCGTCTTGATGTCCTCGGCCTTCCTGGTGGGCTGCTGTCGTTTTCTCCAAGGGAATTATTTAGATTTAATGACTCTTGTTATATTACAACTTCACTGAGTCTTATGAGATTAATTTCCAATTATTAACTTTGGATTTTTTAAACATACAATTATTTAAAAAGGGATCTAGTCTTGTGCTCTATAAATTGGTGGCTGTCCCCAGTGACCTCTAACAAGCAAGTGGGCTTGGACTTACCCTTATTCTTTCACAACCACACTTCCATCTTTTCAATTTACATAAAATTTAAATATCCTCTCTCATTGGTGGCCTCACTACTATGCAATGGTGTAATTCAAAGTTGTCAAAATAGTCCATACTAAACTGCTATGTTACAACCTAAAGAGCAAATATTTTAGTCTTAAATATTTATTTTATATTTGTTACATAAATCTGGGTACTGATAAGTTCACAATTTCTTAATGTTTATATAATAAATACATGTATTTTTTTAATTAATTCGCTTTTGCCACCGGCCAAATACTGCACTGTGAATGGCGTATTCTAAAACTACAAATGTATCCATGTGCTGAATAAAGTTACATTCCATTTCCTTTATCTTTTTATTTATTTTTTACATTTTGTTCATGCTCATTTGATATAATAAATATTTTTGTATTTTCTAAAATGCTTTTTCTTTTACATTGAAATGCCATGCTTGTTTACTAACCCTCTGATCATAGTTTAAGCAAATGCTATTTATATGCAACTAAATTTGCCACAAGGTGTCTGGCTAATTCTCAAATTATATGGTTCGACCGATTACTTAGGTCGCCGACTAGTAAGTACCAAAGAACCTAACCTCAAAATATTATAGATTTTATATTATTAAATAAATAGCAATAATACTTTCATTTTCATTTGGCTGTTAAAAACCATAGCCTGGAGAGCCGTTATTATCTAATCTAGAGTTTATTGACATCGTATCTGGTGAAAACGATACAGATGCTTACTCAAGACCTATCAATTTCCTTTCATTTCATGATTTTGAGGAATATCCAAATAAATATTCTCACACTGTATATACTTGAGCACAAATACAGTAAATATATCTTAAAGTTGTCAGATACATAATGGAATAGAACTATAAATTTGAATTATTTGAAGTAGGTAAAAAAAATTACTTTGAACCTTGGATTTCCACAATATATTGCTGTACATATTATACTAATTTCAGGTACACACTATTGACCCACTATATCCAAATCTATACTTATAAAATTCTTTTCCCACTGACTCACTGACTCACTGATCACGATTTCTGGAAAACTACTGGATGAATTGCAACAAAACTTAGAATATAGCTTCCTCATATGTCCTAGGTGCTCACTAAGAAATCTTTTGGCGATATTTCAACTCTAAGGGTGGGTTTTAAGGGTTTCAAGTTCGTCTTTTAGCATGTATATTCTTCTTCTCCCAATCTCTTAATTATATATCTCTTATTATAAATTTAAAATCGATCTCTCCAAACATATGGTAGTTGAATGTAATGTTCATTGTGAGGTGATAGAAATGCGACTAATCTCTTCAGCTTCTGTTGTATTGATTTCTCTGTTGCTCTATGTTTGTACGCAGCCATGGCCTTGAGAGATACAGTTGCACTGTCTGTTAATTCCTAATCTGGACTAAATACCACAAGAACCAATCAGAGAAGCCTTCTATTAAAAAAACTCTGCTCTGATCAATTTTAATGGAATTTAATCCTGATTGAAATTGAACATGCTTCTGTGCTACTGGGCCTGAAATTTTCATGTTTCAAAATCAGCTAAAAACGAAATAAAAAAACATAATATTGTACCAGCTGCTCCTATTTCCTTTCATGATGTTATTACGACACAAGACTAACCTTTTGATATTGATAGATCACAAGTTAATTCTAAAGTTGCCAATTTAGATAGAAATTAAATTGAGTTACATGTTAGTTTACACCCAAATCTTCATCCCTAAGCTTCTGGTTTCAAGCTAAGATCAAAGAAAGAAATCATATAATGGTAGTCAATAATCAAAGTGATTGAATAAACTCTATTCAGATTTATGCAAATTCACTTTAAAATGATCCCACTTCAATATTTATGATTGTAGAGTTTTGGAAATGTGAAATCAGCCACAATAGATGTTATACTATTATGAATGGACTCTTATGTATGAATGGAATTCCATGGAAGAAAGAATCGATGGATTGGCTGCTTTTACACTTTTGGATAAGTGAAACGAAAAGTAAGCGACAGGCTATGCCAAAAATTCCAGAATAACATGATCACTGCTAATTTGATAACGGGAAAATATTAATTGTCAATGAATAAAGTCGAGAGCGAATCTTAAGCCCCGCCCCATATCCTACAAAATTCGCTGCAATTAGCCTACTCTTCTACAGAGCACTTCCAACACATCGATTAATTATTTGAATGATTTGTCTTGATAATTTTCATGTCAAGTTATGGCCTAATCTCAAAAACGATTATAAAAATTTTGGTAGGATTTAGTTTATAAATATTTCACAAAAATAATTCCATCTTTTAATTCCCGTAGCGAAGCACGGGTGCCCTGCTAGTACAGTTTATATTCCTATACTCGGATGAAAATATACTGTAGAGAGTATAGCTGATATTGATAGAATAAACGGAGATTCCACATTGAAGTCACCCATTGATCCATATTCCGGATTAGAAAGACATGTGGGAGTTTCACAGAGAGAATCTCTGAGCGAGAAACATATCTGACAGTCGTTTCATTCGTATCTGTTTATATAAATTCATGTATTTCACTGTCATGTGCTGGGGATTAGTGGATAATCCAGTGTATTTGAACATTTATGACAAGCTTCACTAATGCTTTAATCGCAGTGGATACTGACCTGAATCGACCTTCACTTTCTAGAGAAGATTATCCGAATGTTCCACACTAATCATATTTTCATCCGAATATATACTTTTATGTTTTATATACCAACAGTCTATCTATATTTGATATGAAATCCGTGAACTGGGACAGAGGGACTGGGAAAACGGAAATGAGCCAATCTCCTTCCCACCCCTGTCGATCAGCTCGGAGATGGGAGTGCGGATTTAGATGAGGCTTCCACGGCTAGTGAAACTGTCAGAATTTCCTGTAAATAACACTAACACTCCCCATTCAACTAATGCTGACAGTTAAAAGTGAATCTCACTTGAGGTTCAACTCTGATCTGGGGTCCATCATGTCACCTTGTAACCTTCGGATGAAGCCAATCGATTCATCGAATATTGCTGCTATGAAGCATTTTCCGCGCAATATCGGTTGTTATGCTGCTCTACACGTGGAAACGGTTTCGAATCTGAGCTGAAATGACTACCATTGATATTAGCTGGGATGACTAGCTATAGTGGGTGGCTTGAATGACTTTCTGTACTAGCTCGTCGATTATTATTAGTGTTGGATGAGGAATTCACAGTTTTCTGTACAGATAGCTCAATTTCCATCATGCATGAGTGAAACTTTTTTCGAGTTTTTCCAACTTCAATTCTCTCTGAAATGTCAATTCTTTCGTAAATTTATCAACGATACTGAATGGAATATTTCTGGTACATGTTTGTCATTCATTATGTTTCCACCACAGATAAGACATTCTACCCATTTCGTTGCTTTTAGTAGTAATCACTATGATATTTACTTTAGGACAATACATACAGCATACAGCATACACTTCGCTGATGATACAAAAGACAATCAAATCTATTGTGCACAGACACATCCTCATCTTATTTTATTCCATCGTCCCATTTACAGGGAACGTTCGAAAAAGTGTGTCAAACAAAAAACGTAATAAATTGATATAAAAAATGGAGATTTCACCTGAGTCAAAAGTGTGTCAAACCAAAAAAAGTAATAAATAATTGATATAAAAATCGAGGTCTGACATGAGTGAAAGAACAAGAGAAACTAACAAAATTTTACAGTTAGAAAGGGATTTAAGGCAGGAAAGATCAGTTCAGCAAACAAGGATTAACACTCTCACTACACAGTTATTAGTATCACGTAACTTGTAAGTAAGGAAACTGAGCGCTTTTCTTCTCGACCATCAGGTTCAGTGTTACATAGTCCTTAGTCCCATAATTCATAGTCCTATAAATAAAAAACCATGGTTCAGAACCGTTGGGATAAATCATATTTCAAATCTGAAAAGCTTAATTTTAACAAATCTGATTAAGTTGAAATAATAGGCCTACATTTCACAAATTTGATTTAGTTGAAATAATAAACCTACTGGAAGTTAAGGCATCAGGCATAATTATAATGACATAGGAAAAATACCGTTATTGTAACAGTTCGTCTTTTTTGGTAGGCTAATACTACTTACAGTATTTTTTCATCTATTGATACAGTATGAAATATCCATAACAAATACTCGTAGACTCGTTTCATTCCTTGATTTAGTCATAACTGACATCAGTCACCGACTGCAGACTGGATCGATACACACTGCAACTGCGACTGACGCAAAAGGCAAAGGGAACAGATAAGTTTCTTGAAATACCCAGCATTCTACTAGCAAAATTATTCCAAGACGATGAGAAAGTGAACGAGAACGCAGTGAGTGCACAGCACAGCGCAGCAATGACATCTGGAAGACAGTCAGCCCTAGTCCCAGAGTGGCGGTAGCTGGAACAAAGGCACAGCACTGGATGATTCAATTAGAGAACAATGGATGGAAATTACGGGCGCAGCTATTGTTTTATGGGTCCTCTGCAGACGCTTGACTTCTCTACTCAGCATCCCTCTATTCTGTCAATTTAGGCTACCCGGCAGCTCATTGCCTCCAATTCAGAGCCCGACTTGTTTTGGTTAGGTTAGGTTAGCCGTTTTCGTTAGGTTAGGCTAGGTTAGCTGTCCTGTCCTGGCTATGTTCCCTCTGCCACTCAATTTATTGCTAAATTAAGATTCACTTCAAACTGTCAGCATTGCATGGATCGGAAACGTTGTCCTATACTTTTAAGGGATGCTGTCATTTTGGAGTGAATTTCTCCAAAGATATATGCTATAGTGAGGTCCACGTTATAATGGCAGCGTTTGATTAGCAATGGTATTACTATCCTTGTATATCATTCAACAAATCAGATAGCGCTATCTCTTTCTTGCTTTGCTCTGTTTTGCCAGATTGTCTTTTAACAATGTAGAATTAAAAATTAATTAACAAAATATTTCATCTTAAATATAAAAATTCATCATTAAATTATTGAAAAATATGATTTCTTGCTTAATAAAATAGAATTGATTATTTTAAACAATAATGATCAGTTAATATTACATCAATAAACCTGTATCAGCTACCGTCTATAGAAGGCATTGACAAGACAGAGAGGTTCGGCAACGTTGTTCTCCTATCTTTCTCCACTGCCATTATAACATGCACCTCACTATAGTGGATTCACTATATACTGTCAGCACTGGATCAATGGAAAGCATTGGTCCAATACATGAGGACTGCTGACAGTGATCTCTCTACTAGTGATGTTGACGTTAGACTGTCTGAATTGGTTGAATGGAGAGCACTGGTCCAATTGCTATAAGGATTCTGACAATTGAAAGTGAATCTGTGTATAGATGCTAGTAGATTCACTTCATACTGACTGCATTGTTCGAGTGTGATGCGTTAGCCCTATTAGTCCAGTCAAATGGTCGTTTCTCAGGGAACAGCCCCGAAAGAATTTTTCTCGACGGTTCTATATGTATTTTTAGAATCTGAAATTTGCTGACACGCCAGAGGGC
This sequence comes from Nilaparvata lugens, assembly GCF_014356525.2. NCBI lineage: Eukaryota > Metazoa > Arthropoda > Insecta > Hemiptera > Delphacidae > Nilaparvata > Nilaparvata lugens. Next base: position 28,313,695 of record NC_052514.1, on the reverse strand, counting down.
GGCACTCTCTTCACCCCCAAAAATGCTGAATCCTGTTCAGAATATTTATTGCTCTTTCACGTGATGTGTGGTTTTTTATTATTAAAATAGTGTAGTAAATAGTGTGAATCTCACACTATAGATGCTAATCCTCTTTAATCATGTTGACAGCCCCAATCGGATATCCATGGCTAGCTATATACAATACATTGATTAATTAGCAAGTGTCCATGCTTGACTGGATTAGGGGCCATGATGGGTTCAACAGATGCATGCAATGAATTCAACGTTGATTGATGGTGGTTTTGGATCCTCGAACCCTTTTGGTTTTGACCCTTGACGTAATGGTTGCAATCCCACCGCTTTAAGACATTGGCTTTTGTATCAAAATCTGGAGGTGATGATTAATTTCTAAATGATTGTGTCCACTACTGGAATATGATTAATGGAAAATACGCTTTGCGTATTGGTTTCAAAATAGTCAATGCATTTCCAAAGTTATGGGTTCGCCTGAAGTAACTATATAACCTGGTTATTACTGTAGGTTTTACTGTATGTAATTACTGTAGGATTTCCTAGCCTTTAGGCGAATTGAGTTCTCGTATTCTATGCTGCGCCGGCAAAATATGAGATACTATCATGATTTTTTCTCTCTCTAGCCATCTTTCGCTCTCTCCTTGTATTGAGTTTGTGTGGCAGAGGGGATCTAGAATTTCAATAATACTCCGATTGAGACAACGAATTTAACCTGAACCAATCTCTCTCAATGAGTTTCTGTCAGAGAGTGTTTTTCTCTTTCAATGAGTTTAGTTCATACTACATATCAAGTCTAATCTAATCCAATCCAATCGCCAGATGATTGTAAAGTTTCTCTACTCTATGCCAAAAACTTGGGTGTTATTTTTTACAAATTATATCACTATACATATTTTCTATTCTTTGGTATTCTCTCTCTATACGCTCAAACGAATGAGATGAGAAGTCAACAACTTACTTTGTACATGTTGAAACTTTGTGAATCGTGAAGTTTTTGAGTATCTAAAAACTTTTACACACTACTTATCACTAATTATATTAACAGATTTTTTGTTTTAAATTCATCCTCATTAATCTCTGTGTGAGAAAAAGCATATAATGATGCTTCTTCATTTAAAACTTTGGTGTAAAGTATATAAACGTGAAACGTTAACTCAGTTGTACCAGAGATTACTCATACAAAACTTATCAGATTGTTTCATTTTCATCATTTATGTACAGCTCAAATTCTATGAAATAAGTTTGTGAATGGTTTGAAAACACACAATTTACACATAGCGGCACTCAGTGCCGCGCGCGTGTAATATCGTGAGAAGGCGCCTAGCGTGTAGTTGAGGGTTAACTTAGTTCTTGAGGATACGGACCGAATTCCACATATACTACTTAACACCAAACATATTTATAGATTCTTTTAGTTTTGAATCCATCCTCATTAATTTCTGTGTGATAAAAAAATAATATACTGATGTTCCTCCAATTGAAATTTTTGTGTAAAGTATATAAACGTGAAAAGTGATGTCTCAATGCTAGATCTACTGAATCTATATCGTATAATCGAACATTCATTGGCCAATAGAGAGAAGTTTAAGTTTTGATGGAAGCTTGTTTTCAGGAATGTTGGGCAGGCAATGGAGTTATTCTCCTTCGATTCCTTCAAACTATGTGCCAACTTCGTTAAATATTGTTGAAGGGTGAAAATTGGTTGGAGCGAGAATCACACATCAGACTATCGTGAAATTCATTTCAAACTGTTATCATTGGTTGGGTGTGAAGCATTGGTGTTGGAATGCTGACAGTATAGAGTGAATCTTACTATTTACGTGAGGGGGGAGAGGTTGGAAGTTTGCGAAGTTGTGGGTTCATCATTCCACGCCATAACACGGCTCGATTGAACCCACTGACTCAATCTTTGATGCTCCATTGATTCTTTCTATTGCGGTGAACATCTTTAGCTGCATTGTTTATAGATGCTTTGATTATATCTGATCTTAAGTTTGCAATGCAAAGTTTACTATCAACGGATAAATCCAAGGGAAAGAGGTAAATTCAAGGGAATAGGTACAGTGGGAGGATGACTTTTTTATTAAGTAGCAGCTGAGTAAGATACCGTACACTCATTGGATTTGAGCTCATTTTTCTTGAAGTGAGTCAAGGAATCACTGCAGCATCATAAAACAGGAATCATAATACTCTCCAGAGTCATACATATATTTTTCAATAAATTCAATATCAAGCATTAAGCATGATTGGTATGATTAGACACAACAACATTGAAAGATTGAATAGGGTTCACATGTATTAAAATTCTATCACCTACTGTACTTATGCATGTGATCATAAATTGAATCTTCATTTTAAAACTATTGTTTGTAATGTAAAGGATATCATTTCGTTATTATATCCAATTAAATAAATGTATGTATCTTGATTTAAGTGCAGTAGCATATACTTATATTTATTTTTTGTAAAGCTTTTTTGTATTTTGTTTTTGGCAGAATATCATGTACAATGAGCCTTGTATTATTGGTTGAAAAACTCTAAATAAATCAATGTTTAAAATTTTTACGCTATGTCGGAAAATACTCAACATAAAATTCTTTAGAACAAAATTTCATCATTAACTATAAAAATCGTTCAATAGGAATAAACCATAATATACAATCCAAATTGAAAATTGAAATACAATCCTTAAAATGAAAGGTTTTCCATTGCTTCAAGTATATAAGTTACTTGTAAATGAGTTTCCAAAGTATTTCGATTGAAGAGCAAATGAGGAAGATGACTTAATCTCAATCTTTAATATGCTAATCACAGATGCTATTCTTGCAAGCAGGATGAGCTATTATTGAGCAATTCCCCAACTATACTTCTTTAAAATGAATTGAGCTGTCAAATTTTCTCAAGTTACAAACTTCGAACGATATGACATTCCTGTCAGTAGGCCATAAGCCAGTACATTAAATGCGTTCCGTATTATATTTTGGGAGTTGAGAACAACCCAAGTTTCACAGCCGTATATTACTGTAATGAGTACCGTATATGTAAGATAATATTATGTCAGGTCCAATGTATTTGGAAAGAGCAAAATATTGTACGGTACAATATTGGTAAACTCACTCCCGCAGCCATTTCTTTGGGTGAAATCCCTACATTACATGGATGATAGAGGATAAATAGTTGACACCCAATACGATTTGGGTATCTGACCTCTCAAGTAGTGTCAGCCTGAGGTGATAGGGTGCTGAACAGCTGAGAGGATCTGTATTGTGCTAAACTTGTTGAAGCTGAAAGGAAGCTCTAGCCAAAGTTTGTGCCTATGTTGTCATGGCAACCATATCGACGTAACATTCCGCATCACAGCCAGATTCACATCGAACTGGCAGCTTTGCTTATGGATAGCATCAATGCTTCCCGTTTAGCCAACACTGGTAGTCTAAAGTGAATCACACTAGAAAACTAGCAGCCGACGGGATTCGGCCCACTTCAGCCTGTTGCTACGGAGCAGAGCAGAGCAGACTCTTTGAGCTCATTGTAGGTTATGTGCTCCCTTTATTGCAATACTGCTCTTAAATGTGAGAGCATAGAATGTTGAATTGTTGGAGAGAATTGTCTGTTGGCTGATGAAGGAAATTGGCTGCCTGTTGGATGAGAATGATAAAGGGATGGAGTGCAAGATGAAGTAGGAGGAGGGTTGCACTAAGCTAGTATGGGAGATCAATTGGATGAGGATATGAGGCAAAACTATCTTCAATTAATCAACCATTCACTCCATCTACCTTATTTTGCTTCCTACAATATAATCTTTTCTTGTTTTTAGGCTAACGGCCATATGCACCATCTGCGTTTCACCACTACCTCCGTAAACAAAGCCCTAGTACATTCGAGTGACGTCAGCACAGGTAGGGCTCCTACACCAATAACAACACTTGCTGATATAGATCAGCTGAAATCAACGAATTTTTATTGGTGTAGGAGCTGTACCTGTGCTGACGTCACACGAAATAACTATGGCTTTCACCAATACCTACTATTACTTTTACGGAGGTAGTAGTTTCCGATAAACCACGTTTACATGTAGATATAGTTGCATTTATCATAATGTGTTTCATACGGGGTTTAAACGAGCAACCGACGTACGGTATCTGTTTAAACGGTGCATCTGCACGGGCCTGAAAACAACACAAACACTATGTTATTCTAATTGAGCGTTATAGAATTGAATATGTATTTGGACAATTTAAGACAAAATTAGGAAATTGAAGAAGTTTTGGGCAATAGCCTGTTTTTTCTTTTCCGACTACTGTATTGTTCACTCTATCCAATAAATATTATTCCTGTAAACATTTTCCTTTTCCCACACGATTGAATATCTCAGCTTTCTCCTTAAATCAAATATCCACTGTAAACTTTTGAAATCAGGGCATTTATTGCTGCTAAAAGATTCCAAGCACCCCTGGCATCGCATTTGTTGAGAACGTTCCACCACTAATATACGAGCTTTGGGGCTGAATTCAATTTGGAATTCGACGTTTTGGTGCCAGTGATATACTGTCAGTCTGGGGTTGTGTCAGTTAGAGCAAGGAGAAGAAATGAGAGAGAGACTACTGGAAAAGAGACGAGAGAGAGAGAGAGTTAGTGATAGTGTGAGATAGAGTGATGGGAAAGAGAGAGAGAGAGTGAAGGTAGGAGTATTGTATCAACTTCTCTCCTCACCCTTGATGAGGTAATGAGTGATTCGACATTCGACCATCAATCTCTGCTTAGCTGACAGCTCATTGTTGCAGGGGGAACATTCACCAAGTTTTGTGGTGTTGGCCAAGTGTAGCAGGCCACATACCTAACGCACTGTTACTGACAGATTACTATCATTTTGATCCTCAAGTTTCGATAGATATTTTGAGTTATTTATGTTATGAGAAATGCTCTTGCATTTAAATCACTACCATGCTTTGGAATGAGAAAATCGTTTTCATTTGAATCTCCACAATAATAAATACATATACCATAAGGTACTGTTGCTGATCAACGTATCATATCAAACAGTACCTTATAGTATGTACAAGTATGCTAGTTCGAATGTTGGTTTGTTTCAGAAATAATGTAATCCAAGCTCAAATTTCATAGTTTTCTGAACTCAAATGATTCACAGGCTCCAAGTTTCACTTCCGTACTCTAACTTTCCCACTACAATTATATTCCGTTTGTTATTCATCGTATCGCATATATTGATATGGAAGTAATCATTACTCCTTACTATGGTAGTATATTTTATTGAGATTCAAATAAAAAATATTTTCTCATTCCAAAGCATGTTAGTGATTTGTATATCAATTGTTTTTATCAGTATATTACATTCCTGAGATTTCTCAAAATAGGTGATACGTGATAAAACACAAAATCATAAAAATATGACAAGTCGACAAGTCTCTTCAAGTGTCGAAAAATCGATCAAGGATTATGTTTTAGTTTTGCTTTGTATGTGTAGTAAATGGATGTAGTAATTAATACAAGCTTGGAACTGGAATATCAGAGGGTTTGCCTGTTAGCCTGTTCTTCTTCCAATATTCAATTCAATTTAATTCTTTACTGCCAGAATTTAACAATACAACAAATCAAGGTTAATAAATCAACACTTATTAACACTTATTACAAGAAAATGAAATAAAATTAACTACCGAGACCTAAAAACTAAAATATTTTTTCATGTTAGTGATTTGTATATCAATTGTTTTTATCAGTATATTACATTCCTGAGATTTCTCAAAATAGGTGATACGTGATAAAACACAAAATCATAAAAATATGACAAGTCGACAAGTCTCTTCAAGTGCCGAAAAATCGATCAAGGATTATGTTTTAGTTTTGCTTTGTATGTGTAGTAAATGGATGTAGTAATTAATACAAGCTTGGAACTGGAATATCAGAGGGTTTGCCTGTTAGCCTGTTCTTCTTCCAATATTCAATTCAATTTAATTCTTTACTGCCAGAATTTAACAATACAACAAATCAAGGTTAATAAATCAACACTTATTAACACTTATTACAAGAAAATAAAATAAAATTAACTACCGAGACCTAAAAACTAAAATATTTTTTCAGGCACCACCAGCAAAAAGAAAAGTCTTTGACCGCTGGTGGGAGTCGCAAAAAGTCCGATTTAAAATAAAAACTAAAAACAAAATACAAAATCGTGTTTATGACAAGAAAAAATACTTCACTGCAAAAAACAAAAGAGTGATAACGAATTTTGAGAGAGAGAGAAAAATAAAGTTTTTCCAAAAGGAAAAACTAAAATAAAACAGAGATAGAAAAATATGTCTACCATTCAGGTATCAGGAATTACAGAAAATAGAATAGAGAATGCTTTATGAAAAATATATATAAATATAGGCTATTATTACCACCATTCAGGTCCCAGGGAAAAGAAATACTCTTCCTCAATCCAATCCTCTATTCCCTTCAAATCTACTATTTGATGAATAACAAATGGAATTATATCAATAAATCTAGAGCTCATATACATCAACTGTCTTCTTAACATGCTCAACTTAGAATCTTAAACAACATACCTCAGCGAACTGTCTGGTCTCAAGTTATAAAATGTTTTATCAATCCTACAGAATTTATCACTATTTTTGACTAAATTTTTCAAGAGTCTCTTGAAATAAAGTTTCCTTACTGTCAAAACTTTGAAATCAAAAAATAGAGATCCATTTGGATACAGCCTAGGTTTATTTAATATTGTTTTTATTATGCACTTTTGTATTATGAATAAATCACTAATGTGGTTATCATAGGCCCCACCCCAAACGACTATACCATACTGTATTAACGATTGTACAAAAGCAAAATCATTTTAAGGTACTCTAGATTTAAGATTTTATTCATTTTATAGAATTCATAGGATATGCATTCGAGTTTTTTACAAATAAAGCTTATGTGGGAGTTCCACTTCAAGTATTGGTCAATCATTACTCCCAGATATTTTATTTCATCAACTTCTTCAATATACGGACAGTTGCATGTAAGTGTGTCTCCACAGTTTGTGTGTAACCTTATTTTTGTTTCATCATTGGGCTTTCCAGCTGCACTCCCGGCAAATCTAATAAATTTGGTTTTAGTTTTATTTAAACAAAGTGTATTTGATTCCAACCATAGTTTTATCGTATTCATATCCTCTCCAGCAACCCTATACACATTATTCCAGCTATCTTCGGAAAAAATAATAGCCGTGTCATCAGCAGAAGACACTATTTTTCCATTTTTGATATTTAGTTTTTAGTTTTAGGAGATCATTAACATATAAAAGAAAAAGAAGAGGGGATAAAACTGTTCCTTGAGGCAATCCATAGGCAGATAAACTAACTGTACTAGTATTTGAATTATTTAAATTGAAAGAAGAATTGTTTTCTTAAGAATTATTGTTTGAAGAATTATTGTTTAAAGAATTATAGTTTAAAGTAAGAATTTGGGATTTGTCATTCAAGTAGCTTTTCAGCAAATCAAGTGCAACGCCTCTTATTCCCAATTTCTCCAATTTGTGGAATAGGTTATCGTGTGGAACTGTATCAAATGCTTTTGATAAATCAAGGAAAATAGCCATTGTCTTTTTATTTTCATTCATATTTCCGATCACTAAATTTATAAAATGACTCAGTGCATCCTCTGTGCTTTTTTTTCTGAAAGCCGAATTGATTTAATTCCAATATATCATATTTTGTTAAATAATCCAGTAGGCGGTTTTTATAAGTTTTTCTGCTATTTTGGCTAAGTTGCTTAATAGACTGATAGGCCTATAATTTGACGGATCATTCCTATCACCCTTCTCAAATATTGGTTTGATTCTAGCAATCTTAAAATGTTTAGGAAATTCAGCTGTCAAGAAAATTGTGTTTATTAAAATATGTGAAATCGGCAAAGATATAAGTACAGCTATTTGTTCCAAAGTAATGTTGCTAATTCCATCAATCCAGGGGCTAGAATTATTTTTTAGACATTTTATTACGCCCTCTACTTCAAGCAGAGAGACCGGAGCCATAAATAATGGATTTACAAAATGATGTCCAGATTTTGAATATTTTAGTTCAACTTGTCTATTATAGTGCGGTCCACGTTATAATGACAGTATTTGATCAACTTTGGTTTTGCTATCCTAGTTTATCATTCGACAAAGCCGGTGGTATTATCCTATTCTAGGTCCACAACGATGGCAATTATGTTTTTGACAGTGTAGAAATATAATTAATTAATGCAGAGAATCGGTATCGCTATTCTTCTATCTTTATCCACTGCCATTATAACGTGGACCTCACTTTAGATTTTAGAATTGACTGAGCATGGTTTTCCCCTACACGAGCAAAGAAATTATTGTTTAATGTTTGGGCATCAATATTAATTTTCTCATTTTTTACATACTTTCCATTAATAATTTCATTTATGCCTTTTCAAAGTTTTTTTGGGTTTCCTTTGCAATTATTTATTTGGTTTCTATAATATATTTCTTTCGCCTTTTTGATTGATTCGTCCAATATCTTCCTATACGGTAATCTTTCAGATCCTGCTTGAGTTTTGAGTTGAAAGGTTCTCTTCTTAGTTTCTTATAGATTTTATCTTTTGTATTTATTGATTTTATCAGTCCCGGTATAATCCATGGATTCAAAGGTCTATTTTTGTGGGATATAGAAATCTCATAACTTGACAATTGAATGTGGTTGTAAAGAGTATTAACGAAATTTTCAACCATATTATCTATATTATCAAAGTTATTATTTAAAATCTGGGACCAAGTTTCTGTGCTCAGGCTCTCTCTCAGCTTGATATAATCGATTTTCCAACTTTCCTCGGCACTATCTCTTCTCTGACAATGTTAATCTGATAGCCAATGTAGTTTTAATGATAAGTAATTTTGTACAAATGGATAAAGAAAGGTAATAAATCAATCTAAGTGACATTTTCCAGACCTTCGTTGGAAGTGTTTCACAGAGTTCATTATGTTCATGATGTACTCAGTGATCACAGTGAGATTCAGCAGACATTATAGATGGATGATCGCACAAATGAACAGAACTTATGAATAGATCTCATGAATGAAATACAGTACCATACCTCATTCATTGTAACATTTAATAATATTTTGGTTCAGTGACTTCATTTTGAGTGGAATTGCAAAGCAGGATGAAAGTAAACTACAATAATGTTCATATCAGAAAAATAATAAGGAAAATATACCTATGAAACGAAATATTGTCCACCGGGAAAAATAAGAGAATGCTTTTTGTCACAGAGCTGAAAATTGTAGCAAAAGTCACACAGCTAAAAAGGTCCGTGGAATTCCTTCCCCTAAAACAAGACTAACTATTTTATTAGGGGCTTAGCGACCACAGAGGATTCCGGTATTTTCCTCTGTGAGAGTGAGGGAGAAGGATGGGGAAAGGGGAAAGAGGAAGCGAGTGAGACATATAGAAGCTGGAAAATTTATGATTGTTCGCGGAAAATCCTTTTGAACGCTTTTCCACCCTTAGATTTGCTGGAGGGAAAAGCCAAGCAGTCGAGGAATTGTGGTTGTTGGGCTCAACTGAGATATTGCAGGGGTTGATATTGTAATTCTCCTGATAATATCACAATTATCACAGCATACTTACATCTTTACTCCCATAATATTAGTGATTACTTATCAGTGATATATTAATGCGATTGGGATTCAGGAATAATGAAATTAAAGAGAGTGGTTAGATTCAAATTTTCAGGTTGCAGGATTACTTCCAAAGCAGCATCATGATATCCTCATCTTGATGATTTTAATGCATATTACATGATGATAATTTCAAAGAACAAATTCAGAAATTTTAAAGTTATTTAGAAAATGAAATCTGTTTATAATCATGTGAAGTTTTAGAACATTTGGAAAAAATTCATTACTCGGAAGTGTTTACCTAGCAATGGACCTAGGGGCTCGATTCGTCATATAGACACGGGCTCTCGGTCTCAATATTGGAAGGGTGACTGCATGAAGCCAGCTGCGCTCACTAACAGTGATGATCTTCAAAGCCACTTCCTAGTGGCTCAGAACACACCCCTTATTCTCATTAACCTCAAACTTAATGTAAATTTGGCTTCCATAATTGCCTCTCCAGTAACCCACTCACTAGCCTAGTTCTAAAGAGGATAAGAAGTAAAAAAGAAGTGAAATGCCAAAGTAAGATGGAATGAGAAGTAATCTACTTATCATCCTTTCTGCTCAAGTAGGCCTACTTATGTAGGTATTATGCACGACAGCAACAAGTTTAATGTACACCTTTTTGAATGCTCATCTTCATCAATGCTATGACATCAATAAAATGTAATAATTAAGAATACCCTTAATCAATAAGGATGATTCTTAACTAAGAATACCCTTTATTATTACATTTTATTATGGCTTTGCACTCCCGTGCTTGACATATTTTATCAGTTTTATGTTGCAGTGAACCACAAAAATATACATTTCTAAAAAAGCTACAACGCCTAAAGCAACGCGACTCACCTGCTTAATTAAGGCAGGAAATGGAGAACATTTTCCTCGGTTGGATTTCGAGAATGGTCGGGAAATGAAATATGCCTTCTTTGTCAGACTTTTTTCTCCTATAGTAATTTCCGGTTTTCATTCTGTCCCATAAATTTCGTTTTCCTTCCCTCCTCACTGCTTCTCCTGCTCTTGAGAAGACGCATTTTCTTGGCCTGCAGTGTCCAGCCAATTTCTCTCTTGAATGTAATTGTGCTTATTTCTTCTAACTTTACCAACTCATCATTCCCAGTTATTCTAAACGGCTTATTCTTCCCACACTTGAACCTTTTGTGAGATTTATTTGTCTTATTATCTTTATTTCCAAGATACACTGGAATTGTATTTCATAATATTATGGTTCAGAGAATTGATTGTTCATATAGCTTGTAAGGTATATCTGAATATTTTTTCAATGTTCTTATTGGTGATAAATCATTTTCATAAATAATTTATTTCATGGATTCATTCCATTGCACTACAACCGAGGAAAAATATGACTAGTGTGAGGTAATTATATCAATCAAATTTTAGAGATTCTAACTGGATCTTTTCCCTCCATTTCATTAACATTATTTCCGCTTGGTAACTGTTATACTCGTATTTATCATTCATCTATGAGATAATGTAGAAGCTGTATCGATGTTTTAACTGAACCTGTTCATCCTGTTAAACCTGTTTTAATTAAACTTTTCATCAGTTCTACAAATTAAAGGACTAATTATTCAAGGACTATAAAGTCTACTCATGCGAGCTGCACATGGGTTATAATTTGAATAACGTCTTATTATAAGCTAGATATCATAACGAATTATAAATATAACAACTTGAAATATAATCCTCAAATACAGTGGTCAAAAACTCCCAAAAGCAATAATTCATATGATTATAATGGAATAAAAGAGACCCTTGAATTAAAGCGGAAGATTCAATAAGTAATTTGGTCAGCTAGTAGTTCTGTATAGCAGAGAAGAATTTATCTAGCAAATGCTACTGTAATTAAATGATCTAGGTTAGGCTGTTATTGATTTTTCTGTATTCTTTGGAATATGCTGCAATAAAATAAAACTTGATTTGATTTGAGTATTATTGTACAATACAGCGATTTCGATAACCTGAAAAAAATTTTTTTTCTAATAAGTCCAACCCTTTCAATCAAATCAATTCTCCTGTCCTATCAATTCAATTAACTGCTTATATCTTCAACAATCGATCACATGGCACAGTTCATTCAATTCGTTTTTAGCGAGAGTTTCATGAAACGAGAAAAACGTCAAATTAAAACTGATCTCCAACTGGAGAAGTTATAGCTTTTCTACAACTTATTGCTACCCGTTGATCTTTTATCAGCTTATCACTTCGGGTGCCGTTTTTCTCGTTTATAGCTCTCCCTCTCTTTCACTCTTCCGTACTCACTCGTTTTCTCTCTTCCTCTCTTCCACTGTTCCGCAATCACTCGTTTACTCTCTTTATCTCGTCCTCAATTCCTCGCCATCTATCTCCTCCCCCGACTCGTCAATCCCTCTTCTTCTTTTCCACGCTTCACCACTACTCCTATTCCGAAGGGAAATTGCTGTGCTCCTTTCCTCATTTCCTCCACCATTTCTCTCCAGCATCAAACAATGCTCAACGCTACTCGATGCTCGTCGCTGCTCGATGCTCGACAGACACTCGAGCGAGCTCGTTGGCCGACAAAGCTGGGCGGGCGGCTGATGCTATTCGAGAGGAAGACTTCAAGTGCCACTCAGCCATTGACGCTGCCTTATTATTATTTGTGTTGTTCCCCGGCGCTTTGAGAAGCACCAAACGACGCCGCTTTATTTTCAATGCTATTTCAGGCGAAACTTTAATTCCTTGTTCCACGTTGCTGCGCTGTAGTCGTAAACCACTTTATAATTGAGTTTTATCGGATATCTACTGTGAAAAGAGAATTGAGGATCATCCAATGGAGCAACAGGAGAAGATATTAGTTTATAATAATATAGTTTCAAAATAATACTATAGGGAAAAAAATTGTAGATTTTAAAAGCATTAATGTAATAAAACTATAATATTGTTCAACTATATTGTTATTTGCTGTATTATAAAACCGCCTTATAATATTGAAAGATAATCATTCAAAGAAACTTCAAAAAATACATTATTCTCGAAAAATAGGCTACTGACATGACTATAGTCTGTGTACAACAAGTTGAGACTTGACCCTTCATCCGAAGAAATTACAGGGTTGCCAAATCGTGTAAAATTGCAACTTTCTCAAATTTCCAATTCATCGTCAGAATTGGATGTAGAATATCATCCCCGATATCCTAGTAGTGCTGAAAAGGTTCAGGGTTGAAGGATTAAAAAGAAAATTTAACTTTTATGATAAAATTGGAAAAATCGCGAAGATTTGTTTTTCTCTTGAATATCACTTCTCTCAGAATCATGGGGCGTCATAATGCGTAATAATTTTATATCAAATTTACGGGGATAATGTCTCCTTTCTATTAGTGTCTGGATCATTTTTATCCGACCCATAGTTATTTTTCAATTAATGATTATGTTCATCAATGTCGAATCATTTCAAGCAGAAAACATGAAATTTTCGACATGCTAGAAACTTTTTTGTTTCAAAAGATAAGTAGGTGGTGAAAGCGAGAAAGTTTCCCAGAAACTATTTTTCCAATTGTCAAACGTACTCAGAAGAATGTATTTTGGCCTCTCAGGAGTTTCAAAGTCGAGGATAGTGGTTTAATGGTGTGCCACCATTGCTATCAATAGCTGGGATCAACAACATCAAAATACAGAATGATTGAAAAATTCAGCAACGGCAAGCCACATGATTATAAACAGTGAAAATGACAACCTCGCCTCGAATAATCCAAGCGGTGTTTTATTACAGCCTTCCTATGAATTGTGTCCTATGAATTGTTACACAAATATATTGAAATTTTTTTAACTTATTGAAAATATCTTTATCTTCTCAGTAGGTGAGAGTACAACCAAAATAAGTGAAGGCTGAAACTTGCTCCAGCATTGAATCTCCAACCACAATTATTTTCGTTCGGACTGGCCATTTTGGTTCCTTTGAAAGCCATCACTTTTGTCTTTGTAGCTGGAATTCGAAGGTCATACTGCACACATACTACTGCAGGTCGTCCTCTGTTTCCTGTATAAGGATTTGGTTATCTGCAAAAAGAAGTCACAAAACACTCGTGTCCCATCATTATTCCCGTATTCACCTTCTCACTCCATTCTTTCAAAGTTCATCTAAATACAAATTAAACAGTGTTGGGGAAAGACTACATCCTTGTCTCAATCCTTTGTTAATTGGAATATCTTTTGATAACGTTTTAGGCGTCTGTATCACTATTGTTGATGACAAATACAAACTTTTTATCACCTTAATCAATTGTCTTGGGATTCCATAATTTCTGAGTACCTGCCACATATTTTTCCTACATATAGAGTCAAAAGCCTTTTAAAAATCTACAAAAGCCAAATGTGTCTCCAAGTTAAATTCACGTCTCTTCTCTATTATTTGCTGAACTGTAAAAACATTATCAATGCACGATCTGCCAAATCTGAAACCACATTGAACCTCTGAGATTAAGCTTTCGGCAATAATTCTTAACCTGTTATTCACTATTCTACTATACAATCTTCATCCAGTATTCAGAACGCTTATTCCTCTATAATTATTGCAGTTTGTTTTATCACCTTTTTTGAAAATAGACATTACCACGGCAACATTCCAACTTCTAGGAATCACTTGCAACGTCCAGCACACATATTAAACATAATTCAGTAGTCTTAGTTCTAAGAATAATCCTTCACATTTAAATATGAATTAATAACAAATATTGAAAAATATCATAATCATAGATACATTGCATACATTGCACATTCTAGACAATTTATCTGGACAATGTATTTGTGGAACCATGTTCTAACATTGCTTCCTATCAGGTACACGGTACACTGTTTATTCCTCTGTCTAGGAAAATCAAAGATCATCCAATGAGGCGGCGAGGAAATAGCACTATTTTAAGGATACTAAGTGAACTAAGGAAATAAATTGAATTTTCTGAAAGCATAAGGCCATAGAAACTATATTGGAAGTTGTAAAACCACTTAATAGTTGAGTTTTATCAGATAATCTGTCGACTGCGGTAGGAAAATAAAAGATCATCCATCTCATAAAAGATCATACAGCTGGGAGAGATCACTGTTCGAGGATACTATCGACTAGAGAAAGAAAATTGAATAATTTTCTATCAAACTTCAAGAAAAACAGCACCAACCTTCAACGTTCCAACATCAGCGGAGTTTTTGCTCTCAGATAATTCTCAAACTTTCTCAGTGATTACTAACTCCAACTAAAGTTCTGTGTTCTAGAAACCACATTATGACAGAATTTTGTAGAATACTACGTTCACTATGGTAAGAAAATTGAAAATTTTCCAATGAAGCTGAAGAGAACAGCATTGAACTTTAACCTTTCAGACTAATTGAGTGAATTGATTCTGTAGCCTGCATTGAGGTCGATGATAATCATCAACATCAACCGCAGTGTTATTGAAGTAGTTAACAGTTGAATTTAATAATACTTTGTACTTTGTTCATTTATATAAGTATAAGATTCATAAATGAATTGCCTTTTGATCTGGAAGCAATAATTCATTACAAAATACTGAAAAATTGGATAATAGAAAACTATTTCTTTTCAATTGAAAGCATTATCTAATTTTTTAAAAACATATTTCAAAGCATGGATTTTTTTCTCTCTATTATTGTATAAAACTTGGAAACAACCAATGTAACAAATTTATTCAAGCATAACTAACTGATTGCAACTCTCACCAGCGGGCAAGGCTTGATTTATTCCTTTTTCTGGTGATGCCAAAACCATTGAAAAGTGTCTAATTATGATTTTGGTATTATGTATGCTTAATTTATTTTTATTTTATTATTCTATACTTTTGATTATAAAATTATGTATTTTCTTTTATTATGTTTTTACTATGTATTTATTGTATGGCAAATAAATGATTTGATTTGATATAGAAAAAAAATAAATAAGAGAGGGTTATGTACCGGTAGGGAACAAAATAGATGATTCAGAGAGTGATTCTTCCGATTAAACCCAACCCATCATGATTGCTAACTTTAATTTAAACCTTTCATAGACTAACCACGGTAATTTTGTTTTGATTTGCTGTCAAGAGATCATCTTCATCTTTAACTGAACTCTTTTGATAGAGCATGATTGATATAATTTTATTATTAATAGTGAGAAAGAAACTATAAAAATTCTCTTATTGAGAAAATTATGGCCTACATAATTTTTCTTGACGTTCTTACACAAACGGTAAGAATCTTCAATTCTTGACTTTCATCGTTATACGTGATTTTCAACTTCACCTTTACACTGTTAGACCACTAAAAGATCACTGTAGTATCACGAAGGCAGAGGTGCCAATAGGGGTATAGAATTTAGGAATATCATAATATTTAGGAATGTGTCCATGGCCTAAGTGGGGGGGGGGTTATCACCCGTGATATTGTAATAATGAACTCAATCACCTTTTTTATTAAGTGAGTAAAGTAACAACAGATTTGATATTTGATATAGAAACCATGAATTAAATTCAATAATATTATAAACCGCCTATTTATCTGCCTCAAGTAGGAAAAATGAAAAATTTCTGGCTCGTAGAAATATGCAACATTGATTCGACTGCAAATCAGTGCCTTTGGTAGGCACACATGCTTATCAGAAAAATGTTACAGGTTTTTGCGAGAAAATAAGGTATGCTCACACTTTCCAAGTGCAGATTGAGATACTTTTTTCGTGACAGCACCGTGTTGAAAGGTTTTGATAGGACGACAGCTGATGGTGATTGAGTGATAACACTCTCAGAGAGAAAAAGGAGACGAAAAAGAGAGAGGAGGGAGGATAAAAAAGAAAACGAGAGGAGAAAACGGATAAGAAAATAAAGAAAAAATGCTGAAGAGTAGAATGGAGCAGCAGAGATAGAGCAAGGGAGAAGGAAATGATCGTATGACAACAACCTATCCCTCTCTGCTCTCACTTTCAGGAAATAGTGGAAGAAAGGCCGATTGATTGATGCGGGCTATCATCTTGTTGGACATCAGCTAGAAGTTTCGCCCTTTCACTGCAGAACAGAGGCAATAGCCTCTGCCTCTCGGATAAATTATGTTTCGTATCGAAAGATTCCGAATCTGTTTCATCTCAGGGATGATAGAGCAAACATATGCTATTTTGAAACTGTTATTATTAGTTTACTAGATTAAGGGATGAATTAATTAGTAATTTAATCAATTTGATTAAAAATAGTCAAAATAAATTCATGAAACAGCAATAATTAACTGATAATGGATGGCAATCTACGCTTGAACCATGACTCAGACATAGGAAGATGTCCTGTCTAACAAGCCATCTTCAAATAACCTTGAATATTAACAAAAAATAACCTTGAATAACATTTGGTTATTTTTCTAATTATCTGGGTCCACATCACTATCATCACATCCGAAAACTTAGATAGGTATTAAATTTATTTTAAACAATACACTAGAATTATTATACTTTATTTTCTCATTGGAAATTTTTTTTTTACTAATTCAAAATTCCTTGCTTCCACGGTTTAAATGCTTTTCTGTATTCTCCTATAATGATAGAAGTGATTTGTCACTAATTCCAAGTTTCCTTATTTTCACGTTTGAAAAGCTTCAACTTTTCAACTAAAAAATGTTGTTGAAACCTTATCAGCCTTGAAAAGTACTTGCCAATTTTTTTCCCCAGTGGAAAAAATTATATGTTCAAGGAATAGAGTATAAGGTTTACAACCTTTCTGTTGTAAAAGAGTACTTCAACAATGAAAAGAAAAATCATTAGCTTCTAGGCTAAAAATAGGTTAAAATAAACTTCACTTGCTGTTGGAAAGGAAATTCAACATCTATGGACGGAGAACGCAGTCTCAAGTAATGATATGGACGAGAAGAAACTGTGATGGTGGATTCAAAATAAAGAAGTTTTAAATCGTGAACATTCTCTCTTCATCTCACTTTACTCCACACTTCCAAATAGAGAACTTTTAAATCTTGATCATTTCCTCTCTCGTCTCACTATACTCGATTCTATTTCCTGCTCTGTTCTAAGAAGAGGAAACACTTCAACTGAACTTGCTCTCACACCATGAGATATTCAGATGTGTTCTTGTTGAGATTTTACGATGTTTTCTGATTCAAAAAGCATTACCGTAGACTATCCTTCAGTTCAAACGCTTTTCCGGCGCGCTCAGCTTTAAAAATTCATGACACTGACGGCTCAACCAGGGAACAGGCAACTGTCAGAGTGTCAGACGCCAACAAAACAAAGAAGGAACTGAAAAGTAGAACTGAGAGGGGACTGAAATTATCCCCGGGGTGTCTTCTATCTCACCTCAAACGGGCCGATAACTTATTTATGTAACGTTTGCCTATGCTGGGGGCAGCTCAGCTGTTCTACGATATGGGGTTAGGTGGAGCGAACAGTGTTGCCGATTTATAGGTGTGCTAGAAATGAATAGTTACGAAAAAGTGTAGGATTTATGTGAGATTCACAGTTTAGTGTATCAGCGAGATGGTGAATTCAAGGGAAAAATCCATCAATATTTGGTGTATCAAGAGGATAATGAATTCAAAAGGGAAATCCATCAAAATTTGGTAAATCAGCAGAATAGTGAATTCAACAGAAATTTCATAAACATTTTCATGTATCATTGAAATTATGGGTTCAAGATAGGAAACTCAGAAATGATAATACTTGAAAAAAAGGTTTCACCGATTAGGTCCCCCATAACTTATCAGAGTGACAAGGAAGTCTCAGATCAGGGACGTGTTATATAAAATTAAGATGACCTGTTATATCTGATAGTAGCATAAAACTACCTGTGATAGGAAGATTCTCACTATCCTACAGTACTTATTTGGCAAATATTTATGGAACCAGATTCTTATAATGGTAATTCCAAGTTCCATTGAGATTTGCAATTCCGCCTGATAAAGAATTAGTGAATTCTGTGAATAATATCTAAATTTAATTTCAAACAACTTATGCTTTCTCCTTTTTCTTTGTTTCAATTCTGAAAGTAAGTATAGAGTAATGAGTGAACAATATTATAGTAGTCACCGATGGTTAGGCCCATGTTATACGAGCGCTGATATCGCAGTGCTAATGACGCGAGAAACAGGGAACTCATTTTAAAAAAATCTGGTGTGGTACACTCACACAACTTTCCTTGCTCATTGATCCATAAGCGTCATTAACGAGGATAATTTAGGGAATAACATTATGCCGATTGGCGGCTAAATAATTAAATCTACGATTATACTATTGTGATTGTGTTCAGAGTACATTTTCCTTTGTTTGAATAAATTATTAAATTTGAGGATTTTTTAAAAGTTGTCAAAACAGCTGTTCTACAAATAAAATATCGACATGTGTTCTTTTGAATAAACTGCTCTACCTACCTACCTCACACACGAGAAGGAGGTTACAAAGTAAATTTCTCAAGGATGGGGTGGAGCCCCTGTTAATTTCTTATAGAGCTGATATATAACTAACTATACAGGGTATGAATTTGATAAAAATCGGTCAAGTCATTTTTGAGAAAAACGTGATTGAAATTTAACAAAATTCATTCTTCTCAGGGATATTACGGAGCTCCTGGAATTTTCCCAGAAATGAGACTCATGTCAGTTGATAGGGCTTATAAATAGCTATCTAGGGTATGAATTTGAAGAAAATCGTTAGAGCCGTTTTCGAGAGAACCGTGAAAAACATGGTTTTTTAGCCATTATCCGCCATTTTTTGCCCATTTTGAATTGAATTCTATTGAATTTCTTATTGTCGGATCCTCATGGTATAAGGACCTTTTAAGTATAAAATTTCAAGTCAATCGGTTAATTGGGAATGGAGTTATCGTGTTCGCAGACACACACACACCCACACACACAGACCAACACCCAAAAATCATGTTTTTGGACTCAGGGGATCTTGAAACATATAGAAAACATGAAATTTGGGTACCTTAAATTTTTTTGGGAAGCAATACTTTCCTTACCTATGGTAATAGGGCAAGGAAAGTAAAAAAATATTGCTTCATTTAGTTTACCAGCATTGGTCATGATTGTATAATTCTATACTATAGGGTGGTTTTATCAATGCCAATCTATATAGTCAATGACAGGTTTCAAGTGCAACAATAATGTGTCTTTTTTCTGGACTATCAACTAACTATCTGCTTGGATCATTCTGATTGATTTCTGATATAAGCCGCTAGCTGAGAAATATGTGCTTGGATGATTACGTGCTCATGATTTCTTTCAAATACAGTTAACATTCTTCAAAATATCTTAGAGAAAAATGTATATTTGGAACTGAGTCTTTAATGAGACAGGTAAGGTAAGGTGAGAGAAGGCCATAGTATATAGGCTATACACTATACACTATTATTAGGGAAAAACAAGGAGACGCTAGTGAATAGCCACGAGCCAGTCTTCCTGAGCAGGAGAGAAGGAGCAACTACAGTAGCTAGCAACACAATGCTAGTAAATACGTCATAATCAACCCCTAGTAAGCTACATGAAAGGAAGCACTGCACCAAGATTAATGGTGACAGAGGAATAGCAACTGTCTAGCTCCAGCCGAGGGACTTTGCTCTCTCACTCACTCCCATGTTATTTGTGCTCTGCTCCACATATTGTGTGCCGAGTCCATGTTCATGCATGTCCAAGTGTTATTAGTACATGATGCATGTTGGCAATAATACTCTCGTTAATGCAGAGTGCTAAATAATGGCTTGTTGACACAGCTGGATTTTCTGTGGAACAGAATTTGTTGATTCACAAATGAAACGATAGCAATACCTGTTTGTTTTCGACTTTGAAAAAGGACTAAGAGAAATTACTATTACTATATGGTGAATAAGGAAGAGTATTTAAGAATCACATGCTGAAAATTGGATTACATAAATCAATTTGAAATCTCCAATTGAACTGTCTTGTACTGGTCTTCAACTACAATTTAGTCCTAATCCTGAAGTGCTTTTCTGCTTTTCTCGATGAGTCATTATTCCCACAAGAGTTCATAATATTTGCTGTGATAAAATAAATCACATAGGCTTAAATATAAGAGCTGTATGGAAATGAAAAATAAAAATCTTAGTACCCTTTTCTTAAAGATTTTAAAAAACAGATTTTTATTTTTCATTCCCATTCAAGAGTAGTAGTAGTAGTTTATATTCTAGAGTACTTGAATTTTCATTCTCATTTCTATTCAAAAGTAGCCCTAACGAAAAAAGATAAGAACTGTATGATACAAGCTGTTATACATAATATGTGTATGTTATCATCATTCAACTATGACATTACTGGCAATGAATGATCCTTGAGAATTGAATGAGGCATCTACATATTGTCTTACTGAGCACACACTACGTTATTATCATATTATACTAAATATAGACATTCCAAGGACTAAGTAAGGTTAGATCTTTGGCTATATCAATGATAGTGAAACTTATGAGGTGAAAAAATTATGAGGTAAGGTCATATCTATTAAAAATTATCCAACATAACTTATGCGTAATTGACAGTCTTCATAATATGAACTGCATAATTCGAAATACGTATAGTGAGGTCCACGTTATAATAACAGTGGAGAAAGATAGGAGAGCATCGTTGCCGATTCTCTGCCTTGCCTCTGCCTTTTGTACAGGATAGCTGATACCGGTTTATTTGATGTATTATTAATTGTTCATTCTTGTTTAAAATAATCAATGGTATTGTATTCGTCAAGAGAATATGTTTTTCGATGATTAAATGATACATTTTTATAATTGAGATTGAATATTTTTTTGATTCATTATATTTCTACATTCTACCAAGAACCAAAACTTTGGTTACATTGCGGAGCTAGAAAAAGATAGCTCTATTGTATATCATTACTTTTTCACTAATGGAATAAAACTCGAATTTTCAAAAGATTTACTTCATAAGTGTTTTAAAATTCAAAGAGATAGCGCTATCCGCTTTGTCGAACGATAGACAAGGATAGCAACATAAATGCTAATCGAAAACCACCATCATAACGTGGACCTCACTATAATCTCCTCTATTCTCTTTTTAGACGTGACGTGAATATGTTGATGAATATCTAGTATACTAATACATGAACTAATTTGAAGTACATTAATTTACACTTCAATGAATGAGCCGCTCTCTGAAAACAACAATGTGAGAAAAGATCTCCCCAAATTCCAGCACTGTCTTTCCATAAATCAAACGCTCCTTATTGAAGGTCCTGTCATTGTTTATCACAGAGCAAGAAGTAGAAATGAATGAAAAGTTGCAAGGAAATCTGTCATCTCTGTTCTAGGATACTCAATCACAGCTGATGAGCACTGGGGTTGCTTTCTTATTGGCTAATGTTCGCCAACGGATGAAATGATTTATCAACTTCAAGTCAACAAAGTTGCTTGTTTACTTTTGAACGGAGAGCTGTGCTCTGTTGAAATACAGTCTGCCTCTATAGTGAGACTCACTGCAATCTGTCAGCATTGGTCCAATGGAAAGCAGTGATGCTATTTATGAAGAATGCTAAACGTTTCAAGTGAATTCCACTATAGCGCTGTCGTCTCCATGGGGAAGCTTATTCCCCGACTTCATTATTGAGCTCTTGTATTTTCTCTATGAAGTCGAGAATAAGAATGAGGATAGATTTTTCCGTGAGTCTATAGAAATGAAGCCTCGTACGATTCAAATGAGAGAGCGTGAAATGAGAGCTTGATCTCTTGACCGATTGAACTGACTGGAAATTTTGGAAAGTCTGTAATGTTCTGAAATGACTGGGAAGTGGTATCAGTCATAGCTTTCCAATCGAGTTGCAATCATGTATCCATCGTATTCATCCTTTTTCATAATATTACAAAACAATTATATTTTTTTGTCAAAATGATATTGGAGAGATTGCAATACAATAATAAAGATCATAGAAGAATCATGAAAAAACATATTGGGAAATGTGAAACAATCTGAATGCATCATGGTTTGAAAGAACTGAACTACAAGAATGTCTAAGAAGCCAGCCAGGTCACTCGATATAATTATTATACTAGAATGTGAAGCTATTCATTAAATATATGAGAAGCATTGCTCATTGCATAAAACACAATGTCTTACAAAGGGTGACTGTGACTTCACACAAATAATGAACGATTCATTCTCTGTACATTCAGTGAGGACTTTCAATTATATCAAGTTTTAATTTTCAAAGTGAATTTTATGCGACGGTAATGGTCATGAATATCATTCAATGTTGTAAAGAGTCAATATAATGAAGATATACTAAGTGAATATACTATCAGTGAATTACATGCAGGCCAGCTTTGCAAAACCAAGATTAAGTTCACTTTCACATAATACAAGGTGCGCCAGAGAAAGTTACTTATTTGAAAAAGTTCCCACGTGGTGAATTGGTCGCGTAGCGGAGCAGGAGGGGTCGCATCTGGAGGAGTTTCTCAAGTTTATCCTCCCTCAAGTAAGTAGCCATCATGCTCTGGTCTAGAGAGCAGCGGGCCTTCAGAGAAGAGAGCTTCTTTTGTAATGGTCGATCACTTGTTGTTGCAAAGCAAATCGTCTTTCGCGCTCGATTTGAAATTCCTCCTCACAGACTCGTTCCTAGCCGTAATTTGACTCTGTCGTGAATTAGCTCATTTCGGGAGTGTCGCTAATCCCAGAAATGGACTCCAACGAACCATCAGAACTCCAGAAAATATCGAAAGAATGAGGCAGTCAGATGTGCGTTCTCCCCGGCGTTCGGCTCGCGAACACGCAGCTGCTATGGCATTTTCTAACTCCACTGTTCGACGAATTTTCCATGAAGACCTTCAATTTCATTCCTATGAATTGGGTGTTGTTCAAGAATTGACAGAACACGATTTTGTTACCCCTCAAAATGCATGTGATATGCTGATTGACAAGCTCATTCATGGGGTTATTTAAAATCCCTGGTTTATGTCGATCAACCACGTACCATAGCACACCTCAAGAACAACATTCGCGACGCCATTGCCAACATTGCCAACATACCAATTGATGTACTACAACATGTGTATACAAATTTCAAAAATCGAGGTCATCAGTGTGTGCGCAATGGGGGTCGCCATTGATCTGATGTCAAGTTTCAAGACTGCATGAAAAAAATTGGGAAATTGTATTCTCATATGAAAAAAGACTAAAACAATAACTAAAGTATTTTGTTTTTATTGAACTTTCAAATGAGTAAGTTTCTCTGGCACACTTTGTATAAATTCTGTCAATTTCTTTTATAACTTGGAAAATACAAATTCGAGTACTTACACCGTCCCACCAGTCAACTCACAATCATTATTCGTTCTCATTATTCTAAAATACTCCACATGAAACTTTTTCTTAGTTGTCAAAGACATTATTCCCTATACATTTTCAAGCCTCCAGTGAACTCTTCACTCTACATACATTTGAGAGTAAAACTTGGAAATGGCATTTACCACAAAACTTCAAGTAGTGGCTACGGAGAAAAGTTGACTTTTTCGTAACCTGGAGCCAGTCGAGAGTAACCAAAAAAAGTTGACATTCTCATCCGACAGCACACCTAGGCTACTTCTCCCAGCATCCTAATGGATTTTCTCACTCCCTTGAATAAGTAATCGGACCTCTCTCTCTCTCTCTCTCTCTCTCTCTCTCTCTCTCTCTCTCTCTCTCTCTCTCTCTCTCTCTCTCTCTCTCTCTCTCCTCTATTCCATTCTCTCCTTTCACAGCCTCTCACGCCTCAAACTCTCTCTCTTCCTCCTGAATTCGCTCTCCGTTTCCCTCTCATCTTCCCTTTATCTCTTTCTCTCTCAATCCCTTACTCTCTCTCTCTCCCTCCCTCTCTCTGTACTTCCCCACTCAACTCTTACTCCTCTCCCCCTCACTCTCATAATATCTCTCTCCCTCTGTATTTTTCCTCCTCTTTAAAATAATACCATCTCCCATACGAAGTCCTCGTTCCACAAATTAAATACTTCATTATGCTTCCACATCTCGTTGTTGTACACATTAGGCTACTTAATATTCTGCAAAACTGAAACGTGTGAGATGCTCAGTGACTGGAGAATTCTCCAGCTACAGTAGATGACATAATGAAGTTTATGGTGGAGTTTGCATGATGAATTCTCGTCACATGCCTGAAAATAGACAAGCGAGTTCAACATGTATTTGAATTCTTGATTAAATAGAAAGTGAGATAAATTTCATTACACGTTCTTCTGTCTTGAACAGTGGCTGACACACTCAGTATTGTATAAGTCCAAGTAGAGCATAGAAAAGTGTTGAAATAAAACTCACAATCCGTTGAAGCATAGAGAAAAATAGCAAAAAAGGAGGGATAGCAAAATATAAGCTATCTTTTCTCCATGGTTGTAGTTATAGGGAAGACTATGATATTTATAGAGTTTGAATTAATTTACCGATTCCAAAGTTTAATTATACGGATTCTTCTCAGTGTAGCATAAATACCATGATAATATTTATCAGATCCTTGTTGAGATAAGTTTGTAGTAAGAGTCCAATTGTGGCAGAAGCTCCTAATTGTAAGTACGTAATTTGAGAACTGCAACAATTAGAGGAATGTAAAGCCGATATGAAAGTGCGCCTTCCAACAAGTGGGTATGCAATCAGTGAGCCAGATCGAAGTGCAAATTCTATTCTTTGTAGAATAGAATCTGGATTTGGTAAACAAATTATTGTTTGGTAAACTAATATTGACACTTTGAAACATTAAACACCAACCTCCTTCTTGAAAATACTATACTGATATCAATTATAAAAGTAGTTTTCGTTTAAATACTGTAGAGACTTCGTTTAGAGATTATAGGTTTTAGTAAAATCAAGTATTTTACTAAATCAAGTGTGATACTAGTGAGAAAATATCACTAGTCCAATGAAAAATAATTTGACAATTGATTGAGAGAAAGAAAGGAAACGGAATCTGATAGCTGAATTCCGTTAATAGACCTTTTCTTGTTGATTCGCACAAGCTATGGAGATGGCTTCTCCAATTAAGAAATGAAATTACTGGAAGTTTTCCATTTATCACTTATAGAGCTGAGCTCTTATCAGCGAGTTTCAATTGAATTCTAATAGAGGAAATATGGAGAATCATAACGAACGTTTGATTGAATCGTATACTATGAACAAAAAACATCAGAGCCAGGCCTCTGTGATTGGTTCAAATCTGATCGATTTTGATTTGATAGATGTGCACAATAAAGATTCAGTTAGCAATAACGAATTTTGCACAATAGCTGGGAGAGCCGAGATGATAACAAAGGAGAGACTGGCCAATTATCGGAGATTGCAATGCTCCATGATATGCTTGTCAACATTCATTTTCCAATTACGTTAATGAGTTTTCCGCTCTCGTGACTGGCTTAGCGTGTTTTCACGCACTTCAAGCGTCCCCATTTCATTTTTCTCGACCTCTTTCCCGTTTATTCCCTTTATTCCAGTTATTCCCCTTTGTTCCTTCATCGTTTCATCCCCTCCCAACCCACTCACAATTTTCTGTTTCCTTACATCTCTATCCATCGTTATTCTCAACCAACGTTCATCAAATTCAGCCTACCATTATCCATCCTACCAACCTAATCAATCAATATTGTTCCCTACTTTCCTGATACAATTTCTGAAAATCATCAACTCTAAACTCACTCTATTATATTCCTCTTCACGTGACATACATTTTCCTTGAAATAATTCCAAGGAAACTGGTAATAATGTAACCTCTTTAAGAATCCTCAACTCCACATTTTCTCTATTATGGAAATCAGATTCACAAGGCATACATTTTTCTTGTTTCTAAAAGTAATGGGACCTTGTCCATTTCTCTTGTCAATCTGTCATCAATACATTTCGGTTTGTATCAATTACATCTCTATATCTAATCAGGCGTATATATATTTTTATACATTCGAGTTACCTATAGTTATTTATTTAGTTATTAGTTGCGCTTGATTTTCACGTGAAATGAGAACTTGACTCTCAATCATGACATCACAATTTATTATGGATTCAGATATTTTCAACTTTCAATGAGATTCTCAAAGTACAACTCGAATGTATCAACTAACTAATTTGCTCCGTGTTTGAAATACCTTATGAAAATCTGGTGGCATTATTACCTATTGTCATTCTCCTATGGAGCTCTTCTGTTTAATGTGCTGTCAAATTCATCCTTTCCTATTTTTTTCTTAAAAATATTGTCAATCAGACTTTCACCATTCAAATCGCTTTACATATTTTGTTTAAGATTTTCACGTCTTTCTCCAACGTATTTTGTATATCTGCATTTCAGATAGTAGGCTACACATATTTCTCAAACAAAATACATCTTTTGATACTCTATTCTAGCATTGGAAATTTGACGTTTAAGCTCTTCTAACACTTTTTCCGACTACTTCCCCCTTTATTACCAATGATTCCATCAATTCCATACAACAACTTCTATATTCTTCTATTATTTGCGATCGTGCTTTCAATTTTTTATCGCGCTCATTCTTCTGGATTTCACCGGTTTCCTTATACATAGTACTCCAGGGTACCATGTGACATAATAGTACAGCTAACGACATGAATGTATTATCATAGGGAATGAAATTGCAGTGGAGGTTCACATCGCAATGTCACCGGTATGATGGATTATCCGAGACTACTCTCTTCCGGAATTACATGGAGGGCGTGCCCGTGTTTACTAACAATATTTGGGAATTGAGTGTCATGTTTTTCCTCCATGTCACTATTTTTAATAAGTTAAGTGCAGGCGGGGATTCCATTTTCTATCAACACCTTTCTCATATTACATTACATTTACTATTGATATTACATGCATTGATATCTATCACAGTCTATCTCTAGAAATCTCACATCTGATATTGTCTTTGTTTTTATCATCTCACATAATTATATCATATCATTATTTTTAAAAGATCTTCATGATAGGTAGGAGTCAACAATATTTCCAACCTCCTTCGTTGATGAACTAGAAGTAGCTAGAGTTGATGATCTTGAAGTAACCTGGAAGTCAAATTTCATATCATAATAGATCTTATTAGATCACGTACGATAGAATGAAGTGCATCCAGGTTTATAATTATGTGTTCTTTCATTGAAAACAGTGATAATGACTCACATTCTCATGAATAAATTGCAACGGAAAAAGCCAGAAAAAGATCTAATAAACGTTGAATGAAGCTTAATACCCATCAATTTTAAATCTGATCACCCATTCATTTCATTGATCATTTCTGATGACCGGTGGAACGAAAATCCTCAGCTTTTTCCAGTATCCTACAAGCAGAGAATGTAGAATGTAACTTTTCTATACCTTCTCTAATGTTACCTTTTATCGTCAGATCCACTCAAAACTGTCAGTATTCCTTATTGATAAAACCAATTCTTCACATTCAATCAATGCTGACATATTCTACTGAATTTCACTACTTATACTCTCTGGTCAATCGGTCAGCATTCCTTATGAATAAAATCATTACTTCTCTTTCAACGAACGATGACAGATTAGAGTGAATCTCACGGGCCCAACCCAGGATGTAAAAAATCGTGTAGTGGACTGGGTATAGGCTCACCAACAGCTTTTACTGAATCTGACCGGACCGCTGCCCCCCTGTTATTGAATTTTGCCGTCACACGTGCAAATCCCTTCTCGGTCCCTTGACCTACAATCGCCTCTCTCTCTCCAACTTTGTCCTCTTCTGTCTGTCGAACTTTGTTTTGAACTTGCACAGAAAGTTCGACCCCCGACCAACCAACTTATCGAATCAAAACAGTGGCAATTAATAGCTGTGACTATTGTGGGATCCACTCTGAACTGCCACCTTCCCCTGTAAATCTGATCAATTCTTCTCATTGAACCAATGCTGACAGCTTATAGTGGATTTCACCAACACATCACAAGTTCTGTGGTTGGAGATGGAACGTTTTGATTCAATCCAACAGATGCACTGGCTACTGTGGGTGGATAATGGATTTTCACTCAGAGAATGAATGATCTCTTGTCAGAATATCACTGTGAATTGTCATAATTATTGTTACTGAGAGTTTAAGATCTATTCTGAATTTCATGAATATTTTTCAGAGTTGAGTAGAGCATAAAAATATTATAATAGAATATGATACCTTTTAATATATTAAAAGCTGTCTGGTATCTGTCAGATTCCACTGTTACTAGCTGTCAGAATAATATGAAGATGATAATTCAGATGGTTAGATCAAATAATTCAAACAATCTTACTACTCATCAAAAACTTCCAATAAAGAGTAGGTTGATTGAATAGAGAATAATGAATGAAGTTGTCTTCTAGAAGTTATTGATATTATCATAGAGTAGACTTGCTATTGATCGAGATTGAGGAGAATAATCAAACAATATAAGTAATAATAAAATCAAGTTATTGGATGATTATAGTCATATTCACAGTCTCAATAACAGTAATTGAATCTAATATTTTTGACATCTTTAGTGATTCTTAAAAAGGCTATTATTGTTTCATAGGTCTATAATGGTATTTGAGTTTCTTTTCATAGATTGCATAAGATCCAAATATGAGCGCATTTAATGGAAATTGAATCAGCAAGGTTTCTAATTCTCCTCGTGATCTCGAATACGGTATCTACAAATGATACAAAATTTAAAAAATTTCATTGATCTATTAAATATCAATCTCATTTTGAGGGTTGATCCAAAGATGTTTTCATCTGACAATGTGCTGTAGTATAACCGATCTCTAGTAGGTACTTGCCGAAGATTGCAGCAAATGAAAATATCAGAGTCCTTCTTCCAAGGAACTGTATTTTCATTAGAATTACTTATAATTACAAACTGAAGTACAACATGGAAAAAATCTACTATTTGTTATGGAATGACTGAAGTCTTTAAATCAGTTTTCAAAAGTTTTTCCTCATTTCTGAGTATAAGATTGATGACTGAAATTGTATTTCTCTGAGCCCAGTCATGAAAGCTGAAACCCCAGCCCCAATGCAAAGCTGCTCCATTTGTTTAATGTACATGACTTATAATAATGGATTGTAATCCGGTTGAGATTACTAACTTCTTATTAATAATTCAGTAAGATGTTTCCATTAAGACTAATTCAATTATGTTGTAAGGAGCAGTAACAGTTTCGGAGCTCCGAGCAGATGATATTACTTCACTTTGTTCGCGATGCTCTTTAGTGAGATTCTGTCACCATTGGGTGAATGTGGAGCGTTGGTGTTATTCATAAGGAATGCTGACATTCTGTAGTGAATCCGAGCATGGTTTCGAGTTGACTGAAGTTGCGAGTCGTATCTCTCAGTTACAACTTACCTCATTAGAGACGCAGCCTGAGATTGTCTCCCAGCATCCGTATAAACAAAATTCCAACTTGATTTCAAAGTTCTTGCAGGAAATTGAACAGAATTCCTGGGAAGTTGAATAGAGAGACGAAAGTGGAGGAAAAGTGTGATTCCATACGCAGAGCCCACAAAGCATACGAAAGGATTCTACAAATAATGTTGATGATGAATTATTTACTTATCTATTAATTATTTATTAAATAATAAATAATTATAATTAATTAATAATTATTAATTTAATAAATTATTAATTAATAAATTTATAATTAATTATTTACTTATTATTTAATTATCTAACCATAAAGAAAACAATCAACAATGCAAAACATATAATATCAGCAACAGAAAAAAGGACACTCAAACAAATCCACCCATCAGCACCGACCCTACAAACACTCCCAAAATTACACAAACCCAACATTCCCATCCGACCCATAGTAAACTACCGCGAAGCACCAGCCTACAAACTTGCAAAACACCTAGACCATACACTTAGAAAAGTAATTGATCTAAACAACAATACACACCTCAAAAACAGTGATGAGCTTATCTCAAAACTGAAAGACACTCACATTCCGTTCAACTCAACCCTAGCATCCTTTGATATAACAAACATGTACACCAACATTCCAATCGATGAAACTATATCCATAATCAGAGACCTCCTTACAAAAAGTAACTTACCAGTAGAAAAAACTGATGAAATTATTGAAATCCTACAGACAATAACCAAACAAAACTATTTCACTTATGACAATAAGTTCTATCTACAAGATGAAGGTTTACCCATGGGGTCACCAATTAGTAGCTTACTTGCAGAAATATACATTCAAAACTTTGAAAACAAACACATCCTCAATAGTGAAATATCAAAGAAGATAGTTTTCTGGTATAGATACGTAGATGATGTCTTAATTCTCTTAAGGGAAACCAGAGACAATGTGAAGTTCTCCGTAAACACATCAACAAGTTCAACAACAAAATACAATTCACTTCTGAATATGAACAAAACAACTCTATAAACTTCCTCGACCTATCAATCACAAAAAATCCAGACCAAAAACTCAGCTTAAACATTTACAGGAAACCAACCACAACAGACACACTAATCCACAACTCCTCCAACCACCCAACACAGCACAAACATGCAGCATTCAGATCCATGCTCTATAGACTCAACAAAATACCCTTATCACCAGAAAACTACAAAAATGAGCTCAACACAATAAATACCTAGCACAGAGTAATGGATATGACCCAAACATAATAGATAAACTAAACAAAAAAACAAAAGCAAAATTATATAAGCAAGAAACCAATCCAACAAATGAGAGAAAACACTTCATAGCACTAACATATATCAATAGTCAATCTAATAAAATTGCCAGAATTTTTAAAAAAGCAGGCTACAAAGTGGCTTTCAAAACAAAAATAAGCTGATGGCCACCCTCACCCCCAAAACCACCGACAACACCGACAAACACAACCTCCCTGGGGTATATAAGTTAAAATGTAATGATTGTGAAAAATTCTACATTGGCAGAAGTGGACGATCATTCAAACTTAGATTTAAAGAACATATCAACGCACTTAAAACCAAAACAGAATCAGCTTTTGCAACACATTTAAATGAAACCGGGCACACCTACACAAACATAGATACCAACCTTACAATATTGAAAGTAAAAAGAAATGGACATGAATTAATACAACAGAACAGTTTGAAATTTATAAAGCCACCATCCTAGACAATAACAACATACTAAATGAACAGCTGAATTTCAAATCCAACAAACTTTTTGATCACATAATAAACACCACAAATCTTCCTAACCGTCAAAACATTCCGGTCTACACTGTTGAAAATGATTGCCAAGCAATTGAAAGTACTCCAGTCAGTAAGTAAAAGTTTTTAATATTTACTCAATAATTGACTGCATGTCGTGTTAAAATACATAGAAAAAAGTGTGTTTATACAAAGCAGCTCGGAATGGATCAAGAAATCATCACCGTCAAATTATCCTTGTAACTTTTAATAGAAGTATTAAGCTGTTGCCATGATTCTCAACAAATCTGGATATATTTTCTAACTAGTAGTTATGTGAACAGTAGACCTCCTCACGAAGTTTTCTCATCCACAAGTATCTGGTGTCACCTGTTTACCGGCTTCTCCAGACATCTGTGTAATGCATGCAATGAATAATTCACTTGTCAGCTGATTGATTATGAATAATTCTATAGTCTGATTAATCCCATCTTCAGAGTAGATGATATCAGATATAGTGATATCGGAGTTTGGAGGGAATTCCTTTTCCTTTCATTTTATCCTTAAAATGCAAAATTTCAAAAACCTTGTGTATAAATCGACGCGCAGTTAAAGAAAGAATATTCCTGCCAAATCTCAAAGAATTCTATGAACGCGTTTCGCCGTAAATGCGTTACATACGCATATAGACAAAAGAAAAGTCCAAGTTATAACATAAACCTCACTGCGTTCGGTCAACAAATATTCAATTTATGAATCATCTATATCTCAGAGTTACAAATAAGTTGATCTTCTACATCAATTTCAAATTCATAGTGTTATAGTGGTTATCATTCATTCTCTATTGATTTTCATCCAATGCCATGCTGAAAAGAAGCTTTCTCATTTCAGAAAATACGAGAAACGCCGAATGGAGCAAAGCAATTAATGGGGAAGCATTTAATACTTGATTATTGTGAGAAATTGAGGGAAAATGATAACTCGCCTGCTCGCCTGGGTATTATCCCCTCATCAACCAGGTCTTCAAACAGAGCAAGTTCATCAGCGTTCCCATTGTATATCTGCATCATGATTGCTCTCATTTTCCTCCTCACCCTTTCCACTTCTTTCGACTACTTTCTTACTTTCTTTCCCTTCCTTTCTCTCTTTTACTTGGGCAGCTCTCACAATCACACTCTCTCTCTCACTCTTCCTCCAACCACCTATCTCTAGCTTTTCTCTTGCCTGCTTACTGATAACCTCTTTTCATAGCGTTGTTGCACTCTTTTTCTATAGTCTCCTTGCTCTCTAGTTCCTTCCTTTCATAAAAATTCTCTCTCTGGTGTATTTTCCAAAATTTTGAGGATCTCTCATATCCTCTTTCTCTATTCGCAGACAACTTCCCTCATTCTTGATACTTATTTTTTTCTGTCTTACAGCCCTCCTATCTTTGTTCTTGTCTCACTTTAAATCTCTCACTCCACTACTCTCACCGATTCACTGTAATTTCCTCTCCTCGGCTTTTTATTATAATTTCTTTTTGTTTTTCAATTCCATCAATTTCTATATTCCTCTGGTCTTTTTTCCTCCTTCTGTTCTCTTCTATTATCTAAATCTCTTCTGCCACTTCCACATCATTCTCTCGCAGGTTTCACTCTTTCACTCTCTTCTAATGTATTTTTTCTTTCACCAATGTTGGACCAACATCTCTCCGAGTTCATTATTCATCTCCTTTTCTTGTTCTACTCCATTTTGAAATGTTACACGTTGATATTCCGTCTCACCTTATCTCCCATTGCTTTCCCCGCATTCTCACTCTTCCGCATTCTCAGCACTCCAACACTTCCACTTCTCCTGTCTTGATCATTCTATTTCTTTCTATTTTCCAGCTATGTCTCTCTATCGCTCACTCTTATCCCCTTATCATCTCACTCTCTCACTCCTCTGTCTAGTCAATTATATTCCTTACTCCCTCTTCACAGCTTTCCCAAACTTTCCTTTCTCTTTCTACAATAATCTGCTAACCTCCGTCGATCATTACCTTTCTCTGATGCTCTATCTCTTTTCCACATTTTTTTTCAACCCTACTCTCTCCCGTTAATTCCAGTTCTCCTCCCCACCCACGCTCTCCTGACGATTTTCTTTGTACTCCGTTAATTTCGCCCGTTTGCCCCCTCACCATGCCATAATCTGCTTCCTTGCCACCTTGCCCACCTTTCAAATAAATGGCTCGCCAACTTTAATTGCTCGTTTGGCTCCATTCCATGCTGCTTGCATTTCCCTTTTCTCTTCCACCTCTGCAAAGATTCGCATTTCTCTCTTCCGACATATTTTTCTCTTTTTTATCAGTCTGCTCCAAAGCTGTCATGATTTGCCTTTGCAATTTCTTATCGATCACTCAATTATCTGAGTATTTCATCACCTGGTTTATCTCTCGGTTATTTCAGTTGAGAATTATCAGAACCGGAGTTGGAGTTATATCAGTTCTGGCTCTCAAAATAATGTAATCCAAATTCCTTGTT
Organism: Nilaparvata lugens; assembly: GCF_014356525.2. NCBI lineage: Eukaryota > Metazoa > Arthropoda > Insecta > Hemiptera > Delphacidae > Nilaparvata > Nilaparvata lugens. The sequence continues at coordinate 28,279,392 of NC_052514.1, read as the reverse complement.
CTCAAGTGATTTTACTGAAAATTGGACTCAAATTCAGAAGTGAAAGAAACATAAACTACTTTTGAAAATAGTGTATGAAACAAAATTCGGGGATGGAACAGTTTTGGGTTGTGCCTGTTGGTCCTTCTTGAATCATTCCAATGAGTTGTGATTAAATGAATTGTGAAATGAGTTGTGAATGAGTTGTGAAAATGAATTAATAAATAAATAGAAGAATTCCCTTGGAGAGTGAATAGCAGCTCAAACTAAATCACTAGGAGAGCACGTTCATAACAATGTGGTTCATTTGCTAATGACTCCAATGTTCAAGTATCACATTCTCTAAACACCCTTCTTTCCTGAACTATTCAAACATCATCAACCAATCTAAGCAATGAACAATTTAGTACTGTATTGTTTACTCAGATCATGTTTTCGTTTCCATCAATAATCATTACTGATTGTTTCAGTTGGATTGAGTTCCATCAATTTGAGGTTCCAAATTCGCTATCATGGTGGAGACTATTCAGCACTCGTATAGAATGTTGTCAAGGTTTGCTGTTTATCATGAATGGTTAAAACTAGCAAGATCATTTGAGATTGATAGTATAGGAAATATCTGAATTATGGAATCTAATCCAATTACAACTGGAACTGGATTTTTAAAATTATCTCTATTAAAATTATCATAATCATAATCTCTATTATTACTATTACAAAACAAATAACACTACTATAATGAACATGAACATTATTCGACATTTCTCATGTGGGGATTAATATGAAGATTTAACCTTGATTGAATGGTATACCAACAAAGTATATAATGATTATTACTGTATTGTAATTGGAATATTCCATTGCTCAGTAGTCTACATGTATATAAGATACATGGTTGATATCTATCTCTCTTCAAACCCCACTCATGATAGATTAGTGCCTGGTAGAGCAATTACAGCACATAGGGTTCATTAGCTTTACTACACAAGGCTACAACAAATAACTCAAAGGTATTGTATTGCGTTCATGCAACACGATCCACCTCAACTCTCAATCAATAATCCAATCCCCAGTAATTCTGAAGCTCAGAATTAACATGATAATGTTCTTGAATAATCGTAATTATACCTATTTCATTCAACATCATAACTCATTGAATTCTACAGTATTTGTTTTGATCAATATTTGTAGTATTATTTAACTTTATACTGTTTATTAATGATTCCTCTTCCAGAATAAATTCAAATTTTGAATTAATTAAATTCCGAATCAATCTCAAGGTGTAAAACTTAGTGGAGAGCTTCCTCAATGGAGCTTCTGAAAAGAGAATATTATAAAAATATTACACCTTATTGCAGGAGGAAAAAAGTCATATAATTAAACTGTGAAAATCGATCGAAAGCTGCAGCGTCCAGGAATAGAGTTTGCCTGCTCGATGCAATCTGCAGTCTTGGAGCGCTCCGAGAAAAGACTCCGGAAAAACCCGAAGCACTAAAAGTTCGATTTGTTTTGACTTCAAACGACCGCATTAAGAACAAAAACTTTACACCAGCATAAAATCCACAAGTTCTATTTTATTTCTTAAGGAATAAAAAGCGAACTGTGGATGGATTATGTGAAGTTAGTAGACTGGAGCCGTTGCAGAAAATAATATCGAGTTATAAATCTGGTGGAGCCATTCTATTACAGAGGGCAACTTTTCAGATCTTTGAAAGCGGTGCGAAGGATTTATGATGAAGAGGAAAGGGTGGTTACACTCGTGGCTCACAAAGGCTGGCTGAAAAACACGGTTTGGAGTTCGGAGAGTGTGTGGTGGTGGGGGTAGGTAGGAATTGTGCTTTGATAAAAACTTCATTTTTCCAACAAAACTACGAACAGTTCATCACCGACCGGCAAAAATCTATCAGCACTACCTTTCATATGACCTCGGCTGCATTTGCCCCGTTATTATTTTTTCGCTCCGTGCTGTCGAAAAGGCTTTGTTCACTGAGAGGTAGAACTCGCTGGAAAGAAAAAAAAACGATTGACTGCCTGAAAAATGAATTCGCCTGAATTGTTTTGTTACCAAGTCGATATTTGTGAACATCGCAGTCATCAGAACAGAACTCTAGCAGTGGAATCGATTAATCAAATCGATATTGGAGTTCACAGTTGTGTGAGTTCTGTTTTGAGATAAATTTATAGCCGCCCTCATGTTTTTTTCTCAATAATAACTCACAGCCTGATGGATGTTTCTGGTGAATGACCGTTATTGATACATCACCTGCTGGCTTTCCATTCACTTCAAACTGTCATAATTGGTTGAATAGGAAGCATTGATGTAATCTATAAGAAATGCTGACAGTTTTAGCACTAGTACAGCACGATGCTTTCGGGGATGCAAACGAGCTTTTTTCTCTCAGATTTTTTATTGTGCTCTGTTCAAGTCAACACACTGATTCCTCATGGATCGCAATATAGCGAGTTCAAAAAATTCACGAATTCTGCCTGGCATTGATTGCAAAATATTGCAATTTACTTCATCATGCCACACCATCAGCATATCCTTCCACTCGTTCTAGATATTCAAAACATATTACTGTACAAAAATTAGAAATCAGTCAGTTGTTGCTAGATAGATTTCAGGATTCCAATATTAGAAATACTGTATTATTATCCGAATCTCTCCCAACTGCGAATCTCTCCCGGTCGTGTGTTGATGGGAAGGATATTATTTTATATCCTTCTTAGAAAATCGACAACTATTTGTTGAAACACCGCCGATTTATGGAGTTATATCACAATATTATATCATCGTTATTCTAACTGAATTAAGTTCTTCATTCTCATTGATTAATTATTATTTATACTTTGTGAAATTCCTTGAATAATAATATTAGCATTACCGTCATTTAATGTAAATTAGTGTATAAGCCAGTAGATATTGTAACATACATAGCTAAAGAAATCCAATCTAATTTAATCTGTTATATTTCTCAACTCATAACAACTTTATGTACATTTCATTCTCGTGATAGGAATGTTATCTTACTAAATCATTGAATAAAGGAGGGAAATGCCGAGTGAAGTCGGTCATGTAATTATTATCTCTCTGGCAATGCGGTTTCTCTACGAAACCACTATTAACAACTAATACATTAAAACTACTATATCTTGTTGAGTAATGTAATATCTTTGTAAATCACACTCCAATAATTTCATATCATAGTTTTCTGGATTGAACACAGCTAATATTCTATCATGTTCTTGTCTGACCAGATTGAAATTATTTTTGAGTAGGTCAGTTGAAGTTTGTAATTTTATCTTGCTTGTTGTGGTATGAGTAAAAGTTATTCAATGAAATTAAATCTGGTTGACGTTGGTAGCTGTGAGCATTCCATCGTTCACAATGAAACTTGTATTTTCTCGCTTGAAACAAGAACGAGGAGGACAATACAAAAGCGTTTTATCTTCCTTGCAATGGAAAAATTTACAGTTTCAGCATTTGGAGAGCATAATTTATTTCCTAAATTGAATCCTTTCTCCAACACCCACCATCAATAAATTCAACCCATTGCCCATGCTACACAACTCCGTTTCATTTCCCAATCATTATTCATGCAAACTTATTGAAATCTGTTTCAAATAGAAAACCTCCCACAATCCCGAGTGTTAATGCAAGTAGCGTTGCAGTATCGAAATGTGATTTCCACTGGCGATGCAGTAAAATAAAACAGAGCAAGGAAAAGCTGTGCGGTTTAAATCCAAATCTGACGAGTTCCACCCTAAACTTTCAGCATTAATTGAATGGTAAGTAATGATGTTATGAATGAGAAATGCTGATAGTTTAGAGTGAATCTCTCCATAGCGTGTAATGGTTTCAAGTACTCGTGCAATACAAGTTTAGCACCTGTTCGTGGCACAAATGCTATTTTAACTTTTCCAAACTTGGATTCGTTCTCTACTCAATGCTCGTTTGTTTCAACCATTGTGTAACTAATATAAATTGTGTACCAAAATTGAACGGATTGTTCAATTGTACTGTAGTTTGTAGAATATTCTGGTGAACTCTGATGAACTTGGGAAGAGATGGAACATTCAATTTGATGTGAAAGGTGAATGAAGATTAATATGAAACACTAGATACGATATATTCAATGTAATGTGGAAGATGAATACAAACGCAACTAATTAGAACAATTTTGAGATAGCCTACGTTCATGTTTCTATAATTAATGTATGTTATGGTATGGTGAATACGTTTCCTACATTTTGTGAAGTGTAGATCCATGGTACAATATAATGTAATGAGTAAACCTATTAATACCTACAATGATTGTGATAAATATTGATTAATACTTCAGTAATAAAATACAGTTATGATGAATATGAATCGAATTGGTATATTTACAGTAGAGTTCTTCAATACACTAATAAGAAGAGAGTGATTGAGTGCATGTAGTGGTGTAACTCCATTTTGTGATGAATACATCATGAGTTGATAGATACATGTTGTGGTAAATTAGCACTAAGAGTCTGTAATGTACCAAGTGAACAGTGGAACCAGCAAGTACATGAAGTGTAATGAATAGCCTACTACATTTTGTGGTGTAATGAATACATGTTGTGATAAATGCAGATTGAAGTTCTATAATACACTGAGTAGTGAACAGTACACACTGTATTTAACAGTAACATTCATTGAGCTCAAGTAGCTTTCAAGCTAATTACTTCATCACGGTGCGCATTAAAGCACTGCTTTGGATAGATTAGTGCAGAAGCTTTTGGGAGAATTTATTACATGTTCATTGTTTTAGCTCACCGTTCTTCAAATAATCAAAGCAAGCTAAAATTCAATACAATTACTCTGTCATTGGATGAGTTCTGATCGTTGAATTAAAACAACATTAAACTGCTAAAATACGAACAGTTTCTATATTACTCGCGTATTACTTTATCAGGAGCTCGATTGAATTCTAAACTATTAATCTCAACATGAATATTGATAAATGTATAACTGGTAACTTTTGCAGCTCCAACCAAAAAAGCTCAATGATATTTCGGATGCTAATTCTTGTGCATAAATTATCTGAATTTCAAATGGAATGAATTCAAAGGATGATGGAGAACGGAGTACACAAAACTGTTTCATCCTGTTAATAATAATTCATCACTGTTATTTTAAGTGAGATGATTGGTATTCCAACTGTTCATGGAAACAATTTCCATGTTGGAAAATAATTTTCCGTATTCCACAAATTAATTAGTATTCCCTCAAATTCATTCCTAAATAATTCAATGAGCTAATTTCAACTATTCGTGAGAACCCCGTTCTATGGAAAAATACCTGACAGTCCACCTAATATGAAAAATAATATACAATTCCATTTTTTTGTGTTTATGATCTATTTATATAAAAGCGAAATGGCACTCACTCACTGACTGACTGACTGACTGACTCACTCACTCACTCACTCACTCACTCACTCACTCACTCACTCACTCGCATAACTAAAAATCTACCGGACCAAAAACGTTCAAATTTGGTAGGTGTGTTCAGTTGGCCCTTTAGAGGCGCACTAAGAAATCTTTTGGCAATATTTTAACTCTAAGGGTTGTTTTTAAGGGTTTAAAGTTCGCCTTTTAGCATGTATATTCTTCTTCTCCCAATCTCTTAATTATAATTGAAATTTCCATATCATATGTAGAACTATATCATATCATATGACTATAGAACTATAATCTAGATAGAGTACCTACCTATAGAGAACAGTTGTTAACTGGCAACTAAATTAATAATTTTGTCAGGTTGGCATTAAGTTGAGTTGACTTTGTTAGGTTGGCACCTAAGATTTAAATGCATTTATCGCGGAAAAATTAATTGGGCACTGCTACTTCAATCTTGGGAATATTATATTACTAGCCGTCAGGCTCGCTTCGTCGCCATATCCGTTTAGCCAGACGTTTAGTCTGAACCCCTGACTGGATTGTCCTAACATGATAAAAATGCAGGCGAGCGAAGCGAGCCTGCTAATCTCATTCTTGGACGATCCAGTCTGGGGTCCAGGGGGCGGAGCCCCCTGGCTAGACTGATATGGCGAGCGAAGCGAGCCTGACGGCTAGTACTAAAATATTACCAAAAAATCTGGTGTGGCGCACTCACACAACTTTCCTTGCCGTTATGAAAAATTGATCACCTGACGCTAGTGTTCCCGCGCATCTCAAGTTTACTATTCAAAGATTTGAGCCAGCTGGTGACAGGGCAATAACGCTGGAGACACACATGAGGTCTGCTATCTCTTCATAGTGAATGATTTAATAGAATCAACAATAATTTGCAATTGAATAATCACATTTTCCCGAATTTAAAGCTTATTTTCAATTTTAGGTGAAAATGTTACTGAACATTAATTGTAGAGATTTTCATGCTCAATCTACTCCACTTGATTTTTTTCGTTTCAATTGTATCTGAAGCCTGATAATTGGGAATCTATCTGCATTGATGGGGCGAAGCTCCTGAAATTTTTACAGATATGGACTTGTGGCAGTTGATAGAGCTTATCGATGACTATTTTAGGTATGAATTTGATCAAAATCGTTGGAGCCGTTTTCGAGAAAATTGCAAAAAACCCTGTTTTTGACAACATTTTCGCCATTTTAGCCGCCATTTGAATTGCATCAGATCGAAATTGTTCGTGTCGGATACTTATATCGTAAGGACCTTAAGTTCCAAATTTCAAGTCATTCCGTTAATTGGGAGATGAGATATCGTGTACACAGACGCACATACACTCATACACACACACACACACACACACACACACACACACACAACACACACACACACACACATACAGACCAATACCCAAAAACCACTTTTTTGGACTCAGGGGACATTGAAACGTATAGCAATTTAGAAATTGGGGTACCTTAATTTTTTTCGGAAAGCAATACTTTCCTTACCTATGGTAATAGGGCAAGGAAAGTAATAATCTGATACTAATTAATCCACCTGATATAAGAAATATAAATTTCTCACTATGGTTTATGATACTAGTGCTAGTACAGGCATACTGTATACTATATCAGGCAGTATAATCCGGCTTCAAGTGATATCCAGTGGAATAGTCTTTATGATTCATTATTTTTTCATTACTGATGAGTTTTTCTGGCTTTTAATTATGAAGCACGGGTGGAGCTCAAAAGATTCAGGTGTTATCTTCACGCTTGGGATAAAATAAATAATGGTGGTGTGAGAAAATAAAAACCGACGCTTTATAACGCTGGTTATAACAGCGCTGTTTTCCCTTTATCAAAGGGAAGAGCAGATACTGAATCGTATCATTCTGCTTGCATTCACGCAGTTTTGTTTACTGTTATAACGATATCAACCTGTTGGAAGCTGCTCTAATATTGGATCATTGAATACACAGTCAGAGCGAATAAATAGACATGGCTCATGGAAAAGCTGGGTATTCGAATTCATGGTCTACACTCCACAGAGTATTGATTATCGATTCAGATTGCATCCATATTAGATATCCTTTCACTGTGAAAGCCTAATCCATTTCAAAAAATTCTGGAAATATGTGCTCATATTGTAGTCTATCGTGAGGTTATATTTTTCCTTTGAAATGAATTGTTATTGAAAGGTCTGAATGGCCAACGAAATAATATACTGTAAAACGAAAGTCCGGGTGTCTAATAAAATATCGATTTTGAATTTTTATTTTTTATCATATTTCTGAAGAGTACCGTGACGCGTGACCGATGGTCTGAGAACAAATGTGCTGAACAAACGCGTTCAGCCTACTAATAAGCAAATTTGCATTACTTGTATCACTATATAGACAAATGTAAATTTTTGTTCAGTGGTAGGCTAGGCTTCAAGCAGATATTGATCTTATTTGATCTGAGCATCGTTTACGCTACCGTACTCTCTAAAAATATGATCAACAATCAAATTCATAATCGGTTAGGTTATTGTAAATTGAATATTCATTATTGAACGAAAATCCAAATTTAAATGCTGTAAACCACCCCCGAAGACTTCTGCTACTGTAAATAATGACAACAGATAGAAGATGAGAGCTACTACCCAAAAATTATTTACCAGCCCGGAAATCGAACCTGATACCTCCTAATTTCTAGTCAATTAAAATGATATTAGCAAATAGATAAACATTTCTTAGTTTCAGACTTCAGGTAATCATAATAAATCACCATTTTACTTTCATGATATGAGTTAAAGCAGATTTGTCAAATATATATTTTTCCTAATGTTTGTATCAACACAAAAAACTATCTATTTTTAAATGTTTCTAATTGATTTTTGTTGTTTGTTTTGTGCAGCAATATCCAATAGAGCAGACGATCTGCGGCACTCTGCAGAAGGAGAACAACTGGAAATGCTTCATCCTGACCACCCTGATACTCGGCTGTCTGGCGGCTGTCTCCTGGTGTCGATTCACTCACGTCACAAAGGTCAGTGCCAAATCGAACCGATTCAATGATGTCATTAATCGAATACTGATTCTTTACGTCCTAGATTATGGAGTACAAGGATTCATTCATTAATTTCTATTCCTTCGTTCTTTTTCTGTATCTATTCAAATAAATGAACAAATACATTCCAAAAAGCAGATACAATGTTGTTTTTTAATCTCCAATTTGCGTTATCAAAGCCTAGTGTTTCCATACCAGTATGTTTTCAAATAAATAAATATATTATTACTGTATAATAATTATCACAAATATTTAATTAAAGCTATGTAGATATGGGACTATTGCAGAGTGAGGACTTCTGATACTGCAAATATCGACCAAAGAACTAAATAGCAGAAGGAAATTTCATGAATGAAACTGTCCAAAAACTGCCATAAAATCTTCCATTTTAAAAATTCGACTGTGTCACTGTCGATGTTGTCGATAATGTAATAAAACAAAATGTGACCTGTGTGTCACGAAATCATGGTCATGTACCAAATATAACTGTAGAATTTGACGATGTGTGTTTTTATTTCATCTTCCATCTAAAATAAATACTACCAGAATTATGTCAATGGATGGAATAAGTGAACATGGATCAGGCTACATTTTAAAAGGCTACTTGAAAGTTCAATCACAAAGAATTGAGTACCCTCTTCTTTCTCTCATTCCCTTTTGGACACGACTCATTCTGTGTATGTATCAAAATATCTAGTGTCAATTTATAGATTTATTCATATTCTGGGGATATGTGCATGTACTATATTCATATAACGGAAGTGATTAGGCCTCTTTGTCTCGATTATGACTAATCTTCAATTACTTGAAAAAAAATTTGGAATAAATAAAACTTGAAATAAGATGTCATTCAATAGATTGGCATTGTGGAAATATTTATATATTTATAAACATTCAAGAATGGAAATACCAGTGCTTGAACAGCTAAAAACAGTTTTTGATTGAGAAATACGAAATGAATCAAGAAAGAATTGAAGCAATGAAGTACAAGAGATATAGAAACGAAAAGTTTTTTCCATTTTAATTGTGGAAGCTAGTAGTATTTATTTATGGACAATTTTATCTTAAATTTTGGATATCTTCAACATTTTGGACCAATATTATCTTCAATTGTTTAACGTTGAACGTAGTCTTAGAAAAATAGATTAGTTTTCATTTAACATTGTTGTTCTCAATAACACCCACCAAAATTTCTACTCATCTCCAATATTACAATAACAACTGAGATATAACTCAGATTTATCATATCAAATCAGATCCTATTCTGAGTTTCTGTTGAAAGGATAACTGCTTGAGACCAGCTCCAATAAATGACAGTTATGGACATCAATATTGGTTGGATTCGTGGTAGTTGAGATCCCAACTGGAATCCTTCGTCATTTATTTTCCTTCCGTATCATCCCTCACATTAATCACACAAGTTTAGGATCTTACGAGCATAATATCTAGTGAATCAATAGAAGGATCGCATCCAATAACTCCAATCATTTACAAGTCTTAATCGATCGCGAATATTCACACAAATACAGTATCGATCAAATAACTCCAATCATTTACAAGTCTCAATCGATTGCAAATATTCACACAAATAAAGTATCGATCAAATAATCAAATTTTCACACAAAAATTGACTCCTAAAATTTCTTTGCCAATCTACCTACCCTAAGAGTTCATTCCAGATATTTCCAGCCCTACTTATACATTGCAATAGTTCATCCTCAACTCCAACACTCTGCTGAATTAATGATTTCCTGAAGCAGTTTTCAAATTTATTAGACAGATTTACATATTTCTCGATACGAGTTTCTGTTTTCACACAGAGTGATGTCAAATCAGGTGTCATCCGCTGTTCAAATTGGTTCACACGGAATTTGCATATTGCCAGGTAGTGATGGATAAGGGAGAAGTGAAGGGGAACAAGACTAGCTCGTTATGTGTTGAACACAGACGTGGAGGGAAAGCTTTTACATACTGTGAAAAGCGAAACGATGGTTGAGTTGTGTGGTGGAGGGGGTGGGGAGGAAATCTGAAGCCTTTCCCACAATGCAAGTGTTTCGAGGCGAGCGGCGTGATGCATATGCATGAGGAGGATTTGGGACACTTCGTCACTTTGGGGGTAGGGGTGGTGAAGGGGTTAGAGGAGAGCTCAGAGTGAGAGGAAGAGAAAAAGGAGCAAAGAAGGTTGAAAATAAATGGGAAGGATTAGGGATCAGAAAGGAAGAGAACGGTAAAGAGTGAGGGGAAAATTCTGTATATTTTGTCATATAGGGCAACAAATGAAGATGAAACTAAAGAAGAGAGATAGATTATAGAGTAAAAAGAATAAAGTAAAATTGATGTAGTATAATAAGTGAGATTAAATGGGAAGCAAAAGGAGACGTTAAAACAAGAGGGACAAGTGAATTGGTGGAAGAGAAAATGAGGGAATGGGTGGAAGGAGAGGAAGAAAGAGAGGAAGAATGAGAGAGGGTAGGAGGAGATGGAATTGAATTGAATCGCTGCCTTCATTAAAAACCTAGGAGGGCGAAGTTAGGGCGCAGCCGGCCCTCTCTTACATTTAACCCTCCATACAATTCTAAGTTACAACTAAAACATCATAAACAATGAACTAAAGTAAAAGAAAACAATAACTTAGAAAACAAATTAACAAGAAAAAAAATATATATATAAATATAATAATTATATTTAATTTTTTATTATATTATAATTATATATAAATATAATAAAAATAAAGAAAAAGAGAAAACTTGAACTCCTTTCGAATTTAAGTAGCCTACGTAAAGGGGGTTATGCAAAAGGAAGAAGAGAAAAGTGAATACAGTTGAGAATTTTCAGTCCGAATCCATAGATTATTCCGGTAGAAGAAAGGGAAGAAGGGAAAAGAAAGAAAAGAAAAAGGAAGAGAGAAAGAAGGAAGAAAGAGAGGAACCACACATACACACACACACACACACACACACACACACACCACACACACACACACACACCACACATACATACAGACTTGAATTACGGGTTAGGGAGCATTCCAGCCGAGTCCACCACCTCTGATCCACCGCAAGACAGCCGCGCCGAACCGGCGATGTCCCTCAACTAGCTTCAGCTCAGCAGGCAAAGAATTCCATAAACTACAGGCTGTCACGAGGAACGACTTATTGAACATAACAATCCTATGTGTTGGTACAGCCAGCAGATGAGATCCATGCCGCGTTCCTCCACGGCCAAAATCACCCAAGTAACGGTACTCCACTGCCAGATACTTAGGCTTTTTGGTTTTCAATATCTTATGTAGGAAGCACAAAGCATGATGTGATCTACTCTCACGCAGCTTCATGAGTTCAAGTCTGTTAAAGTATTCGGTCACATGGTCGTCACGTCTCAGGTTGAAGATAAAGCGAACACATTAACTATTTGCACGCTCCATCCTCTGCAAAAGTTGAACTGTCATGTCAAGAGTCACAATGTCACAGTAGTTGAAGATTGGGAAAATCAGAGTCTTGACCAGCATAACCTTTGTTGGAAAGGGAATGAAGTCAGAGATCATCTTCAATGTCATGATCCAAGTTATCTTCAATGACCCTGTTACAAGTCTGAGTCACGTGGCTGGTCCAGTCAAGAGTCCTTGTCATTGTCAGTCCCAAATTTTTCACGTCAGAACTGTATTCCAATTGTATGTTATTCAATGTTATGTATGGTCCGTTAGATATGTCAATTGTGTTTAAAAGTCTTGAGTAACCTATCACTATAGATTTCGATTTCGTCTCGTTAATTTCCAGTCCATTATTCTCAGTCCACTGTACCAAACGAGTCAAGTCAGCATTGACCTCATCAACTGTGACGCCAAAGTCATTTTTCTTGCAGTGTCGGTATATTTGTAAATCGTCTGCATACAGGTGATGTCTGGTCGTAAGTAGAGTGCTTGTCACGTCATTTATGTAAATGCTGAACAGTAGAGGACCCAATACCGAACCCTGAGGAACTCCTCTGTTCACTTCACGCCACCGTGAAGAGGCATCCCCAACTCTCACACACTGACACCGACCCCGAAGATAGGACCTCACCCATGCCACAGTGGAGTTGGAAAAACCTAATTTTCTGAGTTTGTAGAGTAGAGTAGGATGGAAAATACTGTCGAATGCCTTGCTAAAATCTATTAGGACTAGAACTGTTAGCTCTCTATTATCCATGGCCCTACGGATGTCGTCAGTTACTCTCAGGAGTGCAGAGGTGGTGCTATGACCGCTGCGGAACCCCGATTGAAAGTCACCAATCAATCCAGAGCCATGGACGAATGTGCTCAATTGAGAGTGAACAATAATTTCCAGAACCTTTGACAAGACGGACAATAAGCCAATAGGCCTGTAATCAGATGGAGAGAGAGGGTTAGGGATCTTGTTCAAGAGAGTTACAATGGATGACTTCCAGTCATCAGGAAAAACCGACGTTAAAAGTGAGGTATTGATTAAATGAGTGAGGAAAGGAAGGATGAGAGGAAGGATAATTTTGATAAATTTGATTGGGATACCATCTGCACCAACAGCATTACTCTTTACTCTATGAACAGATGGAAGAGATGGATAAGGGAGAGGGAGCTGATGGGAGAAAGTTAGTGGCTACCGAGAATAAGGCATAAACTGACGACTAGAAGTCACAGGAAGAGGAAGAAGAGAAGAAGGCGTAAGAAGCAGATGAAAGAGATGAAGCAGATGAAAGAGATGTAGCAGATGAAGGAGATGAAGCAGAGAGGTGATTGATAGGTAGAAAAGATGTGGATTAGAAATTAAATGTAGAGAAGGAAGGTTATTAAGGAACTTGATAAGGGAATTTAATACTGTAAAACGATGAAAAGAGAAAAACAGAAAGAATAAGAAAATGATTCAAAATAGGAGGACGTAAATTGAATAAACGAGAAAATCATAGCACTAGAAAAAATAGGGCAGAAGTGGATGGGAGGAAAGAGAGAAAAAAACTGTTGAAAAGAAAAGAATGTTAAAGAATAAAGTATATGAGGCTATTGTTGAGCCGCTGAGATCTGGGAACCGTTCCATATGTAATGGTTACCAAATTTCTTTTAGACAGCCTTTGAACCCTGGGCTTTAAAAATGATTATTAGTGTCTGTTGTGATCAAACTGTTTAGACTGAAGACAGAGCATGGAATAAATGTTGGAGTCCATAAGAATTATCCTGCTAGAGAGGTTTTGTATAGTATCAATTTATTGTTGTTGCTTATCTATATATATAGAAATGTTATGTTGGTTTGTGTACGCTTCAAAACCTCCAAAAGTACTGCACCGATTGAGTTGAAATTTTAACATGATATAAAATCCGCATCAAGGATTGTTTTTGGTCTATCAAATTTATAATCCGACTTCAGGACTCTTTCCTATGGTCCTTCAAAGTTTACATGTAATCCTTATGGGAGAAGATTTATGAGCTGGCCTCACACAGAAATAAGGACACAGCAAGGAGATATACCATTCAATTCTCCAGCAAGGTGCATTCAACTATATCTAAAAAATGCAAACTGCTGTACAACTAGCACATAGGAAGTCCATATTGAGATATAAAATACTGATTGATGGATAATTTTCATAAAAATAAAGTGCATCAGATTAAGCAAAGACTAAGCACACCTGAGGAGGCGCGGCTTGGTGATACAAAGTGTTGATCTTATGGAGATTACCTTATCACACTGTTACATGCCATGTCCGAATCAGTGAGTGTGAGTTCTTCCATTCAAAAAAATAAGCAAGAAGCACCTGGATGCAAAATACCGCATCGCGACTCCTCAGGTGTGCATCCAGCTAAAGTTTGTCATGAGATGCATTAACTGTTTGGCGGTACGAAATTCGCCGGGCCAGCTAGTCTTCTATATATATATATAAAAGCGAGATGGCACTCACTCACTGACTGAATGACTGACTCACTCACTCGCAGAACTAAAAATCTACCGGACCAAAAACGTTCAAATTTGGTAGGTATGTTCAGTTGGCCCTTTAGAGGCGCACTAAGAAATCTTTTGGCAATATTTTAACTCCAAGGGTGGTTTTTAAGGCTTTAAAGTTCGTCTTTTCGCATGTATATTCTTCTTATTCTCTTAATTATAATTGAAAAATGTCCATACCATATGTTAATATAGAACTATAATCTAGAGAGAGTACCTCTTCGAAACAGTTGTTAACTGGTAACCAAATCAATAATTTTGTCAGGTTGGCATTAAGTTAAGTTGACTTTGTTAGGTTGGGACCAAGTTGACGATTGAAATGCATTTATGGCGGAAAAATTGATTGGGCACTGCTACCTCAATCAGAGCTATTGCTGGGAATATTATATTACTAGCCGTCAGGCTCGCTTCGATCGCCATATCCGTTTAGCCAGACGTTTAGTCTGGACCCCCGACTGGATCGTCCTAGCATATGATAAAAATGCTCAAATGAAAAATGCAGGCGAGCCTGCTGATCTCATTCTTGGACGATCCAGTCGGGGGCCCAGGGGGCGGAGCCCCCTAGCTAGACGGATATGGCGAGCGAAGCGAGCCTGACGGCTGTTTGCTTTATATTATCATCTGTCTTATTTTTTTCAAAATAATACAGTTTCCTTGTTCGATTCCCATTTAGATGATTCAATATTACTCTTGGCTACAATCTTATAATCAATTAGAATTTCTTAATATTTTGTACAGCAAATGTACTGAGTAATTGTACTATCGTATTAAATTGGCGTTTTGGTATGTGAATTTTCAAGTGTTATGAAACTAAAAACAATAAGATGTATGAATCAGAACAATGTTGAATCAAAAGCTATCTTACAATATGCAGGTTGAATGAAGAGTTATGGAAAATTAAGAAGAGGCGGAGAAAGGATGAAACGGATGAGAAACGAAATAAGAGAAAATTATGAGATGGAGGAGTAAAAAAAGAGAGTCGAACATGTCATTCATGGATGACTAATAAAAGAAATTAAACTATTTTATGGAGTGGAAGAAGAAAAGTAAGAGATTAGAACATATTCACAGAAATGTACAGAAGACGGTGAACTAAAGACGATGGACGCAGGAGAATTTATGAAAAATTCAATTGAAATAATGTGAGAAGATAGAAAACTGGGCTAGATATCGGAGATGCGATTCAGATCCCTTTATTCATGTGTTTAACAGAACAAAATTCAACCTCCGTTCTAGTGTTAATTACCAGTAAGAGTAAAATAACATGATGGATCATACAGACTGAAGGATTTAACAATAATATTGAGTGAAGAAAAATGATTAAACATACGAAAATTGAGGTATTACTCTGATGTTTCCACATGAATCGGTGAAGTTTGGACCTTCAGATGTTCATTCTCAGAAAGGGCGATGGGAGAAGAATGAGATTACAGTAGAAGAGGATCGAAAATATGGGAGCGGCATCAGGAGTGGTGCTGAAGTAAAAATTGCAGAAAAAGATGAATGTAGGGAAAACTCGACAGAGTACGAAAAAATATGGCTGAAGGGAATGTAATGAGATGCTACGTAGAAGGAAAACCCTGGATGAGAAAGTTTGATATGAAAAAGATTCTGATGCCCCTTGAATAACACAGTAAGAAATCAATACCATATTTAATGATGCTCCCTAGCATGTCAGGAGAATGTGCAATTTGAATGGGAAAATCGATATTATCCATCTGCCTTTATTCGTAATGCTTTCTTGGCCTTACTCTTTTTCTCACTTACTCTCATTGGTGAAGTCAGTTCCTTCGTATATTCCCCTAGGAGCATTAGGATGGCGAAGAGCAAGCTTGACAAGAAAATACGGCGATATTATGAACTTGGTATGAAGGCTACGCAGTTTACTCATGCAATGTGAAACCGTCTCGAGAGAAAATGTGGGTCATGATTAGCTTCATTTAGTGAAGGTCAGAAAAGTACGGCACTTCCCTAGGGATAAGGATGGATTCAGATATTGGTTTTTTGATGGCATGAGCACTCCAGTCTAGATTACTTGAGTAACTCTGAGATGAGACAGCTTAGCAAAGACAGGAAACTGTTGGATGGATTGATTGGTTCTATTGACCATGGCTTTTGAAATGTATAAGTAGGCTGAGTAGGCTAAGTATATGATGAGCCTTGATCATCTTTTGAGCCATCCCCACGTAGTCATTGTGTTTATTTGGAAGATTTCCTTCTTCATATGATCATATTCTCAACTGAATCAGAATATTAGTATGATATAATATCAATTATGAAGTACAAAATGATCATCTAGTAGGTTCGAAGATAGAGGAAGATTGTTATGGTTCAATTTATTCCGTTCAATTTTTTTTTTTTTTAATAATGATGACATTAAGGCAAATGACTAGAGAATATCGAAATTTATAAGAAATAATCCCTCTTGAACAGTCTGCAATGATCTGTGATTGGTAATTACTAGTGAATAACTAGATTAAAGATATTTGTAATGAGTATTGTAAAATTTTGGACAACATTTCGAAATTCTTGAAAACATTTTTTTAATCGTTGTTACGTTGAGCCAACCTCTTAGAATATGTGATTCATTAGTTTAAAAATTGATTCCTGGTGGCTCGGAACCCACCTAAAACTGAACTCAAGCCTAGAGCTCATGTGGGCATCACCCTCAGCAAAACATCTTTGACAGACTCCAATGTTCCTATGAACGGCTATGGAAATCCAAATAATCATTATATCTCAGTCTCTGCGTTATTTGAATGTCATTTTTCAAATGATAAATTTTCTTCAAATATTTTCGATATGGTTTGTCAATACTTCACCTTCTAATTATACAGTGAGGGACATATTATATGCATCATCTCGGTTCAAATGGTGATAAATCAGTTGTTGGCTAAAACCCGGTTAATTCAAATGATTTGTTATAAGACACACATTATAATAAATTTAACCATTCCTCGATGTAAACTAAGATTAGTGTTAGATGGTGATCGGCTAGTAATGAGTAGTTAAATTTTGATAAGCTCAGGCATCTATCATTATTAGGTAAGTCATCAGGAGTTTAAAAGAACATAAATTATCATAAATAAAATATATGAATTCAGGGCTACCTATTTTTATTTAAAACCTGAAGATGGTGTGGATTACTGTAAATTTATAGTTGTTATAATTTGTATTTTTGATCTATTAATTTCAATAAAAGGGTATAAAAGGGTGCTATAATTCTATTTTATATATAAAAAAACTAAAATAGTGCGTTTGTTCCCCGACCAACTTCATGAAGGAACATAATAATATCGTATGTTTGTGTTATGTAGAGAGATGAATAGAGGAGTGGAGTTTAGAATCATATATGTTTCACATGTGAATCACGTTTTGCATTTGAAACAAGTTTTCTCTGCTAGTAAAACACAAGTTTGAGAGGAGCAACTATCATTCATAATAAATATGACAGCTGGAGAAAGTTCGCTAACCATTGTCAGAGATCTTCGTAAGTGTTTTCGAGCCTCTGACAGCAGACTATTAATAATTTGCATAGCCGAGAGCCGAACAAGCTCAAGAGGCGATCTGATTATCATTTGAGGCTAGAAGGTCAATAAGGTTTCGGCCTACGGACATCATCCAACAGGAATAGGCTTCAGTATGGATTAGAGAGGCCACCAGAGTCAAAGAGCTCTCCGGAGAGATTTGTCGAGCAAAGGACTTCTCTCCTTCTACTTCTGCTACTCCTACAGGTCCTCCTAATATTCCTTTCTTCCATCTTCCCATTTTGACCTCCTCCTTCTACACCTCCTTCGTTCTCTTCTCCTCATGATTCTCTCTCAACTGATTAGCCGTATTCTCCTCCTCATCCACCTCCTCCTCCTCATCCTCCTCCTGCTTCTTCTCTTCCTCCTCCTCCTTATTTTCCTGTTCCTCCGCCCGGTTGTGTGTTAATGGGAAAAATATTATTTTATATCCTTTTCAGAGAATCTACAATTATTTGTTGAAACACCGCTGATTTATGAAGTTAATCACTATATTATATCATCGTTATTCCAATTGCATTCAATCTTTATTCTCATCAATTAATTTTTAATACTTTGTAATATTCATTGAATAATTAGCATTACCGTCATGTTAAGTGAATTAGTGTATAAACCAGTAAATATTGTAACATACATAAATAAAGAACTCTAATCTGAAATCTAAATCCTCCTCCTTCTCCTCCTCCTCCTCCTTCTCTAACCACTACTTCCTCTCCTACTCCTCCAGCAACTCTTCCTTCTTCTTCTCTTTACTTCTCATCCTGATGACATTCCTATCCCTCCTCATGAATATAAAATGAAATATCGTTCTTATCATCATCCGCCTTCCTCCTCCTACTCTTCTATCTTTCACTTCTCCTTGGATTCTACTTCTCCTTCTCCTCCTACTCATTCTCTTCTCCTTCCAATCATACTCCTCATTTTTACTTCAACTCTTTCTCTGCTCCTTCTCGCTCTACCAGCTTCTCATTTCATCCTTCTTATCTCTTCACCTCATTCACCTCTTCATTCTTATCAAAATTCTAACATTCTTCTCACTCCTTATTTTTCTCGTTGTTTGGTCCCAACATTTCTCCTTCTTTCTGTCCCTCTTCCTATTCGTTCTACATCTTTCTTTTCCTCTACTTCATCTTATCTTCCTTGACCTTCATCTCCAACTCCTAGTCCTCCATCATTACCACCTTTCACTTCATTACCTTCAACTCAAGATTATCATCTACCTTCTCCATGTTTTTCTTCGTCTCATCACTTACTATTACTACCTTCTCTACTCTACTTTCACTGCTCTTCTCCCTGTAACTCCTCCTCCTCCTTTTCCTCATCCTTATCCTCCTTATATCCTATTCTCCTCTACTACCTTTATATTCTCTTTCTAATCCTCTTCTTTTGTCACTCATCCTCCTCATTTTCATCCCCTCCTCATTCACCCGCTACTGAGAATCCACAGTTGCTGTTAGCGTTGGATTGGTGCGTTTGTAGCCCGAAGCGAATTACTTTGGAGAGTGGTTTTCGCCTTTTTGAATTGGATTCGGCATCAAAGGCATGGATGGCATCATGTGGTCTGTACGTGAACCTTGCAGATACCCGGACTCCTTTCGTGACTCCCATGTTCACGACCTTATTGAGGGATTTTTGTGCGTGGTGGAAATCTCTTTCAATTCAGAATTCAAAGTATTCACTGTGAAAAATTGTCCACAGAGAGGAATTGTATCATTGCAACTCTAAATTCAAATTCTCCACCTAATAAATTCTCTCTATCAATGTCATTGGAAGATTTGATTATCAAATTCATTATTACTGAGGTTAAAACTGGGGCCAGAATCAAATACTTCACCTTACTTCTTGAATGGCATTTGCCAATACAATAAATTGTAATTAATTCCATAACAAGATTTAGGGCCTTTTGCACAATCAAAGCTTAAACTGAATTCAATCAGCTGGTGAGACTATACATGAAACATTGTAACGAACGAGACTTGATATGGATTTAATCCAGTTTAAAATGGAATTTAGTTTAAACTGATACTGTGCAAAAGGCCCTCAATCAGTCAATTTATTATTGAGGTACAACTTGAGCCTGAATCGAAGTTGACCGAAGTCATATTGCACGTTGCCTCTTGAGGGCTATTTGCACAGTGCAAATTCGATTGTAATCAGAATACCTGTTGTTTTGTCTCATAAAATATTGATATTGTCAATAATATGATCTATTATAATGAATGGAACAAGAGTGTTCATCCATAACCATTGAAATTAAATTTGGGCTAGAATTTTCCAACCGATCCTGAGTTACTCATCAGAAAATGAGTGTTACAGGGTTTCAAATTAAAAAATATTTTTCGGATTCCTGGCCAGGAATCACCTATGAAAAGGCTATACCAGTAACCGACTATTTTTATGGCAAACATGGATGAGTTTCATTAAGGGCATAGACACACACATCGAATTCTGTTCGTACGATATTTGCCGTCCGTATGAATTCTATCAGATTAAACGGAACTTGACAGACATCATCTGTTTGAAATCACCTGTTTAATCTAATAGAATTTATAAGGACGGCAAAAAACCGTAAGAACAAAAATCGATGTGTGTGTGCCGGGCTTTACCATCATGTTTCTTGATGGAAATTCAATTGATGAAATAAACTTGGAAAGACTGTTGTTTAGTGACTGTTATCACTGTTTCTGATTAGATTCTAATTTACTAACATAAATCAAAATATATAATACCAAATCAAATCAATTTATGAAGAATACTTATGATATCAATAGAATCAAGATTTGCAAAGACTTGATTAGACATTATTCTAAATCAATCCTTCAGCATAATTAAATTAATACCTAAAATCCTAGAAATTTCCATATTTTTCAACTATTGAATTCGAAATCATCAATCTTGAATATGTGGCAATGAAATACTGCAATATACACAATTATTAAAATAAACTGAATTCATTCAAAGCTTCTAGAAAACAGTATGAGTTTCAGATACAGTATGAAACTACAATATGATTACACAGTGAATTAATATCACGTTCGTTATGGTTTCTACTGGAATCAACTCCGCAAATACCGTCCTGAAACTCAGAGATTTGCAACGAGAATAAGCTGATAAAACGTGGAAAGTTTATTAGCAAGGAAATTAACAGCGAACTGCTGGAATTCAAGGAAATTAACAGCGAACTGCTGGAATTCAAGGAAATTAACTGATAAAACGACGAACGCTGATACGCTTCCATTAAATTCAGCAACTTTTATTGCCTTATCAGGAGGAGAGCATTCACCCTTCTTTCTTCCCTCGAGTTGCAAATAAATGTGGTTTTTATTCCGTCTCTTTTATAACTAACTCAGTTTTGAATGCTCTTTTGACGAGATGACATTTTCCCCATTACTGAGTTATCCAACCGTACTTAGAATCGATTCCAACCTGCAAGATGAATCTACTGATGGAATTTGTCTTAGAAAAGGAACCATCCATACAGAGCCTTCCTTAGACTGACCTCAGATGTCAGTCACAAATTTTGTGCAAAAAGATACTTGAAAAATGGAGTTATATCATTTTGACTCTCAGTCGTCTCAATATATTGAGTCGCCTCAATACTTTTTATGAGATAATCATGCTCATATTCATTCATGAAATCGGAATTGAAATACAAATGGAATCACATTTATATAATCTTCATAACACCAAGACTTCCAAAGTAATTTATAACCTCAAAACAAATCATGTTCATCATTCAAGTCTGTTTACTAACAATATTTTTTTCATCTATAAAATATCGAAGAATTTTTGAAAATTTAAAAAGAAATGAAAATTTAGCCTATCTCCACCCTTCAGATACTCCTTATTTTCCCATGACCTACCTAGAGATGACCTACCTATACATGGCTCATATCAGAATGGCCTGATAAAGGCCTTGATGAGTTGATTGTCAATTTTGAGCTCCCAATAAATCGAATATTATACACGAGGGTCTATCATCCAATAAAAAATTGATATACTATGATGTCACAAATAATAAATACCGTTGAACTGTTATTCAGGGTGACCAGAATGGATTATTAATCAATTATCTGTTTCAATTTATCTATTTCTAAAATATTAATTGAATATCTTGGGTCTTCCATTCCAATAACGTATCGTTACACTATGATGTGACGAATAATAAATACTGTTGAATTATTATTCAAAACTAATCAATAGATCATAATCTACCACTGCAAATTGTCTCTAGAGGACAATCCACCCAAAACTATCCCGCAGCATAATAATCCTCCACGGAATCTATGCTGTATAAATTCTCCAATAATAGATAAATTATTCTCTAATACAAATTTGCAACACTGAATAAGTCATTGTATCCCCGAATTGTTCAATCAGCCCCAACCCATCCCGCAGAACCAAATACTGATAAAGTCAGACTCACTTTAATCTGACAGCATTGTCTTATAGATTTTAGCAAAGCTTTCGATTCAACCAATGTTGACAGTTCAAAATAGAAGCCATGGAATGTGGGATGGTGTGGGATTATTAGAACGCACGTACGCACCTACACACAAGGCGAGCCGTAATACAATGTTATTGTTGTATTTAGCACCAGAGAGTTGGGTCTCTTATCTCGTAGCACTGTTTACCTTCCATAGAGTACACAAGGGCCTAATTAATGTTCCGCTGTAAAGTGTTTCCCGCACGGTTCAACCACTCGTATTGGCTATTCGAATGGCACTACTTGATCGATAAATGAACCCAATGTTGTTCCATAACCTTTAAAAGCCCTCAAACAGCAGAGGACAACCGTGTCAGTATTCCTCTGGCTCACCACCATCGCTTTCCATTGAACCATTACTGACAGTAAAAAACGAATCCCACTGTAGTACCTTTTTCATTCGGGTTTCACTTTCCGCCCATTTTATTGCTCGGCCCAGTTTCTTTTATGAGCCCTCTTATCACATTTCAACCCAATGTGAAGGGATGTAACCTGTTTTGATATTTATGCTACCATATAGGATTAAAAGCATTGGATACCAGGGATTCATCTGTCCAATTGGGTATACCTGGAGGATTCCAGTCTGTTACATTATGAGTAGAAATGTTTCCACATAATTTTCTAGATCAAGTTATTTCTATCTATTTGTCAAAATTTTCCATTGACATATTATTATGACTTGTGAACTGATAGGAGATATGTCTAAAAAAGTACAGGATTATTGATTCCTAGTAGATAACCCGAGCTCCGCAAGGGTCCAATTAGAAACTTGACAAACTGAATACTTGACGTAAAGAAATCTTGAAGAATTGAAAATAGGCCTTTAACCATCATCGGTTAGTTAAGAATCTATATGCAAAATTTCAAGTAGTTGAGACGTGATAATGCCATTCGTGAATTTCCTAGCACGTACGTATAGGCTAGTTTTTTACTTTATTATAATATACTAGCAGAGCAACCGTGCTTCGCCACGGGAATTGAAAGATAAGATTTTTTTTGTGAACCATTTATAATCTAAGTTCAACCAAAATTATTGTTATAATCGTTTTTGAGATTAGGCTACAACTTGGCATGAAAGCTATTTAGTCAAATCATTCGATTAATCTGACATTTCTCGGGTAAAGCCCATCCAAAATCACAAGTTTCGCAGTACTGTGTTGGTGATGTTGTGTTTCTTGTTGGTGATGTTGTGTTTCTTTTTGGTGAAGTTGTGTTTCTTGTTGGTGATGTTGTGTTTCTTGTTGGTGATGTTGTGTCAGTGAGTCAGTGAGATAAGAATTTTATAAGTATAGATAGATTTCTATTTCTCTAAAAATATCACTTTCATAATAATAACTATTGATATTATCAGTGGGAATGTTGTTAACTGTACATTATGATGATCCCAGATGGGTGTTATTTTTCCATCAAAACTCTCCTCAAAAATGTCTCTGCATCCCGTCCATTTACATCAACGTGCAAAAGCATTTCAATCCCCCTCAATTATTTTTCATTCATATTCCAAGTCCAATTTCTCTTCCTCATCATCACTTCATCTCTCTTTCAACACTCTGCTTCACAACTCACTCATGATTGCCTCATCTATTTTCATATATTTTGATCTTCCTCACCTTTGAACCTATCCATTCTCATTCTGCGTTCTTTTCTCTTCCCAAACTGAAGCATTTCTTCTTTCATTTCAAACTGAAGCATTTCTCCTCTCTTTCCAAACTGAAGCATTTCTTCTTTCATTACAAACTGAAGCATTTCTCTTCTCTTTCCAAACTGAAGCATTTCTTCTCTCTTTCCAAACTGAAGCATTTCATTTCCTCTTAAACTCTCAAAGTACTCTTCATCATGATCATCAATTTCATTTTCAAACTCATTCTTTCCTATTCACTCTTTTCCGAACATATTTTTGTACTTTTTCCTTTCACCATATATAGTTTTATAATTATTATTTTTCACTCTTTGAACCCCTACATTCTGTTCAGTTATATTGTCTGGAATGTTTCATATTCTTTCGCATGTATCGCATGTATTCCTTGATTGTTTCCTTGTCTGTTCGTTAAACGGAGTGCATCACCAGGATCAGACATTTCTCGTCTTGTCAATCAATGTTCAGTCAGTTCTCACACTTAATTATTAAGCTTATTTATTAATGGACAGAATGGATTGCATTGATTTGTATCGATCACGTATGATATGAAAGTCAGAAGTGAAGGATAATGATATTCTCTCTTCCTGTCTCTCTTTCCCGCTCAATACTTCCCCCTTTCACTCAATCCCACTTGATTTCACGCTTTTGATAAATCCATCATGATTCAATATACAAGCCAAAATCAGTAATTATTGTGATCTGCATAAATAAAATAATCCAATCTCGCTTTAACAATCACATTTTATATTCTTAACTCTCTCTCATTAACCTTCTCTCTCTCTCCTTCATTTACTTTCACTTTCCAACCCGTTGTATATTGTAAACTTCATATTTTTGCTCACCATCACATTGGCTACATTCATACTTTCCTCGAACTTGTGCGATATGCATTTCCTGCTAGAGTTCCCTGAATTTTCTTACTGTTCCACTAACATTTTACTTCTCTCTCTTACTTCTTATTCCACCAATATTGCTCTCTTCATCTAGCCCTTCTCTGCTCATCGTCCACTTGACAGAATAATGCATTCAAGCACATATTGACATAGCCGAGTTTTGATAAAGATGAGAGAGTATAGTTCCCTGTTTGATTGTACATGTAGACAGAGACACAAGCATGGTTAACCACAGACAGATTCTATGCTTCCGGCTATGAGGATGATGATTATGATGAGGAAGAGTGACAGAGAGAAGAGCAAGAAGGAGAAGAAGGAAGGAGAAGAATGATGAGAAGAAGGAATGTGGAGAGGGAGAAGAATATAAGGTAGAATAGAATCGCTGCCTTAATTAGTTTTTGGAAAGGAGAGAAAGGGAGCAGCAAAGAAAAGAGGAAAAGGGATGGAAAGAGGAGGGAGAGAGAGAGATTGGGAGAGAGAGAGAGAAAGAGAGAGAGAGAAAGAGAGAAAGAGAGAAAGAGAGAGAGAGAGAAAGAGCTTCGGATGAGTGAAATGGAAAGGGGGAGAACTAGAATATAAGGAAGACGAAAAAGCAGAGGAAGAGGTTGAGTGAGGAGAAAAAGGGTAAAAGAGAAGGAAGAGAAGGAGGAAGCGTACAAGAAGAAGGCGGAAGAGAAATGGAGCGAGCAGGAGAAACAGAAAAAACCGGATAGTGGCGGAGGAGTTGATGAAGTTTGTGGGAAGAATTGGAGAAGAAGAGGAAGAGATTGAGAGGGAGGGGATGATGAAGAAGGAAAAGATGTATGGGGGAAAAGGATAAGTAGTCGGTAGATGATAAGGAGGAATTGAATGAAGAGGAGGAGGAGTTGTAGAGGGAGGAGAAGAATAAGAGGAGAAGGAGTTGTAGAGGGAGGAGAAGAAGAAGAGGAGAACTTTGATGAAGGGGAATATGGATGATGAAGAGGAATATTGCGGAAAGAGTAGGAGGAGGAAACGAATACGCAGAGGAGAGCAAAGTGAGGAGGAATGAGGTAATGGTGGAGTGTTGGAGGAATGTGGAGGAGAGGATTGGAGACCGCGAGGATAATGATGAAGGGGATGAGAATTAGGTGAGAGGAGTAGGAAGGTGGTAGGGGAAGTGGAGGTTGATGGAACTGAAAGAGGATTGAGGAGCTTAAAGAGGAGAGGGGATGTTTTGAGCAGCCGCTTTATAATTGCCACTTCATGTCATGTATAATGACATTACCCCTCCGGGTTTGCACACACCAGTCCATACCAAAACAGCCCTTAACCGCGACAATTCTCTCCCCCCCTCTCCACGATTCATACAACCCTCACCCCCCCCCTCAAACCACCAACTTTGACCCGTCTGTCACCAAAACCGACGAATTTACATTTCTCCCACCACTAATCCCCACCAAAAAAAGAAAACCATGGAAAAAGAGATAGTTGGATTATGTGGAACAACGGGATGGACTCTCAAAAAGAAGATTCAACGGCTTGAATATTTAATCTGCTTTTTCACCATATTTTTCCTCGCCTTGCGTTGTTACCAGCATGTCATTGATGAAATAATATTAAATGAAAAAGACTAAGAAATTGTCAAATTGGTTGACAATTTCTTAGTCTTTTTCATTCAATATGAATAATTACCACAATATCAACTTCTCAACTACTCAAAAAAAAAATTTTTTTAACTACAAATTCACAAGTACTGCTGAGGATCTATTTTACAATGTTTCATTATAGTCAGGGCCGGGTTAATTTCGTTGTAAGTTGATGATTATTGTTTCGACATTAACTGGTGGTTGAATGTAAATCGATCAATGCTGTTTACTTGTAATGAATTCTACAAGTTTAATATTTAAAACCTGATCATTGATTATTTCTAATTGTAATTTGACCTACAAATAATAATTACAAATATAGACCTCCAAGTTTTCAAGTACTATCACGGAGTTCGTGTATTGATTTTTGGAATCATTGTTGTGATCATTTGACGAGAATAGTTGTCTAGATAGTGATGAATGATTGATTTCAAATTCATCCATGATGTTGACCTTGAAAAACCCTTCATGTATAGGCTTTTAATTGAAACTTGCTTGTGAATATAGCCTGAACATTTTCGCTGTGTCTACAAAAAACTTGTGAAGGGGTGAATGGAGGGAAAATTGTTTTGCTCTAGAATTTAATCGGAAAAGTCAGATGAACTACCTCCAAACTCAATAAACAAGGATAGTTCCCTAAAAAGAGTTGGAAACGAGATTCTACCCAAGGTGGAAACTAAAGAAGAACTCCTTCAGTTGAGACGAATAATTTCCTCCAAGAGGAGAGGAACTTCAGGAGTTTTTCCAACTTGAACTTTCAGTCAGTGATGGTAATGGAGAAAATCTCCTGTTAACAAAAACACGCTTTCAGAACTGGATAAAAAGCTGATAGAGTGAACTTGGATTGAAATTTGGAGATCAGAAGCCTGGTCATGAAACTTTTACATGAGAATCTCCAATAAATCCACTGCAGTACTATCATAGAGTTCGTGTTTGCAGTAAAACCAGCTATGCCTTCATCATAAGAACTCTACTAACGTAGAAGTCTCATGGAAGAGGCAGTAATTTCTACATTCTTCCATGAAACGTTAGTAGACTCGTGAATAAATGAATCATCGAATTGGAATTTCGTTTGAAAATGAACCAACTTTCTCGAGTTTTATTAGAGTTTTGGTTGAATCATTTGAGCTGAGTATTGCTTTTGCTCATAATTTCAATATCGTTATTTCATTCATAGACTTTAAACAGAGAACTCTATAAAGTTTTCATCCTAATTAGAAGTTTTGATGATACAGTTATCTCTTATAAGTGTGAGACTTATCTGGACGAGTTTGAAGACACTGGGCCTCATTTTCAGCGTATCCATCATTCCTCAACTTCACTAAATAATCAAAAACATGTATAAAGATACTTCCTTCAGAGGAGGCCCAGTTCCTTGAAACGCATTCAAATTTAACATGGAAGTTCAAAATTACTGTAATGTTGAGAGTATGAATCCTAATATCATTTGGATTATAGATCAATATATTTATTTATCTATTCATATATTATTTCCATAAGAGAGGACTGACCGGAAGAGAAAACTAGGATACAAGGATACTCCTTGTACTATTTCTCTCTCGAATTTAGATTAAATTTTGAAAGATCAATTATTAGATTATTGATAAGAATGAAAACTTAAGAAGGATCCAAATTTATCGATTCGATCACACTCACAACAGAAAGAGTGACAGCACTACTGTAATTGAATCTAAATGTAAATGAGGATGCGTGTCAAGGCACTCATAACGTTTCAATTCCAAATGAAACTCACAAATGTCACAATCAAGGTACTCCCTCATCGCTACCTCCCTACCGCTCTGCATGCTGAAGATGGGGTCCAGTAGATTGAAATGTAATTCATGTTTTCGTTCTTTGTGTTCATTATCTAGCATAATCAAAACATTTCTGACAATACTCACATATTGTCATTCGAAGACCTTAGTCTACCTCTTCAACTACCTTTCCACCTTTAAAATATAATCAAACAGAACATTTTGGGTTATGTTTATTTAATTTTATAAGCATGATGAACCGAAATCCAGAAGAACAGGGACCCTCCCTATTGAAATTCATCCGGACTCGTGTGAGTAATATAGTTTTGAAGAAGTAAAATAAGCTACTTAGGCTGGCCACAGTCTTGATAAACATGTGTGTATGTGCATGTTTACCATGCACATCATGCATGACTCGTCAACAGCGAGAGGCTTCTGACATGAAATAAACATCCTATAACAATAATAATAAACCACTGGAAAATGTAAATTATAGTAATACAAAAATGGTTCAATCTCAGAGTAGTGAAGGAAAAATAAACATAAAAATCGAAGATATACAAATCCTCACCTCAGAACATTAATTTTTGTTTAAAAAGCCCTTTACTGTGATGACGCAACAACGTATGACAACATTCGAGTACACACATCTTCATCATGCATGTCTTTCATCATGCCAGCCTTGATCACATACATGCCTTGGGTGTGATCACATTGAATGCATATATTATGACTTGTGCAAGTGCAAGTCGAATCATAAATGAGCCGAAAAACGAAATTTAAAAAGTGGCATTGAAACACACTGTGACTTGCATGTTGCTACTCACACTGAACGCATCCAATAATAGTAATAGTACTGTATACTATCCTTGGACCGCACCAGCAAGTGCAAACGTTCAGTGTGTGTTCCAATATTATTATTGCTCTCTCTAGATTTCGTTTCTCATCTGCAAGCTTGGTCATGCAAAACCAAGCTTGCACTTGCACATATACGCATCTTATGTGATCACATACTTAGATTGTATTTACTTAATATTTTTGTATTTATAATTTTGTAAAACTTTGTATTTATTGATTATTGTGTCAGCGGCTATTGATTAGGCCTAATTGATTATTGATTACTCGTTATTCTTTATATTTTGTTATTTTATTCTCATTCATTCATTGTTGTCACACATATTTATGTAGGTGTTTTTCTGTAAGTATTGGGAATTGTATTTGATTGAATTACATTTGTGTTGTGAATGTATTTGTATTTTGTGTAACAGGTAGTGATCAACTTCTCTCTGTACCCGATCCGGTCGGCGCGTCAGATGTCGCCGTGCGAAGAGGGTTACATCTACATCCCGGTCGCGTTCATGGCGATGCTCTACCTGGTCTACCTGGTCGAGTGCTGGCATTGCACCGCCAGGGTGCAGCTCGGATATCGTGAGGACGCCTCCACCGTTCTACACAAGGTGCATCAGATGCGCCAGGCCTTGCCCATTGTCTGGTGAGTGAACGATACGAAATAACATAGGAAGAGATTAATAATAAGGGAAACGAGGAGGATATGGATACAATAAGGATAAGTAGTATACAGTAAACTATAGAATTATAGTAACTATAATTACTAAAGAAGTGATAAGATCCAAATTTCTAATGCAATGAGATAAAGTTTGTTTGGAATCTCAATTGCGTATTTTTTAGCACGTGATCGAGCTAGCCAATCTAATGCGACAGTCAATGGTCATACTGTGGGTAATATAGTTACTGTAGTATAAAGTAGTGGATGAGTATAAGTATTCAAGCCTATGCTTATTCAATCTATGGTATAAGATGGAGATTAAAGATGAGGGAAACGATAAGGATATGGATATAAAGTGAAAGGATAATATAGAAGAGAATTAGAATACGATAAATTACCTGTGATTTGATGTAGAAATTGGAATGGACATAACCTATGTATATTTGGACAATTTGAAACTAAATTAGGAAATTGAAGAAGTTTTGGGCAATAGCCTGTTTTTTCTTTTCCGATCCTTGTATTATTTTGCTAACCTTATAGATAAATAAAGTGTTATGTTTCCATAAGAGAAACAAGAAGGATAAGTATGAAGTAGAAGTTGAGAATAAGTTAGAGGATGATGATAAGGAGAACGAAAAATAATATGGATACAATCAGGATAAATAGTATGAAGTAGAGGATTATAAGATGGAGAATAAAGATGAAGGGAACAAGAAAAATATGAATAAGGATGAGGATATAGTAGTATATTAGAATAAGTTGGAAGAAAATGATAGGGGAAACGAGGAAGATGAGTATAAAGTAGAAGATTACAATAACTTAGAGAATAATGATAAGGGAAACGAGAAGGATATGGATAGAATAAGGATAAGTAGTATAGGGTAGTGATGTATAAGGATGAGATAAGTATAAGGATGTGAATAAGGGAAAGTAAGAGGTTAAGGAAACCGAGAAGGATAAGCATATTATAAGAATAAGGAAAACGAAAATGATGAGGATGAGAATAAGGATAAGGATAAGGAAATAGCTTATTGGTAGCATAGAATATTTTTGTAACATAAAATTGATAATATCACTTAAGTAAGATATGGCAGGCGCATTGTCCTGTAACGGTAAAGATATTATCATTGAAAATAATATTGATGATAAGGATAAGGCCCGTGACATGGATATAAGATAATTGATGGAATAGAATATCTTTGTAACTTAATTGAAATTTATAAGAACAACTTTAGTTATCCTTACATCTATCTGCATTATTCTTGTACTTTTATGGTTGTATTGCTTACGTATAAATGTATTTGAGAAATAAAGAGAAGTTTTTTTTTCATTCCGACAGTGATTAGAAATGAAGTTACTCTGATAAGGAGCGAGTTTTTGCTTCACGTTGAAGTAATTTGGATGAATAACATTATTTGATACTAGCAGATAACCCGTGCTCAACAAGGGTCTTTTTAAAACTTGACAAACTGAAAACTTGACGTAATGAAATCTTGAAGAATTGAAAATAAGCCTATAACAATCATCGGTTAATTAAGAACTAATATAATATATAAGTTTTGCATATTATGCAAAATTTCGAGTAAATCAGTCCAGTAGTTCAGACGTGATGATGCGTCAAACATAATTTCCTATTCCGTACATTTTTGAATAAGCCTGTTCTTTCCTTAATTAAACTATATATTTTGGGTTATTATAACATATCGAGGAATATCTGAGAAAACAAGATGGTATTTTAAAATTAAAACTTAAAATATAGTGATTGATTTTTGGTTAGCTACCAGCCTATCTATACCTAAATAGTGGGATATTTTTTCGTAGTTTGTAATTGACCGAGCGAAGTGAGGTCTAAGATTCAAGTCGACGGTTTGGCATTTCTCTTAATGTTCAAATGTTTAAATATTTGAATGTTTAAATGCTTGAATGTTTAAATGTTTGAATGTTTATATGTTGCGCATTTACGGCGAAACGCGGTAATAGATTTTCATGAAATTTGGCAGGTAAATGTTCCTTTTTTAATTGCGCGTCGACGTATATACAAGGTTTTTGAGAATTTTGCATTTCAAGGATAATATAAAAGGAAAAAGGAGCCTCCTTCATGCGCCAATATTAGAGTAAAAATCAGACTATTATTCATCATAAATCAGCTGACAAGTGATTACACAGATGTGTGGAGAAGCCAGTCTATTGCTGTATTTCCATAAGGTCTATAGTTTCAATCAGGTACTTGTGGATGAGAATACTGCGTGAGGTCTACTGTTCACAGAACTACTAGTTATGTAATTATTAGTAGGGGAGGATTGATAGGACAGATAGGAAAGTTTGTTGATTCATGTCCTGTAACCAGAAAACAAGATTGGAAAGCAGCATGCCAACATCATCTAGCGGCGAAAACTCTAACTAACCAACACAAGACATGTCTGCTTCTACAAAATGCTGACCCCGAGTGTGGGGTGGATATAAGCAGTTTCTGGTCACGTTTACTGATACTGGAAATATGTGGAATGTTGGAATCCAGCTTAATTCAGTTGAACAGTATGATGTTACTTGAATATTGACAACTACTGATTACCTCAACATTATCTACATTTTTCAAGAAAATAAGCCTCTAAGAGAAGTTTATATAGGAAAACAAAACGACAAATCATGTAGTGAGGTTAGAATATCCTATTCCATTCCAACTCTTTAATTTGACACAATCAGTTATTAAACATTTTTACGTGTCAACTCGACATTTTTGGGTGTCTTGACTTTTGGATTGATCGAGAAATGAAAAATTCTCGAAATTCGAGAAATACAATGATTAAAATAAATAATTCAATTTCATTTTAATCATTTTCACGTATCAACTCGACATTTTTGGGTGTCTTGACTTTTGGATTGATCGAGAAATGTATGGTTATTTAACAACTTAATATGAAAAATTAGTAATAACTAGTAATTAAATTTTACGAATAGTTAAATTTTAATTCCTCCATGATAATAGAAAATTCAAAGTTTAAAAACGGTCAAAATGTGTAAAAAATCAAACAATAACCATAAAAATGGAAAATAAATGAAAAACAATAATTATACAGCAATAGTCACCTCTCCGATATAATCTTCACCCCTCTCTGATTCATATAATACTTATGATTATGATCTAATTATTGTATGAAATGTGATTAAGTTGAGTAAAATAAAATAGTAAGTTGAATGCAGTTACCTCCCTAAACTCATCATAGTATATCTAACTATTTCGTATTTTGCCCTCCTTCACTTGAATATAATGATGCAGTTCTCTTTAAATATTATTTTTTATTTTATTCAATAACATCAAATCACTGTGATCGTCATATTCATATGCTATCGATAGTTTTTGTATGAATAGAGCAATAATGAAAGGAATGGCAGAGGAAAGGAAGGCCAAGGCTACCTAGAACAACTACTGAAGAAGGAACTGAGATGTGCCAACTACAGAGACCTCGAAAGGATGATAGAGAGGCATGGAGAGTTGCTGCCAACCAGCCCAATGGTTTTTAACCAAAGAAAGAGGAAGAGGAAAGAGGAATGATGAAGACAATATTTTGTGTGTGAGTCTTTCACTCGATATCATCCCTTCGTGCTAAAACTTCACAACAAAGATAAGGGAAGATCTGTGAAGTACTTACTTCTATCAGCAGAAGAAATACTAACTTCTCTCGGCTACACAAATGAAAATAAAGCTACACTTGCGCTTCACAAAATTATTACAATCTACAAATTATTCCATTCACCGAATGAATAACAACATTCATACTCCATCTAGTTGGAATATTCAATTCAATTCAATAATTCTTCATTGAGGTATTCAGCACACAATGATTAATGATTAGAACAAATTTTTTGATCTAGGCTAAACTACATGAATAGCTATAGTTGAATGACTATAGCTAAATGGATAGACATACAAAAGAATCCAATAATCAACAAAGTCTTAAAGGTCTTATTTTGCAAAACGTAAATTAAATAAGTAACATGATTAAAAAAATACAAACTTCCATTAGAAAAAATAAATAAAAATAAACATGTAATGAATACCCAATCAAAGTGCTCTGACCCAGCAATAAAGGTATAGTCCCAAACACAAGTCTATGACTCATATGGGACTATACCTTTATTGCTGGGTCAAAGCACTTTGATTGGGTATTCATTACATGTTTATTTTTTTGAATATAACTATCAAATACTGATAATCTTCCAATCCTTCGTAAAGGCGCATTCACAATACTTCTTCAATGTGCGAAGGCTTCACAATAAATTACTGGATGAGAATGAAGTAGCAACAACTCCTTATCAGTAGCTGAACAGACATTCGAAATAGAAACCTGGATAGATGAGACTATAGTCTAGTAGTAGTTACCAACAGTGAGAAATGTGATTGTTTGGGAGGGTGTGAGGGGTACTACTTGATCTAGGGCTGATCCTGGGTGCTGGGGGGTTTTTAAGGGGGTTCCTGGAATAGGATATCCTTGTACAGGGTGGTTTTGAAGGGGGTGGGGGTGTCTTTATCAGCCCAGACACGTAATGCCGCCTGGAGGTCGATCTTTCATGCGGCCCTGAGATAAAGTACGTACAACACAGCAACGATTCACACTGAATACACGGCAGCAACGATACAGGAATGAAAAAGCCACTAGTGAGGGGCAGAGGAGCCAAGAAAGAGGATGAAGGAAAGAGGAATGCACGAGAGAGAGGAAGAGGAGTCGAGAGAGAGGAAGAGAAGACGAGAGAGAGAGAGAGAGGGTGAGGGAATAAGATGAATGCGAGGGGAAGAGGGATGATGTGATGAGAGAGTACAAAGAAGGAGGAGTAGGTGAATGAAGGCGGAATAAGACGAAAAGAAAAGCAGGCGAATGAATACGAGAAAGAAAGGAGAGAAGACAGAAAAAAATGAGTTGGAAGTAAGGAAAGAAAGGAAGGAGAAGAGGGGTAATAAAAGAAGAAGCAGCAGGAGATAGAGGAGGAGGAGGCGAAGGAGGAAGAGGAGGAGTAGGATGAGGAGAAGGAGGAGGAGGAGGAGGAGGAAGAGGAGGTGGGTGAGGAGTAGGAGGAGGAAGAGGAGGTGGTGAGGAGGTGGAGGGAGAGTTGTAGGAGGAGGAGGGGGTTGAGAAAGAGAAGGAACAGAAGCAGGAGGAAGAGGAGGAGCAGCAGGATGAGGACGAGAAGGAGGAGGAGTAAGATGAGGTGGGGGTGGAGGAGCAGGATTAGTGGGAGGAGAAAGAAGAGAAAGAGGAGGAGTAGGATGATGAGGAGGAGGAGGAGGTTGAGGAGGAGGAGGAGGATTAGAAGGAGACGAAAATGAGATGGAAGAAGTGAAGTGAGGAAAGAGAGGGAAGAATAGGAGTGGTAAGAAGAAGCAGCAGTAGATGGTGATGGAGGAGGAGGATAATGAGGAGGAGGATGAGTAGGAGGAGAAAGAAGAGAAGGAGGAGGAGTAGGATAAAGAGGAGGAGGAGGAGGAGGTGGAGGAGGAGTAGGAGGTGGTGGTGGAGGAGGAGGAGGAGGAGGAGGAGGAGGAGGAGGAGAGGAGGAGGAGGAGGAGTAGGATGAAGAGGAGGAAATTAATAAGAAGTATAAAATCGAATAGAGAAGTGAGGAAAGAGGAGGGAGGATTAGAAAAGGAAGAAGGAGTAGAAGAAGGGCGAGAAAGAAGAATTAGAAAAGGTAGAAGGAGAAGGAGAAGGAGGCAAAAATAGGAAAAATGCGATACAAAAAGGGTGAAGAGAAGAAAGATCACTACGAGGGGGAAAAAGGAAGCAGAAAATGAAGGGGAGAGTGATTCTAGAGGAGAAGAAGAAGGGAGAGAGGAGGTGAATGAGAAAACAATGATAGGTGGAGAGGGGTAAAAGGGGAAATAGGAAATAAATAAGAATGTGACATAATTAGGAATTGAAAAGAGATAGAAGAGAAGTGGAAGAGCGGATTAAGATTAAGAGGAGAATATAGAAGTAAAATATTGAGAAGAAGCGGAAAAGTGTGACAAAGTGACATATGACGGGAAGATTGCACTAAAAACCGAGGGAGAGGTGGAAAGCAAAATGATTTGAACAATATTAAGATGAAGTCAAGACAGAATAGACAATGAAGATGAGAGGAATTCGATAGTGATTTCAGATTTAATAAGATAACATTCGAAGAAGATGTGTACCATTTTGGAATAAGAGACAAGAGTGAGATGGAAGGATAGAGTAGAAGAAGAGTCAAGATGAATAAAGTTGGATAAAAGTGAGATAAGATGAAGAGAGTTCACGGCCGTCAGTATATATTTGCCTTCTCGAAACAAAAACGTGCATCGTTTCTCATTCAGATAAGCAAAAGTCTTTTGAGAATTCATAGCCTCTTCGCTTTCTGACACACATTTATTGCAGGCTTACTCCTCGTTTGATCGTACATCTTATCAATACCAAGCAGGAGGCTGATGATAGGGCAATATTTGCAAACGATGAACTCACCTCATATAAGCTGCATGGAAATTTAATACTGAAATATTCATAATCATTTCTGCAATTTTCATGGACAATGTTTCATGGAATCGGAGTTTGAATTGGGAATCAAATATTTCAAAAAATAATAATGTGAATAGTACAGGATATTGTAATGAGAGAGATCATTACAAAAAAACAATGAAACAAAAGATAGCCAGGGATTTTCTTCCATATTTCATTCTCTTCTACGATTTCCTAGTGTAATATTCATCTTTCATCTATATAATAAGAGAGAGTAGGGTTGTGTTTGTTCGCATCAAAACAAGTCAACTTGTGGATTGCATACCGGAAAAACGGGAATGATTTAGATCTCGTAATTTTGCACATAGATTCTAAAAATATCAATTTCGTGCACCTCGAAGCACAAATTTTCAATTTTCCCTCTGGATTTTTCAGAATTGATGTTCAAATTTCATTCATGATACCGTACATGAAGTTCCATACGGCATAGGCTACATTGTTGTAGGCCAGAAGTGTGTTTTTTTATAAGGAGGTTATAATGCTGTTACAAGACAATCATTTTCGAACGGAGCCGTGTAGCGTAATGGTAGAACACTCGCTTTCGGAGCGATGGTTTCTCGGTTCCCATCCCGATTCTTCCTCATTTTTTGTTCTTTATTTTTTCCCTCGAAACGTATTATTATCAATTATTTTTTGAAGGAATTTGTTTTCATTACAATTGAACTTGGATTTTATCACATAATTATTTTAATGTAAAATTTTGCCACCAGTAAAAATGAAATGGACATAGGCTTCATGCTGTATCATTGAATTTCATAGGAAAAACATGAATAGATCACAATAAAATGAGTAATAATTTATATTCTTCAGTTATAATGTACTATCAGACACAAATTCGGAGTGAAACGAATATATTTTAGATATTTTGTTTGGAATTGGGGAAACCAATTCTGCCTGATTCAAAGCCTGAATCAAAGCTGCCTGATTCAAATTGAGGAGGATCTAATCGATATTAAAATTTATTGATGTATTGAAAAAAAATCAATATGATCCTGTGAGGTTTTCAAGTATTATGTCTTCTTCAGTTATCTATACTATAATTAAGGGAAGAACTGGCTTATACACGTAAGGAATAGGAAATTATGTTTGACGCATCATCACGTCTGAACTACTGGACTGATTGATTTGAAATTTTGCATAAAGACTCTTTATTAACCGAGGATGGTTATAGGCCTATTTTCAAATTTAGAATATTTTATTAAGTCAAGTTTTCAGTTTGCAAAGTTTTAAAATAGACCCTTGCGAAGCACGGGTTACCTGCTAGTAATAAATAAATTATCAAGATAATCTACTTGTCATTTTTGGATATCCCCATTGAATAGTACAGGTTATGAAAATTATTACAAAAGAGCAACAAAATCCAAAAATTACCAAGATTTTTCTTCTACTTGATAGCGTGATATTATTTATCTTTAATAATAAGAAAATTATCTTCATCATGATGATCTACTAACGTGATAATTGGTTGTGTTTTGCGATTATCTTCATTGTAAAAAATCAATTTTCACAAATTGTATCATATTTTTGTGGTATCACTGTGTATTTTTTTGTAATTATTTTGTTTTGTCACAAATTTATTGTGACTTATTGAACTCTTGATACATGGTATTGCATGCAATTTCACTACAGCTACAGCCTATCTAAAAACTATTTTTATTGTAGACATTTTTAACTCTTGATTTATCACTGTTTTTCTAAATCCAAGTAGCCTAGTAACTAACTATTGAATATTAATTGAACTTTTCATAAGGTAATTAAACTGTATCTATGAGCTAACCAGCTTCATCATAGACTTATTGAATATTTGATACGGTATTGCAATTGCACTATCTCTGAGAGTTCACTAACTTTATTGTAATTGCAATTTTGCCGGCCAGATAGCCGAATTGACTAAGGCGTTGCACCCTTCAGTCTGCTAGTACTACCTGGTCGCGGGTTCGAATCCCGCCGAATCCCATCGAATAGACATGGACGTTTGATCATCTCATGATTCACCCTCGCACTTCCCATTACCCACGCACAAGCAAAAATCCCACGTGGGAATCATCCACAATTTTTTAAAATAATTAAATTCATCACGCTTACTCACGAATTCAATGATATTTCAATGTGTTGCAACCCATATTGTTATCATACAAGATAATTTGCATGTTTGCTTTCACGATATAACTTGGTTTAAACAGCCCATTGTTCAACAATTATTGTCAATCAACAGCTGTAGTATAGTTCTAGTTATTCTGGGATCAGAAATATCTGTGTTCGAAAGTGTTGACGGAACTTGGCCATTCTTGGTTCGATTTCTAATCAAAATTCGGGAACGAAATAGTAGGGGCTGAGCCTTTTTTTCATTCATATTAATTCTATTAATATGAGTGTTTTTGTGCTCAATAAAATCCTCTTTTACTGATGATGTTTATGTTACAAGCAATGTAAACAAAAATCGATTTGATTTGAAATTTATTGATGGATGAGAAATGGATAAATTGCAGGTGGAAGGCAGTGTGTTACCACTACGTGAGGCGCAAGCGTCAGGTGACGAGATACCGGAACGGCGACTCGTTCACATCGACCCAGGTCTACTACGAGCGGGTCAACTCCCACGCGGCTGGCACCAGCTTCGTCTTCGCCTACTGTGGAGTCAAGGACATCTCCAGGAAGTTGGTGCTGCACCACACCAAGGGACCCATCACCAAGATACGCTTCAGCAAAGGTAACCACTATAGTTTGTTCTTCAGATTCGAATTGATAGATTTGACGTCTCTAGGAGAATTAGAACAACCCCCGACTTGGGGAGTCAAAGGGGAAGAGAGATCCATTGTTTTATATGAAATAAAAACACAACTGTGTGTACAACCAGAACTGATTGGATTATATTGAACTCTTATGCAAAAATAGCCTACTGGTTTATGCAACAGTTTTATAATGAGGGTTTTTAACGCACGAGGTAGATGTAGAGTTGAGACACAAGTGAGCGAGCTCAGCGCATAAATAATTAAACATCTCACGAGTGCTTTGAAGACCATAAAAAACTGTTGTATACACTATTTTATCTACGACCATTCAAGCAAAGTATCACATTGTTGTAAGGTTAGAAATCAATCAACAAGCCTATTCATGGTGAAAAGATTGACATAACAATTGGTAAAAAGCTACTCAGAGAGAGTGAACAGTAAATTCGAAACTTGACGAAATAAAAACTTGAAATACTAAAAACAAGACAAACTAAAAACATGAATTGAAAATTTGACTAACTGATAACTTGCAATACTGAAAACTTAAGCTGAAAAATCAACATAGCCTACTGAAAACATGACGAAATGAGATATTGACGAATTGAAAGCTAGATATACTAAAAACAAGACAAACTGAAAACTTGACGTAATGAAAACGGATTAGAAATTTGTCAAACTGAATACTTGATTTTGTATAAACTTGATAAACTGAGACTGCTGCCAGCATCAGAAACCGTGTTTCAATGTTGATGCCACCAGCATCGAAAACCGTGTTACAATGTTCAAGTCGTAGCTTAAAGTCCTCATCATAGTGTCAGAATCAGAATTCAGAATCAACTTATTTTCAAAAAAATAATTCTTAGATGGCTCAGAGGTCTTATGCCTGACCATTTATAATCCTTATTCAATGTTATTTCGTAGTTTGAATGAAATTTGGTGGCTTGCAATAAGCATTAGTAAGATGAGCTGTTATTGGAAAGTGTACAAGGTGAATGAATGTGAGAGTGAATGGTTGCTAATCTTTGCTTTCTCTCTTCTTTTTCTTTCTCCATCTATTCGCATGTATTTATAGAAATAGTACAAGGAGTATCCTTAGTTTTTCTCTCCCAATCAGTTCTTCTCTGTAAAAATATAAATAGATAATTAAATAAATAAAATTTGAAATTAATTAAAGTGATATTCATTCCTGCTTGCAAACATGGAGTATTGTATACTTCCAGCAAGTAGTATTTTTTATTCCAATTCACAAATTTCTTTCTAGTAAAACATACCAGTATTTATTTTATTAAACATTATTATTATTTTTCATCTTACTGATCTGTGTATTTTTGTTTTTCTTATTGATTTTGATTGTAAATATTGCGAGTTTGAATAAATAAAAAATTAATATGAATATATGTTTTTGAAAATGCATTGCGAAAAGACCCCTGTTATGGGATTGGCTGTGATGTTGTAATGTTCATATTATAACGTGGTTGTGGATAAAAATAATTTCGAATGAACTAAACCAATGACTGGGATATTTTTTCATGATTAGGCTTTGCGTTCGCGAACGTGGCAGCAGCGGCCGAGTTCGAGGAGCAACGGTCGCGCTTCTTCGCCGACCAGGAGCGTCACGACGACTACATGGAGATGCGTGAAGGCCTCGACCTCACCGACGTCACGGGCTTCCGTGAACACGTGGTCGCCCTCACCGACCCCGACCGTCCGCCCTGGTATGCGCGCGCACCTGTCTTCTGGCTCTGCTCATTCCTGCTGCTGTCATGGCCGCTCAGGATACTGCTCGAGTACAACACTGCCTATGTCCATTATCAGGTCATTCTTCAAACATTATTTGATATCAAATAAAAAATCACAATAATTATCATGGACCTATATAATTATATAGATGTACTACAATTTACATTAGGTGAATATTGTTATTAGAAAATACTACACCATGAAAATGATGCTGATTTCTTGAATAATTGGATAATGTTGTCAGAATTGACAGTACAGTACAGTGTTTGATATAAGATTGAATTTCATAATTTTGAATAAATTCAGAATAGTAACTATTAAACATTGCCTCTCATTCATGTATCGCCATATCATCCAAGACGATTACATGTCGGTAATGCAGTGGAAACGAAAATGTGTGTTTATTTCACAAAAGTATGAAATGAATATACAGTATTATATTGCTTTGATAAGGAAAATGTAAAACCACATAAATAGTCCAGGCAACGAATGCTCAAATAAAAGTATAGAGGGAAAAGTTTGGAACACAATTTTCAACTCCACAGCTCTCTTAAGGATAGTAAGAGGATTAACATATCAAAAGTCCTCACCCCTACCCACTGTGCTTGAGGGGTGGGGGTGGTTTGAAAGTACCATTTTTTCATTTTTCGCATATATCTCGGAAACTATGCATCTTATGAAAATTCGTAATCTTTGCAAAATTGAAGCTTACATAATTATCAACAAGTTTTGTCATTTACATTTTTTTCATATATCTTATAGTTTCTTAGATATCCGCTCTAGAAGGTGAGAATTTTCTTGAAAAAACACTTCTGCCACCAGTTTTTTTTCATTTTTTCGGCCTTATGATTTTTGAACGATTAATGAAAAAAATCCGTGCTGATTATGAGCTGATAGAGCATCAAATTATCTTCAATCTGATGTATATTTTCACTATTTTACGTATTTCCCTACGAAAGTTGCAGCAGTTTTAGTGTTGAGAGTGAAATTTTCTGTTCAGCAACAATAGATCAGTTGATCATGGAATTTGGAGGGAATGATTGGAACACAATTTTTGACTTTGCAGCTTTGTTGAGACTAGTTTAGAGGTGAGCGTATCAAAAATCCCAACCCCTACATTATGTGCTAAAGGGATGAGGGTGGTTTGAGAGTTGCACTAGCAACTATTCTCAACAAAGCTGCAGTCAAAAATTGTAAGTGAGATAATTTTAATTGAGATAATTTGATTCTCTATCAGCTCATAATCAGCACGGATTTTTTTCATTAATCGTTCAAAAATCATAAGGCCGAAAAACTGGTGGCAGAAGTATTTTTTCAAAAAAATTCTCACCTTCTAGAGCGGATATCTAAGAAACTATAAGAGATATGGAAAATAATGTAAATGACAAAACTTGTTGATAATTATATAAGCTTCAATTTTGCACAGAATACGAATGTTCATAAGATGCATAGTTTCCGAGATATATGCGAAAAATGAAAAAATTGTACTTTCAAACCACCCCCACCCCTCAATCACAGGGGGTAGGGGTGAGGACTTTTCATATGTTAATCCTCTTACTATCCTTAAGAGAGCTGTGGAGTTGAAAATTGTGTTCCAAACTTTTCCCTCTATAATATTTCGTTGACTGGACTAATATACAAGCAAGAATAAAGCGTTTGATAATAATCATTCTGGAAATCAGGAGAATATTAGAAGACCAAAAGTAGTGTTGAATGACCAATGAAAATTCATATTTATTTGAGAAATTGCCCAATTGCACATAATTACGCCCAAATTCGTGATATATTTTTCATTATGAACGAATACTTTTATTGTCCTTCAACTAAGCTTAAACTATGAAAAAAGCGGAGAACGAGCCTGTACGTACTACAGAGTAGAAATATGAAATATTCACAGTGGATGACGAACCACTGCGATTTTGAAATTATTGAACAGTGTCCAATCTGCTGAACTGTAGTGAATTATTAATAGAGAATCATTCGAGCAAACCGTTGAAAGTCATAGGTCAAAGTTTACCAACTGCCGGGGATGAATCCATCAT
Source organism: Nilaparvata lugens (assembly GCF_014356525.2). Classification (NCBI taxonomy): domain Eukaryota; kingdom Metazoa; phylum Arthropoda; class Insecta; order Hemiptera; family Delphacidae; genus Nilaparvata; species Nilaparvata lugens. The sequence continues at coordinate 28,236,530 of NC_052514.1, read as the reverse complement.
AGAATGCTCTTTCGATGCATTTTCAATTTCAGAGTGTTGGATTGCAGAGTATTCATCTCAGTTATTAGATGATAATATTTTACCGTGGGCTCAATATCACACAGAAATGGTTTTTTATTGTATTTGCTTCCATCATTAATTGGTTGATAAATAGGGCTACTGTACTTTGTGGAATAATAATTATTAAGATAAATCTCCTTGGTGATTTTTCTTTTGAATAATATAATGTGTGGTTTCATGAAAAATGTAAGTCTTTGTTTCATTGATCAGAGCTGGAATTATTCACTGATGTACTCAATAATTATGCGTACTTAATATATGCACTAATATATTATGCGTTCATTACACAAACTGCACATTACACGAGTAATATGTAACCAGAGCACTATTTTTCTACGAATTGATTGAGTATTGTTCTGGTCATTTTTTCAGAAAACAAAAATAAATCTACCATAATCACAGCTACTCCCTCATGACATTTTCCTTATTATAAGAAATCACTTACGCTTCCCACTTTATTATAAATGCGAATTATTAACTCATGAACTGGTATTTTTTTTCATTACATCTCTTCTCTATATAATTGGAAAACACTGATTTGACTGTCATTTATTTAATAAGCTGATACGGTACTAACAAACTTACACTATAAGAAGTAGATTATCCAACTAATGGAGTACAAATGAAAAAATTCAATCAGTACTTCTCAATTATGGAAGTGTTCCACAATATCAATATAATATATTACATATTGAATAATAGATACATATTATGTATTTAACTTGACTTATTTTCATTTATATTTTGAATACTCATTTGTCCATTTTAAATTTGACAACTTGAAATAACAATCTAACTGAATTCTTTATTGAGGGCATTCATTTATTTGTTATAAGCTATTAAAAAGACCCAAAACTATCAAATATTTTATAAAATATTGCCTTTTTTGTCAGGGCTACTCTTAGGCCTACTTATCAAGAATAAAAATAAAAAATCCAAGTACCCTATTTTCAATTTTTTTAATCACAACATGTTTCAACAGTGATGTCATTATCGAGTGAGTCAATAATGACATCAGTGTTGAAACATGTTGTGATTAAAAAAATGAAAATAGGGTACTTACATTTTTTATTTTTATTCTTTATAAAAGATCTCTGGAAAAATCATTGTCAACGATCAATTTTGATGGCTTAATAGATAATATTTTATAAAATAGAGATAGTCCGATATATGGGTCTACTAATAGGCAATCTTTAAAAAAAAATGTCAAAAATCATCTATGAAATATTTGATTTTGTGATGGGCCTTCAAGATACCACATTTCCATATAGCTTTCTTTCGTCATGCTTTATTCATTCATTTATTTATCCATTCATACACAATCAAATATCAATAATCTATTAATCAAATATTCACATATTATAAAATTTGAAATGGTTTATTTCATTCTGATTTGTATATTCAGATTGATGATTTAGTGTATATGAATTATAACCTACAGAATAATTGGACAATTTAAGACAAAATTATGAAATTGAAGAAGTTTTGGGCAATAGCCTGTTTTTCCGACTACTGTATTGTTTACTCAATCCAATAAATAAATAAATAAAACTCCATATTATATCGACAATTCAAATGTAATGTTCTTGAAATTTGGAACAATCATCAATAAATGACCCGTTCTACTGTGTTGACAGGTGACAAAACTGTTCGGAGTGAACTACGACGCGACAACCAGCGTCGCGACGACACCGTCACTAGCGCCGCAGGTCTGTCTGAGCCGCGGCGGTCAAATGTCGCATGGAACCAGTATGGCAGACAGCACAGAGCTGGAATGGTGCATACGGGAGAACGTCACTCTGGTACCAAGCTACTCAGAGGCACTGCTGATGGCCAATGACGGTCATTTGCCCCAATGCCATGTGCCCAATGACGGCCATTTGCCCCAATGCCATGTGCCCAATGCCATGTCGTCGTATAGTGTGAGAACTGTGGCAGCTACCACTAACAACAACAACATAACTAATAGTGAACAGATGGAGGAGTGCCCCGCCAGACGGTCCTGGGGCAGCATCCTCAACTTCCATGCTCATCGGTCTTCCTGGTCTCGCGCTAGCGCTCAGTTCGAGACCACCTTGATCAGGTAATCAAGGTTTCACATGAACATTGCACAGTTCATTTCTGAAAGTTTATTCAATATTTTTCAAGTTTTAACACATTACTACAGTGAAGTGTTTGAATTTATATCCTATTTTTTCAGTTGGATGGAGCTCTGGATCCCTAGATCTTTGATAACTTGCTTCAGATATTGTAGCCGGGGTCTTCCATGAGCCCTTTGTCCAATTATTATACCTTCCAATATTCTTAACGTGAATTCGTTGTGTCTAAATACATGGCCAAGCCAAGAATTACCGTCAGTCCATTAAATACGCAAAAGAGATAGCTTTTCTTTAACCCTTTGAAGTACTTTCCCATTAGTAATTTTATCAGTCCATCTCAGCTTGAGCATCCGTCTCCAACACCATACTTCAAAGGCATCTAGTGTTCTTTCTTCTGCTTTAACAATAGTCCAGGTTTCTGAACCATAGAGTGCAATACTCCAAATGCAGATTCTCATTAATATTTTCATAATTTGTAAATTGAGACTATTTGAGGAAAGGACATGCCACTTACTAATGAAAATAGCCTTTGCTTCTCTTATACGACGTTTTATATCATCTTTGTCCCTTCCATCTTCAGAAATGATACTACCCAGTATTCAAATTTTTCAATTGCTTGAGGGCATTGTTATCCAATTTTATTAATTCAAGTTCAGCTTCCTTGGAGCAGATCATCACTTTTGTCTTCATTTTATCTATTTCCATGTCATATTCAGTTTTCAAAATATCATATTAATCTGCAAAACGTAGCATTTGCACTCTGGAACCATTCACCTTGATTCCGGAGCAATACTCCTTGCATTTACTATTTTAGCATTCTAAATTCAATTTTTTTATTATTCTGAGAAAAGGATAGCGCTATCAGCTTGTCGAATGATAGACAATGATAGCAACACCAATGTTAATCAAATACTGTCATTATAACGTGGACCTTGCTAAAGAACCCGAAGCCCAATCCACCCACAAGTGGTGTATGACATTGACTTTCATCACTTCCACGCCACTCCTATATAAACTCATATGGTCCAATGCAATCAGAAGTGAATAAGTGACGCCAGTAAAGTACGGTAGGCCTACTCCTGTTGTATGTATTGTAATTAATTTAATTAATTATTGAATGATCTATTTTTCAATCCCAATTATTCTATTGATTGAAAAAATTAGACAAACTTTTGATGAGTGTAGGCCTTTTTGCCCCTTTTTGAGACTCACATTCAATGGTAACTGTGAGGAACATCTGGTGTGGCGCACTCACACAACTTTCCTTGCTCATTCAACTGTAAGCCTCAATCTTAAACGAGAATAATTTAGGGGAATAACATAATGACGATTGGCGACAACCTATTTGAAATTACAATCAGACTACTCTATATGTGTATAATTGACCGAGCGAAGTGAGGTCTCAGATTCAAGTCGACGGTTTGGCATTTCTCTTAATGTTTGAATGTTTATATGTTGCGCATTTACGGCGAAATGCGGTAATAGACTTCCATGAAATTTGACAGGTATGTTCCTTTTTTAATTGCGCGTCGATGTACATACAAGGTTTTTGGAAATTTCGCATTTCAAGGATAATTTATAAAAGAAAAAGGAGCCTCCTTCATACGCCAATATTAGAGTAAAAATCTGACTATAGAATACTAGCAGGAACCCGTGCTTCGCAAGGATATATTTTCAAACTTGATAATCTGAAAACTTGACATAATGAAATTTTAAAGAACTTAAAATAGGCCTATAACCATCCTTGGTTAATTTGTCATTGTCATTGTCATTGTTTCATAGCGATTTTATGGCCTATTCGTCAATAAATTGTATGTATACTAAAAGTGAAAATGAATGACAAATCCTTAAAATTCTATTTTCAGTAACTTGCATTCAATTTCCGACATGTGTTTCAACCTCTATTGACTGTCTACCACCCTATCTTCTTCCTACCTGAATTGTCATTATTTTTAGACTATTGATCTTTCTGCTGAAACTAAACAATTCCTTGAAAATTCCCGTCTGCTTCCTATACAAACTACATTTTGTATGTTGAAGTCTAGAGTAAACTTTGTTGTTGAGAGGTCCGAAATTCGTTAAATAGAGGTAAATAAGCAGCTAAAACTCTAAAATGTCATGGGACCAAGTAAAAATTCGTTGTGTAGAGGTTTTCGTTAACTGCAGGTTCGTTATAGAGAGGTTCGACTGTATAGTCTATGTTCTATGTTCATATTCTAAGTTCATAGTTCTATGAGTCAGTTTACACTTTGTGTAGATTCAAAGAACAAAGAATGGAAGACAGTTGTAGAAAAGATAGTTGGAAAAGGTGGAAGAGTGAGTGAGAGGTTGTAGGCAGCGCGAGAGCAAGATGAGTGAGAGAGAAGACCAAGAAAGGAATTTGCTTGGACAATGAACTTTGCCAGATGGTCCTTGCTGAAGTGACTTTTTCTATAGCTGTTGACAAGTTGGAGAGAAAAGTTGAGTGGATGGTTGAGAAAAGAGTTGGATGGTTTAAGAATCTAGCCTATAAGCAAAATTTCAAGTTAATTAGTCCAGTAGTTCAGACGTGGTGATGCGTCAAACATAATTTTACTATCCTATACGTGTATAAGCCAACTCTTTATTTTATTATAGATATGGTTAACAACTGCAAGAGATAGGAGTGTGGAACAGAATAGTTGTGAAACTATGATAGCGCCAGAAGTGTCTCAAGCACAATAGTAGGTACTACATGAACTTTTTGAAACTGATTTAAAAAAAATGTTAAAACAACAGAACTGAAAGTTGTCAACCTTATCATTCTACCACCATTTAGAGAGGCTTTTGTTTGAGCCGAATGAAATCTATCTTCTATATATATAAAAAAATGAATGTCTGTTTGTGTGTTTTTGTTCCCTATGACTTGAAAAATACTTAACATAACGGCATGCAACTTTGGGAATATGTTGTGTGAATATTGGGGATGGTTTCTGACCATAAATTTTAATAGGGTATCTAATAATAATTATTTATTAATCTACTTTACAGGCCTATGTTTTCGAAATTGTCGGCCTAGCGGCTACCGAAGAACGGAAAGATGATCATGATTCAAGATCATATTGAGATAATATGATTTAGCATCTAAAGTTACCAGCTGTAATAAACACGTCACCCTATGATAAATTGTGTAGGCTACTGGTATTACAACGGTAGTTTGGAGTTAAAGTGTAGTTGATTGGTACCAGCTGTAGATAATGGTTCCTTAGAAGAACTATACAAATAATTATCACTCCCCTATCATTGAGTAACCGGAAAATGGAAAAAATTATTCACCTCATGGAAGAGAGTTGTTCATATTGCATTTATTATTACTGAAGAATGTCAGAATAATTCACAATTTTTTTTGAATTTAACTTAGCTTATTTTCATCCTGAAAATCCTAAAATGGAAGATGGAAAGAATATGTAATTCCTGGTGATGATTCATCGTACATCGCATATTTCCTGGACCATCTATTGACAATCAACAACTATGAAAACATTGAACTCAACACTAATTCATCCTATCTAATTTTTTTTTAATTCAACACTTTACTGTTAGATATTACTACCAGTTGATTGAGAAGAATATGTTTTGCTGCATGACTAAGCACATAGAAATTCCGTATTTAGATGTAAATGAAAATATTGATTGTCAGATAAATTTCATGATTCACCAAATAAAGTGAAGTGTATACATTGACTTTTGGCGGTACGAAGTTCGCCAGGTAAGCTAGTTGTAAATAAAGCTTTATTATTAATAGTCAACACTGAAAAAATACAGGCTCAATCACCAGGAATACTATAAGTTCTGTGAAGGACCAGTAAGCCATTAATTTTGATTAGTTTAATCACTTACATTATGGACAATCAATATGTATGACATTTATTAGCTACAAAATAAAAAACTTTGATTGAAGTGACCCCGACTACTACAATATGTATAACCATTTAGATCAAATAAAAGATATTACTCACATCTCTCATCAACTCGTACTTCTTGTTCACAAAATATTAACACAAAAATATGAGTTATATTGAATGAACTCACGGCTAGTACTCAAGTTTGTCTTTTTCTGGCCATGCCACAAATGAATATAGGTTTATGTTTGACATCTTGTTTTTTAAAATCTTTTTGTCTATTAAGAAATTTTTCAATGTGATTTTTGTTTGCAATAAAATTTGAAAAAAAGAATTATCAACAAACTCCTAACCAAAGAAAATCTCTGTGCTGTGCTCTGTTCTAATCGGAATGTATGAGACTCATACAACAATGGAACAAACACGTGGCAAGCTAGCGCTTTCAATGTATGGAAAATTAAATTCGATCAGCTGATTGATGAAATTATTTTAAGATTTCCAATGATTATAACATATGTTAGAATATCATGTGTCAATTATCTCAGTTCCATATGACATTCACCTTACCATGTTCATAACCTTACTAAATATGATCCTTTTTCATCCTTTGAAACCCTTAGAGGCAAAATATCTCAAAATCCGTTCTTAGTGCGCGTCTAGCATGTTTGAAGAATATTTGTGCAAAGTTTCAAGTCTGTAGGACAATCAGTTTGAGCTGTAGTGTGATTTTACATCAAAATTTTCGAAAAATGCCCTCTCCTGGACCCCCCTGTGCTCCTGATCGGAATTTTTCTGCATAGATCTAATTTTTTTTCGTAGCTGAACAAAAAAGTTCCTCATGACTTTGCTGTGCAATGAGCGGTTAAAAAGTACAAAATTTTGGGGGGGCCCCAGCTCCCTCAGGGGGGCAAATTTCTGAAAATCCTTTCTTAGTGGATGTTTTCAGGCTACCATAAACAATCGTGCAAAATTTTAAGTTTTTAGGCTCAGTAGTTTGGGCTGTGGTGTGATTTCAGTCTGTCGGGGCTTAGCCTTTTATAAGTATAAGAAAAAAGAGAGATTATAATTTATAAGAGAGATTATTCATCATAAATCAGCTGACAAGTAATTACACAGATGTGTGGAGAAGCCAGTCTATTGCTGTATTTCCATAAGGTCTATAGTTTCAATCAGGTACTTGTAGATGAGAATACTGCGTGAGGTATACTGTTCACAGAACTACTAGTATAATTTTTTCAGAGTACTTTTCCCTTTGTGTAAATTTATTGTGAAATTCGATTATTTTTATAAAAGTCGATAAAACAGCTGTTCTACAGATGAAATATCTCGACTATATGTTCTTTTTATTAAAAACTGATCTACCTACCTACCTCATGCACGAGAAGGAAGTTACAATGCACGAGAAGGAAGTTACAAAGTCCATTTCTCAAGGATGGATTGGACACCCATTAGTTTCTCAGGAAGGAGACTCATGCCAGTTGATAGAGCCGATAAATAATTATACAGGGTATGAATTTGAGAAAAATCGGTCAAGTCATTTTTGAGAAAATCGTGAAAAACATGGTTTTTTAGTAATTATCCGCCATTTTTCTCAAGAATATTACGGAGCTCCTACAATTTTCCCAGAAATGAGACTCATGTCAGTTGATAGAGCTCATAAATAGCTATCCATGGTATAAATTTGAAGGAAATCGTTAGAGCCGTTTTCGAGAAAACCGTGAAAAACATGGTTCTTTAGTAATCATCCGCCATCTTGAATTGAATTTTATTGAATTTCTTATTGACGGATCCTCATGGTGTAAGGACCTTAAGTTTTAAATTTTAAGTCAATCGGTTAGTTAGGAATGGAGTTATCGTGTTCACAGACATACACACACAGACCAACACCCAAAAATCATGTTTTTAGACTCAGGGGACCTTGAAACGTATAGAAAACTTAATTATTTTTTTACCTATGGTAAAAGGGCAAGGAAAGTAAAAATGTAATGTTTAATAAATAAATAATAATTTTATTTTTTCACGGACTAACCATACTAGTTTGTGAAACACTAAATACTATGAGTAATGTGTAATATGAGCGCAAAGTTTCTTTGCTGAACTCAGAAAACCAGTACGGACTCGCATACTGTGTTAGTACGTAAACGTTTATTTCGGTGCAGCAAAGTGTCACTTTTACACAAATAATTATAATAGTAACCTGTTTTTGTACGGAAATAAGATTTGAACATTTTGTGTTGACAGGTCGTCAACACAAACGAGGCTTCCGCTCTACTACGCGAGCCCGCTGGTAGAGATCTACCCATCGGACCCGTTCCGCGGCCGCCCCTCCACCACCGCCGAGGAGCCCCCGCCCTACGACGAAGCACTCCGCTTCCCGGCGCTGACGCGGCTACGACGGTCGCTCACCGACCGCGCGTTTCATGCGCCGCGACGCCGCAGCAGCGCCCCCACCAATTGTGCCGCCCTAGTCTGCCATCCAACCGTCATCGCTCCTCACCAAGTGCCCACAGCGACCACCGCTCCTACGCCGCCCAGGCCACGGACGCTCATCAACATGGAGACTAGTTTATAGCATGACAACAACCAACTAAATAAACTGTTGTTGGGGAGCGCTATTGTTTTAATTGTAGCTGAGACTTTTGAACATCTTTAATAAAGTTGTTTTCGTTATCAGAACATTAATGATGGAAACAATTTTCTCGCTGTTTAAGAACGCTCATCACCTCAATCAACGCTAGTTTATAACTTGAGAATAAAGAACTAAAGAAACTGTTAATTTTTTGTTGGAGAGAGAGCTATTGTTTAATTGTAGCTAAGACCAAGGGCCATACGCACCATTTACCTTTAACGCTAAACTAAGATTACCTTAAAACATGATCGCGTTTATTGTAATGTCTTTCATGCGAGGTTTGAATCAGCAGCTAATCTCCGTTTAAACTGATATGCCTGGTGTATAAGACTTCAAGGGTTATAAAGGTGGTTTCGATATCAGAATATTAAAGATAAAAATAATTTTCTCGCTGTTTATGAACGCTCATCATCTAAATGGAGACTAGTTTATGGCATGAGAAGAAAGAAGAAAAGGAACTGTTATTGTAGTAGAGATATCGAAGTGACTAGATAGAAGAAGTGAAAAGATGCATGGATATTGTTTGTCGATGTGTGAAAAGCTTAAGGCTAAAATTTGATTGGTTGCTATAACTTCAACAAAAATTTAATCAATTTGATAGAATGATAACATTTTAGGAGAAAAGGGTGGAAACTTTTTGATGACCTCTAATCGCAATGGAATTGAATCATAAATTGACATTGGATGAGCAAATAGTTTGTTGTTAAGCTCTAAGAATTTATAAGAAGGTTGTTCAAGCAATGAAAAACTCAAGAAGTGAAGGTGATAGCATGAAAAGATAGAGGAGTCATATTTCGTTTACTAGTTGATAAATTTGTCCATAATTTTTCTTTCCACTAATTTTTTATAGTAGAAATAATTTTGAAACTGAAAACTTACAAGAGTCAATTTAATGGGAAGTTTATAGTAACAGGGTTTATAATTCTATATATTCCGTAATTAGCATTTAAACGCCAATTGGAGTACTCATATTACAACTTTTTATAACCTTGGAAAGGGAAAAACACAATGATTGCAATAGTAGACAACATTTATAACAAAAAAATCATTGTTTTATCAAATTGATATTGAAAGTTTAAAGCTGCTTTTTAATCTTCAAAATGTGCATTTTGGAATCGATTCCATGAATTTTATGGAAATGTTAATGCTACTCTAGTTATGATTGTAAAATTATGAAATGTCCAAACTTGACAACCGATAATTGTTGATAACTTGATATTGAAAAACCGATCCTGTTGCTGGATGCCAGTGAACAAATGGTGATATTTTGATGTGTTGTGCTTTTGCATTACTTCAAACTTAACTGTATGTAAAATTATTACTAGTACTCAGAGTTTCCAATAGATAAGCTCAAGATATTAATTGTGTAGTTTTATTCAACCTACTACCATAAATAATAAAATTATAATTCTAATAAGTTTATAAACAACTTTCTAAAGTCCAAGGGGATGTCGTGTTGAATATTTATATTGAAAGGATCGAATAAGAGTAGTTAATATCACTGATTTATTAAAAAATAAAAAACTAGATTCGATAGCTAACATTATCAACCTAGCTGAGATATCTATCTAGCTACGGTATACACGAGAAACTATAGTTTCTTTATTTTTTTATAAATAAATTATTATATCAATACACTATAGTGTTAATCTGTTACATAACCCGGATGATTTGGAGTAAAGTGTGTAAACTAAGATTCAATGTCAAAAAGAGCTGAACTGCCTTGATTTTTGATAAAATAGAACAAGAATATCCGAATTCAATCGACACAACTATTTCAATTTTTGACTTCAACTTGATAATTAATTCACAATTTGACAATAATTACTTGATCTTCGTCCGAGATGATGCCACGATATAAAAATTGAGTAATTACTTGTAGGAAGTATTTTGGTAAGTTTTGCAGAATAATATCATTGTAATTTTGAATTGAGATCATCATTACTTATCTAATTCACTATACGTTTTATAATAAATTAATTTTAAAATTTAAGAGACATTCTGAAACCTAATAAATTTGTAGTTAACTATATTGAATTGATTTGAAGAGTCAAATTCAAATTTCTATCAAATTCATGAGTTATGAATAAGGTTGACTTTTGAGAATAACCTGTTATTCGGCTATGGAATAACCTGGTTATAAAAAAAAAAAAAACTTGGAATGTAAGAAAACTAGGAGATAAAAAAGTATTGTTCATTTTGAAGATGATTTCCTATCTCATAATCTGTTCTTCATGGAATACATTGAATTCAAATTTATAACTATCAAGAGTCAATATTTTTTCAAGATTTAATCAACGTTGAAGACCTTATACTTTTCCCGATAAGATTAGTTCTAGAAAACTTTGGTAGTACATGACAGTATACTCAAACATTTTCAATTAACCACCGCATTTTCAATCAGGATTCAATTAACCCTGAGCAATACAGCTCGTCGTTTATGAAGTTAGTTTCCAAACTTTTGTAATTATTGCCTTTTATCTATCTTGTCTACTATAACTTGAAGACAGTTTCAATTAACTAGGAATTAAATTCGCTAGCATGACATGAACTGATGAGATGCTCACGATTGCGCTTTCAGATAGATATATAAAGTGTTATTATTCTGAGTGCAAACTCATTTAGCTGATTAACTGGGTGGTAGCATCTAACTAGAGAAACTCTTTGAGTTGATATCAACGTTTCAAGAGTACCTAATAGCTGAAGAATAATACGGTGCTCTAGTTTGTATTGAAGGAAAGTTGAGAATGATATCATTCAACTTGAACCGAATGGGAATATTATTCTCTGTTAGTGTGAATAGAAAGTTGAGTAAAAGGATTCATAATTAATTCAGTTATCGTACATGATAAGATTATTCCATTACCGACATTGGATTCTGAGTATCATATAAAGTTTTGCTAAATCAATTACAATTGAATAACTAGTTTCAAACTGCTGTATTCAGATCTTTACAAACCTGGTGACTGAAAGTCAGATTTTGAGAAAATACCCAGTTGCACGATCGTCCTATAATATAATCCAAAAAAATCCCAAAATCTTTGAAATTCAACTTTGAAATAAAACAAATCTAGAAAGGGATGATAATTAACTAGGTTAAACTAAAAAAATAGATAAGAGTGAACAATAATAAGCAAAAACATGAGTATAAAATACTCCAGACATTAAATCGTCATGAAAAAAAGCATCCTTTGCTACAAAAGCAAAAAAAAGGCAATAAAACATCCTTTGTGGGAGAACATGAATAGCCATCAGCCCAAACTTAAGTTTCAAGTTTTCAATTGTCAATGCTATTATGAGATATAGAGGAAAAATTATTATTTTATTTTTTCTCTATTGTTATCGCTATCACCATATGGCCGTTTTCATACTATTCATTCTCGTTCAATAGGGAAACCAATGCCAATGGCCGATTTCACTTTCACCGATTCCTCTACAGCACGACACGACACCACAAGACAGGAAACTTTCCGATTCCTCTACGACACGACACGACAGGAAACTCTCCAATTGCCGTGCCGTGGAGGAATCGGTGAGAGTTGTCATTAGCATTTGGTTTTCTTATTTAATGAGTATGAATAAATTTCCACCAGGGAGTATTGATAACAGGAAATCAATTTGAGGAATGAAACGACATCATAAGAAACCAAGAAACCAATTGAATCATTGAGATGAATAAGAGAACTCAGATCGACGTAAATAATTGAAGATAATGTGAACCCAGAAAAAAACAATAAGATATTGAATAACTACTTTAATGCTTACTACAAATCTATGATGTGGTTTTTGAAGGATGTGAAGATCCCTCTTTAGGTTCTATTTCCTTAGTAGATTCGGCTTCAACCAGAGTTTGGGTGGCTGTTTCAGTTTGTGAATTTGCTGTCAGTGATTCAGAAGACGTTGAATCAGTTTCCGAGTTGGCCGCTTCAGCTTTTTCCTCAAGATTTTTTGCAATTTCTTCATACTTTTCAGCGCGAAATTGTTTCTTGGCTTCCTCTAGCAGAACGTTGTGAATCAGATTCCGGTTTCCATTCTTGTTCGGGAATAGAGGTGGGTAGGGATTGCCTGTTGACAAATTCAATAATTATTACAATGTATTCTATGTTAAGGAATGCATAATATTGAGGAAACCAAACATACAAGGAAAACGACAAAGAGGCACATTAATATAACCGAAATTCAGACTTCAAAATATTGTGAAACAGGAATTCAAATTAATTGCTATCAACTACCATGAAGACTTGTGTTATTGCAAATTTCTATTGACAACAAGGAGAACAGCTTGGAGGAATTTCTTTGATATTTATTATTTCTTATTGTTTTTGAAGGGACGGATTCAAGGATCCAAAGGTTCAAAGAACCCCACACGTCAACCGAAGCTTATTGTGTTCCCAAATAGTATGTAAGTTAGGCAAACCAATACCTGTGTCCTTTACAAGAACCAGGAGTTTTTCCCTGTTTGCTTGTCGCAATCCAGTGTGATATACTTGGCAGACTCTTCAGACTGATTAGACGTGAGTTCCACTCCTGGACTTCTTTGTATGTCCTTCCGCTGAGGAAGGGGTGGCTAAGTTGCCTCTAGGGCGCCCGGCCACCCTTGACTCAGCCTCTCGACCCACATTTGTGCCTGGAGTTTCACCCATCTCTGGTCTCTTGGGTTTTTTCTCCGAAACTGCCCTGATGGGGCAGATCCCATGGGTTTGAAGGCAAGGCAACTTCTGGAGTTGCCTTGGGGTCCCTTTTAGTCGCCTCCTACGACAAGCAGGGATACTGTGGGTGGATTCTGGTTTTCAACACATTCTTGAGTACGATGTTCGACTCAAAGCTCCCCCAACCCACAGGGGGCATTTCGATGATAACTACAATAACTTCAAAATTTATTTGCGGGAAAAGGACTCGCCTCCTCCTGATTGCCGAACAGGTTTGATAAATAAATACAGTAATTTGCAAATTCAAAATACTTTTGATTAAATTACTAGTTGAAGTGATTGAATATAGATAAATATCAAGTAAATAATAGAACACGTATGACACTATTGCGTGTGTTTTTTATGGTATTGTCTCATAGAATTACTCTGTATGTCATAGAATTCAATGTCAAATGGATCAATTAAGACTTAGGGCCAAGCCACATGGAGCGTTTACAGACGAGTAGGCAGGGTAGGAAGCTCTTCAATTGGATGATTATAAGCTGATTCCCGAGAAATTAACTCAATCACTCATGATGATTATCAGCTGATTCCCGAACGCCAACCACATCAGCCAATCGGAGAGCTTCCCGCCCTGCCGACTCGTTTGAAAATACACTTTCTGTTCATTGACCCTTAAACTACATATTTCACGCTAATGAAGGTATGATAATATTTTCACCGGTACAATCACAATTTTACAAATGTCAATTTTTTATTTATTTTTCATCATGCCGTAACAATTGAATTATTTTTTCAACAACTTTTAACCAAAACAGTTTTTTTAATTCAATAGAATACAGGCTATTGCAGTAACAGTTAAAATAACTGAAGTACATTTATCGAAACCTTGAGAGTACACATACAAAACACTGTAAAGTATATTGTGAAAAATACATAGGCCTACCTCTGAGTTCTATGACAGCTCGTGGGTGGACCTTGGGGAAGTAGTTGGACACCTTCAGCATGCGTGTGTAGGATATGTCATAGGCCTGATATCTTGGAGTCAACATTTTGAATTATGATTAAAAATCAAGGTATTAAATAGAGATATCCTAATGTAGTTAATTTTTCCCACCTTTACAATGTTATATTTTGCTAAGTGTAACTCAATATAAAGCATAAGCACAATTGATAATATTTTGTATGCAGGAATTTTAGTAATTTTAAGCCTATGAGTTTGAAGGTAAATTTTTGACAAAAATAAATTATAACTTCATCATCCACTATAATTCTGACTTCCTTTGCTTCATTTTAATTTTTAATGGTCCTGTGTTTGAGTTTCCTTGCTGTTGCAAGAAATATGCGATATTTTTCTCATTTTCACAGTCTCGACAGTTTTTCGATATAAACAGTAATGCAAGATCAGAATTGTGAAAATATAGAGCATGAAATTTTCTCTCATTTAAGACCAATCGCAAGTTTCTATCATGCATTGTACTCATTTTAGAGACTCTTTAATAACAGTAAAATCGCAAGAAAAATGAGAAAATAAAGATCATCATTCCATTGGCTGTAACTTTTGAACGGTATTGAAAACAGAAGTATATTTCATGGAAGGGAAAAGAGGAGAAAATTCATCACAACATCGACCACTTTTTGGATTTTGCATCTGAAGTGTTCCACAAGATACGCAACGTTGCATATGCCAGACTGTGAGAATGGGGAAAATATCACAAATTTCTCGCACATTCAAAGTTGCGTATCTTGTGGAACACTTCAGATATAAAATCCAAAAAGTAGTCCTGCGCGACCACTCAATTCATTGGAAATTTATTATCTTTAATATTATATAGAGAATGCTTTTTCTCGAAAAATTCAAGGTTCTCAAGATTAAATGGAAAACTTAAAAAATCCAAAATTTTGGGGTGAAGTCGCCTTCTGGTGTGTCAGCAAATTTCAGATTAGAATTCAGCGCCCCAAAATATATATAGAACCATCAAAAAAAATTATTTCGGGGCTGTTTCCTGAAAAACTACCATTTGACTGGACTATAAGTTGTTATCCTATTATAATAGCGAGCAATTTATGTATATCTGTTTATATTTTTCTATTTCTATATCTGGTTATCTGGCTATCTGGTTATTGATGTTCAACGGATCTCGGAAACGGCTCTAACGATTTTCACGAAATTCGGAATATAGTAGGTTTATGATATCAAAATTCGATTGCACTAGGTCTCATCCTTGAGAAAACTCCCTGAAGGACATGAAAAGGATAATTCATCCTTGGAAAAACAGATGATGATTTCGTCTGTGAATAAATCACAGACGAAATATAATTTTCGTAGTGAATAAATCAAAATTGGGTAAGTAACAGTTTTGGGCTGTGCCTGTTAGTACTTCCCCAATCATTTTAAAGAAATGATTATCAATGAAATAAATCTGTTTATCAATGAATAAATAACGAGCAAAGCTCGGTGCCCCGATATTTGGTATTAATGGATAGAATTTACAAAATGTACTTGTTCAGATGATATATTTATTCCAGAAACCAAACCATTTAAAGATACATTTTGTTCGACTTGTGTTATTTACTCCTGTAATGTTAAAAAGTAAATACTACCAACAACACAACATCAGTGACAACCTATTCCAATTCATGATAAATATCGGGGCACCGAGCTCCGCTCTAGAGTACCTACAAAATCATATGAAAATTATTACGAAAGAAGAAATTATAATAAATATTCATAGTTCATACAGAAAGGTTCTATCTAATCACAGTGGATTGAGATTAATTCGCAGAGGAATGCAAAAATTTCTCTCACAAAAGCATGTTAAATTTTAATCCTGATTCATGTCACGTGAACCAAATCACAGAAGACCATCTCAAAAAGATAGCTTATCTGATTGGTTCTACTGGAATTAATCAGGATTAAAATTTAACCGGCTTTTGTACAACTGTCACTAAGTACCTGATTGAATTATGTACAAAAGTTCAACAGCTGAGTCATAATTTTGTCTCAGTCCCACACACATGCACTCGCTCACTCACTTCCATCATCAACAGACGCCGAAATTATCAGCTGTTTTTCCAAGGATGAATAAATTCTTTTAATGTCCTTCAGCGAGTTTCCCCAGGGATGAGACCTGGTGTAATCGAATTTCATATTATAAACCTACTATGTTCTGAATTTCGTGAGAATCGTTAGAGCCGTTTTCGAGATCCGGTGAAATACAAACATATGAACATCTAAAATTCAAACATCAAAACATCTAAACAGAAATTGCTCGTTAATAGTATAGGATTTAGAATACCTAAACTTGCCGACATTATATATTGTATGAATAAAATCGTTCCAAATTGTATGAATGTTTACCAAGATTGCTATGCAATATTCTTTTGCAATAAAGAATTATCAATTATATTATTATTCAACTTTTTATAAGTAACCTTAATATTTAAAAAGCAAAGCCTCCCTTACTTTCTTTTAATATCCTATTAAAATATGTGTCATGTAGTTTTCCTGATGTAATGAAGTTCTTTCTAGTCCTCCCGAACAAGAACGGGTGCACTGCTAGCCTCAAAAATATTATCAAATTACGTACGGTTTACAACGAGTGCACTGGAGCATATATGATTTCTATTGCAATAGTTACTTTTGATAATTGCATTGCCAGTGAAAGCTGGATTCTCACACAACAGTGACAGTGAAAATATGATTCTCTCAAGTATCAATGGTATTATTCATACTCACTCGTTCGGGCTAATTGGGAATGTCCAACTAGAGCTTATGATAATTATATTATTACTTTTCACTGTCATTTTGTAAGAATCACGCTTAAATCATACATGGCTTGACCATGCTCAAATGTCGGTTGGTAAAACCGGGCATAAGAGTTTCAAGCATTATTAGTGAGCTAAGCTAGAAAATATGTTTAAGAAGCCAAAATGATCCATTAATTATAGCTCTAATAAGACAGTTCACAGAGCTATAATTTTTCGGGAGATTAAAATGACTGGAAAAAGTAAATACTTTGAGCATAATGAACTGATGTTTCTTATAAGTAAATTTTTAGATTGATCAGGCTATAGTGGAAAATATAGTGGAGTCAAACCCAAAAAGACTACTGATGATGATGCCTTGAGTGCATTGAAATTCAAGTTTTTCTCAAATGAATGGAATTGACAATATTGCTTTTATTTCACCTTGATACAGAGAAATTCTACATCTCTGTTCATAGTGTAAATGCCATTAGATTTTAAAGAACAGCATTTTGTCGTTAATTTTAATATATTTTGATTCATCCGTTAACGACACTTGTGGATTAGATGGCGCCATAAAACTCAATACGCGTAATTCAACACATAACTGTTTACATCCAGTGACCGCTTTTAGCAAAAATGCAAATTATCACCCATTTACTTCCCTTTCATTGATTGTTTGATTACGGTACTTGAACTAAATGTTATTTTTAAATTATAATTAGCCTATCATAATAAAACTATGCATTGATTACAAAAATCCAGAAGTACAAAATAACTCAAATTTCAACTACATCTATTTGATATTGTGCTATCATAGTCATATTTATTACAATATCACCAGAATCTGGCGGCCGGCTATGGTGTCGCCAGCATTGGTGTTCTCTAAAGCTTTATTCACACCATACTATTTTGATCTGCAGAGTGGCAGAGCAACATAGCACAGATATCTGAGCGTCCGCAGAGTTTTATTCACATCAAAAAACATCTGTGGGCCGACAGAGCTTTTCGCTCTGCTCTCAGTTGCGCTCTGGCCGAGGGAAGATGATGTCAAACCAATATGTGCCGTGTTGATACACGGCATTCATTCATAAATTCATTTTATAAAAGTGTTCCTTGGCTCAATAGGGGCAACGATGATAGCAGTGAAGATGATCTTCTTTTGCTATACTCTTGTAGTAGTAGTGGTAGATCTCATTGGGTGCACCCAAGAAATAAGAAAAGAAAAATTTATGGCGAGTTCCATCACTTGATGCGAGATCTCCACGCTGATGAAACAAATTTAGGGGGTACTTCAGACTTAGTAAGAACCAATTCAGTGAAGTTTTATCATTTATTAATGATAAAATAAAAAAGGAAGATACCAACTAAAGAGAATCAATAAAGTAGCAGAGAACGACTAGCTGTCTGCTTGAGGTGCAGACAAAATAGTGATGATAGTATATTGATATTTACTGTTCATTTATCATTGTATTAATTATATGCTAGAAGTAAATATATAATTGAAACATTTTTTTGCATCGTTTGTTATATGATAGAAAAATTATATACAATCTCTCATACTCAATCTATACTTCAGGAGTAATATTTCTCTAAATTTTCCTAATTAATCCACTGTATTGTAGTTTGAAGTACTACCTATGTAGTGAGTTTCTTGATTGTTTGAAGTAATTAGTAGTTCATAATGGGCACAGCAGTCAACAAGTAATTGCTGACCTGCCTGCAAGACAGCAAATCAACTGATATTTTCAGTGAACTGTTATGACA
Source organism: Nilaparvata lugens (assembly GCF_014356525.2). Taxonomy (NCBI): domain Eukaryota; kingdom Metazoa; phylum Arthropoda; class Insecta; order Hemiptera; family Delphacidae; genus Nilaparvata; species Nilaparvata lugens. The sequence continues at coordinate 28,217,719 of NC_052514.1, read as the reverse complement.
TGTTGATAATACAATTATAACGATGAAAAAACTTTCATACAAAGAAAATTACATACAGTTGAATAAGTGATTTTATTATGTCTATTGATAGATACCATTCAGACCTGATACAATAGACTATTTCAGGCTGTATCGATCTCCATGACATTTAAAGGAACGAATAATCGAATTAAATCAGACCCCATCTAACATAAATTACTGTGAATATATTATATTTCTTGTAAATTTTTAATTACAATATAAACTAAAATGCATAGCGCCCTTTTAATATATATAGGCCTATTTTACTACAACATGTTTTGAAATCTTCAGAGCCATTCTCAAGTGATTCACACTTAAAATGACACTTAAGAGTTCAAAACATGATGTGTTAAAATACATATCAATTGAATGCTACAATTTTTAATTTCTATTGTACATACAAGTAGCCCTAAAGAGCAAAGTTAAGCTTCAATAATTAGTGACTAGAGGCACAGCACGGTCAGCTACCAGTGAGGATAGAATGTAGGCCTAATGAAATTACTTTCTATAATCTCTGTCAGCTACAGCCAAGGCAACAGAGCATACTGATTTTGATTTTGTTCTAGTGAAGTTCTCTTGTCGTTGAATATTAGTTGAAAAGTGATTTCATTGAATTCTACTAATAAGTGGGAAAATGTTATTTGAACAGTCAGCCGCAGTCGGCAAGATAAAAAGAGAAGAATAGTCAAAATAAATCATACAATACTAGGATCATATTTCATTAATGAAAACCATTTCCACTTCAATAGCATGCCTACCAACTTCAGAATGATAAAAATATCTTTGTTATGAGCAAATTTCTCTGTTTTAGGTAATGTTTAGAAGGCGTTTCTTCAAGATCTCTGCCGATTCCTCATTTTTCATTTTTTTAAGCAAAGCCAAATAACTAATTTTAAGGCGCTGAATCCGAATCTGTAATTAGAATTTTTGTATCTCCATTCTTACGCGATTTAGTTTTTTGATGATAAAACTTTATCGAAAACGTCCGCTCGGATGCCTGTAAAAAATCACTCCCAGAGCGATTCGAAAACATCTGCATGCCAGCAGAGTTTTCTCGGAAACGTCGGCTGGCCGATATCGGCAGATACGCAGAGTGCTATGTGTATAACTGCATTGCTTAAGCCGGCGACAGATATTTTTACATCCATCCATCCACAGACTTTGCAGAGCTGCAGAGTTTGGTGTGAATACTACTTAACACGGGTGTTTTCTGGTTTCCCACTGGTGACCCAACCTAGTTGTCTAATGCAGCGGCCTGATTCTGAACTGCCATTTAGTAATATAATTTATTCGGCATGTGCTTTATCAATAAGACAATAGTGCAGTAGCTTAAAGCTCAAATTAAATTGATGAGACACATATAACCTAAAACTCACCCTTTCTGCATAGCCTCTTGCTTCGTCGCATTCAGTGTAATTAGCTTCAATGCGTTCATGTTTGAATAGGCCAGTTACTACTTGCCTCAAACGATAAATTCTTCCTGTATGACCACCGGGAAAGCGAAATTTTTTTATGTGAGGATCAACTTTGATTCGAAGTTGAGAAACCAACTTTGATACTTCGGCTTGATTCATCTTGTAGTTATTCAACAACTAAAAAACAATGTCAATCATCAATAAGTGTTTGATTACTAGAATAAGAATGCTATTTTGAAATTATAATAATAATAAAACTACGCATTGGTTACAAAAATCCAGAAGTACAAAATAGCCTAACCTTAAACTACACACAGAACAAACCACTCTCGGTCTCAGACAGCAGCGTATCGCGCATGCGTTAGTAACGGGTTTTCCCCGTTCCATTCATTCAGATCTTTGAATGTAACGTTCTTTGTGATGATGGTTACCGAGCACCGTAGCTGGAGCCGTCATTCCATTTTGATGATCATATTATTATCCAATGATGATTCATCATTATATTCGATATGATCATCAATATATTATCATCATTTTATTCAATAAAAGGAAGAATACTTTTCAATAATATAATAATTAAAATATAACGGTTGTTATTTAACTAATGTTGAAAAACACTATAACTAAGTCGGCATATTGTCATTTCAAAGCAAAAGCCAAACCCCTTAACCTCCCCTTTTATATTTAAAACATAAATCTTTGTAAAAACCCGTAATCCCTTCTGGCATATTGCAATTTCAAAGCAAAATCCTAACCCCCTAATCTATCTTTTCACCTTTGAAATATCAAAAAACATAACTTTACCTGGACCCTAGCCACTTCTAGCATATTACAATTTCAAAGCAAAAACCTAACCTATCCTTATGAAACATTATTAAATATAATCTAAATAAAACCTAACCCTTAACCCTATTTTGTCAATTAGTTGAATTTCTACATTGTTGATAAACGATGTGGCAACCTTTCAATCCGTGAAAGAGATAGCGCCATCAGTTTTGTTGAATGATACACAAGGATAGCAACACCATTGCAAATCACAAATTGCCATTATAACGTGAACCTCACTATAGATACTCAAAGAATACTTTTGAATAACTATGTGACCGTTGCTGGCCGTTACTCTGTATCTGTGACAAAGAGAAGCTGCTCACACTCACACACCACCTCTTCTCTGTGTCACACACAGAACGAAAATATCGATGTGCGATGACTAGTCGAAGATCGAGATTGAAACTTCGATATTGATAAAAGATCGATGTAATATTCTTGATACCTCAGCTCGATCGAAAGGTTAGAAGCGGTACTTTCAAAATTATTGTAATTTTTGCTTATAAAATGCTGTTATGCAAAATATCAATAAAGCTTGGAGGTTATATAGGTGATTCTTTCTGTAAAAGTCTTGAAACAGAATTTTGCATGATATCCGAACATAAAAATTCAGCAATCTCCATCCTTAACCAGGACTTGCTGGATAGATTGCATAAAAAATTCAAAACTTAATACCAAAAACTAAGATAAAGATAGGAGGTCCAGTCTCAATAGTTATTTGTGCAACTAGTGCACAAAGTGACAGTTTGCTGCACCGAAAGAAACGTTTACGCCCGAGCCGTAGGTAAGGGCGGAATGGCTTCTTGAGTACAGCAGGGAACTTTGCGCACGTATTTCACATTAAATTTTTCCTACAGTTACCATTGAATATGAAAAGTGGGTAATTATGGGTAAAATTGCCTGAAATGCATCAAATGTTTTTCTGTGTAATTTTATTATTAATAAATAAAAATGAATAATGTGGTAGTGTTTGAATGAAGGGGCGGCTGTCACTGATGTGGTGGCTGTCGCTGTCCTCGAACTCGGTGTCCTTGATATTATTATAATGTGCACCTCTCACTATACCACAGTCATTGTTACCAACTTCATTTTGTTTCTGTGCACTTATCCACCATATAACCTACTAACTATTTTGCGTTGCCATGTTGCAAATCTGGAGTGCAGAAAAAAATTTTCCCGCACTAGAGCGGAAAAGTGATTCTTTGCATTCTGTAATCAGTGCAGGAATGGCCACTTTCCAAGGTAACTGTGGGAAAATAATAATTGTATTGCCTCTTCATCCTGGGAGTAGAGTGCCGGACTCACAGACTTCTCATGAAGTGCCCTCTTGGGGTCTTCAGTTGCGAATATTTTAAGCTCCGAACAAGGAGGATTAAGTATGGTTCCGGACTACATACTGAAGAATATCCTAGAATCCGCTTTGGACTAATTTGAGTAAGTCTCTCTCATATCCCTCATTATGAGGCTTAACACCGTCAAATTGGATGTTGTTAACATGGGGCTATCACTACATGTTCGAGCATAGTGAAGCAGATAAAAGGAGGGTTGAGGGTGATGTGACACCCATCAGCTAGAGTGGTAGCCGGGGTGTGAAGCGACAGTTTAACCAAATTAAAACACCCTCAAGATCATTCTCCCGAGGACGGATCGACTTCCCGCTGTGATGACGATCAGTTGGATAAGTGTGAGAGCATGGCAGGTGTATCATTGTACCACGGGTTGGGGAACAAAATTGTTCCCTTTTCTGTATCTATACTATATCAACTTCTGTCTATGATATTTTTATTCTGACCATACTTTGATAGAGTAAGGCACTGATGGAAATAGAGCAGTTATCCACTTGAATGCGTCGAGACACCCAGGTTATATGTAAAAACAATTATTATTAACCTACATAATTTATATATAAAAATATGTCATGGAACATACTCTGGAATTAATTATCTGCTATGAATTAGTGTGAGTTTGGGAAATCGATATTCTGAAGGATATTATACTGTATTAATGTAGAAATTTTTATAGCTCTTGATTGCTCACGAATGTTATTTTTTTAATATTTGTTTTTTCTTCAACTTAAGAAATGTCAAATTGTTACAGTTACTCAAGCTCTGCTCTTCATGAATTTGTTCGCTAGTCTGCTGACATTGTGGAAACATTTACATGAGATGAGAAGCAATAAGTTTTCCTCCGAACCTGTTCTCGCTTAGAACAGAGAACTTGTAAGCTCAAATAGTTGGAGAAACTTTGAATAAGTTAGTGATTGTGGATAACAATGAACAGGTAAATTACTCGGTTATCTAGTTTCTAGTTTATCTAGAAATCTAGAAGTTTGGATATGTTGGAAATTTGATTTTGGAGATCAGTAATGTTTGAAATTGTCACGATATGATACATAATATATCTGATATTCGATACCTATTATTATATCAGTGGTGTTGAGGACGCAGGGGAACTTCGAAGACGGATGCAATCTGCTTCCCCTCCCCCACAAGCTCAAGGATTCACCAACCCTGAAATCATTAAAAAATCAACTGCTATGCTGTCATAAGACATAATAAAAACTGCTTCTTCCTTTTTTTGGGATCACACCTAGATTTGATTTCGAGCACCCAAAGAATATGAAGAATGCAGTATGCGTCCAACCCCTTTCCCTTCCTGTGTGTACCCTTGATTATATTCTGTCTGTACAGGCTATATAATTGGAATTATCTGGAACGAGAGCTATTAAACAAAAATCAGTCCTTGAACCGAAATTTGAAATAACATGATATATATTACAATAAATATCGATATAGAATTTTACATGTTATACTATTGTGATAGTGGTTATTATTTATTACGTATCAGAATATTAGTATACAAACTAAGTATCTCGCAGCACGTGACGGTTGTTAACGTCCAAATAACGTACGTGAAGAGTGCGCGTGTTCTGTGTAAGTGTATGTCAGATTGCCTATGTGTTGAAGGAAGGGGGTTGTGGTGATGTGCCTGTTTCAAGGGGTTTTAATAAGCCAATGGAGGGAGGAAGCGCAAAAGCCACCTGTGCCCCATCCCCCACCCCAAGAAGATCTCACTTCTCTTTCAGATTTTCTCTGTCTCGACCTTCTATTTATCGTCATTGTTGCTCGCATCACATCTTGTACTAAACTAGAAGTAGCCTACTTTCACTCTCCAATCGAAGCCAGCCAAGAAACCTACAGAAATTATGTTTAGCCAAAATTTTTAGTATAATTTATATTTGGACTGTGATTTTTATAAAAGTTCTTACATAACCCCATATTTGAACCATTTTCATCAAAATTAGAAAGAGAAGCAGTTTTTGGTCTATCCTATTGATTCTCTCCCTATCATTAATTTGATATTGTGATTGTGGAATGAAATAGATGAATAAATATATTCTTGAAAATTGTTTATTAGTAGTTGGTTTCATAATAGTATAACTTTGTAATAGAGTTTCTATTTCGGAGAAAATGATTTATGCTTGATATGATGTAGATACAGCAGTAATATTATTTTGTCATTTTCAAGGTTGCAGTTCAGTAAAATTTGTTAACAATCATTCATTACGTCATCATTATTCATTAATTGATGATGTTATCATCACCACGTTTTCATGATATTGATTGTAGCTCAACTATATGCCTATCTTCTCATATTTGATCATGTAACAATCTGCGAAAACAATCAATCCTAATAGGATAAATGCAGTTTCGCCTGAAAAATCACCCTAGACTTGATTCATTCCCACGGGTTTTTGGAAACAATTTCTCTATTTCCAGCTGATTCTCCCTCGGACATATGACCGAGTCAATCTGTCTTTTGCTTTCTGTCGATCGCCATTGAAGCGTTACATTGGAAATGGAGGACCGACCGCTCTCACATTCTTCGTTTGCTACAGTAATCGTTTTTTGATCATTCCCTCTCAATGTCCACTGAAATGGTGGTGGATGAATCATTATCGGAATAAATTTAACAAGCTATTGTCACTAAGGATTGTTACAGTAGACCTAGTATTCTTATTGAATATGGAAATTACTATTATTAATGATGAATAAATCATTCCGTGCAAATGAATTATATCTTTATCCAAAGATAACAAGTTGGTGATCTTCATTTCGCAAAGTTTTTTGATAATGTACAAGTTATCATGATCCAAATAATACGTGTAGATGCTTATACTCTTGTTGATTGAATACTAGTAGTTCTGTGAACAGTAGACCTCAAGCAGTTTTCTCATCCACAACTGATGTCACCTGTATGAAATGTTAACAAACTCAGTTCACAATTGAATTTGTATTCCATTCATGGTAATTCATCCAGTTCCGTGATAAACTTTCCATCTGATGAAAAATATATTTTTCAAATATTTGAAAATTAATTTTTTTCCAATAAAAAATGTTATAATTTCTTCAGCATTATTTAGTTAATTTAATTATTTTTAATCATCTATTAAATTTGTTTTTTTCAAATGTGAAATATTTTTTCAAATGTGAATATTGATACTGATGGGCACGCATAATAATACCATGAATGCAAAACAAAATATTGAAACCATAGACCTTACAGAAATAGACACGGCTTCTCCAGACATCTGTGTAATGCATTCAATGAATAATCCACTTGTCAGCTGATTGATTATGAATAATTCTATAGTCTGATTAATCCTATCTTTCGGAATTCCTAATAAATTGTGGAAAGTATGCAAAGGTTTGGTTGGCTGGATTTTTCACTGATATAATGCAAACTGGTAATATACCCAAAGAGCTTAGGCAATCAAAGATCATAGCAATCTTGAAGCCAGGAAAACCTACAAACACACCCAAGAGCTACAGACCAATTGCATTATTATCAGTGACATACAAACTATTGGAGAGGCTGATTTATAATAGGATCAGCCCGAAGGTATTTGAAAGTGTCCCAATCGAACAAGGTGGATTCAGACCTCACCGAAGCTGTGTGGACCAAGTACTCTCACTCACAACATGATTGTATTGAAGCTGGATTCCAGAAAAAGCTAAAGACCTCTGCTGTATTTATCGATTTATCAGCAGCATATGATAGGCTACTGTGTGGAGAGATGGAATGATTTACAAGCTCCTTAAAGTGATAAACTGCGAAGTGACTGCTCGACTCCTGAACAATATGCTGAGTGACAGAACTTTCAAAATCATCCTGGGCTCTGATATGAGTTCACAAAGAAAGCTCAGCAATGGCCTGCCTCAAGGGTCAGTGCTTGCCCCTCTCTTGTTTAGTCTGTACATTGCAGACATGCCAGAGACAACATCAAGAAAATATGGCTATGCAGATGATTGGGTGTTAACAACTCAGAGCAGGATGTTTGAGGAGACAGAAAAGACTCTCACAGCTGACTTGGGGAAACTGGGAAAATACTTTCGCAGATGGCGCCTCCAACCAAATGCCAGTAAAACCGAGGTTGCTTGCTTCCATCTCAGTAACAAAGATGCAAACAGGGAGCTCCACATCCAATTTGAAGACAAGTGGCTCACTCATTGCAAAACACCTAGATACCTTGGCATAGTACTTGACAAGACACTTTCTTATAGGAGCATCTTACAAAATTGGTGGAGAAGCTGAAGTCCAGAAACAATATCATCCAAAAGCTCTGTGGAAATTCTTGGGGAGCTTCAGCTTCTACATTGCGCTCTTCAGCCCTGGGTCTTGTGTTCTCATCTGTTGAGTTTTGTGCACCCATGTGGCTGAATATCTCACATGTGCGGAGGGTTGATGCTCAGTTGAATAATTCAATGAGGTTGGTTGCTGGAGTCATAAAATCAACACCTTTAGAATGGCTACCGGTGCTGAGTCACATTCCGCCCCCCAACCTCTGATGCATGAATGCGCTAACAAGAGATTTCAATAAGATCCTGCAAAATCAAAACTTGCCAATACATGGGGATATAGAACATGCCAATCAAACCCGCCTGGCGTCTCGAAAGCCTCCCACCAGAACGGCATTACATGCTCTGGATGGTGAGTTCAGTTCAACAGACGCCTGGAAACAGGTATGGCATGCAAGGCAAATCGATCTTACCCCATGTATCACCAAAAAGCCACCAGGTTTCGATTTGCCACACGAACTATGGTTGGCTCTTAACAGGGTCTGAACTCAGCATGAAAGATGTGCCTATGCATTGCACAAGTGGGGAAAGGCTCCAACACCTTTCTGTGAGGGTGGCGCTGTGCAAACCATGAGACACATTGTAGGAGAGTGCACAAGAAGAACTCATGAGGGCAGGCTGGATGACTCCCTGGTAGCTGAACCAGATGCAGTGGCATATTTAAATCGACTAGATACATGTTTATAACTTTTAAAATTTTATTTTTTAATTTGTGTTCCACCTTTTTTCAAACTTGTGACTAAGATGACTTCATTGTTTATATGTGTGACTTATGTTAGGTAACATAAAGATTTGTGTCGTAGGGTCATACACTGAATAAAATAATCCTATCTCCTGAGTAGATGATATATATAGTGTATGACGTTGTATCTTAGCACCATAAAATAATTTTGAAGTAAATAACTGAGCTTTAATAGAATTGTGAAATTGAAAGAATAGATAGCCTAGTCAAGGTACCGCTCAAATAAAATCGAATATTATTTATGATAAAAAGTACCTAATCATGTTATCTATTAAGTGATGAGAAAACCATGCAAAATTGTAATTAAACAATAATGAGAATTCTTTGGCAGAAAATAAAATTATAAAGCTGCTTGTTTATTATTGGCAGATTATAAAAAAAAGAGATTGCTTGTACAATTTGAGGTTAGAATCCTTTGTTTTGATTTAATACATCAATCGATCTTAGATCAATCGACAATTTATCAAATTGATATCGAGCAAATCAGCTGTTCGCTCGATCAACTATTATGAATTGAATTATAATTCTTACTCACAAAATATATAACTTATATTATATATTAGGGAAGGTTTATGTAATAAGATAAGAACGATTATTATTGTTACTCGAATATTTATTGAAATCTAAAAAAAGTATGAAAACCAAGAGTACACAAAGCTCACATAAAAAATTAAATGTATATCGCATTATAGCTTCATATAATGAGATTTATTTATTGGAATGCTCGCAGGCTGTTGTCTAATTTATTAATTTATAAACTTTTATTTATCTTTGTATAACAAAGTTGGAGAAACCCTGAATCTTAAGTAACCAATTACATCACGTCTTACTAAGATTAGAAAGCCAATCAGAGGAAAGCTTATAAATCATTTAAGGAAGAGATGAAATTTTTCTGAGTATTGCTCTCTCTGGCTTGTGATCTCGACCTGTGAGGAGCACATGGAGAATAGGGCCTCTTTTCCAATTAATTTTTAAAAGCATCAAGCCAATCCCCTTTTTAAATGTCAAGTATATGTAATTAATGTTTGATTATTTGTGAACTCAGTGTTGTTAAAGAGTTCTTAACTGTAATTTATTCCCATAAATATATCCTTAATACTGATAGAAATTTGTAAGAAATCTGGACCATACATGAGCTCTGCAGAGACGAAAGGACCTGGCTAATTAATTATTGGAGATAATTAATTATTCTACGAGAACCACAAGAACATCATTATAGTGAGTGTGCAAATTGTCTTAAATCAGCTCATTTAATACTAAGGCCTTTGCCAGTGAATTGGGGGATTGATTAAAGCACTATATAATTTTTTTTATTCAACTTAAAGAAATTCGCCATGTGTCAAACACTATCATATAGTTTATAAGAACTCTTTTTATGAATTTTATTGATATATGTAGGAAGCTGATTTCCATGCACGGCACGAACTCATAAACCCTGAGATCTTAAATTATTATTTTTTATTAATTATTATTCATTGATCAAAGTATGTTCTGTTAAATCTATAGACTGAACAGGTTCCAAGCTGTTAAGTTCTGAACCGACTTGAAGTCCACGTACCAGTATTAAATATATATATATATAATATATATATATATAATATATATATATATATATATATATATATATATATATATATTTTTTACAGCTCACAATAATGTGAATGGTAATAAATCTTGTGATAATTATTAAAATATTAAAGAATTTATTTATATTGGAATTATAGATATAAGGATATTTTATATATATTATTTTATGGGAATATATTTTATGTCTTATGTCAGCATACAAGATCTTAGAAGTTTTTATTATTTCCTAATTCATCTTATGATATACAGTTTGAGCTGTCTTGGTACCAAGCATTTTCATTCCGCAGCATATATAATTAAGGAATTAATTATTATTGATATTATTCAGAGCATTTAATACTTATCATCCTTTGATGATAGTAATACTATTCAGCCAGAAAAATCTTACTGATAGTTACCTTAATAAGTCTACAGTATATCATATAAGGATCCAGAGAACTTCAAGAACTGGCGTTGTGAGTTTCAAGGAATTTCGAAAGGATAAATTGGTGCATACTTGTATTCATGACGAGCGTTTTAAAAATCAACTAGAAAAACCATAGTTGATCTTCATTATTCTCGATTGAATATATGGTTACTGATAATCAGTCACCAACTATCTTTTTGACTTCCTTATTGGTATTCTTCATAACTTCATGGAAGCAGCGGTAAGAATTATTGTTCACCAGTTATTGAACCCTATGGTGATTCATTATATTTGGAATATTTATGCATATACTACTGAGCTAGAGCTGTGATCTGAGCCCAGCATATTTGCGGGCCGGACGGCCTTAACTTATATTGCAAATTTATTTGCAAACAAGGGATTTTAGCAACCGCTCCAATATATATCCAATATACTATTTCTTGTAAGAATATCACCCAACGAGGATATCAATATACCGCACCACAAGTGATATCAGAGTATGGAGGAATTCCTTTTCTTTTCATATTATCCTTAAAATGCAAAATTTCAAAAAAAAACCTCGTGTATACATCGATGGGCAGTTGAAAAAGGAATATTCCTGCCAAATCTCATCAACTTCTATCAATGTGTTTGGCAGTAAATGCGTTACATACATACAGACAAAAGGAAATATGAGTTAAAACTTAGACCTCACTACGTTCAGTCAATTATTAACGTTTATTGAGTATATATTATAACTTGTATAATTTTTTTTTCATTATCAAAAGAATATATTTTTCCAAAGTAAATTACTTTATTTTTCTGTTATTGTTTTGTTGGCTCTGATATTCAGTAAATCTGTGATGAATATGATTATTGGATAGATACTATGTTATTTATTTGACCACACCGAGGCCAGTTCAGTTGTTTGCTCAATTCAGGAGTGTGGGATTTTCTCTCAACCCAAGGATGAAACTTAGTAACGCTCCGTGAACTTGTAGTGCGCAGGTGTCGAAATATTTTAGAAAAATTGACAAGAAACTTTGAATTTTGCATTGTCAGAATATGTTGCGAAGCTTTAACTTTGTACAAGCACACTTTTTTAAATAATACACATTCAAAAATGCGTTAAAAATTTGGAAAAATGTTATAATAAACTATGAATTTTGTATAGCACAGTTTTCACAGGATTCCTATTCTTATAACTTTGTATTCTGGCATCAAGCTCCTATAGTTTGTAAGTTGTCCGCTCTGATGCTAGTTGTTTGTTAGTGCTACCTTGTCGTATGCTCACTTTGCCATCATCTAATTTTGTATTTTTTAGATGTGATATTCTTATGTATTTTATTTATTTCATTGTTCTAGTAATCTATATTGCAGTTTTTGTCATATTCTGCAATTATTCGAGCCATTTGCATTGGTTCTGTGTCATTTTTATTTATTTAATACTTTTTACATTTATTTATTTAAAAATTTAATACTTCGATCTCCCATCATTGCTTTGCTTCCACTTGTTCTCTTTTTCAAGTCAAGTTGCCTCTTTGAGGCTTCTCTCTTCTATTTCTTCAAATATGTAGCAATTTTATCTTTTCACCTAAAATTAATGTTTTAAAGTGTTTTCCAAGTTCTCCTTGTCATTCTGTGCAAATAAGTTTCTTCGTGGGATTTTTTCTCATCAAAATATCTTGATCATTCCAAAAGCTAACCTAATAGCTCTGTGTCACCTCGTGTTCAACTTCAAAAATGCAAAACTAATTTTCCACAACTCTATCATCAAAATTCGAATGTTTTCTGCCATCATAAATTATTATGAACACTCAAAAATTGTATTCGTGAGTATTTGAATGTAAGTTCATTTTTTCTCTTCTGGCACTTTGTCTGATTGGTTCGGTTACAAGTCACTACTTGTAGGCCACAATATTGCTTGTCATTTGACTACCTCTGTGCATCAGGACACCGTGTCCGCCGCTCTCAGCATCAGGATTGAAGATCCGCCACTCTTGTCTTTTGACTATTTCCAAGATTCTAGATAATGGGTGTACTAACCCAGTCCAATTCTCAACCAATCAGAAAAGTAGCCTTGCTGCCAATTTCAAGTTTCATGAACTGTGTTCTCACCTGTGTGTGATTCTTGCCCATGTGCGATTCTTTCCTGTGTGCAATCTCTGTGTGCATCCAGTGATCTGGTTTCTCAAGTGTGCTCAGAACTTTCTGTATCAAATTGTTTCAACTGTTTTAAATGAACTGTATCAAATTAATTCAAATTGTTTTCACTGTAGTTATGGACAATTCTAGTTTGTGCCAACTGCAACCATTATCTCATATTTTGCATATATTATGAACTCTGGCACCCTGCCATCCCAGCCAACAATTACAAATTTCGTGTGTCGGTCCACTCTGGATCCTGTCTATCCAATCTTATAAATGCGAAGACTTTGAGGGTATTCCAACATTTTACCATGAATTTATTATAGAAAAGCAGGTAGCCCGTGCTCCGCAAGAGTATATTTTGAAACTTCACACTCTGAAAACTGACATAAAAAAGAAATCTTGAAGAATTGTTGAAAATAGGCCCATAACCATCCTCGGTTAATTAAGTGCAAAATTAAAATTAAAGTTAAATAATTATGCAAAATTTCAAGTTAATCAGTTCAGTATATAAGATGTGATGATGCATCAAACATAATTTTCCTATACTTCCTACGTGTAAAAGCCAGTTTTTTCTTTCATTTTAAAGAACACTACTAAGAAACTCTCATTTATTGCACTTAAAAATTGATGATTACAAATATAAAAAAATCTGGTGTGGCGCACTCACACAATTTTCCTCGCCGTTATGAAAATTGATCACCTGACGGTAGTGTACACGCGCATCTCAAGTCTACTATTCAAAGATCTGCCAGCTGGTGACAGAACAATAACGCTGGAGACACACGAAGTCTGCTATCTCTTCATAGTGAATGATTTAATAGAATCAACAGTTGCCAACAGTTTGCATTATTGAATAAACACATTTTCTTGAACTTCGAACTTATTTTCAATTTTAGGTGGAAATGTCACTGAACATTAATTGTAGACAGTTTTATGCTCAATCTTCTCCACTTGGGATTTTTTGTTCAAATTGTATCTGAAGACTGATAATTGGGATTCCAAAATCACACTTTGCATTGATGGGGCTGAGCTCCTGAAATTTTTACAGATATGGGACTTGTGGCAGTTGATAGAGCTCATCAATGACTATTTTAGGTATAAATTTGATCAAAATCGTTGGAGCCGTTCTCGAGAAAATCGCGAAAAACCGTGTTTTTGACAACATTTTCGCCATTTTAGCCTCCATCTTGTATTGGATTTGTTCGAAATTGTTCGTGTCGGATCCTTATAGGGGGAGGACCTTAAGTTCCAAATTTCAAGTCATTCCGTTAATTGGGAGATGAGATATCGTGTACACACACACACACACACACACACCACACACACACACCACCACACACACACACACATACAGACCAATACCCAAAAACCACTTTTTTGGACTCAGGGGACCTTGAAACGTATAGAAACTTAGAAATTGGGGTACCTTAATTTTTTTCGGAAAGCAATACTTTCCTTACCTATGGTAATAGGGCAAGGAAAGTAAAAAGGAAGTTGATGATTACACATGACAATGATCATTCTCTCAAAACAGTTACAATTTCCAGAAACTTATGATTATGGAAATAAGTAAATGTCAATTTTAAAAATACCGTATATTCTATTGAAAAATGTCCTTTGTAATGCAGATTCACCCGTAGCCTACTAACAGTAATATCATCATACATTGTGGCCTACTCAAAGCATAAAATTCAACTGATCAAACTGTATTTTTTATTTAATGTTTTTTACAGTCCAACAGATACGACACACAAAAAATGAGTAATTGAAAATATTCTACAAAGAAATGAATTATTGAACATGAATGTTTATCAAATGAGTTGCCACTTGAGATTGTTCTTGACTTCTATACTTAATTATTTACAAACAAATGGATCGGAAATAATTTACAAAAATCAACAGCAAATCTGAGTCTCCTTGATTCACTCCCAGAAAACTCATGATTGTTTGAAAATTAAGAATCACTCGCAAGAATAACTAACACTTTTTTTAAAAAATAAATCGACACTGCAATTAGTTGTTTTGGATGACATATATACAGATAATTTTACAAGTGGATTATCGACACTTCAATAATTATTGTCCTTTCGAAGGAAAATTTTTTTAAACATCGAGCACATGATTGAGATAAGCGATGTAGCAGATAGCCAGCCGTAGTATCTCAATCTTGGATAGTTTCTTGTCAGGAGGTAGAGTGGGTAGAAGTTTTCTCAGTTCGCTGAACGCGACGTTGAATGCTTCGACACGCACACGTTCGCGCGTCGCGTGTGCCATCCGGTATTTTTGCGTCGCTCTGCGTCGTCGACGTCTTTCTTCGCGCGTCAGGGTGCCTCCTCCTTCTCTGGAAACAAATGAGAATTCCAATTATTGAGGATCGTCCTTGATATTGAACTCATGAGAGACTTGGAAGATAACTTCAGAATTTCTATTTAATATAGGTATAGAATAATAGGTATTATGTCAATAAACTCAATTTCCCGTAATAATTTTAACCGTCTATAAAAATTTAGTCGTATTTAAATGACTTCATTTAGCATTGGTTCCGTTGGATGATGTAATTAAGCCGATAGACATGAACGTCCGTCACTTTACTTATAGACGTTTGTTACATAATTTTATAGACGTTCTTTCAACTAGAGGACTTCATAAGAAGAAGGAAATGCATAACAATACATACATGGATTTTGATAGGCTACAATAACATATTCATGGATTCAATATACAGATTAGTCATGATGAGCTCTCATCATGATAACTGAAATAGATAGTATTGTAATGATGCCAAATTGCAAAAGCATTCTTTTCTTATTGAACTGAATTTACGAGGCTACTCGATAATGAGTTAAAGTATAGAAAATTAAAAAATCATCAGATTCTAGTCTAAAGATACTGATACATAATTTATATGTCAGAGCCCCACTTCCAATCTCATTGAATTCCTATATTGATTATGGCAAATTGAACAAAATTTCCCAAAGAATTATGTCAGCTATTTTGAATTTAACTAGACATTTTATAATTTTTTTTCTATCTACTCCTCGATCATACTACTAATAGTTTTCTTCAGTGCTTATCCGTTATTAGACAAATTTTCATATTATAACAGTAAAATGACTCGATTAAAAGCAGTTAACTTTAAAGTTTTTTGCAAAGTGCAAGTTGTCTTCTTCAGGAAGTAAACTGAAGAATAAGCTAAAGTTTAAAAGTTTTAATTAATTTGGTTGGTATGAAAACACAATCAAATCATGGGCCCATGGTGTGGGCCCAAATCATGGCATTGTAGAAATGAAAGTCTTGCTCAGTAAGAAAGAAAGCCCGAATAGACATATTGATAAGGCATAAATTCAATAATGAGAGTGAAATAAGTGTCTCACATTTACGGACTCCAAATTTAATGACAAGATATGAAGTACCTTGAAAATTGTTGTAAAATAGCTCTCAGTCCACTAACATTATTTAAAAATTGGTAAGCTGGTATATGTCGCTATAGTATATAATTTATTGTAGATAAATGATTCAAATTATCTTGATTTGTAGTACAGGCCTAAATAAGAAATTAATTATATAACTCTTAATAATCACAAGACTTTAGATCAAGAAATTGATACTAGCATGATTGGACTCCACTCTTATTTTCCACTCATGTTCGCTGTACATTTCAACTCTATTTACATTTTTCCAGCCAACCCATAAATTCTACATTACTCGTCTCTCTGGTTGTAGACCACCTACATAAAAGCATCCCTCACCAATATGTAAAGCCCGCAGAGTTGAGAGTGACATGAAAGTGGAAACTGCATCGTAAATATTTCCGTAAAAAGTGGGGCGGGCCAGCCCGATATCAGCAGTCGTGAGATCCCGATATGATTGACATGTGACCTGAAACCCACAACCCTCGTTTTCATCCTGATCACAGCAATCACCAAAGAGCTTCATGATTCACGGCTTGTGACACGACGCAGAAGAATGTTTGAAGAACATTGAAAAATTTTTAAGAGTCATACATCGATTTCAAAAATTCAATATACAAATATTGTACTTCAAATATTATTGTTAGTCGAGGTCTGTTGTTATGATATAATGACAGAAGCACGATTGAGACTGTACATGAGCTCTTTACTGATGTTCTGATAAACAGACTTGTTCTTGTTTTTCTTTCTCTAGGGCTATTTTTGAATATAAATAGAAATTTAAATCTGAGTACCTTTATAAATTATTTCGTCACGACATGCTTCGGATACCAATAATTTAAAAAGGGTACTCAGATTTATATTTTTATTTAGACTTGTTCTTATCTACTATTCTGATTAAATCGTTTTCAAGTTGAAAAGTCTCAAGCGGGGTTGAATAGAATCAATGCTTCTCATTGGATAAATGCTGGCAGTTTGGGTTGAACAAGATTAGAAATCAGCATTCACTCCGTTCAGAGTCAAAACAAGAAATTTTGAGTGGATAATGCCTTTTTTAGGGGGAGGAATTGTAAATTTCCATGGAGGTTGCTTGGAATATATTACAAAATCATTCAATCACTTAACCTTATTATAATATATTCAAATTGAACAAACAATGTGAGAAAAAATTAATGAGTAATGACAATATAAATTAAATAGAAAGTTTGTGGTATGGTTGGCAGTCAATTTTGATCGAATTAAAATTTATACTGTCTTCAGAAATGTTGTGGAACTTCTCTATGATGAGGTGAAGATAATAATATTTGTGTAATAACTTTTTCACCTCATCACTTTTGATAGAATTCAGTGTGAAAAGCCATGGCTGTAATGTGAAAAACGACGCTTTTCTTGTCGACTTGTTGTCGCGCTGTGTGGCGGGTTGCCTAACCTCAGCCGGTGCCGGGAAGTGAATGTCATAAAAATTATCTAATAAAACCGGAATTTATTGCAAATTTGAGTTATTATATAATAAAATAAGGTACATTGTAATAACATAATAAATCATGGCAATTATTATCTCCGAGTGGTAACTGTTATTAATTTACCCTTGAATTCATGGGTAGAATTAAATGGTAATTTCTAAGCTGGAATTATGAAGGTTCATTGTTTGTCCTTTTTCTATTGACACTTTCAAACAAGAATGAAAGTATCATAGTTTTTTCTATATGTTTTTCATAGTTTATGATAGTTTTATAGTTTTCATAGTTTATCATAGTTTTTTCATGTTTTTCATAGTTTATCATATGTTTTTCTATGTTGTGTTTTTCTATGTTTTTTCTATGTTTCTACTCAAGGCTGCTCGGAAAATCATGCAGTCATTGGATAATATCTATATAGATATTAGACTATTGGACATTATCTATATATGTAGTTACTCTATGCTAAAACGTTATGTAACTCACCGTTTTTTGTGTATATGAGGCTCCCTATCTGGTCTTGAAGAATCTACGTTGGAAAACATCTCAATGAGGTCCATTTCTAGAGCCTCAGCGGCTGGTCAATTATTACTTCTTCATGCATCTGCAATGGAATTATTTTTATAATAATAATAATAAATCATTTTATTTGTACACGGTATAACCATACAAATGAGTTGAGTATAAGAAATTCTAACAATGACTAAATTAAACAACATGAAAAAATGTTTTGCAGCAGATCAAACTAATAACAAGATCAAATTATAAATCTGTATACAACCACGCACAATGGAAGTACCTACATTACAATCAATAAACAGTATTACTATGAATTGCTAACATTCAACAAGCTCAAATTAGAAGGTACAAGGTAATTCCTAATCAATAATATAAATAGATTCAACATATTCAAACAACTCAGTAACTTAAATACATTCATCAAGATCAGCAAATCCAGTAAATTTAATACATTCAACAAATCCACTTAACTCAAAAAACTTAACAATTTTAGTTAACTTATCTAATTCAATTAGTTTACAGACTTCACTTTCAATAAAAAGAACCTACTCAATTAACAAAAACCATTTTAAAATATTTCCATCGAAAAGAATCGTTATTGGTTATGTAGCCCTTACGATTTCAGAGACCATAGTATCCCTCCTAGCCAGTGCCTTAGTAGTATATTGATAAACATGTTCAATTTTCTCAACATTAAAATTAGATAATAAAACCATTATTTTATCAACGTTTTGAACTATGTTATGAACATGAGGCGCAATGTATTGAATCCTGAGGTCTTCATAAGAGGGACAAACAAGAAGAAAATGCAGAATTGTTTCTAAGTGTGACTCACAAGCGGGGCATATTCTCTGTGGCTCAACTTGATACCTGTTACCATTAACTTGAATGAATGTACTTTTTGCCGATAATCTCAACTGTGTTACGCATCTAATCATTCGAATTGGCAGCTGAAAAGTAAGCTGTTCTCCCAGTACCGAATCAGGATTGAACATTCCATACAAAGGAGACATCTGAGAATTGTCAGACCTACATCTATCCTCCTCTATCATCCTCCCCGAATACGCTTCCAGTATTCTATTTCTGTTGTTAAGCAGATCCACTGCATCAATTCCATATTCCGTCCATAAATCCCGAAACTGAACAGTTTCCAACTCCCTCTTCATATAAGACATCCAATTACTTTCGAAGTTTGTTTTTAATAGAATTCGATAACACACATGAGGGTACCTAGACTCTGCCATGTTTACAACTTTGATCAACCATGACAGGCATCTTTTAAAGACATGAAACTTGAGTTTCGGCCTACCAGTCTCCAATCTGACACTCCAACTCGGTGTCGACCGGATCAGCAGCAGTAGACGTTTCAAGAAGAATAACTGTGCTTTCTCTATTGCTTCTTCATAACCCAAACCCCAAACCTCTGAACCATATAGGCAGGATGGGATGACAACGGTATCAAACAACTTCATCTTTTCTATCCATTTCTCTGATCTGACTCTAGACAAAACATTAATCGCCACTGTTGATTCCGCTTTAGCCCTACTTATTGATCGTCTTAACATCTCTGTATATCTTCCTGAAGATTGAAATATAACTCCTAAATAATTATACTGGCTACACATTTCTATTTTCTCCTCCCCGAGCTTGAAACTGGATTTATGGCATTTGCTTAATCGACCTCTATGGAAAGTCAGTATTTTGGTTTTGTTAGCATTCACCTTGAGACCTACTCCTGCACTGTATTGGTCCAAACATTTCAATTTATTTCGCACGTCTGAAATGCTATCAGCCAGAATGACTATGTCATCGGCGTATTGCAGCATTAACACATCATTGTCGCCGTCAAGATTCAGGCCATGCAATCCTCTCTCTCTAAAAAACGACTCTATACCTGATGTGTAGAGGGCGAAGAGGAGGGGACTGGCAGGGTCTCCCTGCAACACGCCTTTAGTCATTGCTATTGGCTCAGAATAAACCCCTTTGGACCTATTTTCAACTACTAAAGTCAAGTTACAATACAGGTTTTGAAAGATGTTAATAATTCTCCTACTTATGCCAAGTGCTCTCAATTTCTGCCAAAGGCGATCATGAGGGACGGAGTCGAATGCCGATTCATAATCAATGAAAATTGCGTATACTTTCCTTTTTTTAAATTGCATATAATATTTAACTATTGTATCCAGTACAAAAATATTGTCAACGCATGAACGACCTTTACGGAATCCCGACTGACTCTCCTCCATCATTCCGCACTCATCCGCCCACAGTGCCAATCTGTCCGTTATTATGCCAGTGAAAAGTTTGATTTTATAAATAATAAATTAATTTCCTTTCAACCCTTCAAACATGGAAAATTTTACTACTGTAGACTAATATCGGGAATTCTAC
Organism: Nilaparvata lugens; assembly: GCF_014356525.2. Lineage (NCBI taxonomy): Eukaryota > Metazoa > Arthropoda > Insecta > Hemiptera > Delphacidae > Nilaparvata > Nilaparvata lugens. The sequence continues at coordinate 28,197,174 of NC_052514.1, read as the reverse complement.
AACTAGTTTGAATTGATTATCTGTGTAATTAATATTTCCACACAATTTGACAACGTTGATATTTCGTTGGGTGGAGGGTCAAGTCACAACTTGTCCAATTCACACTATGAATCAGTCAGTCAAAATTTCAATACACATTTTAAAGATTCAAATACCCGTGCAAACATTAATTGGAGATCTTCAATTCCTTGATTCTGTAGAGGAGTGAGTAATCGTTAACCAACAGCTAATGTCATCAACTGGCCAGATTTGGAACTGAGCAGCCTTCTCAATTTATAGACCAATCAGGAGAGAGTAGGTGGGGCTTGGAGCTCGTAGGTTTGTCAATGCTCAATACAGGATGAAAGTAGCCCTACAGCTGCTGCTATCCATCGTCAATTTGGGAAATGAAAACGTTTTGGAATTTGAATTGTTATCTGAGCGGAAGTCAGTAGGCGGGGTTTAATTGAAGGTAAGTTAATATTATAGTCCATATTAAGTCCGTTTTCATTTTTTCTGTGACTTCCATCGTTTTTCCATCTCTCAATCTCAGGTCCATCAATCGCATACTCTATGTAGGAGGTTGATAAAGAAACTCCTGTCTGAAAATTCCACTCAAAATCAACAATATAAAGAATTCAGCCCGATTTCTCACTCAACAACTTACCTTCCTCTTTTTTATACTACTCTCTCTCTCTCTCTCTCTCTCTCTCTCTCTCTCTCTCTCTCTTCTCTCTCTCTCTCTCGCTCTCTCTCTCTCTCTCTCTCCTCTCTCTCTCTCTCTCTCTCTCTCTCTCTCTCTCTCTCTCTCTCTCTCTCTCTCTCTCTCTCTCTCTCTCTCTCTCTCTCTCTCTCTCTCTCTCTCTCTCTCTCTCTCTCTCTCTCTCTCTCTCTATGTCTCTAAGGGCCGTTTGCACAGTATCAGTTTAAACTAAATTTCATTTTGAACTGGATTAAATCCAAATCGAGTCTCTTTCGTTATGTGGTTCATTCTTAATTTAATCCACCAGCTGATTGAATTCAGTTTAAGCTTTGACTGTGAAACGGCCCTAATCAGATAAAAATGCCTACCGTATGTGGTGTACCAATATATGGTAATCATTTTGTTAACATTTAGGTAATGACAGAGATATCTTGTACTTTTTCCTTTCTTATTCTTTATATTTTTGAGAAGACTCTTCCATCTGTAATTGAATACAGTAGTAGATTGAATGTTCTTTAGTTCGTTTTAATGACTGTATTCATGAAAATAGTATACACTATGATTGCCTTGTTAAGCCCCGCACACACACATCGATTTTTGTTCGTACGATATTTTACCGTCCTTATGAATTCTATTAGATTAAACAGATGTTTCAAACAGATGATGTTTGTCAAATTCTGTTTAATCTGATAGAATTCATAAGGACGGCAAAATATCGTACGAACAAAAAATCGATGTGTGTGTGCGGGGCTTTAAACTTGGGAAACTTACTAATAATAAATTTTCTTCAACATTCTCCATTCCTCATTCAATTCAATTTTATATTTCATTATGAAATTACTTTGATCAAGAAAATCCAACTGTTGAATAGAAGTATAGTATCTAAATCAGTGACTTACCTCTTGAAAAAACGAAAAAAATTGTTTTCATGAATTATGATAAAGATTGTTTAAGTGATCTTCAACTAAATAAAATCAGAAATACGACAACTCCTTCCTCATTCTTGTCGTTATGTTTTTATTTAATTGAGACCCCGTCTTCTTGGAAAATTCTTCATAAATGAACAACAATGATGTCCAAAGAATTTGGTGTTTGGAGAATTTGAAGGATATTTCTCCCATGCTAGAGCTCTTGAGTAGATCAATCCGGAAAGGACTGTTTTGTTGATATTCCTGCAATAAGAAGTGGGTACTCATATCCCATATACTTCTTTATGCAATTCGTGGGCATATCTCTATAAATATTTTATTCCCACCTAGATTTCATAGCCAATCTGTCAATATTTGATAACAGTTTTTGAGCACACACAACAAGGTTGGAGTCGGAATGAGGCGATTCCAATGCTGAGCTGCAAAACCTATTAATATCGAATTTCCACCCCCGGACAGAAGGTCCCCGGTTCGTATCCCTGCGGACTTCGCGGCCGTCCTTTGGGAGCGATCGGAGGGAAAAGTTTCCCGCCCTTACTTACATGCTTTTCTGCTACTTTGTGTCACCCTCGATAGCTTCAACATATATCACACACAAACGCATACTCACGCACACACGTTGGGAACTCTAGCAATCGTGAAATTGTCATCGTCAATCCCATTTAGACGCCCCTCCATCAAGGAATCCGTAACCAAAAAGATGCTGCCTCTTATTTGTGCTCAACCCTGATGATTGCTCATTCCATCAACTAATCAAATTACTATCATCATCCGATTTCGGTGAAGGAATAATTGAAATTGAGCCTGGTGTGAACTACAAGCATTTACTATTCAGACTAACGTGATTGATGGGACTATATGGAGATCAGGATCCTCTCATGTAACATCCTCTTTCTCCTTGAAATAATTCTGTATCAACATAAATAATATCAATAGTACTCTTGCTCTAAATTCCATTGCTACTGTATCACACAGTACTTCAGGCCTACTTTCTAAAAGAGCTACCTCAATTCAGTAGTCCAAAAATATATAATTCCTTGCCAATTGAGCTGAAAATTAAGAAAATAATGACATATTCGAATTCAAACTCAGAGGCTGGCTTGTTACTGGACTATTCTATTCAGTGAGTTTTCAAATTCGACAGTAAAATAATTTGATGTGAGAATATGTTTTTGTGATATGATAAAATTGATTTATTCATCTATATATTCTTCAAGTCCGTTCATACAGTAATGTTCTTGGTGAATATGCTAGTTATCATTATAAATCTTGGGAAAGGAGATGTTGCAAGCTAGGCTTATTTTATCTTTTAATTTTGTAATTCCACTTCAAATAACTGGATATAATCCATTGGAACATTATGTTTGACGACAAAATCCGATGAAGCTACCGAATCATGCAAATATGATTGATATGATAAACCATATGTTTTCGTTGTCATTGATTCATTCATAAAAATCAAATGTTGTTGATCCGTTACTAGTAGAAAGTCATGTTCAATTTTATTTGATTAAAGCTCTACAAATGAAGAGTTTACTTATTTCAATTTAATCAAATAAAATGCCGACAAAGAAAAAGACAAAAACGATTGAAAACCGTAACTACGAAGAAGATAAGATGGAATCACATATTGACAAGTTTCTCAAGCCAAAGGAATTATCTATCGACCCAGATTCGCCTACGGCAGAGAGAGAGAGTGGAAACATTGGAAAAAGACGTTCGAAAATTTCTTAGAAGGAACGACAACCAAAGACAAAATGAAAATATTGGTAAACTTCTTATCACCTGCTTTATACGAAATTGTGGAAAGCTATACTTCATATGAAGAAACTATATCCATGTTGGAAGATATGTTCGTTAAACCAAAGAACGAAATTTATGCACGATACTGCCTTGCTAATGCAAAACAACAAATAGGTGAGTCCATTGATCACTACTATTCTGAACTAAAAAGATTAAGCTTATCATGTAACTTCACTAGAGTGTCAGCCGAAGAAAACAAAAACGAGCATATTAGAGATGCTCTTGTTTCAGGGTTATGTTCTATTGAAATTAAAGAGAAACTTTTTCAACAAGGAGATTTGAGTCTACAAGAAACCGTTTCCCAAGCACGTGTTCTTGAATCCGCAAAAACATATGCCGACTCCTTTAAAAGTACTTGTTATACAAACTCTGTTGAAGAAAATAAAAACATAAGCTTGAGTGAATCTTTCTCAGATGTTAATGCTGTAACCCAAAATCGACAGGCAATTGTAGAGAAATCCGTTCAATGCCAACGTTGCGGATATAAAAAACACTCAAATTCTCAAGAATGTCCTGCAATAGGAAAGACTTGTCATAAATGTTCCCGAATTGGACACTTCCCATGTGTGTAAAAGTAAAACGCTCAAAGAAAAACTAACTACGTCAACTATTACTGCAGCTGGTATAGCCAGTAATCTTTCTAAAGCTACAATTATTGTTTCGGTGAATGGAATAAATACACCAGCTCTTATTGATACCGGAAGTGTTGCCAGTTTTATTGATGAAAAATTTGCAAAAACAAATAAATTTAAAACTGCATCAGATTCTTGTTTTATAAGATTTGCATCTGTTCAACATAACACCGCTACAAAAGCATGTGTTTATAGCAATATTGTGTACAAAGGAAATGAATACAACAATATTAAACTCTTGGTATTAAAAGAATGCTGTTGCAATGTGATACTTGGTCACGATTTTTTGATGAATCACTCTACAATAAGTTTAGCATTCAATGGTAATAAACAGCCTCTTGTAATAGATAATAATTCTACAACCACACCACCCTTGAAAGATTGCCTCTTGGTGGAGGCCATGATAAAACCATGTTCCCTTTTCAATGACTTGACTCCCGATTGCCACCCAATAACTACCCGATCCAGAAGACACCCACAAGATGACTATGAATTCATGAAGAATGAGGTCAATCGCCTCCTTACAGAAGGAATAATTGAGGAAAGCCAGTCCAGTTGGCGTGCCCAGCCTTTCATTGTAACCAATGGACAGAAGAAACGAATGGTCATAGACTATTCACAGACTATTAATAAATTCACAAATTTAGACGCATACCCTCTCCCATTGATCGAAGATCTTGTAAACACAATTGCCAAGTACAACATTTTTAGTACTGTAGATTTCAAGTCAGCTTACCATCAAATACCGATTCTTGAGAATGAACGACATTACACTGCCTTTGAAGTAGGCCGAAAACTTTATCAGTTCAAACGAATACCATTCGGAGTAACCAATGGAGTAGCTGCCTTCCAACGTACAATAAACGGACTTATAGAAAGAGAGAATTTGAACGACTGCTTTGCCTATTTGGATGATGTTGTCATTTGCGGTTCAGATCAAGAAGAACATGACAGAAATCTTAAGAAATTTCAACAAGTAATTGAATTGTATGGCTTGACTATAAATGAAGAAAAATGTAAATTTTCAAAAAAATCATTGAAGTTCCTTGGGTATGAGATAAAACATGGAGAAATTAAACCTGACCCAGAACGCCTTGCACCACTCATGAACTTTCCACCCCCAAGAAATGCTAAAGAAATGAAACGACTCATGGGATTACTGGCTCATTACTCCCGATGGATTAAAAACTTTTCTCAAAAGATTCACCCCCTTGTCCACATACAGAAATTCCCTCTATCTCAAGATCAGATGGAAACTTTGGAATTGTTGAAAAATGAAATTGCTTCCGCGGTACTGCTCTTTGTTGATGAAAATGTACCATTCATAATTGAGACAGATGCATCAGATTTTGCAATTGGTGCAACATTAACACAAAATTCTCGACCAGTAGCCTTTTTCTCACGAACTTTGTCCCAAAGTGAAACCAGGCATTCAGCTGTTGAGAAAGAAGCCTATGCCATTGTGGAGTCTATAAGAAAATGGAGACACTATTTACTACGAAAACAATTCACTTTGATCACTGACCAAAAATCAGTCACATTCATGTTTGGCACTCAACACAATAGAAAAATAAAAAATGAAAAGATACAAAGGTGGCGCCTAGAATTATCTGAATACAAATTCAACATAGTCTACAGACCTGGAAAAGAAAATGCACCAGCTGATGCACTCTCTCGTATATGTATTACAGCTGGTTGTTCAACATTGAACTCAGCTTTGGCAAAATACCATGATGAACTTTGTCACCCTGGTGTAACTCGTTTCTACCACTGGCTCAGAATGAAAAATCTCCCCTATACTGTAGATGATGTAAGGAAAATTTGCTCCAATTGTGCAATTTGCTCTGAAATAAAACCACAGTATATGAAGACAAAAGGAAATCTCATAAAGGCAACAAAACCTTTTGAACGAATTAATATGGACTTCAAAGGACCCGTACAATCAAAAACAAGAAATAAATACCTACTGGTGATGGTTGATGAGTACTCAAGATTCCCTTTTGTATTTCCTTGTCCAGACATGACTGCGAGAACAGTCATAAATTGCCTGGTCTCATTAATATCAATGTTTGGCCTTCCAAGCTATATTCACACAGACAGAGGAACATCCTTCATGTCAACTGAGTTGAAGAGCTTTCTTGGCTCAAAAGGGATAGCAACTAGTAGATCAACGCCTTACAATCCGAGAGGGAATGGTCAAGTAGAGCGATATAATGGAATTATATGGAAAGCAATAACACTAGCTCTAAGATCACGAGGACTTGATTCAAATCGATGGGAGGAAGTGTTGCCTGATGCACTTCACTCTATTCGATCTCTTTTGTGTACTACAACAAATTGCACCCCTCATGAACGAATGTTCCTACACATGAGATCCTCAACAAATGGACAGTCACTACCATCTTGGCTAATGAGCCCAGGACCAGTTTGGCTGAAGAAAATGAACCGAAATTCAAAGCAAGATTCATCAGTAGAAGAAGTTGAATTGATTGAGGCAAACCCAGAGTATGCTCACATTCGTCGCCCTGATGGACAAGAGTCCACTGTGTCGCTCCGTCATCTTGCCCCTAAGATAACACGAAAATCTAGCCGGGTAGAATGATATGATAAACCATATGTTTTCGTTGTCATTGATTCATTCATAAAAATCAAATGTTGTTGATCCGTTACTAGTAGAAAGTCATGTTCAATTTTATTTGATTAAAGCTCTACAAATGAAGAGTTTACTTATTTCAATGATCAACAACCAATGCAATCGAAATGATTTTGTCACGATGAATCAATTTGTCTAATCTGGGAAATGTGTGCTCGAATGCACCAAAAATCAATGATAAATCCATGAGATGGAGTCTAAGGTGGCGGTGATTCTATTAATCAATATTGAACGAGTTGAAAATACATGGACCGATGCATATCCTCCAACAATAAATTGACACTATTATAATTATAGTGAATACTTTGCAAACTTCTGATTCGATTTTCTGTAACACCATTTTTCTCGGAGTTTCTGAAGAATTATTTTAGTGGTATGTGATCAAGGTTTTTGGAAAGATTCTATCTAATAACTTTGAAATGTGATATTTATTATAGGCTAATTCATAATAACTGTGCTTCATTGTTGATAAAATGTAAGGGTGGGCACACACCAGTTAGTAAAGACAAGACTAGTCACGATTAGTCACAATACTTCACATAGTTGCTTATGAAGCAACACACACCGATTAGTCATTGCAATTAGTGACTAAACGTATTGTGACTGAACGTATCTTGTCTTGTCTTGACTAACTGGTGTGTGCCTGGCCTAATAGTTCTTCCTGATAGAAGAAACTTGATGAAACTCACTACCTCATCATGAAAAAGTTTTCATTCATCAAGGCAAGTTCATTAAATATGTAATTGATAATAAACATGGATATTCCAATATTATCAGGTGGATTAGTTTCTTTCGAGAGGTCTTATATTATTATGTCTTGACTCCTGTGCAATCCTGATGTGATCGAAGTGATAATATTTTGTGGTTCTAGCTGCCACTAAAGAGAAAACTGGGGGTGAATATTGGAATTATTGATTACATAAGCCTTTATTCTATTCGTTTTCTTCCTTATTTCAATGGAAAATATCAGGTTACAATCAGTATCAGAGTGAATTATAAATTGTTCTTGTCAAACTTTATTGAAAAAATAAGTTAAAGACTATCAGGTAAGGATTTACGTTTTTTGTGGAAAGTATTTTTCTGCTACCGGAGCTTGATCCAGAGCTAGACTATTCAAGACTATCATACTCAATATTGATAGTATTAGTTTGTATTCATCACTCTCAATATCTCGTAAAATGAGATTGTGGAACGGTAAACAACTTGGAGGATTTGCAGCTCACCCAACTCACATTATTCTCCAAGATATCCAGCCAGCCAGATTCAGAGTGAGTTTTTATATTTTGGATTCAATTGATTCAAAGTAATAAATCTTCAAATAATGGAACTTGCTCTTTCGCATTTACTCGAGAATGAGGTTAAATAAAGTGTATTTTGAGTCAATTACAAGGAGCAACCCTTTTCAGATTATTACATTCTTTTGAAGGCCAGCTTGAGTTATTCATCACATGATAATATACTGTAGGTGCGATCAATGTATCTAGAATACTACTTTCCTTGTTTAATCTACTTTTTCAATTCTACTTGCTGAGTATATGATGTAATAGGTTAGTCTTTCCGATGAAATTAGTCTTCTTCTGATGGTATCTAGAGAATTATCAATCGAATAATTTAATTATTATTCAAGACTAGCAGGTAACCCGTGCTTCGCAAGGGTCCAATTGGAGACTTGACTTACTCAAATCTTGAAAAATTTAAAATAGGCCTATAACTATCCTTGGTAAATTGAAAATCTATATGCAAATTTTAAGGTTAATCAGTCCAGAAGTTCAGACGTGACGATGCGTCATTCGTGAATTTCTAATCCTGTACGTGTATGAGCTAATTCTTCCCTTTATTATATTAATAAATTATATAAATCCATAAAATACATCTGCTATTATTTGGATTATTATGAATGATCAAAAGCTGATATCGAGCATAATCAAGAAGAGGCATGGACTAAATCTATTTGTGTTGAGGTGAAAAAAATGTTCAACCTCTTGACGAATACCTAATGAATTCTGATTAATCATGAAGAGGTGAGGTGAGGGTTTTGAAAAATTGCAAGTCAGATTGCCTCTATAAATTATATTGACAACTTGATCTTTGCATTGTGTATTAGAGAGCTCTGCTTAGATGAATTTTATTCTGTTTCTTAGTTGAAGAGAAATATCAATCTTGAAGTATAGAGCCAGAGTTTACAGGAACTATTTGATTGGTCTTGAATATACTGTTAAGTATGAAGAGTATAATGATTGATTTTCCCTATTCGTCTGTGGAGTATCGTGGGTATAATGGGGGAAATCGATTTCAAAATGTCTATCTTCCAAAATTGTGATGAAAATGATACCAAAATTCTCAAGTATCTAAGATGTCAAAGATATTACAAACAAAATAATTACTTTAAAAATGGAATGAAATACTGAAAAAAACAGTTTGGAAAGTTCTGAAAGGGAAAACAATATCAAAATTGTTGGATATCTAAAGGGATCGATCACTAAAAAAATGGACTTGGGAAAAGGAAAGAAGTGGAAAGAAATGTAGATAGATTAGAAAATCTATTTCAGAGTATTGCTGAGGAAAGTAACGCACTTACCTAGGACTGACCGAGCCGCAGGCTATAGACTGACTGGAGATGTGAACGGAACAAATCTGGCAGCAAAGGGATGTCAACCCCCAGCATCACTATCTGCCACCCCATCTCACTGTACCAGCAGCTCAGCCAATCAGGTGACAGGGGGGCGTGGCTACATCTCAGCCCAGCAGCCTCCAATCAATAGGTTCGCCATTACAAACTCTGCTGCAAAAAAACATTGGTATTTGTGATAATGAAGACTTTTGGGTTGAAACTATTCAAGTTAAGTATTGTAGTTTGAAGAACATATTGAACATCACTTTGGAAAATAAATACAATTTTCATGGATCTGATATAGCCCTATTGGGACTATACTTAGAAAGTAGGAAAACTTGAAGGAATTGGAATTAGTGTTGAATATTTTCATAATGGATTCAAATAGAATAATTTATTGAGGAAACACTGAATTATTCTATAATGGATAGAAGACAAATGATTGAAAATAAAAGATGAAAAACTGAAAAATAATCGTTGCAGAGATACTGTACTGGTGAATAAATACATCTGTTAATCTTGATTAGAATTTGTTTAGAATCATGTGAAGACGTAAATATTAGTCTACCAAGAAGAGTAGAAGAGGATCTCCATTGTCTTCGAAGGTAATTCATTTCCACAAGAAGCCAATCTTGAATCTACTAGTGAATATACTCATCGGAATATATTCAAAACATGGGAATGTCAAAAAAATGATAAATATTGGAATGATATGGAATGATGAATATTGTAATGTTCATTCACTGTATTTCGTTCCTTATTTGATATTCATTCTCTAATTCCCATCAAATGATAATATTAAAGATAGTTGAATAAAACTCACAAAATTGATCGATTCATTTCAAATACAGACCTAGATTGTCTCAAAAAACGAATCTGTAGAAAGGAAAATAGCCTGATTAAAGTTCAAAGTGGCGGTTGCTCTTAAATTTTAACCGTGATTAATTTCACGAGAACCAATTAGAGAATGCGTTTTTGAAAATACGGCTCCTCTGATTTGTTCTCGTGAATTAGTCACGGTTAAAATTTAACGGCTGCTGTGCGTGCAACCGGGCCAAAGAGTTGTAGAACTGAAATAATATATCGAAAGAATAAGCGGAGGTTTCTCACTACGGTTCACTTTATTGATTTATCATTAGGCGGAATATAATCAATCATCATCCTAATCTGCTTAGAAAAATATTGTTATTTATTCATCTGCATCAATCTTTGTTCAGGGATCATAATTTAATTGAAAACTCGCTCATCTAAAAATCCAACATCAAGAACTCTCCTGAACAGTGAAAACTGTGAAAAAGAAAAGAATGACTAATCAATATTTCAAAGTTTGTGAGTGAAAAATAAATTTCTCGAGCGTTTTCCGTGATTGTGGTTGTATGAAGATGTCAAATGTGGTGAACATTTATTACCTCGCATGCTGAATGAGCACATGCAGAGCTCCAAAAGTACGCTTCTCCATTCAAATGTTTGTTTCACCAACTTTTCTTCTTTATCGCTCCCTTTTCTAATCTAATTCCTCTTTCTACTGTCATTATATCTCTCTTTTTCTCGAGTTATCATTTTCAACTTTCTCCACCTCTTCTTCTTTTTCTTTCTCTTCCTATTTCTTCCCCTTCTTCAGATATATTTTTCTTTCTACTTTTTTCCAAGATACTTTTTCTCTTACTCTTTTCTTCCTTTTCGAGATTTTGAAATTTCTGTTTACTTTCCACCACCTCTTCCTCATTATCTTTCTCTCCCTTTTCCATATATCTTCTGTCTCTTCCAATACCTCTTCCTCTTCGTCTATCTTATCCTTCAGCCTACTCCTTCATCCTCTAATAGCTTACTCTATTACCTAGATGTTCTTCTTACTATTGTTCTCATTTATCCACTTCTCATTTTTCTCCATCTTCTTCTTCTGAAAATTGTTTCTTCACAATTCGCCTTCCTCCTCCTTCGTCCTCTAATAGCATACTCCATCATCTAGATGTTCTTCTAACTATTGTTCTCATTTATCTTCTTCTCATTTTTCTCCATCTTCTTCTGAAAACTGTTTCTTCACAAGTCGCCTTCCTTCTCCCCTTCCTCTTCCACTCCTTCTTCCCCAGATATATTCCTTCTATTCCTTGGAAAGCGACTTTCTTATTTCCTTTTTCATGGTGTATACCATTCTTCGAGTAAAGCGTCTCTCTCATTACCCTACGTTTCTCGTTGTTCTGTCTCATTTTAGACTTCAGGTTTGTGTGTACTATGCGTGTACTGACTGACTTTGTAGCCCTTCTCATCGGGCAAGTCAGTTCCTGGCTCCCAGATAACTTACGCACAGCAGAGGGTCTTTAGTTTTCCGTCCTGTTGTTACCCTTCAAAATCTTTTACCATTGATTTTCCACTAATGTTTCAATTTCACTGTACGACCAACTAGGCCTCCTATCCGGTGATATGTCTCAATCAATAAATAACCAATAGTAGACCACCAATAGGAATACTCAGTATTAGGTATATGCAATAGGTAGCCTATGAAATGTTCAATGACTATAAATGTTTATTTAATGATGAAATAATAATGGAATCTATACAGAGATACTTTGAGTTGGCAGTTGAACAATTATTTGGGAGGAAATCCAATTACATTTGCGGAGTGCATGTTGGCATCCATCTATGCTGATGCCTGAAAAGTGTACCTATTTGAAAAGATACTGAATCATACTACTTATAGGTATTTCAGAATAGGTATTTTGTCGCTTGTTCTTTATCAATAATTCTGATAGCTGAAATCTTTACTCTTCTATGATTTGTCTTTATTCTTATAAAAATAGAATACTCAATTGTATTTGGAACTCGCTCCTCACTCACAGGCATTTGCCCATATGAGGAGCCTTCTTCACATTCAATAATGTATATATATATATATAATATATATATATATATATATACTTTCCACTACCTCTTGCTCATTATCTGTCCGTATTACATTGTATTACATTACATTATCAGTATTATATTGTATTTTGTAAAAGAAGAAGAAATAAATCAATTTCAATTCCAATTTAACCGTCGTAAAATCATGAAATTCAACTGGGGTGAATTCAATGCAACGACATTCAATGAATGAAGAATCAAGAATGTAACGATACCGCGATTGAGATAGGAATGAACTTATCTCCCTAAAAATACCCCTGTTCTATAGAACCACTCCAGTTTTCTAAAACTTCTCCAATAATTTACTTGGAATAAATGAATCATATAGCATGAGCCACCGAGTGAAACTCTGGAATTATAGTCATTTTCTTCCAGAATAATTTATTCGTCCATTCACTCAATAAGATTGACAAAAATCAGTCCAAATTGTTTATTCTTGTCTCCTTTCATGAAAAATTATTCACTCAGTTCTCATCAATATTATTTATTATCCAAATGAGGATTTCCTCTTTGCATAGCATCCGTATTCACATCGCATTATGAGTTGTTCAGTATTTCAAGAGAAACTACGGTACTCGTTCATCATCTTTATAGAAGACTCGTCCTGTAATATACAAAACTCCATTGACAATAAATTTGTCAGTGGTAATTTGGATGTAGAATTATTATATTGACGAAATCGACTTTTTCTCTTACAGATGCAGTATTCGTATTAATTTGTACAATTTTCGAAAATGAAACTATGCTCCACTCGTAACTACGACTCTATTACGTACGTCTATATGAACGTACATTACGACTCGTTCTATAGTCTGTGTAGACTGTGCAGACAATCTGTGACTCAGACGCAGACGCACACCCGAATCGAGTAATTTCTTCTTCTTGAAATGAGCTTGGCAACTGCAGACCCATCCCTGGTCATTGATAAAACTCTGTTGGGGAGGCATTGACAGGCGTTGTCATGGCAACAGAAAGCTTCTACGACGCCTCTTCAGCAGACCGCAGCTCACACAGTTTTAGCCGGTCATAACAATGAGTTAGCCGCATTTATTTATAGAAATATTGAAATCTCGTTGTTTTTACTTAAAGTGTCAACTTAAAATCTTTCGGGAGTGTTGGTGTATCTTCAAAATATTTTCACCCAGAAGGAATACTCTACCGATGGCTTATAACTTCAGCGCTAACCAGGTTTGTGACTGAAATATTTTCTTCATCTAGAACCATTTTCATAAATGATATTTTGGAGTGATAATTACACTCCAGTTAGTACTGATTGACTGATGTACGTAGTTTAAAGGGTTTTATTCAGGAATAATGAATGAATTTAAACTGCTACAAATTCTAAAACTCAATTAATTGACATGAAGAATGTCGATATTTACAATATTGACAGAAAAACAAAAATAGGTAGGTATGAGCATTTTGATTGGGTTATTTTTATGTCGTACTTCAACATATTTCTCAATTGTGTGAGATTGATAATAGAAAATCCGTGGAGAATATCTCATTCATCTTTTTCTAAAATAGAATACGTTATTGATATTGATTCTATTCAGGCATATAGTGTAGCCTGTATTTTTCACTACCTATATGAGTTTATAAATAAATATATTTAACTCAGCCCAAACATTTATAACAATTCAAAACATCTGTGGGATATAATAAGGATTTAATCCGCATGATATGATTGAATAATCTATAGTGAAAGTTGTGTGGGTATTAATAAAGTGATATTAATTTGATAAAACGTTGACAGTTGATGGGATCAAGATGGCGGAGGTACATAGTGATGGGTCGATCTATAGGTCCTGCAATAAAAATGTTAAAAACAGTGATTTTGCTTTAATGTGTGATGGTCCTTGTCACATATGGTACCATATAAAGTGTGTAAACGTTTCATCTTCAGATTATATAAAGATTCAAGAGTTGGGAGATAGTGTTAAATGGTTTTGCAATGCGTGTTCTATCGTAGTGACGTCACTTGTGGAAGATACAATCAAACAATCTTGTGCAGGCCGAAACAAGGACGATGTTGAATCTCGTAAGCTACAGAATGTTTTGAGGATGTCCAACTTGTTCTGGACTAGCCTGGCACCGACAAGAGGCCTGAATTGCGTTGATGGAGTAGCAACTAATGACAACCCTAGTGCATATAGTGTGCTTATTGTGGACCCAGTTATAGCAGATCATTGTGCAGTACTTGTTGATGTGGAACAGCACGTGAAGGTGAGTACTGACTGTCCTGCCTGGGTGGCTAATTATAAGTTCTACAGCAGAAGGCTGATTGACAGCAGTGTAGAGGCTCTCAGGAGGTGCCTGGAAGGGACTGACTGCACATTTTTGCAGATGATTGTTTCAAAAAAGGACATATTTGACTTTTTTCACCTTGTATTGGTCTCGACCTTCAACTCATTTTGCCCGGCAGTGTCCTTCAAGTCGAACTTGCAAAATAGAACAAATAAACCGAGGTCAAACAAGCACAGCTCCACAAGTGGTTGGTACACATCTGATTTGCAAAGCTTGAGAGTGCTTGTTGAAATGTTGTACAATGCTTACAAGGCTGAGTCAAATGGTGTGCTTTCTGTTGAGAAACACAGGCATTATACCAGAGCCAAAAACATATAGACAGGAGGTGGATCGAGCTGGAAAAGATTACAATGCTGGAGTGATTGATGAATCTTAAGGCGGCTTGGAGCATTTCAGCGACTCATATAAAGCCATATAAGTCAGTGGTTCGATGCAGAAAGAGTCTAGATGAGGTCAACAATGCTTTCATAGCTGCTGTCTCTGAGATTGTTGGAGGTCTACCAGCATCTATGGCAGATCCAGCATTGTCTGTCCCTTTGTCACATCATAGGTTTACCTGTTTCGAACCCATTGGTGAGGAGGACCTGATGAACATTGTTCAGGGTTCCAGGACAAGTCACAGCCAGGACGTCTATGGCCTATCAGTGTTCCTGTTGAAAAAAATGATATGGGTATTGATGGAACCTCTGCTGTCGCTGGTCAACAGCTGCCTCATGGTAGGTGTTTTTCCTAACTGCCTCAAGATTGCAAAGACAGTCCCGATCTTCAAGAAGGGTGATCCTACTGATGTGGGCAGCTTCTCATCATAGGTTTACCTGTTTCGAACCCATTGGTGAGGATGACCTGATGAACATTGTTCAGGGTTCCAGGAGAAGTCACAGCGAGGACTTCTATGGCCTATCAGTATTCCTGTTGAAAAAAATGATATGGGTATTGATGGAACCTCTGCTGTCGCTGGTCAACAGCTGCCTCATGGTAGGTGTTTTTCCTAACTGCCTCAAGATTGCAAAGACAGTCCCGATCTTCAAGAAGGGTGATCCTACTGATGTAGGCAGCTTCAGACCAATATCAATTGTACCAGTGTTGGGTAAAATCATTGAAACGTCCATGTTGAGGCAGCTGACTGTATATCTGGAAAGGAGCAACCTGATGGGGGATATGCAGCATGGTTTTAGGAAAGGCAGATCTACCACCTCTGCAGTGCTTTCATTGGTCGAGAGAATACATGTGGCTTTCAAGGAGCGCAAATCGGTTGACCTTGTGTTGTGTGACCTGACCAAAGCCTTCGACTGTGTGTCGCACAACATCCTGCTGGACAAGGTACATAGGTATGGCATCAGGGACAGTGCTTGGAGCATGGTGGCAGATTATCTAAGCGACAGGAGGCAGGTTGTGTCGGTGATGGGTGCCACTTCAGAGGAGAGGAACACATGGAATTCCTCAAGGAGGGCCGCTGTTATTTCTCATACTCATCAACGATCTCCACCTATAGAATTCTAGTCTGCTGTTTGCTGATGATACTACCATAGTAGTAAACCAAGTAGTATACAAGGGCAGTGGACCCCTGGAAGCTAGACGCTGTGCACAGGAGCTGTTTTCCGAGGCTAAAGAGTGGTTTGCTGCAAACAAACTCAAGTTGAACGAGGCCAAGACACAGGAGATGCTTTGTACTCTTAGCACCCACACTCCAGGGGATGAAGCAGTCACTTTGCTTGGCTTTGGAATTGATGCCAAATTAAGTTGGGAGCCGCATATTGACCAGGTATGCAGGAGACTGTCTGGAGTAATCTACCTGTTCGGAAAGCTGAGAAGCCTCCTGAGTCTCAAGAGACTTCTAATGATGTATCATGCGGTGTTTGGCAGTCATGTGCAGTATAGAATTCTTCTCTGGGGCCATTCTCCGCATGCCAATGACATACTGCTTCTTCAAAAGAAGGCACTGCGGATCCTTACCTACAGTGACATCATTGCCCATTGTCAACCCATCTTAAGACGCCTGAAAGTGCACACCATCTTCGGGCTGTATATACTGGCCTCTCTTACTGCAGTGAAGATGAACAGGGCTAACTTGATGAGTAGGTGTCAGGTTCATTCATACGGTACCCGCGGAAGGCTACAGTTGGAGATGCTGTTGGTTGTCAAGAGTGAAGGACTCTTTCCCAGTGCTGGTACTCAAAGTGTTCAACCTGCTGCCGGGTTCGGTGAGGGATCTTCCCATAGGTGTTTTCAAGAAGAGGCTGTCAAGGTGGCTGATTGAAAGCAGCTATTACAGTATCAATGATTTCCATGGGGATAGCTTTGAGGGACTGTGATGCCACGCCATCTTGATTATCAAGTTTAAAGTTTTTCATTTTTGACGCGATCTTTCCGGAACACCTGGCTAACGATCAAGACTTTGGATATATTGGATATTGGATATGTTGTATGATTCTATACAATCTGGTAAATTATTGAAGATTAGCACAAGTATGATTGATTAGTAACAGATAGGAAACTAATTGAGACAGATAAGTATGTTAAGAGTAGTTCAAATTCAAAACATTTATGCAAAAATTGTATTTTATTTAAAAATAATTGGCAAGTTATTAAACGTTGCAATTTTTCAAAATAAAATCGGTTTCGAATCAATTGACAAATCTTAAAAGGTAAATTCCAAGAGATGAATCCACTACTTTGTGTTTTAAGATCCAATTGTAATGTCTCTAGAAATCCCTTAGCCTTAAGCTGCGTTTACACCAGTTATTAACAAAATGTTTATTTTCCCTTGCTATAGATTTTATCAGATTAAATGAAGCTTGACAAACACATATGCACATCATGTGTATGATAAGTTATGTTGAATTTAATAGAATCTATAAGGACGGAAAAATAGACATTTTGTTAATAATTTTGGTGTAAGCGCAGCTCAAGTCAACCAGTTTCCCACCTAATTAAAAAAATGATTATCCCATTGCAATAAAATCTAAGATTAAATAGTTCCTATATTATGCTCTCAAATCTTAATAAAACCATTTGAGATCGTATTCACAACTAATAGAGTAATATAGCTTATGAGTACTCTTTCATAAATATATGAGTATATGAGCCTATATGGATATGAGTATTATTCTACGGTATCCTACTCTATACAGGTAACATAAGAAGAATACTCTAGAATCTACCAGATCTTTCTTTGTGTTATTGATCTTTGTCAGGCACATGAAGAAAATTTGATCAAACTCTAAAAGAGTCGAGAAATAATGTACTTGAGAACTTGGGAATTCTCCTTTCATACAGCAATGAAGCCTACTCAAGTATTGCTCAATAGTATAGCCTCATAGTACAGACAACCATATTGATCGACATAAATCATTCCTTCAATGCTCTCATTTTTGCAGAGGATGATATTCATGAAGTAGAAACACGAAATGGTGAGGATTTTCCAACAGCAAACATCTTGCATTTCCAACTGTTATACATAGCCATTGAACTGGCAAGAAAAACTATTCCTGTTTGACGATTGACAGAATAAAAACATTGAGCTTATAAATAGTTTTCAATTTCTTGTTCACTCGCTATTGACATGATATGACGTCGATTTTGCATTTTGTTATCGGAAATTCTACAGGAAGTTCAGTGAGTAAGTCATAAATGAATGCAGCATGCAGCTTAAAGGATGAGTTTCTTATGGGTTTTCAGAAAGTATATGAGGAGTGAAAAAATGAATAAAATTAACATGAAACGCAAGGTAAATGGAGGAGGATAAAGTGGGGAATATGTTTTGTAGGGAGAATTGAGAATTCATTATTATCATCTAATTAGTTCCCTTGTAAGAGGTAACATAATTATTCTTGATTTACCTGCAGCCCTGGCCTTGTACGTGGGTAGTGGGAGTAATGATCAGTAAAAGGTAGTGATGAAGATAAATGAACGCACGTTTCACGTGGGTTCCAAACCACTGGGAAGTGATTTTGAAGTACATAACCGTCTCAGCAGAACCCCAAGAGAACTGGAACAACTCAGAGGATGGTGCTTTATAATTGTGGTGCTTATCTCCTGCAAGGACAATCATCCACACCTTCCCTTAGATCACAAAGTCCTAACTCGAGTTCAATAAGTCCTGAGAATATCACGGAATCCACTTTGAGCCGAAAAGAACTGTAATCTATAAAACAGTAGATAAGATAAACAAAGTTGAGTTCATGCACATTATTCAATACTGATATTCAATTTAAATAAATCTGTTGAAATTAAAAGACTTCGTTTTGAAGTTCTTGAACTTTTAAACTTTGAAGCAAAGAATCTTAACTTCAACAGAGTTATTATAAAAGATTCTTCATGAAAAACATATTAGTTCAAGCCCTTTCTATAGCCTATATAACGTAAAACTATTAGGAAATCCATGGTGAGCTCTGAATAGAACTGCAATTCATAAAACAGTAGATAATAGAATCCATCTTATCAAAGCGTATGATCGATCTACTTTGACCGAGAAATTCAACATTCCACCGTCACTTTTCATAACAAAACAGTTGTGAGAGAGAGAGAGAGAGAGAGAGAGAGTGAGAGAGAGAGAGCCTTGTAGACAGGAGCGATGATAGTAGGAAATGGAAACGGAAATATTTTGGGAAAACAATGGAAGAAGTTGGAAAAAGAAGAAGAGAGGAAAGATAGAGAATAATAATAATAAGAAGAAAAAAGAGACAAAGAAGAATTTTCAAACAATGAGCAAGAGGAGGATAGTGGGAAAGAGCGATGGGGCAACAACGCGAAAAATAATCGATGGGGGTGGTAGTAAATATTAGAGGGGGTCCCAGGTGCTGTTTCTAGTGGGAGGGGGGTTGTGGGTGGGTGGCTCTGAAGCCTATATAAAGTGATTGCGATCAGTCTGAGCTCTCAGCGACCTTCCTTCACGTGAATTCGTGAATCGTGCCCAGGCCAGTTCCCCGGCTCAGTTGTTGACAAACTCGCGAGTGATCGATCCTTGTCGTGATTTTTTCAAATATAAATAAGGAATCCATTATTATTTCTATACATAAATTACAACTGCAACTGATTAAACCACCTTTGAAATCCACAGGTGTTGGAAGTGTTTGTGAATAAACAGCCAGGTTTGTCACCAAGTTTCACGTTAACTTCCTAGTTATTAAAATTCTTTATTATATATACTAGCAGGTAACACGTGTTCCGCAAGGTTCTATTTTAAAACTTTATAAACTAATAACTTAGCGTAGGCTAATCAAATCATGAAGGATTGAAAATAGGCCTATCACCATCCTCAGTTAATTAAGAATCATTATGCAAAATTTCAAGTTAATAAGTCCAGTAGTTCAGACGTGATGATGCGTCAAAAATAATTTATTTTCCTATTCCGTACGTGCGTATAAGCCAGTTCTTTCCTTTATTATAGTATAGATAAGGGCTCTTCATTGTAGAATCTGATTTTGTAAACAATTCATTCAACAAGTGAAAATGAGCATTGATGATTGTCATTCCTGCAACATTGGAACTCTTTTTTCATTTTCTACATTGCACTTATCATCTTTTCTTTCAGCTTTTTTCAACTCACAAACTTAACTGCCATCAAAAATATATCAAGAGTTACCCTTTGTTAGTGGAAGTGGGAATATAATAATAATAATAATAATAATAATATAATAATAATAATAATAATAATAATAATAATAATAATAATAAAGCTTTATTGACATTCTAAATAGAACAAAAGCCTCTCATATGAGGTGATGATATTTTGTGCTGGCAGCTTGACAGTAACTTCAATAACTATTTACAAATTTACAATTTCTTGATGATTTTCTCCCATCTCTTTCTGTCCCTGGCTATTGTCGGCCACATATCTCCAACTCTTTGGGTGAGCTCGTCTCTCCATCGGCACGCTGGACGTCCTCTCCCTCTGGCCCGATCCCGTGGTATCCACTCCGTGCATATTTTCGCCCATCGCTCTGCTGTCATCCTTGCCACATGGCCGGCCCATTCCCATGTTATCAGGTGAGCTTCTTTTTGTAGGTATTTCACCTTCACCTGCTTCAGTAAGTCTGTGTTTCGTCATCTATAATGCAGTCGCAGTCCCAAAATACTCCTTATCATCTTCGTCTGCGTTGTCTCCAATCTCTTGTCTGATTGAGCTGTCAGGGACCAAGTCTGAGCACCATATAATATAGCTGGATAAACACATTTCAGAAGCAATTTGGCTTTCAATTCATTCGAAAAGTCGCCCTTGAATATCTTCTTCAGTGCCCAATATTTTTTCCAACCCTTGTTTATCCTCAAACCCACGTCCTTTCCCGTTCGGTTCTCAAAAGAAAGCAGTTGGCCCAAGTACTCATACTCATTGACATATTCTATTCTACTACCTGTAACATCAATTCTTTCCGTGTCTGAATTCGTCATTACTCTTGTTTTTCCTGCATTCAGACACAGACCAATTTTCTTGCTGGCTTCTATAAGTTCATCAAACATTTCTTTCATCTCTTCCACACTTTTTGCCACTAACATCACATCATCTGCAAATCTAAAGTTGGTTAGTTGATAGCCATTTATGCACAAGCCTTTGCTCTCCCAACTTAAACGGCGAAAAGCATAGTCCAAGCAGCAATTGAAGATGATTGGTGACAATGGGCATCCTTGCTTGAGTCCTTTCCTCACTCTAATACTTCTTCCTCTTCGCTCCAACTCTATGTACATTTCATTATCCTCATACAAGCTTTTCAATACTTCAATGTTTTCCACTTCAACACCCGACTCCTCCAGTGCATTCCAAATTTCGCAGTGCTTAAGGCTATCGAATGCTTTGTGGAAATCTACAAATCCTATGTACAAAGGCATCTTATACTCATTGCTCTTCTCAATTATTTGGTTCGCAGCTTGTAATTGATCCGCTGTAGAGTAACCTGATCTAAATCCGGCCTGTTCTGAGGGGTGGTTTTCGTAGATCTTGTTGATTATTCTGTTCTTGATTATGCTGGCGAATATCTTGTACAGAGCCGAGAGCCGAGGTGGGAATATACAGTTCTGAAAATAGTTCTCCTTCTTGATGAATTTTACTATTTTTTGGCTGTCAATATATTAGAAATTTTAATGGATTCATTCAAAAGTTGATAAACTTTATTGAAAAATGCTTCTTTCCTTGGCCATTCCTTGATGTCACCATGATTAGAGAGATTTGATCTAGAATGCTTTAATTTCTGCTCCTATGAGAGGCACTATTAAGAAACACTGAAATTTCATCTTAAAAAATGAATGGATTGAGAGTAGAGTTTTTCTTCTTTTTCCCTCAACACAAATACACTTGAATGATGTGATCTATGAGAGTAGGCTTTACAAAATAAGAAATCACTTAACAATATTCTTGGTTTGATTACAATCAGAATGTGTACAGTGCAGTGAGGGACACATTGAGTCATTATCAAGTCATTCCTGATGTAGACATCAGGAAATAAGTAATTTCGATAACTGTCTCAAAACTATTATAGTATAGCATTTTTATAAGATGATAAGAGTAGGTATCAAGGATGGGAGGAGTTTAATCTCCCAATCTCTCTGATAAAGGCACAATGATTCTCGCATAAATAAATCCATCAGTTTAAATGATGAAATCATCATAGGCTTGTGATTTAAATAAATGTGTCCAATATGTACTATGAATATGAACTACTAAGAAGTGGAACTAAGTGTTTAACTTCAAAAGTGTTTTTTTTTAATTCCAAGTTCAAATTGATAGTGGAAGAGAATGGATACATAACACAGTAATAAATAATATGTGTTTCAGGATGTACATACTCATCACTAACAAAACTCACTAGATAGCTTGTAAAATGATACAGATGGAAATTACTGAGATATTGCAATTATTCAAATGCTAATTAATAATTATTATTGAACGAAAATCAAAATTAAATGCTGTAATTCACCTCGAAGACTTCTGCTACTGCAAATATTGACAATAGGGTAAAACAGCTAGATGGAAATTTGATGAGCGCTATTATTCAAAAATTATTTGTCAGCCAGGGAAGTAGCGCTCATCGAATTTCCATCTAGTTGCTTACCCTGTTGCCAATATTTGCAGTAGAAGAAGTCTTCGGGGTGGATTACAGCATTTAATTTGGATTTTCTTAATAATTGTAAAATAATAATAGATAAGCTAGAATAACTTTATGAGATTGCTGAATAATTTACTAGATGATTAATTTGAAAATTTATTAACCGTCAACAATATAAGAACATAGGAATTTAGGAAATTCCAGTTGAACAATAAATAGCAGTAACAGCGGCCCAGGTTTGGCTCACCTCGGATTGATTAGAACATGATTAATGGATGCAATATTCGAAACAATAAGTGTCTTCCCACCACAGTTTCGAAACTATTGTTGCAACTGTTTTGTTTACAACTAATGTTTGGTGGATGATGTACATTACATGATTTTATAAGATGGCAACTATAGTAACATATCGGTTATATCTATATTGGCCGATAACTGTTATGTATACTGTGACCTGCTTAAAATATTCCATGTTGAACAACAATAACTGGTCCGAGTATCGTGGAGTCCATATAGAGGCCTATAATTATATCGAATACTTCTTGTTCGGATGGGCTTTGTTTGCTCAGAACACGCACGAGAGTCTGTTGACAATAAATTGGTGATAGCTTTACAGGTTTACTATTACTATTACTGTACCGAATTCGTACCATGTGAACTTTGCGAATGCTGGAGTAAGAAGAAGGTGAACTCCAGAGGAGGAGGTAGATAGGTGGGAGAGAGAGAAGATGGACGAAAGATATGAAGGGGAGAGAGAGAGAGAGAAGATGGACAAAATATATGAAGGAAAGAGAGAGAGAGAGAGAGCGGTTGGAAAGGTGGAAAAGGGAGTAGATGGATTGGAGGATAGTTGAAGGAAAGAGAGAATGGACAAGATAGTAGAAATGGAAGGAAGAAATGGATAGGGAGATTTGTGGAAATAGTTGAGGAAACTTCGAAAAGTATTGCGAGAATATAGGCCTGATGTAGGTAGGAATGAGAGAAAATCGACAAAAAGATGGGTGGGGAAGGGAGAATTCAGGTACAAAAGGGAGAATTGGATAGAAAGGAGAATGGATTTTTTTTTAAATTATTGCGATGTCAAGGGTTGACAGAAAATATGTGGAGAGAATTATTGATAGTCCCAAATATCAGCTCGAAAAGCATTCAATATTATTCGTTGTTTTGATACAGAGTTCGCAGGTTCGCAAGGAAGGAATTATTATAGATGCTTGGTGTGAGCAAAGTTTACACATTTTTTTGTATTTGCATTCTGCTTCAAAGGAAGTACTATCATAGTACTTGAACTGATTGATGTTATTCACTCGCATTTATTGAGTCATTCTTCAACTGGGAAGAACATCTTTCAAGAGATTTTTTTCTCAGAATGAGCTGTTGCTAGTCAATTGTCAAGAGTAGGAAAAATTCCTAAACAGTGGGCCCATATCATGTTCGTAATTTCATAGGTACTTTTAACAGTGTTAGCGAATATTACAAACATATTATTCCTTCTGCGTTTGCAATTTGTTCTGCAGAAAACACTCTTCATATTCATATCAATAAATGCATGAAAGTTGGACGCATTTTATGATGAATGAAGAAAATACACGTAAGCAGCTCTTATAAAAAAACCTTATCAGATTATTAATCATGGAGGTTTCATGATATATTACTAAATAATATTTTGCAAGTTCCCATTATTATGCTCACGTATTCACGGATTCAAAATCTACTCATATAATTATTGGTATTACTGGCATTCACCTACATTTGAATTTCGTATACTAAGTATCAATACATTTCGAGGTATAAAACAGTTGTCTTCACGTTGCTTACAACGGGTCGTGGTGTGAACAGAAAAAACAACTCACTATCAAGTCAACAAACTTTCCTATTGCATGCAAACCGTCAGTAGTCTACTAGTTTTACTATCTCCACTCAAAAATAGTAATCAACTTATAATTCCTCTGCTAATGACTAGTTCACAGTTCATCGTTTCAAAAAGCTGTCCATCATTCATGGAAGTATACGATACTTTGTTGATCAATGAAGAGAAATGATCAAGGATTGCATGCAATGAAGAGCGTAACATGCGATATTTGTTTGAGATGTATAAGCATGAAATGAGAGAAAAAATTGGTAGTGAAGGGAAAGTGCAATAACAAAATTTGCACCATCAAGGACCTTGAAAATGTTTCTGTGCTAAATATAGTACAAGTTGAGCTAGAGCAAGGTCTTGCGTACTCTTTTTAGTCAACAGTGCCTGCGAACTTGACATGTCAAAGTTAATGAGAGAATTTTCCAATCTAGATATGTTTAAAGTTCTGATTGTTTTCCTTGACAAAATACGATTTAGAATATCTGATGACTTTTCGCATTGTACTTATAATGGAAATTTCACTCTGTTTCCTGAAGATCTATTCTAATTTTTGATGTAATTCTCAGAAAGAATAAAGTCTTCTTGATTTTTTGAAGAAAGTGCAAACCCATCCACCGGTACCTTACTACATGAGTTTGGCATCAAGTGAATGATTTGAAGAGTTTTATGGAAGACTTATAGTGGAAGATTTGATTTGTGATCATTCAAAAAAGTGCAAGAAATAAAAAAAATAAAGGACGCCAACTACAGTATTTGACCAACAGATTGATCTCAACTTCTAATCAACCATTCAATAATTTCTCAAGCTCCATCGTTGGTAGAAACAGAAGGCTACTCACAGCTTTATTGTTAAAAGCTTTGTTTATATTGTTGAAAGCTATTGTTACAGCTTTATTATATGGTTTCACATTCCATTTGTATCATCCTTTTGTTCTCTACTTCATCGAATACTCACTTGTTAATTCTATACATTAATCATGATACATCTTCTATGAATGAAGATGTATGTTGAATATATCTGCCAACAAATAACATTTATGAAAGTATTTTCACGGCAACTTCTCTTTATTGTTAGATTATAAAGAATAGAACAGTGCCTCCATTGAAAACAACAAAAAATGAACCAATATACACAGTTATTATTATACATTTTTGATTTCTTGATAATTTCTATGTTTTGAAAGTTCATTTCTTCAAGGATTTTTCGTAGAATGTATCTCATGGTCTGTCGACCGTCAGAGATGCTTTGTGGATGGTAGCCTTCTTTGAAAAGGTCTACTTCTTCTAGTATTGTGCGAAGTAGTTCGTGGCAGCTCTCTCATGCTAGTTGAACGTCGGTGGCAGTCTCCTCATCCTATGGTGAGGTCCTCGTTATAGGCCTAATGGCAGTGGAGAAAGATAGGAGAAAAACGTTGCTGATCCTCTGTCTTGTCAATGCCTCCTATAGACGGTACAGGTTTATTGATGAAATATTAACGGTTCATTCTCGTTTGAAATAATCAATTATATTTTATTGAGCATGAAATTATATCCTTCAATAATTTAATGGTAAATTTCCATGAATGAGATTAAATATTTTGCTAATTAATTATTATCAATTCTATTTTGTTAAAAGACGATTGCCCCCTGTGGGTTGGGGGAGCTTTGAGTCGAACATCGTACTCAAGAATGTGTTGAAAACCAGAACTCACTCACAGTATCCCTGCTTGTCGTAGGAGGCGACTAAAAGGCAACTCCAGAAGTTGCCTTGCCTTCAAACACACGGGATCAGCCCCATCAGGGCAGTTTCGTAGGGGCAAAAAGAAAAACCCAAGAGACCAGAGATGGGTGAAACTCCAGGCACGAATGCGGGTCAAGAGGCTGAGTCGAGGATGGCCCGAAAAAAACTAGAGGTAATTTGGCGACCTCTTTTTCAGCGGGAGGACCTGGAACTCACGTAGGTCACGAGTTTTGGGTGGAGAGACCAAACCTCACCACTGCTCAAAGAAGGGCGGCCATTCAGGCAGAACTTCTTGGGAGAGGTGAGGCTTTTGACCCTGCGAAGTTTCGGAGGGACAAAAAGGAAAAACCTAAGAGACCAGAGATGGGTGAAACTCAAGGCACAATTAATGTCGGTCAAGAGGCTGAGTCAAGGGTGGCCGGGCGCCCTAGAGGCAACTTGGCCGCTCCTTCCTTAGCGGAAGGACCTTGAAAGAAGGCCATGAGTGAAACTCACGTAGGTCACGAGGACTAATCAGTCTGAAGAGACTGCCAAGTATATCACACTGGATTGCGACAAGCAACCAGGTGATGAATGGGATGTTAGTATAGTGCAAAACTCCTGGGTCTTGTAAAAGATTGGTTTGCCTAACTAACATACTACTTGGGAGCACAATAAGCTTCAGTTGACGTGTGGGGTTCTTTGAACCTTTGGATCCTTGAATCGGTCCCTTCAAAAACAATAAACAATAATAATAAAATACGTTTTGGCAACAGATCAAAGCGAGAAAGGGATAGTGCTATCCGCTTTGTTGAATGTTAGACAAGGATAGCAATACCATTGCTGATCGAACACTGCCATTATAACGTGGACCTCATTATAGTAGTTGAACTCCATGACAAGCTCGTACTTGTACCTCCATGCCACTCTGCAATACCGCGCCACTGACAGCCAATCCTCTCCATTGAGGAATATTGTATCAGCTGGGCTCTGCTAGCAGTGGCACTCCCAAAACCGTTCTCTCTGATCTCCTTTAAGACAGGACAAACAGCAAAAAAGCTGTTAGATTATATATATGAATTAGTCAATAAGCTACAGATTTATCATCCATTCAATGTCAAGGTAAAGATAAAACTCCAAAAACCAGACTGATACAATATCTAATTTCAATCTTTCCTCGTAGATGATGAATTATTGTAGTTTTTCCTTGAATCCATGCACTAATATAGCAAGCCGGTTATTGCGGTTAACGTAATTGAACACATCATTACCAACGGAAGACAATAACACGCAATTCATATTTCATAATATAATACGGAGCGCATCTATTTAATGGGCAATAAATTAAGGACATTAAAGTTTTGCATGGCAACATGAGATTCTATGCACTGATAGGAACGAGACAAAGGATGTCTGCTAAAATAGAAAAGGATAAAATAAAGTATGATGGTGAACGTTGAAATTAGGATTGAAGAGAACAGGGAGGAGAAGAGTATAAAGAGGAGAAGTAGATAAGAGGGAATGATTGGACAAGTTGAGATGATAAGGGTAGAAATGAGGATGAAGGAGAAGGAAACAAAGACAGCATTTTGTGAAGACGAAGACAAGAAGTAAAAGTCTTCAAGACCAATGTCATGTCCCTTATAATCGTAAGACCTTATACCTAATAGTAAAAGTCACGCTAGCTTTTCTATTAACTTCCTTGTTCTATGAACTTTTCTTGACAGAGGGGAGGGTTTGTGTTGGAGTAAGACGGGTTAAGAAAGCTTCGATGCAAAGTAAATGATCAGCAATATTGCAATAAACAAAGCAGGATGTTGGAAGATTGTAAATAGAAGAAACTTCTGGAAGATTCGAACTCATAAAACAAAGAGGTCTCTCAGTTATACATTTTACGATCTAAGACTTCATTTATTGCATTTATTTATAGGGTAGTGATGTCTATAGCAAGGCTGCTAGCTACATCCTTCAAGTTATTTATTGAAAAATTGGAATACGATACAAATACATGTATTTTTGGTTAATGTGGTCCTCAAATAGAATATTACAATATCGATAGAGCAGTGAAACTCTAGAAAGCTCACTTTCAGAAAATATTGTCGATGCCGCAATAAATATTAGTCATCGGGGTTAGATTGAAAGTAACCCACTGTATTTATAGCCATAAAATAATTGTATCCAGTCATGGAAACACAGATTTTTGTTAAGTAAACTAAGATATTCATGTTTTTTTCTATCGATAATTGAGCTCTTAGTTTATTGAAGAGAAGGTTATTTGGGGGGAGCAATATTGGACAGTGGAAAAGACAGTGAAGTAGCATAGATAGGAATTCTATTTTTCTCAACCCGGACTATACCAGTCCACTAACAATTCACTTTACATTAAAGATAATATTCTGATATTGGAAGTTCTATTTGAATTTGAGCGGAGTCTCGACAATCTGTTTCTATTCCTGACACCTGACAGGACGAAAAATACTTCAATATAAGCTGAACAATCGGAAAAAATCTTCACTTTTTGGAAAGAAACATATTGGTATTTGAATTACCTATGGTAATAGGGCAAAAGAGGTACCAGAGGACACTCTCTAAATATACAGTTGCTACCATATACAGTTGAAGACTTTTTGATGCATTTTCTATTTGCAGACAAGTTGGTAGAAAAATAAATTTCAATCTTACTATTGACGTATTGATGGCGTGTCAAGTGATGTATGCAGATTTCTTAAATCGGTGGTAATGGAATGGAATCACACGTTAGAATAGACAATAGATTTTTATCGCTATTCTTTGAGGCGAGTCGTGAATCCCACACGATTTGGGAAGAATGATGTGCCGAGCCGAGATTGAATCACGAGATTTCTTCAAAGAATCACGAACTAAAAGGAATCTATGGTATAGTATTGTTTTTCCGGTAATGTGATAAATAAAACGCAATATACTGTACGAAATGATATTTCAACAACCTAAACTCTTATTGGAAACTATGGTGGGAAAGGAGAATCTAATTATTGCAAGAAATAGAAGAATTGAGAGAGGGAGAATCAAGAAATTATGGAAGAGGATCAAAACGCCCCTCACAATGATTACATAAATTGAAAGGTTATTTTTCTATCCTTTCAGTTTCTATTTAAATGCAAGTACTGTATGAGAGTAATTTTCCTGGACATCACATGCATGTCTTTCGTTGTTTGCTTTGAAGTGATGATAAAAACAAAATACAACTGAACTGAATGCGCAGAACAGAGTCGCGTGCCAAACTCTTTCCTACTTGCAAAAGTATTCATTTCGCGGTTGCTGTTATTTGAATGTCTATTGTTCAAAAGAACCCTCCATTCATTGGAAGGGAGTTTGGTTGATGATCGAAGCCCTTTAGTCTGCGAGTTCTTCTATTGAAACTGTGATATTTTCCCAGAAGTCTTATACACCAAACCAAATGGAAAAAAAAACATTAAACACAGAACATGTGTGCTTCAGATAAACTCTATTTATCTCTTCATGTTAATGTTAATGAAACATAGATTAGGAGAGTCCAGCAGATTTTTTATTGGAAATTAAGTTTTTGGAACGTTGCGTTTGACTATTTTCCTCAATATTAATATTATTTATTTTTTAATCATTGAAGAATACTACTGAACAAAAACATAAAATATTTCATATCTAAGATGTCGACTACGTCTCAGGCCCCAAAGCTTCAAACTCACCACCTCATTTCTCAATACTGAAACACTGTACACAATTCTAAACTACTCAAAAATTCTAACAATATTGAAGGAGGAAAAACCATCTTCTCACAGCATAGAACAAGAATAACTTTTATAACCCTCATCAAATAACCTCATAACTAACCAATTACCATGTAGTAGGTGCAAAGTGAATACAATAGAATCATTATACGGAAGCATCCATCCCTCGGAAGAATTGATTCTCTTGCAGCAGGTTGGTTCTAAATCACCCTACCGAATTTGAAGGGTGGTGGGTCACCTAGTTGTGCGGTACTGCGAGTATAATACTATCACTACGACACTTCTACCCTTCCTTATTGGGGGGATGAAAAATGAGGGTGGTTTTAGACCACATAATATATGTATAGTATAGTATAAGTATATATTGTTATCTTCATAGAATATACACATAATCTACACAAATTTATTGTATAGTACAACATACTCAGTACTACCACATAGTGAAAAACCTATTTTTGTAGAGTTCCCTCTTCTGTGGAACTACATACCGTACTATTCTACTAGTGTTCTGTGTACAGTGTTCTGTATACCGTAATATTTCAGACAGTTCCTGTAAAATTTCGCTTCACTTGAGACAGTTATTTGACATTGATTGGATATGAATATGCATTGTGTGTAATATGAGGAATAATGTATTATGTTCTACTAAGGTGCAGTCTACTCTTCTAGTTATAGCCTACTACACCACCCCGCTCCTAAAGTCTGAGAGAAAAAGCTGGAACAGCCCTCCAGACGGTCAGCATTGCTTGAATGAGGAGCATTCATGTTATGTATTATAAGGAATTCTGTCAATTTCATGTGAATCTCACTCTATATATTCATGTTGTACTCTTTCTTGGTGCAGTATTGTAGTTACTATACCACCACCCTGCTCCTAGATAAGAGTCTGTAACAAAAAGCTAGATCACCCTCCCTTCGTTAGTGACGCTGGAAAACCCTTTAAGCGCAGGCGTTAAAGCATGCGCGTATAGACAATAATTCAAGGGGCATTAAATCGCCAAATCAACCCCATCCCTCCTGTCAGTCCGCCCCTGGCTCATGCCGTCCTGTTTACAAACAATTAGGGGTGGAATATAGATTGCACCGGATTCATGCTTGATCTATTCCCCTGGGCGAAATAAGGACTTTCTGCACTGAGGACTCAGCAACAGCTTCTACGGTGTTATCGTTTTTACTCATTTATCATCTGCTTTTTATGAGTAGGATAGGCAAACAAATATATATTCCAAAGTAGGCTGAACTGTATACAAATAATTATTTTTCTTCCCTATTTGCACAGGGATTAGGCCAATGTGAAGTTGTTTATTTGAAGATATTTCATAATCTTATTTTTCTCCGTTATTTGAAACTTGAACAATTCAAAAGTTTGATCCGTGCTCAGTCTAATTTAGATGGAACAGATGTACAGGTTTATCTTCGTGTATTGATTCAGTTTATGGTTGATTACAGTTGCAGTAAGGCATTGACTTTAAAATACTTCTTTCTATGCAAGGGCCTGTCAATTTGTGTTTTATGACTGATAACTATACCAATATTTTTATGATTGATAACTATACCAATTTTGTATTGATTTTTTTTTCATTGATTTCGAAAAGGCTTTCGATAGAGTGAATAGAAGTATTATGTGGAAGATTTTGATTAAAAAAGGTTATCCTTTTCATTTCGTAAATGCTATAAGATCACTGTACCATGATACACAAATAATAATCAATACAGGTGATAAACGACTGGACGAAATGATAGTCAACCAAGGAGTGAGACAAGGGTGTAGTTTATCACCCACTTTATTCAATATATATCTTGACCACATTTTCCAAAAATGGAAATGTAGAGTAGGTTTAGGAATAGAAATTGAAAAGAACGTTCACCTGAATGCATTGTTATTTGCTGATGATTTCTGGATGGTGCAGGACAATGAAAATAACCTCCAAAGATCAGTCCATATCCTCAATGAAATAGGTCAGAAATATAATTCAAAAATATCATCTAAGAAAACAAAAATTATGGCATTCAGAGGCAAATATCCGGTCAGATCGAAAATTATTGTTATTAATAATACAGTGTTGAAACAAGTTTCTCAATATACATATCTAGGAAGTGACATTAGTTACAAAGATGAATTAGATATTGAGAAGAAAATAGGAAAGTTCCAAATGATATGTGGAAATATCAGCAGGACTTTGGGTAAAAAAGCTAGAACAGATACAATTATGAAATTTTATAAGGTAATGGCCGCTCCAGTCCTCCTCTATGGTAGTGAATCATGGGTTACTAAGAAGCCACTTGAAAGTAGAGTGCAGGCAGCCGAGATGAGATTTCTCCGAAGAACCAAGGGATGTGACAGAAGAGATCATTTCAGGAATGGAGATATTAGGAAAGAATTGAAAATCTGCAGCATGAATGAAAGAGTTACGGAGAATCGGTATCAATGGAGGGAGCATGTTCAAAGAATGTCAGCTGAAAGAATACCATTTAAAGTCTATAATTATCAGCCTGTAGGCAAAAGAGATGTTGGCAGACCACGCAAGCGGTGGCAATAATAGGATTTTTTATGTTTATTTGAATAATTGGCTAGATGTGAGTCGGAACAGGTTAAAGCCTAATCCTTGTTTGTAAGAAGAAGGAGAAGAACCAATTTTTTTATGATTGATAACTAAATTCAATTTTTTATAATAATCAGTCAAGATGTTTGTATTGTAGAAATACGTTTAAATTTAGTTCAGTTCAGGTTGAAAGTTCGGGAGCAAATTTGGAAGTACAGTTTATTGGAAACTCAATTTTGAATATTCTAGATAGCAATATAAGAACAAATATGGAATTTTGCTGAATGTGATACACATTAATTACTGCTCTCTTATTGGAGATCTATCTAAATATTAGTAAAAAGAACGATGACAATTTTTTTTTAATGGGAGCAGATTGTTATTGGTTCACTTTTTCAATCCATTAAAAGAATAGCCCTATGGTTATGAAATGTTAATAAAAACACTAGTAAAGATACTAATAAATATTTCATACCAAATTTTGTAATCACATACAAGAGAGCTCTATAAATTTCATCGGGGAGTACAGCATTGATATCTCATAATATTGTCGTCAATACTAACATAATTTATTGATAATTAAAAATGGAACATGTTTTCAGCCAGACAAGAGCTCTATTCTCTATTTGCGTTTTGCATACTGTAATTTGTATGTTTTGTAATCGAATCAAATTCACGTTTACATCTGTAGGCTATCATTGTAATAAGTTTACAATACCACACACAACTTCCCTAGACACGTGACTTTACGTCTGTCAGTTTTTTATTATTCATCCACTCAACACGTTCAGCCGTGGTTTGGTCACGTGACCAGAGTACTCCCTTCTTTCTTCACATAGTATCTCCCTCCCACTTTGATCAATCACCAGTTATGACGTCGGTCTAAGATCGATCATTTTATCGTAATTTCGGGTTGTCCAATGAAAGGGTTGCGTCTCAATCAAAAGTCAACTAGTTGATTATTTCAGGATAATAATAATAATAATATACAGACGTGTTCATTAGAAGATGTGCCAATCAGGAAGTGGAGTTTATAAGAAAGGAAATACAATGAGATATTGCATAGTGAATTTATATGTTGTGGTGACAATGGTATTCGTTTGTGAATGAGCCTGATGACTTCTTCATGAATATCCTATTTTTGTAGTTTTTCTTCATTTATGAAAATGATTAATTACCTTCAAATAGGAAATTTTGAAAAAGACATCTTCTATCCTCAATCTACGACGATTAGGCTATCATGGAACATTTCAGAGAGCAAGGTTGTACGTCGTCTATTGAAACTGAATTAATTGCTGCAAAAAGCGTCATCATATTTTTGTCAAATTCATTTATTGCCTTTGCAAGTTGAGGCGAGTGATTTGTCTGATCAATGATAATCATCATGACATCTCATTCAAAGATTTCTATGATTTCCTCAACTTTTCTTCGATCATTCTAGCATCTTATTCTAATTCTCGTATGATTAAAGTTCAAGGGTAGCTTGAAACAGGAATTTATCAGCACTTTATTAGTTTTGAGTTGTTAGGATAATTGATTTCCTTGATTCATGATGTTCATCATGACATCTAATTCCAGCATTTCTCAGATTTCCTCAACGTTTCTCCTAACACCTCATTCTAATTCTCGTGTGGTTGAAATTTTAGGTTAGCATGAATCAGGAATTAATTAGCTCTTCATTAGTTAGGATATAAAGTAGTTAAGATAACTTATTTGCTTGATCTTGATGATTATATCATAGTACGGTATTATAATTTTATTAGCTCCTAGAAGCATTTATATATCATCAGCTATTTATAAGCTAAGGCATATTAGCTTCAAGCAAGAACACGGCCCTTCAACAGTTCCAATTTTCGTATTCCTTGATTCTTACAATTCTTACTTTTCTGTTATATTCTCTCACCTTTTCTATGATTTTAATATTCTTCCATTTTTACTATTCTGTTATTATCTCAACTTTCCTCGATTAATTCTAATAATTGTGATTGCAGTTCGAAGGCAGCTTCAAGCCGAAGAAGTTGGGCAACTGGGAGGTGGCCAAGTGGTTCCCGGAGCGTCCGCGCGCGCACCGCACTGCGACGCGAATCATCGCCGACGACCGCGGACACCTGTTGCCGGGGGTGCAAAGGGCACCCGCGTCCCCCTGGGGAAACTTCCAGGGCACCTGGCAGCTGCCCAACAAGATATCGCGCAAAACAGGTCGAAACAAAATATTGCTCAAATATTCATATAATACTAGCAGGTAACCCGTGCTTTATTGTTGCACTGAGGTAAATTTTGTTTGGGAAATCTCAATCTCCTTATGACCAGGAAACATAGAAAAAACTATCATTCATTATTTTGTCAAAACTAATAATAGATCATCTTCATCAGAGTGGAAATTTCTCACCAAAAAATATGAGTTGAATTGGTATTGAACCAGGCAACCTTTCACTCATGAGTCACGCGTGAAAAATTAAAAATAAAAAAAATTTACTAGGCCGAGTTAGGACTTTCAAGTCTTTCTACCATTCAACCTTGACAATACAGATATAATGATATAAATAGTACAGTATTATATACTACAGTAAATAAACATACTTTAAATTAAATCATACCGCAAAATAAAAACATATTTGAAATAAAACAGTTTAAGAAAGCTCTGTTTGGTTGGGCTTTATTGTTACGTAAACTTCGAATCACAAATAAAATAAATTTGTTCGAATTATTGAATTGAAATTAATTGATTATTATCAATAAAAATAAGCCATCCTCGGTAAATTCAGAATATTTATGTGAAATTGCAAGTTAATCACTTCATTAGTTCAAGTAATGATGAAATCGAAAATGAATTTCTTATCCAGTAGGCTACATGTAGCCTATAAGTCAATTACTTCCTATAAAATGTTATAACCACTCAAGGAAAGTGTCAAAACTGGAAACTTTATGAAATCTTGAACTAAAATTTTGAAGCACTGATAACCTGACGAATTGTAAACTTGACGTTTTTGAAATCTTGAAGAACAGAAAATAGGCTTAAAACCATCCTTGGTTTCCAATATCATACTGAAAAAGAGATAAATTTCCTTTTTGGAGACTGCATGATTACAGTAAAACATCGATGAATAAAACCACTATGGTGCATGAACTTTTATGCCTATATCAATAACGTATCGCTCCAGAAAAGCATGATAAAGTAATAATGCACTGTATCACATCTAAATAAATGCTTGATCAATTACAATAATTGACAAGTACTGTATCAATGAATCAACAGTATAATTTTGGTATTCACATTAATTTTTTATGACAAAAATATATTGCAATTTGTATCTACATAACAAACCTATGGGAGAGTCATAAATTGAAATCAGGATTTATCGATTGGTCACTAGATACCAAACTCATTTCGATACAAATAGTGGAGATCACATCCAAACAGTAGGAAAAACGTTTATGGTATTAAATTAATGAGGCTATGATATGCAATTGGGAATGATGAATTTCCTAAAAAAAAATAACGTTCAACTACTGTGCAGCTTGATAGTAAGTAACAATATTGATTCACATCTTTCAATAGAATTCATTATTACTGAACAAAATCAGAGGATGTGAAATGCTGTCGTTGCTAAATTTTCACGGAGAAGTTGTTATTTTCCATGATTTCCATCCCTCATTATTCTCAAGTATTGAAATTATTTTATATAATTTGATTTATGTATAATTTATGCTATGTTGATTTTATCCACTTGAAGAACGTGAAACTTGAGTTTATGATTTCAGAGAGTGATCTTCAGTATTACGGTTCTTATTCTTTACTGCTTTGTTGATCTTGATTTCAAATTATAATTAATTTTTCGCCTTCTATCAATTTTATTTTTAGGAGAAAAAAGATGAGTTACTACAGCAGCAGGAGAAAGAAGAAGAGAGGGAAACAGAGGAATGTCTAGAAGAGATTGGATCATGAAGTACGCAAATTACTAGAGTCCGAGTACCTGAATTTGGAAGTTTTTGAATTATCTAGACCTTTTTGAGATGAAGCAGCCCTAAGGACATGATTATTTTTACGGTATTTTTTGCAGATTTCCCAAAATTCTTCAATGAAGGACATTATTTTTTCTAGAGAAGAAAACGTTTTACTTAGAAAGAAAAAGACGTTTCCCAAATAATATTATTTTTGTGTACACTTCTCTGAAGTAAATGGAAAATGTCATGAATAATTGATCATGTTGAAGAGTTATTTTTGAAAAATAATCAAAATTTATTAAAACTCTACTAAAGAATTCATTCTTCAAACTATACAGTTTACTCTAAAATCAATTGAAAAAACATATTATCTTAAAGAGAGTTCAGAGATCAGCATTGATAGATTCCCTCAAAAAGTTATTCAAATTATAATTTTGTCAAGATTGATAGTTTCTTCATTTATAATTTACAGTAATATGTTCATTTGCATTATCTTGTGTTTTGAATTTGAATTTTAGTTAAGTTGAGTTGCATTTATTGGCGTTCCAAATCTTCAACGTGACAGGATAAAAGAGTATAAGACTGTTGACGGTAAGTTGAATGTAGCTAACAGAGTGTTCACACATGATACTCTTTATTCAAAGAATTGTACAGTGAAATATTTTTCATAAATTTTATAGATTGATTGCTTTTATTAGGGACAGAGTTTACCAAATAATTGGTTAATTGGAGTTTGTAAAATCTATACGGTAATATTATAAATACAATTCTATTACTCTAATTGTTTTAACAGTTCTGTTGAACATTTCAACAGTCTAATTAGAAATCTGTATTGCTAAGGAAAAAAGAAAATGAACAAACAGTTGGAATTGCTATCTTGAATCATATTGAGAAATTTAAATCGAATTTTACAATGATAACATCAAATTGCCTTCCTTGAATAATTATTACCGTATATAAAAAAATCGACATATTTCAACAAAGTAGATAATAATAAATTATATTAAAATAATAATAATTATTATTATAGTAGATTACACCCCCATTCCCATGAGTCTATCCTCATTTGCATGAGGTCCGTATAGAGTTCTATTTTTCAATGGTTTGTAAGTAAAAAAAGTGATTAACATTCCAGTAATACTGCTTCATGTTATTGGAAGAATATGATTGATAATAAAATATATTATTCATAGGCTACTGGGATACTCAATAGATTATTTATCCATGGAAAGGGTTGTATCACTTGACAGTAGTTAATGATTGTATGATATTTTAATCCTCACATCGTTATTCTTATTATTATCATAATATAATTTATAAACTCTTTGTATGAACAAAACTGCTTTTATTCAAACGAGTGAGATGCATTATACATTTTATTTATTTTTTTAATTATGAAGAATGGAATTAATTTTATCAAACAATATTTCTGTATACTTCTAGGAGAAAGATAACGGAAGATTGCCGGCAGTTGTGAGCGATAATACGAGCATAAACTACAATAACAACAAAGAAGACGACAAAGACTCGGGAGTGGACGTGTCAAACGACCCATCCAGTCCTGTCAGGGAGCTGGAAGAGAAGTCACGAAGATCCTGCTATGAGAAATACATTGAAGACGACTATTCCAAAGCCACAGCCTGTGATAAAACCCCAGCAAACATCAACACATCATCAAAAGTGCGCAAAGATGTTGAGGAATTTGTTAGAACTTGTAAAACACCAAAAGAACTTGGAGAAAAGGTAGAGGAAGAGGAAGAGATGCCACATGTAGAGGAGACAAGGAGAAAGAAAGGTCCACCTTTGGCACAATCTTATTGTAACCCACAGATTGCCAAGAATTTGGCTGTGGAGAATTTGAAGCATCATCCACTGCCAGATACTGTGGAAGATGCGATCTATAGGTCGTTGCAGATGAAGAAGGAGAGACATCCTGGGAAGGCTCTGGATGTACTCCCCAGGGCAGCAGCTGTGGGTTGTAAGAGCTATGGCACACCTGGGCCAACACAGTGCAGCAAGCTCAAGGTCTACAGACCCAAGACAGCTGGTGTTCTACCCAGAAAAGATCTGGGCCAGAATCTTGACCTTCTCACTAGACCCAAGACATCTTCCGGATTTGATCAACAAACTAGAAAAGACAAGAAGCTATCCCAGATGCAGCTGGCGCTTTGTTGGGATTTGAAGCCAGTGAATCCAGGAGATGAACCCAAAAGATCTCCTCACATTGATGGCAGCAACGGGAGTGCAGCACCGGCAGTTTTTGCTCTAGTTCAACCTCCCCAAGAAGACATCCCATCTGCATCACCTCTCCCTCAGGAAGCTCACTCACCTACTGATGGCAGGAAACCCAAGAAGTGTCTTTCGAAACCTAGAGATGCATGGGGTACTGCTTCCCCACCTGCAATCGATAGGGACGTTCATAGAGGTAGGTACGGTGTCACTAATCCATCAGCAGTAATGGACATCATCAACACAAATACAACACAATCAGGGAACATGGTCGGTCCCCGAGATACTGCGAATCTCCATGAACACAGGAATGGCAGTGGTAGGCAATACAACAATGGGGGAAATCATAATGAGTGTAATAATGTTGATAAAAATAATTCTAGAAAGGGAAGTGGAACCAAGAAAGATTCCCATAACTCTAGTATTAGTTCTGGTTTTGACTCTGTAAAACTGTCCCGCAGAAAACATTGCCACAGTTCACCAAACTTGACAAATGTGGGTGTGAACGACAATGACACCAATAATGTAAATAATGATATGAACAACAATGATAACGGTTGTGGTAGGAATGGTAGGGGTAAGTTGTTGAACAACCGACCTTGCATGGCTTGTGACACGTCTTGCTCGGCAAACTGTCACAAGTCATCAAAACCTGAATACAAAATGGCGTTCAAGGCTGGCAAACCTGACAACAATAACTCACACAAACAAAGTAATAATGGTTCAGTAAAAAACAATGGATCCAACTCTAGTGGTAACTCTTTGTCAAGTTTGCGGTCGAATGGCTATCAAGCGCCCAAACCCAAGGTACCTTATGCAAAACGCAGCTATTCTATTGGGACATTAGCGCCCCCTTTTTCATTGTGGCCAGGTACCACTGGGCAAGATTATCCAGAGCACTGGAGACTTGCTTCGGTCTACCAGCATTCTTACAAGCCCATGGGCTCCAGGCGGAAAACATTTCTGCAGAGTGTGTACCAGTAATAGTATCTGAAAATATATTTTTGCATAATTTTGTAATTTGTGAGAGCTATTTATATAATTCCTGTACATTCCGCTAGCCTAGTAAATATTTTGGAGTGAAATATCTAAAAAAATTCATGCATCTGAAGAACAGCCTTTTCACAGAGTGTAAAATCTTTGATTATGGAGGTATGGATATGCTGAGGTATCCATAATCAAAGGTAAAATGTAGGTCAATTATTTTTACAACATTCCATTGATAGATCATTTTTACAAAGCAGAAAAATCAAAGAGAGCTACTATAATTTTCAAGAGGACAATTATTGTATAAAGGTTTTGTTTTAATATGGTTTGTATTTCATTTGTCTTAATTTAAGAATAGAAGACGTTTTTGGTTAGCGCCTGTTATAATTACGCTATTCTTCTTGTGATTCAATAATGTATGAATAAGTATTGTATTATATTATTGTATATAAATATATTATTAAAGTACAAATGCGAGAAATCTCCTTGATTTTTGTTAACATTAAAAAATAATTATAAATTGAATTTAAATGTTTGCTAAGGTTTTAAATGACGATTCCACCTTAAATTTATTGCATCTACATCAATTATTATTGAATGGTTATGTACTTGAATGCTATTGATCAATATACTTTCTTCAACCTCCTGCATTCATAACTTCATCGTATTATATTTATTGAGAAATTATGCCATATTTTAATAACAGCTTGGATAATAGAAATTGACAAATGCAATTTAGCAATGAGTGAGATATAATATTTTAACTGAGAAAATTTTTCAAAATTTGTAAAACTTCTGTTACAAATAAATTGGTATATTAAATGAAAGGCTCAGAATATATTTTTTCAAGGTAGAATCCCAATGAACTTCATACAACTGTTTCTGAATGTAAATAAAGTGTAAACATTTTCAATTCAAGAAAAGTGTCAGAGAATACCTCAACTAGAAAGAGAAATTGATAAGATATGAAATGAAGAAAAACCCAAGGATTTCTACTAGCTATTCTTCACATATTTGTTTCTGAGACTAAATATCAGAGACAACATTTGAACAAAAATATTTTCAATTTATCGGTAAACCGTTGGAAGAAAAAATTATTCAAATCAAGACCAAATTATTTCATTGAAAACTGTGGATTTTCAAATATGATGAAAAAACATAGATGACAGCTTAACATCCCTGCATATTACTCATTGCAATGTTCCAACGATAAATTTACAAAATAAATTAAACCATTATAAATATGATTAGGATTTCATGCAATAATAAGAGCTTATCATCGAGTAGAATTTGTTTTATATAAAAATGATAAACTATCCAATTTCAAGCTTACAATTCGATTATAAGGGAAATGTAATTGTTAAAAGTAAAGTAGTTTAGCACATTTCGAATAATAAATCATGACGAATAGACCAATAAATATTATTTCAACAAACTAAACGTACACAAATACTCAGTAAAGCTAAGTAAGAGTACATAAAATGATAGATGATATAATGCTTGAGAAACATGACGAGTTCCAATAGTATGTACCGTACAATTTAAATTTGCAAAATACTGTACAAGTTTGAAAAATAAACTGTGCAAAGCAAGAGTTCTAAGGAAATATTCCACTACATTATAAAATATTGGTGTTATGAGTAATCATTTTAGTATGACACAAAAATCTCCATGAATTAATTAGGTTTTTAGTATTAGAACGCAAGAAGAGGATTCAAATTCTTCATAAAAATAATTTTCAAAATATAAAAAGCTTGTTAGTTTAGGGCGTGAGCACAAAGAGAGCGGTTAGAAGTTCAGAGTTCCAGTGGTCTTGAGAGGATATAGATATATTTCATATAAATATATAATATAAGTATATCCTAACTATGTAACAGTTTCTATATAATTTTATGGATATCAACTATATCTATAACCTCGTAAGACCGATTCGAATGCTCCCTGTGAGCACACACCTAATAAATTAACCACAGTCTGAGAGGCTATCAACCTGAATTGAAGAGTCTTAACAATCACATGTACTATTCATCTGTAGTTAATTTGATAAGAATAAATGAAATTTTACTTTTGATGAAGATTTAGGGATCGTGTGAATTATCACAACAGTTTATTAATTTCTCGTATACAGCAATTGATTATTCTACTCACATATTATTACTTGAAGACCTATGTTACTCTTTGGAAAAGGAAAATTTTGAATTGTTATAGAATAGATATTATGAGACTTATTTGATCCGAGCCTGAGTGAAAGTAAAAATATTTCTACGTTTTTTTACCAGTTCCAAGTGGAGTGAAATGAGGAGCTAAGATTTAAGGTCTGATTAAAATTAGTTGGCACCTTGAAGAGTTGAAACAATAGTTTGTGTTGCTCAGGTCCGGTTTATAGGAAAAAGGACACTCATTAAATCGAATGAACCATCAAATCTATAGTTTTAATGGTTTATTAGGTTTAATAAGTATCCAAGAAACCGGGCCTCAATCTAATTAAATAATTTGTACATGAACTGGCACATCTGTATATAGATTGATATACCCAACAGTTCAACAAAATTTTGTAAAACTGAAGCTTTTCCAATGGAATTAAGTTTCTTATTAACAGTCAGCAGTAGAACGTTTTTCTGTTTACATTCAGAATGAAGACAAATATTATAGAGCTATTAGAAAGGCATTGAATAATACCTGTGAGGAAATAAATATTTCCTTCAATTTAAAACATATCCACTGTGGTACACATAATGTTAGCCCACATAAGCATATGACTTGTGCGTAGGTAATGAGAAAAAGCGTCTTAGGAAAATGGAATTTAAAAGAAGACTGAATTTGCGACCTCCAGTCCGCTAGACCACATGCGCTGGCCAAGAAATAATTAAATAATTATAATCAAACGAAAATAATTGCAATACCTCAGTAATTTCCAACTGTAAAGTCTTGGAAGTCTAGTTTTCAACTGGAAATTCTAGAAATAGCTACAATACTTCATTTAAAAAACTTGAAGTAGAAACTAATTTTACTCACTTTTTTGTAGTGACGCAAGTTAGTAAAAAGTGTGTTACTACAAAAAAGTGATACATTTCTAATTTCAAGTTTGTAAGATAGTGTGCCATATTCTACAGTAAATAAGAATGAATCATCACCATGGAAATTAGTATTTTGCAATATGTGAAATGAGCTCGTCTATCTTTATGATTCAATTGATCACAAAAGATTAATCATTGTTGATTGTATGAATGGAATTTTTGGTAAATACAACCACAAACCATCTAAAATTCAACATCATTACTGTATCTAATTATGAAATGGAACTCGGTTCCTTATCTAGTTATAATATGAAACCTAAGCCTACTTTTATAACAATTTTCAGAGGAAGGGATTCTTAAATCTATTGCATTTTCCTATTTAACGAATTTACTGACTCTAGGCACCAAAACCTGGGGTACCCAATAATAGCTTTATTTCTTAATAAGGCATTGGCAGCAAGCTCATCTCTAGAACTAGTGATTTGCTTGGTATAGAATAATATAAGCACCGGAGTTTAACTTTTCAAATCTAAAAACAAGATGAATTACATTCATCATACACAATTGACCTGCAATTGATAGTTATTACATTTCTAATTATTTGATGTCTAAAATAACATCCATCTTAGATAGGTCACCTTTATGGATTATCGAATATATGCTAAGCAATGAACATTATTATATTTTTGTTCTTTGGTAATACGAGTTTCAAGGTTTTGAACCCTAGAAAAGTTTTGAATTTGCTTCAAAACTTAAAAACAACAGTAATACAATATCTTACAATAGAATATTTACAACACTTTCGCCTGAGCACCACTCTATTATAGTGTCCAACTATCTACAACATAAAATATTTAGGATATAATTAAATTTATCATACCATGGAAGGAAATCTAAAATAATAATAATAATCTGCATTCAAAATAATGTTAAATTAACTTGCTAGCTTTGCTAAACTGGCGTATATTCTGACCTATCTTCAATTTATTCATCTTCTATTAATTTCAGTTTTTGGATTTAATTACTCTTATTCAATTTAGTTTTAATCAAGTGTCTACAAATTTTAATCAAATTGTAATAAAGGACTCAATCATCATAGAAAAATACAAATAATAAAGCAATAGGAACTAAATTGAAATGAAATGATCATTCCAAAATTACTATCCAACTAATATTGTGACTAACCGTTCACTTAATTTACCACTATTTCAGGTAGGCATATATAAAATATATTACATAACTAACATTTCACCAAACTTGACTTTCAAATGCCTGTGCCAAAATTTCAAGGGATCCCATAGAAAATCTTTAGCACGAATTAATAAAAAAGTCATCGAATCAAGAATCTTTTTAATTTGGCATAGCCTAATATATCTTAGAGAAAATAATCAATTCGCAATCGATTAATTAGAGAATTCTCATATGCAATACTTTGAAAGCTTCTCTACAACAATTTTTTGTTA
Source organism: Nilaparvata lugens (assembly GCF_014356525.2). Lineage (NCBI taxonomy): Eukaryota > Metazoa > Arthropoda > Insecta > Hemiptera > Delphacidae > Nilaparvata > Nilaparvata lugens. The sequence continues at coordinate 28,153,130 of NC_052514.1, read as the reverse complement.
TTGGTTATTGGTTTCAACTGAGTGATAGATGAACGTTGTTGAAGTTGTGACATCAATATATAGTTTTCATTCTTTCCATTACACTTGAATTCAACACTAATTTAAAAACTAATGTTATCATGAATTCACCGTCAGTTCAATCTAACAATAATGCTAGTGATGATAACCAAAAAATGAAAATCACAATCCTGAAATGGTAAAGCTTGAATATAAATGACTGGGAAAAAATAATCAATTTTTCAATAGACTTTCTTTGAAATAAATTATTAAAGCTTCTCATCCATTTTGGAATTCTCCTATTCATAGAAATAATCGACAATTTCTATACAATATGGAATAGAAAAGTGATATTTCTATGGGGAAACAGGAATCACGTTTACTGAAATTTCATGATTTTGAACGCATCTCTGAGAAACATTTCAAATTCTTATAACCAAGAGAGTTCTAAGAAAACTCTATACAATGCAATAAATATAATTCATTCAACGATTTACACTCTGAGACCACTTTATACACCGATTTATAATCTGAAAACGCTTCGTATTCATGTAATGATAATTACTCTGAGAACGCTTCACATCAATGTAACAATCTATATTCTCAGAACACTTCGTATCCATTTAACATTTTACATCCTGCAAACACTTCTTCTTAACCCAACTGATTTTAAACAACCAATACATTAGGTTACAGAGACAACCTACTAAAAATTCTAGGTTTATTTTGACTTCATGACATAAATTTTCTTTGCAGGTTCTAGAATGATTCAGGGAGTGGGATTGTTTTCACACTTACCAATTGTCGGTCGACATTTTTGAACATGACACACAGAATCTCCTCTAATTGGCTGAGAATCAGCTGTTGGTAAGAATTAGCCACTAGGAGCCAATAAGTCAATTTCCTAATTGGCTGACAATCAGCTGTAGGTGAAAATCAGCCAATCGGAAGACGACATTCTGGGTGTCGTGACGATATAATGTTGGCCGACAATCGGTAAGTGTGATAACAGCCATTCTATTAATATGAGATATTGGTCGGGTATCACATATTCTATTCATTCAGTCTATTCATATAACATATATATCAGATACCCGACTAGTATATCATATGAATGAATTTAACACTTCCAAATCATTTTTCTGTTACCAGATATTCATCATACCATTATAATATCCACTATACTTGAATGGAGTTCTACAACGATGTACCTACATCACTCTTTCTTTCATTTCACTACCCTCTTCAAGGATTTAGGCACGCTGTTCAAAAACTCTGCATCACCTACTCTTGCCATTCTTTCATTTCTCCTTCTTCTTATTTTTACGCAGCAGCGCTTCCCTCGCCGAACTGTCATTGGGCGACGAATTATCAGCATTGGTCGTCGAGCTAGGGAAGTTCTTCTGGAACAGGAAGACGGCCCGATTGCAGCCAAGCCTTATGAAGTTGACAATCTTGTGCGTAAGTGTGAACAGCGTGTCGTACTCGTTTGGAACGATTCCGTCGACATCTGACTCGAAAAAGCTGAACAGCGGGAACCAGATTCTGGTTCTGCCCGTGTCTCTCTGCATGAGTGACTGGTTGTTGGCGAGTGTGTGGTAGTAGAGGAAGAGGCGCGACGTGATGTAGAAGGCTATGAACACGTCTATCGAGTAGTGCTCGTGGCCCGACAGGATGAAGAAGATGCCGAACATGTTCAGCATCCACGTGAACGTGTGTAGTAGGTAGATGTCACGTGGTGTGTCTAAAAAACAGTACACAAACTATTAAATTAAAGAATAAAAAAAAACATCAATCTTGTACTAATCACTAATAGAATTCTCCCCATATCCCATATGCGTGCGGTCAAGCATTAAAACTTTACATACGCGTCATTCAATCAGAAAGAATTTGTGTGATGAATTTTTCTGATGAATAAATCACTATTTCACAAATCACTAATATCTTGTAGAAAATCATCTTTACTAATATTTAAAATGAATAATTGAAATTATCAAAACTATTATTATTTATGATACTGTTTTTGGTGAGATCTAGTGAAATTTATACATAATGAAACATTAGAACATTGTCTAATAATATCACTAATTTATTGAAAAGTTACATACAGTTTCAACACTTATGGTGATACTGAAGATGACACCTATAGACGCTGAAGATAACACCTATAGGCACTGAAGATTAAAAAAGATGTATTAACTTTTCAATAAATTTCTGATATTATTAGACAATATTCTAGTGTTTCATTACCAATATTATTCATAGGAATAATGAGAGACTAGTTTTGGTTGAAACATTATTAACATTTTCTGGTAAGCTATTGAGATTGATTACTATAAAATCAGATGGATGTTTGCAGTAGGTGTCAGTAAATCACATCATTGTAGTTCCTTTATTTCAATACATCTAAACTGTCACATAATAGTGAGTTGGTTTGTGAATAAATTTATGACTTGAAATTTTTAAAATAAGTGCCTTCACAATTCACAATATTCAAATAACTATCCCTTGACCGAAAATTGAGTGGCGGAGCAGTGATGTGTGATTTTATAACCATTTTTTTATTTTACAGAAAATTTACAAAAATAACTTTTTCCTACAGATACCTTGAAAAGTGAACATTTGTGCACTGATTGCAGGCCACAAAGAATCACTTTTCCGCACTAGTGCGCAAAGTGAGTACTTTGCGTACTCCAGATTTGCAGCATGACAACGCAAAATAGTTAGTAGGTTATATGGAGCACCAGTGCAGGAAAATCAAAATTAAGTTGGTAACACTCATAGTGAGGTCCACGTTATAATGGCAGTGGAGAACAGCGTTGCCTTGCCATTATGTGCCTTGATTATAGTCATTTCAATGCTTGCGTAAACGTTTCTTTCGGTGCAGCAAACTGTCACTTTGCGCACTAGTTGCACAAATAACTATTTTTAGTGAATTAGATTACCTATCGATTGGTATATATTTTTATCAAGATTGGACCAATATTGAGTGAGATATGGCCGCTTTAGTGATAGGTGGCCATTGAAAGTTTGTGGCAGTGCACACCAAGGCATGCTGATGAAGTCGCCTCAATGATGCAACAATATCTATTTGCATTGTATTTTATTAGTATGCGATTTTAGGTCATTTCAAACAATAAAATAACGTTACAGAACCCTCTAAAGGTGGGTCACCAACCACTAAAGCTGTCATATGTAAGTCAATATTGGTCCGTTTAAAAAAGTCTGGTACCAATCGATAGGTAATCTAATTCACTAAAAACAGTTATTCTTGTAAAGTTTTTGTAAAACCAACGGTTTCTGAGTTATAAAAGAAACAAAACTTAAAATGGCCACCATTTTGTTTAATGAATTTGAAAAAATATCATTATTATTTTGTAGCTTTGTCTAGTTGTTATGAATGATTGTGCAAAGTTTCAATTTCGTATGTTTAACCAATATTTTGAAAAAAAAATAAGTGAAAAAAGCAAAATGGCCGCTGTGTGAGTAACTGAAGACTTCCGGCAATTTAAATATGATATTTAGATATGGTTTTTAGCCAGGAACAATGCCCTGGAGTTGGTAGGGAGTTTGTAAACACCCTGTATGCTGTATAGGAATAAGACCAACAAACACTGGACCCAGAAATGAATTACACAACTCACCGTAGTATTCACGTCCAGTGTGTGACAGCCTTTTTCCTAAATTGCAAGACAACTTATATTTTATAGAATCGGTTACGAGACAAGTGTAATTCAACTTACACTCAGTGATGAAGAAGTTGAGCATAGTTAATGCCACCGTATGACCACTGAACATGTAGTCTCCACACGTTCTGACGCCCTGTATCGACATGCCAGCTCCTTTCCATATCACATAGGCCTGCTTCATCTTAGACAGCAGTTCGGCTAGTGCGTAATCTTCACTGTGAATAGAAAACCAAAATATATTTAATAATTTTGCAATATATCAATTTTTGGCAAATATATTCAAATTTCAATTGACTATTTCCTCACTTGGGCATAGAAAGTTATGAAATATACTATTGTTTTTGAAAGGCAATATTGTCTGATGAAACGAATATAAAGTTCTCTTACATGAATCACCATAAATTATCCAAGTCCAGTGTGTAAGAGCATTTTTCTATAAGCATACTTCTATACTTCTGAAACGTAATATTTGCAGCTAGTCATATTGGAAAGTTAATTATAAAAAAACTGTAATATTTCCGATTGATCCGTCTAGTAAGTTGATAAGCACTAGATTAATATAATATTTCATTCAAACTGTTTAACTCATCCAATAACATTGGTTGTGAAATCAGAACATCATGGCGACAGATGTATAGATTCCATTGTACAGTTGAGGGTTCTGTAAAATCAATTCTGCATTAAAAGATTCACATAATGAAAGAAAATTTTAATGCTTATGTGATAAGTTTAATTTTGTTAGAATAAAGTTCAACTTTATTATTCTTAGGCCTGTATGCATTATAAGTATTGAAACGTAGATAGAGCCTGTATGCATTCTTAGGCCTGTATGCATTATAAGTATTGAAACGGAGATAGTTAAGCTGTTGATCTAAACCCGCAAAGAAACAAGTTATATTGAATGCAACCATGCCTTCACGACACCGTAGATTGTTGTCAAACTTGGATGGTGTTGTCCAAGTTGATAAAATTCAAGAGATATTCATCAAAAAGAATAACTGAATTGAAATTACAAGTGGAAATACACTGAATGGAACAACAATTCTCAAAATAATTTAAGAATATTTCTTCAAGTAGAAGAATCAACTTAATAGATCTTATTATACAGAGTGAGTCATGTATGGGAACCCTTCAATAAGTTGGAGACTATTGTAGATATAATACTTTAACTTTCAGGATAAGTTATCGGTCAATTACTCTACCTTTTGACGTACAACTGAATTTCAACCCCTCATGAAGGGTTGACTTCGGGGTTGTAACTCGAATATTTTTAAATGTAAAAACCCATTGTGTGGTACATCATTTTAAATCCCTTTTTAAAACAAGAAATATGACATCGATAAAAATGTTTCATGATAATTGTATCCATAATGGCGGCTGATTGAAGTTTTAGTTTTTAAAGAAATAAGGGGTTAATGCTCACGGTTGGGAAGATGTGGGCCGGGGCTGGCATTGGAGATGGGTGCCGGGCACTGACAGAGATGTGATCAACATTGTGATGCAGCGCAGTAGGAACACTGTGCCCGACAGAGCAAAGAACCGACGCACCAGGATGAACCTGCAACAACATGTTCATTTATTTATTAAACAGAACACAAAAACTCATCATCATAAGTGATTATGAAATAGGTTGCTGAAATCATGTTGATGGGCTACTTATTTTTAGGATTATTACAGTAGTGATTTTCAAATATTATAGCTGTTATTAAAACAATTGACATGTATGAAAATCTATTAAAAATCTTGATATCATGAATCATGAGATCATGAGAATATTGAACAGTTCAAAATATTAGTTTTTCAATTGCATTTTTTTAATTATTCAATCATTCGATGAACAAATATTTTATCTGAAAAATTGATATTTGAATTATGATGGAATTATTCACATATTTAAGATCAATGCATAGGGAGTGATCCGTGGTCTAGTGGATAGAGTGCTTGCGTAGCAGCATAGAGATCCCGGGTTCAAACCCCACTGAGAGCCAAAAGTTTTTTAAACAGATCACTCCCGTGTTATCGGATGGGCACGTTAAACTGTCGGTCCCGGCTGAAGTATGACAGTCGTAAGGCCCATTGACGGCTTAAATTATATATTCAGGCGGTGGAACATTCCCGCAAGGAACTCCCCACCAACAAAAGCCATACGAATTTATTTTTTTTTTAATGCATAGGGGACAACGCTACTGGTATAGAGCTATTAGTGTTCACTAACACTTGATTATTCAATGTCTAGGTAGGCTACTCATTCATTTCATTTTTGTGTAATTAAATGTGCGGGTTTCGCCATTAGTTTCCCTTTGAAATTCTGTACCGGTAACGAAATCATGTTTCACATGACCATCTTCCCATTTGAAAAAATGAATTGGATTCAAAATGGAGCTGGATTAGAAATAGAGTTGGATCCATATGACGGATCCAAGATGGCGGACAAACGTTTTGAAGCGACAGAAAGTATTTTTTTTTCAATTGGAATAGGACCCATGAAACCTACTACTGTAATATCATACTAGTAAAAGATCTCAGTATTTTATTTATTTTATTCACTTATTCATAATTTTTACAAAGAAGCACTGCTCGGGAGAGGAAAACTAAGGATACTCCTTGTACTATTTCTCTCCAAAAATTAGGTAACATTTTAAAACTCCGAAATAGGGTTATGATCACAGTACAACAGTTCATGAGTGAGTTCTTCAACCCAGGGGGTCTCTAGTTACAAAACAATTGGCTTAGAGAAATATATTAATAGAAAGCATAGGGAATGAACTACAAAACAATTTGGCACAGAAATGCAGCGGAGAAAATAATATGAGAAAGAACAGGAAGGTAGTTGCAGATTCTCAGATAATTTTGAAGGTTATCACTTAATTATTTCAATGTTAAACGGTTCAAAATAGATTATAGGGCCATAAAAATAAATGTTCGAAAATATTGATAATTCAGAGAAAGTTTGAAAAGTTACAAGAAAGCCGTTAACAAAGTTGACAATTTATTATAGCTCACAAGTGAAACTCAGTAGAAAAATAATGACTTGGAAACATAAACAATGGAGTAAGACAGTCATGGAATTTGATGAAAATATCAAGTACAATACAAACGAATATATTGAGAGATGAGAACTACTCTCGTATTTTACATAATAATAAGCTTAGATTAGTTTCAAATACCACTTGATCTTTTACAAGAAAAATTTTAGTTGCTAATTTAATGACTTGATCTTCGTTTTATGATACCCCATTTTATATCTCTTCACTTTTATTGCCATTGAACAATGAATAGTAATGGAAAACGATTTGTATATTGTAATACTAATACTCCATGGATTAGAAAGAGCATGCTTTCCATTCTATATAGTAGCCTTCATCTGCCAAGTTTAAGAATAGATACTGTGAGCGGAAAATGTTTCGAATTGGATTTTCAAGTTCAATACCAATGTGAACATTAACTGAACAACCAGTAACCACAATACGATGTGAAGAATGGATTAATGATCTGTGACTTCAAAGAGTGAAATCTAAATCTTAAACTATTGAAATAAATTTTGCATGGCAATATTCCAAGGAGCTTAATAGAGAAATTTGACATGACTGCTTGAGTCAACAAGCAGTGTTAAATTTCGAATAATATAATCCAGGACTAATCTGTCTCTAATAGAAATCAGATGCAGCATTTCATTTTTCTTAAAGATAGAACTTGTTATGCCAAGCTTAAGTGGAATTCGAATTTAGTTTTGTTGTGACGTTGTTTGAGTTACTAAGTTGTGGTTTGAGATTGCAATAGAATTCAAATTGAATTAAAAGAAAGAATGAAAACTTGCGATTGATCTAATAAGTGATGAATATGAGTCACTTTTCTGTTTGTTCTTCATGAGAATATTAATATTCATCATTTATTTATTTATTTATCTATTCAATAAGTACATCATCAAAATGATAGGGAGAGGAAAAATGAGGTAACCTTGTGCTATTCCTCTCCCAAATTTAGATAACACATAGTCCGAAATAGGTTAAGTCCTTGTAGTTCTTCTATTCACATTTCAGTCCTCAAGTACTTTAATAAAGTAGATTTTCAAATTTAGATGCTTCAAAACTAAACATAGAATAAATATTTCACATTATTATAACTAAGATAGGAAAATATGGGTTTCAATTCTATCAATTCTCGATAAGAAGTTTGATATGAGTTCCAGTTTTGCTGTTTCTCGACAGGAAGATGATTCATTTGAGGCTTATCATCTGTACCGTAATTATATTCCATGGTTATTTATGAACTCTACTAGGTTCTGACGTGAATTGAGATTAGAAACAGGATAAGGAAACAGAGAAAACAAGGAAATTAATTCAATTTTAAAAACAACATTCTCTTATAAATATTGTATTGATCATTAGCTCATATATTATAAAATGGGACCACTCAGATCAAAGTCTGAGATTCGATTAACGTCCATTAACGTCTGATTTTCCGTCCACTACATATCCAGCTATAGTGCCACAACCAGAGCCTCAATCCATACGGGCGAAACTTCAACCACATCTTGCCAATTATCACAGAACCTTCTATTTTGACACTTAGGGCCGGTTTCTGAGCTCGGGATTTAGCCAAGTTCTAGACTTTAAACAGCCGGAGTTAGAAAATTAGCTTTCCGAAACGGGGCATAGTCGCAGTCCACGTTTAAATTGAATTTCAAAAAACTAGAAAATTGAACACAAAACAAAATAAAGAGAAAATACTGAATAGTATAAAGTTTCAGCTATTTTGAATTATTTAGGAATGTTTCGTTTCGTCAAGGAAAAACGTTTCCAATTATAGAAATAAGAAAATAAAGATTATCATAAAAACTGCGATTACGCCCCATTTCGGAACGCCAATTTTCTGACTCCAGCTGTTTAAAGTTTAGAACTTGCCTAAATCTCGAGCTCGGAAAGCGGCCCTAACCGAACATGGATCGTCATAGATCCCCACTTATAAAACATATCCCCACATCGTCCATGTCCTTTTCTGATTCGATTCAGTCAGAGCAGACCAAATGGTTCGCGGGAGATTAAAACCCTCAGGCTGCTTATCTGTTTCTATTCCCCCAATCCTCCATTCAAAGGGCTTTTCCATTGGGCTCCGTATGACTCATAATTTCTCTCAACCTCCTGGCAGGTTTTCTAGATTTGAGTCTACCCTATCCATCATTTCTCGCATAGTTGTTGTGGATTGGATTTTACTGTTTCCCAAAAACATCATATTCGCTAACCTGTGCTTGTGCAGCAGCAACACCACCATCCATATGAGCAGGAGGAGAGTGCCGGTCCATTCGCACATGTGGAAGGCCCAGGGAATATGCGGCACATTGTCCAGAAATATGTCGGGCAGCGGCGGGTAGCGCTTCATGTCGGGGACGCGGTCGTGGACGATGACCATGACGAAGGCCGTGATCCAAGTGACGACGAACAGGTAGGCCAGTGCTATCAGCGCCTTGGAGAACTCGGGTCGCAGCTCGGACGCTCGGCCATCCTCGGACGAGTGGTGACTCGAGTTCTGCAAGTGCAGGTACTCGTACTCCCCGCCGCTTGCCGAGTAGGCGTTCAGGACGTGGTCCACCTGTTGGCAACAATTTCTCAGTTAGTTCGGGTGGACTGTTAGTAAATAAATCAGGAGTCTATAAAAATGATCAAAAACAATTGCGTATTACTTGTTTTATTATTTTAATATTTTTATATGGTTGTAGGGGAGTACATCTGAACGTAAATTTTTCAGTACGTCAAGTACCTATTTTGAACAGTCTCTGGACATACTGAAAGAAAATAAAGTTAAGGCCTTAAATAACTTAATCACTTTTAGTTGAGCTATTTTTGGTAATTTTTGTAAATGGAATAACTTTCTCAAAAAATTATATTTTCAGAAAATTTTCGTTTGATTCAATCAACAATACCATTAAATTGCCATCATTGTATGTTTTTAATATTTTGTGTTATGTGCAAAAAATTTGGATAAATATGATACAAACAATCACCATAAAAATTTAAATTCATGAAATAGACATAGACTTAAAATTCCACAATATAGCCATTCCAAATCTCAGAGAAACTGGCACTTCATGTCAAGAAAATTATATAACTCTACACCAGACAAATTAAAGTTACTAGCATTCACTCAATTTAAAAATAAAGTATTAGTTAATGAATGCTTGCACACAGTAAAAGATTTCTTTTCTATAAACTGGGTACCATTTCTCTTATGATTTCTCTAATGTATTGAATCTTATTGAGGGAGTCATCAGTAGCTTAGAGCACAAGATATTTGTGAACCTCAGAGCATTTGACTTTTCTGAAGCTTTTGAGTCAGTGAAGCATAATATTCTATCTGAAAAGCTTTCTTTTTATGGCCTTGACAAGTTAGCTGTGGATCTTATTGGTTTATACTTGTATCGCAGAATGCAATTTGTTTATAGAAACGGCAAATTCTCAAGTGGTGAGCTGGTTAGATATGGTGTCCCCCAGGGTTCAATACTTGGTTCACTGTTGTTTATCATTTACATAAATGATTCGTCAGGTGTGATAAGGAACTGCTGTGATCAAAACCAACCCTATCTTTTTGCCGATGACCTGGGCTTATTGGTGAATGGGACGGGAAAACAAAATGTTGACACAGTTGTTGAATTGAGCACATCAAATATAATGGATTGGTGTGCTTCAAACAATTTGTGTCTTAACCTCCTGAAAACCTGTGACCTACAGTTTAGCTTTAACCCTACGTTCACTGGCACAGATTCTCTCAAATTCCTGGGTATCATGCTTGACTCGAATTTAAATTGGAAAAGCACATTGATTATACAGCAGGTAAACTCAGTAAGGGTTTGTTTGTCCTACGTAGATTAACTCACATAGTTAATCATGAAGTTTTAATGAATGTCTTTTATGCTCACATTCATAGCCATTTAGCCTATGGGATTCAGCTCTGGGGAAATTGTTCGGCATCTGTTAAACTTTTCAGACTCCAGGAGAAGGCCATTCGAATAATTTGTCAGGCACCACCCCTAGCAACATGTAGGCCACTTTTTCGCAAACTAGGCGTCTTGACTCTCCCATCTTTATATGTTTTCACTTGTCTGATGTACATGAAAAAAAACTTAATGAATATAGTCGAAATGGTGACATACATAATTATCAAACCAGAGGAAGGTCAAGTCTCAGAATTGATTCTCACCAATATGCGAGTACCCATAGGAATTGGAGAAACATGTCCATTAAGTTATTCAATGAGCTTGACCCTGAAGTAAGACTGTTGAGTACCTCACTATTCAAATCACACATAAAAGGTGTAATATTACATTTTTCTTCTCACATTGGAATCGAATCTTCAATTCGAGATCTATGGAACTTTATAGTAAATGTCAGAGTTATCAATAGACGGACAAATTTTTTGACGGAGAATTTATTATCGTAAATGTTTGTTGCATTGTTCCATGGTGTCACCGAGGCAGGGTTAACATATTACTGGATAAATCGTTTATTTAAATAGAATATATGTATAAAAATTTAAAATAACATTTTAAAATAAAGTTTTATTGAGAACAGATGTAGAATGTGAATTCTAAACTTATAAGTTATAATATTTTGGTGACGTGTCTGTAATGTTGGAGGCATTGGCTTCGTGACTTGCAACTTATGTCTTTTCCTGTGCCTTCTTCTAGAAAAATGGCTGGCTACAAGTGTTGTCGTGGAGTTTTGCTCTAAATCATTTTCGTTTATTAATGTTTAAATTGAGTTTTATATAAATTTTTACGTGCTGTTTTGTTCAGATTTAGCTGTTTGTATAGTCAAGCCAATAGCCACTGTGTTTCAACTGTAAACTAGATAAGTATTTTAGTTCCTAGTAACTCTGAAATAATTAGGCTTAAGATTTTTTCTCTGTGTGTATTTGTGTAATTTCATCTGAAGATTATAAGTTAATTTGCTCTGAAAACTGGATTTCTCATTCATAGGCAATAGATCCATTCACAGTTTATCAAGAATCTATTTTATTGGAGCCGACAACTATTCTTAGGTTGATAGGTGTTAAATGCTATTCCAACCGTTTAAGGAAAAATTGGTAGCACAGCAAATGTTACCCCTGTGGTGGGACCGAATTACAAAATAAATATGTCCCAAATGGTACACCATGAAATCCCTGGTTATAGAAATTATTAGTGGATAGATATCTTGATAGGTTATGAATGGTTTGTTGCTGAGTGGGAAGTCAGTTCAAGAGAGATCAAGTTTTAATGAATCAGTGCATATTACAAAATGGCAAACATTAAAAATGATCTGAATCTTATAGCATTCTTAACACAAAGGTTTGATAAGCTAGATGCTAGATTTGATGAGCAAAATGCTAAGTTTAATGCTAGATTTGATGAGCAAAATGCTAGATTTGATGAGCAAAATGCTAGATTTGATGAACAAAATGCTAGATTTGATGAGCAAAATGCTAAGTTTAATGCTAGGTTTGATGATATGAAGCAAGAATGTACTAATATAAGACTAGAGCAGGTTAGTATAAACCTTCTATTGAAAAGTGCACATGAAACATTGAAAGATGAAGATGAAGATGAAAACAAATTGAAGCAGGATGATAGTAGTGTTAAGTTACAAGATCAACTCATTCAAGTTTCTGAAAATGTAGGCCTAGTTACTGTTGTTGGAAAAGTCAACCATAGTGAGACAGTAGAATTGAGTAAAGAAGTAGGTAGGGAGTTGTCTTCACTGAAAGTCAACTATCATGAAAGTAATATTGCTACATTGAAGGTTAGGAAAACTATAAGTAAAGTGAATGTTTACATGAGACAGGTTTCTGTGGAGGTTAGGAATAATGTGAACAAAATGAATGTTGCTTTGAGTCAAGTTGATGAGTTCAACTTTCAACTGAGAATTGAAAAGGTGTATGCTATGCATTCTCAAGTGAACATGACTAACTTTTGTAGGCAAAACTGCTTGGTTGAAACAAATGAACCCATGAATAAAATCATGCTCTTGAAGAAAACAAAACGCAAAGTCTCCATTGATGTGTTAGTATTCAAAGGTTGTTTCAAGTTGCTTACTTACAAGATGATAACTGTGAATCACATGATGGAAGGGTATTCCCCAACACACAATGATTAGGAATCCTGTGTCATGCCGGGATTCAGAATAGCAATGACCGTAAATACTACGTATGGTAAGAGTCCATAATTGTATCTTTTTTCTTTCCTGTAGCCTATTTTTCTTGGCCCTTAATCTTTTCAATTTTCGATTCTTTCCTGTCTTTGTGTAATATTCAGTAAAATTCTTCTATGATGCATATCTTAACCAATCTTGTCCATAGTCATTTAAATTTGTATTTTTTCTGAAATAATATTAGAAGTTGAAATAGTAGCTTATTTTCCTAATCTTTAAATTTTTGATAAAACTTAACTTTTCTAAAATCTATCCATTGTAGTGTAAAGAATTGTGTGCTTGTGATATATTTTTTCATCATGTATCACTTATGTGAAGTGTATCAATTTTGTGTATATTGTTTTAGGGAATTTATTTACCCAGTTTTCTATTTCTCTTGTTTGTATTTTTTAGGGAACTTATTTACCCATATTTCATCTTGATCATCTTTGTATTATAATCTTGAAATGTTTGTACTTATTATACAGTCTTTAAATTTTAACTTAGTTTAAAAAATAACTGGTTCAATTTAAAACGTTTTGTTATATTATTAATTGAAATAAGTGTTTTGTAATTGATTTTTTTTTTTAATTTTAAAACTGTTTGTTCTATAAATTTTGATATGATTGATTATCGTTTGAAATGGATGCTGGAGTGTATGTAGAATTTTTAGTGGGGTTTGTTGATTAGAATTTTGCTGGTATGTGATTGTTTTTTGAGATGGAAACCCATTATTGCCTAAAGAAGGAATAACAGAGGTTATGACTTAGAGAGGCAGTAATGAGATAATATTTTTTGTCTTGATTACTTATGTTGATTGCCATAGATGCAAAAATAATTATTAATAATGTTGATTGCCATAGATGCAGATTACTTATGAATATTGTTTGCCTTTGAAGCAAAATATTATTGATGTTTTGAATGGTTTCTTGTTTAATGATTGATAGTAAAGTTTTGTCATGAAATGTAGTTTGTGTTTAGAACATTGAAGAGTCGAAATAAACTATAGTATCCAACAAACGATGATTAACAATATTAAATAATTTGCTTTTTATACAATTTTTGAACACAAAATTAAAACTAAATAATTTTGAAACCCTGAATGATAAATCATAAATGTGAAATGAACTTGCTATAAATGAAATGTTATACTAAATGATAATGAAATGCAGATATATTATGAAATGATTGTGAATAGAAGACCAATTGTCTGAAATTATTGAAATATGTATTGAAATTAAATATTTTGTTGTGATGATCTGATGTTTTTTACAATTTTGATAATGATACAGGGTGTTATGAAATTATATTTCTATTTTGAAGAATGGATTAAAATTTTGATATTTGAACAGTGAATAGATGAAAATGAATTTTTTTTAAATTTATCATTGATATGTCCATATTTCACAATTTATGTATTGCTGACTGTATAATAAGATGTTAACAAATTTCAATTTCATAGATACTTAAAATAATTTTCATGTGTATTAGATTGTATTGATAGCCTAATCAAGTTTTTCTTTTTAGTTTATAAGCATTTTAAGATAACAGGTACAGCACAGACATTAACATTGAAATAGTTATCATGTGAATCTCGAAATCAGCAACAAGTGAACGCCATGAAGAGTGTTAAGAACATTTGGGTGATTTTCAAACTAGTGTGACATAACTATGCCAATATCTATGCCTAAATCTACGCTGCGGCCTACACCAATAACTACGCCAATGTCAACACCAATATCAACACCAAGAACTACGCCAATAACTACGCCAAAATGCCAAAATCTACGCCGATGCCTGTGCTGATGCCAACGCCAATATCTACGCCGATGCCTGCGCCGAAGCCAATATCTGCGCCAATGCTGATGCCAAAATCTGTGCCAATGCTGATGCCTACACTAATACCTACAACAATATCAACACTAATAACTACGCCAAAATGCCAAAATCTACGCCGATGCCTGTGCTGATGCCAATGCCTGCGCCAATGCCAATAGCTACGCCAATGCCTGCGCCAATGCCAATAGCTACGCCAATGCCTGCGCCAATGCTGATGCCAACACCAAAATCAACGCCGATGCCTGTGCTGATATCAATGCCTGCGCCAATGCCAATAGCTACGTCAATGCCTGCGCCAATGCCAAAATCTGCGCCAATGCTGCACCAATGCCAATAGCTACGCCAATGCCTGCGCCAATGCTGATGCCAACACCAAAATCAACGCCGATGCCTGTGCTGATGTCAATGCCTGCGCCAATGCCAATAGCTACGCCAATGCCAAAATCTGCGCCAATGCTAATGCCAATGCCTGCGCCAATGCCAATGCCTGCGCCAATGCCAATATCAACGCCGATGCCAAAGCCGACACCAAAGCATACGCCAATAGCAATGCCAATGCTTATTGCTGACTCTGTATCTCAAACTTCAACACTACTGCATTACCTGGAGGTAATTGCCATCCATGTTCACATTCACAACTTTGAATTCAGAAGAACAGTCACAGTATCATGAAAGAATTGATTCAAAAAATCCTCTCCTAAATTATTCCTGTATGCAGAACTCTAAACCTTGAAAGCTGAAAATATCAAAAAACCAAACCTTACCTAAATTAATCCTCACCTAAATTAATCCTGTATGCAGCGTCTATCTCTTTTCCAAAAAATGAATTACATTGTCATTTCAAGCCTGAAATGTACATTGTATAATTACAAATATGATACAAAATTTATGTGACTCTGTATTGAATTTGGAATGCAGCCGTCTACTACAAACATGAAGCAATGCTAACTGAGATGTCATCTGTATTGAATTTGGAATGCAGCCGTCTACTACAAACATGAAGCAATGCTAACTGAGATGTCACCTGTATCGAGTTTGATATGCAGCAGTCGACTACAAGTATCAGCCCAACACTACATGCATCCAGATCAGCCCAACACTTAACGTCATCACATTGGAGTCACACTTAACTGAAAATCATACTGAGTGCCTTAACGGACTGTTTTCAAAAATGTGCATCAATAAAATCAACCGCGTCAATAGTGAAAGAAATGAACATTTTTTGATTTATTGAAATTTTATGTGAAAATTAAATGTAACAATTCATCAATTCATTTAAAAAAAAAATAAATAATAATAATAAATTTTTCATTCAACATACATAATTTTTTTATGCAATAAAAATTGAATTTTTCTATCTATTAAATTTATGTGCAATTTCAAAAAACTATTCTTTACATATTAAACTTTCTGTTGAGATATTTTCTTTAAATTATAAAGCTAAATCAAAAGTAATATTGATATTCTATATTTTGAGATATTGTTTGGAAAACATATAACAAACGCTATTGATGAATTTTTATAATAATTTTCAATATTTTTGGATGACATGTAATGTTTTTCTAGAAAAAATTGTTACTGTTCTCGAATTTAAATTTCAACAATTTTCATTAGGGTCAATGTAAATTTTTTCTTTAAATTTTCAAACAGTAAAATTTTTTTATGTCAAGAGGGGGGTATTTGTAATATTACATTTTTCTTCTCACATTGGAATCGAATCTTCAATTCGAGATCTATGGAACTTTATAGTAAATGTCAGAGTTATCAATAGATGGACAAATTTTTTGACGGAGAATTTATTATCGTAAATGTTTGTTGCATTGTTCCATGGTGTCACCGAGGCAGGGTTAACATATTACTGGATAAATCGTTTATTTAAATAGAATATATGTATAAAAATTTAAAATAACATTTTAAAATAAAGTTTTATTGAGAACAGATGTAGAATGTGAATTCTAAACTTATAAGTTATAATATTTTGGTGACGTGTCTGTAATGTTGGAGGCATTGGCTTCGTGACTTGCAACTTATGTCTTTTCCTGTGCCTTCTTCTAGAAAAATGGCTGGCTACAAGTGTTGTCGTGGAGTTTTGCTCTAAATCATTTTCGTTTATTAATGTTTTAAATTGAGTTTTATATAAATTTTTACGTGCTGTTTTGTTCAGATTTAGCTGTTTGTATAGTCAAGCCAATAGCCACTGTGTTTCAACTGTAAACTAGATAAGTATTTTAGTTCCTAATAACTCTGAAATAATTAGGCTTAAGATTTTTTCTCTGTGTGTATTTGTGTAATTTCATCTGAAGATTATAAGTTAATTTGCTCTGAAAACTGGATTTCTCATTCATAGGCAATAGATCCATTCACAGTTTATCAAGAATCTATTTTATTGGAGCCGACAACTATTCTTAGGTTGATAGGTGTTAAATGCTATTCCAACCGTTTAAGGAAAAATTGGTAGCACGGCAAAGGCTTACTTACAGAAAGATGTATTTATTCTGTTGGAGAATTTTTTGAATAGCTTCAGTGTTCATCTGTTTAACTGTAACAGCTTTGTTGTGACTTATGTTGGACCCCATTTTAATACCTGCTATTTATCAATTGCTGCTGTTTATTACTATTTGCCAATCTTGTTGTTACAAAAATATTATTTTGACTATATTATTATTATTTTTAAAATATCTTGACTGTTTTTAATTTTATTGTATTTTGACGTTTGTTACAACACTTTGTGTTTCATGACAATAAAGGCTTATTGATTGATTGAAATAATGAGTAACTTGTGATCTATGTTTTACATGACTTGTTAATTTTATTTTTGTATTTTTAAGACTGACTAATAGTGATTTAAAAAGGATGTATTTTGACGAAGTCGATGTATTTTTTGTAAATATTGGATGATTAATAAAATTCTATTCTATTAAGAACTTATCCTCAAAATGTCATGAATTTATCTTTCATTCTCTCTTACCGAATTTGAAATGATCCAAACGAATTTGAAGAATAGCGTTTTTTCAAGTTCAAGCCCTAATAGAAAACTACAAAATATCGTACAACAAATAAAATTACATCAATCTTGTTTGAAATGTTTTTCTCTTTCCAACAATACCCTTGAAATTGAAATTCGACCAGTAGTTTTCGAGTTATTGAGTATGTAATGACCGGAAGTGGGCATATTCTGAAAATATTGAAAAATCGATATAATTATATTATCTTGAAAACTAAGGTCGATGGGAAAAAAATCACTAAACATTTTTTGTCAGAAATGTCGAGTAGAATCTATGGTCAACTTTGGTGAGACACCCTGTATACACAGCATATACAGTGTATACAGTATATACCTATAGTATATAGCTATTTCTTTCCTGTATAGGGCTACTTGTAATATAAATATAAAGAAAATAAATAAAAATCTCAGTACCCTTTTTTTATAGTGACAAAATATTTTAAAAAAAGGGTACTGAGATTTTTATTTATTTTCTTTATTTGGGAAAGGAGCAGTTTTGGGCTTCAAGCCTGTTGTTTATTTCCCAATCATTCATAGTTGAGAATGATATTGTATTTATCAATGTATGGATGAATAAATAAATGTAGAATAGAATCCGACACTTTAATATCGCTGGCAATGAAATCAAGTGATTTGACAACATGCTACAGTATTCAGATTTTTCAACTCGAATATGAAAAACTCTAGTTCACGAGTACACATGGAAATGTGTAAAGGAATTATCATATTTGATTAAATGAGGGAAGGAAAGGAAACATGCATTCTGTGAATTGAATTAGGCTATTTCCTGGATTTGGAAGATTTACATTTCACAGAGAAAACATAGCTAAGATTAAGATTATGAAACACGAACGACAAAAGTTATCTTATTTGGTTGGATTGGAGTTTGCCTTTACTAACTAGTCTAGAGTTTGCTATGATGATATACATTTCAAACTGTCAGCATTCCATATAATTAGCATCAACGCTACTCATTCAATCAATGCTGAAAGTTTAAAGTGGAACTGACTATAGTGACAATAATGTAAGAGTAAACAAGAACAGCTATTCAATTTCAATTCCGTTCGGTGATCTGTGTAGCGACAAAAAATACAATCCTAGCCTTGAATTACGTGAGCACCCATAAAAAGTGATAGAAAACATCTAATCATTGGCGTAGTTCTCCAGCTGGCATGGATGACTGGCTGAAAGGATACAGCTTGAGTCAGTGGCAATGAGTTTGAAATAACAATGACGAACTTATAGAGTTCAATAAAGATTCAGCACTCTTTGATATGATATACTCAGAAGCTTCTTAAAACTCAGTTGTCCTTTTTCAATCAATTCTATGATTTGCTATAAAATTGATAAATAATGCATAATATTTTCTAAACACATATTCCTTCAGGGCTGCTTAATTTGTAAGTCGAAAAATAATACCATAGTACCGTTTTATTATAATATTTTGAATTAAAAAGTTTTTCAAGAGGTTACTATCGTAATATTTTTCAACTAGATCATCATATCCTATTATATTAAGCGAGCAATCTCTGTATGTCTGTTTATATTTTTATATCTGGTTATTTTTATATCTTGTTATTTATGTTCAACGGATCTAGAAAACGGCTCGAACGATTTTCACGAAATTTGGATCATAGTAGGTTTATGATATAAAAATTCGATTGCACTAGGTCTTACCGTTGCGAAAACTCGCTGAACGACATTAAAAGGATAATTCATCCTTTGCTGAAACAGCTTAGACTTTCATCATCTGTGGATGGTAAAAAGTAAGCGATTGATTCTGTGGAAAATCAAGATATCGCATCCCCGAAATTCATAGGCTGACGTTTAGCCAGCTGTGAAATATAAACACGATCATTTTAGAGAATTGTGTTCTGTTTATCAATAAATAAAAATAACGAGCGAAGCTCGGTGCCCCGATATTATTAATGGATGAAGGAACAACAAACTCTGCTCTCTTTTTTGAACATCAATATTCTATGAATTATCATAAACAGGTTTCCATTATCAACTTTTTATAAAATATCTCTTGGTTCCCTTGATGATTTTCCAGAGGAATTGGTTCCTCAACATGCATTGCACCATTTTTTTTTCTTGCAAATAAATTTCAATTTTAATTTCGAGCATTAACTTCATGAAAATTAGAGATAGAGTACAACTTACTTTGAAGATATATACATAAGTTTTTTCTGTTGAAATTGACAATAAAAATTGCTCTATAAGCATTACTTTTTTAGTTACTGGTGTTCAGTTGCATGATAGGTATTCTATTTGTGATACAATGACCTGACTTGGAATAACCTTTCTCACTCAAATAATACGACATTAAATATTGTTTCAATTTCGTAATTGTTAAATTTGATTCTTATTAAAATTGTTAAGATGATGATCATCTTGATTTCCTCACCTTGTGAGGAAAATCTCCCGCATTAATTACACTCATTTTATGAGTTTGACAAATCGAATGATGCCAGGAATCTGATTGATATAATATTAAAGAAGTTATTATTATAATTCTTTTCTTTTAGATGATAAAAGAATAAATCAATTCTCACGTTGTTTTATATCGTTCTCAACAATCTGTTTCTAATATGAAAAAATATTGTGAACTATCCTACAGAGAATAAGACTGGCAGTTTTGCATGTTCTATATACGCACAGTTGAGCACAGCACAAAATCCTCTAATCAGACTGATCCTTATCAGTTTCCCTGCAGATCCCTAATAATGTAATGAACAGTGGTTTCAGTATTAACACAAAACAGGCGTTGACCACGAACGTTATAGATTAAATTGCTTTGAAAGTTTATAGTGGTTCGATATAAATGAAAAACTGTTTTATAGATTGAATTACTCTATAACTTTAGAGTATTTCAATATAAATCAACACCTATCCACGATTTTTATTTATGAGTTAACTTAGCTTATAGAACACTAAGCCATGATTTAATCCAAAAAATATTGATATTATTGAAAGTTTGATTTCATGAAATGAGTATAGTTTTATAGGTTTATCTATTATTTGAGTATAAAAAATCTGGTACAGTACTATTAAATTGAGTCATACTATTAAATTGACTGTATATAGAACTAAGATTTACAGGGAAGTAAATCAGGAACTGGGGAACCTTTTTTGCAATGCAGTTTTTGATTAGCTGAATTTGTTAGAGTGTTTGAGTGTCAGCAATGAAAGCTCTAGATATTGGGATATTCATTTGGGAATTCGTCCAAATAACTTTGATGCAATTTCATATCATAGTCTCAAACAAGATTTTTGGATTTATCTTGCTAGCAGAATGCTCAATGCGCATACTTTGTTATCTAAATAAAATGTTAACTTCTCGCGTTTCAGCACAATGATCAGTGGGAAATCTTTAGGTCTACATTTTTTACGTATGCTTTATACGTAGGCCTATGGATGTTTTATTGGCGTATAAAAATCATATTTTCATATAGCTTTGATTTAGTTTTCAAACAGTAGCCCATAACAAGGACTTGTTAGTAGGCTATGCATCTCGATGGCTTGTAAATTACTCCCAAATAACTTATTTCAATCTCATCATTTATTTATTAGTCGCTATTCAAAAAAGTCCTAGTTTAGCACGGACAATATCTAGAGACCTGCAATTACCGCGGGCACAAAAATAAACGAGCAGCAAAATTAGGTAGCCAAACAGTTGGATAATAAATTATTCAACTCGGCAATCAATACAAAAGATTCGAAAAATATTCGAAGGACATTGTTAACTAATAAGATACGTTTCAGCGAATAGACAAACGTGTCAGACTTATGCTTTGTTTTATTGTTCACTTTGAGCCGCTAATTATGAAAAGTTTTTGTGATACTAATACAATAACTATTCGATTTTTTTGTTGCATATTTTGACATAGGAGTAGCTGATACTGATATCATTGATTTCATTTAAGAAGGAAACATAATTCAAAGGCTGCATTTAAAGTGTATTGTTTCATTTTTGCTTCAACAAAAAATACAAGATCTAAATATTTTTCAAGTTGAGTGCAAAACAAAGTGTCACTTATTTTTCATTGCGACACTGATATCTCACTACCTCCGTAAACGGAGGTAGTGGATATCTCCATTTGAATGTAGAAGAAAACAAGATAACATTATTTATTAATGGTCAGGGTCACTATCACATAAAGAGTTGATATAGTATTTAAGAAGACGATAAATATAAAGACAAAATAAAAAACCGCGAATTCCCAATTCTGATAATCTAATAATATACAATGGGCTACATATTGTTTAAAATTTTTATAATATGATAAGTTTTATTTGTGATAATTGTAGGAATGAGAAGCATTCAGACTGTTTCATTTCATAAGAGAATTTACAATACTAATTGATTCTCGAGAGTTGGATATCATCCAATGTTGCAAGTATCAACTGGTATTAACCGGATATAATGTTTCGAGTTGAGCTCGATATTTCTCCAGTTAAATTATTCAATATACAAAAACCATTGTACATTATTATTAGGAGGATGTTGAAAATTTCAACTCTATTGTTAAAAATAAGTTGAAAAACACCCGATTCAATTACTGAAACTTTTCATTTGTTTGTGGAATATTAAATACAAGGTTTTCTGATTTCCACAGAGAATCTCATTTAATTTATTTTTCCAACACAGGGTATTATTAATTGTCAGAAAAAAAGATTTTCTCTGAGAAAGAGAGAGAATCTTGGGGAATAGCATTCCCCGATATATCTTAAACAATTTAAGAAGCAAATTGTTCTTTCATTTTTCTACAAGTTTCTCTTGTTTGAGGAATGCTATTCTGCAAGATTGTCTCTCTTTCACAGAGAAACTCACTGATATTCTGGCAATTAATAATACCTTGTGTTGGAAATATGACCTACCTACCCTAATACGATTATTATTGTAGCTATGATAGAATGATTGATAACCTAAATGAAGTACAGGTCATTGCCAGGGCGTTTGGTTGGAAGATATCAAATCAATTTTCGCCAATCTTTGTTCAACGCTGCATGACATCGAATAAGATTGACATTGATTAAAACTGATGGTTGGAATGGCAATCTTTCTTCGTGATCCTCACTTGCAGCTATAGTCAGATCCACTTCAACCCATCACCATTAGTTGAATGATAAGCGTTGATATAATGAATACAGCTATTGGAATCTAAATTTCACTACCGTATAGCAAGCAACCTTAATGAACACAGAATTGTGTTAAATTATTCTACAATCATGATCATTTTCAACAGTTTGAACAATAACATACTGTTACAGTTGTGTTGTGAGTGATGTTGTGGTACTTATATTTTATAATAATAAAAAGTGGTTGACAATTATTTCAATTTGTGTTTTCAATAACATACTGCTTTATAGTGAACATTCATCAGTTTAATAATTATGTAACCACGAATCATCTAATTGGAATCATAGATCCTCCTCCAATGGAAAGTAACTACTATACTGCTGATGGGAATGATGTCCACATTAATTCTAGGCTTGTGCGTGAGAAGGGTCAATAATAAGATTTCCATTATATATACAGAGTGTTTCAGAAGTAGTATCGAACATTTTAGGGTATTGTTCCTGGATGATAGGAGACTACAAATGTCGTATTCTAAGTGTCCAAAACTCAGCGGTTATCCTTATAGCTGCCATTTTGTTTTTTTTCACTCAGGAATTTTTATCTCAAGAATGAAATGATGTATTGATCTGAAATTTGGCATAAATATTATTTATGCTATAAAGACTCAACTTTAAATTTTAAATTTTTGATTGCAAATTTTACAAGAACCGTTCACTTTACAGAAAATTGACAAGAGACAAAAAAGTTAGCAAATTTTTTCAAGATTTCAAGGATACCTCATTTATTAAGATTGGTCAAAGAATAACAGAGAAATTTATTATTATCGTATTGCATGTAACGCATGTATCGTAGAGAAAGTAACGTATACATTATAGCTGCATTGAACTAAATCATATTTATATGATTTGTTATTGTATCCACGTATAAATAAATAAATATCAGTGATTAGCTATCGCCTATCACCGCAATGTGAAAATATATATATTTACCGTGAAACTCTTGTGAGAGAGAATACTGTAGAGTTCACATCAGTCAATTTGTGCTGGATTACTTTATTTTGACTAGTCCGATAGAATAATTGAAAGAATAAAAACCTATATTCTTATACTGTACTTACATCAGGCCTCTGTATAGCAGCTGAGCTTGTTCTTGAGATGGTTTGTAGATTGACTGGATCATAACCATGTTCAAGTAGAAGCTGTCGACTGTCAATTTTCAGTTGTCGAATCTCCCATGCCAAATTTTTCACTGTACCGAGGGGCTGAAAAAATGAAGTTGCGATGAGTATTCTTGTTTTCATCTATTAAAATAGGTACAGCATTCGACCTATTGTCTACCAAAACACAATAACTTTTTTTCATAGAGGAGAAACTTATAAAACATCACATTTTTCCTCAAGAGATTCATACTCGAATATTAAAACAAGTTCAAGTGATGACAGCACATATTTTCTCGATTTTTCAAAGATTGCATGTAAATATTTTTTGAATATTTATTGTCTACTGGACATGATTGTTTCGGGTTTTCTCTGAACAAATAAGTTGTTGTAACGGCTCCAAATATTTGAAAAAAAATTATTTTATAGGGTTGAAAAGAGACATTCGTTCAAAATATTTTGTGTATTAATAAATCATTGAGTTTAAATGTTTGTTGACAAATAATCCAAACGTAGGATCTATAAAAAGGACTCTCGAATGGCATGCGTAATCAAAACACAAGCTGCATTGTGTAAAATCACTCAACAGAAAAATTATCAGCAGGGTCAAATGATTTCTTTTAGAATTCAGACAATAGATAAGTGATAAATTTCATCATATTTTATTATGGAGACAAGTTATCAAAAATAGCAATTAAACAGAGAGCCTGGTACTCTGCATCGTTCTCTACAAAGAGGCTACCACATCATATCCTCTCAAAACAATTAATGGTGAAGAGATAAAACTATAACCCAAGCTCATGCAATAACTGATAAATAACATCAGTTTTATAATTTATTCTTAATATTTAGTATGATATGAAAAATGATACTGTTTACTAAACAAGTTGTGTTTAGTTTGAGAATTAATAAGCTTTTCATTATTTTACTATTAAAGTTTGAAAATTCTTTGAAGTCTCCAATTTTATTGGAGTTGTATCAACCTACTGGTTAGCAGATTTGATCTGACACTTCAATTAGCTCAGATACATATTTTTCAAGCTATATTTCATTTTTATAGAATTTCTAGTCAAAAATGGAAGGAACTGAGTTTCTCAATATTTAAAATTGTAATGAGTTGAATAACTTATCAATAAAAAGGAAATAATAAGTAATATTTCTGATATTCATTTAAATGCATACCTACATTCGCCTCCTTGCCTTCCAAGACCAAACTTTCAAAATTCCTTTTATAATAAAAACATCTACTTCCCTTCAAAACTACAATCAATGGATTAAGTTATCTTTTTTTTTCTTTATTCCAAAAATTATTTTCTCAACATGAAACGAAATTGGCAATAGTTTCCAATATTCATATCACTTTTCCTACTGTCTTGTAGAGAAAAATTTTAATGACGACCTAAAATATAATGGTCGATGATTAATTTATTTTGCTTTCTTATAATGAAACCTAACCATTTTCTCAATTACTAACTTGAATGTTCTATTTTCAAATTAACTGTTTTAAACAGTGTAATTTGAAACGGTTGTTTTACAGTTGAATAGCATGTATGTAAATGTTGTTCATTGAAGTCTAAACGTTGTCACCATATAGGTATTGACTATTCACTATTGTTATTCTTTTGTAGTTTTCAAAACTTTATTCTCCTTTTTAAATAGTGTATTAAGCCTATTATTATTTTGTTTTAAAGAGGTTTGAATTAGGAAGATCACCCGCCGGTGAAAAACAATGGAATAACTTCGCCTAAGAATAATTGCATTGTATTCGTTGAATTGAAAAAAATATTGAACTTTTGATTGAAGGAATTTCAATATTGAGGCGTTCATAATAGGTACTCAAAAAAATGCAAAATAGCCTAATAATATGAAATGTTATTGTTTTTGAACAGCGTTAAATGGGAAGGTCCCATTTTACTTGGTGGGCCATTATCCCACAACTGAGGTTGTAAAGAATGTTGCTTCGCCCTATTCTTTAAATATTTCATACAGTAGATTTCAGGAGCGGCTACAATACTCATTTATTCCATTATTATTATTAGAATACAATGAATGTACAAATTTTTTTGCAACTTGAAACTCATCAGTCTAAATTCATTGGTTGGCATGACATGTGTAATGCCAAATTTGTAGTGGGCAACATGATTAAGTGAATAAGAATTGCTTATCACAAGCAGATGAAAAATAATCTATTGAAGGTAAGTAGTATATTTTTTAGAGGTGTCTTAATAAGCTTATGTATTATCGAAGTTCTACTGTATTTATTGTTAATAGTTTAAAACATTAAATTGAATGATTTTTTCTATTTATGTACAGTAGATCTACCATAACTTACAGTAATAAAAAAGTAGCTTGGGTTTAATAGAGCTGGTTTGAATGAGAAAGTTGGGCTACAATATAGGCCTACGATTGAAGCAAGGAGATAGATAGTAGATTTGAAAGTGCATATAGAATGGAATGCAGAATGTAAGGCACTTTATTTCTGATTGTTAACCTCAAAATAGAATTGCGTTTTATTAATGCATTGCACTTACCAAGTTTATACTTTTTAGGTCGTTTTCATTGAGTAGCAGCAATGCTCGGCCATCTATGTACTGCTCTTTGAGTATGCACGCACATTGTGAAAAACCTTTTATTTTTAACCATTTTTCTACATCAACGATGGACCATTCCAAGACATGTGAAGAATTAGACGCACTCGACATAACGGTACTTGCCAATACCACAGTTTTGCACATCAGACTCAACAAATTTCAGTGCAGACTTTCGATTGAATTTGAATTCACAGTGAAATTTACAAATAATAAACAGCTACAGCTAACTGTTATAAAGATGAGAATTTGGGAGCATTTTCCACTCTAGACGGACGGACATGACTAACCTGTAAAACACGAGTTCCAATGAACTACACACACACTACTGAAACATTTGCTACTGACGGCAACACGCGCATTCACATTCACCTCTGATTCATCAGCAACAACATTGGAATTTGAATCAGCTGATCATATCAGCTGTTCATTACAAAAGTCATACCAACTATAAAATTTAAATTTATATATGTTCTAGATTCTCTCTTAATTATCATTTGTTATATAAAAAAGTAATTTAAAAAAAATCGTTCTGACCGATGATATTCACGTACAAATTTCCCACGAGATTATAATGAGACTATTGAATAGTTAGTTTGGTACCTGTTTAAGCGCGGATTTCAAACGATTCATGGCAAGATCGCTTCTGTGGTTTCTTAGCGCTTTAGAATATTAAGGATATTAATTTTTAAGCTTTATCAAACTAGTAGTTCTGTGAACAGTAGACCTCACACCGTATTCTCATCCACAAGTACCAGATTGAAACCATAGACCTTATGGAAATACAGCAATAGACTGGCTTCTCCACACAACTGTGTAATCACTTGTCAGCTGATTTATGATGAATACTTCTATAGTCTGATTTTTACTCTAATATTGGCGTATGATAAAGGCTCCTTTTTCCTTTAATATTATCCTTGAAATGCAAAATTTCCAAAAACCTTGTATATACGTCGACGCGCAATTAAAAAAGGAACATACATGTTGTAATAGAACTACATAATTTTTATTATTTGTCATGAATTTTCACAATGAATAGATAAATTGCTGACGACGGTGAAAATTCATGACAAGTAAAATTATGAAAAAAATGAGAGGCTCAGTCAGTCGGTTACGAGGACGGGACCTGGAGCTATCTACTGCAGATAATCGGGCCCGGCTCTACCCTCCTTTTCCGAGACACCATTTTCCTGGTTCAGTGAGTTCAGTGAGCTAATTATTATTATCAATTTTATTATTATATATTATTCATCTTTTTTATTGAAGGCAAATCCTGTAATTATTCTATTGTTTGTTTAAAAAGTTTTCTCAATATTATTTTTATTTAAGTTTCCAGTTTCATTTTGAGTTACAATTTGATTAAATCGATTACTTAGTTCTCCAAAATATAACTGTTTTGTTTATTATTTTAAAATATAGTTCCTTTCTCATGAGTTATAGAGTTAGATCAATTTAACCTCTCGCAAGCCAAGCGATTCCCCTATTATAAATTGTTACCATAATGTCTAGGGTTGTTCTCACAACCTTATAATACCATCACAATACCATACATAATATAACCCCAATATATTCCAATTTTAAATACCCCATTACATGGTGTTGGGCGTCGTTCTCATGAGAAAGAGTTTATTAATTGACAAGATTAGCCTTCAAATTATCTATTGACATTTTCATTTCAGGTCATTATCATAATTATTATATTCTGTGTTTGATCTCGTATAATTATGTCCTCTATTCTCTCAACGTACAGGGTAAATATGATAATTGTTATTATTGTTATATTGAGATGAGTAGCTCTAGTTCTAGTGACTCTGAACAATCACCTAGTGAATTCGAGGTTTCATTATTACGTTTACCTATTGATTTAAAAGTAAAATCTCTGGATAAATCAGAATTATTAGAGCTAGGCAAATAGTTAGGTATTCACATCCCTCAATCTGTTAATATTGAATACTTGAGATTCGCTGTTGACTTGGCAAAAAAAGTTTGTATTTATGTGGACCACGATTCAGGAGCTAGAGATGCTCTAAGTCGATTACTTAAGTTAGGGTCCCTGTCTCAACGCGATCGTATTATCTTCCCTATGTTAGCCGATTACGAGCGAATAGTAGGCAAGCTAGGCAGAAATCAAGAACACATCTACGACACAGTAGCTCCCGATAACTTAGCAAATATCCTAATTCCAGAAAATAATATGGCAGGGAATGATAAAAGACCCTTTGCGAAACCCGAAAGCTATGGGGGTACAAAGAGTGAAGACTTCAACGAGTGGTTGAAAACCTTCAATAGGGCAGCAAAAATAAATAAGTGGGATGAGGATGATAAAATCTTGTATTTACCCCTCTACCTCAAGAAAACAGCATTGGCAATTTTCGACATATTTTCGGATAAAAATGAAAACGCGACATTTCTTGATGCAGTAGGCCACTTAAAAAGTAAACTTGTAGACCCTGTTCATGAAGAGACAACCAGACAAAAACTCGAAAACAGAAACAAATTACCAACAGAAACATACACAGAATACACAGCAGATATAATAAAACTTTGTCACATTCTTGAGCCTCAAATGTCAGAGAAAAGAATAGTAGGATATGTTTTGAGAGGCTTAGACGTAGGAGCATTGCAACATGTTGCTTTCATGGACAATGCATCAGTTGAAGATTTAGAGAAAAATCTCGCCAAATATGAAAGATCTCGCTTCCTTCTAGACAAAAAGTTAGGAATGCATAATGCTTCAATCGAACAGCCTGTCCAAAAAATAAATGTAGTAGATACTTTAGAGAAGAAATTGAACGATCTGAGTATTGTGGTGAAAAATTTGAGTAGAAATGTAGGTCAATCACAAAATCCCAAACCTAATAGACAGTTTGGAAATAGGAGCGGAAACTTTTCCCCACACGAAACAAATCAGAACAACTTCCAAAGACAACCTTATTCAAACAATAATAATTACAATGATCGCGACAGAAACACACAATCACATAATCCTAATCCTAATAGACAGTTTGGAAATAGGAGCGGAAACGTCTTCCCACACGAAACAAATCAGAACAATTTCCAAAGACAACCTTATACAAACAATAATTACACACAATCAACATCAGTCAATTACAGGACACCAATCAACCCTAATAGGACTAGATTCTGTACATACTGTAAGAGGAATAATCACTGGAAAGACGATTGTTTTTTCTTATCAAAAAACTCGAATACAGGATCCCGAGCCTAGACGAATCGGATATGAACTTGGGATCCGGATTTGAAAAACAAAGCGCTGAATTTCCATTTGATAATTATTCTCCAAATTCAATTGATAAAGAAGAAATCACATGTAATATAATATCTTCTGTATCAATGAAAGATGAACAATCCAAAGCGATAGAATTTGTCAGGCAGTTTTTTCTCAATGCCAATAATAATCAGTTATACTCAAATGAAAGTGAAAATAATTGCTCTAACGAAATAGAAAGTGAAACCAACTTCAAACAGCTATTGTCTTCCGAAATGCATGCTCAGCACGAACTTGGAATGAATGGATCATTGACTAAAGAGAGAAGAATTCAAGTCCCAGTACTTACTATTAATGGAAAATTCAAAGGAAAATATGTATCAATTACCATTGACACCGGTACGAACGTAAACATAGTTCAAAAAAATCTTTTAAGTAGCGATGATCTAAAACATTTGAAAAATAGTAGTATTGCTTTATCGGTAGCTAATGGTTCATTAATGCCGATCACAGGAATGATCTCGAGTGAAATTCAAATACATGACAGGAAATTCGAAGTAAATTTAGTAATTTCTGAAGACTTACAGGCCGATATTATTGTTGGAAATTCCTTCTTCTCAAAATATAAAATGAAATTAGATTATGAGAATAACATCATTTCAATGACCGATAATGGTAAAATAGTCGAATTAGACATGGATAAAGAGTGGATTTGTACATTAAATAGATTACACAACGATTCTGAAACAAATATTACAAAAGAAGTCTGCATACCCAATCCCGTAAATTTCGTCAAATGTGCTCTTGAAACAATAATCCCCGCTCAAAAAGACGTGAATGTCAAAGTCAATCTAACACAAAAATTGCTCAAAGTATCCCATTTTACTCCAAATGAATCGTTATTACATAATAAAAAATTGCATGTGCTTTGGAATGAGGATGATTTTGAAACAAACATGAGTGAAATTAGAATTTTAATCTAGGAAGGCAAGATATAAGATTGTTGCATGAAACTATTATTGGTGAAATTGAAGGAGAAGTTTGTAATTACGACGAATCTGTTTCATTAGTAGACTCTGTTCTATTCGATGGAGGGGGTTGTGAAATAGATATTAATAAAGATCTTACACCAGAGCAAAATTCCAAAGCGAAAAGACTCATCAATAAATACAAACACCTATTTTCAACAAACGAAATTGATTTCGAGGAAGCGAAATTACCCGAATACAAGTTCAAACTTACAGATTACACACCCATTGCTAAGTCACCGTACAGATTACCTATCGCTCAAAGAACAGAAATAGACAGACAAGTAGAGTTATTGATAAAAGCAGGAATAGTTTGTGAAACCCAGAGTCATTATGCTTCTCCCGCATTTTTAGTTACAAAAAAAGACGGTGGATTCAGATTGGTTGTAGACTATAAAATGTTGAACGAGAAAATATTACCGGATAGATATCCCCTTCCCCTTCTTCAAACAATTTTTGATTCTCTTGACAATTCGGATTACTTTTCCACCCTAGATATCAGACAAGCATTTTTCCAACAGCCATTACACGAAGATTGTCGAAAATATGTAGCATTTGCAACTCATAAAGGGCTGTACACGTTCAAAAGACTACCTTTTGGTCTTAGAACATCTCCAAATGCTTTCCAACGAGCAATCAACCAAGTATTCAATGATTATTTGTATAGAGGAGTTTTGATTTACTTGGACGATATCATTAGCTATGGAGAATCATTTGATAAGCAATATCAACAGCTCGAGAAAACCTTGAAAAGATTGCAAGACGTAGGACTAAAATTGAATACATCTAAATGTCACTTCTTCTACCGAAAAATTAAAGTACTTGGACACACTGTCTCAAAGGAAGGGATACAACCCGCTTCCGAAACCTTGGAAGCTATCGAAAAATACCCTATACCCAAAACTGTCAAAGATGTCAGAGCATTTCTTGGTCTTAGTGGATTTTACCGAAAATTCATTCAAAACTACGCTATAATTGCAAGACCCTTAACAAATCTGATATCTAAAAATAACGAGAATAAACCAATCACTTGGGAAGAAGATCAGCAGAACGCATTCTCGGAAATAAAAAGCAAACTTTTATCACAACCCGTACTTCATCATTTTAATAATGATAAGGAGGTAGTGGTACACACAGATGCTTCTCGAGTTGGAATAGGGGGCATTATCTCGCAGCCTGATGACAATGGAAAATTACATCCAGTAGCTTTTGTTTCCAGAAAACTGACAAAACATGAAGAAAATTGGGCAGTAGGAGAGATTGAACTTCTATCAATAGTGTATTGTGTAAATTATTTCAGACAATACTTAATTGGCCGATTGTTTACAATCTACACAGATCATGCTAGTTTACAATACTATAAAACTTGGAAAAACCCCAGTATTCGAGTCAGTAAGTTACTTATGAAATTAACGGAGTTCACGTTTGATTTGAAATATAAACCAGGAGCCCAAATGCACGTACCTGATGCCTGAGTAGATATCCACTAGAGAAGGATATAACTGATCTCACAAAGGACGAAAACTACAATATATTCGAAATAGAAGAAATAGACATAAAGACTTTACAGAAAAATGATGAGAGTATAAGAAAAATATATGATGCAATACGAAACCCTAATCATAGTGATACAGCTACGATTAGAAAGGCGAGAAAATACACGATCGAAAAAGACATTGTCTATCTGAAGAAATTTGATGGGCATACCAATCAATTGAAACTTCTCGTACCCCGATCTCTTATCAATAAAATCCTTGAAACATTCCATGATGATTCCTTAACAGGTGGACATACCGGCATTTATAAAACCCATGAGAAAATATCATCGAAATATTATTGGGAAAATATGTATGAAAACATTGCGAATTATGTAAGATCATGTAAAAATTGCCAAGAGAGAAAAACCCCTACTACGAAGCCTCAAGGTTTCTTATCACCCATCAAGTGTGATAGTAAGCCTTTCTCAAGTATCATGATGGACTACATCGGTCCGTTAGAGAGCTCAATGGGCTATTCATACATTCTAACGATTGTTGACTTAACGACCCGATATATTTTAGCTGAACCTTGTAAACACGCCGACGCAAATAATACCACTAAATGCTTATGGAAATTAATATACCGATTTGGCGTTCCAAAAGAAATTCGATCCGATAGAGGTACACATTTTGTAAATAAAAAAGTCGATGACCTTATGGTTGAGCTTGGAATCAAACACATATTAGGATCATCAAGTCACCACCAAAGTCAAGGTCTGGCCGAAAGAGCCAACCGGACAATTCAAGAGATGCTAACAGCTTACGTAACCGATAATAGGAATTTGTGGGTACAAATGCTGCCGAAAGTTTTATTCGCATACAATACTTCGAAACAATGCTCTTTGAAATATACACCTTTTTTCTTATTGCACGGTTTTGAAGCCACTACTCCTTTAGATTTGAAAATCTTTCCCGAAAATGACGACGTCACTTATCATTTAGACGCGAGATTAGCAAATCTTAAAGAAGTGCGAGAACAGATACCATCAATCTTATCAGATGCACAAGAAAAACAGAAATACTATTACGATAGGAATAGAACAGATTGCATTTTTGAATCAGGAGATTTAGTTATGGTCCACGATCCTGATGTAAGACAAGGACAGTCTAGGAAATTAGTCAAAAAATATTCAGGCCATATGAAGTAGTAAAGAAAGTAACAGATGAAGTCTATGAGATATTTTTTCCGCTACGAGGTACTTATAAAAATGTAGCTTTTCATGTAGATAAATTGAAAAAATATTTCATACGAGATCCCATCAATTAAGTGTTTATTGTTCTATTGTCTAACTGTATTCTTTATTCCAGCACTTTTCTTTATGCTAGCAATTATACCTCGCTCATCCTAAATCTTTGCCTTTCATTAATTTAAAAGACAATTGATGAGAAGAAATCGAGATGAAACATTCATGTAATTTATTTATTTTCCAAATCATTGAAAAACAATATCATGCTTACAACTGAATTTTTAGAGAATTTTGTTTGCGAGATCAGTATTGACTTGTGAAGCGATCAAATCCATTTTCTCACGACTAGATATCGAGATGATTCTCAAATCACAATAGTATGCAGTTTTCAATCAATCAATTAATTAATTGGATTTCTACTTCGATGAAACAATGAAATATAATTGAGCTCTGATAAACAATTTTACTAGACATTCTAACGATGATTCATTATTAAAAGATGTGAATTGTTCTCACGTTTTTGTTTATGAATGAATGCTATTTGAAAATCATCAAATACGATTTATGCTTGAATATTATTTTCTTGACTCGTATGTAATAAAATGTTTCTCTTTTTCAGAAACGGATGATTCTTGATATAATAATTTACTTATTTATAAGATTATTTATGTGAAAACGTATATTTTAATAACAATATTATCTGTATTGATGTTAATGAAATAATCAATTCCAGTAGGTGATTACGATTGGAATATAAGAAATAGCTATTAATTTGACCATTTACATAATCTATTTGTCAAATTTCATGAAAATCTATTACCGCGTTTCGCAGTAAATGCGCAACATATAAACATTTAAACATTCAAACAATCATTTGAACATTAAGAGAAATTCCAAACCGTCGATTTGAATCTTAGACCTCACTTCGTTCGGTCAATTAATTAGACAAACGATAATAATATAATGCTATAGTGTAACATCGCTCCTAGATCCTACTGGAACTTGTTTTCAGCAAAAATATGTATGAGATAAATTCAAAGATATTTTCTGTTATACAAGTAACCCAATAATAATAATAATAATATGATTGTGATAGATTTTATTTTCAAAATGAAAGTGCATTTGTGAGGATGGTAGGTAGTTTAGAAACTTGTACCCTGGAGCCAAGAGTATCCTTAGAAAGGTGGTACTTTGAGATACTAATTTGTATTTTTAGGACAACAGGTTTATCAGCTAAATAATCTATTCATTCATTATAGGTACACTATATTTTATAAGGGTTGAAAACATTTTGTCAAGCTAAAATATTGAAATAATTGGACCTACTATTATGAAATCATTTTTTCAACAAAAAAAATCAAAACTATTGTCATGTCCTTGAAAAAAAACTTATGTTCAATAATTCATAGCTGAATATATAAGTATGGTAAACCGGGGTGATGAATTATTATTTTGAGGGGTTGAAATTTTAAATAGCTTGCAATCAATACCGGTGCTCTTCAAGTTTGTTTAAGTTTAAAGAAAGCACTAACAATCATATCAATTGTATTTTTTCAATTTTTAAAGGGTATTTTCCGATATAGAGGTGAATATTTTTCTTCACTTTGATGAAGATATTTTTTGGAAATAAGAGACAATGTCAACCATGGGTTAAAGTGACCTTGTCTATCTTTGAAAAATATATTGAATCAAGTTCATTATCAAGAGTTAAACAGAGCGAAGTCAACTTTAAAATAAATAATAACATTAGAAACGAATGAGATCCACTTTTGGAACCAATCCAAAAAACCAAACTTGAAAAAAATCACAAATCATGTTTAATTAATAAATAACTTGACGAGGCACCTGTTTCAACAGTGTATACTGTAAACAAAGAATGTAAATGCTGTTAAATGAAATGAAATCAAAAATATTTTAGCGTCTGCTGCTCAAAGATCTTTTGTAGCGTCGAGGCTTGTTATATGGATGTACCAATTAAAATATTATAATAAAAAGGCAAAAATAGAATAAATATACACACTAATATCGTAAGTCTTTTAGAAATTGGTTTTCCAATTTTAAGTTTTTTGACAAGGAAATATCACAGGATGCAACAGGTAGATTGGTTTTATGTCGATAGTTCAACTACTTTGATATTCATAGTCGACAATATATCGATTGCAGAACCTTGATAATGATTAGGGCATTAGGGTATCGATGTTAACATCAATTTCAAATAACAGAAATTGGAGATGAACGGATTTGAATATGTTTCCGCAAGGTGAAGCAAAAAGTAGCCCGATTGACAGTACTTAAAAAGAAAAATATCAAAATGTATTCAGTTTTAATATCTGCAGAGATTTCTAGCCTCTCGACGATTTGTGTTTGCAATACTGTACTGCAGACGTGATGTCAACCTTCCATCTAGAATTTATGAGTTACTGAACAGCATTTTGTTGAATTCAAAGAATCCTAGGAAAGCACAGTCCTAAATATGACCATAATACATCATAAACATAAACAAAACATTATGAAATGCATGACACAAAAAATAAATCAAATACGAAATAGTGTAAAGTTTTAGCTATTTTGAGAATTATTTAGGAATGTTTCATCATTTCGTCAAGAGAAAACGTTTCCAATCAAAGAAATGAAAAAATAAAGATTATCATGAAAACTGCTCTTACGCCCCCGTTTTGGTAAGCCAATTTTCTGACAACATCATTAAAGCAGTTCATGATGGTAAGATCCAATGTACCTAGAATACAGATATTTTTCATTCTAGGTAGGCCTACCTTGGTAAGATGGTTATGATGGTTTACCCAGGACCTCCTATATAGGGCTACTACCTCATTTGAATGATCACAGTTTACTGTTCTGACAAACATCATCTGACTGAAACATAAAAATTGTCTTATAATATGAAACAAGAAACGTGAATTTTTAAAGCAGTAGACAATAACCTATAAAATAGGGTTTGATGGTTATTGAAGCCTCATGTTTACAACGATAATACATTTGAATGTAAAATAAGTATTAATGTGAATGTTCCAATTTTCAAGCATTATAAATCAATGTCTTCAAGTGCAAAGAGAGTTGCTTTTATCACAAAAATAGTCCCCACTGCTCCAAAAGAAAAGTACGAATTTGTTGATGATTTAGTAACAGGAAAGTTCACGTCAATTTATAAAGCAAAATTGAGGAACGACAATCAGAATAAGGATATCAAGCTTTTTGCCATTAAAATACTGAAGCGCTACGAACTTCACTTGAACGAAAGAGAAGTAAATATTTTAAAAAAGCTGGACGACTCTAGACATATTGTGAAAGTGTATGATTTTATAGAGGAAGAGCCCAAACTATTTTCAATTGTAATGGAACTGTGTATGACAGATTTGTATGAGATTTTGATTGAGAAAAAAATAGTAGTAGAGGTGCCTGAGAAGAAAACAATGTTCAGTCATATATTGAGAGGTTTGGATGCTATACATTCAAGAAACATTATACATAGAGATATAAAGACTAAAAATCTGTTGCTTTCTTACGACGGATACGTGAAGATAGGTGATTTTGGAATTGCATGTCAAGGTCCACCGTTTTATGCAGATCATTCAACCATTTTTACAGACCAAGTTGGTTCACTGTATTACAGGGCACCTGAAGTTCTTCTGGGAGAGAGAAAGTACAGCGAACGTATTGATCTATGGGCTGCAGGATGTGTAGCTTATGAGCTATGGTCCAATGAAATACTATTCAAGGGAACCAATGAGAAGGACCAGCTGGAGAAAATTACAGAAATATTTGGTTTCATATCTGAGGAGTCCTGGGAAGCGGTGAGGAAATTAGATGACCATGCTGAGTATGAAAGAACAACTGCCTACAGATATAGATTGGAATCTTCTCTTAGAGACAAGCTTGAAGCCATCACCAAGGATGAAGGCGTCATAGAGATGATGCTTAGCCTTCTCAGTATCAATCCCTATCAGAGGAAAACAGCTGAGGTGCTTTTGTTGCACAATATTTTTGATATTGGATCAAAGCCACCTCCTGCTTACAATCTTTTTTCTCTGAAAATGGTTGTTGAAATGTGGCCTCGCACTGCTGCCATTCCAAGTAAGTTAAATTCCAAAATAAAATTTATTAATAGCTACACATTTTACCAGCTTGTAAACAATTTTTATCAATTCATCACATAATAATATAATTCTAGTACTGTACTTGGAATACTCCCATATGAAAGTTATTAAATTAAAAAAAAAACAACATTAGTACAGTGGGCCTACCAGTACCTGAGATTGAAATAGTATGAGTAATTACTAATTAAAATTTTATACAATTTACATACAAAGCACAATTTCAATCACACATATTTATCAATTGATTGAAATTCATCAAAGCCTATAATATTGATTATTCACATTCAAAATACAATTCCGCATTCACACTCAATCAACATTAACTTCTGTGAACAGCTTCAGTAAATTTTTGGAAGGTCTCTGGTGAACATTAAATTCGGGAGTAAGGTTTTTATTATTATTTTTACTTAGAGAATGTTATATTTAAAAATATATTCTACCAAGTTGAGTAGAGGCTATTTTTGGTGGACTAACTTGGAAACACTTTTTTTTAATCATCAAAGTATATATAGGATATATTATATAGAATGTTATAATGTTCCACCTATTATATAGAATAATACACTTATGACATAGATTATCTATTAGATATTATCTGGAAGTTAGTTGAAATAATATCAAAAATTGATAAAGAAATATTAAAAATATTGAAATCAATAATATTATATTATGAACTTAAGTAGGTAGTAGGCAGCCCCCTGCTGAATGCAAAGCGCAAAGGCTTCTACCCACCACAGAAAACGCGAGTCAGAAAAGATAAATTTGAAATCAAGAATAATGAATTCATTGAAAAATATGTAGTCTAACGTTAATAAGAGAAAGGATACAATAGTTATAGGCCCTGTAAGAGCAAAGCATTGGATGAGAAACTGTTATCTCAAAAATTTCACTTTTTAAAGAGAGGATAATATCTGGAAAACTACCTAACTGTTGAATCCATGGCTTCAAGTTCAAAGAGAGTTGCTTTTATCACAAAAATAGTTCCAACTGCTCCAAAAGAAAATTACGAGTTTGTTGTTTTTATTAATTATTTCTATTAACTGTTGGAGACATAAAATTTTACTTGACAAGAATTGTGAGAAAATTATCAAGCTTCATTTTCGTATCGATAGTCATGTCGATGGAACATGTTGTTCCCAAAATGTGAGCAAAACAATATGTCTGTAGTCTCTTCAATTATAATTATTAAAGGAATTTCATATCAAGCTCCAAGTTCTTGTTCCACGCATATTTTTACATGATTATTTTAACTTGAAGGCATTATTTATTAAGTAAATTTCCATAGAATTATCACGTCTATGAGTTGCCGTCTTTTAACTTATATTAAAAAAAGATTCATCTCGAAACGTTATTTTACTGTATATATATGCCTACAGTATTTTTGTCTGTATGCTAATATGAGTAAAATTTTGTTAGAATTAGGTCCTTATACCTTTTGTAGAATAAAATGAAACAACAATTGAACATTTATATTATCAATTTCAAATTGGAATAAATCAATAAAAATTATTCAATATTGCAGGATGCCCTTTCCGTTACAACATGAACTTTGACATGGAAGTCGATCCAGACAGAGATGAAGAGGAGAAAGACGAAGAAGATGTAATTGGGATGAAAGTGAGATTAAGTCGCTTGAGGATGAGAGATCAAAAATATCGTGTCCATAAAAAAATGAAAACAATTCTACAAAATTCTTAAGAATTTATTGAGTTTGAGCCTACAATTTAATTTTCACCTATAGAATACATTGAAAACTTTTTGATGGATAAGTTAGTATAATTGAGTAATTAGAAATATTGTAATAATATTTTTGTATTTCAACTTTATTACTTCTTATATCTTCCTGGAAAATTAATTGATATAACCTATCTATTTCACTATCCATGACGAACTGGAAGTTAATAATTCGTTTTTGAACTATTTTTGACCAAACTACAGTCAGGTTTTTTTAATAAAAGTTATTAGAAACTATGGTGATCACAAGTTGAAAATGGGTTTGATAAAACCCGAAAGCGCTCCACGTGAGTACTAATTTTTAATAACTTGTATTCAAAAATCCTGACTAGTAGCGTCAAAAATAATTCAAAAACTAATAATTTATATACGGTAAACTGTTCACATTTATTATTTATTCTTGTGAAACCAATTTTTCAAATGGGATAGAAATTAGGGCTGAATAATACAATAATCTATACTAATACAACATATTATATGATCAAATAATTTAAGGGGTTTATACTGAAAATTAAAAGACTAAAAAAAGTATTGAAAAGTTGGTAACTACATATAATTCAAGCTATGAGGCAGTAAGCAGTACAGGTATCTCATACATTACAATACCTTAATATTTGAGATTTGTTGGCTTCTATAATATTTCTTAATGTAATCAAGCAAGTATATAAAGGGGAAAAATCTTAGTGAATAATTGAATATATTGTATCATCTATTTAAATTGAAGTGATATGAGATAGGAATAATATAATTTATATAATATCAATTCATATTTTTTCAGCAAATTATAAAAATTTTGAAAAATCAGATCTATATAGGCCCTAAACTTCTTTACTTTCCAATTTCAAGATTCTATCTGTACCGTACAAATTTTACACGAATCTTATCAACTACTATCTATAGTTGCTTGCATAATGTGATCAAAGAATTTATAACTATAAAATAGATTTGCACGAAATAAAAAATACACACTAGACAAAGACTAATATCCGTGAAATTGAGTACCGTAGCCTACTGGAGTATTATTAGAGAACAATCTGTAGTACATACATAATATCACTCACATCCATCATAGATAGATCATTAACGTCTGCAGTAGACGTGTGAATTTTGTAGTGGTACCACAACAATTATGCTAATAAAGCATTTATAGCCAGCTACTACCTGCTTGATTATGATTATGTCAATGACAGGATGGTTAAACTGATCACCAGTAGCAGATAACAGATTTAAAAGAGCCTATAACAGTCAGGTCAAGGATCTGTTCTTCATGTTCTCTGTTACTAATTAATCATTTTTTTTAAAGATCTCCCACTAGTACGGTACGTACATTTAAAACGGGAAAAGTTTGTTAACTATTGTTCCATAGTGGTAGTCTACACATTTATGACAATAAGAAATGTGCATAGGTGAGTGAATGTAATGAAATGGAGTAGTCTTACTTATAGAGTTTCTTAAGATGAAAAAATACATGGGAATGATAGTTTTTGAAAAAGAAAACTCTTAGTTAAAATTGTTGTTGACTAATCGCTATGAAGTATTTCAAACTTGCGGTTATTCGAACTTGATAAATTTAATATAATAAGAAATAAGAGAATATATTCTGTAATAATTACTGAGTATAACATCAGTGAAGGAAGTGGTACACATATATTATTGTATGTAACATATAACAGTTTAATGGGTGAATTGTGTATGCTATTCGTTTACCCTGGATTCTGTTTCATAGCTGAAGAGTGAAAAAAACATTCATCTACAACTGTAAAAAATAAGCATCAATCAAACAATATATTCGGTTTCACAATATACAGAGAAGAAATAACTTATACCGGTACTCAATTTCCATTCACAAGTTACATTCTGTGAGGTTTCCATCAAGTAGATAGCTCATGGATTTGAAAAAAGAAACTGGAATAAGCTATATAGGCCTATAAAATTGACGCTGGAATAATTCAAATTCGCAACTTCTTCATCTCTCCGATCAGGGCTCCTCAAGCAAAGCTAAGAATTTCAAACATTTGATAGCTCAAAAAAATCATTTCGATTTCTTGGCATGAGCTAGTGAAATTCTGTCTTGAATTTAAATTCACAATACACACAAGGATGTGAGGAATTCAGGCTGAATACAATAAACTTCGCCGATTTTTATCATGTCACACAGAATTTTTAGGAACCTATAATAAGATATCTCTATTATTACACTATTCATTAAGGCTATATAGCAGCAATGAAATTTTCTATTCCTCAAACGGTACCAATAAGAAACTTATTTCTCACATTTGTAATATTAATTCATGAATGTTTCAATCATTAATTAAAGAAGATCCAGATTGAATGTAAATCCTTTTCCCGCTCCTCTTCATCCTTCATTCATTACTTATCTTTTATACCCTCTATCAGCCTATTAAATGGTAAACCAAAACTTTGCTGGAACTCCTTTATTTATTTTAAGCACACCCCACCCATAAAGCCTGTTTAATTTCATGTTTGGATTGGATGTATTGCTTTTGTATTTTTTTCTTTTTTGTTTGATTAAATAAAATTATTGATGTATTGATTGATTGATCGATTGAAGTGCTGTCAACTACCCCGAAGGCTTCTGCTAGCTAAGAGTAAATTCGATGTGAGCTACTATCCAAAAATTATTTGCCAGCTCGGAAATCGAACCCTGTTCCTCTCATTTGCCTTCAGGGTGGTTGATATTACCATAGAGTAAAGATACCGTTATACACTACTTGTATTTGTGTTATATATGTTGATACTACTCGAGTTATTCGTCTCTGAGATTATAATTTCATCGTTTCATATAATAGCATATTATTTTGTTTCATATTCATTATAGTTGAACAAAATCAATTCATGTATTTTTATTCGTAGAATGTATCAATCCTTTGATGAAAAATTAGTCACTGAACAGCTAGCAAATTCTTAAGAACTAATTAGGAGTTGTTCAGTTAATTTTGGCTCTCACTCTTAATCACAAAATTTATTGTAATTGTGATTATGAAATCAGTCCTTCCGCATCATGAATTTTTCTCAATTCTTGCCAACTACTAGAGAATATCTTAACATTAATTGAGAGAGACCAGTGAACATGATGGAAGGATGGAAATGTCAGTTATGTTTGTTTATTGAAAAACAATGCAACTGAGCCAAGCAGCCTTGGCCGCGGTTCCTGCATATAAATTGAACGCATCCTTCGTGCATGGGAACACATCTCTTGCGGAGGTCTTAGCGGCGTTGTCATGGATATTATTAAGGTATTATCAGGCTGAATTCCACTCAATCAGTTTTATTGCCGTTTCATAGCAGGATGATCAAATCTTCTAGTAGTTAAATGGTTATCGATTAAATTAATCTACTTTTTGAGTGTGTTGTGCAACAGAAAAGCAGTGTTGTCACAGAGCAGGTGACTTTGTGGAAGTGTGTTGTGATTTTCTCCAGTGTATTTGTTTATAAATAATCCATTTCACAAAGTGTATGGTGTAAAATGTGTGTGCTGGTTTCCTGAGTTGAAACCTATTCATGATCATATCATTGATAATTTCCTTTTGTGTTGATTATACATTAATTTATAGTTCTATTAATAATTTTTTTGATAATTTGAAACCATATTTTTTAACACAGTTTTTCCTATTTACTTTATTTCACACGACATGCAGTCATATATTTGAGTGAATAATCAAATTCTTTCACTTACAGTACTGACCGTAGTACTTTCGACCGTCTCGCGATAATTTTCAACATTTTGATTGTTGAAAATTAATGTTTTTCACACTTTTTTCTATGTAATTCACACGACATGCAGTCAAATATTTAAGTAAATAATGAATTATTTTGATTATTTAGAATTTTACTTAGAATTTTTAATATTTGTATTTATTATTTTTCTAATATTTGACTGCATGTTGTGTGAAATACGTAGAAAAAAGTGTGTTAATACATCGCAGCTCGGAATGGATCAAGAAACCATCATCCCTATTTTTGTCTAGAAGAATGTAAGAATTGAGAGATTCCAATAGAGCGTAAATTATTATCCGCGACAAGGATAATGATATAAATATATATTTTGGGAGCATAAAATTCATCATCATTGAACTGAAAATGAAATTCATGGCCACAAATGTCAAAAATTATAAGTTATATTATTTCTTGAAAAGCGCTAAAGAGCCATGGATAAAGGATATACAGCGTAGTCTTCCTATTCGAATAATAAAGTAACATTAAAATGATAGTTCCACCATTAAAAAGGATAAATCACTCTGTAATGGAAACTTAGCAAATCAATTTTAGTATATTTAAGAATATAGTGAAGCAGTCAAATTCGTGTCTAAATATTCTCCAAAAATAGCAATATTGATGTAATTTACAATAAATAATATGGTAACTTGAACGATATATAACTATACAATTGTTGTTTGAAAAGATGTATATTTCTGTTGTGTTTCTATGATATTGGAATTATTATAGAAATATGAAATTAATGAATTGTATAGTATTTTCTCTTGAAAAATCACTCAGCCTTTCTTTAGAATTATTCATTTCTCATTATTCACGCCCAAGCCTATAGCTCATTATGTGGGCATCATCCCTCAGCAAAATAAAATTCATCTTCATGTAAT
The DNA here is from genome assembly GCF_014356525.2 of Nilaparvata lugens. Taxonomy (NCBI): domain Eukaryota; kingdom Metazoa; phylum Arthropoda; class Insecta; order Hemiptera; family Delphacidae; genus Nilaparvata; species Nilaparvata lugens. Next base: position 28,109,163 of record NC_052514.1, on the reverse strand, counting down.
TTAATATGAATGAATTATTAATAATGAGTTCAGTGTGGTTATTATGTAATTGTGTGATAACTATAGCTTGTTCCTTTTTCTTAGATTGTTTTGACACTTTGGTTGCTGTATGAATCATGCAACTGTCAACCTGCCCCTGCCATTCCTCTGCCTTATGGTTTTCAAGAAGTGAGAGCTATAGACACTACTGATGAGGTGAGTGAATCAATATATGATATCAAGATATGAAAATTGAACTATTTTCATCCTATTCCTCTATAAGCACCAACTACATAATTTTTTAAATGATTATTATTAAATAGGCTACCATAATTTATTGAATATCATCTGTAGACATTTTTTTTCATTATATATTAGAAATCACGTTAAGTGACAAAGTTACATAGAGAGAAAGATTATTTCATTCTTTGCTAATTTAATTTTGCAATGATTCAAATGATTGAAAAAATACCTTAGTAACCTTTTTAAAAAAAAAATATTTTTGATACAAAATACAAGAACAACTAGTTCCGGATGACTCAATGATAAGCAATTCATTGAAATGATTTGGGAGAGGAACAACAGGTTCAGCCCAAAACATTTCCTTCCCGAATTTTGTTTCATATCAGTGATCAAATGGTCATTTTTCAGGAAACAGCCCCAAAAGATTTTTTCTCGACGATTCTATATGTATTTTGGGCGCTGAATTCGAAACTGGAATTTGCTGACACGCCAGAGGGCGGCTTCACCCCCAAAACCCCCGAAAAACCCAAAAATTTCTGACATTTTCTATTTTTCCATTTAATCTCGAAAATCATGAGTTTTTTGATAAAAGCATTCTCTACAAAATTGATGATAGTGAAATTTCGAATAAATTGAGTGTTTGCGCAGAACTCTACCATTTTTGGCCTCGGAGCTACGAATTTTCAAAAAAGGAGCATTTTTCTAGGATTTTTCAAAATCATGCAAACCTATCACTTCTACCCTATAGTAAAAGTGAGCTTTTGTTTCTCTAACTTTATTAATTTCAATTGAAACCAGATATTGCCCAATTATTATTATTATTGTTATTTGCCTTGTCCGCAGTTGGTGTGTCACCATTGATGGAATGTATTTTATCCATAAGGAATTCTGACAGTTTAAAGTGAATTTCACTGGATTAGAAAAAACTGTGATTTTTCTTCTTTTCTTCCTCTCATCTTTTCTCATTCGTCATATGGAACTGAATCAAGGAAGCAGCGCTCCTGCAGTAGGCCTATATGACGCGTCAAACTTTCAAGTACATGATAGGACTATTACTATATTATACTCCATCTTCTACACGAATAAAATACAAAACAGACAGATAACACATCAAAACTTGCGTTTTCACCAAAAGATGTCAACAAAACGGTTTTTTCTCATCCTTATACAAGATTGAACGTGAATGGTCAAACACATGCGTTTGCCAAGTTATGATCAATCTCATAGAATTTATAAGCACGGAAAAAACATTTTGTTGACAACTTCATTGTGAACTCAGTTTAATATTATCCGAAACCACCCAAAACAGATGAAATAAAACATAATTATTCATTGTGCATTCACAAATAAATATGGAAATGAAATTTACCATAACGAAATTTTGTCCTGATGGATAAAATATATCTAAACACCGTGTTTTGTATTTCTTTGTCAGGACCACCCCCGCTACGCGTACAACTACGGCGTCCACTCGCCGGACACGGGAGACGTGAAGCAGCAGTCGGAGCAGCGTGACGGCGACCTGGTGCGGGGACAGTATAGCCTGCTGGAGGCGGACGGGTCGCTGAGGGTGGTGGACTATGTGGCAGGGGGCAGCAGTGGCTTCACTGCCGTTGTCAAGAGGATTGGGCCAGGAGGTGGCAGACCGGGAGGCGGCAGACCTGTCAAGCCTCCGCCTCCGGTGACGCCGACTAAGTTCGTCGAGCCGGGATTCGGTGAGTTAATAAGGCTAAGCTGCAAGGAATAGTGATGAGGTCATCTGACATGTCTTTGAGAAAGTATAAAATCTTGAATTGAATTACTATCGGTAGTGTTTTTTATGATGTCTGGGGAATATTTAAACTAAATAAATGCTCTGGTTGGAGCAAAATGTTGGCAAGTTGAAGCGCAGTAGGAATTAACACGACTATAGAATCTTGGAAATATTCATGTGAGGATTCTCAATAATATCTCAAGATTTTTGAAAGTGCTTTAATCGACCAAATTACTTTATTGTTATTTCCATCAGAATTCAGACAACAAGTGGAAAAAAATTTCATAGACAGAAAAGTATGACAAGTATAGTAAATGAGAAATTTTCAAATTATTAGGAAAATCCAGATTGATTTGCAAATGAATTGTCTGTCATATTTTTTCTATAGATTTCTTACATATATCAATAATAGATTTCTTATTATTCAGGTTATACAAGTATAATATACACCCACCACCCAATATTGTCTCTGTACCTTCTGGTTTTTCAAAAGCAGAGTGGAATTTCCAATTTACAAACAGAATGAGTAGACTGTATAGCACAGTAAGTTTTACAAATTACGTTGAATAATTTATTAGCCTACAAAGAATTAACACAATTCAAGATTTTAGACAACTATAGAAAGGCCTAATAATCAACATACAAAAAAATGAATATGATAGGTGATTCTTTGTAATTAATATATTTCAAGTAGTCCTTTCAAAATACTTGAATACAACATGGAATGAGGCTTAGCTATGGGATCACCATTATCAGGATACCTTGCTAACATATATATGAACAATTTGGAGAAGTCTAAAATTATGAATGATAATAATAATCCTTTGAGAGAAAATATCATTTATTGGTATAGATATGTTGATGATATAATATGCTTATACAATAATAATAATAATGAAACACATGAAGATTTAGAAAAATATTTAAACTCAATTTCACCTTCTATAAAATTTACTATGGAAGTTCAAAAAGAGAAAATAAATTTTTTAGACTTGGAAATAAGTAAGAGAAATGAGAAACATAATTTTAATATCTTCAGGAAACCCACGCATACAAATACTCTTATTCCAAAAGACTCTAACCATCCATGGCAGCAAAAAACAGCAGCATTCAGATCAATGATTTATAGATTGATGAATATTCCTATGTCAAAAGAAAATTATGGAACATTTTGCAGTAACAAATGGATATGATACCATAATTTATTGATAAGATGATATATAAGCAAAAATATAAACAAATTAATCCACAAAATAATAGAAATTCAGAAAATAAGGAATATATTTGTGTTCCATACAACACTATTCTCAATAAGGCAATTAGGAAGACATTTGCAAAACAATTTTATTTAGGATACAAAACAACAAATAATGTTTTTAATTTAATAAAGAAGATTTCTAATAAAAAATACAACAAGAACAATTTAAAAAATCAGGCGTTTATAAACTGGAATGTAGTAATTGTGAAAAATTTTACATTGGTCAAACACGTAGATGTTTTCAAAAAAGGTTCAATGAACATATTCAGGCTTTAAATTCAAAAAATACTACTCAAAAATCAGCGTTTGCTGAACATTTAATTGAGAGTAATCATAATTATATCAATATAAATTCTAATATGAAAATATAAGCATTGGTAGTGAAAGTAATAAATTGAATGTAAAAGAAGAATTTTATATCTATAAAACTGCAAAATTGAATAGGAATAATTTAATAAATATAATCCAATTTGACTTAAATAATCCTATTTTTGATAAAATTAAAAATGAATGAATAAATTAAAATTTTAAAATATAAATTTAAATTTAAATTTAATAACTTTTACCATAAATAATTAGTCATATGAATTTAAACATATGTCAGTTTTATATCAATTAGTAAACAGTTATTGAATTTTATTTATTTATTTTAGAACCTGAAGATGGTTTTAGAACCGAAACTAGTTGTTCAACTATTTTAAGTTTTTTAATAAATAAAGGAAGCTACAAGTTTTATTTTGTTTTATTAACATGGAATGAGTATCTTATATCAAGTCAATCTATTTATGAAGGTCATATTTTATGCGACCTTCATGAATATAGATTGAATTGTGAATTTTCCCTCTCCAATCATTATGAATGATGCATTCAAAAAAATATACAAGGATTCTTTTTTCAATTCATCTTTTTTAGTAGCATATATTTATTGGTTTGGATCGATTTGTAGCATACACTTTATCATTGATGGAAGAAACAATTCAAGCCAATAAAAGCCCCCAACTATATGATCGTCTCAGACGCTCTGAATTATTTTAGCTGGTTAGCTGAATGCATTGTCATTAAGGGGTCAACTATAAATAATATGAGCAAAAAAGATGCTCATCCTCATAAGAGGATGCATTTTCTGGAAATTCAGTGCAAAAAACGCTCGTATATTAGGGGCTTTTATAAGTGATCAATTATTTTCAAAGAAACTCAATGACATAATTTTTCTCCAATAGGAGGTGATCCAGGGATTCTTACTTTGAGAAATTTGGCTGGATATGACAATGGATACGCTATATTGAGGGTTCCATCACCATCTCCAGTCAGACCTTACCGACAGTCACAACAGCTTATAGCGTCACAATCACTGGTAGCGTCACAACCGCTTATAGCGTCACAACTGGCGTCACAACCGCTGGTAGCATCACAACTGGCGTCACAACCGCTGGTAGCATCACAACTGGCGTCACAACCGCTGGTAGCATCACAACTGGCGTCACAACCGCTGGTAGCATCACAACTGGCGTCACAACCGCTGGTAGCATCACAACTGGCGTCACAACCGCTGGTAGCATCACAACCGCTGGTAGCATCACAACTGGCGTCACAACCGCTGGTAGCATCAGGCGTCATTCCTCCTCAGTATTATTCACGTCAGAGACAATCAGCTCCCTCCAATTTTTATAATTTTCAATCGCCCTATGAATATTTGACTTTGGGACATCGGAATTTGATAGCAGACTATCAACAACAATTTCAACCCACACAATATTACTTTCAATGAAATTGGTCTCTGGAATATTATTGTCGGGGTAAGATGAATCTGGTATCTGTTTCATGGAAATTATGAACTAAAAATTCACATGCTTCAGGATAAATAACAATAAAATTATCCATAATACATTATCGAACATACACAACACTTATGAGCAGTTTTAATTATAACTGTTTTCAATCGTCAGGGAATAGGTATAGGCCTATATTTTGGTACTTGAGAGTCCAATGATGCAGCCTAACAGACCAATGAACAAACAATGCTCAAAAGACTTTGAATATTTGAATTACAAATAATTTGAATTTTACTGTGCTTAGTTGATATTAGTATTGTCAATGTCAAAGTGATGAATTGCATTCAGTGCAGTATAATCTGTGTGTCGATTATGAAGGTATTTTTCTTGCAAATCACATTAATTTCACCCAATTGCTCTATTACTTTTACGATGTCAATATTATATTTATTCCAAGGTATTGATATTTTTATTTCAAAATCGTCTCTTGATCACTTTTTTGAAATCACAATTGTCCACTTTTTTCTCTCTCAAATGAATTGATCTGACGTTTTCCACTGGAACATACAAATTTATTTTATTTAAATTCTCTTATTCTTTTTCACATAGCTTCCTTCTTCAAACAGCACGATGGAAAAGCTTAATATCTTATTTTCTTATTTTTTCTTTGCATTGAACGATTTTTTATGGATAAAGAATTTTATAAATACACACACACCAAAAGTTATAGAATATTTTAGTAGGTGAATCCTACTCTAAAAATCAAACTTTCTTAAAAATAAAGTTAATCTATTATTATCATGACTTGTCTCAAAAAATTAAAATAGTCAAAAATACAATAAATAATCAACTAATAATACTTTGCGGAGAGATTAAGTGAATGGGTTTATAAAATGTGAAAATGAAAAGTAAGTTTATTTTTTTTGTAGAAAAATAAAAATTTTATTTCCGTATAGCATTATCTACTAATTCATCAATTATAATAACAAAATCAACACATCAAAATATTAAGCTCTTAAACAATGTTCTTGGAAGTCAAGATTATTAATCAGAACAGCTCTCTGAATTTCAAAATCATATTGATTGTTAAACCTTATTTTCTTGTCTAGTCAGTACTGTGTGTTTTAGCAGGTGAAAATCAACAGAAACATTATATTGGTAACACAGTGACACATACATATACGTACGATGAGATAAAATGAAATTTTGAGATCTTTTATTCTCCTTTCATCATTGAAGGGTATTTCCTTCCTAATTTACCTAGTATACAAGACATAGATGATTTTCAAAGCAAAATAAGTGAGCTGAATCTCCATTTTTCAGCAGATTACTTGGCAAATAAACATTTGCGAATTCAAATTAGTCTCCAACCACGGTTCTAGTAGAAAATATTACGACACTTGGAACCCATGAAATTATGTAGCCAAGTATTCTGTTTCTTTCTTTCATGCATAAACCGACATAAACGTTGGAGAGGGTTCCAATAAAAGTTCCTTAACACCACTGTTCCTAGATGATCCAGATTCAGTAATTGAGATCAGCATCCGCCTTGCTGCAATGCTCATGACACAATTAGAGAAGGTTCCAGTAAAAGTTCCATAAAATCACAGTTTCTAGATGATTCGCATTCAGTAGTTGAGATCCGCATCGGCTCCCTTGCTGCTGTCATGCTCATGACCCTTGTCACCATAGACATGCCAGTGATGACCTTTTCCCTTCTTGACGACCGCGTTGAATCCGTTGTGCTTGTCAGCTGTGTACTCGACGTGTCGCACCGAGCCGTCAGCCTCCTTCACGGCGTAGCCTCCATGCACTTTGTCGCCGTCCCTCTGCTCCCATTGGCTCTTCACGTCACCTGAGTGAGGGTCGTGCACTGAGTAGTCGAATTTGTACTGCGCTTTCGCCTGCAAGATGCGGGAAAAATGAATACAAATAAATTGAAATTGTGAGTTGTAATTTGTAGATTGGTCTCTCGCCTGCGAAATGAGACGAATCATAAATAGTCATATTTGAGTAGAGAGTTGGAATCTGTGATGGGATTTTGCCTGCAAAATGAGGTGAATCATAAATAGATGGAAATAAAGTCATATTTAAGTGGAGAGTTGGAATTTGTAATGAGCTTCCGCCTGCAAAATGCGGAATCAATAAAGTCATATTTGAGTGGAGATTTGGAATTTGTATTGGGCTTTTGCTTGCAAAATGCAGGATCAATATAATATAAAGTAATTTTAGTGGAGAGTTGGAATTTGTATTGGGCCTGCAAAATTCAGATCAATGAATAAAAAAATAAAGTCATTTAAGTGGAGAGTTGGAATTAGTAATGGACTTTTGCCTGCAAAATGCAGGATCAAAAGATGAAAATAAAGTAATTTTAGTGGAGAATTAGAATTTGTATGGGACTATCACTTGGAAAATGCTTATTGAGTGAATAGAAATAAAATTATTTGAGTGGAGAGTCGGAATTTGTTTTGGACTATCACCTGGAAAATGCTTATTGAGTGACTGAAAATAAAGTCATTTGAGTGGAGAGTTGAAACTTGTATTGGAGTCTGGAGTTTGTATTCGGCTGCTAACTACGGCTACAATAGATGCAAATAGAATCATTTGAGTGGAGAGTTGTATTTTATTTACCAGCTATCAATGAAAATAATATCAATTCGCGTGCAGACGAGGAAAATGAAGCATCTAAATTTTAAAATGTACTTTGTGAAAATTTTGTGAATTTGAAGAACTACAAGACTTAGGTAACCTATTTCGGACTATGTGCTATCTAAATTCGGGAGAGGAATAGCACAAGGTTACCTTATTTTTCCTCTACCTATCATTTTGATAATGTAATAATCATTGTATAAATGAATTAAGAATGAATGAATGAATATAATAAATTGAACATCCATTTGAATAGAGAGAAAACTATTTTTCAAGCTATCCTGTTAATAAAACATAACTTGTAGGTAAGCTGAAGGAACTTTGTTATTTTTAAGAAGAAAGTTGCTGAACTATGTTGTAATAATTGAAGAGTCTTGAAATGTTGTCAAAAATCCAAAATATTAATGTTGTCAAAAGCTAAAATATTAATTTTTATTTAAATAAAGTTGATTTTTGACAACATTTTTAAGTCTCTTCAATTATTATGGAAAAGCTCTACAACATCAACATTCACGCTACAAACTATGTTGTGTAATATTAATATACGATATTATAATAGTAATTCCTGTCCAATCCTATTCCAATCCAAACTATGTTGTGTAATATTAATATACGATATTATAATAGTAATTCCTGTCCAATCCCATTCATTCATACACTCATCCACGGTAAGCATTATATACTTGAAGAAGAATAGTACTTTGCTCAAATTTGCTTCTTTCCCAATACAGACAATAACTATTATTATTGGTTTACTATAGAGCACTTACATGGTAATCCACGTCATGTCCATGACCTCCATATCCTACATGTCCAAGATTGCCATGGCCACCAAATCCATGTCCATGACCACCAAATCCATGTCCATGACCACCAAATCCTTGTCCATGACCACCGAAGGTGCTATGTCCACCGAAGCTGCCATGTCCACCGAAGCTGCCATGTCCACTATGACCTAGGCCACTGAAACCGCCATGTCCATATCCTACAGCTCCATGCCCATGCCCATGATCCAAACTCTGCTGTGTAGTGGTAGGTGCCAAGTATGCCACAAGCACAATCAGGCTGATCATCTAAATAACAGCAATGTCACGAATCAGTTACAGAAGAAAAATCAATCTTAGGTCTTGGGGTCTCTCCATACTTACTCTCTGACTGTAGGTACATCTATAAACCATGTCACTCTTGTTTACTCAAACAAGAATCTTCCGTACCGTACCCAATTGAAAAAGAAGATTAATTTTTATATTAATTTTGTAATTATAACATAAATTATCGTTACATGTTTTTCAGTGCCGTAGTATTTTTGAAAATTGTGATGATACTCTTTACGTTACGCTAAAATACGTCCTATCTCCCAATGTTAAATCAGAGACAAACGAATTATAACTCATAGTACCGTAGTATTCGTTTCTCTATGGAAAAATCCAAGCTAGGAAACTGTACCGTTCTCATTCGTAGCTTGGATGCAATATTGGGAGATAGGGAGTAATTCATCGTAGCGAGTGTGAAGAGACCCTTAGTAAATCCTCTCATAAGATGAAAACGATGAATGTGGAAAAAAATTATCTCTCATGGAATATTTTTAGATTTAAAATAAATAGTATTTATTTATAATAAGCAGTATTTGATTAAGCTAACATGTCACAGTGCGCTCATTCTCATCACAATTTTCAAAAATACTACGCCACTGAAAAACATGTAACGATAATTTATGTTATAATTACAAAATTAATATAAAAATTAATCTTCTTTTTCAATTGGGTACGGAAGATTCTTGTTTGAGTAAACAAGAGTGACATGGTTTAAAGATGTACCTACAGTCAGAGTACAGAACCAATGTAATAAATTACATTCTATCCTCACTGCCCACAGTAGCAGTTGATAGGCTTACAAAACTTACAATATGAAGTCATTTATGTCTGTTAATAAATTGATATTATTACAAAGAATGCAAATTACATGAACATGTTTGTAATATATTTTTTTATAACCTGATTAAGTGGCAATTTCCGAAAATTATAAAAAAATGAAAATCAACTTATATTCATTCAAAAATAATTGACCGAGCGAAGTGAGGTCTAAGATTCAAGTCGACGTTTTGGCATTTCTCTTAATGTTTGAATGTTTGAATGTTTGAATGTTTGAATGTTTGAATGTGTGAATGTTTGAATGTTTGAATGTTTGAATGTTTGAATGTTTGAATGTTTGAGTGTTTGAATGTTTGAATGTTTGAATGTTTGAATGTTTGAATGTTTGAATGTTTGAATGTTTGAATGTTTGAATGTTTTTATGTTTTTATGTTGCGCATTTACGGCGAAACGCGGTAATAGATTTTCATGAAATTTGACAGGTATGTTCCTTTTTAAATTGCGCGTCGACGTATATACAAGGTTTTTGGAAATTTTCCATTTCAAGGATAATATAAAAGGAAAAAGGAGCCTCCTTCATACGCCAATATTACCGTAAAAATCAGACTATAGAATTATTCATCATAAATCAGCTGTCTAGTGGACTATAATACTACCCGTTCAAAAACATCGAACATCTTGAAAATTTATCTTTTCATCAACGTTAGTAGACAGTTGACTATAATACTACCCGTTCAAAAACATCGAACATCTTGAAAATTGTATCTTTCCATAAACGTTGTAGACAGTTGCAGCCAGACCTGATAACAGCGCTCACACTCACATTCCGGGACGACACGTCACGGTACGATAGGACAGAAAGCTATATTTATTTAGGATTTTTTCTAGACATTTTAAATTAATAAATTATTTATTAATTTTTGAGAAAACATAACAACAGGTCAATGTAACTTACTGAGCGCGAGGTCTACTGTTCACAGAACTACTATTTTAAAATGCTTGTTTGGTTTTTTCATTTAATTTATTTATCTATTTCTGTAGCTATCATTTTCACAAAAAAGCACAGTTCGGGAGTTGAAAACTAAGGATACACCTTGTACTATTTCTCCACCAAATTTCGACAAAACCAATAATGTCCAAATTAGAGTTATGATTTCACCTCTTTGAAACTCAGTCTATTACCACTTGGAAAGAACAAAAACAAAAAACTTCAAATTTTGACGAATCATCATCAATTAAAAAATGTTTGAGCAATTTCACATTTGGAGCCAGAAAAATACAATTCACACAGAGAACTCACTAAACTTACTAATTACTCCAGAATAGACTATTTTTGCGAGGTTGAGTTATTTGGGAGGAGATATAGTGACATGGAGAGGGGTGCGTCATTGGGCTTGATGAGGTGGGCAGTGGGCAGCCCTGTTATTTCAACTTTCACAAATTCACAATGATACGGATTCAACTTGAAAATACTTCAATTCAATCGCAATAATATACGCCTATATTAACTCATGATATGATTAAATAAAATAATATACTCTTCAATGTTTCTTTCCATTACGAACTATTTTTTAATGATCACTTGAAAATGATCACTTAATTTATGACATGGTAGTCTGATTTTCATGATTGAAAGCTATTAGCTTCATGGATTCTGCTCGTCTTGCTGAATAATAGTGTTGAAAAGGGTTGAAAAGGGGTCCAGTATCCGAAGGCGCTACACAAACGTGAGTAGAAGCTAATTCTATTATATTGAGCGAGCAATTTCTGTATTTATATATCTGGTTATTTTTATATCTGGTTATTTTTATATCTGGCTATTTTTATATCTGGTTATTTTTGTTTTACGGATTTCGAAAACGGCTCTAACGATTTTCACGAAATTTTGAACATAGTAGGTTTATGATATAAAGATTCGATTGCACTAGGTCTCATTCTTTGGAAAACTCGCTGAACGACATTAAAAGGATAATTCATCCTTGGAAAACAGATGATAATTTCGTCTTTTCTCGATAACAGAAGATGCGTGTCCCTGTGTGGGAGAGAGACAGAATTATTTCCAGCTGTGTAATCATAATCAATCAGCGAGAAATTTTATCTAGCTAGACAATTTAATTGATTTGATTAACATAATCTGATTTGTTGACACGACATGATAATCCTCCTAAACTAGAGTATATCATAATTTTCAAAGTTGATCATTATTTGACAATTTCAAGTGATTGGTGAGTGTTATTATGCTATTCAATTTAGTTTGTATATAATCTAAATTATACATTTTTTGTTTTCAAATGTTTGAACAGAAAATTGAACCTGAATTCATGTGTATGGAACATAGCCTACTTTCTGGACTATTTATAGTGTATAAATCAAAATACGGAAAAAAACAGTTTTGGGCTGTGCCTGTTAGTACTTCCCCAAACATTTTAAAGAATTGTGTTCATTTATCAAAAGTCAATAAATAAATAACGAGCGAAGCTCGGTGCCCCGATATTAGTTTTTAATCATAGAATTCAGACTGCTTCGTCGTACTTTGAGCATTTCAAATAATATAATTTTTTACAGATGTTCAATATTGATATTTTGGAAAAAAATGGAAAATGTCTCTTACCTGTATATAATCCATTTTAGTATTAGTTGTGCTACTGAGCAAATCCAACTTGAAACTGCGAATATACACTCCGATAGCAACGAATTTATACTAAAATACATTCCATTTTCTTCATTCACTGTTTTCATTGTAGTAGGTCTACGACATTGATCAAATCCTTCCATTCATACTCCAGTCTACACTATTCTCCAATATGCAATGCAATTTCATCGATATGCATTTGATAGTTTATTCAAAGAAGGTCTTGTATCGCATAAATCGGAACAAAACGGATAGAATGAAATTTGACAGGAAACTGTTATCCTTTATCCTTTGTTCTCTTCTTACTTTTACATTTTTTCAATATTAACAAGTATTGGTATGCATGACGACTTATGCTTTGGAGCACATTCTTATTTTGTCCTTGACTTAGTAGGCCTACTTTTTCTTATTATTTAATAGTACAGTAGATGGAGAGAAAGGATGTATTGATAATAGGACGTTGGTCTTGATCATGAATAGACTACTAGCAGGTTAGTGAATATTTCAGGACTGAATAGTGAATGACAAAAAATGCCATAGGCTGAACTATATTGAGACTATGAATGAAAAATCAATGAGTTACTCACTCATTAACTGTTGATTCTGGATAAGAACTGATTATTTTATTCAATTATCTTCTATGTGAATATTGATATTTTGAGAATGGGCTTTATGGAAAATATAATTTATTTAGATTCCATTTTCCTCTCATCAAAGTTGCTGGAAAAAGGATTTCATTCGATGCAACTGACAATAAATCAATGAATGTGTTTTTCCCCCGTTCATTCATTGTCAGGAAATCAAATGAAAATATTGCAACTTGAATGAGAATAGCTCTAGACCAATATAGGTACGGAATATGTCTGTGAAATTATGCACATCACAAAAAAAATTTCAGTGATTCAATATGATCCAGAATCAACAGATCATTTCATTGAAATTCAAATGTTCAATTCTTAGCTTTTGAGTTTCGAATTAGTGAAAGGGTAACTAGTAATTGGGAGAATCTTACTCCGTTCATCTACGCCAACAGATCTTTCAAAGAGTCAGGCCTCCGACTCCTATTAGAATAATACTAGACTTGGAGAACTAGTTTGTATTTAGTTTCATCTTCTATGACAGAAATCCATGACAAATTCATGGAACTATTGCACATTGACAGACTATTTCTATATACGGTAATGGAAAATATTACAGAGAAAATATAATATTTCCTCTATTTCAATTATTGCTAAGCCTGTACAAACGGTTATATTTTCCATTGCCTTGTGAATATGACTCTGAAATTAGAAGTTCTCTGTCATATAATTATCCTATTATATTAAGCGAGCAATTTCTGTATTTTTATATCTGGTTATTCATATTTGTATCTGGTTATTTATGTTCAACGGATATCGAAAACGGCTCTAACGATTTTCACGAAATTTGGAACATAGCAGGTTCATGATATAAAAATTCAATTGCACTAGGTCTCATCCTTGGGAAAACTCGCTGAACGACATTAAAAGGATAATTCATCCTTGGCTGAAACAGCTGTGGATAGTAAAAAAGTGAGTGAGCAAGTGAGTATGTGAAAAATCAAAATATCGCATCCCCGAAATTCATAAGATGACATATAGCCATCTGTGAAATATAAACACGGTCATTTTAGAGAGTTGTGTTCTGTCATGGCTTACTTTAGATAAGTAATCTATAGTAGGCTGTGGTTCTGTTTATCAATAATAATAAAAATAAAGACGAGCGAAGCTCGGTGCCTCGATATTGTAACCATTAAAACAGTAGAGAAAATTCTGCATGAAAACAATAGAGCATGGAACTAATATGCTGGAGCAAATTAGTTTATCAGACATTGTACTTTAAGAGCCGTTTGCACAGTGGAAGCTTAAACTGAATTCAATCAGCTGGTGGCTTGAACTTAAAATGAATCTCATGATAACGAACAACACTTTATATGGATTTAATCGAGTTTAAAATTAAATTTCGTTTAAACTGCAACTGTGCAAACAGCCCTAAGAGTTATTAAACAAATAAGATTTCAAGGTTTGACAATAAAAATACAGTTTTATAAAAAATGTTGTTTTTTTATTTTATTTTTTCAACTTTTATTACAAATGTTATATAAAAGTACAAAACTCCCTTCACAATACAAAAATTGATATCACATATCACTATATACAATACTTAATATTATTAAGTTGGTCGATAATAATTCAAGTTGGATGACCCACTCCTGATAGTGGGTAATTAAACATATTATTGGATGAAGGTTAACCTAATTTTCATTAAAACTCGAATTTTTCCAATGAAATTTACACGATTCAGGTATGAAGATGATTATGATTGATTAGACGTTTTAGAAGTTCGAATTAACTTTTAGGTAACTTCGAATTGGGTGATTTCACTAGTTTCTCTGGTAACTATAATCTAGAAAATTTCAGAGTATTTCTTTAGAAACTAATTGGTGCATGAAATATGATTTGGTTTTACATGAATATATTCAATGAATAAAAATGGCACAATGAAGTAGGCTAATACTAAGATAATGGCACTAGTTGTTTGATGATTCCGACAATCTCACTTAATCGTAACTTGATCACGAAAAAGTCAAAAAAATTCTATAATAGCTGTGATGGGTATAATTGAATTGATAACATCATGAAAATGAGCTGGGAGAAGAAATAAGACTTACACCTACAAGAGAATATAAGCGTAGAAATTACAGTGTAGTAGTTGAGAAAAACTCATCAGCGTAGGCTAAAGAGTTTCAAAACTGTTTTGTAGAGAGCATTGAGTGTAGAAAGAAATTATGGATGACAGCAGTAGAAAGAAATAGGATGATATATAGAAAAAATACATATAATAAACAAGAATCATACTGATGAAGAGAGAACTGGCAATACTGTACAAGCAAAGCTGAAGAACTCTAGAATGGATAAGTGAGGATAGAATAGAGTATTTTTAATCTAGTTGCCAGATTAGAATATTAAAAGCCAAAGAGGTGCTATCAAGAATCTTGAAATATATTCTGGAAATATTATTTCCTAAGCGTATTATTTCTATAGCGTAAAACATGAATGTGCTCTGAATTTCTCAACAAATTTCATTCGATTGGCAAACAAAATATTGTAGAACAACTTTGTGAAATCTCGTTGGACGTGATCGATGAATGATCGAGAGCAAAGTTGATGTCAATAACCTGGAAAAGTTGCAAGTCTGGCATACCTACAACTTGAGAGCCAAAACCGCCGGCGGCCAAATCGTTTGCATATTATCAATACTCGGACCCAACCTGTTAATGTCGTAATTTAGTGTTGCTTTCGAATAAAAGCTGAAAAAGTTGTTCGTATTATTAATTAGAAACAGTCTATAATGCATTGATATCACGTGACATTTCTGTAACAGTTCCGACAAGCTGCTAGTAACTGGCTGGTTCTTGTGATTGGGTTTCCATCAAGTGTTACACATTTTGGTCAGCATAATTTATTCAGATCATGGCCTATTACATAACTATCAATTAGTCAGCTTTGCCATTATTCAAAGTTCTCGACCGAAAATGACTTTTATGAGGAGCAATGCATTACGAAAAGTGGTTTCGTTTGCATATGAAACATTGATATCGATCTCAAAGATAAGGATCCGTGAATAATTAGAATGGGATAAAAATAATTAGAGTGCCTAATTCTGAATGCTCAAAAGGTACTTGAAACAAATGAAGGAGAATGACTAATCATCTACTATTTCAGAAGGAGAGAGAAAATTCATTTTAAATTCAAACTAGCCTACCGGTAATGTATTTTTGTAGAAAAAATGTTAATCGGAAAAGTTGAAACACAAGTATTGGAATGTAGTTACGCATTTCAAAAGAGTGCAAGTTCGGAGGATATACTGCTTGAAGGAATAAAAACTACAGATACAAGTAGAATACTCGAATGAAATAAACGATATAAGGAAAAACAAGTAATGGGAAATAGATAAGTAACATAATTGGAGTAGAACTTGAGTATGTAGGAGAATTAAAAGCTCATTTTCTTTCCATTATGGTGGAAATTTGCTTTGAAATGTAGGGTACATGATTCCATCATCACAATCAAGTAATGTCTATTTTGAAAACTTGTTTAAAGAATTTGAGGCGTGATAATTTTTCATACTTATAACCGGACCTTGTATGCTCATATGACTTGTTACATGAAGAAAGTATAACATAAATTACGAAATTGTTGTATCTAGCTTCTTTGGACGAAGAATGCTGTCTGGAAGTTATGGCGCATTTTCAAGTAGGCTATAACTGGAGGCAAATAATTTCGTAAGAGTGTTTTTGCCTCGGGGCGAGTTGACTATGATCTTAGGAATGTTTTGCAAATAAACAGTACAAGAAGTTCAAACTGCATAATTGAATAAGTAGTCTTTGTGGTTCTTACACGAAAGAACCTATGTTCAGACCAGACCACAGACAACTACTTTCCTTTATCTCCTCTTTATTCTTGCGTGTCTTTTTTGCACCTTTACATTCAGAACAGGACAAAACCATACAAATAGTTTGTTCCCAATCTGCTTTTTACTCTTTTCTAAAGCTGTTGATCTTTCTCCCACTTTTAAAGTGCCTAACGTCAAAGCTTTTAGTCTTTATCCTACTTGTTACTAGTATCTTCTAGTACTGTAATGCCCCCTTCCATTGGACAAAGAAATTCCTTGGGTTCTAGAAGTATGTGGAGAGAGTTTATCTCTCAAGACACCCACAGCTTACTGACCTGAAATTGAATCACAGATTGGGTCAGATAATGCCATATATTTCTACTGTTCATTCCTTTGTATGCAGACTTACAAGTTCTCGCTTAAAATAATGAATGAAAAGCTAAGAAAGGCTTCTAGCGTTCCAGGTAATGATGGAATCGATAGTTGAAGAAGCTAAAAAGGAAATTGAGTGAGCCTATGCCATTTCTGATGGGAGCATCACTTAATATTCAATAGAGATACAATGGTAAGGAATGATAGTTTCAAGTTGATAGTTATAGGAGGTGTCATTAGAAATTTGAAAATCCTTTTAGTAATATTCTCTTCACTATCCCATCACAGCTAATTATCTCATGTTTTCAAGCACAAATCCTTCGAAATTTCCAATTTTTCTTTTAGTTAATTCAAGGTTTTGTTCATATAATTGATGAAAAATGGTAACTAAGAATTAGTGGTAACTTGATGGAATTTTCAATAAAACTAAATATTATACTCGTGAGATTCCACCTATCTGATTCTCAATATTATCAAGAAGCACCATTGGCTCGTTACCATGAAGTGGTATAGAGAACAATATAAGTAGTAAGTGAACAATATTTTTCACATTTGGGTTTTCAGCTACCTTATAAGTTTGAAAAATTTACACGTGTTTAAACTCTTCTCCCTTCAACTATGGTGATTACTAAGTGTAATTCAACTTGTAAACATAACTATGATACTGAGCTTGGTTTAATTCTTACTATCTGAATTCTATGTGACGCTTTTGAATTCAACCCTCGATCGAGTTGAATAACCTGAAGTATTTTTGACCATTTGTCTTAAAACCTAGACTGAATAGAGAGATGTCCATAGATTTTGGTTGAAAAGCTGATTGGTGTTATGCAGGGACAAGCGCTTGCACCGATCCCTGAGTGGTACTCATGCACTTAATGCTGACTTGAAGATTGCTTATGCCTTGTAGGCGGGGCCACTTGGGGCTGCAGCCTTGGAATTGGAGACTTGTGCGTGGAATCCGGTCTCCCAGTCGGCGGTGTATTGGACGGTACGGGTGCTGCCGTCGGGCTCTACCAGGGAGTAGACTCCCTTCACGACATCACCCTCTCTCTCTTCCTTCTGGTGCTTGTTGTCTCCGGTGTGGGGATCGTTCACTGAGTACTCGAAAGCGTACCTTGGGTTGTCGTTCTGTAATCAACGGAAAGAGAACGTTATTGAAATATTAGGAAAACTATATTTTTTAATCGGATTCGTCATTCAGTAATCAAAGAGATAAACGCGATGTAGGAATCAAATATCAAGAGTGGCATGGTTTTTGCAAGATTGAGAAGAGTCTAGAAAAATCAGATTCGATGCATGAAAAGTATGTTAGGATTTGTTCACTTGAGTTATATACCGTACATGTGGAAAAAGGAAAGTTGTATAGAAGTATTATGAAAAGGGTGATATGGAAAATGTTCTCTAATATTGGATTCAATGAAATTAATGTTTTTATTCAATTGCATTGAACGAGATAAATATTCATGAACATTATCATGAATTGTGGGGAGTGGAAATATTAGGGATAGTATGGATAAGAAAAATCGAGGTCAATCTCGAATATAAATTTTTGTTATATCCATGTGGTATTTTGAATCTATAACAATTCACTATAAGAATGACGGATAGTAGAAAGCCGAAGATAACAACTCTGTCTTTCCAAATACATTCAATTGGAATTTTTGTTTCAACGGAGAAGATAATGAAAACTTGAACTACACGTCAACCTGAATTATTATCTTCTTTCCATTTACAGTCTAATGGAGCTCAGAAAAGTCCAATGAAATCCATGAAAATCCTGATATCCTCAATATTATTCTGAAAAATACGTCAGCGTACAAGTTGAAATATTTTTCTTTCTTGAATCGTTATACCTGTATGGATTATAATCATGTTTCTTTCGCAATATAGGCTAATCTAGAAGTATTTTGCAATAAACTCTGCCATAGGAGTATTTTGTTAGTATGCAACCCACCGTGAACATGGTTGAAATTCTCAAGGCAAAATGAGATAGGATGTCTGGATGATTTCCCAATCTTGTCATTAATTTATTATAATTCTGTAGGTAAATCCAATCTGGATATTGGGTCTTCAAAACTGGAGCAATTTATTTGTGCAGTAATGAATATTGCGTAAGGTTTGACCCGACCTGGAGCCAGGTTGTTATTAGGTAGCCACCAGGTAGTAACATGATACCCCGTGGTGAGAGAGGTGATCCTAGAGTTATAACAGGGAGAGGTGCTCCTCCACTTTCAAAACACACTCTGCATCATCGGACGCCAATCTGGGCTGCGGTTAACACCAAACTAGTTATCTCATCATCTGCATACAGCTCGAAAAACTGTTATCGTCTTATCCAATTTCAACTGTCATTTATTAGAGCTTGAGAATTACAATTAGCAAATGAGAAACTGTTATCGTCTCATCCAATTTCAACTGTCATCCATTAGAACCATGTCGAGAATTACAATATTAGTAACTGTGTTATGAACTATTTTGGATGACCCAATGGTGTGCCGGGGTATGATGTATGGATGACCTCTCTAGTGATGTAGTGATAGATGCCATCGAGGTCAAAAGCATACTCTGATGTTCAGGTTGAAATAAATGATTGATTAGGTTGTTAATATCATCTTTTAAATGTTGAGTCGAATAAAACTAGTAGTTTGTCTTGTATTTTTTGCAATTTTTTGTTCTGTTTTTCAGCAATTTGTCTTGTTCTTATTTTGTTACATTTATTGTAACTGTTGCTGTGTTATTGTGATTGGTTTTTGTTTTTTGAATTTTTTGTGTGTTATGGATTAATTGAATTGCAACTTCTTTGAACTATTGTTTTATCTGTCAGTTAATAACCAAAATTATCCGGGGTGAAGGATAATAGAAAAGGAGAAATACGTTAAAAATAACATTGGCTTGTTAAGAAGAGAGCATAAACAAGAACTATAGAAAAGGATTTAATTCGTGAAAATGCCCAGGTAATGTTCTCGAAAATTGACTTTGACTGGACCATTAATTCTATGATATTAGAAATTTATCTATCCTTTCCTACAGCTCTTGTATATGCTCACTTCTTGTGGTTATGATTATAATACATGATGTAATGATGATTATACTACAATATACGTTGTATATTATAGAAACATGTTGTTGTATAATCATCCTATTTCATGATCAAGGAGTAAATTCATCATAGGCGAATCAACCTGTAATCCATCTTATAATTTTTCTATCACCAATGATTAGCGAATGATTGATAATAGGAGTGGTCTGTCGATGCTTTTGTTTTCTTGGAGAAATGTAGGCTGTGTGCCATCATATCATGTGGCAGAAAAGATTCACTGTGTCTAAAAATCCATGCTACTCCAATGGAACTACGAGTTATCCACGAATACATTCTTGCAAACGGATTCGGCTGTTCCTAAATTAATAGATTACACAATACAAGCATTTTGTTTTGCGAAATTGAGCTCTTGTTCGATCAAACGATAACATAGATAACATGCATTCCATCATGTATGACGTTTAAGAAATAACACAAGTATATTAATAAGAGTGAAGTCTAGACGGCCTGACTCAACCCAAACTTGTTTCTATTGAGCTTGATTAATCATTGATTAACTTAGGTAACATGGCTCCGATTATATCGCCACTAATAAATTACAAGCTTTGTCAAGATCAGCAGTTAGTATTTACATAAATTTATGCCGGCATCCATTTCATCAGTATCATAAATAATAGGATCTGGTACTGATTTGCATATGTGTTTTGGAGAGCGTGTTGTATTATTTATTTTCGGAGTAGAAGTTATTGCTGTTTGTAAGAGAACACCCAGGGCTCTGTTAGTATAATATAGTGAGATTCACATGAAACTGGCAGTTTTGGTTGGATGGAGAGCATTGATGCTATTCATGAGTAATACTGTCAGATTGTAGTCAATGCACAATGAAAAGTCTACAGTGAGATTCACTGCGAACTGTCAGCATTGATTGAATGAAAAGCATTGATGCTATTTCGAAGAAATGCTGACAGTTTTAAATGAATCTGACTATGGGAGGTCTAGAAGGCGGCACTGCCTTCTAAATTAGAGACTTGTCAAAATTTCGGCTACCTGGCAAATGGAATTGATAATGTTGTCAAAATGCAGTTGACACCTTCTATTCCTATTGATGAATTAATCGCTAAAAACATTTTCTGACTTTTTTTTGTGTGGGTTTTGTATTTTTATTTCTGCAGTTCAGGAAAGAAAACTGATTATTCTCGTAGCTCTTGCATTTCTTGTATTCCGGAACGGATTTTATTGGGAGTTGTTATACTTTCCGTTCCAATATTAGAGAAAAAATATAACATGTACTAAATAAATCATACAATATTACTGTGTCACCACTTCTTAGACACTGTATAAGGTGAGGGAACTGAGTATATACTGTATTACAGTATTTCAAAATAACCAAGTCTTATGAGAAACTTTTCTTATTTCCTATGTATTCTCTTGACGTCATTTAAGTCCCTGAAATGAGCTCTGAAATCGATAGTCCTCATTATGATCAATTGAAATACATTCATTTCAACTGAGAACATTAATTTTCAATAGGATTCTCAATTTTGATATTCTGTTATGAAGCTATCATATTCCCAGTTCGTTCTCCAAGCTCAATTGTCACAAGCTCTGTAGCTTAGAGATAAATAATGTTACATCTCCTCAAATTGAATAGGGAAATTCTCATTCAAGATTTTTTATCGAAATAAACTCATTTTCCAATGACAGATGATTTTCAGATACTTTTTGATTGATTGAATGTCTCTACAAACTCCTTTTAACTAATAGAGTAGCCAGATACCATAAAAAACCTGACATCTTTTTCTGGAAATTGATTTTCTTTAGATATCTCTTTATAACTTTCCCTTTATAACCATTTTAATCCTTGAATCTTTCTATCTCCCCTATGTTCAATTATTCCCTCTAAAATGTATTTCTATTGTCATCCTATATCTGTTCTATTCTCATTCTCTTCTTTATGCTAAATCAGTGACTCATCTCAAATAGGGATCGATGAGGAAAACCTATCCCGATTAGGAGAGATCCTTGGATTCATTTCTTTCTCCCAACCAAATCAAGGCTAAAATAAGCATGTGTAAACTGATGCAACCGAAAACTTAACATGCCTCTCTGGCCTTGCTGACAGGTACAGTGAGATCCACTCCGAACTGTCTTCATTGATTAAATGGGATGGTTATTGATGGTAATTTATAGGTAATGCTGATACGTGGAAATGGATCTCACCCATTTCTATCCTCCTTGATTCACTTAAAACTGTCAGAATTTGTTGAATGGGATGGTCATTGATGTTGATTCATAAGTGATGCTGACAGTTTGGAGTGTATCTCACCCATCTACTGCACATCCACCTTGATCTCACCATAGAATTATTTCTTGCCTGGAAGTGAACATTTTGCAATCGGCGCTGATTGACGCGGCGTTTTTCGGCTGCCGCCTGACGACTTATTGAGGCGCGATCTTGTGTGTAATTGAGGCAAATAACCGCAAGCAGTGTAGTGGACGTCTGTTGCCTGTTGCGTTAGGCTTTCGGCTATTAAAAAAATGCGATCCCCGCCAAATATGGAGGACTCGGCGTGAGGAGCAGGTTGTTCTCCACTTGAACCAGTTTAGATTGCCGAAATGTTCCTCCAGGCCAATCTCTCTCTCTCTCTCACTCTCTCTCTCTCTGTCTCTTTTTACCTCTCTCACTCTCTCTCTCTCTCTTTATCTCTCAAAAATATTGTGCCTCCAGCAATAGGTCTCTCATAACTCTCGATCTTATTATCAGTGCCACAATCTAACCAGAACTCTCTCATTTGTGTATTACGACACACACACAACTAAATCAGTAGATGATTAACTTGATTAGGATCAAACTGAAGCAGCATCTGTCATAAAGCTCTCAAAAAGGCACTCAACATGATTGTTGATTGACGAAATACAGTAGTATGGTCGTGACTTACAGAGGTGGTCCAAATGTTCCTGATAGAGATTTGAATAAAGATTGCAGAGAGAGAGTATCTGTGATAGTTCTCTTGGATAATATCCCTTTTTTGCCAGAAGGTGTTGAACTTATCATCAATGGTAGATTTTGAATTCGACGTGAAAAATTGATATTCTATCTCCACCTGTCGATCCTCCAAACACCTTCCTTCTTCATAGAAATAAGTAATTCCGCACTGAATGTTCAATGGTTAATATGTTGCTATTGGTTAGTATAGATGATTTTTAACAATATAATTTATCTTGTTTGATTAATTTAGATAGAATAAGGTTCAATATCGGAACATTCTAGAATGAGAGCTCTATGAAATATTACAGGATCTACACTATACTTCTTATATAGATAATACAAGTACCCTTTTTTAAAACTGTTCACCCACGGACATGTTTCGGCTAGCCGAAACATGTCCGTGAGTGAACAGTTTTAAGGAAAGGGTACTTAGATTTCTATTTTTATTTTTATTCAAAAGTAGCTCTAACGAAAAAGGACAATTTGATAGCGAATATATACTTCTCATTCCTACTCATGATTTTGTTCTGTTATTTTGATGGAAATAATGATTATTCTATCACATTTGAATTGATCGTTTATGGAATTTTTTACAGATTGCATTGAGTATTAAATACTTAGATATAATGATACTTCTCATTCTACTTTACTATTGAAATGTGATATTTCTCAGGAGGCAATTACTTGGAGTTATGGGAGAAACCATATAATTCATCTAACACACGTTGAGATTTTTGTTAAATTCTCATTCTTCAATTGTATTAGTAATATTGGTGAATTTGTGTTATTTAACTAGCATATTGAACAATATTGCATAATATTATCGAAGAGAATAGCTTTGAATAGTTTATTTCTGACTTACGTAGTATTCGAGGTGCTTGTCATGGACGGACTTGTATCCAGATGACCCCTCTCCTGAGGAATGACCAGCTGATACAGCATAAGCGGGACTTCCCTGAGAGGAAGGTCCAGAGTAGCTGTGGGAGCTGCTTTTGTAGGTGCTTGGAGCCGAGTAGTGTGATGAAGCGTACTGAGATGACGAGACTTGGTTGGCAGCCTGGTTGGCTCCATGGTACTGGGAGGAAGCAGATCCAGAGTAGGAAACAGATGGAGCAGCGGCTGAGGATGATGAAGAGTATGAGGATCCAGTTGAAGCTCCTCCGTAGTAGGTCGAGCTGCTTGACTGTCCGGCAGCAGAGTGTCCACCGTATGAGCTTGAAGAATGTCCAGAGTATCCTGAAGATGCACCTGATGCGTAACCACTTGAAGCTCCTGAAGCATAACCTGAGGATCCTGATGATTCATAAGCATAAGCAGGCTTCACAACAATGGGCTTCGATGAGTAGTATCCAGAAGAGCTAGCTCCTTGGCTGGCTGATGAGCTAGCTGAGTAGCCGGATGATGAGGAGGATGAGTAAGAGGGAGCTGAGTAGGACTTGTAGGAGGAGGTGATGGATGAAGAGTAGGGTGCTGGAGCTGCGGAAGCTGTGTAGAAGACCTTGGCAGGTGCAGAGTATGAGTAGGATCCGGATTCCTTGTAAGAGGAAGCTGGGGCAGATGAGGAGTAGGCGGATGAGCTCTTGTATCCTGAGGATCCAGATGATGAGTAGCTTGATGAGCTCTTGTATCCTGAAGATCCAGATGAACTGTATGAGGAGAGACTTTCTCCAGTGGCGTAGGCTGGAGCAGAGTATTTGTAGGATGATGAGCTGGCGTAGGATGGTTTGGACTCAGGCAGGGAGAACTTGACAGCAGGAGCTTCATATTTGTAGCCTGAGGGTGCTCCGTAGGTTGGGGCAGGGGTGTAGAGTGCAGGGGCGGATGTGGGGGCACCATAGGTTGGGGCAGGAGTGTAAAGTGGGGCAGGGGCGGGAGTGTAGAGTGGGGCAGGTGTGGGGGCAGAGAACTTGATGACTGGGACAGCAGCAGCTGCAGGGGCGCCATATTTAATAGTTGGGACGGCAGCAGCAGCTGAGTAGCCCTTCAGTTCAGGTGGGGTGGGCTTGTAGTAGGCCTTCAGATGAGCGCCTTCACCAGACGAGTAACCTCCTTTCAAGGCAGATGCGGCGTAGCCTGAAGAGTACGCTGAACCTGAAGAGTAGGCAGACCCTGAAGAGTAAGACGATCCGGATGAGTAAGAGGATCCTGAGGATGAGCTTGAGGAGTATGAAGGGGCACTGTAGCTTGGTGCAGCTGGTGCACTGTAGCTTGCTGCAGCTGGTGCACTGTAGCTTGGTGCAGCTGGTGCACTGTAGCTTGGTGCAGCGGGAACTCCATAGGTGGAGGTCAGTGACTTGTAGCTGGGAGGAGGTGCAGCATAGCTGTTGGCCTCATAACTGTGAGAAGGTGCACTGTAACTAGGTGCACTGTAGCTGGGTGCACTGTAGCTGGGTGCACTGTAACTGGGTGCACTGTAACTGGGTGCAGGTGCTGAGTATTTGGGTGCTCCATACTTGGGAGCAGGGGCTGAGTAGGCTTGTGCGTAGACTCCCGCACCGGAGCCCTTGTGGTATTCTGGGTTGGCGCATTTCAGGTGGTATTCGTACTCTGGATCGTAGTAGGCAGAGGTGAATGATGTGCTTGTTAGAAGTAGCAGCACTATGCTCAGCAATGCTTCCTGTAACAAAACAGTAAAATTCCAACATTAATTTTATATTCCAAATAATAAAAAAATATTGTTAGTTGAAATATAATGTAACCATTTACATACAGTTTTATTCCAGTCATATTCTTTTATATCGGAAGAAGTATGGTACAATTTCTATGTAAATAATTATGGCAATTCTCCCATGTAATTGTTACCTACACAAAATGTAATTCTATGTTCATTCCTTCATATCAAGAGTGATTAAAAATTTTATATTAATATGCTTCAACATGATTGTTACCGGGGGATAAATTAATATGGATTGAAAATAAATAGTGATTTATTTGAATACTTTACTTGCTATTATATTCATGTCAGCAAAGTCTTCAACAAACTGAGCTATACTCTTGGTGAAACAAAATTTACCAAAAATCTTTATTTTTCAAAGATTCATGCCTGCGCCAAGGGTATCACTTGCAGGAGAATTCATTCTACCTATCTCTAACAATGGTGTTATTCTGATGTTATGTGAAAAAAGATTAATTTATGGTCCAAATGTTCATAATGATTTATTTTGTCTCAACGATCACTTCACAAAATAATATAAAAAACGAACTATTCATTGATTTGCTCTCATTTATCAATCGCAGTAGACCCAATAATTATTACACCCATAATAACTGGAAAATACCCATACAATCATAACAAACTCGAGTTCAATAGAAATTTGAATGATAACAATAAAGGCGGTTGAATACAACTAATCCATAGAGAAACCAGTGTAAATTCTATATGCCTATAAGGGAAATGAATACAGTAATGAGAATATTGTCGGCTCAGAATCAATAAAGACGAATATTCAGCTTAATGACTGTGAAATAAAAGTGATCTTTAAATCAAGAATTTAAGAACGCACGAATTTCAAGTTTTAATAAATTAACTTTTTTGAATCTGATAAGTGGAATTCAAACGTTTACATTATTACGCACAGTATCTTAACAGGTAAGAGCTTTCTGCGTTGTATTGTAATGAGAAGGCACGAAACTATTACAGAAAATGATAGATGTTGTATCATTAGATTAGATGAAGCATCGAAAGTTTGGGGAAGGACTTATTCTATTCTCCATCACTGAAAGTAGATAAGTATCTAATAGATCACAATCTAATCTGATTCATCTTCCACAAACAACTGGTTCATGAACCGGAAAAGACAAGCACTTAGTTTGAGTTATTATGGAACTGAAGAGGTTTGTTATCCTGTAAACGAGTCGTAACAATTATCGCCCATTATCGGAAACAGTCGAAGAAGAATATGGAAAGAGTTTTGCCGGATGAGGAAAAGTAATGTGCTTTAGAACGGATAAGAAGCCACCAATCAGGCTCAACTCCCGCAACTGGTGCATTAATATTAATCTTTTGTTGCGTCACAGAGAAATGTTCCACACTGAATTTCCTCACACCTGAAGATCCGTAAAAAATGGCAAACAGGTTGTTAAGTGTAACAAGTTCGGTTTTTTCGCGTATCCTCAATCAACTCGAAGCAACTTCTATTTTTTATTATATGCGAGAGGTACAGACTAGTAGGCTAAGCATTGTCTATGAGGACTAGAAAACTATTACAAATTAATAAAAATTGAGATACAAAAGTGATGAAGATATATTAAATTCTACATGAGTGAATCTGGCGTTTTATCGTTGAAGATCAGTTTTCATTTGCAATAAGATCAGTTTTCATTGCAATAATTACATAATCCATTGCTATTATTGGTACATTCATCTACTGACCAATTAATTCATATATATCACTAATCAATCAATCTTCAATACCATTCGTTGATGTTCAATTATTATCATCTGACGATTATTGAAAACTGGAATATAATTAGAGAGAAAGGAACAAAAGAGTGGATTAAGTTAAGAAGGTTCCGATAAATTTTGTCCTCTGTGGAAATTAACTGAATTAAATAGCTGATTCAAATTTGAAGCAACTCATTTTACAGGAAATAACGTTGAAATCTTTAAATGAAATTATAAAATTATTTCTTGTGTAGCTTTGTCAGATATTGAGAAAGATTCTGAAGGAGAAAAAAGATTGCAGAAAAATTTAAAAAGTATAGAAATTTATCTTCATAGAATGACGGTTCCTATTCATGAATAATCAAATACTGGACCAAACTGTTTGTTACAACAGTTCATAACTCATTACAGACTTATTATCAATTACAGAAACATTGGACACAAGAAATCGAGGGGAAGTATATGTCTGTGAGCTGAACTACGTTACTAATCTGCTTCTTACGCAACATGAAAGCAATCGATGGATAAAGCTTGATGAATAACGGATCAAGTATTTGCAGTTTGTTGATATAAGTGAAAGGATTGATGCAGGTAAATTGCAGTGTTCCGTGAATAACTTACTACCAGTTCAACTTAATTGCGCTCATTATTTCCGCTAGGAAGTGAACTGTTGAAGACTATGAAGGGCTGTTAGTATTGTGAACCTAACTAGGCTACTTGAGAAACAAATCCGATGCATAACTCATAGCTCCCACACACAGGTTGAAAATTGTTTCCTTTGACAAAGATTGGTTTGAAACATAAGAATGGCATATTGTTCTCTCGATAGCCGAACATGGCAAATGCTATCGATAGTGTTAAGTAAGCAGTAAGCAGACTGTCTTGTCTTGGGCTCGATTACTGATATGAAATTCATACTTCTCTATTGTTATTCACTCAATTCTGTAACTAGAGAATTTTGTGTCAAATAATAACCGTGAAGCGATAAGTCAAAACAATACACTAGGCAACCTTCAGGAAACGTTATTGAAGACATTATTGAAGCTTATGTCGTTTCCACTACTATACTGACAAATTTTATTTCCATCAATATTTGAATTGGAGGTATCTGTTTGAAATTTAAACTGTTTCAGATCCTCATTGCAAAATGAGAAAATACTAATTCCTGCATACAATCACTGTTATTATTGAAGCTTATGTCGTTTCCACTACTACACTGACAAATTTTATTTCCATCAATATTTGAATAAATTTGAGGTATCTGTTTGAAATTTGAACTGTTTCAGATCCTCATCGCAAAATAAGAAAATACTACCCAATTCCTGCACAGAATCACTGATTCTTGAAACAGACTCAGTGGAAATATGCTTTTATCATCCAAAACCGCAAACAAGTTAAATAGACTACCTCATTAAGTCGAAGTTGGCTCTTGTAGTTTGTCTTTAGAGAAGAAACCGAACTGTACTATAGGGTTAGCTGCGATACTTGTATTGTTTAATTTATGATATATGCAATGAGAAAGAAACTTGGGACGTTTATCACAGCGTATATCCAGCAATTCAATATTGAAATAATATCACAAGAGTTTTGATAATCCGGTCAAGAGCAATAAGCTTCGAGCAAATTTTATTGGGTCTGTCTTCAATCCCAGACAATACAAGAAAGACATGTTATGAAGAGTTATGGTGGAAAACCGAATCAACTTTTCTCTATCAATAAAGCCGCTCTCTATTTACAAAATAGGGATAAGGGAGCTGATGCAAATAAATGTAACGTGATGTTGTAAAATAGAATGTCATTATTGAGGATCTTAGGTGATCATTTAGGGTCCTAGCTATGACACAATACTCCAGATGACTAAGTGGTCCACAAACCTGACCATCATACATTTGGAGCGTTTCAGTCCATTGATTATTATCGGTTATTATATTCACAATACAATTGCATCAGATGGAGACTGACCGTTGAACATGTGGCGACAGAGCCCACGTTTCAAGCTGGAGCAAAACGTTAGATAACGAGCTTAGTCAGAATCCAGTTATTCAAATCGAATAAACTTCAAATTCAAAGCTAGCGACCCATGTAATTTGGATCTCAATCCGTCGTACATTGCTCATTTGCCGCTTATTTACAAGTCTGCTGATCTACAATCACGTTATGAAGTTGAATCAATTTTAAACTGTCAGAAATCCATATGAATAACATTCATGCTTCCCATTCAACCAATGCTGACAGACAAATGGATCTCACTACAGCATGTCCCAACTTAAATAGACCGAGCACTACGTGTGTGTGAGTTTTTGCCCGCGTGAGTAATGCTGCCCACGTGGATTTAAGTTTTATAAATTTTGTTGATTGGAAAGGTGAGCCGACTAATTGGCCACGGCGCTGCAGCTATCTTTCACAAAATTTGTCCTCCCACAGAGGTTTTAGGAACTTGTTTCAGCTGTGAAAATTGTCGAAAGAGTGAAATTTATACATCAGATGTTTCCTTGCAAAATCCAATGTGAATGTTTCCATATTCATGATATCGAATCAAAAAAATCATGTTTTTGGACTCAGGGGACCTTGAAACGTATAGAAAACTTGAAATTAGGGTACCTTAATTTTTTTGGAAAGCAATACTTTCCTTACCTATGGTAGTAGGGCAAGGAAAGTTAAAAGTACGGATTATCTTGGCCCAAAATTGCTAAGCATTCATCTTTATTCAACTTCATTTCAATAATCGATCGTCATTGTCCTCTTCCTCCAAGGATTAGGCTCAAAGGTGAAAGGCAGGCCTATCTGTTCAAACATTTTCATTCCCATTTTTTTTCTTGGTATGTCTGTCAATCCTTCATTTTATTTACAATCTCCATTCTCTTACCATGCCAACAAAAAGTGATATTCAAGTATTTTATCTCTCGTATTTCTAACCCCTTGATTCTATCGAGTGTCATGTTACTTTCGTTTTATAATGGAAGCAGAAGTATTTATATTCGACCTTGGACTGGGGAGAACTGAAGTAATCTAATGTAGCATTGGAGGTACTTGTCTACAGTGTTTGTCTAAACTTTTTTGCAAAAACGTTCCAGTTTTGTATTTGTCAAATGAGTTAGGATTCGAACCGAATAGGATATGAACTGTAAGTGATGAGTGATCAGTCACAAAGTATACTGTATCCTTCCCTGGAAATGAATCTACAAGAGTATATTGAAGTGAACTGGACTGGAGAAAACAAGAATGCTTGTTTCTTCTAGTAAAAGCTGACTGATCCAGTAGATTAGGCTCATCCATGCAAGATATGAAAAGGGAAAGAGCAACGAGAGATTCAAGAAATTATTAGGACAGAGGACAAAAAAAATAAAATGTTATATTTCACAAGAAAAACAGAATCTCATAAATGAAATGAACTAAGAATTAAGATTTTCAAAGTATTCAATGGTCATTTATTTATTCAATCGTTCAGAACTTCACAACTTACAGAAAAGTACCTCAGGCCCAATACTGTTCCAAGTGGGAATAAGGATGAAGGTTGCCAACATAGTGAAATAAGAGACGAAAATTGCTAAGGA